>NC_062990.1:10433311-11669365 GCF_023078275.1 Leguminivora glycinivorella
ACACACACACACACACACACACACACACACACACACACACACACACACACACACACACACACACACACACACACACACACACACACACACACACACACACACACACACACACACACACACACACACACACACACACACACACTGTTGTTATTAATAATTATGTATCTAGTTGGATTACTGTTCCAAGTGGCGTTCCTCAAGGTTCGTTGTTAGGGCCCCTTTTATTCAACATTTTTGTCAATGACATTAGTGACTGCTTTGTTTTTTCTAAATTACTGAGTTTTGCAGACGATATGAAAATATTTGCTAAAGTAAACTCTATTCACGATTCTGCTTTAATCCAAGATGACCTTATACGCCTTGAATCATACTGCCAATCCAACAAATTGGAACTCAACCCATCCAAGTGCTTTACTTTAACCTTCTCTCGACAACGCAACGTAATTCATACCTCATACTTAATAAAAAATCAACCACTCAAAAGGGTCCAATCTATGAGAGATCTGGGGGTGACGCATGATTCAAAACTTTTATTTGACTCACATATTGAAAATATTATATCTAACGCTTCAAAAACATTAGGATTCATTATACGGAGTTCTACACACTTCACCCAAGCTAAAACTATTAAAATTCTTTACTGCGCATATGTAAGAAGCAAGCTTGAATATGCATCACAAATTTGGAACCCTCGTTATCATACGTATATCGACCGAATAGAACGCATTCAAAGAAAATTTATTAAGTTCCTTTGTTTTAAATTGAATACTCCATATAGTTCCTCCAACTATATTAACATATGTAAAAAACACCATCTCATTCCTCTAAATAGACGTCGTGACATTGCGGACATAATTTATATTTTAAACATAACCAATGGGAACGTGGACTGCCCCGATTTGCTAGCTGAACTTTCTTTCAATACTCCATCTAGATCCAAGAGACACTTTCCTCCCCTTTCTATTCCCATCTGTACGCGCAACTACCGGCAAAACAGTTTTTTAATACGTGCGAGTAAAAGTTTAAATAAGTTAACGAAAAACTTAGACATAGACATTTTTAACAGTAATATCCAATCTGTGCGGCGTAATCTAGTGAGTAGTGAACAATAGCTTTGAGTGAGCTTGCCCTACCCGATGACTGTAGTTTTTTAAAGCGAGTGTGTCATTTAAGCATGATATTTTTTGTTTTGTTTTGTTTAAAATCTAGTTAGATTAAGTAGGTTGCTTAGTATTGCAATGTGATAGTGTAAACCACCTAATAACTCCCAGTATGTTACTATTGGTGGGAACCTGTAATTGGCTTTTTGTAACCTAATTAAGTTAACCTTTCTGTATTAATAGCTGTTGGTTCTCCGAACAATAATAAATAAATAAATAAATAAATAAATTATTTTAACTCGAAGAACTAGTACATCACCCCTCAGGGTTGGAAAGTCAGATGGCTTTCCTAGAATCTACTGAATTCCTGGGATTAGGTGCCAAAGAGGACCCCAGTCTCTCAATAGCCGTGGCGAAATGCTGGCCTATCTTTAGGAAAAAATTTACAAATAGTGCGATAAGGACGGCCTGACTTTATATCGTTTATCACGCGATCATGCTTGCCTGCGTGAATTAGCTAATAATCGTTTGTCTTTATCTGTCATGTTGACGTATGTATTTTTGAGAAAGGGACAAAACACTGTTTAACTAATCAGTTTAGTAACTTTTTTATAGAAATGGAGGGTATCCATATACCTTGAGAAGTGTGTGCAGAAGTCCTTGAAAGACATCCAGAATTCGCCGTCATCGTCGAAGGTCAGACCCAACTCTTGTTTTTCGGATTCGGGGATGTAGCGCCATTCTGGAGACCTGAGGAACACAGTTAAATATTAGTACATTGACGACCGGTCTGGCTCAGTCGGTAGTGACCCTGTCTGCTAAGCCGCGGTCCTGGGTTCGAATCCCGGTAAGGGCATTTATTTGTGTGATGAGCACAGATATTTGTTCCTGAGTCATGGATGTTTTCTATGTATATAAGTATGTATTTATATCGTCGCTTAGCACCCATAGTACAAGCTTTGCTTAGTTTGGGGCTAAGTTGATCTGTGTAAGGTGTCCCCAATATTTATTTATTGTGCAATAAGGGGAGGAAGTTGAATATTACTAACGAGAGTAAGTTAAACCGCGACGGTATGCCGGAGCGATTTAAAGACTCGAGTTTGTAATATTCATACTCCCCGAGTTACACACAATGTTTTTCATCACATTCGCAATGTAAAAAAATTGTAAATAGATGTAAATAAGTTAAGTATGGTACAAGAAATTTCATTATTCCCTTGGGAAAGCGACTTTTCGAACGAAGGTCTCTTACAAGACCTTAGGGCTTCTAGGGTCCCTAAAGACACTTACTTGTCGCTCCAAGGTCCGTTCCACTCGGCTTCGTTACCCCACGGGTTTCTCATGCGGAGTAGCGGTATCTTTCCCCGGCGACCTGCACGGGTAGCATGGTCGCGCGATAGACGATAAAATATCAGGCCGTCCCTATCGCACTATTAGTAAGTGCGATAGGGACGGCCAGATGTTTTATCATTTATCGCGCGACCATAATTGCCTGCCTCGTGTCTTTATGTCGACGTACTTGATATTGGCACAGCTTTTAGGGTCCCTAGAGGTCTATAATGACAGTTACTTGTATACTAGTCGTCTTGAAGTATGTCAAGCGTTTTCGTGAAATTTAGTGACTCTGTCAATATGTTTGGAGTTTTTCCAAGGTCACGCGGTCAAGGTCAAGGGCGAAGCGTCAGTGTAAGTTACTTACTTGTCGCTCCAAGGTCCGTTCCACTCGGCTTCATTACCCCACGGGTTCCTCATGCGGAGTAGCGGTATCTTTCCCTGGCGACCTGGTGTCTTTATGTCGACGTACTTGATATTGGCACAGCTTTTAGGGTCCCTAGAGGTCTATAATGACAATTACTTGTCTACTAGTTGTCTTGAAGTGTGTCAAGCGTTTTCGTGAAATTTAGTGACTCTGTCAATATGTTTGGAGTTTTTCCAAGGTCACGCGGTCAAGGTCAAGGGCGAAGCGTTAGTGTAAGTTACTTACTTGTCGCTCCAAGGTCCGTTCCACTCGGCTTCATTACCCCACGGGTTCCTCATGCGGAGTAGAGGTATCTTTCCCTGGCGACCTGGTGTCTCTATGTCGACGTATTTGACGCGCGTGATTGAGTAGGCGTGACCTCGAATCAGGCCCTGGGGAGTCTCAGCTTCCAGGATATGTGGGTCCGGCTGGAAAAAAAAACATTTTTACTACAAGGCAAAGAGGATCGAGTTATAGAGTTACTGTCAAAGGAAAATGTGTAATCACAGTGCATAGACTGCCATCTCTCGACACGACCTTAAAACTTTTGAACCTCAGTTTTGACAATTTGGCCCATATTCTTAGCTTGATATGTGTTAAAATGTCAAATATTAACGCCATAATATAATATTAGCGCCACCTAGGTCACCGTACCTTTTTCTGTACGGTTTTGAGGTACGTTTTTTTCTTAGACTTTATCTGTCTATACTGATATATGTCTTTGTTACAAGGTAACAGGGTACCTAAGGTACGGAAACCGAATTTACAAAGATAATAACCTAACCACAAAAAATTTGAAAAAAACCCCTGACATATTGGACCGATTTTCATGAAACATGGCTAAGAACACTCCCGACTATAAACTCAGCTTTCAGACAAAAAAAAACAAAAACTAAATCAAGATGGTGTAGAGTAGAAGTTAGACGGCAGTCCGTCATGTCGTACACTCTTCTGTCACACCTTCCGAACTTAAACCTTTTTTAACCCCCGACGCAAAAACGACGGGGTGTTATAAGTTTGACGTGTCTGTCTGTCTGTCTGTCCGTCTGTCTGTCTGTCTGTCTGTTTGTCTGTCTGTGTGTGTGTCTGTCTGTGGCATCGTAGCTCCCGAACGGATGAACCGATTTAGATTTAGTTTTTTTAGGTTTTGGTCCCATAATAAAAGTTGTTCATTATGACTTCAAAAATCACTATGCAAAGTTTGAACGGTACTTTTTATTTCACCGTGTTTAGTGTTATAATTGTTTTGGCATTATCTTCGTAATGTTTGTTTCTTACCTCGATACTGCATCCCATAAGCGAGTTAATCTCATAAGCTTTGAGCAAGATGGTGTAGAAGTTAGGCGGCAATTCCGTCATATCGTACATTTCTGTCACTTGTTCTAGCATATTCTATGGATTATTACCTCGATACTGCATTCCATAAGCGAGTTCCTCTCATAAGCCTTCAGCAAGATGGTGTAGAAGTTAGCCGGGAGTTCCGTCATTTCGTACATTTATGTCACACCTTACGAACTTATCCTTTATAAAGTAACCAATTACGCAACTATGGGAACAAATCAAATTATTTTTAACAAATATTTTTTTGATTTGTGTTTTTAAGTAGTCACACTACTTATAAATTAAAAATCGAAATAAGATGTCATGTATTAAAGAAAAAAAAATCCGGCCTTCACCACTGGTGGTGTCCGTCATTTTTTCTTTAATATATGACATCTTATTTCGATTTTTAACCGACTTCAAAACAAGGAGGAGGTTCTCAATTCGACAGATTTATTTTTTGTATGTATGTTACTCGATATCGTGTGATGTGGAGCGTAAATGATGAACTACTTCGTATGGAGTATACGTTTAATGTGTCTTAAATAACAAGTACATGCCAATATATACTAAGCTATGCACATGTGTGGGTAAGGTGTGGTACACACACTACACCTTCCCCCTCAGAGAAAAAAAGCTATGCACATATTGTCCTATACTATGAGGAATATTTTTTATACTATGAGGAATATTAAATTAAAAAAAAAGAATTACACAAAGTAAAAAGTAAGGAAGACTATCTAATGTAAGCAAAAGCTCTTAGTGAAAGTATGTATTATACAAAATTAAATCTTTTTTTTTTTATACAAGTATTAGGTAGGTACAGTAAAAACACTTTGAAGTTGAAAGAAAGAATATTTGCTGAATAATAAATTCAATTTAAAGAGTTACTCATACATTTTTCAATAAATGAAAATTACAAGTTATACAAAATTTGTCTAAAATAAACACAAATTTCCATTATACGCTAGGCACCATACAATAGTTATTACCATGGGTGGGTACCCATGTATTTTTATAAAGGTTATACAACTTATAGGTTATACAGTTACTTTTATGACGGCGTTGATGACGAAACGTGTGTTAAACAATATACCTATTTATATAAAACTAAGCAGAAAAGACTACGAATAACATCATAGACTTAAAAAAAACCTTAAAACCATCACTAAGTAGGTATATATTTCATTTCCACAGACAAATAAGTATCCGTCGATACATTTTAAATCCAAATTCAACGTACGTTAAGAGTATATAATTCCAACCCTGGGTACCTGGGAACAATCATATTTCTTATTTCATAATTTACTGACTTGCAAGTATTATTTTTAATTGATAGACGTCTTCATTTTGTTTATTATAATAATAACATTGTATATAGTTGTGCATCTAAAGCGTGCTTCTCTTTTTTATGGCAAGGGTACACAACGCATTTACTTACCTGGCCGGCCGACCTTACATATTTATTTATTTATTTGCTCAGGATACAAGGATATTTATTTTTAAGCGCGCACACATACAATATATTTACTCACACAGGCAGTTCTTTTAACACGTCCTTACATAATAACCTTCCATGTGTCCAAGGAGTCTTCACGATTGATGCTCGATCAAATCATGATCAGATCTCCAAGGATTCCCTACCTGCCTTGTACCCTGGCGTACCCTTGCTATACCATATCGCTCATGACCCCTCTCGGGCTGCCGATGATACGATAGGCATATTTATAAGTATATCGATTCAGTAACACTCATTAAAAAAAAACATTCAATTACCAACCACAATTAAACCAACACCATAAAACTTCAACAAATAAGAATTTCAACAACCCTTGGTTGATCAGACCAGTCGCTCTTTGAAAAACTTACCTGCTTCAATTTACTCGACTTCCAAAATCTCGCACACATACCTAATTTCAAAAAACAAACCATTCTTTTCTATTCCATCCTTTACTAATAAGTACATTAATAAAAAACCTCTAGCCATAACTCCGTCGCAAAATAAAACAAAACTTGAACACTCCTATACCTAAATAACAAAAACATTTCATATACCAACAAATTCCATATCCATTTTACACCAATTTAAAAATAATCCAACTTTTTATCTCTTATTAGATCTCAAATATATTTATTTTCCACACATTGTTAAATCCGTAAAACATATTATAGTCAATTCCGAGAAAAAAAATCTGAAACATTCAAGTACATTATTATTTCTTAACAATCTAGTTCTAAATACTAATTTTCAGTTTAATATGGTCAAAAGTCGGTAAGATTATAATTATATGCAATTGCCAAGTTAAATACGATAAATTTGAAGTAATCTAAATTATTGCACAATACATTAATAATGCATTATGTTGAAACTGAAATTCGAGACGTAATAACAGAAGCTACATACCGATCCCTTATATGTGAACACGTGTCGCGGATGACGCGGCCCACCTGTACGCTATGACGAATGTTGTATCCAAGTGCACGAAATCATTTGTTAAGTTTATCAATTTGAATGCAAAGTAGAGATCGAATGATTTAATATTAAAACGTGCCGCACTTTTAACCATATTACCATTTCGTCATCAAGCAGCATTTAATTAGATTCCACATAATATTTAATTTGCATATGCATTGTATTCCTACATCGCAATATTATTAAACTTAATTTCCGTAAATAATAGAAATTGCTAATATTACGTACACATAGACACAATTTTGAAACTTAATTTTTATTACCTACTCAAAAAACGAAATTTAAAATAGTTATCTAATGAAAATAATGCATATAACACGCTTCATATTTATTTTAAACATAAGAAGAAACTGTCAATCAACTGCTTATACTTATTAACTAAAACCATATAACCACCTAGTTTAGATTACGACCATTCCATGACCGTTGTGTGGCGGGACCAGGACTTCGTGTCCAGTCTCCTCGTCGTCGCGTCCAACGTCGGCAAGGCCACGCCCGGGGTCCGTGACGCGAACAATCTCCCAGCTGCAACGTCCAACTTACAACTTGCCACTTTCGTTTATTCGAAAAATGATTTATTTTCAAAATCTCCTGATAACATGAGTCTATTAAGTAGATATTAGAAATGTAATTTAGTCCACACTGCACATATTTTTTTTATTTGCAATAAGCACCAATCCGTAACTTTCGATTTAGTCTCTGTAACCTTTTCACTTTCACTATATGATACTCATATATTTGATATATAGTCCAATAACACCAATCCGTAAGGTCTATTTATTCTCTTGAAACTTTTCACTGTCACTATAAATATATAATAGTCCTTTTCATTCACTTAGAGTTCCAAATATTTATTTACGAAAGTTCACGGTCAGTAATACTGGCTGGCGCGGCGCGCCGCCAGTGCAGCTCGAGGCCGCACTGGCAGGATCGCCATGTGATGTGGAGCGTAAATGATAACTACTTCGTATGGAGTATACGTTTAATGTGTCTTAAATAACAAGTACATGCCAATATATACTAAGCTATGCACATGTGTGGGTAAGGTGTGGTACACACACGAACAGGTACATAAGCCTTCAGCAAGATGGTGTAGAAGTTAGGCGGCAGTTCCGTCATGTCGTCCATTTCTGTCGCTTCTTCAAGGTATGTCCATTTTTTATGTAAGTACTTTTATTTATTTAGTCATTTTATTCTTTATTTCTTACCTCGATACTGCATCCCATGAGCGAGTTCCTCTCATAAGCCTTGAGCAAGATGGTGTAGAAGTTAGGCGGCAGTTCCGTCATCTCGTACATTTCCGTCACGCCGCCGGTGAAGTCTTCCATGGCCTCGCATGTTGAACCGCCTTTTAGGGCTTCGTACGAGCCGTGTAGCCTGTAAAAAACGATTTTGCTATGAAAAAAAAATGGCAACAATTTTTGGTGTCACAGATTTTTTAATTCAATGCGATCAGACGAAAAATCAAGAACTTAATAATGACCTAAAGTCGCCGTCAATAGAACTTGTGAACAATGAAAACAAACCTTGTAGTCAAAATATCTTTAATTTCCATTCTAACTCATCAGGCTGGCTAAATCCATGTGTTATTTAATCAATTCATATCACATTATGATCCTCAACCTTTAAAATAATAAAATTGTGCTAGAATATTGATATTTTATAGAATAGTTTGTTTACATTGTTGACAATTTCTATTGACGGCGATTTTAAATAGGAATAGTTGCCGCAGCAAGTCTAGCATATGATTGGTCGAGACACTATCGCGTTAATCATGTGCTAACCCTGCAGATTCAAATTGTATCTTCAAAATCGTCGCTCTTACAATAGGCTAGTTTCCTACTAGTCAAATCAGCTCCTTTTTAAGAAATGATTAGACTCAATATTATTATGAACAATAATTACAACAATAAATTGCTCTGATAATTAGGTTAGATTAAGATCATAATATATATGTAATGAACTATTCATAAGAGCTTGTAACTAGGCCTACATGAAAAAGATATTTTGAATTGAATTGAATTGAATGTCAAAACGATTTGCTAATATGGAATTACTATGAAATACTGAGGACGGTCACGGTCAATTCATTTACTTTATATCTTTCTCTTTGACTTATTAAATAGAAATAATGTTTAAACATAACTACTGTCCATATTTTTCTTCTAATTATGTGGTGCTTTATTTCGTGCACTGCATAAAATATATTTTTTTTTAATATAGGAAACTAGCCTATTCCGCCCCCGAAAAGGTAGCGAGATAGTTGAAAGATATGTAACTATTGCACCGCATATGAGAGTGAATGCCGTTTTTTTATGAATTTTTGTAAGCAGACTAACAGTTCCCATACCCAACCAAGTATTACCCAGCAAAGAGTAATTTTCCCTGCAAATTTAAGACTTACTTGGCATAAGCCTTCTCGAGTAAGGCGCTCCAGAACTCATTAGTTTCCGAAGAGTGGAGGAACACCAGTTTGCCGCGGTATGTGGGCAGACGGTCGTCGATCACTACGTCCACCCATCGCCCATATTGCCAGAATCTGGAAAACAAATATAATAATTCAAGAGTGATTTTTGCAATAGGCTACTTGCCTCCTAGTCATATCAGCGTCTTTTTAAGAACTGTCAAAACGAATTTGAACGACTTGCTAATATGGAATTTATATGAAATCGAATTGAGTGACGTCACGGTCAACTCAGTTACTTTATATATTTCTACCTGACTTATTAAATAGAAATTGGATTGAACACTAACTTCTGTCCCTGTTTTTCTTATATTACCTGATGCCTTATTTCGTGCATGGCATAAAATATTTTATTCGAACTACAGTCAAGTTCCCTATTTATTCATTTTAAAACTTTCATCATCTTCCTTGCGTTATCCCGGCATTTGCCACGGCTCATGGGAGCCTGGGGTCCGATTTGGCAACTAACCCCAAGATTTGGCGTAGGCACTAGTTTTTATGAAAGCGACTGCCATCTGACCTTCCAACCCGAAGGGTAAACTAGATCTTATTGGAATTAGTCCGGTTTCCTCACGATGTTTCCTTCACCGAAAAGCGACTGGCAAAAATATCAAATGACATTTCGCACATAAATTCCGAAAACTATGCTCTGGCAAACCCAAGTTGTCAGTAGAAAATGCGAGAAATGAAAGACAGGCTCTTCACGCCTATATATTTTTTCAAACTATGTCGCCTTTTCCTATTCAAGGAAGTAGATTGCCTAATTAATAGTACTAACCGGAAGTGGAAGACACCAGCGTACTCTTCATCGAAGCTCTGATCATCCGGCACCACTTGGAAGAACAATCTGAAAGAGGAAAGACATACCATTGAAAATATTGAAATGTTATAAATATAACCTAACCACAAAATTAAAATTATGAATAAAACCGGCCAAGAGCGTGTCGGGCCACGCTCAATGTAGGGTTCCGTAGTTTTCCGTATTTTTCTCAAAAACTACTGAACCTATCGAGTTCAAAACAATTTTCCTAGAAAGTCTTTATAAAGTTCTACTTTTGTGATTTTTTTTATATTTTTTAAACATATGGTTCAAAAGTTAGAGGGGGGGGGGACGCACTTTTTTTCCTTTAGGAGCGATTATTTCCGAAAATATCAATATTATCAAAAAACGATCTTAGCAAACCCTTATTCATTTTTAAATACCTATCCAACAATATATCACACGTTGGGGTTGGAATGAAAAAAAATATCAGCCCCCACTTTACATGTAGGGGGGGTACCCTAATAAAACATTTTTTTCCATTTTTTATTTTTGCACTTTGTTGGCGTGATCGATATACATACCAAATTTCAGCTTTCTAGTGCTAACGGTTACTGAGATTATCCGCGGACGGACGGACGGACGGACAGACATGGCGAAACTATAAGGGTTCCTAGTTGACTACGGAACCCTAAAAAACCCCTCGATACAGTGGACTGATTTTCATGAAACGTGGCTAAGAACACTCCCGACTAATTCAGCTTTTAAACAAAAAAAACTACATAAAAATCGGTTCATCCGTACGGGATGTAAGATGCCACAGACAGACAGACAAACAGACAGACACGTCAAACTTATAACACCCCGTCGTTTTTGAGTCGGGGGTTAAAAACATGGTCATTGTCGTATATTAGTTGAGGAGAGAGAGAGGACTTTAGAAATTCGAAGTTTATGGCTTCCCACAGACAGTCTTAAAAATTCATAATCTTAAAAAAAACTTGTATGCAATCTGACAGTTCAAATCTGTCAGTGTCTTGTCAGTGTCAGTTTGAACTGTCAGATTGCATACAAGTTTTTTTTAAGATTATGAATTTTTAAGGCTGTCTGTGGGAAGCCTAAGTTGAGGAAGCGATATCGACGAGTAACCGACAGTTCGGGCCCAATAAAATAGTTTTTATTTAGTTCCGGATATCATTTATTAGTTATTGGAGTTTTCGGTCTTTTTCTTTATTTTACCTCCTGCCTCCCCTTCATTCCGCCTACTAATGTGCCGACAGAAAGTTTCCAAAATTCTGAATTTTCACATAGGAAAACTTCGGAAACTTTCCATACTTTGTATGGACATTGTATGGATGGAAACTTTCCATTTCATAAATTTAAATTCCCTTTATTTTTCGTGAAAGTTTCGTGAATTTTTCAAGAAATTTAAGATTTTTTTGAAAAGTTTCCGCAACTTGCACATCACTAATTCATATCTATCATCAGTTAAAAAAATATAAATAGTAATACCCCCGCTTTAGGCGAGTGATGCGTTCCAGGGAAAATAATATACCAGAATCAAACCGAAAATAGTTTATATTTTACTTGAAAACTTACAATCAAATCGGTTGTTTAACGAAACTAACATTTTACATAAAATGTTAAAGTTTCTAACAATAAAAATCCATACTAATATTATAAATGGGAAAGTGTGTGTGTGTCTGTTTGTTTGTCCACCTTTTACGGCAAAACGGAGCGACGAATTGACGTGATTTTTTAAGTGGAGATAGTTGAAGGGATGGAGAGTGACATAGGCTACTTTTTGTCTCTTTCTAACGCGTGCGCAGCCGCGGGCAAAGCTAGTGTGCAATATTTTATTTAGAAAAAAACCAATCTAATGGTTTCTGATTGGCTTTTTGCTTCCAATCCATCAAAATTTCAAAATCGCGTTATAGCGAATAAAGGGGTCGCGCAGCGGGGTATTACGTAGCTCAAAGTATTATTCTGTGGAGTCTCTTACTTTCTGTGTAGCGTTAGATTTGCGACAGCAGCTAGCAGCCAGCAATCGCCCAGCTCGCCCTGTTGTACATCGAAGCGGCTGTAACCTTCCACGAATAGTTGAGGATCGTCGCATATTTCCTGTAAACATAAATAGAGGATTTTTGTGAAAGTAAAATTTATAGGTAGCCAACCTTCATTGACGGCCACCTTTAGGGCCAGTTGCATCAGCCACATTTGACGACTCATCATCGTCACGCAGCAAGCGTCTATGGAACATCCCATACAATAAAATTTAACGAACGCTTAAGCGATGTCTTATGGTTTGATGCATCCGGCCCTTAGACTGACATTTGTTAACCCTTAATTTGGCAAAGTCCGGTGGGACGGACAGGTGATAAAAAAAAATATTTCGCTTTTTAGGTAGAATTTTATTTAATTTAACATATGGAAAGAGACTCTTTTATGATACATGCTTTGTATAAAAATACTATTTGACCACTGTCAACACTCGTTTGACAGTTACTCGTCAAGATGGCACCGCATCAGAAGTCAACTGTTTTTAGCAAAATATTTATGCGTTTTTCTTTTGGTTTTTGTAAGAACAGGGTATTTCTGTTGTATAAATAATAAAATATATTACATAATAGTTGCAAGTGGTTATGTTTTCAATTTATTTCTCAATTTCTAATACTCATAATCATCATCTAAACAAGTTGTCCGCCGCACCGGACAGTGCCAAATATATACTAAATACGATTTGTCCGCCGTGGCGGACTATGCCAATGTTGCGGTGACACGTGTTGTAACAAATTATTATATTGTTTTGTTTATTATTTTGATTTTCTTGTTTTGGTGGCCTGCTTTTATGCTTAGATTTTTTATTTAATCCAACAGCGTGTGGTGCTGGACCAAGCAGTTAAAATTTTGGCACTTTTAGGTATACGTAGTGCGCGGATATTGTGAATGTTACATGTCGCGCGAGGGGCAATAAACATTAAAGAAAAGTGGGTAGATCAAAATTTATAATTTGTTTGTCTGCCCCGAACATTGATATAATTAATTTCGGGTAGTTTTGTGTTGTTTACATCTTCGACGACATTTTGCTGGGACATCACTGTCACATCAGTCTGTCGTGATCACGGCCTGTGCAACCTGGCCAAAAAGTCGGAAAAAAGTTAAAATAATGATATTTGACTATAAATATGTGTCAGTTTGATTTTCATACAAAATTATTATATTTGTTAAGTTTTAAAATAAATATATGTTAAGAAATACTTGTTTATTTTAAATGACCGTATGTTTGGCAGTGTCCGCCTCAGCGGACATATTAATTTATCCCAATATTTGGCAGAGTCCGCTGTGGCGGACATATTTTTTTTCCAAAACTAATAAATCTAGATTTTTTTAAATATTTTTCGGACGCTTTAAAAACACCTGTTATTCAATATATTAAGTAAAATCGGAAAATTTATGTCACCGGAGTCTCTGCCAAATTAAGGGTTAAAATTCCTTGCCGGCGGCTATATTTCCGAGCTCATATAACCCGGCAACCTTTAAATCAAGAGTGAACAGGCATCTTCTGGGCGAGCTCACTCCATCGTAGGCCACGTCTTTGCCTTTGGCTAGTCTGTGGTCAAGAGTAAGCCCATTTATAATAAAAAAAAAAAAAATTGCCGTCTAACTGAGCATTCTTATATTTCTTATACTGTTTACATAAACGACTAGCTATGCCTGTTTACATTATATTTTCCTTAAGCCTGAATTGGATCTATTGGAAGTAAATAACGCCTAAATATACCATGTAAAAATAAACGTTAATGTAGGTAAACAGATTAAAATGAATTTGTTATTACATTATCATCCCTACATAGGACTAAAACAGAAAAACCTAAATTAATTTATGAGGTATTTTCATAGGACAGTTTACCTATACTCATAGTAAATATTCTTGTAGTTTAAATATTCTTATTTTTTTGTACTTACACTAGGCCTAAGCCAGGTTATAGGACGATCGAAGCGCTCCTTATAGTACAAGCTTCGATCTATAGCTGGGAACTCAGGATCTTCAAACAATCTGCCTTCAGAGAGGCAACGGGACCGGATCTCCTTGAAATCTTGATACGTTGCTGGCCCGAACAAAGATGATACGTGTGTTATACTGTAGATGTAGAGAAAGCTAATATAAAATGTACTTACACTAGGCCTAAGCCAGGTTATAGGACGATCCAACCGCTCCTTATAGTACAAGCTTCGATCTATAGCTGGGAACTCAGGATCTTCAAACAATCTGCCTTCAGAGAGGCAACGGGACCGGATCTCCTTGAAATCTTGGTACGTTGCTGGCCCGTACGAAGATGGCCGAGTTTCGCCGAGCTGCGAAAGAAATAGAGATATTTCATAATGGTGAATGTTTCTGTAGCGGACAGGTTTAGGCATTTGACACGGGATAGTTAAGATTGGTTAAAAAAGAAATAAAATTTCATAGTGGTGAATTTGGCATGAAGTCACAGGTTACGTCAAATGAAAATGTAATTTTTGTGATTTGACACTGAATAATCGTAGCCAAGGAGATTTTTCGAGTTAAAATTATATATTTTTCGTATACATTTTAATATAGTATAGGTTTCGCAGTCTAGGTTTCCGCAACTCGACGTCATAAAATTACTTCTATTTTGAGTGAACGGTTTCCGAAAACTTCTGCTAGTGCCTAGATTGGACTGTATTGTTGGTTTTACCTGTGGCCTATTTCACCATAGTGACAATTGTCGCCCGACAGTGACCTGGCCTGTTCAAAAATAAAACCGCCTTCAAAAATAAGCGCGTTACAAAACACGGAGAAACTAAAAAGCAAAAAAATAATAAACCTTTGAATTCAGATTTCTTATCGTATTGCAATAATCTAAACATCCAAATTATAAACAAATCAATTATTTTTGCAGTCGGTACCAGACCTGTTCGTCGCCTTGCTATTGCCTGTTTGCCCCACCCAACCATACGCAGGCTGGCACCGACTCCAAAAATAATTGATTTGTTTATAATTTGGATGTTTAGATTATTGCAATACGATAAGAAATCTGAATTCAAAGGTTTATTATTTTTTTGCTTTTTAGTTTCTCCGTGTTTTGTAACGCGCTTATTTTTGAAGGCGGTTTTATTTTTTGTTAAAAAAGTTTATTTATTTGTTGATTTTTAGTGGTTCCTATTGATATTATATGTATCAGTCCGAATACATGTACACTAGTGAAAGAATTATCCTTTAACTCCTAACCATTGAGGAGTTGATCTTCCATCATCAGCTCAGCCACATAAAATTATTACCATCAGGCGTAAATACTGGTTTACCTTTGAAAAATACACTGAAAACATTACATATGCCTATAACATTTGAAGAGTTCCCTCGATTTCTCCAGGATCCCATCATCAGACCCTGACTTGGTGCCAATGGGACCATCTCGGGGTTATACCCGTTCGATCAAAAAAAAAAATTTTGAAAATCGGTCCACAATTCTCGGAGATATCGAGGAACATACATACAAAAAAAAAAAAAAAAAAAACATTCAGTCGAATCACAGAACACCCCACTAGAAGCCAAATGCAAGCGATATTGTTCGAGACGCAAATCACCAATCCTTGCGGGGTGAGGCGGGCGCGCACGGTGCTGCCATTGGTCGTTTCAAATAATGGCGCGCCTTTATGATTAGCAGTAGGGATGGGAATGGGACATGTCTATTATAGACAATGGTACCGGTACCAGTACTGTGGTGAATTTGTTTTGCAACAAATTATAATATTATAATTAAATTATAATAAGGCCTAGTTACCCTTCGGGTTGGAAGGTCAGCTGGCAGTCGCTTTCATAAAACTAGTGCCTACGCCAAATCTTGGTAGTAGTTTCCAAAGCGGACCCCAGGCTCCCATGAGCCGTGGCGAATGCCGATGCCGGGATAACGCAAGGAGGATGATAATTGTGATAGCATCTCAATAAAAATCATTCTAGTAACTAATAACTAAACTGTGCATTTTTACTTACGTTTACTAAGTTAAATAACCAACTAAATATTCTAAACTAATCAATGAACTAAATACCACTACAGACTCTACAGATTCTAGATAATTATTCACTATTACAAATCTGCTTTCTTTTATATTTCATAAAATGGTAGCACATGGTACGAACGGCAGTACGAAGTTCCCGCAACAGACATAAACTAACATGGCCCCATGCCTAGTCGTTTACGTGAAAGGGATAGCATATCACATTTTTAACTCGGTAAAGAGGGATGGACGCGCCTCGGCGCCGCTCAGCACAACCATATTGACCAGTATAAATGAACTCCGCGGACAATAAACAATATTCAACAAAATAATTAATTTGACTTAACTGTGGAATGTTGTTCCATCTTTTTTACATGTAGAAGTGTTAGAAGACTTGCCACACCACTTTATGCTGTAAGAGACCATTGTTTGCAACCAAAATTGATTATTTAAGATTTTTTCCCGAGCGGACACGGACACTGTTAGCGGGTCGTATACTTGGGCGCTACTGATCGGTGTCGCACGCGTTCAAACTTTTATAAACCTGATTTGTCGTATGCTTGGTGACCGCGAGTCGCCCTGTAAGGGCCATCTTGTTGTATTGATCTGTGAGTCGAATTGAGAACCTCCTCCTTTTTTGAAGTCGGTTAAAAAGGAAATGTTGACGCTGAGTAACAATAGTTATTTGTTATACAAGGGGGCAAAGTTGTATTTTAACGCAGAGTGTGGAATTGAAAAACGAGCAAGTGAAAGGATTCTATAGTTGAACCACGAGCGAAGCGAGTAAGTGGTACCTAACACAACTTTTCCCCTTAGTATAGCGAAGAAATTACAATACAAAAAAACGCGTTTATCACTGCTTCCAGTAGTTCCACAGGTGGTAAATCATCTTCATCACTAGATGCACCCACTTTTATCAGTTTTAAAGCAGAGAATTTGACTATATTCAAGGTCAAATTACTATATCCACTAGTGGATAAAATGCGTTTTTACCCGCTGACATTGAAGGATAAAACACGTGTTTCCGAGCTAGTGAGGGGAAATGTTACTTATCAACCCAGAAATCGGAAGAGAATTGTCAGTGTGGCGAAATAGCCCACTGGTATTGTAACTCGGCATGTTAAGAAGTTTTGTCATGTTCTTCAAGTTTTACGACAACTGCTGGACAAGCAGATTTTTAACTACAACATATAGATAGGTACCAGCAGCGGCTGGTCCATACAAGCCGATTCCCACCGGCTTGCCTAAAATATTACTAGTAAAGTACCTTAATGTTAAGGTAGGCTTCTTTTTGCTCAGTGTTGCCTAGCAGAAATTTTCACCAGCCGCCACTGATAGGTACTAAAATATCCTGGTAAAAAAATCTTGACAAGGGCAAAGAATAAAACTACCAGAACCATTAAGTACCGTTTGTAGTATTGTTTTGTAGTAGGTTTTTATGTTTACAATTAATGATGCAAACGAAAACACTTTTTAGAGTGTTGCCAAAATGTACAAAAAAATATATTACCAAAAGAACATATAGTGACATATATTTACGATCGAAATAAATTCGGTTTTGTAATTAAAATCTAATAATACAATTACTTCATTTCCCGTCAGCTCTATTGGTCGATATTATTTATTCTAAAAAATATAACCCTCGTTACACATACCTACTTGCAAGTCTATGGTGAAGAGTCTAGAGATGGGCCGAATATGGACTTTACCGAATACGAATATTCGGCCGAACATTCGGTTCAGCTCTTCCCGAACCGAACATTCGGCCGAATATTCGGTTACGCCATATTTTTAAATCGGATGTATTAAATGATTGATAATGGTTACATATGTTACTACAACTATGTTCTTATGATTTAATGGATAACTAAAACTTAGTTAAAACAACTCTGAACTCTTCTCATCTCTTAAACTACGGTTTTTGAACTTTTTTGAAAACAATTGTATTTATATTTTGACGCATAATTATCTCTTTTTAGTAGTTCCTTAGAAAGCTACTAAAATAGGAGCTTATTATCAAATGAAATACGTAAGATCTTCATTAGTTATTTACTTTGTTTATTCGGTAAATATTCGGCAATGCAACCGAATTATTCGGCCGAATACGAACATTGAAAAACTTGCCGAATATGCCGAATACCGAATATTTACCGAATATTCGGCCCATCTCCAGTGAAGACGAAATTACCTTGTATTTTTAAATAAATAAAAAACTGTGAAATCGGAATCCTTATGGTGACAAGGTGGACTTTTTGGTTTGGAAACGACACATCACATTTCACATCACATGTACGTAATAACGGTAATAAAATTGGATAATATATAATTAAAATGTTATCGATTTATCGATTGTAAGCCATTGTTTGAGTGTATTTATTCAATCACGTTTGATCTTTATGATTACTGTAACAGAAACAAAAGAATATCGGACTTAATAAAAATGAGCTTATTGAACAACTTTATTCCCGAAAGAATTTAAAAACGTAACAATTCAACAAAGTTAATGGATCGTCATTCAGTTAATATTAATAAATTCGTATGCCGGAAGAATGATATTCAAACATCACATCAAATATAATTTTATCGTTTTGACAAATAATTTCAAACTACTTTAAACTGTCAAATTTCGACATAAACGTAAAGTGCCAATTATTGCTCAAGTGCGGTAAGAAAACACCGAATGCGCTCAATAATTATGTATGAAAAAATACGCACCCAAAATAACTGTTCGCCCGTAGGCATTCTCATTTTGCTCCCCTTATAAAAGGGGGGCATCCTCAACGCATTATCCTGACTCGCTTCCACTGACGACCACTTTTTCTCCACTACTTTTTTCTCCGGCCTATTTTTAACATTCTCTTGTCTATTTGTAAGGACAACTTTAGGCGACCCTAGAGTTGCCTTCTCAAAGACCATCGCTTTATTCCTCATAACGTTGCTTTGTTCTACAACTGTTGATGTTTCTTTGTTTACACTTTCTTCTATACCCTTTTCATTTGGCTGCACAACTGTGGTAGCCCAGAAAGGTTTATAACTAGTCTCTTTTCGCACATTAGATTGTTGATACGTAAAATCTGATATTTTAACTTTCTTTTCAAAGAGTCTAGAGAAGAAGCCATTGCTTTTTTCTTCTTTAGATTTCCTGCCAAATATTCTTCCAGATTTGGGAGATTTGATAGATACGGATTTCTTCCAAATGCCAGCAGCATTTGAAACTGCAGCGGTCGCGTAGAAAGCCCTAAGTTGACCGACATCTTTCTTATCAAGTTTCACAAAATCCACTTCTTTAACAGTATTTTTCACGTCATTACCGTTATACATTTTGAAGACAACTGCTTTTGTTAGTGGAAAATCATTAGTCAAATCCTTTTTTGGTCAAGGACTGATGATTAACTTAAATGCATTAGCGGATGTTCCTGATATCGATGTGCGGTGTTTATGTATTTTTAATTATATACCGAAAACAAATAAAACCGTGCCAATAAGTCTAAAATCACATAATGTAAAACAATGATGTCGTCCTTGCCCGAACGAATCACAAAATCGATTTTTGTATATTAATAGACCTGTCATTCAAATTAAGTACAAAAGTTTCACAAAAGGCACTGCACATTTTTTTCACTTGGCACTAGGGTTTAAAATGACATGTATGTCACAGTTGGCTATTCAGTGGTAACTGGAGTTATTGACTGACTGTCAAGTTGATAAGTCTGGTAATAAATGTAGTGTGTTGTGTATGTGTGTGGCGGAAACCTATGGGGAAAATGATAAGGGCGGTCGTGCCTAGAGGAAGCGGTGATATAATGTATTTATTATTATAATAACTGAAAATAATATTATTTACATACAAGTTTGTGACAGGACAAAACAACGGTATGTAGAGGTATAGCAATTTTTAACTTGTCCATGGTTAGAAGTCATCGTCATACACATCATCATCACAGGACTATAATTTATTCTCTTCTCAGGCTGGAAGGTCTAGTTTATAATAACTCACATATTTTTATCAGATAGAAAGTCCGAACGTATTGTCAGGTAAACTTCACCTATATTCCAGTTAGGTAAGACCCTAAAAATTGCCACTTTGGTTTGAACTGAGCCATAGTCGACTTAGTCGACCAAACCAAAAAACTATGAAATAGCATTGCATATTAAAGCTTTCACTGGACAACCCAACGCCACAGGGGACGAGACATCGCCATAAAACATCGATGTTATAATTAACGCCCGTAGCGCCAACAGACAGAAGCTTTTAAGCTAATTCAATTGAAAAGCTCTATAGTTAAAAGTTTTTTTATTTAAAGACCGTCGCCGTCGCACACAATTTTAATTTTATTTTATACATAAAATTAAAAACCTGCTTGGATGATTCTCTTCCACTGTCTTTTGCTACTTCTGGTTGTCTGGAAGAAATCGCTCTTTAGCGATAAGACCGCCTGTTGTTTACCTTTGTTCGTGTTGCTTCCTTGTTTTGTATTGTTGTATTTTATCAAGGTGTGCAATAAAGAGTATTGTATTGTATTGTACTTCTGTCTGGTCTCTAAAAATGAGTGCAAAACGTTTGTCTTGGTCCACAAAATACGTCATCCGGCATTCGGCAGGCGTGACCAGTCCAGTCCCACTTAAATTTTAGTCTAGTGGTTCTTAACTTCTTTAAACTCTTTTCGTTGTTGCGTTAGATTCAGAATGATCTAACAAAATATTAAATTATTCATTTCAAGTAATTTTCGCTTGTTAGTCAATTGGTCATACCACACCTTTTATCAGTCTTTGAATTTAACGGTTCTTTTACATAAAAACTTATCTTTCATGGACATAAGGATGCATTGGAAGTGTCCGATAGTATAACTATTAAGTTATTTACATCGATAACATATCAATGGCATAGCTTTTCGCACAAAATTGATAACGCACTTTGGTCATGTTTTAGTTTTCAAGGTCACCGATAAACGCATTATTAGTCATATAATAAGCTTGAGTAGGTACAGTCAACCAATTGGAACCCTAGGCCACTGTAGAACTATGTCATAGTGACGTTATATTCATATATTCATATTCATATTTATTCATATTGCACATATACATTACACGTCAGAAACATAAACATTCATTATAACTAAGTAATTCTTATTACTCTAAGAATAAAATTATAAATCAAATCAGAAATTGAATTTTAATTATAAATTAAATTATAAATCAGATTGTAAGAAATCTCTTACTGCTTGTCATTTTGACATGGTTGTAGAGTGGCCAGTGGTTCCAATTGGTTGACTGTACAGCGGTCGAAGTCAAAGATATGTGGATAGAAAACCTTCGAGAGACAGACCGAGATAACTTGGCTATATTTTGTCTCGTCGGTGCAAATGTTATTTTAAACATCAAATTTCGATGAAAGTCTGACTTCATGTGCAGAAAGCACCTTCTTATCAGAATTTCTGGTGTAATTTCAGATGGAAAGGTCATTATTTACAATCGGAACAGCAGGGGCCCGTTTCTCGAAAGGCGCGAGAACTGTCAAACCGTATGGGGTATGGGGTATGGGTTGTCATGGAAATACACTTGTAATACAACGCTTGTACCTTTCGAGAAACGGGCCACTGGTCCTTTTGACGATGGAACTACACACCGTGTTTTTATTGAATTCCGTTAACTTCGGCATATAGTTAGGTCCATTATAGGAAACCGAATGGCATAGTTAGAGTTATTCAATCTGTATTTTTTTCTAAAAAAAACATACACCTGTGATAGATGTTAACTTCAATTTCTGTTGAGAAACGGGCTTTACAATTAACTCACTGTCAATTAACATTAAGTGTCAAAACTATGACATGTCAATCGCATATCGAACACACAAAGCCCGTTGCTTAACAGCAATTGATGTAACATCTACCGCAGGTGTATGGAATCTTTCAGAAAAATGT
This sequence comes from Leguminivora glycinivorella, assembly GCF_023078275.1. Lineage (NCBI taxonomy): Eukaryota > Metazoa > Arthropoda > Insecta > Lepidoptera > Tortricidae > Leguminivora > Leguminivora glycinivorella. The sequence continues at coordinate 10,455,103 of NC_062990.1, forward strand.
TACGAATTTATAAAAAAACTAACCATGCTATTTTGTTTCCTATAATGGACCTAACTATATGCCGAAGTTAACGGAATTCAATAAAAACACGGTGTATAAGACCACAATACAAATTGTTTACTTTTCGTGTTATTGTAAATGAGTACCTCAAGCCCATTTCATAATAGTTTTCCCTAAAATCGGAAGCTGAGGTCATTTCCCTCGCGTCTAGACTGCGCTAATAGCATTGTCTAGACGAATTTCAGGGAGACTTTTAGGGAATCAGGTGCTGTTAGATAGCGCCTGGAGTTAGAAATTACTACTATAATATTAAAAAGCTTACGACAGCGACATTCCTCACATTGAAAAATGGTAACAGCTCAATATCAGCCCTTGATTATCCTCATTCCGTAAAAATTACATTTGAATTTTTTTTTTTTTGTAAATTATTAACTTTAAGCAGTAATTTTCGTAAAAACAAATAAGTAGCGGACTTCAGACTCCCATGTGAGTTCCAGGTAGAAAGTCTAGAAACTGGGAAAACGTAAGAAAAAAAATTACAATATTAACTGATATAAATAAGTTGCAATATAACAAACAAATTCCCACAACAATGAAAGTTCTTAATAAATTGTCAACAGAGACATCACATCAAAGATAAACGGCACATTAGTGCCAGAAGAAAATGTTACTGTGTCAGTGCCAAAAGTGATATGCATCACAAAACTTACAAATACAAAAGAATGGACGATTTGTAATCGTGTTGCAAGGACTTATGGTTCACTGGAAAGAGTTGCTGCTGCTAGTAGTGCTAGTACATGACTGCATGGGATAAATCCATTGGATTTTAATCACGCACGTATTCTTGATATTTAGACTAAAATATCGTGTACAAAATTCAAGATTGTGTGGTAATGACAAGCTTTGAAAAGGACGAAGAGAAACAAACCTGAAGGGTCAATCCGCGGCAAGAGTAACACGAGTCACGATTTTATGGCATGTTCCATTTATTCACGATGCAAGTCCAAGTGATAATCTATCTCTAATAAAGTGTTACTTTCCCGATATATGCATAGATCCTTCCATTTGCAGCTGTAGTTCAAATAAACACTCGTTGAAGTCGTGAGTGTCGTGACTCACGTTACTTTTAAGTGGATTCACCTTGAAATGCATTTCCTCTCCAAAAAAATGTTTAGGGTCAAGCCTTCCAGCATGTTTCATGTTTGTTTTATTCTAATCAAATTATTTTATTTCATCATAAGTTTTTTTCATCTACACGTAAGTCCTATAAATTACAAAACCGGCCAAGAGCGTGTCGGGCCACGCTCAGTGTAGGGTTCCGTAGTTTTCCGTATTTTTCTCAAAAACTACTGAACCTATCAAGTTCAAAACAATTTTCCTAGAAAGTCTTAATAAAGTTCTACTTTTGTGATTTTTTCATATTTTTTAAACATATGGTTCAAAAGTTAGAGGGGGGGGATGCACTTTTTTTTCCTTTAGGGGCGATTATTTCCGAAAATATTAATATTATCAAAAAACTATCTCAGTAAACCCTTATTCATTTTTAAATACCTATCCAACAATATATCACACGTTGGGGTTGGAATGAAAAAAAATATCAGCTCCCACTTTACATGTAGGGGGGGTACCCTAATAAAACATTTTTTTCCATTTTTTATTTTTGCACTTTGTTGGCGTGATTGATATACATATTGGTACCAAATTTCAGCTTTCTAGTGCTAACGGTTACTGAGATTATCCGCGGACGGACGGACGGACGGACGGACGGACGGACGGACGGACGGACGGACGGACGGACGGACGGACGGACGGACGGACGGACGGACGGACAGACAGACATGGCGAAACTATAAGGGTTCCTAGTTGACTACGGAACCCTAAAAAGCAACAAATTGTTGGCAGATCCAAAATCAACAGAAGTTGTTGCATGTTGGCAAGCCCAATCAAATGACTTTAGAATCATTGCGTTCGGTGTCGTAAAAGCGCCATCATGGACCATTTCAAACAAATTGATGTATTTTGAGTTTCATCGGGATTTCCACTTAAATATTTAGAAATAGGTACCTACAAAAGTTTTCCGTGAGATCTGCTTGGCAGGGCAGTTTTGTCTAAACACGAAACTGTCGAAACTGGCTAAATATTTTTTTATGATATGTGCTGATTTTGTGAACGTCTGTGTACCAACAAATCATACACACCCACACATACAGATAATAGAGATAACTGACCGTGACCTACGGTTTGGCGATCCTGCCATTCAGGTCATGTCTGGCTTTTGGCGGTCAAAGGTTTTAACCCCTTGACCGTCAAAGGCATCAGCTGACGCGTGGTTACACCCCACATTATGAACCTTCATGCATCCGACAGGGTTCACAATAAAGGTACCTATACTCTTGGGTCGTCACATTCATTTTCGTCACGTTCTTAAAGTCCGATTCTGCTTTCGTCAGCCATTCTTTATTCGTCACGATCGTCGATGGTCTTTCTCAACTATGGTCAATTTCGTTGTTCATCTTTATCTTAATCCGTCTCGTTCTTTACTCGTCATAATCTTCTTTCGGCATGTTCGCTGTTAAATCTATGTTTTTCGTGTTTTTTCATAGTCTTAGGTCGGTACCAATTTAGAATATGACCAAATACGAAATGACGAAAAACGATTGTGTTGAAATAAGAAAAAGGCCAAAACAACTTATGATGGTCAAAGACGATAATGACTGCAGACTAAGTTGTCGAATGAAGAATGGCTGGTGAAAGCAGAATTGGACCAATTTAGGAACGTGACGAAAAACTAACGTGTTGACCTAAGAGTATACCACAATAAAGAATATCACTATAATGCATACGATATAGCATTTAGAGTTGATAGTGTCGTATACGACGCACACGACACGCATGTTAATATTCAAAAGGGTTAATAGTCTCGACCGTGACCAATAAGTTTTAACACAGAAAACTTGCTATCTTATGTCCTGTAAAAGTGACCATGACTCCAAAAACATTTAAAAGCGACATTTGAAAGATAAAACAAAGGCCAGTAATGACCCTTGATTTACATTTACAATGGGTTAAGGAGACTAGAAATGTTAAGTTTTCCTTTGGAAATTTAGGTTTGATTTGACGTCTGTCAAACAAATACATTGTTAAGTCTAGAAACATTATAACAATAGATTTGCTTTGCACTTTTGCAGTCAAGGATTTGTCTTTGTGTCTACTGTGTAATGATTCGCGAATATTTGTAAACAGTGACACAATTGTAATAGTGAGCACTAACAATCAGTATTATTTATTTTTACTCTTAGTCACAGACTAGCCAAAGGCAAAGACGTGGCCTACGAAGGAGTCAGCTCGCCTAGAAGAAGCCTGTCCACTCTTGATTTGAATTTATATTTTGGCATTAGTGCCAATAGTGCCTCTTCTGATGGATGAATAGGGTTGCTGAATTAGAGAACCTTCGTCAGCCGTTTTTGTTTGTCACAATTAAATTCAATGCTTTATTAACATTTTTACAAGAATATCACCTGTCTACATTATTACCACAATGCAAGAAGTTGGCAAACTGACAAAATCTATTTGGAAACTAATGAGTGTCAGGTTTGGGAACTACGAGTAGTTAACGAGCGTATCACTTGTCACAAAGGACTTGAATATCGAAAAATATGTAACTTAAGATAATTTAAAAAATAACTGAAATATGGGAAAAATTATCTGACTAGGGTGCAGTGGCGTAGCGTCGATACAACTCGATTCCCAACGGGTTCCCTAAAATTTTGCAGTATCTGTAGAAGTCCATACAAAACAGATCCCAAAAACGAAGGGGTTTTTGGGATGGGATTGGGATGCTTTACCAACTAAAATATTCATGCGTCGCCACTGCTAGGGTGAGACTATAACTCGCCACTTAGATGTTCAGATTGCTCAGAAGCCGTTTAAGAAATGTAATAAAGTGAAAACGTATAAGTGTCGCTGGCTTTGCGTAAATGCGAAAATGCGTGTCATAATTAGGGCTTCCAATACCGGGATCCCGGGATCCCGCCTTTTTTTGGGCCCATTTCAATACCGGTATTTAATTTAGCAATACCGGGATCCCGGTATTTTTAAAAACTAACAAATTATGCCAAATTAACGTAAATTACTCATCAAAAACGTAAAATTTCTGCATCATGATGGTCACTACACGCGTAAATCTTGCTTGTTGCTCTCTTTTCTCGATTTGACACATTCTCTGTTTGGTGTTTTTGCAAGATTTGTATGAAAATGATAGTTTTTTCGATGATTACCCAGATAAAGAATTAAAGTTACGCGTCAAAAGCATTCATTGAGGAGGGTCTGCCGCGAACAGTTTTTGACACATTTGTCGCACTTGTGACTTCGCACGTAAGTGTGACAGAAAAGCAACACGTCAAACGTAGTTGTAATAGGCCATAGATCCTCTGTAAACAAATCGCCTTGATGCATCTATATTGGTTAATGCAAACGAACTAACGTATACCGTAGCTACTCTATTTTCACTGTTGTACGTGTGCGTTAGTGTGTTGAACTCTAGCTGAAAACTTTGCCGTAACATTCCCGATAGTAACGAAATAGGGAACTCACTACTCAACTATCATTATTATTATTATTATTATTATATCAAAATGAGGAAAATTACTTTTCTTATACGTAAATGAAGTGTTCCTATTCCGCGAAGTAATCTTTTTGATTTTGATTATCATGGATTTCCGCAAAGTAATGTGTGATTCCATAGATTATTTCTTAATGTGATTTTTAATAATCTATGTCGGACAATTTAGCTTTTTTTTTATAAATGGGCTTACTCTTGGCCACAGACTAGCCAAAGCAGAGTCAAAGACGTGGCCTACGATGGAGTGAGCTCGCCCAGAAGATGCCTGTTCACTCTTGATTTGAAGGAAGGGTTATATGAGCTCGGAAATATAGCCGCCGGCAAGGAATTCCACTCCTTGGCAGTGCGCATAAGAAAAGAAGAAGCAAAGCGCTTCGTGCGGATTCTTGGCTAATTATTCAATGATTTGGTGGATTTATTTTATTAGTGCTTTAGCGCCTCTAGCGCCACGAAAAACAAAAATACCACTAAATTGTACCATAGATATTGATTACAATGTGTTTAAAAGAATCATCTCATGTTCTAATTTCAAAAGTCAATGATGAAACTATAGAGTGTGTGTAATCGAGAAATGCTCTTAATGCTTGTTATTTAATAAAGTGATACTGATATTATAGTTAAATCTACAGTACAATTATACCATTAACATCGACTATAAAATGTAACACTGCATGAATGAGACACAGCTTCCTAGTATCATAGCCATATTAAAGAAGAGGCGACTGAGGTGGCTCGGGCATGTGTATCGAATGGAGCGGACTCGTTTGCCGCGTCAAATCCTGCTGGAAGAGGTTGCAGATGCAAAGAGACCGGTCGGACGGCCAATGCTGCGCTTTAAAGATTGCGTGAAGCGTGACATAGTCACATTTGATATTCCATGCAACCAGTGGCAACGACTGGCCGAGAACCGACCCACGTGGCGCCGTGTTATCCATGACGGTCAATCCAAGCACGCCAATGCCTGGTTTTTCTCCTTGAATGATAAACGCATGAGGCGTCACGAGCAGGCCTCTAACCCCCGCCCATCTGGGGGAGCATATACCTGCCGTGTGTGCGGACGAGGGATCCTCTCTTGAATTGGGCTATACGGCCACGAATGTAAGTGTCGCAAGGATGCTGCTTGAATCGTCTGTTATAGATGCAAAGGCCTGTTATTATTAAAATGTAAAAGGTTCTATTCCGCACGAGCTTAAAGAGAACGATTTGGCAAAAAACATGGTTTGCTATGGCCGCGTCTTCTTGCAAAATGTCCGATCTGGAGGCGATATCTAACTTACAGAATCACCTGAGTACAGATCTGGCGCTCTTTCCCGCTTGATTTTATACTGCGTCCTCAGTCCCACTCACAACAAAAATAAAGAGCACAGGGCGTAGCCGTTTGAACTATGTAGGTATACTTAAAAACAATAAAAGTTGAGCCGACTTGGCCACATAAGTTTGAAAAACCGTTTTGGGTCAAAATCGAAACTTTTTAAGTTGGAAATGTAATCGATTTGACCCATTTGTAAGAATTGTAAGTCGGATTAGCAAGATTCTGCTGTAGTATAACACGCATGAAAATTAACAAACGAGATTTTGAATAAAATTTGTTATTTTAAGCAAATTACTTGGTTTTTATATTTTCCTGATTTCAATACCGGGATCCCGGGATCCCGGTATTGAAATCGCCAATACCGGAATGAATACCGGTATTGGAGAATGTCCGGTATTTGGAAGCCCTAGTCATAATGCAAATAAAAAAATTCCAAGGTCTTTAAGAGCCCATAGCTGGATTGAACCAGCGTTTTCTGTTTACCGCACAGATGCTTTGACAACGGCCAGGGTACTCTACTAAGAATTTCACCAACCCTTTTCCTCCCGTGGGTCAATTGTGAGAGGTTCAGTTGTGTCGTGGCTGGGAAAGCAACCTGTTACTACAAAACCACAATTTCGTTTTCTTTCCACCCCTCAATGGCTAAAGAGTGGACTTGGAAGCTTGGAACCACTGGAACTTGGGTTGTTTCATGTGCTCTGTCTACCTTTTTTGGGAATACATGCGTGAGTTTATGATTATGTATGTATGTATATCTTGCTTGTTTGTTTCCCAAGTTTAAATGAAAAAAAAAAAAGTATGCGAAAATCCCAGTCAAAGCTGCATAGCAACTGTTGCTAAGGACGGCTTTAAATTGATGCAATTGAGCGGAAGATGACAGAGGTCAGTTCAGTTTGGATTACGACTGGTGTTCTAGAACATTTCGCACAATATCACTAATTTATGGGCTATTTTATATATTCTAGTTGGCACATCCACTTTGTCAGAAGTGGGATTTAGATTATTCTTCTTTTTAACCCCCGACGCAAAAACGACGGGGTGTTATAAGTTTGACGTGTCTGTCTGTCTGTCTGTGTGTGTGTGTTTGTCTGTGGCATCGTAGCTCCCGAACGGATGAACCGATTTAGATTTAATTTTTTTTGTCTGAAAGCTAAGTTAATCGGGAGTGTTCTTAGCCATGTTTCATGAAAATCGGTCTACTATTACGGTCGGGAGTTTTTTCAAAGTTTTAATTCTGTGGTTAGGTTATATATATTCTAGCTGGCACATCCACTTTTTCAGAAGAAAAGGCGGGAAATAAACAAAAATCGGCGCAGAAAGTGGGATTTAGATTGTTCTTCTTTTTACAATGATTTTTACACCGGAAAACTTCACAAGAAAATGTCAAATGGAAAAACCTTGAGTCACCCTGACTTTGTTAAGAATTAACTAATTGTCTTTACCTACTACTGTATCAATTCAAGAAGTTGCCCTACAGAATAAGCAGTACGAAGACCAGTATACGTCACATTCCGACTAGACATCCTAGTATGAGGTTAGAGGTCAAACTATACTAGATATGACCTCTCAAATAACAACAAAACATTTGTTACGAGTAGACAGTATGCTACCGATCGGCGTGGGAAGATCGCTGCTGAAGAAGATTTAAACAAAAGGTCGTATTTTATGAAGAGATTTATATGAAGATACGATTTTGTTTAGTTTGACTTGTAATCGTAACAATATGACGTCACGGTAGAACCAATTTAGCTCGTCAAGTACGTGAGTTCTGCGGGTTTAACCTCGTCACGATAATGGTTTATCTTTTTACTCAATTGAATAGGTTGCATATATTGAATGAGATAGGCGCCACGGTGAACGTATTTTGACTTTACATATTATTTAGTAGATGCAACACATACTACTGCAAACAATGGAAAGTATGATGATTATGAACCGAAATAACGAACAGAAAATGTATTTCTTGCTCTAGACAGGCTCTTGATTTCCTTTAATAGCCACGGAAAAAAATTGTTTTAGGGATGTGTATAGTATCGAACATGACAAGGCATACAAAGGCAACATGTTCTTATGGCACTACGAATAAATTCGTGTCAGATATATACTTTTGCGGCCTTTGTTGCGTAACAACGATTTCAGGTGACTGTACATAATGCTAAAACTACAACGATAACCCTATTTTTGACCGTGCTTGTTTTTTTTAAATACATTCGCTCGCTTAGTCATTGTCGCCCACGTTATGATTATAAGTCGTGTTATGATTATGATTAACCGCGAGTTTGAAACTTTATCAGTTTTATAAGGCCACGATCTAGGAGTGTAGTGTCAAGGGTACCACTTCAAGATCAACTGAGATTTTACAAGGAAAATACTAACCAAGTAATAGTGGTCTGGGCCAAAAGAATAGCATCTTTAGAACTACCGAAATGTATTATTTCAGTACAGATGGTGTTTTTTTACGCACTAGTGCGAGAAGTGGTTCATTATACGCCAGGTCGAAACTTCAGAGGGCCATCTGTACTGAAAAATTGTGTTTTTTTACGGCTAGTGGCAGGTCGAAACTTCGGAGACCCATCTGTACTGAAAAACGTCGTGTTGTACGATACACGTGCGAAAAGGAAATTCGTTACTCGTGCCGATTTAAAACACTCCCTTCGGTCGTGTTTTAATTTATCGCCACTCGTTTACGAGTAGGATTCCTTATCCCAATTCATATCATTTATCAGCAGAGAGGACTAGCCGCCGACGGACATGTCGCAGTCCACATTGAGCATACCTACAGTTATCGTTGTGTGCGTGCGTGATGACAGGAATCGCTGGTCTTCCGTATGTACACGTACATGGAATCGAAATGATGTGGGTGTATTGCGGAATAGCCCAATAGGAGCGTCTATGAACAAGGGTGTGTGGGTTAGAGAACTTTTTTTTTTTTTTGAAATGGCCTTCGGAGCCGAGCCATTCTTTTTTGGCTCTTTAGCTCATGATCGGAGTGCAGAACTTGCGACAAGCGTAATATTAGGTACTATTTAATACAAATCGCAAATGTCCGATATCCTTCCTTCCTATATGTGGCTGTGGCTCCGACGCAAAAGATACTCTCCATACACTGAGAGAAAAAACAACCAATTTTCACGTTCGTTCAACAAGATTTTTGGTTAAAATAGCGCCTACGTGCTCTTTGGTTCAAACAACAAGTTAGATTTTGTTAAGTGTAACTAGTAGGTACATTCTACAAGTTTCATTTTATTTGAATCAGTATTTTATTTGAATCAACAAGTCGATTTTATAAAAACAACATGACTAACGGGTGGTGACGGGTTAAGAATTTCACCACCCCCTTTCTTCCCATGGGTGTCGTAGAAGGCGACTATGGGATATGGGTTAAATTGTGGCGTAGGCGAGAGGCTGGCAACCTGTCACTGCGATGTCACAGTTTCGTTTTCTTTCAACCCCTTATTTGCCAAGAGTGGCACTGAAGCTTTAGTAGTTTCATGTGTTCTGCCTACCCCTTTATGGGATACAGGCGTGATTGTATGTATGTATGTATGTAACATGACTCATATTGATTCAATCAAATATCTTTTAACAAGTTTGACCTTGTTGTTCGAACAAATTCGACTTGTATCATCAACATTGTGATTTATTCCGTTTACTAATAGTACATTACATCAGAGGCCGGGAAAATGAGGATTTCCGGCCAAGTGGGTTTATACGGGTAGGGATACGAGGCCGGGAATCCGTTTTCACGCCGAGGCATGTATAGTGCTTTTCTCAAACATACAATGAAATAAAAAAAAAATGCTCTAAAGGACAATATTTTATAAAAAAAAGTTACTTTGCAGGCCTAGGCCTGAAAAATAATATGAAATCCCTTTACAGTCCTCTCGAGTTGTTGCGCCCAAAAAGCGATACTTCCCAGCCCATTTTAAGGAACGTAAAGACAATATTTCATTGCATGTTTGAGAAAAATACTTTTGGTTCAAACGGATAAACCCGCACCCGCAACAAGTCGAACTTTAAATTCACAGTGCAAATTTCTTTCAGTGTAGTGACCATACTGACCATAGTCCAACCAAAACTTGTTCAAAGTCCAGCTTTTTAGTCCTTGCTTTGAGTCATATTTTCTACAGGTAGGCACAATGATCTTGCTGTGAACTTGACAATGAGAAAAGAAAAGACAGATCGCAATGTCAACAAACTGAGTGGGCGGGTCAACTAAGGCCGACGACGTTTGATTATGAATTATCGAACATGTTCGATTGCTTAATTAAATGCTTAGCTGCCCACATGAGAATCATCTAATTATTGAGGCCAAAAAATAGGCACTTATGCTGTTTTTACATATGAGAATAAAATAACAGCGTATTCAATGGAAAATTTACAGAGGAAAGACAAACTTACCTATAATAATTGTGTCGCTTAACTTCAAAAGTGGGTAAATTCATTCTGCTATCTATAAGGTTGATTATCTTTAAGATCATATTATATTTTTTATATAATCAACCTTATAGCAGAATGGATTTACCCACTTATGAAGTTAAGCGACACAATTATAATTCTATAGAATTGTAGGTATTTGTTAAAGGCTAAATTGCATAATATACATCAATGAGGCTCAATTTTTTTCTAATATTCCGTTATAAATTGCAAGCTACTGAAACACACCTAACTGGTACATAACAAGGTACTGAAACACAATTTATAAACTGAAATACAGTTTATAGGCGCAAAATTATAATTTTCTAATATGGAAACCTAGTTTCGAGATTAGTTTTAAAATTACGCTTTTATTCAATGGAAAGTTTCGTCTGTTATAATAGATTTAAAAAAAAACCTAACCCAGCAAAGAACTCTATGGCCTTTTAAAAAAGTTACATACCACTTTATAATTCTTGATGCTCGGCAAGAACCTCTTCTGTTCCACTTCTTTCTTCTGGAACACCTCGTTGATGATGTTCCCCAGCGCCTGGGCGCCATATTGCAGCAGAGCCTGTCCCCCTTGGTTCAGTAGCTGCCGCCCCGCGCCTTGTAAAAGCGCGCCAAAATCGCCGCCATTTTGACCCGCCATCTTGGCGAGGTCTTTTTACGTGCACACTTCACTTTATTTGCGTTTAGTTTTCGCTATGACATTTTTGCTATGGGTAATAGAAAAAAGTTTGAATGCTTGAATTGGTTTTTGTGACTTAATATTTGAATTTACCCGTTGTGCTTGGGGTTTTGTTTCAACAAAATATACCTAGTTGGACCTGCCAGATGTGTTTTATAATTATATTTTTTTTTTCCTTTGATATGGGGTACCCAATCAGGACAACATATTTAAATTGACCAGGTATTCCCAGGCCTACCTACACTCCAAATTTGGATGTGTCCCACAATACGGGTACATAATTATGGCAACAACTATAGCAGTGTGAAAAAAAAAACAAATATGGAAGAAAAATCACAGGTAGCTTGCCCAACTACAAATTTACCTATTCTAACTACATAGAAATATATTCATCAATGGCCTACAACATCAATAATATGATGGGTTAAGCAGCGTCCATTAGATTGCGGCACTTCCGCAAGTGGCTAGTGAGCCCAATGCGAGAGCGGCAGCCGCGACCGCAAAGCTGACAGGAGAATGTGGCCGTGTCCAGTGACATAGGTTGGTTAGCGCGCTGGTGTCTTAATTCTCGCCTAGAGTGAAGAAGGTCAAACCATGCTTGGTCGTGTGCAACTACTCCTTCACCCAGGGTCTTCCTCCAGTGGTCGCGGTCCTCAGCCTCCATTTCCCAGTCGATAGGATTGATCCGGAAGGACAACATATCACGCTTCGCACTGTCCTTAAAACGAAGCATGGGTCGCCCAACCGATCGTTTAGCATACGCTACTTCGCTCAGGAGAGTCTTACGTGGCAAACGAGAGGGTTCCATCCTGTGCACGTGCCCCAACCAGCGTAGCCGTCTCTGTTTCAAGACTGCTGTAATACTAGGTAAACGTGCGATGCTAAGTACCCTCTCGTTTGTGACTCGATCCTTCCACGTGATGTTCATGATTCTCCGCAGGCAACGCATGTGAAAGTTGTTCAATTTCCGTTCCTGCTTGGCATACGACGTCCAAGTCTCAGCACCGTACAAGAGTATGGACAAGATACATGTCTGGTAATCAATCACAAATATATTATTACATCAATTTAAAAATGCCAAACAGAAATGCAACATTATTTTCTCACTGACACAAGTTTTTTAACTTTTGCACTTTAAAAATGTATTATTTCTGAACAAATAAACACACTATGTCAGTGTAAATGTGAGACCACTACTAACACAAGACACTGAGTATGATCAATGACCATGATTTTGATTACACGTTGGAGTCATGACATCATGAGTGAGGTGTGCTAATTGTATGCCCGTAAATTTGTTAAATGTCCATTTGTAAATGTTACGTCAATTGTTATTTATTGATTAGTGTCAATATGTTTGGGAACAAGTTCTATTGTAACTTGCAAAAATTTTTTTAAGGATTTTGTCTTTACTTTTCAGTAATATTTAAAATTTATTTAATAGATATTTAAAATATTTTCCTAATAAAGTACCTATTTCAGCATTCAAATGAATCATGGTTTTTTTTTTACTCATCCACAGGGACTACAGGCCTAGCTTGCTACAAAGTCCGCCATATCTGACACACGAAAGGGTTTTATTTGGCCCTCCAAGTTTGAAATAGTGTGTGATATGGCCAGTCCTGGCCCTCTAAAACTCCTTCAACTCTTGGCCACTAATGAAAAAATAGAATCAAGACTTTTATAGGCCCGTATCTATTTATCTATTGTATTGTATACACAAGATATGCACGCCAGCAAAAGTTTACAGTAAACGGCCATAAAGAATGCACATTGGTTTTTCGTCTTTGTAGAGTTTTGTCTCTTTCTTGACGTTCATTGTCTGTTTTCAAAGATGTGCATTTTTATGGCAGTTTACTGCAGGGACCGGCCCGCTATCCCTTATACGGGGTTTTGTATGGGTATTTCGTTAGGCTTAACTTACCCTACCCTTTTGACGCGATACCCTTTCATTTTGCTTTTAAAGCCCTAACGAAAGCGCTTACCTAAAATAGCCCAATACCCTTTCAAAACCCTTATCATCGGCTCAGCCTAACGCCATAAGGGTGAGCCTTATATTGGGTTTTATTTGCTTTCCCTTATAGATCATATCGTGCGAGTTTAAATCCTGTACCTCGCTCATAAAGCACACATTACTCCGAACGAAATAACATACGATCGTTACCTATGGCGGCACTGTGTGTGATATTTGCGCGTTTCTGTTTAATGGAAACGGCTGTAGATAAAATAAGGTTCAATTTTCAATACCAAATACTTATAGTTATGATAGGCTCCTGCTTTGCTCGGGTGTAACACAGGCAAACGCTGCTTTTTAGGGTTCCGTAGTCAACTAGGAACCCTTATAGTTTCGCCATGTCTGTCTGTCCGTCCGTCCGTCCGCGGATAATCTCAGTAACCGTTAGCACTAGAAAGCTGAAATTTGGTCCCAATATGTGTATCAAATCAATCACGCCAACAAAGTTCAAAAATAAAAAATGGCAAAAATGTTTTATTAGGGTACCCCCCCATGTAAAGTGGGGGCTGATTTTTTTTTTCATTCCAACCACAACGTGTGATATATTGTTGGATAGGTATTTAAAAATGAATAAGGGTTTACTAAGATTGTTTTTTGATAATATTGATATTTTCGGAAATAATCGCTCCTAAAGGAAAAAAAGTGCGTCCCCCCCCTCTAACTTATCATAATCATTTTGAACCATTGCAACCATAAGTTTAAAAAATATGAAAAAAATCACAAAACTAGAACTTTATAACGACCTTCTAGGAAAATTGTTTTGAACTTGATAGGTTCAGTAGTTTTTCAGAAAAATATGAAAAACTTCGGAACCCTACACTGACCGTGGCCCGACACGCTCTTGGCCGGTTTTTTTTATCGGACTTGTCTTGATGAGTACCCGAAGTCTAGCTGATGCTGAACCCTGGCTGCACCTAGGAGAACTCGGGTTTAGTGTAACACAGGCAAACGCTGTTTTCGCCATCGGACTTGTCTTGATGAGTACTCGAGTGAGCAGTACCCAAAGTCCAGCTGATGCTGAACTCTGGCTGCACCTATGGGAACTCGGGTTTAGTGTAACACAGGCAAACGCTGTTTTCGTCATCGGACTTGTCTTGATGAGTACTCGAGTAAGCAGTACCCGAAGTCCAGCTGATGCTGAACCCTGGCTGCATCTAGGAGAACTCGGGTTTAGTGTAACACAGGCAAACGCTGTTTTCGTCATCGGACTTGTCTTGATGAGTACTCGAGTGAGCAGTACCCAAAGTCCAGCTGATGCAGAACCCTGGCTGCACCTATGGGAACTCGGGTTTAGTGTAACACAGGCAAAAGCTGTTTTCGTCATCGGACTTGTCTTGATGAGTACTCGAGTGAGCAGTACCCGAAGTGCAGTTGATGCTGAACCCTGGCTGCACCTAGGGGAACTCGGGTTTAGTGTTACACAGGCAAACGCTGTTTTCGTCATCGGACTTGTCTTGATGAGTACTCGAGTGAGCAGTACCCGAAATCCAGCTGATGCTAAACCCTGGCTGCAGCTAGGGGAACTCGGGTTTAGTGTAACCCAGGCAAACACTGTTTTCGTCATCGGACTTGTCTTGATGAGTACTCGAGCGAGCAGTACCCAAAGTCCAGCTGATGCTGAACTCTGGCTGCACCTATGGGAACTCGGGTTTAGTGTAACACAGGCAAACGCTGTTTTCGTCATCGGACTTGTCTTGATGAGTACTGAGTGAGCAGTACCCGAAGTCCAGCTGATGCTGAACCCTGGCTGCATCTAGGAGAACTCGGGTTTAGTGTAACACAGGCAAACGCTGTTTTCGTCATCGGACTTGTCTTGATGAGTACTCGAGTGAGCAGTACCCAAAGTCCAGCTGATGCAGAACCCTGGCTGCACCTATGGGAACTCGGGTTTAGTGTAACACAGGCAAACGCTGTTTTCGTCATCGGACTTGTCTTGATGAGTACTCGAGTGAGCAGTACCCGAAATCCAGCTGATGCTAAACCCTGGCTGCAGCTAGGGGAACTCGGGTTTAGTGTAACCCAGGCAAACGCTGTTTTCGTCATCGGACTTGTCTTGATGAGTACTCGAGCAAGCAGTACCCAAAGTCCAGCTGATGCTGAACCCTGGCTGCATCTAGAGGAACTCGGGTTTAGTGTAACACAGGCAAACGCTGTTTTCGTCATCGGACTTGTCTTGATGAGTACTCGAGTGAGCAGTACCCAAAGTCCAGCTGATGCTGAACTCTGGCTGCACCTAGTTGAACTCGGGTTTAGTGTAACACAACACAGGCAAACGCTGTTTTCGTCATCGGACTTGTCTTGAGTACTCGAGTGAGCAGTACCCAAAGTCCAGCTGATGCTGAACTCTGTTTGCACCTAGGGGAACTCGGGTTTAGTGTAACACAGGCAAACGCTGTTTTCGTCATCGGACTTGTCTTAATGAGTATTTGGGTGAGCTGTACCCAAGATAGAGCTGATGCTGAAACCTAGCTGTACCTAGGGGAACTCGGGTTTGGTGTAACATAGGCAAACGCTGTTTTCGTCATCGGACTTGTCTTGATGAGTACTCGAGCAGTACCCAAAGTCCAGCTGATGCTGAACTCTGGCTGTACCTAGGGGAACTCGTTTAGTGTAACACAGCTGATGCTGAACTCTGGCTGTACCTAGGGGGGAACTCGGGTTTAGTGTAACACAGGCAAACGCTGTTTTCGTTATCGGACTTGTCTTGGTGAGTACTCAAGTGACCAGTACCCGAAGTCCAGCTGATGCTGAACCCTGGCTGCATCTAGAGGAACTCGGGTTTAGTGTAACACAGGCAAACGCTGTTTTCGTCATCGGACTTGTCTTGATGAGTACTCGAGTGAGCAGTACCCAAAGTCCAGCTGATGCTGAACTCTGGCTGCACCTAGTTGAACTCGGGTTTAGTGTAACACAACACAGGCAAACGCTGTTTTCGTCATCGGACTTGTCTTGAGTACTCGAGTGAGCAGTACCCAAAGTCCAGCTGATGCTGAACTCTGTTTGCACCTAGGGGAACTCGGGTTTAGTGTAACACAGGCAAACGCTGTTTTCGTCATCGGACTTGTCTTAATGAGTATTTGGGTGAGCTGTACCCAAGATAGAGCTGATGCTGAAACCTAGCTGTACCTAGGGGAACTCGGGTTTGGTGTAACATAGGCAAACGCTGTTTGCGTCATCGGACATATCTTGACGAGGACTTGGGTGCGCAGTAGCCAAGACAGCGCTGTAGCTGAGCCCTGGCGGTATCTAGGGCAACTCTGGTTTCGGTACATTATAATATAGAAATATTTCATGCAATCTCAAGTTAGGCATAAAAACATAATATTAACTGAACAAAAATCTTACCAGAAGTGAATATTAACATCAAGTAGTTAGAACACATTTATTAATTTGCCATACATGAAACACTTTATTTGTGTCTAAAAAAATACGTATGTATATCCATTTGAATATCAAAATTAAGTACAGTCGATTTCACTAATAGTAACACATGGAATAAAGAGAATACTGGAGTTCCAAGCGTCCATAGACTGCGGTAACTACTTACTATCAGACGCGCTGTATGCTTGATTTCCACCAGAAAAGTATTTCTGTTTCAAACGATCTTCATAGAATTCACAACAATCAACAGAAATAGTTTGACAGATTCTATGGTACTACTCAACTCAACCAAGTACCAGTCATAAAGACGAGTCTCAGATATTTCACGATGACAAAAACAGCGTTTACCTATGTTGCACGAAACCCGAGTTCCTTTAGGAATAGCCCGAGTTCAGCATCAGCTCTACCTTGGTTACTGCTCACTCAAGTACTCATCAATACAAGTCTAGGGCTTGCATTCCGGAATTCCGGAATCTCGAAATTCCGGAATTTCGGACAATTTTTCCGATATTACAGTTCCGGAATTGAAACACATAATCTCGAAAATTCCGGAATTGAAAAAAGATATATTTTTGGACGAAAACGTGTAATATCAGCCTGGTTATTTTACAAAACTACCACCGCGTCTATAAAAGATAAGTAAATTCATTAAGTTAGACACTCCTCGGATTCAGGTAGTGCCTATTTTATGACCAAAAGGTTGCATCCAGGGCTAGTTAGAGCGAGATAGTGTAGTTTTAGCTAATAAGTGAAATTATAATCATTTTAAAGTAAATATTTGTTACAAAAAAGTTTTGTTTTGTGATAATTTAAAATTACTAGCCGGGAGTTGAGTGTTATGCTCGAATACTGAAGGACAATTAAACATAAATAAATAACATTAGGTACATTATTAATTGTATGTCTTTCCCATCACGGAACAATGGTTTATTTTATTGGCGTTATTTATGCTCAATTTATTAGATCGAACTTAAATTTCAGTAATAATCTAAATTAATCGGTATTAAAGCTTTCGACTCTATTTCGCACGTAGCTCTATGGAAAACTCTACAACAACAGGGCGTACCATCTAAATATATTAAAATATTAGAGGAGATATATAAGCGAGGTAAAGCCAAAATAAAGCTAGAGAGAGAAGGGAGAGCCTTTAAAATACAACGCGGAGTCCGTCAAGGTGACCCGATATCTCCTAACCTATTTACCGCTCTCCTCGAAACTATATTTCGGCACTTATATTGGGAAAATATTGGCATAAATATCAACGGTGAACTGCTTAACCACTTGCGATTCGCCGATGATATCGTGCTCATTAGCGACAATCACGGCCACTTGGAATATATGCTAAGAACGCTTGATGAAGAGAGTCGAAAATGCGGTTTAAGTATGAATATGGACAAAACCTGCATAATGACAAATAGTACAAAAATAGACACAATTATTATGGGAACTAAAATAGAGTACGTGGAAGAGTATGTATATTTGGGACGGAAAATAACATTTGAAGATCAGACTAAAGATGAAGTAGAACGTCGAATTAAAATCGCTTGGCAAAGATATTGGTCGTTAAAAGACATTTTCAAATCAAACCTACCCATTAGCCTCAAGAAGAAAGCATTCGACACGGTCGTCTCTCCCACGCTTCTCTACGGGTGTCAGAGCTGGACTCTAAATAAGAACATAATACATAAACTACAAGTATTTCAACGGGCAGCAGAACGGAGTATGTTGGGATTGAAAATACGAGACAAGGTTAAAAACACAGAAATAAGAAAAAAGACCAAAGTAATAGACGTATCTGAGTTAGCCTGCAGGCTAAAATGGCGATGGGCAGGTCACGTCGCCCGCGCGCAAGACGACCGCTGGAGCGAGCGCATACTGCACTGGTGGTTCGTGATTGACGAGTCGCGACGCAGAACTCGCAGGGGACATCCGCGCCGACGCTGGAGAGACGACATCGAAGACTTCGCCGGTGGTACCTGGACTAGACTCGCTCAGAATAGAAAATCGTGGTCATGTATGGAGGAGGCCTTTACCCAAAATTGGGTCCCCAAAAACGATGTATAATATAATTCTAATAATTTAGATAATTTTGTATTCATTTAAAGAAAAATAATATGCTTAAATTTTAATTAAGTTATTATTCACTTTCAAATTGTGCATGATACGAGAAAGTTGTAAATTTTAAGTTAAGAGAATATTGATAAATAATTTAGTTTATTTTAAATTACTTAAAAATGAATAATTTCAGAAATTTCTATTTTGCCGATCTTAAATTGTAAATTCTTAATGTTATTATTATTTTCTTATTTTTTTGTTTTTGTTGCATGTTTTATAATGTTTTTGTGGGAATAAATGGCTTTATTATTATTATTATTATAAAGCGGCATAAAATTTTACTTCTTTTCTCATAGCACTGAATATTTTAGGCATAAAGTCTTAAGTTCAGAAGCAACTCGTAGTATTTGGTATTACATTCATTCACAAGCATAACGTCGTAGTTACTTTATACACTTTTCACAAAGACGTGTGCATATTTTACTAAACTCTATAAGTCTATTACCACTTACCACAAAATCAAAAGATTTGAGAAGCAAATGTATGTAAAATGATGAATATAAAAGAATGATTATTTTTTTTTACTCACGAATAAATCATAAAATCTGTCTTTTTGGGATAGCTTGGATATCTTTTGTCCCTACTCGAATCTGATAAAGGTAATTCAATATTACTTTTATTACAGTTGTGAATAAGACGTTATGCAATTCTTGTAAATTATTACTTTTATATTATTTCGATGCTCAATGGATAAAAAAATAACTTTAAGGTGGAAACCCATTACACCATATCATGCTATGACCGTGCTATGAACGTGTCAGACAAAAAAATATTCTTTGTATTACAAAGTATGAGGCTATGCATACTAGCCCGTTCCGTCACCGATCATACCCGTAGCGTGCCATGCACGGACCGTCAAATATTGTCGGCGAGGATATTTTGCCGGTGTCGAAACGCTCCGTGAATGGCACGCAACGGTGATAGAACGGAATAGGATATGAAGGAACGGATAGAAGTTATATTATTATTTTTTTTTATTCGCTTTGTTTAGATTTTTTTTTTGTTTATAAAGTAAAATGTGATATATTATTTTTGGCTAATAAGCTGTAAATCGCTAAAATCAGTAGCTAAGTTACCAAAATAAAAGAAGTTGATTCTTTTTCAGCATTTCAATGTAATTTTGTGTTTCATCCCAAGTAGAACCTTTAAAAAAGAAGCCAAATTATAGTATAGTAGATTGTCACAAGGAAGCAAAATGAGATATTTCACTACACCTGTAACACCATTATTATTAACTAGTATTTTACTTACCGCAAACACACTGCTAGCTTTTCTCTTGATGTAAGACTTTCTCTAAATGTGGTGTTTCTTCTTGTGATAATATGTTCAATTTTGTTTAACAATTCATTAAATTGATATTGCGACATGCGAAAGTACATATAAAATTTTTCTTCGTCATCCACTCGGTGTTTAAATAATGTCCAATATTCTCCTTCGACTTTTCTTTTTTTCAAAGAGGTGTGGACCCAGTATCTTCGTTGTTGTCCTCTGTTGTTTTCTTGATCTTCTTAGTCTAATATAAAGGCTATCATTACTAACTCCCTCACGGTAAGTTTTCTAATGGGCATTGTAATTGATTGATCGGTAATTGATTTGTCAAAAGTATTCAATTGCTCTTCCAGATAGTCTCGATCGCACGAAAACACACATGAAACTACATAGATCTGTAACGCTGGGTATGAACGCTTATGCTACGGTGATGATACGCGGACACTACAGTCACTATACTCGCCTATGCTACGGGGATGATACGCGGACACTACGGTCACTATACTCGTCTATGCTACGGGGATGATACGCGGACACTACGGTCACTTAACTCGTTATGCCCGGATATGAAATGATGTGGACACGTTGTAGTGGGCATAGCCATCCGTGTCGCGTTACATTCCGTGCCTGACACGTTCATAGGACGGTCATAGCATGATATGGTGTAATGGGTTTCCACCTTTAACGTTAACCACTATCAGAAAACTGGCACTAAAACCTCGTTGGTATCGTTAACTGTAGTTCGAAATACCTTGCAAGACCGATTTTGACGCAAAATGGGCTTTCCTGTAAAATGACTAAAATGAAAATTTCAGTGTTATATGCTTTTCAGGTACGGAGTTATTGTCTAAAACGTCGATTTATAACAAATTTCAGTTTAAAATTGTATTATTTCATTAAAAATCCATCAGAAAACCAAACCAAAAAAAAAGTTGTTCAATTCCGGAACTAGTTCCGGAATTCCGGAATTGAAGTCCAATCTCGAAAACCAGTTCCGGAATTGAAAACCGTCCGATATTGCAAGCCCTATACAAGTCCGATGACAAAACAGCGTTTGCATATGTTGCACGAAACCCAAGTTCCCTTAGGAATAGCCAGGGTTCAGCATCAGCTCTCTACCTTGGTTACTGCTCACTCAAGTACTCATCAATACAAATCCGATGTCGAAAACAGCGTTTGCCTATGTTGCACGAAACCCGAGTTCCCCTAGGAATAGCCAGGGTTCAGCATCAGCTCTGCCCTGGTTACTGCTCACTCAAGTACTCACCAAAACAAGTCCGATGACGAAAACAGCGCTTGCCTATGTTACACCAAACCCGCGTTCCCCTGGGAAAAGCCAGGTTTCAGCATCAGCTCTACCTTGGTTACTGCTCACTCAAGTACTCATCAAGACAAGTCCGATGACGAAAACAGCGTTTGCCTATGTTGCACGAAACCCGAGTTCCCTTAGGAATAGCCAGGGTTCAGCATCAGCTCTACCTTGGTTACTGCTTACTCAAGTACTCATCAATACAAGTCCGATGACGAAAACAGCGTTTGCCTATGTTGCACGAAACACGAGTTCCCATAGGAATAGCCAGGGTTCAGCATCAGCTCTACCTTGGTTACTGCTCACACAAGTACTCATCAAGACAAGTCCGATGACGAAAACAGCGCTTGCCTATGTTACTCCAAACCCGCGTTCCCCTGGGAAAAGCCAGGATTCAGCATCAGCTCTACCTTGGTTACTGCTCACACAAGTACTCATCAAGACAAGTCCGATGACGAAAACAGCGCTTGCCTATGTTACTCCAAACCCGCGTTCCCCTGGGAAAAGCCAGGGTTCAGCATCAGCTCTACCTTGGTTACTGCTCACTCAAGTACTCATCAAGACAAGTCCGATGACGAAAACAGCGTTTGCCTATGTTGCACGAAACCCGAGTTCCCTTAGGAATAGCCAGGGTTCAGCATCAGCTCTACCTTGGTTACTGCTCACTCAAGTACTTATCAATACAAATCCGATAACGAACACAGCGTTTGCCTATGTTGCACGAAACCCGAGTTCCCCTAGGAATAGCCAGGGTTCAGCATCAGCTCTGCCCTGGTTACTCCTCACTCAAGTACTCACCAAAACAAGTCCGATGACGAAAACAGCGCTTGCCTATGTTACTCCAAACCCGCGTTCCCCTAGGAATAGCCAGGGTTCAGGATCAGCTCTACCTTGGTTACTGCTCACACAAGTACTCATCAAGACAAGTCCGATGACGAAAACAGCGCTTGCCTATGTTACTCCAAACCCGCGTTCCCCTGGGAAAAGCCAGGGTTCAGCATCAGCTCTACCTTGGTTACTGCTCACTCAAGTACTCATCAATACAAGTCCGATGACGAAAACAGCGTTTGCCTATGTTGCACAAAACCCGAGTTCCCTTAGGAATAGCCAAGGTTCAGCATCAGCTCTACCTTGGTTACTGCTCACACAAGTACTCATCAAGACAAGTCCGATGACGAAAACAGCGCTTGCCTATGTTACTCCAAACCCGCGTTCCCCTGGGAAAAGCCAGGGTTCAGCATCAGCTCTACCTTGGTTACTGCTCACTCAAGTACTCATCAATACAAGTCCGATGACGAAAACAGCGTTTGCCTATGTTGCACGAAACCCGAGTTCCCCTAGAAATAGCCAGGGTTCAGCATCAGCTCTACCTTGGTTACTGCTCACTCAAGTACTCATCAAAACAAGTCCGATGACGAAAACAGCGCTTGCCTATGTTAAACCAAACCCGCGTTCCCCTGGGAAAAGCCAGGGTTCAGCATCAGCTCTATCTTAGAAACTGCTCACCCAATTAACTCATCAAGGCGAGTTGGATGACGAAAACGGCTTATTTTTATGTTGGCAATTAACGTTTTCAATGTGTAATGATAATGGTTAATTGTATTGATTTTCGGCCAACACTGTATATTTACATGCATACATACATATTTACATATTTATATATTTATATTCATACATACATACCTACATACATTCATACATACCTACATAGATTCATATTCAGATCTATGGGCGACGATGATCATTTACCATCAGGCGATCCATCAGTCCCTTGTCTCCCAGTTCATTAAAAATAATTTCTAGCCGTGTTCTACTTCTATCCAACGAAAACATGTTTCGTTGCAAAATTAAAAATGGGGCGCATAGTGCGGAGTGGCAACAGCGCATTTTCCTTCCTGTTCTTACACTAGCTTAGATTCATAATCCTGTCTCTTTCACGCAAGGCTCGACTACGCTTCAACAAAAGGGAAAGCCTTATAAATAGCGCTTAAAATAAGGGTAACCCTTATTAAAGGCTTACAAGCCGTATCGGATAGCGGTAAGCCAATGCACAGGGCTAGCTTTATTGTTTTGCTAAGTTTTTTGTAAGGGCTAGTCAAATGAATGGGCTTGCAGTTCGAAAGGGAGAGTCTCTCGATTGGGTCGTCCTTACGTTAGGGATTCCCAATGAAAGGCTTGTAGCGCGGAAGGGGTTGTCCGGTCCCTGGTTTACTGTAGATCTTTGATATTTGCGGTAGGCTGTCTTTCTTATCTATCTTAAGCAATTGAGATATGCCTACAAGCAATTATATGTAGAGATAAGATAAAAAAGAATTAGAACATGAGTAAGTCTGTCATTGTTGATATCAAGTGTCCATCACTTATCTCAAAACTTGATCCCTGAGGCATTGATATTATCAAGCATTACTTGTGTTTACAAAATTATTCATTTAAATATCAACCTTACACTCAGGCCTAAAGTTTTTCTGTAACAATTCTTATGATACAAGAGGAAACTGTAAGTAAATAAACAATAGGGATAAACCATAAGTCAGTGTTAGCTTCCTTTTTCTACTAGATGTTGTACATTCAATAAGTTTTATTTATCCTTATAAGTCTCGCCTACTTCAAACCCTTGCTTGGCAAAAATGACGGTGCATAATACGACGACAACAATGTATATGGTACAATCTGCAATTATTTTTTTTAGAAAATTGCACCTTACCCACCAACATACAAGGTGCTATCTGCTACAAAAAAAAATCGCAGATAGCACATTGTACGTTGTTGTCGTCGAATACATTAACCAAAATCTATAAATATGCAATCAAAGCAATGCATTAGGGACCTCATATCATATTATTGTCACTGTATTAAGCTATGACACAGGAATGATTTTAATTTCAAACAAAAATTAAAATATCTTGCCCAGAATTTATTATGTGCAGTATTGTTCACAAAAGTAAAATACCAACATAATTAATGTACATTACCATTAGTTTATGGTTCAGCATAAATAATAGTTAGGAGTGGCTTCAAGGTGCCCTAATTTAAACTAGCATGCCAAAATGTCATCCATAACACAGTAAGTGAATTAGAAAGAATAACATTAAAATCCAATTAGAATATTGTTTATTTACTAATGAATTAAAAACTCTGTATAATAAAATATGCAAAATAATTGTAGATACACCTTAATTATTAATGTAACTAGATAGTAGATTTTCTACAACATTTTAGAGTTATCATTTTGTAGTGTAATACAGAGAGAAAATAAACTCTTTCAACTAGGTTATCCATTACAACTTTTTATATGGAAAAGTAGTGAATATGTACGTGTAATGAAGAAGGATTAACTAATAATAGTTCATTAATAGATTAATAGCCTTGAGGCAAGCTTGGGCAGAGCGAACGAGATGAAATACCATGAAAATTCAGCCATACGTTAATCTAGGTCAATAGAACGTTATACCGTTTTATACACTCAATTCATCACATGCCACTATATCCATGGTATTATTTAGTGTAGATCCGTCTACAAATAACTTATTTACCACAAGATTCAAACAAGTGAGGTCATCAATGAGAAAAATACAAGTACCAAACAAATTTGATATAAGAATGTTAAGAGACACAATCTTCCATAAATATGGAGCACGCACTTTCAATTCAAGCACAACAGGAAAATTTACGCATTTTTAAGTACACAATTAAACCAAGAAACCATTTAATTTACGCAGAAATACCGCAATTTTGTTTAAAACTACACAATCACAGCACGCACCGAAAAATCTCCGAAGGAAGTGACAGCTGGTTAACCGCTTGAGTTGAAAAGCTGTATAAAGCTCGCACGGTGATGCTGACTCATGATTTACACAGTTTGGTAGGATTATACGGCAAATTCTTGCCAGTACCATGAATGACGTAACCCACCGGGCGGTGAGCTGCTAGCGAGACATTAAAGCTAGGAACACACTACGCGGACGTCCGTCGTAAATCGACCGCGGACGGGAATCTGGACAATGGAAATACACATAACCGTGCAAACTATCGGTCGACGGACGCGGACGTGGCCTTGAGCGCACGGACGTCCGATCGAAATCTGGCTCTCTGGATGTTTTGTTCCGTGCACACTGATAGGTCGCGGTCGCGGTCGTTTTACGACGGACGTCCGCGTAGTATGTTCCTAGCTTTAATATGTTTATTTGAGTTTTATTTAGACTTCTGGTTTTAATTAAATTAAACTAGTTCTATGAAAATTGTTATGAAAGGTCAGCTGCAGAAATAATATATTTTGATGAGATGAGCCTAAACAGATTGAATGAATGGAAATATTAGTAGGTACCTATATAGGTTTTTCTACTCCCGAACTGTTATTCGTCATTTACAGGATCGTGCACAGATCTTTAAAACCCTACATAAAGGTCTATTCCCCAAAGCCAGCGTCCGCCGGCTTTCCGCGCATGCGCGCAGTATCGAAAAAACTGAAAACGCATTGTTTGGCTCTGTAACCATGGCAACGCCTTATAACGATACTGCGGGCGTGCGCGGGAAGGCTTTGGGCAGCCAAGCTGACAGTGCAAACCTTTGAGTCAAAATAGAGTAAAACAGTGTGAATTTCACGAAAGTTATTCAAGAAAACTATTAAAAACTAGTGCATGGTCGTAGAAAAAGTATTGTATGCAACGGTGTTTAACTGAGTCAAAAAATACTCGTGGCGTCTCAATAACAATTTTCGGCTTCGCCTCAAATTGTTACCCACGCCACTCGTCTTTTTTGACCTCCTTTAAACGCCTGTTGCATAAAATACTATTATGTAGACAACCTTTTTCCGAGTGACTTTAAAATTAAGGCGGTAATTACAAAGTGACGTAACTTAGCAATTGCGAAAAATCATTACTAAGCTTGTTTGTTAATTGAAAGCAAAATTACATATTAATTACGAAGAGGACGTACATTGAATGGTGAACGAAGTGAAGAGTTCTAAAATAGAATCCAAAGAGTAGCGATTTATACAATTTAATGTTTTGCAACCAAAAAGTGACACTTGATCACGTATCCTAGCAAGAACGGTAAACTGCAGTGAGCAGGCCAGTGATGCTTGGAGCAGCCTCTTCATAACTAATATAAGATGAACATTTCCGATAGTAAATTGATTTGCCGTTAATGTTTTAAGTTTTTTTTTTAATCTTTGCATGGTGTTTTGTGATTTGCATCTGATTTTCCGTGGTAATAAATCCAGAGATTGTCCAAGTTATGATTCTCCTGATTCTTGCTATCACATACTATAGGTCACATAGGTACTATTTTACGTACTGTCGGCTGCAAAAGTGCATGGAGAAATTATGAATGAATTAATTGATAAATAGCAAAATAGTAAATGATATAACGGAATTTGAATTCATAAAGTATTGTGTTTTCATTAATCCAATCAAATATAATAATTATAACAAAACAGGATAATAGCCTTTAAGCCAACTTTTTTCTGAAAATAAGTTCCTGATGTTCTTTGAACAAAGTTTTGCCTTTTCACCCGTTCTATAATTAAAACAGTTGTCTCCCCAACTTTCCAAGGAAAATTATAAATAACTTTCATGCTCTCCCTTCAACACACATTCCTAGCTCGTGATGCCAGCTTCCCTTTTCTTCGGTTTGATTTACGGTTTTAATGAAAACATTTACACAGGCGGTCAGATGTTTGATGTATGTCACCAGTCACCACTAATAGCTGTATAATATCAGGTTAATGGTTTCTGACAGATAATTTGATTTTTCCAACAATATTTGCACAAATAAGATAACTGAAGCTGATGACTGAGAGGTAGATCATTAAGACTAATTTGGAAGTGACCAGTTTACAACAGTCTAGACGATTTTATTCACCTCAATCCGTTTATTTAAGTACCTAGGCATGTTTATTCACCTTGAATATAGGAAAGGCACTAGACGTTAGTCGAAAAAAACTAGGCATGATTTTACAGCTTAAAATATATCCTATAGCATGAAAGGGCAAGAAATGAAAACCCTGAAGCCATTTTTTCATACAATCGTAGTTCTCATTTCTCTACTTATTGTTAATGTTAACAATTTCATGTATTTTAACCATAGCTGTGCCCCTATGTTTTATCACTGATTGCTCAACAGGTAAATAGATCAAGATCAAGCGGCTACCTATAACGCAATGTGAATATCAGAACGATCAGAAGTCCAATACGTCACAAGCTGACTCACTTAACATTAGGTTAATGTCCTGAATCATCGAAATGTGAGTAAAGGAAAATCTTAATATGGCGTTCGACTAAAATCAGGAAATGTAATTTTAGAATGTATTTCTTGAACATTCTCCTTCATAATTTCGAAAATATTGCACAAAGATTATAGTATGCGTATGATTATAGATAGACCTGTATCAGCTTTTAACAAAAAAGCAACACATAGTTATTTGTTATACAAGGGGGCAAAGTTGTATTTTAACGCCGAGTGTGGAATTGAAAAACGAGCAAGTGAAAGGATTCTATAGTTGAACCACGAGCGAAGCGAGTGGTTCGAGAATAGAATCCTGAACTTGCGAGTTTTTTAACACACAAGAAGTAAAATACATTTGCACCTGAGTGTAACACAAAACTTTTCCCCTCACTATAGCGAGGAAACTACAACGCAAAAAATGCGTTTATCACTGCTTCCAGTAGTTCCACAGGTGGTAAATCATCTTTATTACTAGATTCACCTACTTTTATCAATTTTAAAGCAGTTAATTTGATTTTATTCAAGGTCAAATTACTTTACCCACTAGTGGATAAAATGCGTTTTTACCCGCTGGTATTAAAGGACAAAACACGTGTTTCCGAGCTAGTGAGTAGGGATGTCACGAATGTCGCATGTGTCACATTCGCGAATGCGAATGCGAATATTCAGAATGCGAATGTGCGAATGCGAATGCGAATGCGAATATCGCTGAATTTCATAAAAAACCAAAATAAAAACCAAGCAATCACCAACAACCCGCTAGGTAAAAAATTTAAAATGCTTACTATTGGTCAAAATGCCGAGTACGAACTTCACGCCGTACGAATTTGATCTATCTGCGCATGCGCGAGTCGACAGTCGACAAGTAGCAATTGGAGCGGCCGGCGCGGGCGAGGAACAAGCTGCGACTTGCACACATTCGCATTCGCAAAACATTCGCATCGTTTGAAGCGAATGCGAATGTCAATGCAAATGTTTAAAAGAATGCGAATCATTCGCATATGCGAATGCGAATGCAAATATTCGTAACATCCCTACTAGTGAGGGGAAAAAGTTTATGATTTATTGTTTTTGTATATCAAGCGGATTCAGCTTAGCTTTAACGACGCACTCAAACTTTACAGTGCCGGTTTCGGTACCTAGTCATATATTTTGTCTAATTCAGATGTACGTTGTATATTACCACTGTTGCCAGATTGCGGGCCGATTTTTAAGTCTCACGCGTTCGAATTCAGAAAATTGTCACTGAAAATAATAGGCAAGTCACCGTTTTCAACCGGGATTTTAGTGACAGTGAGAGTCAAAAATCGGCCCCCTGATACAGCTATTGAGGAAGGACAGCAAAGATAATGAAAAACGGACCACACACGAATAATTTAGTGTATAGTATACCACAATACCTATATATGTGATCTGGTCGTAGTCTGGCAGTGTTATTACCCTTACTTATAGTGCCACATAACATTGTAGAAAATAAAAGAGGGCGCCACTTTCTACGTAACTGTCACTTAATCGTATCCACAATAATGAGTGTTTAAAATACGATACCTACCAAAATTAAAGGACAGTTTACTTCGCTGCGGTAGGTTCAAGCAAAGCAAGGTATAACGTTTTATACCTATATTACCTATGTCTACTAATATTTACGACGCGCCGCCTTTGTTTGGAAAAGTGTGACACCCTTAGTTTCCAGCCACTCATTGCCTTAAAAGCAATGGTTTAGCTTTGTAAAAGATTTTTAAGCGGTATCGATTTTATGATCAGATGTCTAGCCAGGGCGAGAAAGTCAACGACCGATCTTCAGAACGGCCTTCATGTTACCGACGCAATAGATAGTTTTACTAATTACCAGTTATTAGTGGAATGTGGAATAAAATTACAAACAGCAAATCCGTAATTCATGATTAGCAACGCTTCATTTGTTTTTGGGATTACATTTGATATTTTATTAGTAGGTACTTTGCATTGGCTTCTAAATGAAATGTGCATGTGCAGTTCTATTCTACACTGGCTTGTTTAATTAATGATTCACGCCCAGTCATTGAGTCTTAATCTATGTTTACATATATTATGTTTTGTATAACATTCCAAAATGGAAACCTAATAGCAAAATTTATCTAACTCAATATCTGGTCTGATAGTTAAATTTCAGTTGAATAACAAAGACTGAAACCACTTAAATAAATACTT
Organism: Leguminivora glycinivorella; assembly: GCF_023078275.1. Taxonomy (NCBI): domain Eukaryota; kingdom Metazoa; phylum Arthropoda; class Insecta; order Lepidoptera; family Tortricidae; genus Leguminivora; species Leguminivora glycinivorella. The sequence goes on from NC_062990.1 coordinate 10,484,646, forward strand.
AGTTGCAACAGTCGTTTGTTTTCCACGCTCGTTGCCATAAATATCAGTATGGACCTAATTATGCACTGTATACAAGAATATTTAAATTGACGACATTTCTATATTAGGTCTTATAGGACCTAAGTTATAGCCATGAGTATAAAATATGATAATATAATAAGTACTCACCACCAAATTCACGTTAACAGAAGCGCACGCTTCTTCAACAACTTCGGCTACCGCTCCACTCTCGTACTCCTCCGCTGGAAGACTAGGATACAACTTGTCCCCACCCAGATTGTACAGCGTCTCATCTTCAAGAGGCAGTTTAGGGTATAAGCCACCGTTTCCAACAAGAGGCTCAGTACTGCCTTCTCCAGGGGAGCCTCCTCTCTCCCCTTTAAGAAATCCTCGCACAGCGGAAGCAGCGCTCGATCCTCTATGCCAACCCCAACCGTTGGCCCGCAAATTCTTCGGGTAGTAATTGATCAAAGACATGTTCACTATTTCACTACACTTGCGTCAATATCCACACACGTTTCAGTTAATGTTCCTCTCAAAATAAACCCGCACCGTAAGACGCGCGGCTGCCGAATGGAGTCGATGGCGTCTGTTTATTTATGATAGCATTCTGCAAACAAAGAGATTGGCGATATTAGAGGAAAAAGTAAATCTGATGTATCTAGACATGCCAGTAGATAAAGCAAACACGATACTTAACATTTCACCACTTAACAGATGTGGGTTTTTAATTTTTATTTGCTCGGAAATTCCAGTTTTAAGGCGTCTAATTTTAGCAAAAGTGAATCAAAGTCAAGGTTATCGAACTGACGTACAGTTTCATTACTCATTCTTTTGTCAACAAATAAATAGTAATTAAGTAACGGTGTCTCTCCTTGGTATTTAGCAGTGCTATAAACTGAATTAATGATTTACTGGCAGTTAGTTCAAAAACTTTAGAACCTATCTAGAAAATTATTTCAAAGAGCTTTTTTTTTATTTTACCATAATGCGGTGTGGTAATAAATACACTGGGGACCGATTTTTGAGTCTCACGCGTTCGAATTCAGAAAATTGTCACTGAAAATAATAGGCAATTCACCGTTTTCAACCGGTATTTTAGTGACAGTGAGACTCAAAAATCGGCCCAGGTGGTTTATTATATTTTACCATACTTACCTACCTATAATACAAATATTGACAAATGTTTTTCAAATAATGACAATCATGCCTTCCTCCATTCTTACACATTTTGATACGTATGTTTGCAATGCGTTATCTGTGTTAGGTATTTGTCATTCTTAATGACGCGATACTATACATTATACAATTCCAATGTGCATTCAGAATGAGTAATATTGTAATTAGGTGTGCACATGATGTTTATGTAGGTGTAAACCTCTTCTAGGCTTTCAATGACTGTAGGTTTACTTATTCCGGTTGGTAGGTAAGTTAAGTACATTAAGTGGTTAGTAGATAAACGGCTAACATAATTATAAGTAATGGGTTAATCAAGATTACGCACCATATCAGAAAAACGAATCAACTTTTAATCTGCAAACCAATAAACACACACGCTCAGTGCATCATTATTTTTAGAACCGCAAAGTTAACAGTATAACTGAAGGTTCGTAAAATGGAGTTTTCATTTTCTTAGAGATGACCAATATTAGCTTGATGAATTTGAACTATATTTAAGAGTAATACGTCCTATCTTTCTTCACGACACGTTCTGTCGAAGAACAGAAAAATAATCTTATTTTTCTGACCATTTTAGTAGTAAGCTTGAAAAAACTAAAAGTTAACTCGTTTACTTCAACCATTCATGTTAGCATCTTTGGAACTAATCTACACGATTTAATATATTTAAACATAGACAAGCAAGGTAAAAGTATAAAAGTGAGTGCGTCCACAATAGTATACCTAGCCGATAAGTAATTTTCGTTTTCCCTATTTTTCATTACACTTTTTTCTCATCTATTCGATTTGCATAAGGTCAATTACTAGTCCAGTTTATGGCGTACGCAATTTGGCGCTCCCCAAGGTGTGTGCATGTCGTCACGTGACCTCGACTCGGGGTTTAATTAAATTTACCGTCACTGTTTACTGGGAGTGTCCTGAAGGACATTGCTTATCGAACATTAATCTATAGCCTCTTGCCGCCCAATGTGCATTAAAATGTATATATTGTTGAAATAGAATTTTAACTTTCATGTGAATTAATAAAGTAGCATTTCTTTTGTTTATATTATTAAAAAAAAAATGAAACTTAACTCAATTTAAAATAAAACTAGGACTACTAGGACCAAATTCTTTAGCATTTTTTTTTCGTAGCCGAATGCACAAACGCTCACGAATCGTGAACGAATCGTGAAGGGTTTGGGCAGTCGGCTACGCAGACAGTACTAACAATTTCCTTTGTATTATACTCTACATATTACTGCGGGAAAAACGAGTAAAATATTGTTAATTTGCTATGTCATGATCATTATGAACCAGGGTAGGAACTACTTTGGGTTTTTACAGATACATTCGGTTTTCCTAAAAAACCCTAAATTAACGTCGATCGAATAGACGACATAACGTAGATCGGATTAGTCGATCTAACTCAGGTAATAAAATGTTTAATCGCATGAACCTAATAAAATATGCTAATTTCGGTTTCTGTGATCATTTACTGACTCACAGTTCAACTGGCTTGAACTGCCGACAGTCATTGCAATGACGTCATTAAAGTGGCTCATAACATAGTTTAAGTTTATAGGGGAAGGGAAGCTTAAGTGCTTCCTCTTAATTCTTTCATTTAAACTGGTTAATGATGTTTTCTTTTTCAAAACGTCCTTTGTTTTTTGCAGTGAAATTCGTATGTATATGCAATCCCGAATTGTTTTTTGTTCTGTAAAATGCAGTTTTATTGGGTGTCAAGAAGGTATTTTTTAAATTGATCGTGTTTACCTTAAATTTGACGATTTTCATGAGGAAAAAAGGTAGGTACATCACATGGTCGCTAACCATAAGAGGGCAATTTTCTCGAATATTTATACGAATATCATGTTAGAGCGTCCTTATTCTTGCGACAATGTGGTATATTTTACTTGAGGATGCCACAAATTACTCATATCTTATATGTCCCCTAGTATTTATTACCTAAACATCGCATCGCATTAAATATACCTACACTACAGCATTTAAGTTTTAAAACTTTTAAAATTCGCAAAGTGTAAAGCGCGATCATACGACCTTCATCTTAAAAAGCCAAACATTCCTTATACAGAGGCTATAATAAGTAATTATGGTCGGTAGAGTCGGCAGCCTTGTTAAGGTCATTCGGCTTTTTGGTGGCTTTTAAATATGGTTCTAAGTAGTATTTATTGGTTTAAAATAGAGCTTACGCCAAATTATATTACCTACAAGTACGATCACAAAACAATTAATGAAACATAAAATACATACATACATACATACATACAATCACGCCTGTATCCCATAAAGGGGTAGGCAGAGCACATGAAACTACTAAAGCTTCAGTGCTACTCTTGGCAAGTAAGGGATTGAAAGAAAATGAAACTGACATTGCAGTGACAGCAACATAAAATAAGTTATGCTTTTTACAGTTACATGTATTTTTTAACAAATTTAGCATTTTATCATAATAAATAACCAGGTACATATGCATTTAGGAAGGTACAATTTTATTTAAGTTCACAAAGAACCGGTTATCAAATTAATCTGATATGGGCGATATGTCAACTGGTAGAGCACTTGTTTATTGCGCTATCAATTCACAACACAACAGATGTGTCTGCAACATAAATAAATATCTACAGGCAAACCTATTCATCGCACGAAACCACGCATACATTAACAGCGAATTATAGAACCAAGTTTAAGTCACCATAATGGTAGTGAAGAGACGAAATTCCGAAAAAGTTGCAAAAAGTACTTACCACTTTTCTCACAGCAACTGATTATCCAGAGGGTGAATGGGAGTGATTTGATTTGCTCCTTTATCTTGCATCTCTTTCACTCGTTCATTGATGCGAAGTTGCCGCGAATTGTGTTGCGTTCGGAAATAATCACACCTTTGAGAGCTTAAAATGGATTTATTCTATTTTTGATTTCAATTGTTTATGTACGGATACAACATAATATTTTCCAGTAAAAGTAAGATTTTCTGTCCCATTTTCTAGTTTAAATCGGAATTAAAGCCCGAAAATATTAGGGTGCAGGGTGCTCAAAAATGCGGCCTCAATAACCAACAACCAGTAATAGCTGAACACGATTTTAGAACGAAAATGAAATGTCAATGTCATTTTGACAGTTCATTCATGCCAGCGTTGCCATATGGGTACGCATCGGTACGCACGGCGTACTATTTCATCGTCGTGTGTACCCGCGTACTCATCAGCCGTTTTGCGTACTATTTTATAATTTATCAACTGTTACCTACTACTCCTCTTGAAAAAAACAAATCATTTTAACTTTTCCGATTAATATTATTTAGGAACGCACCCATACTTCTATAGATTATCTGTACTGTGCATCCAAGTGCGGCAATACACAAATATGACACAAATCAAGATGAAATCAAGTGAAGTTGACGTTAATGACGTTATAGTATCATCAAATCTAATCGATTAGTCAAGGCAATATCGAACATGTTCCTTACACCTTACGGTTTGATTTAGGTTGTCTATACGGTGATTATATTATGATTGTATGTGCCATAGGCGGCATAAAGTCGTTTTCTTTTCTTTGGCGGCTTACCGGGCTTACGGCTTGTTTTCTTGAATAATTTGAAAGTGAGTTTTAGTTTCATCCATCAAGAAAGGATCAATTGTAAGCATTAATATAGGTTATATAGGTAATTAGGTCGATATTATCTGCGGAGAAACAAAGAAAATTTTCACCGCGTAATACATGTACTATGGATATGGAGGTAATATGGATTCATATAGTTTTCACCCCAAGGAAAAGTGGTTTTATTGCATTTTCAAGCTAGGAACATACTACGCGGACGTCCGTCGTAAATCGACCGCGACCGCGACCGATCAGTGTGCACGGAACAAAACATCCAGCGAGCCAGATTTTGATCGGACGTCCATGCGCTCAAGGCCACGTCCACGTCCGTCGACCGATAGTTTGCACGGTTATGTATAATCTCATTGTCCAGATTCCCGTCCGCGGTCGATTTACGACGGACGTCTGCGTAGTGTGTTCCTAGCTTTATGTGTAATTTCATTGTCCAGATTCCCGTCCGCGGTCGATTTACGACGGACGTCCGCGTAGTATGTTCCTAGCTTTATTGCTTAAAAGCCATCTACATAGAAATATATGATATGAACTAATAACGCCGAACAAAAGTCGATCATAAATGTGTTTTATAAGTAAGGTGACGGACCCAATCATGGACAGTTTAAGAAAAAAATTCGCCTGTTTTTGATATTTCACTTATAAATGTAAAAATTACTGACCTGTCTCTAATATAATATGTGTTTGTTTGTTCTAGTAAAACGTACGTGCCCCTCTTCATATTAGCCCAGCACAGGCCGACATATGGGACGCAGGTATACAACAGAGCGAGATATCAGTATTGCGAACTCCCTCTAACTGCTGCGTCCTCCTCTAAAAAAAGCTGCGTCCCGTTTGTTGGCCCATTTTGCGCGAATATGTAGAGGAGCCTTACCGTTTTTCCGGTTGCCGACAAGGCGCTAATGCCATAAAGATTCGTCTATAAACTAACCTTATCGATAAAGTGGTACCTTTTACTAAAAACAAACACAAATGGCTGTATTACTTTCTTTGCAATCTCTGTATGAAAAGATATTGTTTTTTTTTTATCATGAGTTATGTATTTCTTGGTAGACTATACATTTTGATTTTTGTCATTTTCGTGTACCCAAACTTGAACTGGCGTACTATTTTTAAGAAGTGTGCGTAACGGAACGTCAAACCCATCTGGCAACACTGATTCATGCCAATCCCCGTTCCGGAGAAATAATCACACCTTTGTGAGCTTAAAAATGGATTTATTCTATTTTTGATTTCAATTGTTTATGTACGGATACAACATAATATTTTCCAGTAAAAGTAAGATTTTCTGTCCCATTTTCTAGTTTAAATCGGAATTAAAGCTCGAAAATATTAGGGTGCAGGGTGCTCAAAAATGCGGCCTCGTGGGCCTCAATAACCAACAACCACAGAATTATAATTAAACCAGAATGAGTACGGCTGCCCTACGCAGAAATCAAGTATCTCAAAATTTTCCAAAAAATGGTTTTTTACATCATTCGATTCATTTTTTCAAAATACATATTTTAGTATTTTTTTTAAATTTTTATAATGTATATTTTTCAAAATACAGAACTTTAAAAAATTCAAGTATCTTTTTTTAACGGGGTATTCTACGCTAAAGTCAAGTATCTACCCTATTTCTATCTTGAAATCGAGTATCTTGCGAAAGATACTTGCAATTCATATTAGATGGCTAAGTTACTTGACTTCAGAGTTGAAATATTGATATTTATTGCGAAGTTACTTGACTTCAGCGTAGAAATATTGATATTTATTGATAAGTTACTTGACTTCAGCGTAGAACTATTGATATTCATTGCGAAGTTACTTGACTTCGGCGTCTATCATTTTGTTATGATGTCAAAATCTTGTAATTACTAATACATGTATTAATTTGGGTTTCGGGTAGAAATTGTCTTAGTATTAAAAAACAACCAGATGTTAACAGTAAAAGCACAAGGAACTTGTCTTATTTAATATGTAACTTCTTTTATACAAAATACGAAAATACATATAACGAACATACGTTTACATAATTATTGCATGTTGGTTAGTTGATAAATAGGTTACTAGCCTCGTAGTCAAATCAGCTTCTTTTTAAGAACTGTCAAAACGAATTTGAAAGACTTGCTAATATGGAATTTATATTACATTGAATTGAGTGACGTCACGGTCACCTCAGTAACTTTATACATATATTTCTACCTGGCTTATTAAATAGAAATTGGATTTAAAAATAACTGATGTCCATGTTTATCTCATAATTCTGATGCTTTATTTTGTGCATGGTATAAAATATTTTATTTTAACTACAGTCAAGTTCCCTGTTATTATAATTAAGGAAGACTATAACTTTCATTATTTTTTTCTGTCTTCGAGTATTTAGGCACCTACCTACTGTACTTGATTAATATTGTGCGTTCCACGGGAAATCGCTTTCGAGGTTTTTTTTATTATTTAAATAGTCTCCTACAACGTAAGTACTTGATTAAGTTTCAGGAGTATTTTTGAACTCTTCGTGACAGATAAACCTCTTAAACCTATAATCTTAAGACAACTTTTCCGTATATTACTCCAATATTGCATTTATATTAAAACCTAATTTACACAAGCATGACATACACTACATTAAAGGCATCTATCTAAAATGTATACATTGTATACATATACCTATCTACTAGCGGCCCGCCCCGGCTGCGCACGGGGCTATCATAAAAATGGTTATAGTAATTTATCCTTAAAAGATAGACATATGCTATTACTGACTTTTTTGTATGTCTATGAAAGATACACAATTTCACGATACATTGTTTTGATACAGCTCAAACAGTTTGGGCAGCGTTTTCGATTAAAGCTTTCAGCCAGCAGAATTTTGTCCGACTTGATTAGCAAAAATTGACACATTTCAACCAATTCAAACAAGATCTCAACAAATTATATACCAAAACCTTTCCGCAGAATCATTTTATTTATTGGTGAAAACCGCATGAAAATCTGTTTTGTAGTTTTTGTTTTAGATACAGTTAAAAATAACAAGCCTACCAAAGCTAAATGAAAACAGTTCAAGATACTTGCTTTCTTGTAGAAAAGCTTTAAAATTTTCTTATCGCATTCTACGCAGAAAGCTGTTTTTGTATTTTAAAATGATTGTGCTAATCATTTTGAAGAAAAAATTATAGTACACTATTAATGATATCTAGTATAATAAAGTTCGTCTGTTTAAAAGGCTATCAATTTATTAATAAGCATATAATCAGGAAAAATAAAACAAAATCGTTTTTTCGCTCTACTGTAAAATTTGGCAAAAAGCAGATACTTGATTACTGCATAGGGCAGCCGAGTAGTTAGGCCAAAAAGTGTGTCCACATGAGAGGTTAAAGTTGGGGCTGGTGTCCCTCTCGCACTTATTACCACTATCAAAATCATTTGAATGACGTCATCACTGTCATCATTTGGGGATACCAGTCAATATTCAAAGTTACTACCAAATCTACTAATACCCAATTAAAGGTTTTTAATAATTGCGCAATTTTTTGGTTTTATGGCTTCATAATAATGACTTACCAATTCGTTACAAGGTATTAATACCCTTGCCTCGATATAATACGAAAATAATTTAAGTAGTTTATAAACTTAGTTATCATACAGGTAAAAATACTACTACTATAGTAATTTTTTAACACTGGTCACACGTGCGAGAGGGACACCAGCCCCAACTTTGACCCTCTCATGTGGACACACTTTTGCTAGTCTGTCAAGAACGCCTTTATGCGCCGGTGATAAGGTTCAATTTAGTATGGCAAAAAAAGTGTGAGCTCAGTCCCTATTGTAGGTCGATGCCAACAACCAGTAATAGCTGAACACGATTTTAGAACGAAAATGAAATGTCAATGTCATTTTGACAGTTCATTCATGCCAATCCCCGTTCCGGAGAAAGAGTAGCACGTGTTGTATTTTAAATATTGTTTATTATTGAATTAAAAGTGCAAAATGAAGGTCCTATCTGAGGAGAGAATGCGGATTTTATTCGAGAAGCTTACAAAATAGTAAGTTACAGTGCACTTAACCAATATCTTCATAAAATTAAACTTTTTAAACATCATTACTGTTTTTGATGTCTAGCATGTTTCTATCATCTAAACATGTGTTTTGTCTTTATTTTCAGTATTGGCGTGAATGTAAAGTTGCTAATAGACCGGCCAGATGGCACATACTGCTTTAGAGAAAAGAAAGATCGAGTATATTATATCTCGGAGAAGTTGCTCCAACTAGCTCAAACTGTGAAACCAGATAACCTTATATCGGCGGGTACATGCTTCGGGAAGTTCACAAAGACTAATAAATTTAGACTGCACATCACTGCATTGACATATATAGCGCCGTATGCTCCGTTCAAGATCTGGGTCAAGCCGTCTGCGGAACAACAGTTTTTGTATGGGCATCATGTTATCAAAAGTGGTAAGTACTTACTTACTTACTGCGATGGCTCAGCGACCCGAAGTGGATCTTGGCCTCCGACACTAGATTCCGCCATTCGCTCCTATCCTGTGCAATCTGATGCCACTCAGTCACTTGAAGGTCACGCAGGTCTTTCTGGACCTCGTCGATCCATCGGTACCTGGGCCTTCCGACCGGCCGTTTTTCAGTAGATCTCCACAAGTGGGCTCTTTTGGCCGCACGATCCTCTCCCATCCTCTCCACATGGCCGAGCCATCGCAGACGAGAAGCTTTACTCTCGCCGATGACGTTGGGCTCGCCCACTAGCTCTTCCACCTCCAAGTTCTTCCTGACTCTCCAAGAGCCATCCTCTCGTCTCGTAGGGCCTAAAATCTTTCTGAAGATCTTCCGCTCTGCCACTAAGAGCTTATTCTCCTCCTTCAGGGTCAACGTCCAAGCTTCGCATCAATATACCAAGATCGGCCTTATCACGGTCTTGTAAATCCTGATCTTGGTTCTTCTGCTGATGAGCTTGGACGTTAATATTTTGTGAAGGGCTGCTGAGCATCTTAGGGCATTCTGGATACGGATGTCGATTTCGTCTTCTCTCTGGTTGGTGTCAGTTATCGTGCAACCGAGGTACTTGAATGATGATACGCGCTTGTAGCAGTTCCCGTTAATGGTTATCCCGTCTCGGCGTCGTACCATTCTCCGTCTTTGCATGTGTAGATACTCCGTCTTCTCCAGACTGATTCTAAGCCCCACTTTTCCACACAGGAAAAAAAGGTGGTGGTGGAAAAAGTGGTAAGTGAATAAAAAATATTATTAAGATTGTCCTTTGATTGTCTTGTATTTTATTTATTCATTTAAAATGAATTAAAATAACAGGGTCGAGTGGTGAAAACGAGGGGAGGCCTTTGCCCAGCAGTGGGACACAAAGGGGCTAATTAAAAAAAAAACTTATTAGTGTGAAAAGTACAACAAACCATAAATTAAATATAACAAGATCATACCATCCCATACATTAAAATGCGACCGCCTACGAACGCGCTTACACTCCACCACACATAGATGGCGCCACAAAAAAATGCCTTGTTGCCACCGATTATTTGTAGATTGGCATTAAGTGTCAATTCCGAGCCGTAAATCTATGTCAAAAGTGACACTTAACGCCATCTACAAGTATAATCGAAAGCTACAAGACATTTTTTTTGTGGCGCCATCTATTTGTGTGGTGGAGTGTAAGCGCGGTCTTAGGCGGTCGCATTTTTAATGTATGGGATGGGTATGATGTTGTTATATTTAATTTATGAACAAACACATAAAACACTTACCCCCTTATTCAAAAACATTGACATTCCGACGTATTAGTGTGATAGAAAGGGACAAACAAACTTTATTGTCTTTTTACAAAGTTGTCATACTTAATACCAATATTTTAGTTCGACAATGCAGTTCTGCATATGCAGTCAAAATGAAGCATACGAAAACACTAATCTAATTACTTAACATTCACTTCTCTTGATTTTTAATCCTGACTCCATAAGTTGGCCATGGTCTTTTAGAATAGCTAGCAGTGGCGGAGCGTCGATACAACTCGATTCCCAACGGGTTCCCTAAAATTCTCTAGTATCTGTAGAAGTCCATACAAAACAGATGCCAAAAAAACATTCACTTCTCTTGATTTTTAATCCTGACTCCATAAGTTGGCCATGGTCTTTTAGAATAGCTAGCAGTGGCGGAGCGTCGATACAACTCGATTCCCAACGGGTTCCCTAAAATTCTCTAGTATCTGTAGAAGTCCATACAAAACAGATGCCAAAAACCCCTCCGGCTTTACCAACGAAAATTTTCACGCCCCGCCACTGATAGCTAGAGCTCTAATAGAATTCAAATCAATGATACAAACATTTAAATTCTTTCCAGGTCTCGGCCGCATAACAGAAAACACACCAAAGCACCAAGGAGTTGTAGTATACTCCATGTCTGACATGCCGCTAGGCTTCGGAGTGGCTGCTCGGACGACCACGGAATGCAGAAACGCTGATCCTTTAGCCACCATTGCTTTCCACCAGGCCGATATCGGAGAATACATTCGCTCGGAGGATACTTTGACATAGGAATACAGTTTTAGTTATGGAGTGTGTTGTTTTATTTCATAGTACAAAGAAATGCAGAAACTTTCTCCTTGGAGTAAGGTACAGCGGGGCAATTTTGACTGGGGAACAATTGCAAGTGATCTATTTTTTCGATGCTTTACAATGTTTGCATTATTATATAGAGTGTCCACCGATTACTCATATATATGGCACACCTGTTTAGTGGATACATGTGGAACTCAATAGTGTAATAATGGAAAAATTGGATCAGTTACAATTGCCCCCCAGTCAGGAGTTGCCCTGCTGTACCTTACTTTAAGGAAAAGGTATCAGAGCCTTCCACTGAGAATGATTCTGCATTTCGTGTTATACAGCTGTTTAACACCAAGGACTGATAGACAGACAGACGGACTGCAATCAGGAGGCACAATTTATATGGGAGTAATGGGAAATGCACGTAAACTGCACATCATCTTCACAGTTACTGTACTAATTGCAGCTAGGTTGCAGTCTGTCCCACCACTTTAGTGTTGCAAACTTGATTGAGCCTGAAATGTACTGAAAATGCAATCTAGAAGACTAGTTGTCATACATTCACAATAGCGCCATCTTGCCGACGCGTACTGTACTAAGTGCAACAGAAGCTGGCCGAAAGAGTATGCTCTTGAGTGGTTCATTATTGTAATCATAGATGGTGCAATTTTCAATGTTTATTTTCCGAACGAACCTTGTTTATTTTTCAACCTACAAAAATTGCACATCTACAACAGAAATACTTCTATTAGAGTAGGTAGGGATGGATAGGTTCGTGTTTACGATTCTTGATGGTCAGCTACGCCTAAAACATTTATTACTTTTCAACAAACTTAAAGACGAAGAGATAAAGTATTAGAAAAAGGTATAAATCTCTATATGGGCGGTCATAACTTTAGCGGCACGACACAACAGGGACGAGGCATGTATCATCGCGTCAGGGGCGTCGTTTGTCTGTGTTATGCGAAAAAAGTCGACGCTTTTATTAACAAGAACGTGCATCATGGAAGTTGGGGTTTGGAAAGGTTTTGCTCTGTGGTACAGTAGAGTTCATAAATATGTGTACATTTCTTCACCTTTCAATTAGGTGAAAAAATGTACACATATTTATGAACTCGACTGTACAGTGGCCATCAAATGCAGGGTGAAATAAAAAGGACCGTTTAAACTTTACATAGTGACTGAAAATGAAATATTTATTTTTCAAGTTTTTCAACATACATATAATCACGCCTGTATCCCATAAAGGGGTAGGCAGAGCACATGAACTACTAAGTTTCAGTGCAACTCTTGGAAAAAAGGGGTTGAAAGAAATCCAAATTGTGACATTGCAGTGACAGGTTGCCAGCCTCTCGCCTACGCCACAATTTAACCCATATCCCACAGTCGACTTCTACGACGCCCACAGGAAGAAAGGGGGTGGTGAAATTCTTAACCCGTTACAATGTAAAAACATGAAATAAATGTCATGTACAAAGAAAAAGTGACCAAGGCCTCCAAGTGTCCCGAGCTGGAATCGAACCAGACCGCTTACCGGACGGATACCTAAAGCCGGGTCACGAAGGCAAAAGGGTCGAAAATTCCAAGTATATGACATTTCCGAAGGTTTGTGGCGCCCTCTAACTATCCCTAAGGTAGAACAGTATGGTTTGACCTATACAACAGTATGGTTATAAGTTATATTACAATGCGCATATGGACGTCAAATAAAGCTACGCCAACTCTAACCCTACGCCTCAGCCTCGAGAAAACTGCAGTCCCCCCTCAGCTGGAGGGGGCTACTATGGGACCGGCAAGAAACTCGGCGGGCCACTTCTTTTCAAAACATTACATCTTATAATTTTAACTATAAAACTCCCGTGAGACTCATACATATTTAAAAATATTTTAAGCGGGTTACTCACGTATTAAGTCGATATAGCGTTCGACATGTTTCGGTTCATTTTCGAGAACCTTTCTCAAGAGTAGCGACCCCGCCTTTACATGTCGAGAGTGCGACGCATACCTCGCGCATACCTGATTGCACAGTACCTATGCGTCGCGCTCTCGACATGTAAAGGCGGGGTTGCTACTCTTGAGAAAGGTTCTCGAAATTGAACCGAAACATGTCGAACGCTATATCGACTTAATACGTGAGTAACCCGCTTAAAATATTTTTAAATATTACATCTTATATAAATTAACAAGATACAATTTAATATGCAAAAGTATTCATCAAAAATTTTAACAGACTAGGTACTTTTAAATATTAACAGACTATATCGATTTTGGCTGTTTATTGTTGTTAGCCAAAATATGTACTGTGAAAGGCGGTAAAGGGGGTGATGTTTTTCCCTTTACCGAGCGCAGACTAATTGGGTTGAGGGTCCCAATAAGTCGACACTCTTATAAGATGGTGAGGGTTCAGGCCTGGCTTAACAGAACAACAACAACGATTCCAATTGGATTTATTTAGACAACACAAGAGTTACACGCAAGTTTACACAAATAGTCTTATACAATGTAGTCTAGTAACACTAAGTAACACGAATGCCGTGAGTGGTATATCTAGCACTGTACACTGTTGCTTTCACTGAACTTCACTTTGACTATGGACGCGACGGTAGCGGGTGTACCGAAAAGAGGTGACGTAACGAGACGTACTCCGAACCGGGCTCACGCCTTGCTAGTAGAAGACTCTCCGTGTGTGATCGGAATTGCGACCTTACGCCAAACGCAGGGGTTTACGCAATGTGTGATCGGAACGGGCTTTCTCCGTACTTAGCAAGGAGCTATCTTAGGCCTAGAGTAAGGTCCTAGTTAGGAGCAGACTGGGATGTCAACTGACTTGGGATGTGTCCCGGCGGGCTTTTATACCACCCGACGGCGTGGGTGAAAGCGACGCTTCCTTCCTTCCTGCGGCGAGGCGTCACCCCGCGTGGAGGGGGTGTAACGGGAGTAACGGGACGCTGGACCCGCGCATCTGCAGTGGCCGGCCATCGCAATGTGGAAAAAATGGTGCGGTACCGTTGGAATCGGAAGGGCCGGCGGAACCTTCTACCTGCGTTACGCGTGGGAAACTTGGTCGTGCTACAGTCTCCCCCTCTGGATCCGACGACGTCCCGGCGAGGAGCCAGCACGAGGTAGCACTTCTTCTTTTCTATCGATTTTGTTTTTACATGCCCCTTGGGCTTCTTAGTCTTCTTCTTGAAGTTTTTGAGTGGCTGGAGTGGTGGTTCCGTAGGGGCCACCACCTCTTCATGATATAGCGCAAACGCTGCATCTTGGGGAGGTTTAATCTTCTCCGGAAAGTCACTATTCCGAGTGACTATGCATGATGCGAGCTGACGTTGTGACTTTACGTCAGAGCTATCTTGTTTTGGTGCAAGTTTAGCACGCTCAGCATGAGCTGGAATGACCACTGCTGGATCACGTGGCTGCAACTTCAAAGTTTCCTGACTATTCTTGTCTAATGGTTCTTTTCTTTCTTCCGTTGAGGGAATTAGCGTGTAGCCTAATTCAACTTTTGTAGGGCTTGGCCCTATTTCACCAGGGACGCTTGGGGCCCAAGAACATAGGCCGACGCTCTGGTCTCCTGGATTTGCATTTCTGCAGCAATTAGGACACTTGCTGCGAACGACGCCGGGTCTGCCGCATCCGTAGCAACTGATGCCAACCGGTGCTGATGGAGCAACCTTGCTCGCATCTCCCCCTGCAGTTGAGCTCATCTCTTGTTGTTGCCGCTTCTTTGTGCGACAATCTTCTTCGGCGTGCCCGTTCTTTTCGCAGTACTCGCAGCGTTGTCGGCCTGAAGTGTTCCGTTCATTGTTTGAAGGTACTGAGGCAACATTTTCTTCCCAGCTCGTCTTCTTTTCCAATAGGATTTCTTCAGCGCTCCTTGCGAGTTTCAGAAGTTCGTCGATCGATTTGAAAGCGCTTCTTGGCACCATTTCCCGTATATTCAAGTGGAGCTGACCATAAATCATATGAAGTTGATGGGTCTCCGGTGGGATTGGTGCAGGCAGCTGGGCTATGAGTGCCCTCTTCTTTGCGACGAACTTCTCAGTGGGGGTTTTCGCATCCTGCTTGAGTTCTATTATCCTCTGATACAGGATGTCCGCTGGTATTTTCGGGGCGAACGCGTGCCGAAGCCGATTCTCAAAATCCGTCCAGGACTTGACGTCTGACTTGGCACCTTCCCACCAGACAGCGGCGTCTCCTTTTAAAAGGAGGGTAAGCCCTTCGAGAGCGTTCTCGTCGTCAATGTTCTCGATTTTCTTGTACACGTTGATAGCTGCGAGAAAAGTCTCTGCAGCCTCGTTTTCGCCAGTTCCGTCGTATACTGCGTTGCATCGTGCGAATGACCCTTGTCTGCTTGCCGGTGCTAGAGCTGCGATGATGCGCTGGAGCTGTTCTTCGGTCATTGTGAGGGCCATCTTCGCTCTGTGTTGTGCTCGTGTTCTGGGTTCTGAAGCCAAGGCCACTTAGTTGGGCGCCAGTTGTGAAAGGCGGTAAAAAGGGGGTGATGTTTTTCCCTTTACCGAGCGCAGACTAATTGGGTTGAGGGTCCCAATAAGTCGACACTCTTATAAGATGGTGAGGGTTCAGGCCTGGCTTAACAGAACAACAACAACGATTCCAATTGGATTTATTTAGACAACACAAGAGTTACACGCAAGTTTACACAAATAGTCTTATACAATGTAGTCTAGTAACACTAAGTAACACGAATGCCGTGAGTGGTATATCTAGCACTGTACACTGTTGCTTTCACTGAACTTCACTTTGACTATGGACGCGACGGTAGCGGGTGTACCGAAAAGAGGTGACGTAACGAGACGTACTCCGAACCGGGCTCACGCCTTGCTAGTAGAAGACTCTCCGTGTGTGATCGGAATTGCGACCTTACGCCAAACGCAGGGGTTTACGCAATGTGTGATCGGAACGGGCTTTCTCCGTACTTAGCAAGGAGCTATCTTAGGCCTAGAGTAAGGTCCTAGTTAGGAGCAGACTGGGATGTCAACTGACTTGGGATGTGTCCCGGCGGGCTTTTATACCACCCGACGGCGTGGGTGAAAGCGACGCTTCCTTCCTTCCTGCGGCGAGGCGTCACCCCGCGTGGAGGGGGTGTAACGGGAGTAACGGGACGCTGGACCCGCGCATCTGCAGTGGCCGGCCATCGCAATGTGGAAAAAATGGTGCGGTACCGTTGGAATCGGAAGGGCCGGCGGAACCTTCTACCTGCGTTACGCGTGGGAAACTTGGTCGTGCTACAGTACCTAATTACTGTATAAACTAACCACAAAATTAAAATTTTGAGAAAACCCCCGATCGCGACCTAGTAGACCAATTTTCATGAAACATGGCTAAGAACTCAACTTTCAGACAAAAAAAAACTAAATCTATAGCGGTTCATTCGTTCGGGAGCTACGATGCCACAGACAGACACACACACAGACAGACAGACACGTCAAACTTATATAAGTAACACCCCGTCGTTTTTGCGTCGGGGGTTAAAAACGTCGTACGATACACGTACGAAGAGGGAATTCGTAACTCTTTCCCCCACTTGTAGCGTAATATAAATAATGCACTAAACTAACGAATAATGATATGGGGACGTACACCGTGTGTATGTTACAATGTTGCGAGTCCTAAAAAAATATAATTTAGTTTTATATCAAATTAATATTTTGCACACCTCTCAAAGCGAAAGAAAGTAAACATATAAATCTAATTTGCAGATTTCGTTCAAACATAGCACAATTTTGTTCCCTTCTTGATTATCCAAAGATGAAAGACAGGTGCTAAAATATATGTAGGTACCTACTTACATACCTACCTAACGTAATTTTAAAATATCTACAAGGACAATAATTGTAGGTACATTACGACATACATCAAAGAGGATCGAGTATTATAGAGTTACTGTCAAAGTAAAATGTGTAATCACAGTGCATAGACTGCCATCTCTCGACACCAGCTTAACACTTTTGAACCTCAGTTTTGACAATTTGGCCCATATTGTTAGCTTGATATGTGTTAAAATGTCAAATATTAATATTAGCGCCATCTAGCCGAGCGTTCCCCAAAGGTGTAACGCCATCTAGGCCACCGTACCCTTTTCTCTAGGGCTTTGAGGTAGGTTTTTTTCTTAGACTATCCGTCTATACGGAGCATTACAGTATATGTCTTTGCATACATACCTATACCTACACACCGTTCTCTCCTGTATTCCCAAACGGGGTATGCAAAACACATTAAACTGTTAGTTTTAATTAGTACCACTCTTGGCAAATTATGAGGTAATAAAAATACATAACCTAAGCACAAAATTAAAATTTTGAGAAAACCCCCGACCGCGACATAGTGGACCGATTTTCATGAAACATGTCTAAGCACAGATTTTGACGCTGTTCAATGAAAATAGTTAAGTGTTGCTATGATGTTGTTACTTAAAGGTATACTAACATTGTGGGGGGGGGGGGGGGGGGGGGGGGGCATTAGGAATAGTTCTAGTTAAAATGTAGGTGCCTAAACTTGCGCCCTCTTCTTATTTTTAACCCCCGACGCAAAAACGACGGGGTATTATAAGTTTGACGTGTCTGTCTGTCTGTCTGTCTGTGTTTGTGTCTGTCTGTGGCATCGTAGCTCTCGAACGGATGAACCGATCTTGATTTAGTTTTTTTTGTCTGAAAGCTGAGTTAGTCGGGAGTGTTCTTAGCCATGTTTCATGAAGATCGGTCCACTATGTCGCGGTCGGGGGTTTTTAAATAAATGAAAGGCATTAAGGAAGAAGGAAATTGTGAAAATAAAACACTGTAAATAACAAAATAACCAATTTAATTAGTCAAAGTACAGGAGTGAAGAGCAAAGAAACATGGAAAACACAAAGCTGGTTTGCTGTCACACCCATTACACTGGTAAGTCGTGCAAACCCTATAACCTTTAGTACTCATGCAGTTTTTGCAAATTCGTCTGGTCGTCTGCAAGACTTGCTTATCCTTATTCACCCTGTATATTGTTTTGGGAAACTTCACCAATATGTGTTGCTGGATTGGACGCCCAACAGGTTCCGGTAATAGACGTTCTAGGACCAACAGTCTATAATTATTATACGTTAATTTAGTACCCGAAAACATATTGGATAGCTTATGAGCATTATACATGCTCAACAAAAAAGTGTATATCATCAGTTTTTTAACTTGGGTCCATTTCTTCATTTCACAAGGCAAGTAGTTCAACATATCGCTGTGAGGATCCGAAACTTCAGCCATAACGTTCTTATACTCTCTTAATGGTTGAGACGTTTGGTTTTTACATGTTTTCATCTTGTCTGTTTCTTTCTTGAATTCCGTGGTTAAGTAAGTGGTAGTTACGGTTCCATATTGGTGTTTGCTTATATGTAGACCGTCGTAAAATAACGATTTGCTTTCAGTATGCTCTAGACGTGCACTAGTTAATTTCTTTGGCTTCACAAATCTGTTCTGGTCTAAAACGCCAGTGCAGTACGTTCCGCGTTGGAGTAAGTATTGAGCAAAGGAAGGAACGATATGTGTTGCAGCGCTGTCCACATAGATGGAGTGCCCGATGTCAAATTTGTCTTTCAACATTTTGCATGCAATGTTCTCTACGTCAAGAAGAACATTACGCCGAGTATCTATGATTAGACGCACGATCGGTCCGCTGGGTTCATGTAAAGAAATTATTTTCAAGTAATCTTTAATGCCAGCTTCAGGGTTCAAGTCGATCTTATTGATGCACAGTGACAAATTTCGTCCCGGGTAATAGATTTTATCCATGATTTCATTAAAGTGATTGGCCACTGGGTGGTCGAATTTAACGTGGTTGTATCTCTTTTCCGGTTCCAAACCTGGGTACGACAAAAAAAACATGATCGCAGTAAACCTTTGCGGGGTCATGTATTCCGAAAAGCAGGACTTGTAGAGTCTATGTTGTTTCCAGTAGTCGATTATGTTTCTTAATTTCGCAGTGCCCGTGTGCAGAACAAGTCCAATAAAGATTTTGAACTCCTGGACCGTAACATCTCTCCAATTACGCGCATAGCAACCGTTTTGGTTTCCGAGATCCTTCTTTCTATGCGCCGTTTGGTTCGTCGCGTCCACAATTTTCTTGATGTACCCGTTGTCCATAAAATATTTAAAATAATCAGTAGGATTGTTTGTGGGCGGTACTACTAACCAAGCCTGTTTTTTGGTGAAATCTATTTTTCGCATCTTGGTATCGTCGTCAGTCCAAAGTCCCGGCAAGAATGTTTTTCTGTCCGGTAAGTTGCGGAACGCGGGCACACATTTCTTCTCTTTGGCAATCTTTTCTTTAAACTCTTGTAAGTCAAGGAGTGCCCGGTTATAGTCTTGTCCAGGTTCAGGATTATTACCTTTTGGAGTCGAGCTGGCTAACTTTATATTTTCTTTCCTGATTTCTAACAAAGGGTCGCATTCTGGGTCTGATTCTTCCTGTTTAATTATTAATTGCTCACATTGACCTGCCTCCGTTTTCACAAAGCAGTCCAATAACTCATCTGTATTTGCCGGTTCCTCAAATGGCTCGACTTTGATTTTTCTATTAAAATCAACAATAGCATATTTACCATTAGAATTGATTTCGTACACATCTTCCAAGCGTGGCAGTTTTACGCACACATACGCTGATAACTGCTCCACTGCACGTCTCTTCTGTGCTGGCGTGAACCCGGGGAGAGCAAACGTTGCTTTTATTTCTCCCATTTAGGTATCTAAGTATAATTCTAATAAAATGAATACAATATCACGGAACGAACACTAATAAAATAATACAATAACAGAAACGCGTGCCTTTTGGAGGCTTAAACTGTACTGAGGCAAAGGAATGGAAAGGACACGATAGCGCGTCGGACTTGCCCGAGCGAGCGAGGAACTTGATATGTCGTGCGAGTGAGCGCGACGGCGAATCGGCCGGTGACGGGATGCGACGTTGCCAACTTGTCACTCCGCTTGGGAGCGCGCGAAGGTCGCACGCCGCGCCGTCGCTAAGAATTATGTTAGGTTTTATTATTACGTAAACATTCACGAAATGTTCTTTCGGTTTACAATGCATTTTCGTATAGGTATTGTACAAGTATACTAAGAATCTCTTGTTCAATTTTTATTTACATATAAATCATAAGTAATAGAAACATTAAAAGTACACAGGTAATTACAAAAACACGCAAATTGCACACTTCCAAACTAACACAAAGCAAAGCAATTGTAAAATTTAAAAACTTATCTACGATGTGAATTTATTCATCAAACTGTATTAATAGCAAAATGTTTTTCATATAAGTGAAATGTAAATTTCTTTTTGAGAAATAAATGATTCTTTAACCCGAAAGCACTACCCAATACAAAGACAATAAATAAATAATTATAAAGTGAAGTCAAGCCTAATTTACATAGCTGGGCATTAACTCGTTAATCCGTTAATCGTTAATTAACGAAGTTAACATTTCGATTAACGGATTAACTTTTAAGTTAACTTGAAAAAACCGGCCAAGAGCGTGTCGGGCCACGCTCAGTGTAGGGTTCCGCAGTTTTTCGTATTTTTCTCAAAAACTACTGAACCTATCAAGTTCAAAACAATTTTCCTAGAAAGTCTTTATAAAGTTCTACTTTTATGATTTTTTTCATATTTTTTAAACATATGGTTCAAAAGTTAGAGGGGGGGGGACGCACTTTTTTTTCCTTTAGGAGCGATTATTTCCGAAAATATTAATATTATCAAAAAACGATCTTAGTAAATCCGTATTCATTTTTAAATACCTATCCAACAATATATCACACATTGGGGTTGGAATGAAAAAAATATCAGCCCCCACTTTACATGTAGGGGGGGTACCCTAATAAAACATTTTTTTCCATTTTTTATTTTTGCACTTTGTTGGCGTGATTGATATACATATTGGTACCAAATTTCAGCTTTCTAGTGCTTACGGTTACTGAGATTATCCGCGGACGGACGGACGGACGGACGGACGGACGGACGGACGGACGGACGGACGGACGGACGGACGGACAGACAGACACGGCGAAACTATAAGGGTTCCTAGTTGACTACGGAACCCTAAAAATGTTAACGGACTCGTTAACTTCCGTTAAATTTCTCCGAGTCCGTTAATCGTTAATCTAGTAGGGCACAGGCGCCATCTGCGCTGCGAAAAACACGTTCTAAACGCTACTATAAAAGCCCGAAGTACGGAAAATCCTATAATTTGCCGGTAAATCCTAGGTTTTACCGATGTCGATTGCTCAAAGTCCGAAATATTACCTAAAACAGTATTCTTCACGTGGATTTGCTTTTACTAACTTTGATTCGATGAATCCTAAGTTTTACCATGGCGACTGTTGTAGTGATAGGGCAGCAAATTCGAGCCCTATTTACGACCACATTCGCTTCCCTAGCCTCTACCGCCCAAAGTGCCACAACAGTCCCGTCACCGCCAGCATCTCTCCTGACACAGCTCTTGGCAGTAGCTCAGGCGATCACTGCCTTCCAAGTGCAGCCTAGAGTTCAATAGGCTAGCTGTACTTTGGCCTTTTACAGAAATATAATACGTTATAGTGGATACTGATGCAACTAAATATTTAAAGAAAAGTTCTTTTTTTCACGTGTTAACGGATTAACGATTAACTTTAACTTACGTTAAATTTGTCGAAATGTATCGCTTTAACGATTAACGAAGTTAACTTTTTTAGTAACGGATTAGCGATTAACGAAGTTAACTATTTGATTAACGGTGCCCAGCTATGCTAATTTATATCTAAATCACAGAATACATAAATTAGTCTAAATTATATAGTTCTGCTTGAGAAACCGACAAGATCTGTCCAAGGAAATGATTACGATAGGATTTTATGCAGATGAACCCTACACATACTACCGTATGTAAGTATTGCTTGAGTATCTGTTATCAGATTATGTTTATTTTGTTGTACAATAGAATAATCCATACTTCCAAATGGGAAAGCGTGTGTGTCTGTTTGTCCGTCTTTCACGGCAAAACGGAGCGAAAAATAGTCGTGATTTTTTAAGTGGAGATTATTTGAAGGGATGAAGAGTGCCATAGGCTACTTTTTAGGGTTCCGTAGTCAACTAGGAACCCTTATAGTTTCGCCATGTCTGTCTGTCCGTCTGTCCGTCCGTCCGTCCGTCCGTCCGTCCGTCCGTCCGTCCGTCCGTCCGTCCGCGGATAATCTCCGCAACCGTTAGCACTAGAAAGCTGAAATTTGGTACCAATATGTATATCAATTACGCCGACAAAGTGCAAAAATAAAAAATGGAAAAAAATGTTTTATTAGGGTACCCCCCCTACATGTAAAGTGGTGGCTGATATTTTTTTTCATTCCAACCCCAACGTGTGATATATTGTTGATTGTTGGATAGGTATTTAAAAATGAATAAGGGTGTACTAAGATCGTTTTTTGATAATATTAATATTTTCGGAAATAATCGCTCCTAAAGGAAAAAAAAGTGCGCCCCCCCCCCTCTAACTTTTGAACCATATGTTTAAAAAATATGAAAAAAATCACAAAAGTAGAACTTTATAAAGACTTTCTAGGAAAATTGTTTTGAACTTGATAGGTTCAGTAGTTTTTGAGAAAAATACGGAAAACTACGGAACCCTACACTGAGCGTGGCCCGACACGCTCTTGGCCGGTTTTTGTTTCTTTATAACGCGAGTGAAGCCGCGGGCAAAGCTAGTACCTATATAAGTATTATCGTAGGTATAGATCGGCCATGTCACAAGACAAGAGGATAAAACCCCAAAATAAATGTCACTAATGTCCATTTTTCTCCCTTTGTACAGTAAAATAAGTAATTTATTTTCGTCCAAGCGCGAAATAAGCCTCTGACGACGATTTGCGGACAACAATAAATATTATATGCTGGATTTGACCGTTATTATTAATGGAGAGATATGTTTTTTTGTTATTAATAGTTTCTTTTTCACTTTGATGATAAGGCAGATATAAAATACCAAGAAGAAGTGAGAGATATAAATGAGCGCTGGTGGCCTAGCGGTAAGAGCGCGCGACTTTCAGTCCGGAGGTCGCGGGTTCGAACCCCGGCCAACGAGTTTTTCGGAACTTATGTGCGAAATGTCGTTTGATATTTGCCAGTCGCTTTTCGGCGTGGAAACCCGATTAATCCCAATAAGGCCTGGTTACAAGAATCTCCTCAACTGTTTTCAGAAAGTTTCTGGCACAGCTAACCTGTAGTGTGTGTGTGTTTCCGGTTCCACTTTAAAGGCCGGCAACGCACCTCTAAGGCCGTTTTCACATTATCCGATCCGATATCGGATGAAAGAAGGATGTAAAATGTAAGATTTATGCGCTTCCAGGTCTTCATTTATGTATTTAATAGATCATTATGACTAAATAACGATATAAAACGCAAAAATTGCGGATTTAATGCCGATGGCACTCCCCTATAACAGTTTTTGTCCGAGGCACCATAGAACTGCCGATATCGGCAGGACGCTTCTGACATTTTTTGGCATGCCGGACCCCCGCCAGTTGTCGGCCGATAATATTTGTTTGTGTGCGTATATAATGTATGTATACGTTTGTAGTAGTGTGCGTGACAAAAATGGCGTCTATTAAACAGCTGGTAATGATCGAAATTCAAATTAGTTGACAATTTCCATTGAAAAAAAAAAAGGTTGTAATGCATCGGTCCGAATTGCGGATACTAGTTTTTTCATCTCTTAGTAGATATAGTTGAATGTAAAATTATTTATTTTGCCTGGCGGTCTGAGTATTTTTTATGGTCGTTATCTTAATTTTACAATATAATATTTAGGATATAGTGCTTATAATTATTAAATATAAAACATTTTTTTTTTAATATTTTTTGATACAAAATCATACTTCATTGATTTGGAACAATGCGTTTTATCGGACCGACATCCGACACTATCGGAAGCGTTTATCGGATGTAGGATGTCGGTCCGACATCCGATATCGGATCGGATAATGTGAAAACGGCCTAACTCTTCTGGTCCGTGGGCGACGATGATCGCTTACGCCACCAGTCTGGTTACCTCCTATCTCATAAAAATCGATTGTGAATAAAAGCTCCATATTTTCCTAAATACGCGGTGTAACATGAGGGAACCGAAAGATTTTAACTACGCATTTCGGAGGGCAAAATATTTCGCCCAAAAATTTTTTTTGTGTAATTTTTTTTTGTTTCTTTTTGGATGTATTTTCACATAAAAAGCAAATGTTATTCGTAAAACTGGCATTAAAATAAAAAATATTTTTTTTTTTACAAAAAAAATAGTTTTTGCAAAGAGTTACTAGTTATTTTTTGACATCTATCAACGGCATCATCGCCATCAAAATAGCGTTTTGTTCTGAAAGATAATAAGTAATTGTTATTTTTAACCGCCTTCCAAATCTCAAAGGAAGGGGTTATCAAGTCGTCTGTATGTTTTTTTTTATTTATTTTTTTTAATGTTTGTTCCTCGATATCTCCGTCGTTACTAGACCGATTTAAATTTTTTATTTTTATTGAATGTATATGCATACAGATTGGTCCCATTTTTCTCAGAACCCAGTTCTGATGATGGGATCCTGGAGAAATCGAGGGAACTCCTCAAATCTGAAAGGCATACATATGATGATTTTTGTGTTTTTAAAGGAACAGCATGCATTTACGTATGGAACAGTGACATTTGGTGCAGTGGAACTCCTGATGATGGTCAGAATGGAACTCCTCAAATCTGAACGGCACACTTATAGTGACTTTGGTATTTTTATAAGAACAGCATGCACTTACGTCCAGAACAGTGATATTTGGTGCAGTGGAATTGCTGATGATGGTCAGAACGGAACTCCTCAAATCTAGACGGCACACTTATAGTGACTTTGGTATTTTTATAAGAACAGCATGCACTTACGTCCAGAACAGTGACATTTGGTGCAGTAGAACTGCTGATGAAGAGTGAGCCGCCCCTGGTTAGAGTTCCGTTCTGATAATCATTCTCATCTGTAAGTACTTCAGAATCATCCAGATTTCAAAATTGGTTCAGAAATGACGGAGATATCGAATAACAAACATTAAAAAATATACAGACGAATTAATAACATAATCCAACATTTGAAAGTATTTATCACCAGAACCCCAAAGGAAGGCGGTTTTTTTTTTCTTAAAAATTATTTTAAATGCTATATACACCGTGTTTCACTTAACACTAAAAACCTGAAAACAGTTTGTTCAGAATCGAGAGTAGAATCGATTGAGCTATATCTTGATGGGGGTAATATTTTTATTTAAATTAGTATTATTAATTATTTTTTACGTGCCCATTCTATTGTACTCGTAATACAACATTGTGTATATCGCATTGCTAAGAGGTTGTTTACCTTTTTTCAGTATTTAGGGGTATTAATACTGGCTGGTTACTTGGACGATTTTTTTCCGCTACTAGTTTGACGTTGTTTGTCAGTTTAATCTTAATGTTTATCATAAGTCATAACAAATTGAACTCGTACCTAATTACAACCTTGTCATTTTGAATATTGAGTTTATTTGCTTACTGCGATTACCTGTCCAATTTGAAGTTTACTGTGACAAAGCTTTAAAGTGTTTTACAGTGACATCTTAGCTGTCTATTGGTAAACCTTATGTCGTTGCAGTAACGTACACAAATAAATAGTGTTATGGTTTATGATGGTAGTTAGCAATTACTTTATTGAGTGTAGAGCTAAAAGTCAAGTAGAGCTGTACAGAAAATTAAAAATTCAATAAAAAAAAAAGTAACGATCAGATTAAAAGATGAATACTCTAGATGAGTTTAAAAAAATAAAAATCAGTTGGGGTGTCTGAGGTTTTGAGTGATACCGGAAACACCGTGTATATTTAACTGCACTCTGACTGAATTTACAAGGACTGCAAGCTGGCAATTATGTTTTATACTAAATGCCTGAATTTCAACTGTGTACTTAGTATTATTGTATGTGTTATTAAATTGTCAATGTTTAGTTTTTTTATGTTATATATATATTAGGGTGGTCCACATTTGTATGGAAGAAAAATAAATATGACTAATCCTTTCTCCACATGGTTCCCTTTGTTCTATTATGAATTAGTAGTTTATGTACCAAATTTTAACCCATTTGCTCATTATTTACAGGTCGCTCAAGATACATTTAAAATTGGATATCTCCTATAATAAAATAAAAACCGAAATAATAAAAACATTGCAAACTGCCCGGTTCATGTTTTATTTAGCTCTAATGAAATAGGGAAAAATATAATTAAACCATTAAAATACCTCCATGTAAGATTTTTTCTTTAGTCAAGTTCATTTCATACATTTCAGTATGGCATTATTGCTTTATTTTGAGCGACCTCTAAATAAAGTCTGATTGTTCTCAAAATTGGTTGACATGATTTTAATAAGTGTTCGTGTAGAAATAACCATGTGGAGCTCAAACAATAAAAAAAAATTTTTTTTGGACCAGCCTAATATATATCATGTTGGATTAGTCGTAAGTGGCATATATGTAAAATTAACTTTAAATAAATAATAAATAAACTCTGAAAGAAGGCAAAATCCAGAAAAGTTTATAATTATGCCATTTTACTCTTCTAATATGATGAGGAATACGATGTTAAAATTATTCGGTTTCTGCATGTTACTCCGTGTATATCAACTTCACAAAGAATCATATCGTCACTACTATGAAAAAATCTCGTATCTCACGCTGCTTCTCAAAGTTAAAACGCAGTAAGTCTATATGCATCTCATACATACTTACTACAATTTTATTTTCATCGACCGACGAAGATACAAGTTTTTTTTAAAGTACTGACGATATACGTTTGATATTCATTCGCAAAAGAAAGAGCATGTCTTCGGGGATACGACAAATACGTCTACGGCATCACAAATACGTCTGGATCTGTAGTTGTCAAAGGCCGCGTCGGGACTTGAGAAATGTAGCAAGAATCTGGAAAAGATAGCGTTTTGATGCAATATTTATTTTTCTTGACGCTTTCAAGCTAAAGACAAAAGAGTCAGGATTCTTATCTTCACAGCAGTATATAGGTATAAGGTACATTAGGGTAATTCCGAAAGACATAAATGCTCTGGTAATTCCGAAAGGGGGATCTTGATATGATGGAAATAATGGTGTTGTTTTACGACTTTCGAAATTAGACGACTTTCGGAATTACCCTAATGCACCTTATAACTCTATCGTAACTAAATAGCTGCGTGCACTACGCTTCCTACACGTGTTCACAAAAAAACTGTCCCCCCCCTCTACCATACCATAAGTAATAAAACCATAAGTTTCAAAAATATGAAAAAAAAACTTCAAAAGTAAAACTTTATAAAGACTTTCTAGGAAAATTAATTTGAACTTTATAGGTTGAACAGTTTTTGAAAAAAAATACGTGAAACTACGGAACCCTACACTGAGCAGCCCGACATGCTTTTGGCCGGTTTTTACTATGAAGGAAAGGCCCTATCTATAGTCGCCGAATTATTGAATTTTCCCTAAATTCCCAAATACTTTTAACTTTATGATCCTTTTTCGCAGTTTGAATATTAAAATTAAAAAATATCCTGATTATACTTTTTAATTTGTTCAAATTCCGTTAAAAATTAAAAGTATGTACCCTTTTCGAATATTTTTAAGAGGCCCGCGCCCGACCCCGATATAGGTAACTTATAGGTATAACGTCATTGGGGGAACAGAGTTTTCTAATAATATACACTGTGTCTTTATTGAAATCCTTTAACTTCGGAATATACCTAGTTAGGTCCATTATATGAAACAGAATTCTTAAATCTGTATTTTTTTCTAAAAACCGGCCAAGAGCGTGTCGGGCCACGCTCAGTGTAGGGTTCCGTAGTTTTCCGTATTTTTCTCAAAAACTACTGAACCTATCAAGTTCAAAACAATTTTCCTAGTAAGTTTTTATAAAAATCTACTATTGTGATTTTTTTCATATTTTTTGAACATAGGGTTCAAAAGTTAGAGGGGGGGGACGCACTTTTTTTTCCTTTAGAAGCGATTATTTCCGAAAATATTAATATTATCAAAAAACGATCTTAGTAAACCCTTCTTCATTTTTAAATACCTATCCAACAATATATCACACGTTGGGGTTGGAATGAAAAAAAATATCCGCTCCCACTTTACATGTAGGGGGGGTACCCTAATAAAACATTTTTTTCCATTTTTTATTTTTGCACTTTGTTGGCGTAATTGATATACATATTGGTACCAAATTTCAGCTTTCTATTGCTTACGGTTACTGAGATTATCCGCGGACGGACGGACGGACGGACGGACAGACAGACATGGCGAAACTATAAGGGTTCCTAGTTGACTACGGAACCCTAAAAAGGTGTATGGTTACCTGCGATAGATGTTATTTTAATTGCTGATTGAGAAAAACGGGCTTTACACAGTCAATCGCACATCGAACACACAAAGCCCGTTTCTTCTTAATAGAAATTGATGTAACATCTATCGCAGGTGTATGGTGTTCTTCTGAAAAAAGTTACGCTATTCTGTTTCCTATAATCGACCTAACTATATGCCGAAGTTAACGGATTTCAATAAAAACACGGTGTACACTTATTATAGATGGATCGGATAATGTGAAAACGCACTAATGCCACAGTAGCACTGACGTCATTTTTACACACACGTCAACACAGCGCGCAAACGCGGCCCCGACTGTCCAACCCAATTCATCCCAGTTTCGCATGTTTTCGCTGCATGCGAGGGTAGTTTATCGACACACCGTGCGGCGTGAAGTTTGTAAGAAGAGTTATTACTGCTTTATACTGTGCTAATGCTCACCAATTTTGAGCTAATATTACAATAGCATTAATCAGTATTCTGTTTTCAATTCCTTCTGCTTGTAATTTAAGTTATAATATAAATTATATTACTAAAATTAATATTACTTAATATTACTGTTCTAATATTAAATTTTTGGCATACGAGACACAGTTGTCTTGTCAGTGTTGCCACCTAGTATCGAGTAGTGGTACTGATAATTCACGCTATTTGACCTGTGATTGACGCGTGATTGTCGCTAGATGTCACTTAACTATGCCTATACAAATAACCCGCATTTACTGATGTATAGAACTTACAAGCACAAACTACTAAGAAGATACTACGTATGTTACAAGTCTTCCCTTACTTATTTCTCTATGGTTCTATGCAAATAAATTCTTTGAATCTTTGAAAAGACAGAGCACTAATAAAACCCCGTGTGATGACGGGTTAAGAATTTTACCACCCCCTTTCTTCCCGTGGGTGTCGTGGGTTAAATTGTGGCGTAGGCGAGAGGCTGGCAACTTGTCACTGCAATATCATAATTTGTATTTCTTTCAACCCCTTTTTGCCAAGAGTGGCACTGACACTTAGTAGTTCATGTGCTCTGCCTACCCCTTTATGAGATACAGGCGTGATTATATTTATGTATGTATGTATATGTGCTAATAAGACAACTAGGTTTCCCATCAGTATTCAACAGGAAAGTGCAAATACAAATACAATATCTTACGTGGCACAGTTCCTGGAATTCTGAACCTCTACCTACAGTACCTACCATGAGTTTCTAATGTTTTGGAATACGGTTTGAAATAAACAACGTTAACCAAATCTTGGCGAGAAAAAGGCGGCAAATGTCGCCTTTGACTTTGACAGCTATATCTCTGGCTGGACCTTACTCAACAGTGGCGCCAACTGGTGAGCAAGAAAACGATAGTCCCCAAAATGTATGACACAGTGGCCAATAGGGCTATCGTGCATGAATTTGCCACTAGAGGCGCTGTTGTTGAGTGAGGTCCAAAAAACTACTACTACCTACCAGTAGTAGTGGTTTTGGCGGGCTTCGTGACATCAATAAAATTATAATTTCTTTAATTTACCTGTTGAAATGTGATCTCCTTCGTGAGATTATCGCATAGGAGTTATATGTATAATTAATAACCTGGATATTATTTATAATTGTCTATTATGACCTCAAAAGTCACTGATACAAAATTTGAAACGGTTTTTTATTGAATTCTGTACTTTTAATTTAAATACCTAGATTATCAAAACCCATGGTAGTGGCACAGGTCTTGAATCACGTCGTTCAGTTCAGCTTCACGGATGAAAGACAGACATACATGCGACGGAACGTGCTTAAAATGGCGGATTTTCCGCCGTGTACTACGCAGAGTACAATTGATGGTACATTCTACAAAAACTTTTACCTCACACAGTGCAATTTACTTATAAGTAGAGATAAAAGTAGACATTTTAATTTAATCACCCTTGCAGAAGTTGCAGATCTATATCGTACTTCAAATAGATACGAAATGTTACGTACAATATTATCTTTCAAATAAAGTTAAAATTGTCGAAATCGGTTAACATTATATAAATAAATATCCCTGAAAAACCAACATACCATACAGGTCGCGCAAATTAGTTAGTAAATTCACCAAGAGATGGCGCTATACCTATACTACTAGCACAGTATAATAAAGAGTACTATCGTACAGTATGGCCACTCCCGCTCCCCGCGGAAAGTGATGCCCACCAGCTCTCGGTTACCTCACAGTTACCGCCTGTCAAAAACACGAACAGTCGACCTGTCATATGTCACTCATACAAGCATAATAGTACGCGTTCACCTACACGAGCTAAGACTGTGTGCTAGGAATGCACCTCTTTCAATATATTTGATCGCCAGTGTCCGAGGTGTGCTAGGTACTAGTCACGTCTTTAAAGTTATATTAAGAAACACGAGATAATTTTAACTGTTGAAAGTTTATACGGATACGGAACCCTCGGTGAAGTATAGATTAAGAAGATCATACCATCCCATACATTAAAATGCGACCGCCTAAGAAAAGAACGCGCATACACTAATGGCGCCACAAAAAATGTCTTGTCTTTCGATTATATTTGTAGATGGCGTTAAGAGTCACGAGTATGGTTGAAGTTAAACTCATAGTTTACAAGCCATTTCCATCACTAGAAAATTATGGCAGACTAGTAGTAGGTAGTAGGAAGAATCTATGGCCGAGAACATAATAACAAATAAAATGAAATTTTCTCGAGTTTTTCCATTTAATAACCTAACCACAAAATTAAAATTTTGAAAAACCCCCGACCGCGACCTAGTGGACCGATTTTCACGAAACATGGCTAAGAACACTCCCGACTAACATAGCTTTCAAATAAAAAAAACTAAATCGAAATCGGTTCATCCGTTCGGGAGCTACGATGTCACAGACAGACACACACACAGACAGACAAACAGACAGAGTTGCGTCGGGGGTTAAAAATGCGACCGCCTAAGAAAAGAACGCGCATACACTACACCACACAAATATGGCGCCACAAAAGAATGTCTTGTGTCTTTCGATTATACTTGTAGATGGCGTTAAGAGTCACGAGTATGGTTGAAAGTTAAAGTCATAGTTTACAATTCATTTCCATCACTAGAAAATTATGGCAAATTAGTAGTAGGTAGTCTAGGTAGTAGGAAAAATCTATGACCGAGAACATTATTACACATAAAACGAAATCTTTTCGAGTTTTTCCATTTAAAAAGTCGGGTTTTTATCAATTTTCAGCTTAAAAATAATATAATAAACACTTAAATTAAAACTTACAATAAAACTTATAAATAAAATATTTGGCCCAGGTCTTGCTCGTTGGGTAAGGTGCCCAGAAGGCTGGCCGCATTGCCCCGCTGGATAGCAATGCTGATCCGCTGAGCAAGGTATTGACCAGCCCTCTGGTCACCAGAAGCGTCTATAAGGCGCTTAGATAGCTCCTTGTAGAGGCAACGCGCACTTGGCCCCCACGGCCCCATGGTTTCGACCCCAAACGCCGCAAATATGTAACTACTGCCGAGGGTGACATACTTGCGACGCTTGAGGTCTTAAGCCAAGGATCAATTTTCAGCTTATATTATGAAACCTCTGCTCTCTATAGTCTTTGGCCCCGGTCTGTCTTTTCCTGCACTTTGAGCTGGTGCCCTTAATTGCCAGTCTTTGTGCTGTAGTTTTAGCTGCACAATTAATTGGGACGTAAATAATTAGCAGATGAGGTGAAATAAAATTGAAAAAAATAAAACAGGATACTTGTTTACGAAAATACAGGTATTTTTTGCGCTCTGTAAACGTGATGGAAAGCATAAGATGCACATTACAGATGAACAGATCGACGGGCAGACAGGCAGACAGGCAGACGGACAGACAGACGGACAAACAGACAGACGGACAGATGAGCAGACAGACATACAGACGGGCAATAGATGATTTTTTTTTCATTCCAACCCCAACGTGTGATATATTGTTGGATAGCTATTTAAAAATGAATAAGGGTTTCTAAAATCGTTTTTGATAATATTAATATTTTCAGAAATAATCGCTCCTAAAGGAAAAAAAAGTGTGTCCCCCCCTCTAACTTTTGAACATATTTACATAATTATATAAGAATTACTTTTGAACCATATGTTTAAAAAATATGAAAAGAATCACAAAAGTAGAACTTTATAAAGACTTTCTAGGAAAATTATTTTGAACTTGAACTTGATAGGTGGAACAGTTTTTGAAAACAATACGGGAAGCTACGGAACCCTACACTGAGCGTGGCCCGACACGCTCTTGGCCGGTTTTTCTTAGTCTTTGTATACAATTAGAATACAATAGGCTACTTGACCCTTTTTCAAAGTATGTCTTATATTATTAATTACTGTCTAATTAGACGAAAAAAAATAGTACCATATTTTATTACGACTTAAAAACCCGCAAAAAAAATATTTAAAGTTTACTTTTACGTGATCAGGCAAAAACAACATCAGCCATATTAATCTATAGAATATCTATGACATGACGTCAGTATATTTAGAAAAAAATATTTCACATTGTCACACCCGTCAACGACTATGAATTTTAATACAATAGAGGTTGCTTCTATGGAGATCAGATTACTACCTATAATTTCCATAGTTGATCTGAATTATGTGACGTCACTCCATTGGCCAACACCGTTTTCGGGGTCCATAATTAAAAAAAAACATACACACATCTTTAATTAAAAATACTCTGTCATCACGCACTTTTAATGCCCGCAAGCTATAAATATTGATTTCTTAAGTCAAATACTACAAATAACAATAACTTGATGTGCTAAATTCGATACGAGTCTAGTAGCCTATTTAAAGTGTTTTCCCCGGAAATAGCTCTAGGTGTCGAAGCTGTCAACTGTCTATCAATATTTGGAGTGGGAAGTGTCTGTCAGCTGTTACTTAAACTGTCAAACTCGTTAAGATTTCGAAGACGTTGGACTGGGAAGTTGGATTTCCGGTTGCCTTACAAAATTGTGATGGCGTCGCGAGAATATTTGTATACTTGTTAATGTCGTTCAATGCCGAAATTTTGAAACGTAATAAATACAAAAGACTTGGCAAAGAATACTTTTTTGTACCTTTTGGCGTAGAAACTCTAGGTCCATGGGGTCCCAGCGCGAACAAGTTGTTCACAGAAATCGCGAAGCGTCTGGTTGAGGTAACTAGTGACCGGAGCGCTGGCGACTTCCTCGCACAACGTGTCAGCATTGCGATACAGCGAGGAAATGTCGCCAGTATCCTTGGTACAATGCCTCAAGGGCCTATTTTAGACATTAGCTAAATTTTAAGTTTAGTCTCAGTTTCTTATATAATAATTCTGTAAAAAAATATGTTCAATGCCTAGTTTATAAAACATAGTATACTTAATACGGTGCAGGGGCGGAAAACAGGTAGTTCAATTAGAAGACGACTTTCCTCTTCTCCAAAATGAAAAGGGGTGATAGGACATCTCATTACCTATCACAATAAGCGAATTTGACCCCAACAAGAAAGTGCCAATATCGATTATGAGATGTTTTATGACGTCTATTCGTTTTGGCGTTGGTTTTAAGACACCCCGTATCGTATGAAATGAAATGAAATTATTTATTCTTCAATTTAGGCATTAACATAATGCTCTTATGAAAGTCAAGGGTACATTTGTACAAACATAAATAAATTTAACCAATTATCATAACTGAAAATACAATTTAAATTACATAATTATGCATATAAAGCAAAATAACATTAATTTGGTTTGTCACTTAAGTACATTTCCCATATATCCCGGTCTGTGATATAGTCCTTAACTTTATAATACGCCCTAGCAATGAGCGCCCCCTTTACAACGGCTTTAAACTTTGCGTCAGTAAGATTACTAAGAATAGGTTTAGGTTTAAAGACATTTATTCTCATAAAGATAATACATCACTGACATGAGAACATATTTAAAATATATACTTACAACTAATTTCATCGTCGCAACAACATGACAACATAACAAGATATTAATAGGTAAGTAGTTATTAATTTAATTTAATTTAATCATCTCGACTAAACGTTTGACTAGTTTTGAAATTTTATAATATAGGTATGTCTTCAATTACATGTTTGTGAAGATGCTTTTTAAACGAGTTAAACGAGTCGAGATGCTTAATATTTGAGGGTAGATTGTTATACATGCGCGCACCTTCAAAAGTAATCATTGATTTGCCGTAGTTGGTACGAATCTTCGGCAAGATAAGAAAACTGGCGCGGCGGCTATGTCGAGTACATGTAAGATTACAAATTTCTAGTGGAATTTTATTGTAGAACTTTGTACAGTTTCCCAAGAAGGACTTTTTCGTTTTTATTATGTATACTAGATACAATTTTCTCTTGTTTATCTAACATTTATCGAAGAGCAAACGAATGTCCCTTACTTGCGGTTTACCGATACTTTGTCGTGTTAATATCCCCGGGGACAGAGATCGAGTGATCAGATACACGTTGGCCTCCAAGTTTGTCCCATAATGTATTTACTTACAGTAAGTATATATAAGACAGCTTTTGCCCGCGGCTTCGCTCGTGTTAAATTAGAAGATTGCGAAATGCTAACGTTCACCCTCCATTTTAGGGAGTGTGTTTTAGTAGTGTCACTCTCCATCCCTTTAATATCTACACTTAAAAAAAATCACATCAATTCGTCACTCCGTTTTGCCGTGAAAGACGGACACAAGTTTCCCATTTATAATGTTAGAATGGATTCTCTTTGACCTTTGACTTTTAAGTCTCGGCGTACTTATTGTATACTTGACGGGCAGTGCACATGAAACTGCTTAAGTTTCATTGCCACTCTAAACAATTAATAGGTCGAAAGAAATCGAATTTGATGATTTATTTATGTTTTTGACGTGTTTCGATGGCTCCATTTGGAGCGGCAGCTAATGTCCACGAGAGTTTATCATACAAACATAGGTACTCGTTAACGGCGTTAACCACTATTATATACGATATACGAGATTCTGCGCGGGATACGTGGATGATATCAAAATCAGCGCACATTTGTAGGGATTACTTACACACATTTACATAGATTGACGTGTGCAATCATTGAAACGAAGAAAATTTTCTAATAATCGATTGTGAAACAGCGAAGTGTGCTCCGAAATGAGCAGTTTTGGATTGCCCCGAGAAGGGCAGTTTACATTGCCCCGACAAGGGAAGTTTTATCATCGTCCTGACAGGGACACTTTATGCATCGGAGCCTGCAGCATCCACGTCGAAGTCCTCGTGTCTTTATCATCAGCAGCGGAGCTCACGCAGTGTCTTCTTTGTTTATCAGTACTTACAGATTAACGTACCTATATAAGATGTTAAAAAATTAGTCACAGATATTTTTACGGCTGATATACTCCGCTCCTGGAGTATATTTCTGTATGAAACATTATAGGTTAGGTTATGTTTTTTTGGAGTAAAAATTAGGAAACAAATGTGCTATGTTAAAACAGCCTGTTAATAAAATAAGGAAATGAAAACAGAAAAATATATGAAATTTTTGTATTAATTTCTAGTGAAAGTTAATTGTTTTGATGTTAATTAACGCCCCTTAAAATATCCGTGACTAATTTGATAACATCCTATATAATCTATCTCTAAGCCATTATTGGCACTGACTTATGGAGATACATGTAGTGTAGGTACATGTACAATTGTACATATAGGTATGTATAGGTAGATGTTATAATAACGCCACGTAGCGCCTACATCATTGGGATAATCTGTTGAAGTGACAACGATTTGGGATAAATATCTACAGGACATCTTTTGATATTATTTTAGTATGCGGAAATAGAAATGTACCTACTTGGAAAAAGAGCCGTGTTAAGTAAAATGTCTATATCTCTTCAGTAAAGTTTTCATTCAAGATTGGGGCAATTGGGACTGAATATAGCAGTTTCCTGAAAAGAACAGCATCAAAATTAAATACGAAATGGGGAAAACCATACTCGCAAATGATGTTTTGGTTAAAAAAAGGTAAAGGTCCAAATCTTATCTTAAACTATTAAACGAGCAATTCTTGTATATTTATTTATTTATATATATATATATATATATACCGACGATCTCGGAAACCGCTCTAACGATTTCGCTGAAATTTGTTATATGGGGGTTTTCGGGGGTGAAAAATCGATCTAGCGTAGCCTTAGATCCCGGAAAACGCAAATTTTCGAGTTTTCATGAGTTTTTCTTTCGCGTTTGTAAACGTAATATATGGTCCTTAATTTTGCCGCGCGCGCATCGATTCCGCTTAGCTCAGTCGTACGAGGTCGGTCTAATGTACGCAGATAGATCGTAGAGGGTTTCGAATCCCGGCCAGAAATTACGTTTTTGTTTTTTGTCTTTTTTTTTGTTTTTGTATTTATAAGAGTTTTTTTTTATCTAAAGAAGTGATATATTAAAATAGAACCGAGCGAAGCTCGGTCGCCCAGATATTTTCCCTTATTCGAGCAGTCTCAATAAGAGTGAGAGGCACTCGGAGACTTATCAGGGCCTTCGAATGTGAGGACGGAGTAGGGATCCTGTACTAAAGAAGAATTCCGAATGTAACACGGCCTTAGCGAAAATAAGTGATTTTCATCTTTTAACAATCAATCGACTATTGCCACTCTTGATGTTTAGTTCCAGACTAAGTGCTTGTTTTTGTAGTTGTCAATATTTTATATTTCATTTTATTATTCATTATGATTTAGGTGGGAAAGTTCAAGATTATGTTATGTGGAAATTAAATATCAAATGTAAACACCGTGTTTTTTTTTGTTTTCCGTTAAATTCGACACGTCGTTAGGTTCATTATCAGGAAACATCCTGTATATCACTTTTAGTTAAATTCGCAAAAAAAAAATTCCATCGTTTTGATACATAATAAATGAATTTATTAGTGTGAGAGACCCTTAAGAATTACATTCAAGTTAGTGTGAAGTGATTGACGGCACATGTCAAAACAAATAACATTAGGAATTGGTAAAGGTTGTGTTCAGTAATTATCTTAATTTTTTTAGTAACCCTATAACCGTAAAAGTTAAGACGCTTGTTTCTAAGAGAAAATAATTGTATTTGATCTAAAGAACCTTCCCTTAAAGTTAACGGAATTCAATAAAAACAGGTTGTATTAAAGTCCTACGTTTCCGAACATGGTCACCCGAATATAACTGCTAGCAGATCAGATCAGCTCTGCGAATATGTTACAGCAATATAATCAGTAGTAGATATTTAGGTATACGAGTACCTATAAGTATTGAAGGCGAAGGCCATGTTGCCAAGTATTTAAACCGATTTGCTTTAATATAATACTCGTGAAAGAATAAAACGCACTAGGTCTTGATTAAAACATTTATTAGGTTAAATAAATACATAACGCTCGACTGTCCTGACTCCCATAAAACGCGCGCGGGATAACTTTTTTTAAAGCCCGCCTACGCCACAATTTAACCCATACCACAGTCGACTTCTACGACACCCACGGGAAGAAAGGGGGTGGTGAAATTCTTAACCCGTCATCACACGGGGCACATAATTCGCAGAAAGGGTTTATTTTATTTTATTGTTTTTTTAATTTTTATTTTCATTGTTTTTACCCACTAATATTTTGTGTAAATATGGCCACCTGTCTGAAATAAAATATTTCATAAAATATTTCATTTCATTATTGGTTTAAAAAATGCCTGTATGGTTGTAAAACACTGTATACACGTTATATCCATTGTGATTGACGTCGACTGTAGGTTGGGTACGCGTACCACGGGATGACAAAGCGAATCATAAGCACGCACGTTTTCCATTATTCATCCCGTAAAAAAGGTCACAGTGGCTCTCGTCAGCTTTGCAGGGCTTGGGTTTATATGCAGCAGTATATTCCTTAAATCTGATTTAAACCATTTTTAGGGTTCCGTAGTCAACTAGGAACCCTTATAGTTTCGCCGTCCGTCCGTCCGTCCGCGGATAATCTCAGTAACCGTAAGCACTAGAAAGCTGAAATTTGGTACCAATATGTATATCCATCACGCTAACAAAGTGCAAAAATAAAAAATGGAAAAAAATGTTTTATTAGGGTACCCCCCCTACATGTAAAGTGGGGGCTGATATTTTTTTTCATTCCAACCCCAACGTGTGATATATTGTTGGATAGGTATTTAAAAATGAATAAGGGTTCACTAAGATCGTTTTTTAATAATATTAATATTTTCGGAAATAATCGCTCCTAAAGGAAAAAAAAGTGCGTCCCCCCCCTCTAACTTTTGAACCATATGTTTAAAAAATATGAAAAAAATCACAAAAGTAGAACTTTATAAAGACTTTCTAGGAAAATTGTTTTGAACTTGATAGGTTCAGTAGTTTTTGAGAAAAATACGGAAAACTACGGAACCCTACACTGAGCGTGGCCCGACACGCTCTTGGCCGGTTTTTTAATTAGAACAGACGCTTGAATTTATTAGGCTGGTTTTAGTGCCACGCTTACCGACACCGCGAAGCGATCCGTGCGGGTGTATATTCATATTCATAATATTATAAAGGGGAAAGTGTGTGTCTGTTTGTTTGTTCGTCTTTCACGGCAAAACGGAGCGACGAATTGACGTGATTTTTTAAGTGGAGATAGTTGAAGGGATGGAGAGTGACATAGGCTACTTTTTGTCTCTTTCTAACGCGAGCGAAGCTGCGGGCAAATCTAGTATAGTTCTATACTTTCAGCAAAAAACCTTGTGCGCTTTTTCTTTTGTCAATAGAGCGTCGTCCATTGAAAGCCTAAAAGGCTGTTTCCTTTAATTATTTCTTTTATTATTTTATCGTATAAAACCTTTTGTTCCTTTTCTCGCCGATGATGGTGATAGGGAGGCCAATTCTTTTTCAACTTTTTGTCATTAATATGTATGATGCGATCAGCTGACACAGCTGACACTGAACAGAAGCGCTGGAGGCCTAGCGGTAAGAGCGTGTGACTATCGATCTGGAGGTTGTGGGTTCGAACCCCGGCTCGTACCAATGAGTTTTTCGGAACTTATGTGCGAAATGTCATTTGATATTTGCCAGTCGCTTTTCGGTGAAGGAGAACATCGTGAGGAAACCGGACTAATTCCAACAAGGACTAGTTACCCTCCGGGTTGAAAGGTCAGATGGTAGTAGCTTTCGTAAAACTAGTGCCTACGCCAAATTGGGATTAGTTGTCAAAGCGGACCCCAGGCTTTCATGAGCCGTGGCAAATGCGGGGTAACGCAAGGAGGATGATGATGATGCGATCAGCTGACAATTTTCTTATTCTTATTCTTTATTTCATTGTAGTCATGTGCATGATACAGTAGGTGTTACAAGTATATATAGGTAGGTACATGACGCCCTGTAAGGGCACACAATATTCTTAAAGCTATACTTAACTTATGACTTATACAATGTATTATCTAATTAATAGTTCTATTGCGATTTTATTAAATAATTGAAATGAGTAACAGTTAGTTTTATTTATTTCTTATTTAGTTTGAGTTAATAGTTCAGAAAAAGAAAAAATAATAAGGAGAATTCATAATTAAATTTTGTTATCATTGTGGAATTATAATCGGATTATAGCTTCACATTAAGAATCATTTAATTGCGTATACAGAATTATAATAATAAGAAATAAATAAATAATATGAGTTCATTATAAAAATATTAGATGTCAGCGGGTAGTAATTTACATTAAAGTTTTATCTTTTAAGAATTCATTTACGGAGTAATATGCTTTGTCAAGTAATATTTTCTTAATGGCAATTTTAAATTTATTATCATCGGGTTCCTGTATAATATGGTCGGGTAGTTTATTAGTTATTGTGATACATTGGTAGTGTGGTCCTCTTTTACACATGGCTAGCTTTGTGTTTGGTACAGCTAGCTTGTTTTTTGATCTATTTCTACTGTTACATACTTGCCACCGCGATTACAGTTTGCTGACGATTTTTTTGTGTCATAGCGTCTAAATTACTGATCATCTGATCTGACAAAGTATGGAACGGGAGGCGATGACTGAATTTACAATTTTGGTACCTACTTGTTTCATGGATGTCATTTCTCAACCCACGAACAAAGCGGCAGCTGACTTTCACGAGGGTTCTTTATTCATGACCGTTGACCACTATACAAAGTATCGCCTGGGAGGTGATTGGTCGTGGAAACCTATTCGTGGCTCCCAATAGTCCCAATAAACCCCATTTACAAATGTTCAGCAGGTAGACTTTTTCTGAAAACCAGCGTTTTTTGCGCAGCACATACTGAAACTGAGACCTAGCCTCACAATACTTTCAAGTTTATTTTAGTTGAGTACATATATGTATTAGTTAGTAAGTTATTGTGGCAATTTTCTTTTGAAGTTTGAAGGTAGCCGAGGAATGTTTAAATAATGGAAACTGTAACAAATCGACAAATCAGAATCCATCTCCTTGTCAAACAATAGACTCAATTTAGTGACGAGATAAGACAATCATGTTTTTTTTCAATGTCTGGCTGAATTCGGTGTTATCAGTGCCCTTAAAAATAGTTATTTGTTTTACAAGGGGGCAAAGTAGTTGTTTAACCGCACGTGCCAATATTGATACCCGAGCAAGCGAAAGATTCCAAAATTGAACCGCGAGCGTAGCGAGTGGTTCAAAAAGTGGAATCTTGAGCGTTGCGAGGGTATCAAGGCACTAAGGTTAAACAAACTTTGCCACCGAGTGAAACACAAAACTTTTCACCACACCAACACGAACAAAATACTGACTGTAAAACATCAAAATAAATGAAATCCATCAATTTATTCAATATTTATGATTCAAAATC
The DNA here is from genome assembly GCF_023078275.1 of Leguminivora glycinivorella. Lineage (NCBI taxonomy): Eukaryota > Metazoa > Arthropoda > Insecta > Lepidoptera > Tortricidae > Leguminivora > Leguminivora glycinivorella. The sequence goes on from NC_062990.1 coordinate 10,526,204, forward strand.
ATCATTTATAGGTAAAATCTAGCAGCTAGATTAAGACATCGAGTTAAAATTCGTATGAAATTACTTTGCCCCCTTGTGGATAAAATGCAATTTTGCTATCTGTTTTCGAATAGCAAAGAAAGCCTTTACCAGTTGGTGTGGTGAAAAATATATTGCCTTCAGGTACCTAGTCTACGTCACAATCGCTTACGTTTCGTACAGTCAAAGAGGATCGAGTTTTATAGAGAGTTACTGTCGAAGTAAAATGTGTAATCAACTAATCACAGTGCATAGACTGCCATATCTCGACACAGGCTTAAAACTTTTAACTCAGTTTTGACAATTTGGCTCATATTCTTAGCTTGATATGTGTTAAAATGTCAAATATTAATATTAGTGCCATCTAGCCGAGCGTACCCCAAAGGTGTAATGCCATCTAGGCCACCGTACCTTATTCTGTATACATAGCTTTAACCTTCTTATTTAGTCGTGTCGTGTATTTTTCTCATGTACCCTCAACTGGCATTAAGAAGCCTTTTGAAGGTAGATTTTGTTCACAATTATTTAAATATCTAAAGACACAGACTATAGTATTCACTTTCACTTAATGACCCAGTTAATTTTAGATTCCATCATAGATAGATAGAATACTCTTTATTGGCACACCTCAGCAAAAGATACAGTGGAGACAAAACAAATGATTATAAATAGAGGCAGAGTGGCAGACAACAGGCGGTCTTATCGCTAAAGAGCGATCATCTTTATGTTCATGACCCCATTCTGATTACACCCTGTATAGCTCTGATTATACTAATCGACCAATATCTACAGATTATTATGTTAAGGCCATTAGGCCGATCGTTTACCGCTATCGCAGCTATATATCGCACCTCTAACGACTATTATATTATAACACTATGTGAGCCAAGCAAAGGCTCAAGAGCTCAGTTACAGTAATCCATCATTTAATCCATTGCTTCCAGTTACATTTGAGGTCATGTCTCCATTCCATGGCATGGCATGGCCCTCGAGCTCCGGTATAGGGGTTTATCATTTAAACCACTGCTTCCATCTACATTCGCTTTATTACATTGATTGTTTCAATTACAGTGCCAATTAATAATCAGGAATATAACATCAATTAATCATCTACTATCAGTAGTCACAATTCCTACGAAAACTCTTATAACCTAAAAAGTGAAGTGCCGCCAAATCTGACGTTTACTGTTGACATTCGTTAAGCCCATGCACAGATGAGCTACGATCAGTATAAGGCTATATATACAGAATGTTATTCATTGTGATACTTACAGCTTCGGCCGTCCTTATTATAAAGTGAGCCCTCTCACTAAACATATTCACCTCAATAACAGTGGTAACAATAAACGTACGGGTACCTAACCTATCTATGCTTAATGTCAAGATTCATTACTACAGTATCAATTATAACCTTCTCCTAAACCTTATTAAATAATCAGTATAACACATATACAAAATCTTAAATTCTTTCGTAACCTTATTACAGTTATTAAATATACAAGAGCTATCAGTGTAACACATATAAAATCATCAGCCTTTTAGTCTCATAAAATCACAAATCAAGATCACTTTTAATCTGCAGTTACCTATCTTTCATTAATATATTAAGGAACTTAAATCATGCTCTTCTAGACAGTTTATGAGTAGGTAAAAATCAACATCAATACAGCCTGTCCTAATGCCTGCTCTAAACCTATGCATAACTTTTTTTTGTAATATTCAACATATTTATAAACACTTTCATTACCAACATCAAGTAGCTGTAACAGCTTGCATTTCGTTGAAGTTTTCCTATCTAGCAACTAATTTACAATCATAGACTGCTCCAAGCAATTAATACAAGTAGGTATAAACGACCATTAACAACCGCCGCCTGTCTTCAAGTGGGGCGTCCATTAATCGCGTCATACTGCATAGGGGGTCCATTAATCGCGTCATACTGCATAGGGGGGGAGGGGGTCATGAAAAAATAACAAAAATCAACAAGGGGGGTGGGGGGGGTTAGGAACATATCACGTGTATTTTTTTGTTACACTAACGTAAAGAAAAAAACATAATTATTTCTGAACTATTTTTATATCAACTTTTACAGTCAGAACTTGCGTTGTGCAGTGCAAAGAGAACAGAATAGAATATAATATAATTTATTCGTGAACACAGTCAAGATTAATTACACATTACAACACAAACAGAACGGAATGAAGTGCCACAAGAAGAGCTTAAGCGCCTTCTGGCGCTAAGTCATTTTTGAAAATAAAATAATAATATTTTGAACAATTTATAAAAAACCGGCCAAGAGCGTGTCGGGCCACGCTCAGTGTAGGGTTCCGTAGTTTTCCGTATTTTTCTCAAAAAAATTTCCACTTTTTATTTTACCACTTTGTTGGCGTGATTGATATACGTATTGGTACCAAATTTCAGCTTTCTAGTGCTAACGGTCACTGAGATTATCCGCGGACGGACGGACGGACAGACAGACAGACAGACATGGCGAGACTATAAGGGTTCCTAGTTGACTACGGAACCCTAAAAAGACGAAACAAAAATGAATATACATGCAATATTCAAACGCACTCAACACTTTCAAAAGATTTGGTAACTCCTTGCAGCCCCAGTGAGTGAAATTCGTAATTTGAGTTTTTTCCTTTAAGTCTAATTTAGGCTTGACTATATATTTCTAATAGGTTTTCTTGTAATCTATACATTAAAGGCTTACCCCGGCAATGTTTTGAAAATTTTATGCTAATTAGTTTCGGAGATAAGGGAATGGTCATTTTTGCCTGTTTTCTTAAATTACTTGACTGAAAATTATTAAAAACATATATTTTTGAAATACGTATAAGGGCCATTTTTTTCAAAGTTGTCCACCCCACTTTTTTTGTAACATGGGTATTTTTTACGCGATTCATATTCAGAATCACGAGGTCTTTTGATCGTGATAGGAGAAAAAATGTCCCAAGATTTCCATATTTTTTTAGATTTCCCACGATATCTTTTTAGCCTCTGCACATAATTTCCAAAGTTCCGTTACCGGGACGATTCCATACAAAATGTGTGAAAAACTGGTAACGGAATAGGGAAAAGCCTTGGGACACTTTTTTACTCCTATTAGGATTGAAAGAGCTCGCGATTCTGAGTGGAAAGCACATAAAAAATTCCAAATAAAAAAAAAGTGGGGTGGACAATTTTGAAAAAAAAAAAGGCCCAATTAACGCTCTTTCATTTGATATGTAACACGCTAAAAAACTATTTCAAAAAACTTTGATTTCTAATTTTCACTTTTACCCCCAAAAGTGTATATAGTTGTTTTTTTATTTTATTTAAATTACATGCCCGTCTTTGGGTCACAAGTTTACATATGTGTGCCAAACAAGTTAATCGGTTCAGTAGTTTCGGTTCAGTGGTTTCCTTTTTGAGGTACGGAACCTTAAAAATGAGGGGGCGAAGGTTTAATTCTCATAGAAAATTTGAATTTCGCGCCAAGATTTGGTTGATTCGTGGGTTGGAAAAAAGTCTATTTAAGTTGCCAAAAAATTACACGTCATATTGGCCAGGGGGGGGGGGGGGTCCTGAAAATATCACCAAAGATCACCATGGGGGAGGGGGGGTCTAAAATAAGCCAAAAACGTATGACGCGATTAATGGACGCCCCCTAATAAACATCCGCAGTCTGCCTTTAAGGCCTGCTCTTTTCATCAACAAAATATAATTTGTTATGGCCCGTTCTTGACTAATCAAGGCGGTCTGCCAATCAATCAATTAAATTATGGCCTGCTCTAGACTGGTGTGGCCTAGACAGTCTGCCATATCGGCCTGCTCTAGAATGTCAAGATGGTATTATAGCCTGTTCTAGACAGTCTGCCTTCACGGCCTGCTCTAGAATGTCAGGCTACTACCCAAGCCTGTTCCAGACAGTCTGCTCCTTCATTCAACCTAATCAATCAATATAATTTTATAATTTGGTATGGCCTGCTCTAGACTGGTGTGGTCTAGACAGTCTGCCATAACGGCCTGCTCTGGAATGCCAAACTGGTATCATAGCCTGTTCTAGACAGTCTGCCTTCACGGCCTGCTCTAGAATGTCAGGCCCAACCCAGTCAGGACCTGTTCCAGACAGTCTGCTCCTTCATTCATCATAATCAATCAATCAAAAGGTATTAGCCTTTTCAATCTTATATGTTTGTTATGGCAAATAATATCATCATCAACAATCAGGGCCTGCCCCAGACAGTCTGCCTTTAAGGCCTGTTCTGAGCAGTTTTCCAACATAAATTTACCTATCAATACTTTGTTTAAAATTTGATTCACGCAACAAGCTTACATTACAAGAATTTTCGAATCGACATAAGTCACAATCTATACATAGCTTTGTTTGTTTACCTACTATCATGGCCTGGTCTAGACTACACACTGCCATAACTCGGCACTCAATTAATATTTTACAATATGTATATAAAGACTAGTATAGTCGTGCCAGCTATTAATCTTATAACATTGAATCTCGACACTCTCAATCAATGCACATATAGAGAGATTCGCTTCCTTATCGTGACCCTGATCACCAGCAGCTTGGCACTCGGTCCGCTGGCGGTAGCTCCGCCATCTGTCAGATTTAACCTTCTTTACATCAGTGTGCTCTTGCAGCGAGGCTCTTCCAAATCATCAATTTCATCCGATCAGCCATATTACCAGCGATGGAACATAAAACAAATAGAAACGCATTATACTTCTTATTGTCAGTACCTACTTCTCGTTCTAGCCACAGACGTTAAAAATCCCATCAGACACAGTCGATCATCATCATCATCATAATTCGTATTAGGTATAAGATTATTACCATCATTACAATCCATCATTGATTTTATCTGGTTATAATTAACCATATATATTGAATATAATGATAATGAGATATTCGATAGAATCGAGTTGTGCCTAAGAGGCCACAGTACTGGCTGTTGAAGGAATACTGTCATATTTTGTATTTGGTATAGCAACCGATTCTTTGATATGTTTGTTTACGTTTTGTAAGTCAGTCGGTCAATAACAGTTCTCATGTAAACATTGAATAAATTCCTGGTGTACACTTTCTTGGTTTCCTTGTGCTATAGATCTCTGCTATATAGTGTTAGACCTGTGGGATATCCCCCACAGTGGTTATGGTCCCTCGTACGAATCAAGAATTGTGTTAACGCTAAAAGGAAGAAATTTTCAGCGGAAATGAGTAGTACTGTGAAAATTGACCAACTCAACGAGAGTAATTATGAGACGTGGAAGATCCAAGTAGAAGCATTGTTAATAAAAAACGACGCCTGGGGATACGTGAACGGGAGTATCAAGAAGCCAGCTGGAGAAAGTGGAGAAGCCGAAGTAGCGAAATGGGAGACAGGAGATTCCAAAGCTAAGTCTGACCTAATTTTATCCATAACTCCGAGTGAATTGAGGCACCTGAGAGGTTGCAAGACATCGCGTGACGTATGGCTAAAGTTAAAGGATATTTATGCTTCCAAAGGACCTGCGAAAAAGGCTACACTGTTGAAAGAGTTGTTGCTGCGTAAATTGGATGAAAACGGCGATTTGAGGGAACATGTTATGAGATTTTTCGACATTATAAGCCAATTATCTGACATGGACATTGAAATGCCTGACGATTTGACTTCTATAATGCTTCTGTATAGTTTACCGTCCAGTTTTGACAATTTTAGATGTGCAATAGAATCTAGAGATGCATTGCCAAAGCCAGACGCACTGAAAGTGAAGATTTTAGAAGAGGAACATTCCAGAAATCAGAAAGAATGTGCCTTATCTACAGGCACTTCTTGTAAGAGGAAATAGATCTTCTAAGCCAAAGAGTGGCATAGAGCAACGTCAACGCGCATGTGATGCCCCAGGGCAGGCTAGTTCGAAATTCAATTTTAAATGTTTCAAATGCCATTTACACGGTCATAAAGCCTCGGATTGTACTCAAAAGAAGGAACAACGTAATGACAGTGCAAAGTATGTGTCGAACTCAAGTGATTTACATGATGTTAATTCCAATTTTGTAACATTCAATTGTGTTTCAGATGTTAATGCTGTTGGGAACGAGAATGGAAATTGGATCGTTGACAGTGGGTGTACGTCACATTTGTGTAACGATGCAGATAAATTTGGTACTTCATTACTACCGTTGTCCGGTAAGCTAAATTTAGCAACGAATTCGAGCACAAACGTACAAGGTAAGGGGACAGTTAGATTTTCTTCATGTGATAATGGTTCTAAAACGGAAGTGCAATTGCCAAATACATTATTTGTTCCGGATTTGCGATGTAACCTGATTTCAGTAGCAAAAATTACCGATCAAGGTTATAGCATTACGTTCAATAAAAATATAGCTAGTGTTCAAGATAGCTATGGTAATACTAAATTGGTCGCAAATCGTAAAGGTAATTTATATTACGTAGAGGAACATTGTGGTGTAGTGTCAGCGATTTCTGAGCGAAAGGTTGACGTATGGTCGTGGCACGAACGTCTTGGCCATTTAAATGCGAAAGATCTTGTCCGAGTTTTAAATAAATCTGGCATGAATTTAAAGATGTCAGATGTAACTGAATTGTATGATTGTGACATTTGTGCGAAAGGAAAAATTAGTAGGTTGCCATTTTCTAGCTCGAAAGGACTATGCAATGAAAAGTTAAAAATCAAACATAACGTGAAGATAAACGTGAAGAAAAGAAAGGGATCAACTTTTGAAATCGATAACAAAAGATCGGCAAATACTACAAATCAACCTTTATCGGTAGATGTAGAGTTCCATCCGGCTCAGACTAGTGGAAATCCGGTAGAACAGATCTCTGATCACGAGGATGTGAACATAAGGTCATCGAGTGGTCGTGATCCTGAACCCGAGAGAGAAGAGGATATTCCTGTTGAAGCCCGTCAAATGACAGATGATCCAGGTACTGTTGCAGAACCATCTCAACATGATCATCATCAAGATGAAGTTCATGTTGATGGGGGGAGGATAGTGAAGAGAGGTCCAGGGCGACCGCGGCTGGAAAGAGGTCATGTTGGGCGTCCTCGGAAGATATACAACACAGTTATCGTGGAACCGGATCCTGTTATCGTAGAGCCAGTGATTGTCGTAGAGCCAGAGATTATCGCAGAGCCAGAAGTTGCCATAGAACCAGAGGTTTCTGCGGAAGAAGGCTTTGAGTCAACTGAGGAGTATGGAGACTGCGAAGATTTCGTTGGAGTTGCCGAGATTAGTCTGAAAGAGGCCTTATCAGGTAACGAGCGAAAAGGATGGAAGGATGCAATAATGTCAGAAGTCAAAAGTTTAATTAAAAATGACACTTTTGATATCGTCAAGAAACCTATGGGCCGAAATGTCGTTGGTTGCCGATATATTTTAACGACGAAGTTAAATATCGACAAGACTGAGAAGAAGAAAGCTAGACTGGTGGCGAAAGGCTTTAGCCAACGTTACGGCGTCGATTACCAGAAAACCCTTGCGCCAGTCGCTAGACTTGATTCGGTAAGATTATTAGTTGCACTTGCAGTGGAACTGGATCTTGAAATTCATCAGTTGGATATAAATACGGCGTATTTAAATGGATTATTAGAAGAAGAGATATATATGAAGGTACCAGATCTTCTTGACGAATGTTTGCAAGATTTAACACGACTGGAGCAGCCAGGTTTATTCATATATGAAAGAGCTAGCAAGTTGTTATGCGACCTGAGGTCTGGAGGCAATGTATGCAAGCTCAAGAGGTCACTGTACGGCCTTAAACAAGCTGGTAGACAGTGGAATATCAGACTGGATGAACAGCTGAAGTGCATGGGATTGCAAGTATCTTTAAATGAGCCATGCCTTTATTTTAAAAATATAGACTCGCAAACTAAACTCTTTGTATTAATTTATGTAGATGACATACTCGTCGCATCGCAAAGAGGTGAATGCATCGAAAATTTCAAAAAGGAACTGGCCGAAAAGTTTGAATTGAAAGATTATGGCATTGCGAAGTATATGTTAGGCATAGAGTTTGACAGATTTGACAATGGGATAAAATTGTCACAACAAAAATATATTGACGATTTGTTAATTAAATTTAATATGGATGAAAGTAAACCGATATCTACGCCTATGGAATTTAAGCAAAAGATAGAAAAACCGGTGAATAAGTGCAATGCGCGTGAACAATATCCATATCGCGAAATTATAGGTTCGTTGATGTACCTTTCTACGGGAACGAGACCTGATATTACGAATACGGTGGCTGTATTGAGTCAATTCCTGGATTGCCCTAACGAGGAATGTTGGAATGCCGCAAAGCGTGTCTTGAGATACCTGAAGCATACGAAACAATATGGACTTATTTACAAAAAGACAGGTAAATCATTGCATGGTTATTCGGATGCTGATTGGGGAGGTTGTTTGATAGACAGGCGTTCTTATTCTGGTTATGTTTTTATGTTAGGAGCTGGTTGTGTAAGCTGGAGATCAGAAAAACAGAGATGTGTGAGCACTTCATCTTGTCAATCGGAGTATATAAGCTTGGCATCGGCAATGAAGGAAGCTATATACCTGAACAGTTTGCTTACTGAAATTGGGTTACGTAAGTATGCACCATTATCTTTACATGTAGATAATCAGGGGGCAATATGTCTTGCGAGCGATCCAATGTTTCATTCTCGGTCCAAACATATTGATATAAAGTATCACTTTGTGCGAAGTATATTAAAGGACAATAAGAGTATTGAGTTAAAGTACTTACCGACCGACTCAATGCTCGCCGACATATTAACGAAGGCTTTGCCTAGAGAAAAGCATTATACGTGCATGCGCGGTTTGGGCATTGCTTGTTAATTGTTTACATTTTTAATAGTTGTTCTTTGATATCACTTTGTTTGTATGTTTTATTGTGTTACAATTTATTTTGAATATGCACATTAAGGGGGCGTATTGAATATAATGATAATGAGATATTCGATAGAATCGAGTTGTGCCTAAGAGGCCACAGTACTGGCTGTTGAAGGAATACTGTCATATTTTGTATTTGGTATAGCAACCGATTCTTTGATATGTTTGTTTACGTTTTGTAAGTCAGTCGGTCAATAACAGTTCTCATGTAAACATTGAATAAATTCCTGGTGTACACTTTCTTGGTTTCCTTGTGCTATAGATCTCTGCTATATAGTGTTAGACCTGTGGGATATCCCCCACAATATACATACAGGTTATAACAATATACATCGAAACAAACTTTCAGTCGACATGGAAAAACATAGAAAAATCACCATCAAGAAACCTGCTACACTGATTGAATATGGTACCTTAATACTTAAAATTATCAGTATTGAATCAGTAATCAGACGGCATGGACATCAGAGTCAGTACTAGCAGTATTTTAATCAAAGATTCATAACATTAATTTAATACACCGACATTCATATTAATTTCATTTATCAACCTTGAATAAACCTCTGTTTAGAAAACTAAGTATGATATTCACAATTTCCTTTTCTTTTAACACCTTAATTGCCAAATTTGCCAAGGGTGGCATCGTAATTGCAGTTTCACGTGCTCTGCCTACCCCATTTTGAAATACAAACATGGCGTTATGTAGGTTTATCAGTAAATATTAATTCAATGCATCATCCTTGGGAATATTTTGGGTAGCTATCGGAATCTTGTAAGCTAGTTGTAACCTTAATGAAACAAAACTTCGTAGGTACATATACAAATATTCTTTTACCTTTCCTACGTCTTACATTATCTTTCTTTTGCAGTTTTATAGCGTTACATAACTGTTTATTGACCTGAAGATTCATAATGGTAATAATCAACTACTTACTGGAATCGCAAATCGTCAACTTCTGGCTCTGCAGCGCCCCACAAGGGCGCAACAATCAACATTATTCAGGCAAAATCAAAATGAACCTCTGTCCAACCAAGTTTTTGGCCGGAGCCGAAAGTTATTTGTATACCAGCCATACTTTTTTTTAGAATAGATTCAGTTATTTATATCATAAGTACTAGATTTTGCACGCGGCTTCGCCCGCGCCAGAAGAGACAAAAAGTAGCCTATGTCACTCTCCATCCCTTCAACCATCTCCACTTAAAAAATCAATTCGTCGCTCCGTTTTGCCGTGAAAGACGGACAAACAAACTTTCCAGACAAACACACACACTTTCCCATTTTTATAATAAGTACCTATTAGTATGGATTCATCTCTTCTTTCTGTTATATTGGTTGATACAGCCGTCGAGCTCTGTTTGGAGGTGGAATGTAATCTTCAATTTTGTATTTGTTGGTTACCTTATAATACGATTAATATTAAATACTTATTTCTGGACATCACTGAGTCTCCATCATACAATCATAAAATACACCAAATTTGATCATGACCAAAAGTTGATTTCATAATGATTTATGAAAATGAAACCAACTCCAAATTCCTCCCTTTCTGGCTTATTTTGCAAGGTTTCTTTATATTAAAATGTCATTTACCGTTAACCACATACATTTAAGTCACACTGGAAACTCATTGCATTTTTTTTATTGTATCATTGGACTACTAAGCCAACAAAGACGATGTACCGGCATATCGGCACCACAATAAAATCACTGCAACAATCATCTGCTAAGATGTGGTGGCCAATGATGTATCATTACAACAGGAATCCGAACAAATAAATGTATTAATACTAAAACTTGGTAGTACCTAAAAGAATTGAAGTAGATACTTCTATTTACCATTGTTACTTTTTAAAGTCAATTTTCAATGATAATTCAATGAGAAAAGTTCTGCTGGTATTTCAAACAAGCATGGTTTTGTTGATATTTAAATTACTTATATATAACTTGATATTTTTAAAATTTAATAAGTAGGTACCTACAGGTCACCTGCTTTTACCTTTATTTGGCACTGTACACCTTGAACTGGCTTGTAATTTTAAATGTAGTTACCTAAAAGTTACGACCTGGTAGTTGTGTTTACTTATACATCAATAATTACTCTGTCTAGTAACCTGAATCTGCCATATTATAAATTATTTGTGTCATTTTCTAGAATAATTGCATAGAATTACTGACTCTGTAACATGTTGGTAATGGGGAAAGGTAATGTGCACACTCAATCCCTTAAAATAAAAACTTAAAAAGCAGGGTTATCACTAAACCTTTTATACGTACGTATATATACGTATATTTTATACGTACGTATGTATATATATTTGATCATCAACATAGATAAATATCACATGGTAATACTAAAAGGCATATTTACTTTCGTGATGTACATTGTAGAGTACCAAAATTCGAAATGAAATCAGACCAATTTTCCTGGATGAAAATGATGATGCTTTGAAATAGCAACCTTTCTTTACAGAGTAACCTTTTAGAAATTTAGTGTTAAAAGATAGTGACACAATGAAATGGTTGTGTGTATCTTTTACACTCATGTACTGTTTATATGATTAGTGACATTACTTAACTTCCTTTGTATGTAACTCCAGGATTAAACATGTTAGTTACCCATATCAGTCGGTCACAAAAATCATTGGAGAATCAATGAAGAATTTTAAGTAATTAATAATATCCATAATTGAGGAGTAATTAATTCAGAAAAACCCAGTACCTATATCTTTATATTGCATAAATATTACTCATAGGTACTTTCACAAAATTCAGGCTTGATAGTATAAACGGACCATTGATTAGCTTACTACACAATATGTAACAGTCTTGAATAGAGATTTCATTCACTCTACCAGATTTAATATGTCACTCTACCAGTACCGCTACATATATAGAATTTTTACCATCTGCGATTTTATTTATTCACCTTTTATTTAATTCACCTTTTAAATAAAGCATTTTCAACATCAACTATGTACATTGTAGTACTCATATGCCTAGGTCTCAAAATATTTATAAACTAGCTTTTACCCGCGGCTTCGCCCGCGTAATAAAAGTATTCATTAATGTTTTCATTTGGATCCGTAGGGACCGTAGGTTTCTCTGTAGGTATATTTATCTGCGATTATTTCGATTGCACATAATACTTTTGCTTGCAATGATTGTAGAAATATTACACATCGACCACAGCGTAGGTAATTCTATATACGCTGGGGAAACCTTTATAAACATCCCACATAGCCCGTATTTCGAGAGCGTGCGCAGACAGAGAGCGGTCTGCGTTCTGTCAGAGTTCCGCGTTCTGGTGACCGTTGACCGCTCAAGCGTTCCAACGCACACAGGCGGCGTTCAAATTCCCGCGTTCTAGTTTCGTTTGTGCCTTCGTACGTGAAACATGTCGCTGGTGGAAAGTTCGTCCGAAGAAGAAGAATTGTTGCTCTTGTGGAGCTTACAAGCTTCTAAGAAGAAAAGAAAGTATTGGGTGCACCCCATTAACACAACTAGAGAAGAACAAGGCGAATTTAATAGTATTTTTGAGGAGTTAATTGAAGATGAAAAGCGATTCTACATTTATTTTCGCATGTCGATAAATAGTTTTAATGAATTGTTTGACATCTTGAAACCTCATATCGAAAAGCAAAATACTAACTGGAGGAAGTGTATATCAGCAAAAGAAAGACTGGCCGTATTTTTAAGGTATGTATTTATTAAGGATTAAAAGAAAACATCAACAGTATTTCTTAAAAAAAAACATAACAGTATTTCTTCTTGTATTTGCAACAAAAACAGTGTGTTTAAAAGCAAGTGAGCCCTTAATAAAAAAATAAAAATTGCCCGTATTGTGAAAACAGAATTAATTATCTTACGTATTAACGTAACGTGACACATTTTCGTAATATTCTGTAGCTGTTTGTAATGTCGTTGATTGTTGTGAACTTGGTGTTGACTGTCGTGAACGAACATACACTACAGTGTTGTTATCTTGACTAGGTGCACTAGGACTAGCCGGTTCCAGAAACTGTTCTGAGACAGGGCTGGGTACAGCCCACGAACTTGAACTTAGTTCATATGCACATGCAGGACTTGGAACAGACCCCGAATTTGGCGTAGAACTACCTGCTTGGTTAGATAATTGAGATGAAACTCGAGTAGCATTTGCATCACTGCCTTCTGCCAATTGTAGCTCGTATCGGGCAAATAGAGTAGCCATTTCTAATTTAACCATACTTTGAATTTTCGGCGGGAATGTTTTAAATGATTGAGCATAACTTAAAAAAAAATAGTCGACTCCATCCATTTTGTTTTTATTTTCATTTTTGTTTTTTAAATACTCCAGTATTTTATCGCTGGAGTCTTCGCTCGTTCTTATTCTTTTTCTTGAAAATGGCTTGCTTGGACCAGGTGTCGCATCACTCACAGTCATATCCACCGAAGAGTCGTCCGTAATGTTCGTGTCGGTGTGAAAAGTTGTATCTATGGTGGCTTGAGAAGGCTGACTATTACTTTCTGTTGGTCTTCTAACATTGTAATCATCCAAAAACCTCATTTGTGACGCCCATGGCCAAGTCTTATACTTTTTATAAGACTGGCCTGTAGAAGACTCATTATTTTTTTTGAATTTTCCGTAGCTGTCTCTCAGACTCTTCCACTTGGCTATCCATAATTTACCTAAAAAGAGAAAAAAATTGTTTCAGGTACCTTGCAACAGGAGATACTTATAAAACAATTGGACATTCATACCGTATGGGGTTTACAACTGTTGGTTCAATAGTGAAGGAAGTAAGTCAAGTAGTATGGAAAACATTACAACCAATATATATGCCAGAGCCCACTCAAAGAACATGGAAGGAGGCAGAGGCTGGTTTCAATGAGAAATGGAGATTTCCAAATTGTATTGGTAGTATTGATGGAAAACATGTTTATATAAAATGCCCGCCTAATACGGGAACATTACATTTCTGCTATAAACAAAGATTCTCTATTGTGTTGCTTGCGGTCGTGGATCCAGATTACAAATTTATTTTGATTGACGTTGGCAGCTATGGAAAAGACAGTGATAGTACGATTTTTCAAAGGACGTCATTCTATCAGAAAATTATTAACAATCAGCTGAACATTCCTGAGTCAAAGCCGTTGCCAGGTCGAGAAAAGCCAGTGCCTCATGTTTTTATTGGAGACGGGGGTTTCAAATTAGAAACATTTTTGATGAGACCTTTCCCAACTAATATAACCACACAGGATGAAAGAAAGAAAACATATAATAAGAGACTGAGTAGTGCAAGACGTGTCGTGGAGAGCACATTTGGCATTTTGGCTCAAAAATGGCGGGTATTTTTTAAGCCAATAGAACTCAATGTAGACACTGCTGTTGATGTTGTAAAAGCAGCGTGCTGCTTGCACAACTACCTCAGAGTAAAAGGAGATTGTCACATCCATGATGATGAACCAGAGATAAATAACGATCAACAAAATACCGCCTTTCAATCTTTTCGTCGAACAAATACGAATAGAACAAATAATACAGCATATGCAATTCGAGATGAATATATTACTTATTTTAATCAATAGGTGTTATAATATACCAATAAATATAGGTAAAGATATGTTTTACAATAATACGTAATAAGTATTAAAACAATAAATATAGATAAGTAGACCGTGATTACCTTTTTGATTTTTGTCGAGCTCCCGATATTTCGACGCAGTTGCAGGCATCATGATCACAGAATCAATATAAGTCTAATGAAAATAACCGTGAATCATTCAACTCTTAGATAAGTAGGTAAAAATATGTATTAAATAATAAAAAAATTACAATAATGTGATGTTTTACTTACTATCTCCAAATCCCAATGCTGTGGCAATTTGAAGCCAAGCTTCTGCTTTTTTGTCACGATTTTTATAGTCTACATCACTTAAATCGTACAATAAACTCCTTTCTCTAACTAATTCAATCAATTTTTCGGTATTTGCGACTTCGGACATCGCGGCGTTCCGGCGTTCGCTGTCTCGGCGGGAATAGAACGCTAGAACGCGACGTTCCGCTTTGCCCGCCGCGGTCAGACTGCCCGCTGTGTGCGTTGTCGCTATAGACGCGGTCCATTCTAAAGAACGCAGAGCGCGGAACGCGGAACGCAGAACTCCAGACCGCTCTCTGTCTGCGCACGCTCATAACCTGCTATCAATTTAATTTAGCACGCTATTGCTTGAAGTTCTTTTCTCATTTTACATAATAGCTAAAACTTTGGATTGTTAATCTATATCATTATCTTTGTTATATTTCATCATACATGTATATAGGTACTATATAGGAAACCAATGTGTCTGAACAAAAAAAACTTCAGTACTTTTCAGTAAACCATCCAAAAGAATAAAAGTATACATTCAACTTACATGTGTTAATCAATTTTCTCTGAGTACCTGCACTGTACCAGAATACTGAGTATTCTGTCCAATGCCATTCTTACCATCTAGCATTTCATGTCCTTATCAACATGTTGAAGGCTTGTGCTGATGACATAGATTCACCAAAGAGCTAATGCTTCTTCAACCCTTGAGTTACCTCTCATCACACATCAGCTGTTTGATTCCTTGAGTTGTTCCTCTGTGTATGGCAGCTTCTCATCTCACAGTCCAAAAACAAACAATACAAAAGAAATGGTAAATAATTTGATCAATACAAAACAAAGTTATGCTAGATGCACCGAACAAAAACCTTTTGTTTTTAAGTAAACAAAACAATCTGTCTTTTTCTCCTCTTATCGAACAAGTTAATGAAATCTTGTATCATTTATACACATACTTTCTATAATTTCTGTTATCAAACCAACTTTTAGAAGGCCAAGTGACGTTTACGCACCTTGTGGACATTAGATCCTTTATCCAACTTCTGAGATGTGAGCCAAGCAAAGGCTCAAGAGCTCAGTTACAGTAATCCATCATTTAATCCATTGCTTCCAGTTACATTTGAGGTCATGTCTCCATTCCATGGCATGGCATGGCCCTCGAGCTCCGGTATAGGGGTTTATCATTTAAACCACTGCTTCCATCTACATTCGCTTTATTACATTGATTGTTTCAATTACAGTGCCAATTAATAATCAGGAATATAACATCAATTAATCATCTACTATCAGTAGTCACAATTCCTACGAAAACTCTTATAACCTAAAAAGTGAAGTGCCGCCAAATCTGACGTTTACTGTTGACATTCGTTAAGCCCATGCACAGATGAGCTACGATCAGTATAAGGCTATATATACAGAATGTTATTCATTGTGATGCTTACAACTAGCATAACGTATCACAAACTCACGTCTGTATTCGCCAAAGGGGTAGACCGAGCGTATGAAACTGCTCAAGTTTCTGGAGTTTCAAGTTCCACTTTTTTTTCAATTACCTGTGCCAGTTTTCAAAATTTTTCAAGTGAAACTTCCATTGCGACTTCCAGCTGACAGCGCGTAACACTCAGTCATTGTTACTTTGCGTGGAATGCCGCTCACTCAGCGCGTAACATTCTGTCTCAACGCGACTCACTCATTCCATTCATTCACTTATTCACTCAGTCAGTGACAGAACAGAATGCCCAGAATGGTTTTGAATGGTGGAATGGTTGGTTCGAATGTGTGTTCTAATTTACAATAGATCGATGCAAAATGAGTTTTATGCTTGTTTTTCAATAATTTGAGCAAATAGCAATGTAAAATATTTAAAACAGTAAAAAGATGGACGTAACTAAACGCAAAAACGTGATCTTCACTTGAAAAAATGTTTTTGAGGTTATGTTAGGAAGTTTCACTTCTTGCGCGCGGAGAGACTCCTGCACCCACTGTTTTTTTTTATATTACAGTGACAGGTTGCCAGCTCATCTCTCACAGTCCATACCTACGACACCCATGGGAGAAAAAGGGGGTGGTGGTACTTTTAACCCGTCACTATTCCGGGTTACTGAAATAAATGTAATTTACTAGTAAAAACAAAGCGATTGACGCGGCGAGACAAAAAGCCAAAAAGCAGTCCTAGCTGAAATATCCCAATAAGTCACATCATAAACAGACGACAGTATATCTAATTCTAACCCCAGTTTTTAGGATACCGTAATGTAGTCAACTAGGAACCTATCAAAGTCAAAGACAGTGAGCGGCGAAATGCAAAATCCATGGCAAAATCATTGTGAGCGTCAGAATGGCGGGTGTACATCAAGCAATCCTGGTGTGGTATACGTCAGGAGTTAGTGCTAGCAATGTGCCAAATGTGCGCCAAAATTCGAGCAATGTGCTCTTTGAACTCCAGAGATATATAAGAAATTAAGGACACCCGCCATTCTGACGTCAGGTTGGCGGGTGTACTTCCAGTTCTAGCTAATGGCTGCTTACTCGAGGGTGAAAGTACTGCCTAAGGTTAGTGCTCGCAATGTGCTTCCACATGTATAAAACACAAACTAATTCAAAGAGCCGTTGAAGAGTAATATGGGATTGAATAAATATATCTACACCGTGTTTCACTTAACACTAAAAACCTGAAAACTGTTTGTTCAGAATCGAGAGTAGAATCGATTGATGGGGGTAATATTTTTTGTTTTAATTTGTATTATTAGTTATTGTTTACGTGCCCATTCTACAAATTCGTAATACAACATTGTGCATATCATATTGTTAGAGGTTGTATACCTTTTTCAGTATTTAAGGGTATTAATACTGGCTGGTTACTTGGACGATTATTTTTTCCGCTACGAGATAGACGTTGTGCGTCAGTTTAATTTTAAAGTTTATCATAAGTCATAACAAATTGAACTCTTACCTAATTACAACCTTGTCATTTTGAATTTTAGGTTTAAATTTGCTTACTGCGTTACCTGTCCAATTTGAAGTTTACTGTGACCTGTGACACAGGTTAAAGTGCTTTACAGTGACATAGCTGTCTATTGGTAAACCTTATGTCGTTGCAGTAACATACACAATTAAACAGTTTGAAGGTTTATGATGGTAGCTAGCAATTATTTTATTGAGTGTAGAGTTCAAAGCCGAGTAGAGCTGCACAGAAAATTAAAAATTCAATTTAAAAAAAATAATAATCATCAGATTAAAAAATGAACATTGTAGATACGTTTAAAAAAATAAAAATCAGTTGTGGTGTCTGAGGTTTTGAGTGATACCGGAAACACGGTGTATAAGTATCACTTTTTTGTGAAAAGCGCCTGCATGTTAATGCTGCATTGCAGGCAATGAACATTGCTATTTTATTTCAGCAGGCGTTATAGATATATTTATTCAATCCCATATCACTCTTCAACGGCTCTCTGAATTAGTGTGTGTTTCATACATGTGGAAGCACATTGCAAGCACTAACCTTAGGCAGTACTTTCACCCTCGAGTAAGCAGCCATTAGCTAGAACTGGAAGTACACCCGCCAACCTGACGTCAGAATGGCGGGTGTCATTCATTTCTTAAATATCTCTGGAGTTCAAAGAGCACATTGCTCGAATTTTGGCGCACATTTGGCACATTGCTAGCACTAACTCCTGACGCATACCACACCAGGATTGCTTGATGTACACCCGCCATTCTGACGCTCACAAATCATTTCGTTGCGGGAAAACAATAACATTTCACGGTGTATATTCAAAACAAACGACGTCGTATGATACAAGTGCGAAGAGGGAATTCATAACTCGAGTCGATATAAAGAGCTCCCTTCGGTCGTGTTTTAATTTATAGCCACTCGTTTTGAATTTCGTCTTTTCCACACTTGTATCCTAAATTCATACATACATACAATCACGCTTGTTTCCCAGAGGGGTAGGCAGAGATCACGGATTTCCATTTAATACGATCCTGACAACACTTTCTTCACATGCACACTTTCATAACGTTTCTCATACACGCTCGTCGGTTTCGAGTACTTCTGACCAGGGTGGCTAGCCGAATGGCACAATCGCTCACGAAACGCTCACGAAACGAAGGCCCCGTAGCCGAATGGCATTTCTCCGACGCCAAACGAAAGCGATACGCCGCTGGCTCTGTCGCGCCAATACGCAAGCGCGATAGAGATAGATATCTACTAGCGCTTCGTTTCGTGAGCGTTTCGTGAGCGATTGTGCCATTCGGCTAGCCACCAGCCTTTTTGCAATATTCCCCCGATTTCATCAAGAAAAGTTCGCCTAGGTCTTCCACTTCCAACTGACCCTTCCACTCTTTTTTCATATACTTTCTTCGTTAATCTCCTCTCATCCATCCTCTCTGCATGCCCGAACCACCTTAACATACCCATCTTAATCTTTGTCACCACATCTACATCCACTCCACACTTCTCTCTTATCATAAATTCCTAATGTAGTAATGTAGGTACTATTTTAATCTAAAACTTATTTTGCCTGACGGGCTCCGGATCTTGTACCCAGCTCAGCCCCAAACCAGGGGCGGCTCACTCCGCGATTCCATCGCCGCGCTACAAGTACATGCGGGCGGCCGCGAGTTTTTTTAAAGGTTCATACGCGATATCCGCGTGTGAAATGGCTAATAACGCTTAGTTAAACAAACATTATGAATATAAAATAGGACAATCTTACACAGATCTACTATTGATTATGTCATTTATGGCCCACGGAAACGTTCAATCAGGCTTGTGACGTTGGGATTTAAACAAAAATATATAAATACTGTATATACCTAGAAAGTACCCAAGACTTGAATATAATAGCATAACATTTTATCTGAGTATTAATTTTTTTTAATACAAAGGCAACCCTAGCGTCCGACGCTGCGCACGTGCGGCTCGTTTCTTTGTAATCATTTTGTAGGTATTTAAAAAAGTGGCATTTCGTGAACTTCAAAGCAGTGGGCCTTCTGTACTTGTACTATTATATATTCTGTGCCCAAACGCTCTCGATCACTTTATTACCGAAAAAAATCTAAAAATCGGAGGCAGATCGGATTTGTCGACTATTTTATTTCACCTTTACTGTTATGAACCTATTAAGGATATCGTTTGGGCCATAAACCTATATAGAAGGTTGTAAAACTTAATGGCTCTGTACCTTTTGATGGCTTTGCTGTAGAAACTTGTACCTGATAGGTATAATACGTACCACAGATTATAGCACGGCGCCCTCAGGTTAACCTACCATTTTATATGGAATTTGACAGATGACAGCCCACTAACCCTGGGTTAGGTGGTTGGCGCAAGTGGGCCTAAGGGTATTAGAATACTGTCGCTGTTGGATATATCGAAGCGACCAAGCAGGCAAGCATGGACGAGCGATAAATGATAAAACAACAGGCCGTTCCTTTTGCACTATTTGTAAGTGCGATAGGGATGGCCTGCGGCATAGCTGAATGGCAATAGTCGACGCCAGACGCCGACAGAAATGCAGTCTGGCTCTGCCGCGCCGATACGCCGATACGCAGGAGCGATAGAGATAGATAGCTACGAAGTACGAAACAGATATTATCGTGAGCGTTTGTGCATTTGGCTACGTACCCTGATGTTTTATCGTTTATCGCGTGACCATGCTATCGGTGCAAGCCACAGAACTTAATTTAGATAGAAGAAACAAATTCATATATTTGTATAGGGGCCGAGCGTGTCAAATTTTGTACTGAAGTTGATTCTTGCCTGTAATTTTAAATATGTCTCAGGCTTCTAATGAACACAAGTTAAATTATAATCTATTGAAAATATTTCAACTTGTGCTGTCTTAAAGTAGTCACACTACTATGTATATAAATTAAAACCGAAATAAATTACACATATGAAAGAAAAAGTGACCAAGTTCCAGCCTCAGGCACCAGAGGACTTGGTCACTTTTTCTTTCATATGTGTAATTTATTTCGGTTTTAATGTCTCAGGCTCTTGATTGTTCATAATTTTTAACCCCCGACGCAAAAACGACGGGGTGTTATAAGTTTGACGTGTCTGTCTGTCTGTCTGTCTGTCTGTCTGTCTGTCTGTCTGTCTGTCTGCCTGTCTGTCTGTTTGTCTGTGTGTGTGTCTGTCTGTGGCACCGTAGCTCCCGAACGGGTGAACCGATTTCGATTTAGTTTTTTTTGTTTGAAAGCTGAGTTAGTCGGGAGTGTTCTTAGCTATGTTTCATGAAAATCGGTCCACTATGTCGCGGTCGGGGGTTTTTTCAAAATTTTAATTTTGTGGTTAGGTTAGTTGTGTTGTTGCAATTGAATATCACGTAACGAGGCATTTTTTATGTTTTGGTTGACTTCAACTTACAAAAATTGACGCCCGAAAGCTGCAAGCTGCGAGTAAAGACGGACAACTCAGTGGATTTCACTGAGTTCATTTGACACGCTAAGTAGATACGTTTGCTTGATCTATGGTATATATGACATCTGTGGTGCAAGCCAACAAATAACTGAACACGCGGTTTTTCCCTTGCGCTATGGGGTTCTTAAAGAAGCAGGTGTCGGCCAGGTCGGCAACGTATAAGTTGCTCCTATGATGTTGCTTATGTCCATGGGCGGCGATGAATGATTACCATCAGGCGGCTCGTCTGCTCGTTTGCTGCCTATTTCATAAAAAATATCGATGGCATAAGTAGTTCTCGAGATATTTAGTAATGTGACAGACGGACAGAGCGCCATAAGGGTTCCTTTTGTACCTTTTTGGTACGGAACCCCAAAAATTAGGTGTAGGTAAAAGTACAGGATGCTGCCCAATGTAAGACACTCTTCCGTCATATTTATTGACAACCAGCTTTTACCCGCGGCTTCGCTCGCGTAAAATTCGAAAATTGCGAAATGCTCAATACAAACTTCCACCCCCCACTTCCCTAAAGTGATAAAAAAAGATAAAAATAGCCTATGACATTCCCTATCCCTTCATCTCCATTTTAAAAATCACGTCAATTCGTCGCGCGTCGCTCCGTTTTGCCGTGAAAGATGGACAAATAAACAAGCACACACACTTTCCCATAATATTAATATGTAATATAATATGCTTAAGTATGAATATACGGTTTCTTCCAACTAAATAAACATCCACATATGTGATATTAGTAGGATTCCGAAGTATCACAACAGCTCACCACATAATCAACTGCCAACATTGCCTGATCAAAGTTAGCGATAGATCAATAACGCAACTTTGATGAGCCGCTAGATGAGCAAAGTTGCCAACTCTGGCGACCTTTCAACGTCGAGGGGGAAAAATTATAACTAAACTACTTGGAAAGATAGTGAGCGTATCACATTCTAAGAAAAAATAAATCCATACTAATATTATAAATGGGAAAGTGTGTGTGTCTGTTTATTTGTCCGTCTTTCACGGCAAAACGGAGCGACGATATTACGTGATTTTTGAAGTAGAGATAGTTGAAAGGATTGAGAGTAACATAGGCTACTTTTTGTCTCTTTCTAACCCCCCACTTCCCTAAAATGGGGGTTGGAAGTTTGTATGGAAGATTTCGCAATTTTCGAATTTAACGCGAGCGAATTAATGCCTACGCCAAATCTTGGGATTAGTTGTCAAAGCGGACCGTACACTGAGAGAAATTTGCATTGTGAATTTAACAAGTTCGACTTGTTGCGGTTTATCCGTTTGAATCAGCCAAACGTATGTTTAAAACAATATGTGTCAGGTTGTTTTTATAAAATCGACTTGTTGATTCAAATACATTGCCGATTCAAATGACAAGTAGCTTGTTGTTTATCGAATTTGGCACAAGAAATGATTGTTTCCTGTATAGCCTAAGAACGGTGCGATATTTTTGAAAATAATTCTACAACAGTAGTTTTTTTTCATATACAGCGTTTAATCGCAATTTAAAAAACCTATATTTTCGAATCCACCAATAGTTTGGAATGGAAGATATTAAAAAAAACTACGCCCAAAAAATAAGCGTTTTCTTTCAGCAAAATACCTCACAGTAATTTAATGGTGGACACATGTAAAAAAAAAAATCAGTTTTAAGGTTTACAACCCGAAGCCACCTAAATATATGACGGGAAATAAGACTTTTTTTAATGATATAGAATTTTTGAATTTTTTCTAACGTGCTCTAGAGCAAATATAACAACAGATATTTTTAAGCAGAAATGAATAGCACATAATATTTCAGATATTTAGCATATAAAAACCACCAATATATTTATATGGAAATAAAAAAATCTAAATATTTGACCGGGCAAATTAGGAACAGATAATAGTACGAGGTTGACTTTTACTGTCCCTATTTAACAAGATTAACAGCATGATAATCCACCCAATAAGTTTGACCTTTATTTAATAATATATTTACATTTTTTGCGTGGTTTGGTTTGGACCTTAGTGTCTTACATTTAGGAATCCATATGGCAAACCACCACGCCAGTGGCGCTGGGCCGAGAGTAGGTGATGAGCCGTGTCGCATGCTTTTTATTCTGTTCTTCTATTACACATTAACGTAAATGAGGAGGTACACTGACATTTTACCCCGCCAGGCGGCGCCTATGCAAGAGTCTAGGCATGTCACTGTCATTCATATGTGAGAGAGAGAGAAAAAAACATAATTATCAGCTTCTCGCTCTCACGTCTCACGGACTAATAGGGTGGCGCCATCTGTCGTATCCTTTGAGTGTTCCTCCTCATTACATGCCTATTTCTACATAAGTAATATTTTAGGTAGATTAAAAACAGACGTTTCCCACCGATAATAAAGTCCAAAGTAATTTAAAAAATTACATATTTATTTTAGGCATGCGATTTGACAGTCGTCGAAAAGAGTATATACTTGTCAGTACATACATCTATCTCACGTTTTTCTCTTCTACCATTTGACAGATCTCCGTCATCTTGTGAAATGTATTCTTCCATTCTTCAGAATCGTTGAAGCAACGCTTGTTACAAACACGCGAAAGCTATGCAAAGTCTAATTTCGACCCATATGTCACGGCCAGGTATAGCCCCGGCGATTATCGATAGACTTACAAGCCACAGGTCACGGGTTCAAATCTCAGTCGTCGCATACGTAGGCCGTAGATATTACAGCTTTTTTAATTCATTTTTTTTATGTTTTATTTATATTATAAGTTGATAAGTACAAGCTACTGCAATGACATTAAATACAAGGACGCACAATTCATAACAAAAATGTTTTAAAAAGCTGGGTCTAAATTACATTTATAACACTCTTGTTGATGCTAATAACGTTAACTTCTTATCTGCTTAGGAAAAAATCGTTCATGCCATAACATAACCAACTTAGTGTATAAAGACCTAAGTATCAAAATTGCAAATGGAACTGCGACACACTAAAAACTCTTTATCAAAATACCTTTTGTCAAAATATGCTCAAATAACTTAAATGTCAAAATGAATTGCGAACGAATATTGAACGAATGGAGCCGCTACCAATATATAATAAGTATGTAGGTATTAGATATTTCCAATTTATTTCATAAATAGAAATACCTAAAAAAGGCCGCAATTTTACTTCTTCATTACATAAACTTTAAAAATACCCTACTGTATCATCTTTATCTTGGTCACTTGTACTACGTTTATTACAATAAATGTATGTAATGTATGTATGTGTAAATTTCCTGACATGTCATATCTTGTTGTCACAGAGAAAAATTTACAGGGCTTCCAAGAATCTCGAGCTGGAAGGATACAAATAAAAATATTTTCTATGAAAATAATTAAATTCGACAGCAGACAACCCAAAGGTTAATCAGATTTATTTATTATAGGCATTTGTTTTAAATTAAATACCAGTGGCTCTGATCTGATAGTGGGATATTCTTTAAAATTTATTTTCAAAAGGAGATTTAATGTTGGTAATAATGCCATTCAAATAATATTAGAAGTGTCTACGCGAGTGTCCGAATTTAATTATAGGATAGCACATATTGAAAGTACTGTAATATGGGTACAGACAGAAGCCTGCCTATTGAAATATAAAATACATAGCAAAAAGTATAGAAAGAACTTACTACTTTTCGACTTTTTATTTACACTACATACCGACCATACAACTGACTCTAATTAATCTTGGTTTTCAAAAGTGTAAAATGTAGACCTAAGTGCGTTTTCGCATTATCCGATCCGATATCGGATGTCGGACCGATATCCCATACATTACAGGCGGAATCTTGGATTCATCTATTGATATCCTTCCGACATCCGTTATCGGATCGGATAATGTGAAAACGGTCTAATAGCGACTCAATTAGTTTTTGTTCCTTGACGGTCATTAATTTGAACTAATAAAATTATTTATTTAAATCTATACAATTACAACGAGTATTATAATGTATTATACATTCATTTTGTAATGTAATCCAACGAAATAACTTATAGAAATATATTCTACCCTTGCTTGCTTGCTTGTTTTCCGATTACTATTTAGCCAATTATTCATTGAGTCATACCATGGACTTTCAATAGGGACTGAGCTCACACTTTTTTTGCCATAATAAATTGAACTTTATCACCGGTGCAGAAAAACGTTCTTATTAGGATAGTAAAAGTGTATCCACATGAGAGGGTCAAAGTTGGGGCTGGTGTCCCTCTCGCACGTGTGACCAGTGTTAAAGAGATTACTATAGTAGTAGTGTTTTTACCTGTATGATAACTAAGTTAATAAACTTCTTAAATGATTTTTGTATTAAATCGAGGCAAGTATATTAATACCTTGTAGCGAATTGGTAAGTCATTATTATGAAGCCATAAAACCAAAGATTTGCGCAATTAAAAAAAACATTTAATTCGGTATTAGTAGATTTGGTAGTAACTTTGAATATTGACTGGTATCCCCAAATAATGACAGTGATGACGTCATTCAAATAAATTTGATAGTGGCAATAAGTGCGAGAGGGACACCAGCCCCAACTTTACCCTCTCATGTGGACACACTTTTTGGCCTAACAACTCAATCTAGCTTAATAATAATTATATAAATCTATGAGTCATACCGGACAACTGTCACTGTACATTTGTAATCCTTATTACAAGGGCATAACGTCTAGCGATGGTTAGCTAAGACAGAGTATTGCGGTTGCGGGGAGGAACGATGTTGAACCTTAGGTTACCTTCAATCAATACTAATACTGAAATACAGTTTTCGACCTTATTGCATTACATGTGTCTAATAACATTTTAAAATGGCTAGGGAATTAAATATCTTGACTGTACCTAAATTACTCACAGCATTAAATAAAATGTTATATACAACAAAAAAAAAAAATATTTTAAATAAAGGGGGTAAAAAGGCGGTAAAAGAAAAATAAAATAAAAATAAAAACCAAAAAAAGTTCATTTCGACTGCCGGGGATCGAACCCACGACATCAGGATCCGTCCGTCATTTTACGTTACGCTAGTACAACCTGAGCTATTTAAGCGATAGTAGTGGCGACGAAATATATTATTATACCATGATGTAATGAAAATGCGGTTGAACACATGAGTCACTTTTGAAATAATGCAGGAAATTACATCGTCAATGGTGGAGAGTTTGTAGGTAAGAAGAATATGAAAATACTTATTTCAGTACGTACGTATGTGGTTTTAGCGCTTCTTGGCGAGCATTTAAAGGTGGATTAATTTTTATTCTTCTTTATTATGATCCTAACGAAAAGTCTGTTCCAATTTTTTTGCTTATGTAATTTTTGCCGTGAATGTTATTCCGAGCTAGTAAAATATTGAACATCCGTCTTGTTTTTGGGGTGGTTTCAGTTTTCATAGTGTTTCAACACATAATGTATATACAAAACAACCATAACTTCACTTGTCCTTTTATTGCTTGTGTCATAACTGATTTAATTAGTCCGCTTTTTGCTACTACGAAGTATCATTCACAAAAATAGGTGGTTTCTTAATGTGTTATAAAGGTCATAAATTAAAGTAGTCGAATTTAAAACAAAAGTCCTGATTCCATTTTCGCCTGATTTTTAGTGAATTAAAATAATATTTTTTTTATTCTATTATACGTTTTTTGTCACAAATTTTGGTGGCTTAACTAAAAAAACTATTTCAAATTACCAAACTTAATTTTTGGTGACATAAAAAGTACTGTTATAGAATTAAGTTATTTTCCCAGTAGTAGCAAGACCGGATGGTTCCTAGGCTAGTAGTATTTGACATAAGAAACCAATTTTTATAGATTTTGGGTATTAAAAGTGTATGGTGGCTACGTATTTTCGATTAAAAATGTGTGTAATATTTATTTTAACTTTGGCCACCGAAAACTATAACACCGGTCTATATCCCGGTCAATATAAGTCTAATTTCTCAGTAAATTCCCAGACAAAGTCACGGTATAACAATAGTCCTCTGTTAAATTATTCTGATCAATAATCAGATAATCACCGTGCCTTCTAATTAGCGAGCAGACTACCTATAACATTTGCATTAGTTTTAACATTTGCATTAGTTTAATACATATTGGTATTTGGTTAATGCATTGTGCATGTGTGTGAAGTGCATTTTCACATCATCCGATTCGATATCGGATGTAGGAATTATTTCAAAGGCAAAAATCAAAGATGGGGACTTAAATGTATGGGATATCGGTCCTACATCCGATGTCGGATCGGATAATGTGAAACCGCACTAAAAGTGCAGCAGGTAGGATCACTAACCAATTCACTAGACCGGTCGTCATATTTATGAGTATTTATCGCTGGAAATAAAATGACTGTGACAGCATGTTTGTCGGAATTGCTTTCGTCATAACAGCCTTAAACGTTCGTCTCAGCAAGCATTAGGAACACTAAGGTCATTAAAGATATAATGTCAGGTGATAAACAGTGACCTTTGACCGGACTCGTGTACAAATAAAGGGGATACCCCCATTTTCCAGAATTTCATTTGCCATAATTTTATTTGCCATCCTATTCAACAATCATAATATTGTTTCTCATAACAACTTATGCCATAATCATTGTTTACTATATTAATCTAGTGCCAGAAACTTTGTTTCCCATAAAGTCAGTTTCCATAATGTCATTTGTCAGAATCATCGAAATCCGTAATTACCACATTCCATACCATCATTTGTCATACAAATTAGCGTCCAGAAAAGTCAATTTCCATAATGTGCTTTGGCAGAATCGAAAACTACTATAATAGGTACTAGAAGGACTAGAGAATGAAACTGCTATCAGAAAGTAGGTTAGGTTAGGTTAGAACTGTGACCCCCTGGAAAATGAAACTGCTATCAGAAAGTAGGTTAGGTTAGGTTAGAACTGTGAACCTCTGGAAAAGGAAACTGCTTGAAAAGTAGGTTAGGTTAGGTTAGAACTGTGACCCCCGGAAAATGAAAATACTATCAGACAGTAGGTTAGGTTAGGTTAGAACTGCGACCCCCTGGAAAATGAAACTGCTATCAGAAAGTAGGTTAGGTTAGGTTAGAACTGTGACCCCTGGAGAATGAAACTGCTGGAAAAGTAGGTTAGGTTAGGTTAGAACTGTGACCCCTGGAAAATGAAACTGCTATCAGAAAGTAGGTTAGGTTAGGTAATAATATGGGCAACAATTAATATGGCAATAATTGCTTATGGCGTTTGAATATTCTATGAAACCATATTATTGCACTTAATAATATGGCTAACAAATAGTATGGCATTGTATGATTATGGAAGGTAATATTCGGATAAACAACGAGTATGTCATATGATTTTTATGGTAAACAAATCATTCGGGCAAATGAAATTCAGGCAAGTTAGATTCGGGCAAATGAATATTATGTTAAATGACTGTCGGGCAAACAATAGACAACCCAAATAAAGACGTTATGACTAAAGGCCTTCAAGTCTAGTGCGCATTAGAAAAGAAGATTCACGTTGAAAGCAAACATCATCCTCCTTGCGTTCATGGGAGCTCATGGGCTCATCGCGTCAACATTGGCACGTGCGGATAAAAACAACTTTCGTTTCGCTTTGCTTCTAATTTTCTTATGCGCACCGCCAAGGAGTGGAATTCCTTGCCGGCTATATTTCCGAGCTCATATAACCCGGCGACCTTCAAATCAAGAGTGAACAGGCATCTTATGGGCGAGCTCACTCCATCGTAGGCTACGTACGTCTTTGCCTTTGGCTAGCCTGTGGCCAAGAGTAAGCCCATTTATCCATACTAATATACTAATATATACTAATACTAATATACTAATTATACTAATATACTAATATACTAATACTATACTATTATTACTAATTTTACTAATCCATATTCCATACTTAATACTTAATATTATAAATGCGAAAGTAACTCTGTCTGTCTGTCTGTCTGTCTGTCTGTCTGTCTGTCTGTCTGTCTGTCTGTTATATTATAAATGCGAAAGTAACTCTGTCTGTCTGTCTGTCTGTCTGTCTGTCTGTCTGTCTGTCTGTCTGTCTGTCTGTCTGTTACGCTTTCCCGCTTAAACCACGCAACCGATTTTGATGAAATTTGGAACAGACAATCTTTAGACCCTGAGACAGAACATAGGCTACTTTTTATTTCGAAAAAAAGGGATGAAGGGGTTGAAAAAGAGGTTGAAAGTTTGTATGGGATTTCTTAATTTTAAAAGATAAAACCATGAAACTTTATATTTTAGCACTTGATGAGAAATCATTAAACATATATTTAAAGTCACATACAGGTCGAACGCGAATAATTAACATTATTTTTACCTTTAAAATAAACATGGTGGGAAATAAACATTAACTAAAAGCGGGTAGATTATATTTATTTGTCTACCCCGAACATTTATATAAATTAATATCGGGTAGTTTTGTGTTGTTTACATCTCCGGTGACATTTTGCTGGGACGTCAGTCTTCCGCGACCACGGCCAGTGCAACCTGGCCGAAACGTTGGGAAAAAGGTAAAAATAATGTTAATTAATCGCGTTCGACCTGTATGTGACTTTAAATATGTGTACAAAGCGCGAGAACTTAAAGTGTTATATCATTAAACATCTTGATAAGGGATAGGGATAGGGATAGGGATAGGGATAGGGAAAGCGATAGGGATAGCGATAGGGATAGCGATAGGGATAGCGATAGGGATAGCGATAGCGATTGCGATAGCGATAGCGATAGCGATAGCGATAGCGATAGCAATAGCGTTAGCAATAGCGTTAGCGATAGCGATACGGATACGGATACGGATAATATGGGTATCGTTAGAGGGATACGGATAATCGGTCGGCGGTCTCTTACAATCAATGTGCTCTAAGACGATCGTTGTTTGCTTGCTTGAAGATTACGTTTGCGATAAGTATAAGCAAAATGTAAAAAATTGTAAGGGGTAATAGAAAAAAGTACTTTTTACCCACCGATTATAGTGTCGAAATACGGGCTATGTGGGATGTTTATAAAGGTTTCCCCAGCGTATATAGAATTACCTACGCTGTGGTCGTTGTGTAATATTTCTACAATCATTGCAAGCAAAAGTATTATGTGCAATCGAAATAATCGCAGATAAATAAACCTACAGAGAAACCTACGGTCCCTACGGATCCAAATGAAAATCTTAATGAATACTTTTATTACGCGGGCGAAGCCGCGGGTAAAAGCTAGTGTATAATAAAAAAGGGATATAAAGAAAACGTGACATAGAGGACAAAGATTAAAAAAAATCGATATTTTGCGTGACGTAATTTGGACTGCCCCTAACGAGTAACGTTTTCTAACGAAGAAACTTACTCTTTTGCGTCTTAACATTCATGCATAAGTCATCGACTGAAACCGTACCTAACGCGCCCGCAAAATCGAATCCATTACGTCTTATCAACTCGCAAATAAGCAATCACCTCAGCTAACTCGTTTATCTCAGTCCCATACGCCTCATGTATTTACTGGCTGTTATCTTTGTTTTCGGAACATGTCAGGCTTCCAAGGGTTTTAGGCAGTCTGACTTCGCGAAAAGTGATCAGTTTTTGGAGCCTCCGGAAAATCCGCAGTATAAGGTATTTTTAGTGAAAAAGATTTAGATTTCTTTATTTCATGATTTTTTTAATTAGCCCGTTATAGTGTCCCACTGCTGGGCAAAGGCCTCTCCTTGATTTCCACAACTCCCTCTTATTTTTTTTATTTTTTTATTATAAATGGGCTTATTCTTGACCACAGACTAGCCAAAGGCAAAGACGTGGCCTACGATGGAGTGAGCTCGCCCAGAAGATGCCTGTTCACTCTTGATTTGAAGGTTGCCGGGTTATGTGCTTTTTCCGACCAGCCACTCATAAAAAATCCAAGTCGTCCCGCCATAGGCCTGCCACGTCCCCGCTTCTTTGTCGGCATCCACTTGACACCTATCCTGATGCATGCAAAAATGACACTATTTTTTTACATGCCAAAGTTATGTTTATCTTCTCAACATGATCGTCAAAAATTACCTTATGAATTGAGAATAATAAAATGAATAGTAATTAACTTTTAACACACACTAACACCAATAAAATATTTGATATTTGTACTTAATCTTGCTTATATTTTTGAAGTATTTATGGTGTTTATTTTTGAAGTGTTATTATTAAAGTGCACTTTATGAAGAAACCCTATCAGTTCTCCAGTTTCTACGAAAGACTTTTATTGTAATATTATACGCATAATTCTACTTCTGCTGCTAGCTTTAGGTACAGTTAGCGAAAAAAGTGGTTTAGCACTTTTCGACCTTATGTGTTTGAAAGAGAGTCCAAAAGTGGTAAACCACTTTCTTGGCTGACTGTACCTACCTAGAAGATATCTTCAAAAGGCGCATTTATATACACCACCAGACGCAAAATACGCTAGAGGAGCGAAAATGCTAAAATGGAAAGGAGTCCCCCTTTCAATTTGGGAATTTTAGTTAAATATAAGTACTAGTGTTATTAACTAGATTTATCGAAACAAAAATTGTCCATTAAGAACAACTCAGTTAAAAGATATTGCGAAAAAATCTTTCAAATCGAGATTCCGCTCTCGACTGTTTCCTCCTTCAAAACTTAAGCAATCGGAACGAAATTTGAGAATCTGAATAACAATGAAATAATCTGTGTCGGACCGTTTAGTTTTTTTGGCTAATTGTTACCAATCTTGAGTATCACACCTTTTTCTGCGCCATAATAAAAAAAATACCGTTTTTTGAAATTTTTGATTGGCTCTAGCGTCTTTAAAAATAAAAATATGAAAAAAAAATAATCTCAAAACGGTCCGACACAGATAAAAATAATAATAATCTGTGTTGAAAAAATCATTGCTCTATCTTCAAAAACCAGGGAGGAAATAGTCGAGAGCTTTGTATGGAGAATTGACCCCTCCTGTATCGTCTTAAATAAACACTTCAAAAATATACGCAAGTTTGAGAACGATGTCCCTTGTATTGCAAATAAAATAATAAGTAAGGTGCATTAGGGTAATTCCGAAAGTCGTCTAATTTCGAAAGTCGCACAAAAATCACCATTATTTCCGTCATATCAAGATTCCCCTTTCGGAATTACTAGAGCATTTCTGACATTCGGAATTACCCTAATGCACCTTTAAAATATACCTCCAGCTCTTTCATTATGATACCCCACTTAGTAAGTGGAGACATGACGATATAACCGACCGACGACCGGTCTGGCGCAGTCGGTAGAGACCCTGCCTGCTACGCCGCGGTCCCGGGTTCGAATCCCGGTAAGAGCATTTATTTGTGTGATGAGCACAGATATTTGTTCCTGAGTCATGGATGTTTTCTATGTATATAAGTATTTGTATATTATATATATCGTTGTCTGAGTACCCACAACACAAGCCTTCTTGAGCTTACCGTGGGCCTCAGTCAATCTGTGTAAGAATGTCCTATAATATTTGTAGGACTGTGTAATTGTCTTGTAGGACCCATGTATATACGGAACCTTTTAATTATCTTAATCCATGTAATCGTACGGTAAGACGGTTAACATTTCAGGAGGAAACTTTACGGTCCTAGCCAGATGAAGGGAATTATTAAATCTGTATGCGTACACCAGTCAAGAAGGATAAATACTAGTACAAGTACAGAAGGCTCACTCCTTTGATGTTCACAAAATGCCGCCATTATAAATTCTTACCTACATTAACAAGCGGACCGGGCGCGAACAGCCGACATTAAATTTTATTGCGCCGCGCGAAGGTCACCACTGAATGGGCCGCGAACTCGCGGCCGCCGGCATGTACTTGTAGCGCAGTGATAGAATCGCGGAGTGAGCCGCTCTGGTATTACACCGTGTTTATTTTGTTTTCCATCAATTTCCGTCATGAATTTAATTAAATGTAATATACTAATCAGGAACCAACCGGTAGCTAAATTAGAAAAAAAGGCGTAGCCGAATGCACAAACGCTCACGCAAGGCTCGGAACCGGTTTATTTTTTACCGGTTAAAATCGGTTTATTTCGATTTTACTCCGAACTTTTTAAAGAACGTGAAAGAACTTTATTTTAACCGAAATAAACCGGTTTATTCGACGAGCGGTGAGACGCACTTAAATACCTACGTTCACGCAGCGAGTTTTTTGTTTGGTTAGAACAGTATTACCTATTATGCTGCGGAATAAATCGGTTTACTTTGTTCTAAACCGGTTAATCGAACGAAACCTTTATAAAAGAGCTCTTCTAAAAACCGGTTTAAAAATAGCGATTTTTCGAGCGAAAACGAAAATTAAAGGTTTGTCCGCAAGTACATAATAACGGTTTGAAACTTTAACCGGTATCCGAGCCCTGCGCTCACGATAATATCTCTTTCGTAGCTATCTATCTCTATCGCTCTTGCGTATTGGCGCGACAGAGCTAGACTACCTTTCTGTGGCGTTTCGGTGGCGTTTCGTGTCGCAGAAATGCCATTCGGCTATTACGGGACCAGATTCTATTAAGAAATTATAAATGACGACGTTCTACACTTATTGACTCATTAACACGTTCGCTGCGGTACCGGGTCGGAAGACCTTACAAAGCATGGTTAACTACGATTTAACTTAACTGCCGAAGAAGAAATTTAACGACGGTGATCGAAAGAAAATCTCGACCTCAATTGGTAACCCCTTTTATTGATCAAATAAGGTAACGGACCCAATCATGGACAGTTTAAGAAAAATTTTCGCCTGTTTTTGATATTTCACTCATAAATGTAAAAATTCTACCGCTAAGCGTGTTAAATCTTGAATGTCCTGTCCTTCTTTTACATTTCAAGCGTATTGCAGAATGGATACTCCTATTAGTTTCTTCATACTTAACAAATTAAAACTAGGTGTTTTTTCTCCAATTATGGACGGCAGTTCTCCAGTAATGGATCCCCCATTATGGACAGTGAAATAAGTTTAAAATTTTACTTTTAAAGCCAACTGATACTCAATGAGTCAATTTTATATACCATAAATACAATTAGTTTGAGTTATTTTAACATAGGATTGTTTCTTGTAAATTTTGGTTTTGTTAATTGTTCCTTGTCCATCATAGGAGGTAGGCAGTTATTCGGTTCCAGTAATGGACACTCGCAAAATAACGCCATTTCTTTATATCTTTGGAGCAACAAACTAGTATGTTTTATACCTTATCTCAAGCTTAATGCAGTAAGTAAAACGCATTCAAGTTTACACCGAGTATTATTTTTTTATTATTTTATACATGAACTCAACTCTCTTAGCAACATTACTAAGAATTCGTCTTGATATTTTTTTCAGTAAACTGGTGAATTTTATCTTGTCGCCAAATCCTTCAGAAATAACCGAATTAATTGAAACTTCAAAATGAAACAGCTCTACAACTCTAGTTTATGGTACATAGCCGTCAGTTTTTAGAAACTAATTTTAGATACTTATTTTTAAGGATTTGTGTTTTTTTGTCCATAATGGCATCACCGTCCATTATGGGGTATTTCACCTTAAACGTTTTTAATTTTTCTTTACTGTAAACAAGTTAAAAAAAAACACCTTGAATAGCTGCCTTGAATTTTCCTACGTTTATTTTCCGTACAAAGTTATCCTATGCCCACGGTAACAATTTCATGGAAGTCGGGGCCAACCCGTCAGTGTGTTGACCGGAGCAATAACTTCGTCCCTCCACAGTTAATTAATTTCGAAGCTTTGTTTACTTATTTTGAAGTCTCTTGATCCTTTATAATTACACACGGTGCGTTTACATAATCGACTTTTTTAACAGTTAATAAAGTGATCTAAGAAAATAAATCCAATTTAGCAGTAATTCATAAACTGAAATAGATACTCGTATCAAACACGAAAGAAAAAACGACAAAGCCCACTGGTGGCCGAGCCGGGAATCGAACCCGGGTCTTCAGCTTATGCGGCTGACGTCATTACCACTAGACCACCCGCCCGCCTAGTCTAGCCCGTCTAGTAGTAATGACGTTCGCCGCATATTTAAGCTGAAGACCCGGGTTCGATTCCCGCTTTTTTAAAGTATCGTCAAACGTAACATCTGTGTATCCTGTGGTAACTTTATAAGCCGCGGGAAAAAGCTAGTCGGTATAGTGACCCTACCTGCTACGCCGCGGTCTCGGGTTCGAATCCCGGTAAGGGCATTTATTTGTATATATTTATTTGTTCCTGAGTCATGGATGTTTTCTATCCCCCTTATTCATAAACGTACACTAAAGTTATCAAGCCGATAAAGTTCGTTTGTCTCTTTCCGACGTATTGGTGTGATAGAAAGGGACAAACGAACTTTATCGGCTTGATAACTTTAGTGTACATTTATGAATAAGGGGGTATGTAATAAGTATTTATATATTATATATATCGTTGTCTGAGTACCCACAACACAAGCCTTCTTGAGCTTTATTACCGTGGGCCTCAGTCAATCTGTGTAAGAATGTCCTATATTTATTTATTTTATTTATACCTACTCGATTCTCTTTGATTTTAAAGCACCAAGCAGTCATTATAGTGGTTTAACCCCCATAAAAGGTTTATTTGACACCTCCGGGCTTAAGTTCCCATTTGTATCCGGTTTCCATAAAACGGGCACGAGTTCGTGTCACACCGCTAAAGAATCCATTTACGAGTTTGCAACGACTGGTAGAAACTTAAAATAAAAATAAATGAGCGAGTGGGAAAAACAAGTGATAAGTTTTATTAAAAACTAGCTTTTGCCCGCGGCTTTGCTCGCGTTAGAAAGAGACAAAAGGTAGCCTATGTCACTCTCCATCCCTTCAACTAACTCCACTTAAAAAATCACGTCAATTAATCGCTCCGTTTTGCCGTGAAAGACAGACAAACAAACAGACACACACACTTTCCCATTTATAATATTAGCATGGATGTTCTTTATTAGATAGGTTAACTATTCAAAAAGATATTTTCATATTATGTAATTCAATAATAAGTTTTCCTTTATTGAAAGTAGTAAATGGTATTATTTAATAGAACATTGCTAATCCTACCTAATACTAATAATTCAGTGTAGTGAGTGACGGGCTAGCAATTACACCACCCCTTACCTTCCGTGGGTGTCGTAGAAGTCAATTCTGGGCTTTGGGTTCAATTGTGATGTGGGTTATAAGGTAAGAATACGCGGAGATATTCATTTAAAAATAATAAAGCTAAATCGTCTCCAAATTCACTGTCTGGATCGGAAATTATATTTCCGAGCTCATATAACCCGGCAACCTTCAAATCAAGAGTGAACAGGCGTCTTTGCCTTTGGCTAGTCTGTGGCTAAGAGTAAGCCCATTTATTATTTAAAAAAAAAGTACTTACAGGAGTATGTCTGTGTGCGTAGCCGAATACACAAACGCTCACGAAACGCTCACGATAATATATCTTTCGTACCCAAGTAACATTTTAGTGCTATAATTTTGGTTTTCGACGCCAAAAGCTACTATAGATGTCGTATAAAGGTTTTCGGCGTGACCGCTTGTCGTATAAAAGCCTCCAGTAACACCTTTTAGCTCTATAAGCTTATACCGCTAAAAGGTGTTATTAGGAAGTGATGTAAACGTTTATATCACCGTTTTATAGAGCCGCTATAGGCCTGGTCTATAACAGGATCAAATATGACTACTATAGATCTATATTATTGTATAATGGTGTTAGGAATCACTGCTATGCAATCAATTTGCGCTATTAAGGTTCCCGACAAGCCGCTATAGTTGTTGCGTTATACAGCTAAAAGGTGTTATTAGGAAGTGATGTAAACGTTTATATCACCATTTTATAAAGCTGCTATAGGCCTGGTCTATAACAGGATCAAATATGACTACTATAGAACAATATTATTATATAATGGTGTTAGAAATCACTGTTATGCAATCAATTTGCGCTATTAAGGTTCCCGACAAGCCGCTATAGTTGTTGCGTTATACAGCTAAAAGGTGTTATTAGGAAGTGATGTAAACGTTTATATCACCATTTTATAGAGCCACTATAGGCCTGGTCTATAACAGGATCAAATATGACTACTATATAACAATATTATTATATAATGGTGTTAGAAATCACTGTTATGCAATCAATTTGCGCTATTAAGGTTCCCGACAAGCCGCTATAGTTGTTGTGTTATTCAGCTAAAAGGTGTTATTAGGAAGTGATGTAAACGTTTATATCACCACTTTATAGAGCCGCTATAGGCCTGGTCTATAACAGGATCAAATAACCTACTAAAGAACAATATTATTGTATAATAGTGTTAGGAATCACTGTTATGCTATCAATTTGCGCTATTAAGGTTCCCAACAAGCCGCTTATAGTATTTTTAGTAGTCGTATTTTAACCGAAATTAAAACCTAACTATACCACTATTTTGGGATATAGTGGCTTTGGAAAACACTGCTACAGTATTTAATACTGTAGTAGTGATATGAATACCATTATAGAGCTATTTTGCTGTATAATGAAGTTTTCAGGATACGTTTATATAG
Organism: Leguminivora glycinivorella; assembly: GCF_023078275.1. Lineage (NCBI taxonomy): Eukaryota > Metazoa > Arthropoda > Insecta > Lepidoptera > Tortricidae > Leguminivora > Leguminivora glycinivorella. Next base: position 10,563,908 of record NC_062990.1, read on the forward strand.
CTTTGAAAAGCGTTAATAGTCGGTCGTCTAATGCCTTTTATATCTCATCGCCGTATACGTCACAATTACTCTTTTATATCACAGAACTGTGGAATAATGGTTTCGGTATCTCTTTTAAAACACAATAGCGTTATAGCTGAGTTTACTATATGTTTTATAAAAAAAAACTGTTTAAAAGATCTTTCTATAGTAAAACATTGAAAACAAGTATTGTTTTCTATATAAAGAACTTATAAGTTAAACTGGATCATAGTTAAAGTCTCATGCAACCCTAATTGAATCCACAATGGCGGGCTTATGGCAGTGAATGCGTATGATAAGTGACATAGTCGAACTATAAAAGCGTATGTTTTACTTCTTGGTTTCATAGTAGAAACTATGGTGCCAATAATTTTATTGTATTAAATTATATTTATTTATTTTATTCAAAACAGGTATAAATCGAGGGCGCACTTAAAATACTCCATTAAACTAATATTCTTTTAACGGTAAAATTTCCATCGCATACCTTTTTGCAGTAATGATGGAATTATACGAAATCCAAATTATTTTGATTGACACTAAACTTCACAAGTTCACACGCCACTTTTCATAAAGTTCCTCGTTTAGAACAGTTTTTGTTAAATATTACACATTAAATTATTTTAGAAATTTCATTCATTCGCATTAAAAGGGACGGCAACTGCTATTACAGAACAAAAAACCTGTATAACGGAATCTCAAATGCTACTATAGCATAAATTGATACTATAATAGCGTTACTGTGTCCTCTATGTCAACAAATTAGCACAATAGTCATCATCACATCACCATTATAGACCTTAAACGTCACGGATGATACTGCTATAGCCCTATTATATCACTAAATGGCTGCATAATTGCGCCAAATCGGCTCTACAGTACCAATATAGACTATTTATAGGACCATTTAATGTGATTTAATTTGGTGCTCTCGACCACTATAGGACCAGAAATTGTTACTTGGGTAGCTATCTATCTCTATCGCTCTTGCGTATTGGCGTGACAGAGCCAGAGCCAGACTACCTTTCTGCAGCGTTTCGATTTCGTTTCGCGTCGCAGAAATGCCATTCAATACACGTCGTGGGACAACTGTGCACACAAGCTCTCCTACGTTGCATTGCATACGTTACGTATGTGGGACAAGTGTGTCCTTACCTATATTGTTATAGTGTTGATAGGCTGGCAACCTGTGACTGTGACAACACGATTTCGGGTTCTTCAACCCTTTGACTGCTAAGTGCGTTTTCACATTATCCGATCAGATATCGGATGTCGGAAGGATTTCAAAGGCAAAAATCAAAGATGGCGGCTTAATTGTATGGGATATCGGTCCTACATCCGATATCGTATCGGATAACGTGGAAACGCACTAAGTGGCGCTAAAACTTTAAATAGCAGTGTCTTGTGCTCTGCCTATCCCGTGTTATGAAAACAAGCATGAGTTTATTATGTATGCTATGTCATGTACTCGTTTGTCAGATTGATTATCAATAAAATTGACATTAAACATCCCGATAGGCATCTGTTGAAATTGAGCCATCTGAAGGCTTTTACAACACATCTGATCCAATTTTTTGCAGTACCCTTTTCGTCGTATCCTATAGCAATTGGGATTTGTATTTTATTCCATATGAATAAGGATAATATTTGAATGGAGCATGTCAATGGCTGTTGTGACTGTTTTGTATGGTAAGTAGGCTTGTGTCGTTCACGAACTATGAACTGTTAGGAATAAAATCCCATCAATGACCGAAATGAACTGAATCTTTCCGTGGTCTGAGAATTGGTCTTTGCTCATTTAGTTCAGTATAGGATCGGCAAGCGCGAGCGGTTTGGATCGAGAACGAATGTGTGACTGCGTCGACCGAGAGCGAGAGCTACTTAGCAGAGCAACAAAAAAAGTCAAGTTTTCATATTAAACTTCGGTTACTTACAACCTTTCGGCCCGGAATGTTACTATCTGTGGACTATTCGTATCATTTTGACATTATTCGGTCCCATTCGTTCTGATCTTTCCGACCGCAGTGGTCGCTGGTCTGGCTGAACTAAATGAGCAAAAGACCTAAAAGAGCGAACTAGTTCGTGGGAGCGATTGAACGAGATCGGAGCGCTCCGATCAACGAACGAAACGGCACAAGCCTAATGGTAAGGGTGATATCGGGTGAATGCTTGAAGTGGTGCTCTGATTCCGATAAAGGTTTCGTTGTTTTTATTTTATATGGTGCGAATGGTTCATGAGACGAGTTTCATTTAAATAGTAATGAGCCGGGAAATGGGACGTTTTTAACCCCCGACGCAAAAGCGACGGGGTGTTATAAGTTTGACGTGTCTATTTGTCTGTCTGGCTGGCTGTCTGTATGTCTGTCTGTCTGTTTGTTTGTCTGTCTGACTGTCTGTGTGTGTGTCTGTCTGTAGCATCGTAGCTCCCGAACGGATCAACGGATTTCGATTTAGTTTTTTTTGTTTGAAAGCTCATTTAGTCGGGAGTGTTCTTAGCCATGTTTCATGAAAATCGGTCCACTAGGTCGCGGTCGGGGGTTTTTTCATAATTTTAATTTTTGGAAACACCACTTATCAAAGTTAAGATTCTAAAATAATTAATATGAAAATTAAACATAACGCCAATGACTTAAAATACATACCTATACAGGGTGTAAACCTAATACGGGCGAACCTCTTAACGGTGGTGAGTATAGGACGTATAAAATGTAATTAGATAACTTTTACTTAAAATTGAAATATTTTTTTATCATTACAAATTAATTCGGCCCGCAACGTAATGCAAACACACTCCCGTTAAACGCTCGTTGACAGTTGTCATTGATTGTCATCGCAACCACGTTTACAGTACATTGCTGATGAGATTTTTTTCAAAAATTCATTATGGGGTGAAAATTAAGAGTAAATCAAAAACACCTCTTAATTAATGATAACAATATTGAATTATACGCCTGGTTTCATTTATCGCCCTTATTACGTTTACGCGCTGTATATATCCACACGCCTGTGTTCCCAGACGGAATAGGCAGAGCACATGAAAAGTGGCAATAAGTGGCAATCTTGGCAGGGGTTCAATGAAAACAGGGTATGTAGCCGAATGGCACAAACGCTCACGAAACGAAACGCTCGTAGATATCTATCTCTATCGCTCTTGCGTAGTGACGTGACAGAGCCAGACTACCTTTCGCTGCGTTTCATTTTCGTTTCGTGTCGCAGAAATGCCATTTGGCTACGGCAGCTGAAGTGTGATAATTGCAGTGACAAGTTGCCAGCCCATCGCCCACACCACAATGGAACCCATATCCCACAGTCGACTTCTACAACATAACACACGGCAGCAGGGGAAGCTCACTCCGCGATTCTATTGCCGCGCTACAAGTACATGTCGGCGGCCGCGAGTTCGTGGCCCATTTAGTGGTGACGACCTTCGCTCGGCGCAGTAAATTCAATGTCGGCTGCTCGCGGTCCGTTTGTTAATGTAGGTCAGCAATTCCCGTCAACTTTGTACAATGCCACGTCAGCAAATTTTAATTGATCCTATTTTGTTACCAACATTTAGTAATATAATTCGACTTTTGTAAGATATATACAGGATAATTGTTATAATTAAGAAAATATAGATACTAGAGAACCTTAATGACGAAATAAAACTTAATAAAATCTCAATTCATCAACAAAATCTTGGTAACAAAATAGGAATTAATAAAAACATTGAAACAATATATTTCTATCTTTGATATTAGTTTTCGATGTCGGAGATTGTTCTTCAAAGAAAACTAATACAGGATACTAATATTATTACCTATTTTTGATCTTATGTCCAAGTTTCATCTGTTGTTTCATACTTTTTTATTTATTTATCATTCTGTATGTAGGTAAGTACAGGGTGGCCTAAAATTACGTTGACTAAGAATAGGGAAACGTTGAAATAAACAATATCGAAGTTACCGGAAATATTTTTTTAATACAGTTGCTCAAAAAGTGCCCGTTTTTTGGCTGTTTAGCGTGCGAGAAGTTGTATTTTACGAACTAGTGCGTAAAAAGTATATACGTTCCATTTTACGACTACTTACCGAGCTGTTTTCATATTAGTCTAGTTTACTAAGACAGAATAAAACTATAAACATACTATTAAGTGATTAATATTTAAAACGTTAATATTTCATATGTAATTGTTTACTTTTAGTCATACTAAACATAATTTATAAAATGGTTTATACTTTGAAAAATCGGTCATAATGAGTCGTGTAAACAGAACATGATTGGAACGAAACGCGTCTTCTACTGTCAAAGTAGAGGCGTCTACCATGTTTTAACTTAATGCACGTTCAAAAAACCTCAATATGTTACGCGATTTGTCATAATTATTTTACGTTATTTGCAATACGTCGGGGCATAAATGGATCGATTAAATTAAAATGTAGTTGTACATTAAACAATCGTCCCAAATCGTAAATGTTTATGTTTTTATGGCACCCAATGAAATAAATTATGTTAGATGAATAGCAAACTCGAAAATATGCACGCAAGTTAAAAAGCTTCAAAAATACGCCTTTGAATTGTCAAATAATCCGTCAATGTCCATGGGAAAATTGATAGTTCGGATTGTTTTATTTCGTTGTAAGTAAGTAGTAGTGTTTTTTCGCAACTGTATTAAAAAACGTCGTTCGTCACACGTGCGAGAATGTCATTCTTCACTCGTCCCGAGATTTGCCACTCGCGTGCCGCTCGTGGCAAAATGTCTCGGGACTCGTGAAAGTCCGTGAAGTAATGACATACTTCTCGCACTTATAACGAAATGTACTATTACTTATTGTATAACTGTGTACTTATATTGAAATCTAGTTTTTAACCCCCGACGCAAAAACGACGGGGTGTTATAAGTTTGACGTGTCTGTCTGTCTGTCCGTCTGTCTGTCTGTCTGTCTGTCTGTCTGTTTGTCTGTCTGTGTGTGTGTCTGTCTGTGGCATCGTAGCTCCCGAACGGATGAACCGATTTCGATTTAGTTTTTTTTATTTGAAAGCTGTGTTAGTCGGGAGTGTCCTTAGCCATGTTTCATGAAAATCGGTCCACTAGGTCGCGGTCGGGGGTTTTTCAAAATTTTAATTTTGTGGTTCGGTTATATTTATACATATGTCTTCTTCAGCTTTTTAACCCTCGACGCAAAAACGACGGGGTGTTATAAGTTTGACGTGTCTGTGTGGCATCGTAGCTCCCGAACGGATGATTCGATTTAGATTTCGTTTTCTTTTGTTTGAAAGCTGAATTAATCGGGAGTGTCTTAGCCATGTTTTGATGGAAATCGGTCCACTATGTCGGATTTTTTTTTTTTTGATGAGTGTTTTGGGAATTTAGAGAAACCTCTATCTTATCCACATAATGGACGCCGGGATCTATGTCGGAAGTTTTATTGTATTGTACTTAATGGTGACCGATGAGCTGGCGACTTCCTCGCACAACGTATCAGCATTGCGATACAGCGAGGAAATAAGATAAAGATAAGATAAGATAAAATTTATTTCATAGAAAAATGTCTAAAATTAAAACGATCACAATAAAATAATGCTTAAAAACTATAATTATAGGTACAAACATGGTTTGGAAAAGACATAAATAACAAATAAATCTTGTATGCAAAAATTGTAAGCAGGTCAACATAATATTATTTTACGCCAATACCTAAACTAAGTAACTTAATACTTGTATCTTAGGCATTTCGTGTTAGTAGGTCAGTGTAATGTAGTGTAGTTGCCATTAAATGTCGCCAGTATCCTTGGTACAATGCCTCAAGGGCCTAGTTTAGACATTAGCTAGTTTTTAAGTTCAGTCTTAGTTTCTAATATAATTATGTAAATATGTTCACGTAAATAAAGACGTATTAAGACTTCTACTGTATCTTATTTCTAACCCCCGACGCAAAAACGACGGGGTGTTATAAGTTTGACGTGTCTGTCTGTCTGTCTGTTTATCTGTCTGTCTGTGGCATCGTAGCTCCCGAACGGATGAACCGATTTAGATTTCGTTTTTTTTTGTCTGAATGCTGAGTTAGTTGGGAGTGTTCTTAGCCATGTTTCATGAATATCGGTCTACTACGTCGCGGTCGGGGGTTATTTCAAAATTTTAATTAGAAGTTTATGTAGGCCCTGTAAATGCCAGTACACCAAACTGCAATATAATCGGGTCACTTGTATCTCAATCGCTCCCAAATGTACATTTAGGTGTCCGTGCCTTCGCTTGAACCACTAATGAGATTAACACCTTCATAACTCGGCCCTAATCGAGTGAATTCCTCGACTAGTAGCGCCATCTGGCGCGCCAGTCAAGTACTAGTGTCGCCCGGTTACCAGCGCTCGGCTGCTTTTTCCTCAGTACGCTTTTGTAACTCGGCCGAGCAACACGTTTACAAAAGCAAGTCTTAAAAAGTTCGAGAAATTTAAAACATCGAAAAGATTATGATTACGTCTAACTTCGTGATATTCCGCTCGGTGCCTTTGGCCCAGCGACGAGACGCAGTGACCTCCTGTAGGCACCGTCATAAATACGCGGATACATATGCCTCACTCACGTGAGACTGCCATGGCGTCGTCCCGTGAGACGACAGACGTCGTCCTGTGAGACGACAGACGTCGTCCCGTGAGACGACAGACGTCGTCCTGTGAGACGACAGACGTCGTCCTGTGAGACGACAGACGTCGTCCCGTGAGACGAAAGATGTCGTCCCGTAAGACGATAGACGTTGTCCTGTGAGACGACAGACGTCGTCCTGTGAGACGACAGATGTCGTCCCGTGAGACAACAGACGTCGTCCCGTGAGACGAAAGACGTCGTCCCGTGAGACGACAGGCGTCGTCCCGTGAGACGACATGACGTCGTCCAGTGAGATGACATGGCGTAGTCCCGTGAGACGACAGATGTCGTCCCGTTAGACGACATGGCGTCGTACTGTGATACGACAGGCGTCGTCCAATGAGACGACATTGCATTGTCCCGCGAGACGACAGGGTTGTTCCTGTGTGGTGGCATGGAGACGATGGAGAAAATTGACAGCGATGGGACGCAGTGTAATCCTATGCACCGTCATAAAGAATATAAGGGACAAATGCCACGCTCACGTAAGACGAGACAGAGCGACGTCCCGTGAGACGACATAGGTTCGTCCCTTGAAAAGTCATAGCTTCGCCTCGTGAAGTGACAGGACACAAGAGATGTTTTGAAACGACAGATGAGGTCCCATTAGATAACCTGGCCTATGAAAAGATAGGGCCCACGATCCGATAGGGCATCGCCTCGTGATATGACAAAGGAGATCATTCATTGTGCAGACATGATTCGTCATTAGAGACAACATGAGTAAAGTTGTGCTGTGCGAAAAAGTACACTGTCGTATAAATTGACAAGCGTCGCTCCGCAAAAGATTAAACCTTGCAGCGACTTGGAATTTGGATTTCGTTGCCCTATGCGATGATTTACGACATCCCGTGAGAACCCATTGGGTTATTACATGCTATGCACTAATTCACCTTTCGTGTCATGAGACGAGCGTTATGATCACGAGGCAAAATTTATTTATTTATTTATTTAAATTTTATTGCACAATTGGAAAAAAAAAGTACAAATGGCGGACTTAATGCCTTGAGGCATTCTCTACCAGTCAACCATAGGGCCAAACAGAAATTCGCGAATGTGGGTGCAGTGAGAAAAATAAGTTTAGAAAGCATGACAACTATTGACAAGTATAGCAAAATGTTGTATTTGTACTCGAATCTCAATGAGATTATGTCGCTTTAACATCTACTTTGCGGTAATTAGCACAACTCTTAACTAAACATACTTTGTATAAGGTATTTCTAAACATATATACTTCGTAGAAGGTCTTTCGAATCAGAACCACAGCGTACGTGTTAACCTGAGACATACACAATTACACAGTTTAGTCATTGTCTTATTAGACAAAAAACATCACGTGATGGGTTCCCATAAGTGGGGTCGTTTTAGACAGGTAAAGTGAACGACATCAGCGTCGTCTCAATTGCCTAATTAGCTAATACATAATCAGCGTGGTCACCTGACCAACAGATGACTGATTGTGAGGAATGTCCAAATTTATCTCACTCGTGAATATCTGAACGGCCATAATGATGACGAATGTGTGATCCAATTACTGTAAAGCAACGCCGTTATTGCCAACCTAATTTGTCGTGTCAACTTTTAGAATGCTCGTCATGATAGAGGTTTATTAGAAGGTTTGACGTTGTGAAAATCCACTTCCACATCTAAAAACGTGTGGGTGGAGCTTCGGTAGCAATTAACTAGCACTTTGTTGCCAGATACTAAGCGAATTAAGAAATATACATAATAGTGATGCTAAACAGAAAAAAAAAAAACCACTTCATATTACAAAGCCCTTCTTGCCCAATCAGAAAGGGAGAGGGGGCGGCGAAGATACCAATGGGATAAAGAAAATCCATTGATTTATGCCACTGTTTTACGCTATTTCTAGAGTGCAGATTCTTTTAAATGAATGATTAGAGCTCTAGTCTCATCAAGTCACGGGCGTCAATAATTGACGCATGGTCTTGGGTCTTGATACGGACTTTAGAAATGCAGAAGAACCACTCAGGTACTTAGCAAATGTTGACTATTAGCTACAAAATAACTTACCGCAAAGGAAAATTCTTGTACTAGGCTTATTACTCTGTGAAACCTGGATATTCGTCTGTATTTCAGTAAACTTATAGCTGTCCGGCTGAAACATCCAGTCGGACTAATGGCGGATAATGTTCCAGTATATGTTGTTCAGTATACCGAACTGACAAAAGTATTACTTCTGTAATAATCGACCCAGTAGAGACTTCTGAACCAATTCATTTAGAAATAAAAAGCTACAGCTCGGAAAGTTTTCTAAGTACGATATATACATATATGTACTACAAGTTGACCTCAAACTGCCGTTAATCGACCAACGGTTAGAATACTCAATCATGCATTATTACTAACGTTAGCCAGACCAAGGTTACAGACAATCCTTCAAGAAGTTAATTACAAAGACAACAAACTCGTACCGGAAATCTGACTCCCAAATATATACGATATTTTGTGGATAGTTTGGCAAAATGACTTAAAGGATATGTTATTTAGTACAATAGCATTTTAGTATGCCTTGTTGCATTGTTACTCAGGATGGACTCTCGTCGTAAAAGGATTTGTCGGTTGCCCAGTTCGATGGCGTAATGTTACGAATCATATGTTTCTATAAATAACTAACGAATTAGATTAAAGAGACGACCGAACAATATTCTCAAACTATTTACAGCGAATAACTATGGCTTACATCTCTTGACCGAAGTAAATGAAGTTGGTCCTAAACTTAAACAACTACACAAAACAAAGCAAGAAACCGTGTAGGTAAATTGTATTCAAAGTGCTTATTTGTTGTATGAGTATGATATATCGAAAACACTTTAAGCTCATTAAAACCAATAGGGCAATACATTTTCCGAGAGAAGCCGATTTTCACAATTTGCTAAGGCACTCTTATGGATAAAATGTTGAAAGGTAGTCACTGAATGTGGAGGCCTGTTTCTGAAATAATAAATTAAACGGAAATTGAAGGATGAATCTCTTTCGATTTTAGAACACAGTTTCCTCTTACAAATAAAGAGGCGCTCGCATCCTAAAATTATCGCCCGCTACTACGGTATTACTAACAGAAAGTTCCCGTTTATTTCATTTGACAAATGTTTTCTGAATAGGTTTCTGGGGCCTAGAGAGATTAACAGAATTTGTATATTTACAATTAACTTTTGGAACTACATTAGCGCGTTGTAGGATCGATACACATTTCCGCAGTTGCTTACTAAGGGCCATTTATTAGAATTTTGCGGCGCGACTATTTGTCAGTAACAGAGTAGACGCCACAACTTATCCAAAAACGGTTCGTAAGGTCAGAGGACGAGTCCCAGTCCCAATTGAATTTAGTGTAAGGAACTAGAAATATGATGTTTATAACATTACTGTGCTTATGATTTAATTTAGAAGACTTCGGACTCCTAATATACCTGACATACAAGAATTTGTTAGGACACTCATAAAAGGGAGCGCAGATTCTAGGCAAAATGGGTTTCTAGTGGTAACAGAAAACTTAAAATTATTGCCGTTTAAATAGATATTGATGAACTATATTTATCAGAAGTAAGGTATTGAAACCTAAATGAAAAATAAAAGCTCAGCGCTTAAGGTACGCAGTACTTAGAGCTTCTATATTTTGACCTATTGGTCTCGGATGACAGGCAAGTGTAAATACCATTGTCATCGTCCTTGGCGCTACATGCTACAGCCGTGCGCACGTACGACTTTTAAGAAAATTCTAATTATATGCCACACGATAAATAAATAATTGTCATCTCGATATAATTGTAGAATCAGATATTACCCTACATAACAGTTGCATCTTGTTTGTGGGAAGTCCCGCTGCATATGGATTTTGGGAAATAAGCAAGAATACAGTAAATATTAACCCGTATGTTTATGTGTATACATCAGTTTATAAAGAACGTGAGACATTTATATTATTCGCACAAAAGAGCAATATAGAATATTTTGCTTTGCAATTTGGTGATAAATTACGAAAGTTCTGAAAAGAAAACTATTTACTATCTTAAGCTGATGACTGAATTTTAATTATAAATGGGTAATCGTACATCATTAACCCTTATTTGAAGAGTTATCTGTCGTCTTACATTCTTATTAGAATATCGAAATGGACTAAAGAGCCATAAGTCGTAATGTTTTAAAATTACTAGCTCACGAATCGTACAATTTTGCCTTTATAAATTCGGCTAGCCAGCACATAAGTCATAAAAATGATAAGCCTAAAAATATATGCATCACATATTCATAATTATTCAAACATAAATTAAATATTTCAAATAACGAAAAAAGCATACTAGCTAGACATAGTAAAAGACTAAATAAAGTTGACGCGTACAGTGTAGAGAGGATTCCCGCATTAACATTCATGTATATTCATGGAAGTATCAAAGTCAATTTAATTAGAAATAATTGCCTTCATTTGATCTTCGCCTAAATATGTGTGACTCATTAGATCATTGATTCGTTTCAATCGCTTGTATCCCAAAGCTTTTTGCTCAGTTGACCCATTTTAATTTAATAGGAAAAATTTGCATAGTTTCCGTTCTCGTAAAGACTGAGTGGGAGCTTACCTTTTATTATATGGATCCTTAGCTAACCATGGGCATGGTATTGTCAATTCAGTCAGAAGCCAAAAATGTATTATCATCTTATTTGCAGTTTTGCTACCAGTCCAGCAGTAATGCATACATTATCGTGATGTGGGTATACATTACAAATTAACATATGATAGCGTGCAATTTCTTTCAAGCGTTCATTTCAATTGTTTTGGCAAATGTATATTTCATATACAGAATTCATAACACATTATGCTATGGGAAATGTTGACATTTGGCAGTGGGCTATGTAAGACAATGTTTAAGCTATGTCAATATTGCTTATTACTCAGTATACTAACAATAATATGTGCATATTCGGAAATACATATAGGCGCATTACTTATGGTACAGTAATCAATTTACATGAAAAGTTAAAATTTAAACATTATGTCATAATGCTCATAGCAGTTCTATGATATAATTGTGTATTATAGTTACATGATATAATTATAGTTATCTTAAGCAGAAGAAGACTAGTATCTTGGTGAATTTATAAGACAAAAAACATGTATATGATCTTGTTCCGACTAGGGACTGTTGTAAGGGAAACGCGAGACAAATTTAGCCAACGTTGATGTAACACCCATTGATGAAGGGGAAGCTCTTCAGAGTTTGGGTTGCTACAGATATTTTCTCACAAAAATGTTATTGAAATAACAGGTTTTATTTCCGTAAATATTGTAATACCGATCTATTAACTACTGGCTTCCTGTCGGTTTTATGTTATACATAAATTAAGTGATTCACCACCATCATAGAGTCATAATGGATAACTGTGTTGTGTTGTGTTGAGTCAGTTTCAACTCATGAAACCTTAGTGGCTAAATTTTGAAACATCCCTTTGTATACCTTCCTATTTCTTATTATGACATTTCTGTATAAATAAAGTATATCAGTCACAGTACGCCCTAACCAGCGCCGGCAGAGGTTTAAACACGTCTCATTAGTGGTTCAAGCGAAGGCACGGACACCTAAATAGAACCGTTTTTCCCCCGAAGGGTAAAAAACGGATATTTAGGTTCCTGCCGAAGCTTGAACCACCCTTAAGGGCCTTGCCGGCTAAAGGTACTGAGGAAAAAGCAGCCGAGCGCTGGTAACCGGGCGACACTAGTACTTGACTGGCGCGCCAGATGGATTTTTACCCTTCGGGGGAAAAACGGTTCTATTCAGACAGGCCAGCATAATTTTTATTGCCCAATTAGAAATTCACAAGTTACCTGAACTGCTTGCAAACATTGTAACTTGGGAACCCTCGTTAGTGAGGAAAGGGGATGACCAAACCGACACCGGATTTTCATAGAAAGATAGATCCCATTTTCCTCTAGCGTGGTCTTCCTCTTTAGAAATATTTTTATGATTCCAAATCATTATTTATAGGTCAAATCTACCAGCCAGCATAAGAAATCAAGTTAAAATTTATATGAAATTACTTTGCACTCTTGTGAATAAAATTCTTTCGCTATCAGTTTTTGAATAGCAAAGAGAGCCTTTCAGAAAAAATATCCAATAACCTAACCACAAAATTAAAATTTTCAAAAAAACCCCCGACATAAGTACTGGACCGATTTTCATGAAATATGGCTAAGAACATTCCCGACTAACTCAGCTTTCAAAAAAAAAAACTAAATCTAAATCGGTTCTTCCGTTCGGGAGCTACGATGCCACAGACAGACACACACACACAGGCAGACAGACACGTCAAACTCGTCGTCGTTTTTGCGTCGGGGGTTAAAAATGTTAATATCCAGAGAGAAGAATGGGAGAAGAACTAGGTACTTTTCTATGAGGAAACTATTGGTCCCTATCCTTTCAAGGGCCGAGATTTCCTCGGTTGTAAACCTTACAAGTTACGGCTCAGCCACGACATTGGTCTAATCGCGACAGCGGTGAGCGGCAGCCATACATTGAAGCGAGACACAGCGATGGGGCTTTTCATTCGCACGTATGGCTGCCGCACGCCGCTGTCGCGCTTAGACCAATGTCGTGGCTGGGCCGTTAGGGTTACGATCAGAGTAATGTTCAAACTATGAAATTTACATCACTAATGAATTAAACTTTTGTACTTAGTTTATAATATGAGAAGCTAATACTTGTAAAGCCTGACCAGAAATATATGAAAACGCGCCATCTTGCGGAGTTTCATTAGAACTATTTTATTCATACTAAACTGAACTGTCAACCCATACATCAGAATAACAGCGTCTTCCTGACAATAGTCATATATTTTGTTTTCGTTTCGCGTCGCAGAAATGCCATTCGGCTACGGCACCAGGCTTCAATATTTATTATAGTGACGGGATAAGAATTTCACCCCCCCCTTTCCTCCCGTGGGTGTCGTAGAAGTCGAACTGTGAGATATGGGTTCAATTGTGGCGTAGGCGAGAGGCTGGCAACCTGTCACTGCGTTTCTTTCAACCCCTTACTTATTTGCTAAGAGTATTGAAAGAGTACTGAGTGGAGTGTACTGAAATTTCTGTAGTTTCATGTGCTCTGCCTACTCCTTATGAGAATACAGACGTGGGTATAAGAATGTGTGTATTTATTACATGTACAGGATGGCCCAAAAATACGTTGACAAACTTTTTTATAAATTATTTTTCGGTCCTTACACGAATTTGTAGGACACAAATTAAAACCTCAATAATTTTTGACCAAATAAATCGAATCGTCTTCAAAATATCTTCCTTTGGCTTTGAAGTACAAACGCAAATAATAGAATAAAAAATTAACGATATGCCGCTGCACCTCTAGTATTACTTTCATCTAACTTATTTCATGTAGGTATAGTTTGTAAAATATCCTAATTTTTGTAATCAATAAACGGGCTAGGGTTTTAAGATTGATTACAAACTATAATTTGTAGTTTTAAGTTAGGTGAATTTACGTAAGAAGGCTGAAACGTATCAAGTTTATGAATCTGGACAAAATGTCTTTACACAATTGGTCTACATTGCTAACCTTGAGAACTGGACATGAACGCTGTTGAAATATCCATGGTGAATGTAGAAATATACAATATATATAGGCCCAAAAAATATTTTCGGTAACTTCGATATTTTGGTTTATTTCAATATTTCCCTATTCTTTGTCAACGTAATTTTAGGCCACCCTGTAGTAGTAGTACTACTACTACTACTACTGGCCTTAGCGTCTATTTCAGACGATTTATGGTGCAATGTCCGAGAGACATCGCTTTATATGACTAACTGTAGTTAATATCTTGTATAACCTAAAGAGGAGAGACGGCAGACCCAACACAAGATGGTCGGACGACCTATGCGAAATAGCCACAGATTGGCCAACTGTGGCAAAAACCAGAGACAGATGGCTAGAGCTGGAGGAGGCCTTTACCCGAAAGGGGTCCAAACCAAATTAATTTTTTAAGTATTTTTAATTTATTTTTTATATTTTTAAGGTCTTTGATTTCGGAATAAACAGGCTTTTTATTTTTATTTTATTTTATTTATAACCTAACCACAAAATTAAAATTTTGAAAAATCCCCGACCGCGACATAGTAGACCGATTTTCATGAAACATGGCTAAGAACAATCCCGGCTAACTCAGCTTTCAGACAAAAAACAGACAGACAGACAGAGAGACAGACACGTCAAACTTAAGTATAACACCCCGTCGTTTTTGCGTCGGGGGTTAAAAATCAGGTCTTTTATTCGAATGGTTATTGGCAACATGTCAGCACATTGCGATGCAGATAACACCGCCAGCGTTCTTGGTTACAACACTTCAAGTGTCTATCTTTGATTTAAGTTTACTGTTAAATTGAAAGAAAGTAAAACTGTTCCATGAAGTCATACAAATGTAATTTTTAACTTTTGTATCAAGTGTTTTTGTTTTAAAATCATTTTCTCTCTTATTTATTTTGAAACAAAGCCGTAAACGATTGAGGTCAAAATGTAATTTACTAGTGAAATTTTGTGGGTTTCCTCGTTTGGCACACAAGTCTTTGATCTTTTTTCAATAGGTTGCCCTCTGAATCGAAACTTGCGTGAAAACATGTTGAAGAATAGCCTTAAAGCGGTTTTTCTCAAAAGGTCTTCGTGTAATGGCGTCGTTGAGAATGAATCCACCATGTGCGCGTTTCGTGTTTAAGTAATTAATGCCTTATGTACTTACTTTAATGTCACAGTTTCGTTTTCTTTCAACCCCTTATTTGCCAAGAGTGGCACTGAAACTTGAGTAGTTTCATGTGCTCTGCCTACCCCTTCATGGGACACAGGCGTGATTGTATGTATGTATGTATGTACTTATTTCGTTGCTTGGTAGTTACCAAGTTACAGTTATTCGTCCATTAAATATGTGGAATTCTCCGATGATAACTATGAATATTATACACCAGTCCAGCGAGCCGATTTTTGAGTCTCACGCGTTCGAATTCAGAAAATTGTCACTGAAAATAATAGGCAAGTCACCGTTTTCAACCGGTATTTTAGTGACAGTGAGACTCAAAAATCGGCCCCGTCGAAACTTCGGAGGGCCATCTGTACTGAAAAACGTCGTACGAAACACGTGCGAAAAGGAAATTCGTAACTCGTGTCGATTTAAAACACTCCCTTCGGTCGTGTTTTAATTTATCGCCACTCGTCTCGGACTTTTATCGTAAGCTAGTTATCATTCGTTTTGCATTTCCTCTTTTTCTGCACTTGTACCGTAATGTATTGTTTTTCAGAGTTGGCTAAGTTGGCGTTCAGTGGTCGAGAACGATCACCCAGATGACCATGACTACTACGACGACGCCCGATATAAAAGCCTTAGATCTGTAAGTAATATCCATACTAATATTATAAATGGGAAAGTGTGTCGTGTGTCTGTTTGTTTGTCCGTCTTTCACGGCAAAACGGAACGACAAATTGACTTGATTTTTTAAGTGGAGATAGTTGAAGGGATGGAGAGTGACATAGGCTACTTTTTGTCTCTTTCTAACGCGAGCGAAGCCGCGGGCAAAAGCTAGTAATAAATAAGTCGACCAGTCAGGGGGCGTCTCCGCGATCCTATCGCCGCGCTACAAGTACGTGCCGGCGGCCGCGAGTTCGCGGCCCATTCACTGGTGACGATTTTCGCGCGGCGCTATAAATTCAATGTCGGCTGCTCGCGTGCGGTCCTTTTGTTAACGTAGGTTAGAATTTAGAATGGCCGCATTTTGTGAACATCAAAGGAGTGAGCCTTCTGTACTTGAACTATTATAGAGGTATATTCTGTGGCTATATTTATTTGATTTATTTTTTTAAAACTGTGTAATTGATCAGAATAGTTACGAGAGAGAGAGTTAAAGTGTCATTTTTCATAACTCCCTAGAGAAAAGCTCTTTCTATAACTCCCCCTACACCTGCGTGCCATGGCACACTTACTGAGCCAGTGTGATGAAAATGTTGTATCTTACAGAAACCGGAAGAGAAACCACCGGAAATCGACGGCCATGATAATATTAAGGACTTGGTATGATTATTTAATTTACTTGATATAATTTCCAAGCGCTGGTAGCTTAGCGGTAAGTACATGCGACTTTCGTTTCGGAGGTCGCGAGTTCGAACCCCGGCTCACACCAATGAGTTTTTCGGAATTTATGTGCGAAATGTCATTTGATATTTGCCAGTCGCTTTTCGGCGAAGGTAAACATCGTGAGGAAACCGAAGTAATTCCAATAAGGTCTAGTTTACCCTTCGGGTTGGAAGGTCGGATGGCAGTCGCTTTTGTAAAAACTAGTGCCTACGCCAAATCTTGGGATTAGCTGTCAAAGCGGACCCCAGGCTCCCATGAGCCGTGACAAATGCCGGGATAACGCAAGGAGGATGATGATGATCTAGATTCAGACCAATTTTGTCGGCAGCAATTTTGCTAGCCTAGGATTCCAATATTTCCAATATATATGAAATACATAATTATACCTACAAAAAGGCAACTCGAGGAGGGTGATTAAGTGCCTTAATTGAACATTAGTGCCAGCCGTGTTAAGTGCCAGTTGATGTGGATCACATTAAGTAATATGAAATATGAGACTAACAGGTTCGCTCGGACTAGCAATGTTACAGAACGTTCTCAATATTTCCGTAAATTACTAAAAAAGTTTATGAGAAAATGTTAGTGTATTTGTGTTTTGATCATGCAGAAATGTCTGCGAGCGATATTACATATTTTTAAATTTACATGATGCTTGTCAAACGTGCCAACATTACCATTTTATATGGTAACTTTGCCACGGAAGGTAAAGTTATCACAGTTGACGGTACACCTACGTACAGTGCAACTAAAGACCAAATTAATTAAATATGTAGGTATAAAGCTTCGGATGTTATGATTGTAAGATTGGACGTTTGCAATTCGCTTATGTACCTAGCTTACTTATATCTTTAATGTCTTTGTTTCAATATTACCAAGTTGATTGATTCAATGTACATTTTATAAGTTTTTGAAATGAGGTATTAGTCTAATATTAGGTACTAGAGATGGGCGTTGACAGGTAAATACCGGGAAAATACCCATATCTACCCAATCCACCCGGTATTTACCCGTACCTACCCAAATGAGCGGGTATAAAAAATAATATATGAAATTAAAGATTATTCTTAATTTACATGACTGAAATATATTTTTCTACTAAATGAATATATATATATATATATTTGACTAACTAATATTAAAATGTTAACAGAAATTCCAAATATTCCAATATATCATGTGTAATTTACCACATTCAATTAAAAAGTTGTATTCCCCAGATGTTTTAGGCCCACTAAGTATTCAAATAACTTACTTAACTTAAACACGGTGGACAGACAAATGCAAATTCATTAGCCTGAGGTCACAGCTTTGCAAAACGCCAAGTAGGTGCATCCGTATTGAAAGGGTGCAATTAGTCACTTGACCGATCAGTTACTTTTTTAAATTTTTTATTTATGGGATATTTATACTTTAGTTTGTACTTAGCTAACAAGCGCCACGTCCACGTGTGATTTTAATTAACACTTGCTTTGAATTCGGACTGTAATAATGCCTTCTATGTGGCTTCGGCTAGATACTGGACATCGGCTAGATAGTAGGCTTTACCAAACAAACAGCTCCCAAGTAACATTTTAGTGCTATAATTTTGGTTTTCGACGCTAAAAGCTACTATAGATGTCTTATAAAGGTTTTCGGCGTGACCGCCTGTCGTATAAAAGCCTCCAGTAACACCTTTTAGCTCTATAAGCTTATACCGCTAAAAGGTGTTATTAGGAGTGATGTAAACGTTTATATCACCGTTTTATAGAGCCGCTATAGGCCTGGTCTATAACAGGATCAAATATGACTACTATAGGTCTATATTATTGTAAAATAGTGTTAGGAATCACTGCTATGCAATCAATTTGCGCTATTAAGGTTCCCGAGAAGCCGCTATAGTTGTTGCGTTATACAGCTAAAAGGTGTTATTAGGAAGTGATGTAAACGTTTATATCATCATTTTATAGAGCCGCTATAGGCCTGGCAGGCAATTATGGTCGCGCGATAAATGATAAAACATCTGGCCGTCCCTATCGCACTTACTAATAGTGCGATAGGGACGGCCTGATATTTTATCGTCTATCGCGCGACCATGCTACCCGTGCTGGTCTATAACAGGATCAAATATGACTATTATAGAACAATATTATTGTATAATGGTGTTAGAAATCACTGTTATGCAATCAATTTGCGCTATTAAGGTTCCCGACAAGCCGCTATAGTTGTTGTGTTATACAGCTAAAAGGTGTTATTAGGAAGTGATGTAAACGTTTATATCACCATTTTATAGAGCCGCTATAGGCCTGGTCTATAACAGGATCAAATAACCTACTAAAGAACAATATTATTGTATAATTGTATTAGGAATCACTGTTATGCTATCAATTTGCGCTATTAAGGTTCCCAACAAGCCGCTTATAGTATTTTTAGTAGTTGTGTTTTAACAGATTTAAAACCTAACTATAGTAACTATAGCACTATTTTGGGATATAGTGGCTTTGGAAAACACTGCTATAGTATTTAACACTGTAGATAGTGATATGAATACCATTATAGAGCTATTTTGCTGTATAATGAAGTTTTCAGGATACGTTTATATAGCTTTGAAAAGCGTTAATAGTCGTTTTCTAATGCCTTTTATATCTCATCGCCGTATACGCCACAATGACTCTTTTATATCACAGAACTGTTGAATAATGGTTTCGGTATCTCTTTTAAAACACAATAGCGTTATAGCTGAGTTTACTATATGTTTTATAAACCAAATCAGATATATAAGAGTAGAAAACGATTACTTTTAAATGATAATTTTTACCTTAAAAGGCTGCTTTATGGTGTTTATTTATACATCGTAATTATGAAATCAGGCCAAAGATGCGGTATCTGGTTCCGTACAGTGTTTTTCTAGAAATTAACTTTAAAAATACACATAGCGACCAATTGTAGTTTAGATTTGTCATACTAAAAAGAAAACAACATTTATTGATACTGTTTATGCTTTCTATAGTAAAACATTGAAAACAAGTATTGTTTTCTATATAAAGAACTTATAAGTTAAACTGGATCATAGTTAAATTAAAAAAAATAATAATAATAAAATCATTTATTGTAAAAACCTACATACAGCGCCTTAAAACCAAATTACTTACTTTCTAAACACTTAAAACTATATACTAAATAACAACAAAAGAGAAGATGCATCAGTTACACAACAAAAAGAGGAGTATTGAAGTTAAAAACATTGGTGCTGGCGCTGGTGATTCTCATGCAACCCTAATTGAATCCACGATGGCGGGCTTATGGCAGTGAATGCGTATGATAAGTGATATAGTCGAACTATAAAAGCGTATGTTTTACTTCTTGGATCCATAGTAGAAATTATGGTGCCAATAATTTTATATTGTATTAAATTATATTTATTTATTTTATTCAAAACATGTATAAATCGACGGCGCATTTAAAATACTCCATTAAACTAATATTCTTTTAACGGTAAAATTTCCATCGCATACCTTTTTGCAGTAATGATGGAAGTATACGAAATCCAAATCATGTTAATTAACACTAAACTTCATAAGTTCACATCACACGCCACTTTTCATTAAGTTCCTCGTTTAGAACACTTTTTGTTAAGTATTACACACATTAAATTATTTTAGAAATTTCGCATTAAAAGGGACGGCAACTGCTATTATAGAACAAAATAACCTGTATAACGTATAACGGAATCTCAAATGCTACTATAGCATAAATTGATACTATAATAGCGTTACTGTGTCCTCTATGTCAACAAATTAGCACAGTAGTCATCATTACATCACCATAAACGACCTTAAACGTCACGGATGATACTGCTATAGGCCTATTATATCACTAAATGGCTGCATAATTGCGCCAAATCGGCTCTACAGTACCAATATAGACTATTTATAGGACCATTTAGTGTGATTTAATTTGGTGTCCTCGACCACTATAGGACCAGAAATTGTTACTTGAGAGGAACTATAATAAGCACACAAAATTTCATCCCCATCGGTTCAGCCGTTTAGGAGGAGGAGGTAACAAACACACAAGCATGTCAATGATATTTAACAAATTCCTTATTCAATACGAATACTTCGATAAATGTTTATAGAACTATATTAATAAAATATAAATATATTATACAATACCAAGAAAACATTTTTTCACGATTAAATTCAATTTATGACCCATTTTATTACAATATTTATTTATACCCACCTATTAGGGTAGAAAAGGTAAATATCGGGTAGATTGGGTAAATACCCGGTAAATACCCGATATCTACCCCGGGTATTTTCCCGCCGCCCATCTCTATTAGGTACCCACAATACAAGCTTAAAGCTTACCGTGGGGCTCAGTCAATCTGTGTAAAAAAATGTCCTATAATATTTATTTATTTCAATCAATCAATTTTTTTTTGGTACTGGATCTGGTAGGATAGACTTGACTGACGTGTGTGTGTACTAGGGCTTGCAATATCGGACGATTTTCAATTCCGGAACTGGTTTTCGAGATTGGACTTCAATTCCGGAATTCCGGAACTAGTTCCGGAATTGAACAATTTTTTTTGGTTTGGTTTTCTGGTGGGTTTTTGATGAAATAATACAATTTTAAATTGAAATTTATTATAAATCGACGTTTAAGACAATAACTCCGTACCTGAAAGGCATATAACACTGAAATTTTCATTTTAGTAATTTTACAGGAAAGCCCATTTTGTGTCAAAATCGGTCTTGCAAGGTATTTCGAACTACAGTTAACGATACAAACGAGGTTTTAGTGCCAGTTTTCTGATAGTGGTCAACGTTAAAGTTATTTTTTTATCCATTGTCTATCGAAATAATATAAAAGTAATAATTTACAAGAATGGCATAGCGTCTTGTTCACATAACTGTAATAAAAGAAATATTGAATTACCTTTATCAGATTCGAGTAGGGACAAAAGATATCCAAGCTAGCCCAAAAAGACAGATTTTATGATTTATTCCTAGGTACCTACATACAACTTAATTTTTTGTAAAAAAATAAATCATTCTTTTCGTATTCATCATTTTCCATACATTTGCTTCTCAAATCTTTTGATTTTGAGGTAAGTGGTAATAGACTTAGATAGAGTTTAGTAAAATATGCACACGTCTTTGTGAAAAGTGTATAAAGTAACTACGACTTGCTTGTGCTTGTGAATGAATGTAATACCAAATACTACGATTTGCGTCTGAACTTTCTTAAGTTTCTTTATGCCTAAAATGTTCAGTGCTATGAGAAAAGAAGTAACATTTTGAGTTTATGCCGCTTTAATACCGATTAATTTAGATTATTACTGAAATTTAAGTTCGATCTAATAAATTGAGCATAAATAACGCTAATAAAATAATAATGTACCTAATGTTATTTATTTATATTTAATTGTCCTTCAGTATTCGAGCATAACACTCAACTCCCGGCTAGTAATTTTAAATTATCACAAAACACAACTTTCTATAACACATATTTACTTTAAACTGATTATATATTTCACTCATTAGCTAAAACAATTGAGAGCAAAACCAGAAAGTGACAATGGTATAATATTAGGGTTAAAACTACACTATCTCGCTCTAACTAGCCCTGGATGCAACCCTTTGGTCCTAAAATAGGCACTACCTGAATCCGAGCAGTGTCTAACTTAATGAATTTACATATCTTTTATAGACGCGGTGGTAGTTTTGTAAAATAACCAGGCTGATATTACACGTTTTCGTCCAAAAATATATCTTTTTTCAACTCCGGAATTTTCGAGATTATGTGTTTCAATTCCGGAACTGTAATATCGGAAAAATTGTCCGAAATTCCGGAATTTCGAGATTCCGGAATTCCGGAATGCAAGCCCTAGTGTGTACCGTGTCAGTCAGTGTACCGTGATAATGTGTGTTTGAAAATTGTGGTGATTTTTCTCTTTTACTCAGAGCGACAGAGAAAAAAATACTTCTGTGCTCGCGGTAGGCATTCTGGAATGTAACATAACATAACTGTAAAAGACTTCGCATAATAATATATTAATTGTTTCAGTATAAGACATTAACAGACTTGGATAAGGTGAAAATTTTAAATATATTTAATATTTTGGGCATATTTGTCGCACCTTGGCAGGAGTAGCCAAAGTGTTAACCGTTGCGGATGAAACGTAACTGTCACTGTTGCATTAATATGGAAGTGCGTTGTACAAGTAATCGACACCTTGGCTATACCAACTGCTGATATGACAATCGTAAGTACATCAAACGCTAAGCGAAAACAGCGAAATGTATCAAGGTGATAAATGTTATGACACTCATATGATTATAAACGTAAATTATTATGATTATAGAGGTATTTGACGCCAATGTCTGTCTATTTGTCAGCAAAATCGTAGTTCTTTATTTAATACTTAGGTCGATTTTTAAATGATGATGTAATTTAAAGTGGTTTGCCAAAATAATAAGCAATATTGGCATATTCTCAAATTAATAATTGGATATTATCACCGATTTCTATCTTGGTTATGCTGTCTGGAATTGTTTTTTTGCTATATTTCAGTGGGCCGAGTTTCGGACTGAAAGCAAAATGTTGATGGTAAATTACCTACTTAATATTAATAATAACTTTTCAAGATAATATCTCCCTTAAAGGTATTAACCTACCATTTTTGGTATTTTCTTTCGAATTTTAAAAGTGATGTTAGTTGTTGTTGACTGTTGTGTTGGTACATAGCGATATGCCATCATGCCCATTTGGCCCATCATACTCATTCATGTATGATAGGTGCGTGTCAAAATAATAAACAAAAACTTTGATTACAGCAAAAATACGCTGATGTGCCTAAAGATGAGCAAAATGTACGTACTATTCAATTATTGTATCATATGTATAAAAATGATAATAATAATACCGAATATGACCTTAAAAAACCTATTTTTGATTTACTTGCATTAATTTTAAATTTTATTTTTATTTGTTCTTTCAACCCATTAATTTCCAACCACAAAGTGACACCAAATTTAAACAATTTCATGTGCTCTGCTTACCCCATTTAGGAGTACAGGCGTGAGTTTATGTATGCATGTATACTGACAAACATGACAACTTTACTTTCTGTGGTAACTTTTCCATGGAAGGTAAAATTTCCAGTTTAAATTCAATACGATTTTTGGTACCTATCTATGTATAGGGTGTACCAAAAAAAGTTACCTTGAATAGGTAAAGTTGTCATTGTCACGTTTTAGATTACTCGATCAACTCCCAATTATTCAAACAAATGAAGTAGTTATTTGCAATATCTTAAAAAGCTTACAGTTTGAGGATGCTTTAATTACAGAAGGAACTTTTGAGACAAGAATTAAACGTAAGTCCTGATACTTAAAAAACTAACTAGAAATCTTTTTTTATGACCTGATACGGTGATTTTCAGCATTCGTTGCAGAGCGCTTAACATATGTATATGTAATGATTGGGTAGAAAACTAGAAATAAACACTGACCAAACATTTATTACACTTTAACGTGTATATAAGTTTTAAAATAAACATTGATGTCAAGCTGAAATAGGTCGGGTCAGGTGAGACCTAAATTCACAGCGTCTGATCATCAATCTGACAACAAGCCACCAAAATCTCATCCTTAGTCATTTTAAATGATTGATGGTTAAATTTTAACCATTGAAACTAGTGATATAAAAACTGCAATTTATTCTCAACAACCCCTCGTATGCGGCCTGTCAATTTTGGTCATTGAAATAGTGACCTTGACATTAAAGCAATAGATTAAAATTCCCACGCACGGATCTGTGTCTAAGCATACGAGGAGTTAATAACATAAACTATCAAAAGCGAAATAAATCATTTTTATATATTTATTAAATAAATCACTATGTAGCATTTTCAAAGCCGTTTCGCGTTGTCTCTCTGTCTGTCGCTATGAATTCTTAGACCTTTGAAACTACGCAAGGAATTTCAATGCGGAGTGATATAGTGATTTGTGTGTATATTATACCCGTGCGTGGCCGAGGGTCACTAGTATTATTTATTTATTTTATTTATTTTAGTTTATGGAGATCCAACAGCTATTGTATTACAATATAACACTACTGAATAAGAGATGGAAAGCCAATTACAGGATCATACATACATATGTATACATACTTATCACTTAACTTTTGTATACGTTTAGGAATGGGCCAAAAAATTGAAGTCACGTGCTGCCTACGAGCAGCGGCTACAAGCATTAAAGGTACCTTACGAAATATATCGTCACTACTTTAAAAAAATCTCGTATCTCACGCTGCTTCTCAAAGTTAAAACGCAGTAAGTCTATATGCATCCTTTACATACTTACAACAATTTTCTTTTCATTGACAGACGAAGATACAAGTTTTTTCAAAAGAAGTGACGATATAAGTGTGCGGCCTGAGTGCTAGGCCATATTGAGCGTGCAGTGGGGCGGGGCGTGCGGCGTGCAAGTCAAACAATTGAAGCTCATACAAGTGTCCTGAGTCGACGCTACATAGAGTGGACGCGGGTGAGTCCGCCCCGCTGCACGCTGCGAGCGTCCACTCAAGCTTTACACGAAACCTTACTATTACTATCCAACTAGGGAAATGTATATTTTTAAGTGAAAACTTACTGCCTCGGATGAGACTTGAACACGCGACCTCTGGATCGATACTCCAGCGCTCTGCCATCTGAGCTACCAATACCTCCATAATCCGCGAAACTTTATTACATATATTTTGATTTATTATAAGTAGTGTGACTACTATGCATATACTCGTCTAAATTATAAGTAGGCAAATAGTTCATTACGAAACAAGTGCGGAAAAAAGGAAGTTCGAAACGAGAGGCGATAAATTCAAACACGACCGAAGCGAATGTTTTAAATCGACACGAGCTACAAATTTCCTTTTCGCACGTGTATCGTACGTTTTACAGTACAGATGGCCCTCCGAAGAAATGAACCACTTGTCGCACTAGTGCGTAAATAAAGCACCAACTGTACTGAAGTAGTAGTTGTTACGCTAGCCGAAGGGCTTTTAACTTACTTAAATGTTTTTCAGGCTCAACCAGTCAAGCCGCAATTGCCAACTGCTGGGGTACGTGTTTATTGTTTTAACGGAATCGGTTTTACTCTGTAGAATTATAGTCTGTAAACATCTCCACGGGACAGGCATTTGCCTAGTGTGGACTTGTGGAGGTCAGTATAAATGTATCCACGGTAGTATTTTTCGTAAATAAACAAATTAAAAAAATATATAGTCACGAATCTCGATTGTTGAGCTATTTAAGCTTAGTTTCATTTATTCTATCTTTATTACAAATGAGGGAGAACTAAGTCTAAAATAAAAAAAACATTTTTGATACAATTTTTTCGCTTATATGGCCTAGGTCGTAAAAATGTGACAACTTTGCCTAACATGCTTATAAAGCATGACCAGAAATATATGACTTTGCGCCATGTTGCGGAATTTCATTATAACTAATTTCTTCATATTAAAATGAACTGCAAACGCATACATAAAAAATTGTATCATTTGTAAATGAGGGAGAACTAAGTCTAAAATAAAAAAAAAACATTAATGATACAATTTTTTCGCTTATGTGGCCTGGGTCGTAAAAATATGACAACTTTGCCTAACATGCTTATAAAGCATGACCAGAAATATATGACTTTGCGCCATGTTGCGGAATTTCATTATAACTAATTTCTTCATATTAAACTGAATTGTCAACGCATACATAAAAATAACAGCGCCCTCCTGACAATAGTCGTCATATTTCTGGTCAGGTTTTACCTACTTACTACTGAAATATATCAGGAAAAGTTGCCACGAATGAACATAATTTTTTTGATAAAATTATTAGCGTCTTTTGAAGTTTAAAATTTGTCCTCACAATTTAATGAAATTTGTTATTCTTCTCTTTTTAGTTTTACCCATATTGGAATCCTAATGTGGTTAAGACTAATCTAAGAATTCAGGTAAGTCAAGTATCTCAAATTGTTTAATCACTATAGTTTGTCACATTATAAATACAAGACACAAAAATACTTTCCATTTTTAGTTCTTTAGGTTGTACACTGTAACAATTTGTCACAATATGAAAGAATTTGTTTCTTAGTGATATTAATACTGATAATTTAATTGATTTGAAAAGGCATGTCAAACATTTTACAGAAAGGTACAACCTTTATAAAATCATCGTGGCGGTGTACGGCATACTAGAATTAGTAATAATGTATAAACATAACAGTAACATCTTAGATAAAATGCATGTTTATATCTGAGGGCGCTGAAGGCGCCCAACTTTGGACCACATGTGTCGGGCTTCACCCGACTCATAATCTATGAGGCAGCCTTCGGCGCCCGGCTTTGAACCGCGTACAGCCCGACTCCTTAAGTTTGAGGGAGGCGCCTGGCTTTAGGCCGCATACGTCGTGTTCCATCCGACTCATTAAGTATGAGGGCGACGCCCGGCTTTGCGCCGCATACACCGGGTTCCACCCGACTCATTAAGTATTAGGGGGGGGGCGCCAGGCTTTGGGCCGCATACGTCGCGCGGGCTTCGCCCGACTCATTAAGTATGAGGGCGCCTTTGGAGTCCGGCTTAGGGCCCCATACGTCAGGTTCCACCCGATTCATTAAATATGAGGGAGGCGCCAGGCTTTGGGCCGCATACGTCGCGCGGGCTTCGCCCGACTCATTAAGTATGAGGGCGCCTTTGGAGTCCGGCTTAGGGCCCCATACGTCAGGTTCCACCCGACTCATTAAGTATGAGGCAAGCGCCAGGCTTTGGGCCGCATACGTCGCGCGGGCTTCGCCCGACTCATTAAGTATGAGGGCGCCTTTGGCGTCCGGTTTTGGACCGCATACGTCGGGTTTCGCCCGACTCATAAAGTATTGGGCGCTTTTAAAGTCTATAGACGTTAACAGGACGCGGTTAACTGGCGCCATCTATAGGGGTTAAATATCTTTTTCGTATTATGCCCAAATAATTAACTTGTTTGATGTTTTGCAGGAAGAATGGGATCGTCAATCGACGACAACGGAAAAACCAAGACTGAATATGCAGCAACAACGTATGGTATGTTATATTTATGTTTAGTAAGGTAAAAGTACCAGTGCTTGACAGTGCCCCAGTAAATGTCACTGTCAATCTTATGTCACTGTCAATGTGTAGACGGGTGTCATCTATTGGACCTTAGCATGTTGAGCACAATTTTCTACTAAAATAACACTTACCTATTTTTAATTTTTTTCAGATATCCGGCACTCAAATGATGGAAATGGCAATACAAGCTATGGAGGTAAAAAGGATTATCTAATATTAATTTTTACTAGAAGCAGGGGCGGCTCACTCCGCGATTCTATCGTCGTGCTACAAATACCTGCCGTGAGTTCGCGGCCCATTCACAAAAAAGTGAACCCTTGAAATGTATGGGCGTTTTAGGCTTAAAACTACATAGATGGCGCTGTTTCGCAGCCTGGAAGTGGCCAAAATCATGTTTTCCCCAAATATGTTTGCGTGTTTTTATTTTTTATAAGAACAAATGGCATGATTCTTTATTTTAATATATCACGATATCACGTCAATACACA
The DNA here is from genome assembly GCF_023078275.1 of Leguminivora glycinivorella. Classification (NCBI taxonomy): domain Eukaryota; kingdom Metazoa; phylum Arthropoda; class Insecta; order Lepidoptera; family Tortricidae; genus Leguminivora; species Leguminivora glycinivorella. Next base: position 10,592,301 of record NC_062990.1, read on the forward strand.
TTTTGAAAAATTAATAAATTTGTAGGCATAATCAGTGTAGTTATGATAGTATTTAATAGATGGCGCTAAAAAATGGAGGTTAGATTCTTAGTATGAAGATTGTAAATCCTATATAAAAAATCCTTGCTACTACTATTAATAATTAGTGTATTAATAATTAATAATTATAAATTATGTTAGAAATAAGTTAGATTAAGAAAAATTGCTATTCCCTTGCAGGGCTCATGTTTGAAACATTATTTGTTATAATTTTTATACATATTTATACAACATGATTGCAAATAAAGAACTTGAACTTTACTCCGTATTGGCCTCACTTCCCCTTATTTTACAGAACGCAGCAAAAGCCAAGGCACTCAGAAATGTTTCAATTCCAGCAACGGAAACTAAAAACACTCTTAGAAGATCACGATTTGGAATAAATGGAAGACGTAAAAAAATTCCTGTAAGTTTTATTACATTTCAAGAAGTCACCGACTTGTAAGACGAGAAAAAAAAACTGTTGGTTGCACTCTTGAAACAGCAACATTTGTTAAGCTTTTGGGAGTGCGATGAAATGATGGCAGGAACATTAAACAACAACCGTGTATGGAATACAAATCGGTTTATTTGGATTACATCATTACACGTCGACAAATCTTAGTTTTAGACAATTATAAATTACACGTGTTGCAATCTCTAGATCTAGGTTACGACGAGTGTCAACATGACAGCTCGGTGTTGCTGTTGTATTTTATAAAGGCGGCTATACATTAATGTAGATGGTCGCCACACCACACTCTAAAAAATGAAGACCAACTAAGAGCAGTTTTCTCTTAGTTGACGTTAAGTTAATTACTACAATTACGATCTTATATAATTCAAATAAAGCTGATTACTAAAAACAACAAGGGAATGTATGATTGAACTAATAACTTAGGTGTTTTGTTATTCCTAACCATTGTACACCTTGAATCAATTATGAACTTGTTAGGCATAACTATGTAACATAGGTTGATTCAATCCTTAGTTGAACTTACTAAGGTAATTTAGTTAACATAATTATTTTTCATGGAATTATTGAACAAGATCTTAATCGATTCAGTTACGTTGCAAAAGTAAGAGCAATCAAAATTACCTTATTCGATTTGTCTAAGATCTTATCAGGCTCGTATGGAATCAAGATGCTTGACTACGACTATCAAAATATTGATAGGAGCAACCAAATTTTTTTTAGAGTGCAGCCCCCCACGGAGAGAAATAACCCCCTAGAAATAACAAAAATCGTTGCGTTTGCTAAATGTCACCTTTCGGCCAGATCGTGTGACAGGTGGCAATTGGGTAGCGGCATCCGCGGGAGCTTCAACTGGTTCGTCGGTACGGGTAAATTCAAACCGTGTAGGCTTCATCAGCTGATTACTGGGAGAAATATTCTCGGCTGGCTTGACAATAGGCTTAGGAGCGGGTGTTTCCTTCTGAACGTCTGTTCTAACTGTCGGTTCTGCCGCTCTCGCTTCAATAAAAGCTGGTTTTACTCGGTCGATGCTTACCACGACTTCCCTATTTTTGATGCGGAGTGTCAAGGTTTTACCATCGGTGGACCGAGATACAATTTCGTGTGGGCCAGTATAAGGAGGTTGTAATGGACGGCGAACGGTGTCGTCCCGCAAAAAGACGTGAGTTGCTGATGACAACGCTTTGGAAATGAAAATTGCTGGCTTTGCGTGTCGTGATGCTGGGACAGGCTGCAACGCTGCCATCTTACGTCGGAGCTGAGTGACGTAGTCAGCTGGGTCTTCCATTCTCGTTGGGGCCGGATTCAACATTTCTCCCGGTAAACGCAAACTTTCGCCGTATAACATTTCCGCGGCAGTAGCATTGATGTCTTCTTTAAATGCTGTCCGCATACCCAGCAGGACAAGAGGTAGGGCTTTTACCCAGGAATCAGCGTGGCACATAAGAGCCGCTTTCAGTTGTCGATGGACACGTTCGATCATCCCATTCGCGCACGGATGGTATGCGGTTGTCCTGATGCGTTTTGAAGAGAAAGTGAGTGTGAGGCGGCGAAATAGGTCTGACTCAAATTGAGTTCCTTGGTCCGTTGTAATTATTGACGGTACACCAAATCGAGACACCCACTCACGAATGAATGTGTCAGCTACTTCCTCAGCCGTGATAGTGCGCATGGGCCACACTTCCGGCCACCTTGAGACTCTGTCGATGGCCGTCAGGCAGTAGCGAAATTCGTTACACACTGGCAAGGGTCCTACAATATCTATGTGAATATGCTGGAAACGTCCAGATGGCTGGGGAATGTGACCTACTGGTGCTGAGGTGTGACGTGTCACTTTAGTCCGTTGGCATTCGAGACATGACTGGGCCCATCTTCGTACATCGTTTTTAATAGATGGCCAAACATAACGGCTTGTCAGCAATTTAATGGTGGCGCGAACTCCCGGGTGACTGAGATTATGTAACTGTTCAAACGCTGCTCGGCGAAACGAAGGGGTTAAGTAGGGACGAGGCTTCCCTGTTGATACGTCACATTGAATGGAAGTTTCTGTGCCGGGGAGTGTAATTCTGGTAAGTTTAAGGCCAGAATCTCCTTGGCACAATGTCGCGAGATCTTGGTCGGACTCCTGTGAGTAAGCGAGTGCTTTGTAATCGATGTCTAGCGAAATAGCTTCGATGCGCGACATTGTGTCCGCAACCACGTTATCTTCACCTCTGATATATCGAATGTCCGTAGTAAATTGTCCTATAAAAGATAGTTGGTTCAGTTGTGAAGGTGGAAGCTTCTCACGCCGCTGTACGAACGCGTACAGAAGCGGCTTATGATCCGTGTATATAGTTACGTGCTGAACCTCGAGTATGTAGCGAAAATGCTGTACGCTTTCGTACACCGCTAGCAACTCTCTATAATATGCCGGCCACTGCGTCTGCTGGGAGGTCAGTTTCCTGCTGAAGAAAGCGAGAGGGCACCACTGACCGTTTACGAGCTGCTGCAGACAGGATCCAATATGTACACTAGATGCGTCTGTAAAAAGACCAAGAGGAGCACCATAAGTGGGGTGTTGCAAAAGGGTAGCCGTAGACAGGCCCTGCTTGCATTCCTCGAATCTTAGCAAAAGTTCAGGTGTCCATAAGAATGGTTTTGCACCTTTACCGTTTATGGCAGCTACGGCGTCGACAAGAGGAGCCTGTGACTGGGCCGCATGGGGTATGAATCGGCGATAATAATTGATCATGCCGAGAAAACGGCGTACTCCCTGGACAGTCTTTGGAGGGGGGAAATCTAGAAGAGCTTGGATTCTATAAACTGAAATAAATGTCATATACAAAGAAAAAATGACCAAGGCCTCCAAGTGTCCGATGCTGGATTCGAACCAGCGTACTCCGTTATAGCCACGGATGCCTCAAACCACTCGGCCAACCGGTCACGGCGGCAAGGGTCGAAATTTTCAAGTATATGACACAATTACCGAAGGCTAAGGCGCCCCCTGCCATCTCTGAGGTAGAACCGGAACTAGTTCGACCTCCTAACTGAATCAAACCATGTGATTACGAGTTAGCGAAGAGAGATGGCGCCACCATATTCACTCTAAGACCAAATTAAATTATTTCATAGGAAATATTTTAATTTGTGTTTTTTTTAGTAGACACACTACTATTATTTAACTATAAACTGAAATAAATGTCATATACAAAGAAAAAATGACCAAGGCCTCCAAGTGTCCGATGCTGGATTCGAACCAGCGTACTCCGTTATAGCCACGGATGCCTCAAACCACTCGGCCAACCGGTCACGGCGGCAAGGGTCGAAATTTTCAAGTATATGACACAATTACCGAAGGCTTAAGGCGCCCCCTGCCATCTCTGAGGTAGAACCGGAACTAGTTCGACCTCCTAACTGAATCAAACCATGTGATTACGAGTTAGCGAAGAGAGATGGCGCCACCATATTCACTCTAAGACCAAATTAAATTATTTCATAGGATTTGTGTCATATACTTGAAAATTTCGACCCTTGCCGCCGTGACCGGTTGGCCGAGTGGTTTGAGGCATCCGTGGCTATAACGGAGTACGCTGGTTCGAATCCAGCATCGGACACTTGGAGGCCTTGGTCATTTTTTCTTTGTATATGACATTTATTTCAGTTTATAGTTAAATAATAGTAGTGTGTCTACTAAAAAAACACAAATTAAAATATTTCCTATGAAATAATTTAATTTGGTCTTAGAGTGAATATGGTGGCGCCATCTCTCTTCGCTAACTCGTAATCACATGGTTTGATTCAGTTAGGAGGTCGAACTAGTTCCGGTTCTACCTCAGAGATGGCAGGGGGCGCCTTAGCCTTCGGTAATTGTGTCATATACTTGAAAATTTCGACCCTTGCCGCCGTGACCGGTTGGCCGAGTGGTTTGAGGCATCCGTGGCTATAACGGAGTACGCTGGTTCGAATCCAGCATCGGACACTTGGAGGCCTTGGTCATTTTTTCTTTGTATATGACATTTATTTCAGTTTATAGTTAAATAATAGTAGTGTGTCTACTAAAAAAACACAAATTAAAATATTTCCTATGAAATAATTTAATTTGGTCTTAGAGTGAATATGGTGGCGCCATCTCTCTTCGCTAACTCGTAATCACATGGTTTGATTCAGTTAGGAGGTCGAACTAGTTCCGGTTCTACCTCAGAGATGGCAGGGGGCGCCTTAGCCTTCGGTAATTGTGTCATATACTTGAAAATTTCGACCCTTGCCGCCGTGACCGGTTGGCCGAGTGGTTTGAGGCATCCGTGGCTATAACGGAGTACGCTGGTTCGAATCCAGCATCGGACACTTGGAGGCCTTGGTCATTTTTTCTTTGTATATGACATTTATTTCAGTTTATAGTTAAATAATAGTAGTGTGTCTACTAAAAAAAACACAAATTAAAATATTTCCTATGAAATAATTTAATTTGGTCTTAGAGTGAGCTTGGATTCGATCTTGTGGAGGCTTGGTACCTTCCGAGCTGATTTGGAAACCTAAAAACTTGACTTCCTTAGCACCAAACACACATTTTGACGGATTAATTACTACACCATAATCCTGTAGTCGTTTGAATAATATCTTCAGGTGTTCTTTGTGAATAGTCTCGTTTGTTGAATATACCAAGATGTCATCAACATAGGGAAATACGAAATCGAGACCCCGCGTGACCTCGTCAATGAATCTTTGAAACGTTTGACCCGCGTTCCTTAACCCGAAGGTCATAAAAGGGAATTCGAAGAGGCCAAATGGGGTGACGATAGCCGTTTTTGGTATATCTTCTTCGGCTACGGGTATCTGATGGTATGCTTTCACCAGATCTATGGTTGAAAAAATTTTTGCTCCAGCTAGATTATGGGAAAAATCATTAATATGCCGAACAGGGTACCGATCGGGAATGGTCCTGGCGTTTAAAGCCCGATAATCACCGCAGGGGCGCCATGACTCGTCCTTCTTCAAGGCCATATGTAGCGGTGAGGACCAAGCGCTTTGGGATGGCCGAGCAATACCGCTTCGCACCAAATCCTCAAATTCTTTCTTGGCAGCTGTTAGCTTGTGAGGAGCTAAACGGCGTGGACGGGAAGAAAGAGGCGGTCCGTCTGTTGTCTGGATGTGGTGCACTGTATTGTGTTTTATCACACGTGGGAGACCCGGCGGTTTAACAACATCTGGGAACTCAGTGAGCACTTGTGCAAATACTGAATTCGGAAAATTTATGGCTTTTACACTTGAGTGATCCGTAATAGCAACTGAGGCTGCAGCATTTAAACCTGTGGTACCATCGATTAATTTCTTTTTATAACAGTCTGGTAAAAGGTGATAATGCGCCAAAAAATCAGATCCAATGATAGCGGTGCTGACATCAGCAACCACAAAAAGCCAAATAAATTCACGCCGCAGTCCTAAATCCAAGTTAAGTTTTATAGTGCCATAGGTTTTTATGCTGCTGCCATTTGCTGCGCTGAGTTCCCAGCTGGTAGGTTTTCTATATTTCAGCCAGCGTTGAGGGTAACAGCATAAGTCAGATCCAGTATCTATTAAAAACTTTTGGTTTGTGCATTTATCCCTAATGAATAAACGGCGGCCATAACTTTTCAATGTTGAGCAATCAGTAGCCGCGTTTACTGATTGCGGTTGGAGTTTTCCTCCCAGTTGCAAGGAGATATGCATTTGGTGGCTTTGGTGCCATATTTTCTATGATACCAGCATCTCCGAGAGGTTGGGGATCCATTTCGGCTTCTGGTTCTTGAAGAAGATCTGTTGCGGGAGCGGCCTCTGGCTTGAGAGCCAGCAAGGCTGGCCACTTGCATGGTCAGCTGTTCAATGCACTCTTTAAGCAAAACCATGTCACTTGATGGGCAGGTGTTGTCAATTTTATTAACTTTTGAGGACCCTGGCGACACCTCTATTATATTGTCAGCCAAACCTGCTAACTTTTCAAGCGAAAGATCAGTGTGAGCAGCGAGAATAGCTTGGACGTTGGTCGGCAAACGCCTCATCCACAGCTGTCGCAGCAGGGTTTCATCTTTTGTAGTCCCTGCGAGAGAGCGGAGTCGCCTGAGGAAAGTGGAGGGCTTGTTGTCACCAAGTTCTTCCTCACTCACTAGCCTGTCTACCCGTTCTTGCTCTGACACTGCCAGTCTTCTAATCAGCTCCTTTTTTAAAGTTTCATATTTATCTTCTTTAGGCGGATCTAATACCAGGTCTTCTATTTCTCCAATAAGTTTCTGGTCTATAATGCTTATAACATGGCTAAATTTGGTCATGTCGGATGTTATTCCTGCGACATGAAACTGACACTCCGCCTGGGCAAACCATACTTTTGGTTTGTCGGCCCAGAATGGGGGCAATTTTACAGATACTTTGCACACCTTATCTCCGGTGGCAGGTGTTGATGTGGGTTCAGGGTGAACTTGATGTCCCTGTCCCTGCAGCTGAGCTTGTAGTGCTTCATGCCTGCTCTGCAGGTCTGTAAGCTGTTGTCTGAGTTCCTCTGCCGACATGGTTAAGGAAATAAATATGTACTCAAATGCCAATGCCACCACCCAATGACACACACCACACACTATTTTTAGTTAGTACAATAGGCCAATGTTATTTTAGTACACACCACACAATATTCCAGTTAGTACAATTAAATAGCCAAATGTTATTATAGCAAAATAAACGCACACAAAAAGAAATTAATAACAGGAATGACAATGTATGTAGGCAATTTATGGTTATATGTATATGAGCGTGGTTATACCGAATGCAATGACAATTACTTTGGATATTTTGCAAGGAAAACAAATGCAATCATTCAATAATGGATAAATTAAAATATTTGTACAATTATAGCTAACTTTGTGAATTAAAAACCAAAGCAAGTTACAGGTTATGTTAGGCAATTATGGTTATTATATACATGTAACGGTTGAAATGTTAACTGTCCATAAAACACCAGCTGGATAGTAATGCCCGCACACACAGTAATAAATTCTTGAACGAACAAACTTGGGATTGTCTGAATTCTGTTTAATTGGTATAGTGATTGTATTGTACTTACAGGTTGCAGTCACAGCACGGTTCCTTAAAAAAATAACACTCACTTCAATTTTGAACGCACTTCACCATTTTCGTACTAGTCCGAACTGCCGGCGATGCCGGCGACGAAACATGGAAGTCGTCTCGCGCTGATCCGGGCCGCGTCCTCCTGGTGCTAGTTCCACGCGCCCCGTTGCCTCGGGGCGGTTGTCGGAACAATGAGTAGACGTAGAATTACACTGCAAGCCCCCAAGCTTCTTGGGCAGGCCCTCGATCAGTTCTCGGAAACAGTGTCGCACGCGCATGCAAACCGGGCGCTTCCAATGCGACAAATTCGGTGGTCACCAATTTGGGAGTGCGATGAAATGATGGCAGGAACATTAAACAACAACCGTGTATGGAATACAAATCGGTTTATTTGGATTACATCATTACACGTCGACAAATCTTAGTTTTAGACAATTATAAATTACACGTGTTGCAATCTCTAGATCTAGGTTACGACGAGTGTCAACATGACAGCTCGGTGTTGCTGTTGTATTTTATAAAGGCGGCTATACATTAATGTAGATGGTCGCCACAAGCTTAATAGTTTGAAATGATTCACGGTTAGTTTCATTAGACTTAATTTATATTGACCGGGATATATATATATAGACCGTAATATCTTATCTTTTTAGGGTTCCGTAGTCAACTAGGAACCCTATAGTTTCGCCATGTCTGTCTGTCCGTCCGTCCGTCCGTCCGTCCGTCCGCGGATAATCTCAGTAACCGTTAGCACTAGAAAGCTGAAATTTGGTACCAATATGTATATCAATCACGCCAACAAAGTGCAAAAATAAAAAATGGAAAAAAATGTTTTATTAGGGTACCCCCCCTACATGTAAAGTGGGGGCTGATATTTTTTTTCATTCCAACCCCAACGTGTGATATATTGTTGGATAGGTATTGAAATATGAATAAGGGTTTTCTAAGATCGTTTTTTGATAATATTAATATTTTCGAAAATAATCGCTCCTAAAGGAAAAAAGTGCGTCCCCCGTCCCCCCCCCCCCCCTCTAACTCTTGAACCATATGTTTAAAAAATATGAAAAAAATCCAAATGTAGAACTTTATAAAGACTTTCTAGGAAAATTATTTTGAACTTGATAGGTTCAGTAGTTTTTGAGAAAAATACGGAAAACTACGGAACCCTACACTGAGCGTGGCCCGACACGCTCTTGGCCGGTTTTTATTTTTATAGAGATAAGTTGCGTAGACTTTGACATCCAACCGCCGTCTTCAGTTTCCCGTGATCATGATGCATGCAACTGCGTCGAAATATCGGGACCTCAATAAAAATCAAAAAGGTAATCACGGTCTGTATGTATCCCGGTCAATATAATTCTAATTTGTTAAGCTAGTTTTAAAATATACAATTTTCTACAATAATGCAAACTTTTTTTTTATTCAAGAACAAACAGGCATACAATATACATAATGTAAACTTAGCTATATTGCCAAAATTTTAATTAAATTATAGACCTATAGTTCTACAATTTACAAAAATCGAGTTACAATAAGAGTATTAAATACATTAAGAAGTGTAAGAGAAAATAATTCAAAATGGAAGTACAGTCTGAAATAGTTATAATATAGGTACTAATTATTTTTTATTTTAATAGAGAATATACGGTACTTTTAAAGAGTCCTTCTACATAAGACCGTTTGGATGTTATGATGTTTAACCGAGGAAGAATAATTAACATAGCTACGACCGACTCGAAATTCCAGTGCTTTAATGAATTTTTTCTGCACTCTTTCAATGCGGGTCTTATGGACATTAAATAAAAGATTCCAAACCACAGAAGCAAACTTGTAAATTTTTGATAGATTTGAATTTTGAGTTATATTCTTAATTAATTCTAATCATTATGTAATCGCGAATGTAGAGACATCTCAATCTTACCCGAACGTCCCACTTATCCGTATTGGCCTTACTTCCCCTTATTAGGGTTCCGTATTTTTTCCAGAAAACAGCAAAGGCCAAGGGCATGAAAAACACGCAAAGAAGATCGCGTTTTAGAGTAAATGGACGTCATCATTTCCCTGTGAGTTATTTTTTGTTTTTCAATAAATATGTAATTTATTAATAAGGCTTCCCGCTCTCTAGTATTATATGCTCTCTGAGATTTTCGATGCTGATTGTTATCTTAACAGTAGAGCTTCTGTAGGTACCTTATGACATATATATACACCCTGTTTTTATTGAATTCCGTTAACTTTAAGGGAAAGTTCATTACATTAAATAAAATTAATTTTTCTAAGAAACTAGCGTCTTAACTCTTGCGGTTATCGAGTTAATAAAAAAAATAAGATAATTGCTGAGCACGTGTGTCACAGCCTTTACCAATTCCTAATGTTATTAGTTTTGACATGTGCCGTCAATCACTTGACACTAACTTGAATGTTATTCTTAAGGGTCTCTCACACTAATAAATTCATTTATTAGGTATGTATGAAAATGATGCGAATTTAACTAAAAGTCATATATGTACAAGGGTGGTCCTGATAATTAACCTAACGACGTGTCGAATTTAACGGAAAACAAAAAAACATGGTGTATAGCTTTATCTACAGTATATAGTGAAGATGTATTCCTCGGTAGCCATAATGAATGTGCTGCCACACACTCTAACGAGGGGCCAGATTGCGGTCCCTGTGCGGATGATCGATATACCCTTTGTGGTGAGGGCCACATGCTTGATACTCTTGAATTGATACTTCGGTGAACTATACCGAGTGTTTCTTCAAACACGAGAATATAGTTAAAATATATTTCTGTAGAGATTATTGTTTTTTTTTTTACATATGTTTGTGCTTTTTTACTTATGTTGTGTTTTCTAGTAGTGATTCGACAGTTAGAGACTTTATATATCTCCAATTCATTATAGTAGCTTATTTTTAGGATATTCTGACAAGTAAAAGAGCTTCTGTTGGCTTTTTGTTGAATAAATGATTTGTATTTGTTTTTGTTCAATAACTTTATAAAAATACAAAATCATTAGATTTATAATTTTCTATACACAATACTTATGCTTCAGTGTACGCCATCGTCGTTGTAATTGACCTTTCTTGACAAGCTTAAAGCCTCCGCCACACATAAAGCGTTTTGATAGCGTAGCATTAGCGGAGCGGACTGCGCGGTGAATGCGCGCGCATTCCGCTCGCGATCCGCGCTCGTTAGTTCCCGCCGGCGTCCGCTGGGCGTAATGCCAGCGTTCGTCCGGCGCACCGCTGTCATTGCGCTCCGCTAACGCTCCGCCTACGCACTCAAAACGCGCATGTGTGGCCGAGCTTTAAAACATATCAAAATTCGCAGTACATTACGTACAAATATTCCGTAAAATGTTACAAAAATCACAAGTTGGTCAGTTTCGGGAGTATAGATTACAGTTTAATTAATTGCTCCTGTTACAAGAACCACCTGGTATATAGGTATATATTACAAATTATTTATTGTCATTGACTTCCCTTCGGTGAACCATCTATTATGTATTGTCTATACGCTTGGGTTCTAAACAATGTAAGCCATTCAAAACAGATAGTCTAAGAAAAAAAAACGTACCTCTGAATCGGAACCATAAAGGAAGTGTTAATATTAATATTAATAACACTTTATATAATTTTAACATTCTACATACTATAATATGAGGTATAAAACAAAAAAAAAACATGTCTTGGGTCAATCTGCGGCCAGAGTAACATGAGTCACGATTTTATGGCAAGTTCCAATTTTTCACTATGCAAGTTCAAGTGATAATCTATCTCTAAATAAGTGTTACTTTCCCGATATATGCATAGATCCTTCCATTTGCAGCTGTAGTTCAAATAAACAATCAATGAAGTCGTGACTCACGTTACTTTTACGTGGATTCACTCTCTTAAAATTGTATTTTTAACTCACGATGCTATTTACAAACGATTGTTTTTTTCTTATGAGTACAAAATGCAGTATGCTATGCCACTTATAGACAAATTGTTACATTACAAATAAGTACCTACTTACATAACTATTACTTTGCAGTACCGCCGCGCTGCTCAACCTAAAAACCAGAAGAATCGGCCAAAATTGCAGGTTAGATGTAATTTCTACTCTTTCTGTATGGTTTTATTTTGCTTATTTTTTGTTTCATATTTTCTGCTTTTTTGGCCCACTCATGGTGACGACCTCAGAATTTTATCACCCACTTTACCGTGGGTTACCGACATGGATTCAATTGTGGCGTGGACGATTGGCTGGCGACCAGCTATCACTGCGACATCACATTTTTTTTTTTAACCCATTGCCAAAGGTGGCACAGAAACTTGAGCAGTTTCATGTGTTCTGTCTACATCTTTTGGAAATACAGGCATGAGTTTATGTACCTATGTATATTTTTTCTGCACTTATATCAAAAATAATTATTATTTTGCAGCGTCGTCCTCCAGCGCAAGCTAAAGCGGGGGCGAAAAAAAAACCGAGTCCACCGAAATCACAGGTTCCATGCGTTTTCTATTCCTACTACTGTACGTTTTTAATTATTAATCAATCAATCAATCAATCAATCAATCAAATTTTTATTTGCTGATAAAACATAATACAATGCATGCAAACATAGTTGTAACGAACATTACATCACTGGTAATGTCAAAATAATAATTAAAATAGAAATAGATTACAATTAGAATAAAAGAAAACAAAATTATAAATTATAAAAAGGGAATACGATTTAAAATAAAATAATAATAATAATTTAAAAGTCAGGTACTAAGAATAATTGCATATTGAGAAACTAAGAATGTCAAGATAGAAGAGATACAAAGATAATGTGATGTAATTAGATGACCGGAGTGTATAATTATGTGTCGATTTTTTATTTTATTTTTCATTCTAAATGTTTAATCTAATGCTCTAGCAAAGTACTCTTTGATGGAATAATATGGCTTACTTGTAAAATATTGTCTAAGTTTTCTTTGAAACGTTCTAAGATCTGGGCATTCTTTAATGTCTTTATCCAACTTATTATAAACTCTTACAGCAGTGTTGTTTAAACTCTTGTCAAAATACCTAAAATTACTCTTAATTACTAACATGTCATCCTTATTTCTAAAATTACTGCGTACATTTTGTCTGGCTATTTTAAAAAGGTGTTTGTTTTTAAAGACATATAGGCATATAGAGCATATAGATTGAATAGTAAAAATAGGTACTAAAATTAAAATGAAATAAAGTAAAAATCGTGTTTTTTTTTTAAATAACGTAAAACAAACAATCTTAGAGGTGCATAAGATCTCTAAGTATGCAAAAAAAAATATTCGTAATATAAATAATAATTACATATTGTTTATGACACAAATAAAGAAAATACATGATTTGTACATCACTAGAATTTTATTTAATTTCAACTTTAGTATTATTTGTCCCTTGGATGTTTCTCAGTTATAGGTATTTTTTGTGTATAATTCGACATAAAGGGACTATACATCTCTAACAAGTTATGTTATGGATTCAATATTTCTAATTGTATTTAAAAAATATATAATACTAGCTTTTGCCCGCAGCTTCGCTCGCAGTAAATTCAAAAAATGCGGAATGCTCCACACAAATTTCCACCCCCATTTTAGAAAGAGACAAAAAGTAGCCTATGTCACTCTCCATTCCTCCAACTACCTCCACTTAAAAATCACGTCAATTCGTCGCTCCGTTTTGCCGTGAAAGACGGATAAAGAAACAGACACACACACTTTCCCATTTATAATATTAGTATGGATGTACATTGTATAGTTTGTAAAATGACATGTAAATGTGGCCATGTAGCCTATTTGTTGTATAAACATTATAATTATGTATTTGTTTGCAGCGACGCCCCGCTACGCCAGCTAAAGCAAGACAGAACAAAAAAATGAGTACACCGAAACCACAGGTTCTATGCATTTCCTATTCCTAATGATACGTTTATAGTTCATTTTTGGTATAGTTATGTTTACTAATTTGTACCACAAATTAAAATAATAATTCTTTTGCACACTTAGAGACCTTATACACCTCTAAGATGTTAATTATTAAAAAATATGTATTAAAAACAAACACATGCTGGTAGGAAAGTCCTCTGGACTGTTGTAAATTTAATTAAGAAAATGTTTAACTATAATATTTTTAAGAAAATGTTTAACTATAATGTTTAACTATAATTAACTATAATAATAACTGTACAACTCGTTGCCTGCCGAGATAAGAGCTGCCCCGAGCGATATCGTATTTTCCAATAAAATCAAAAAAATATTACTGGAATTAGCTTGCTACACCATAGATGAATTTTTCGATAAAGTATCATTGATCCACGGTCTTGAAATGAAATGTGAACTGATTTTATAGTGATAATATATGTATAATAAAAAAAATTGTATAATTTTATATTGATTTCAATTAATTTGTATGTGTTATTGGATATTGATAAAAAATGACATTGTATTTTCTGTTTATAAATAGATATAATTGTAAACTTTTAGTGATGTATTTTGTGACTTATATTTACATACAAGTGTAAACCATTATATGTACCTTATTCTTGACTTGTAATTGACTTTATCAATAAATATATGAATATGAATATGAATTATAATGTAGCTTTAGTGTATTTTAAGTTAATTTATTTAATGTAGTCTTATTTTAATAATATAATTATGATCCTATGTTGATTGCAAAATAAATGAAATGAAATGAAATGAAACCTTAACTAGTCAAACATAATGTTTCATTTACATTGACAAGTTTTAAATATACTGCATTTAATTAAATCTAACTTTAAGGACGTAGGAATAAGTATGAAAATCGTTTTTACTATTTGTATTGTTTGTCTATGTTTATCTCAATATATTTTATTTTAATTTTAGTATCATGAAGTTTGTTTGTTATGTTTTTCTCTATTATAGTTATTCTGTGTAATTCCACATTAGGAGACTGTATATATCTCTTTAATTTTCATGGATTCGTAGTTTAGTCAATAGTTTTTTTAATCTTTTTCACATGTATAGTTAGTAAATAAATAAAGAAAATGACATGTGCTCCTGTATTATATTTGATGAATAAAATTTATTGAGCGAATAGAACACAAAATACAAATAAATATTTTTTTTTTTTTGTATTGCAGCGTCGCCCCACTACACGAACTAAAGCGAAGACTAAAACAACAAAGACTCCACCGAAATCACAAGTAAGCTACGTTTTCTATTCCACGTCTACGTTTTTAGTTACCTTATTTTTGGTATAATCTATCTATCTATAGCACTTATAGCCTTTAAAGTCCCAGTCTTCGGACATATAATCGATCTATAGCACTTATAGCAGTATTTAAAGCGCCCGTCTTCGGACATAAACTTCCGAGGACATAGGCCCCCTTTCCGTTCCTCCACGCCTGTCGGTCCATCGGCATCTGCAGTTCTCGCCAGCTTGTTATCAGATGTCATCTTTCCATCTCAGAGGAATAATAACATGTCATAATATAACGTACGTATATTATGACATGTTATTATTCCTCTGATCAATATATTAGGTACTAGGTACCTGTATCCTGTAATTGTATCAAAAATAATTATAATTTTGCAGCCTCGCCGTTTAACTCGAGCAACCAAAAAATGGAATCCACCGAAAGTAGAGGTTAGATGCGTTTTTTCTTTATGTTTCTACAAATTAAACCTATTGTATAGGATATTCTTACCAGTGTATGTAGCCGAATGGTACAAACGCTCACGAAACGAAACGCTCGTAGATCTATCTCTATCGCTCTTGCGTATTGGCGCGACAGAGCCAGACTACCTTTTGCGTCGAAATATTGACGCTGAGTAACAGTGTTACTTGTAAAGTTGTAAACCCAGAAATAGGCAGAGAATAAAATTGTCAGTGTCAAGTGCCAATGTTACTGGAAGTCACGAGCAATGTGATGAGACCATTTCGTTTCACTTCATTCCTCCGATGTACATACATACAATCACGCCTGTATCCCATAAAGGGGTAGGCAGAACACATGAAACTACTAAATTAGTAGGAGGTAGGGCATAGCGAATGATATTTCGCTTTGTGTGGTAGTACACAGCACAGCGGATATCGTCTCGCTCGAATCTAGAGCAGAGCCCAACTGGGGTAGTACCTCCGCCTTACAGAAGACCGCAGCCAAATAGCAGCTAGACCCTACTCATAGTGTTGTGTTCCTGCCGGTGAGTAAGGCTGTCAGAGCTCAACGAGGGTGCGGTGTGCTGATGACGGGAGGACTTATGGAACTGACTTGTTCCGTCTATTGTCCTTTGAGTCGTCGGCAACCCGAACCCTCCTTAGAACTTGTACACGGAAAAAAGGATATAAGTACTCCTTTTTGCTGTGTACTTAACACAGCAAAAGGGAATGTACAAGAATGCGCGTTGCCACCCCATTAGAAGGGTGGCAACGCGCATGTGACACTGTTTGAGTTGCAGGCGTCCATAGGTTACAGTGACCGCTTTACATCAGGCAGGCCGTATGCTTGTTTGCCACCGACGTAGTATTAAAAAAAAAATATTGGCAAATAAGGGGTTGAAAGAAAACGAAACTGTGACATCCTCCTTCGATGTTTCTGTTCTTAATGCGTCGCTTGTCCTGTAGGTGTAGACGAACAAAAAATATTCTAATTGATGTATGTGTTTTTCAGTCCGTGTTGGGCCCAAGGCCTGGGGTAACGTACCTTTGCTTATTTAAAACCAATTAGACAAGGTTCTTTTTGTTTTGCCGTGCCTCTACTAAGGTTTTCTGGAAGAAGTCGTTCTTCATAGATAAATCGCTTATTACCTAGAATAGTTTTTGTAACATTGTGAGGAGTTATGTTATATTTGTAATAAATAGTCTATTAAGTATATTTAAATAGGTATGAACTATGAAATAAATTCAGTCTTTACGCAATACTTAAGGTTACTTGTCGCCATACTTTCTGTCCCACATGGCGACCCTGCCAGAATTTAATTTGTATATGTTTCTCTTAATATTGACAGAGAGGAATTTTGAAACAAGTTACGCCCTCTTTGCAGTGTGTTGTAGGAAGTTTAAAGCATGCACCGTGTTTTTATTTGTTTTCCGTTAAATTCGAGACGTAGCTGGGAACCACCCTATATATCACTTTTAGTAAAATTCGCCAAAAAATATTTTTCATCATTTTCACACATAGTAAATGAATTTATTAGTGTGAGAGACCCTTAAAAATAACATTCAAGTTACTGTCAAGTTGACGGCACATGTCAAAACAAATAACATTAGGAATTGGTAAAGGCTGTGACACACGTGTTCAGTAATTATCTTTTTTTTTTTAATAACTCGATGACCGTAAGAGTTAAGACGTTTCTTAGAGAAATTAATTGTATTATTGATCTATTTAAAAGACCTTCCCTTAAAGTTAACGGAATTCAATAAAAACAGGGTGTGTAGTGAACCACACTTGGCATTAGTGCGATAAATCACCTAGTGTTACTGAAAATACTAAATTATTTTTTATTGCACAATCTAACAACATTTTTTTACCAGATGGCAATGGCACGTTACAAACATAGCCATGAGGCGGCTGACGAAGTAAGTGATATTTCTATTAACAATAAGTGTAAGGCACATCTCGGACACTGGCGATCAAATATATGAAAGAGCCACGTTCCTACCACACATTTAAGCTTGTGTAGGTGAACGCGTACCATGCTTGTACGAGTGCGATAGTCATATCCTCGAGGTCGACTGTTAGCGTTTTTGACAGGCGGTGTGAGGTAACCGGGAGCGGGCGGGCGCACTTTCAGTGCGGAGCGGGAGTGGCCATACTGAACGATAGTGTCGATAGTACTCTTTATTATACTGTGGCCTGAGTGCACGTCAAACAATTGAAGCTCTACAAGTGTCCTGAGCTACTCAGCTCACTTAAGTACACCAACTCAGGGTTAGTGGGCTGTCATCTGTCAAATTCCATATAAAATGGAGGGTAGCCCTCGGGTTAACCCTCCAGCAGGGCTATCATGGTTCCAATTTTATCACTTATCCACGTGGATAAGACATCTGTCACTCTCACACTGACATGCTTGCTAGAACGTGACGGATGCTTTATCCACATCAGATAATGATAAAATTGCAAGCGTAGTTGGCAGGCATTTTCGTTGGTGCAAGTGGCCCTTAAACTGTTGCCTGTGTGGTGATGGGTTAAGAATCTCACCACCCTTTTCTCCTGTAGGTGCCTTAGAAATCGACTATGGGATATGAGTTCAATCGTGGTGTGGCGATGGGCTATCAACATGTCACCGCGAAGTTTCAACTTCGTGTTCTTTCAACCCTTTAATTGTTTAAAAGTGGTAGTGAAACCCCACCCATAATACCTACCCCTTTTGGAAAAAAAGGCTGTCTTATCGAAACGTTGGTATACTTACTCTTGGGTCGTCTTGTTCGTTTTTCGTCACTTTCCTAAATTTATCCGATTCTGCTTTCGTCAGCCATTCTTTATTCGTCACGATCGTCGATGGTCTTTCTCAACTACGGTCAAATTCGTTGTTCATCTTTATCTTAATCCGTTTCGTTCTTTACTCGTCATAATCTTCTTTCAGCGTGTTCGCTGTTAAATCTATGTTTCACGTGTTTCTTCGCAGTCAGGTCGGCGCCAACACCAGAATATGACCAAATTGATAATACTAATTCTAAATTCTAACTAAAGTACTACGCTACTACAATGATTAGAGATGTATAAGGTCTCTAAATGTCGATATTCAACTAAAAACTACACATAATAATATAGAAAAGTACAAATATAAAAAAAAGAAGTCTAAAATTACTTTAGAGATACAAATGACTCTAAATGTCACAACTAAAGATAACATGTATACTTAATCTAATTATCCTTAGCGATGTGTAGGGTCTCCAAGAGTCAAAATCGTATAGGTAATAAAAAATCAGACAAATTTAGGAACGTTACGAAAAACGAACGTGTCTCTACCAAGAGTGTACCGAAACGTTTACATTACAGTTTTTTTACAGTTACTATAGGGACAAAAAGGTTTTGTCAAAATAAAACGTTCCACTAATGGCTCTGACGTGACTGAAATCGGCAAATAATTCTTGTTATTTCGTATTTAAATCTTGTTAAGGTGCACTCGGGTAATTACAAATGACAGACATGCTCGGGTAATTTTGAATGGGGAATCTTGATATGATGGAAATAATGGTGACTTTTATACGACTCTCGAAATTAGACGATTTTCGGAATTACCCTAATGCACCTTAACAGTTTTCATATTACGTAGTAGCTAAATACAAATTTTATCTTTTGAAGTGAAACTTTTATGCGACTTCCAACTGGCAGCGTTAAACGTTTAACGTTCACTGACAGCGTGGCCCACTCGAATTCTGAAATACCTTTTGGTTCGTATTTTTATTTACACATTACGAAGTTTCACTTCTCCACTCATTATTTTTTTTGAAGTGAAACTTCGAATGCGACTTCCAACAGTTTAACAATACGTTTAACGCTCAGTGTTGCCAACTTGAATTTTGAAACACAACACATTGCGAAGTTTCACTTCTTTCGTGCGGAGGAACTCCACGCACTATTTTTTTTATAGGTTCCTCCTACTCCAGAAGAACTTGAAAATGTAAGCTAGTATTTGCGTTTAATTCATTATTTTGATGATCAATTTAGTACCACAGTACAGTTAATCGTTTTTCAATAGGGAGTATTGGGACCGGCGGCGGCTTCTGAGGAAGACTCAGGAGTAAGTCCTCATCATCATCATTATCCTTGCGTTATTCCTTCATTTGCCACGGCTCATAGTTGTCAAAGCGGATCCCAGGGTCCCGGATCCGATTTGACAACTAATCCAAAGAATTGGCATAGAAACTCAGGAGTAAGTATAATAATATGATATAATTATAAAATACTATATTTGAACATGAATTATGACTACCGATGATTTATTCATTTAAAATATTGAATCACATGAACGTAATAAAAACTCAGGCTCGTACTAATGAGTTTTCCAGAATTATATGTGCGAAATATCGATATTCTTTGGTTTTCTGCGCACGTAGCCAAATGCACAAACGCTCACGATAATATCGTTATCTCTATCACTTTTCCACATTGACGCGACAGAGTCAGACTGCGTTTCGATTGGCATCAATCGTCAACGATTGTCATTTCGGCTAGGCTGTAAAGAAAATCATCTTGTGAACACTCAGTAGTGCGTATGCTTCCCTCTATTGATCAGGTCAGATGCCAGTCGCTTTAATAACAACGCCTATGCCAATTCGTAGGATTAGTTGCCAAGTGGACCCCACGCACCCATGAGTCGTAGCAAACAAATCGGGCACAACAGTAACATGATATCTTGTTATTACACGGGAAAACTCAAGGAAGTTATAACAAAACAGGGAATACCAAAATTACTCTCGATTTTTTTTTCTGCAGGCTAAACCGCCTAGACCACGGTGGTCACCAGCAGTATCTGTAATACCACCATGGTTATCTAAACCTCATGATGAATCACCTGGGCCACAAGGACCTGGACCTCACGGAACTGGGCCCCAAGGGCCTGGAGATCCCAATGGACGAGGTCTACCAATTGAACTACTAAAGCTACCACCAGGGTCTCAGGATCCACCTATAAGGTATTTCCCACCTGATGGATCCTCGGGGAAAAGAGAACTAACAAGGGAACAACTGGGAAAACGGGATCCACCGAATTCTGAGTCTGGACGTCCTGGACACCCTAGCGGACGTGAAGAACCGCCAGATTATGGGCAAGGGCCCGATGAACGTTCAGGGCACTCTAGCGGACCCAGTGGATCGCCATTTGGTCCAAATGCGGGCCAGGGGCTACCAGATTATAGACAAGGGCCCGATGAACGTTCAGGACTTTCTAGCGAATCTGAAGAGTCGAGAGAGTCGCGATACCCACGATACGGACCAAATGGGGTGCGGCTCCCGCCAGCTTATAGCAAACGTCCAAGACTGGATCCGCGTCTCGGACGACCAGTGGGACCAATACCATCGCCATTTGGACCAGCTGGGGGCCAGGGGCCACCAGATTATGGACCCCCTGGTGGACCGAGAGGATCGCCATTTGGTCCAAACGGGGGCCAGGGGGCACCAGATTATGGACCAGGACCCTATGGACATCTCGGACCCCCTGGCGGACCGAGAGGATCACCTTTTAGTCCAAACGGGGACCGGGGGCCACCAGATTATGGACCAGGGCCAAATGGACCTCCACATGGGCTACATGCGCCATCGTATTATTCACCATATTACGGACAGGGACCTCCCGGACCCTCTGGAGGACTTAGAGGATCGGAATTTAGACCACCTGGAAGAGATGGACCTCCTTATGGACCTGGACATGATGAACCTGGCATGCCTGGCCAATCATTTGGTGCACAAAATGGGCCAATGCGTCAATCTAACTTTGGTGGATCAATGGATTCTGGGCTCGGGCCAGAAGGACCTGAGAAGTACGGGTTTGGAGGCCCACCAGGAGTATATGTGCGAGATGAACCTGGGAAGAACGGGCCTGGACCGCCGCCGGGACTATATGGACCTTCTGGAGCTCAAAGTGGAGCGCATTTTGGAATTCGAGGGTCACAGGGTCCTGAAAATCGCTCGCCGCCACATTATTCACAGCATCAACCACCTGTAAGTTATAATAACTTTACTATAATGTCTACACAAAATTTAGGATCACACTCATTTGTTTTTTTTTCTTTAAGTTCTTGAATTCGTTCCATTCTGCTTTCATTTCATTTTTCATTCGTCACGTTAGTCAGTATTTTGGTAAGAAGTATATAATGTAAAATACCCTATAATGGTCGGTGATGCCATTATGGACAAAAAATCACAAATCCTTAAAAATAAGTATCTAAAATTAGTTTCTAAAAACTGACGGCAATGTACCATAAACTAGAGTCATAGAGCTGCTTAATTTTGAAGTTTCATTTAATTCAGTTATTTCTGAAGGATTTGGCGGCAAGATGAAAGTCATCAGTTTACAGAAAAAAAATATCAGGACGTATGCTTAGTAATGTTGCTAAGAGAGTTGAGTTCAAGTATAAAAAAATAAAAAAAATAGTAGTCGGTGTAAACTTGAATGAGTTTTACTTTACTGCATTAAGCATGAGATAAGGCATAAAACATACTAGTTTGTTGCTCCAAAGATATAAAGAAATAGTGTTATTTTGCGAGTGTCCATAACTGGAACCCGAAAACTG
This sequence comes from Leguminivora glycinivorella, assembly GCF_023078275.1. Taxonomy (NCBI): domain Eukaryota; kingdom Metazoa; phylum Arthropoda; class Insecta; order Lepidoptera; family Tortricidae; genus Leguminivora; species Leguminivora glycinivorella. Next base: position 10,614,107 of record NC_062990.1, read on the forward strand.
CGTACCTCCTATGATGGACAAGGAACAATTTGCATAACCTAACCACAAAATTAAAATTTTGAAAAAACCCCCGACCGTGACATAGTGGACCGATTTTCATGAAACATGGCTAAGAACACTCCCGACTAACTCAGCTTTCAGACAAAAAAAACTAAATCAAAATCGGTTCATCCGTTCGGGAGCTACGATGCCACAGACAGACACACACACAGACAGACAAACAGACAGACAGACAGACAGACAGACAGACAGACAGACAGACGGACAGACGGACAGACAGACAGACAGACAGACAGACACGTCAAACTTCTAACACCCCTTCGTTTTTGCGTCGGGGGTTAAAAACCAAAATTTACAAGAAACAATCCTATGTTAAAATAACCCAAACTAATTTTATTTGGGGTATATAAAATTGACTCATTGAGTATCAGTTGGCTTTAAAAGCAAAATTTTAAAATTATTTCACTGTCCATAATGGGGGATCCATTACTGGAGAACTGCCGTCTATAATTGGGGAAAAAACACCTCGTTTTAATTTGTTAACTATGAAGAAACCAATAGGAGTATCTATTCTGCAATACGCTTGAAATATAAAAGAAGGATAAGACATTCAAGTTTTAACACGCTTAGCGGTAGAATTTTTACACGTATCAGTGAAATATCAAAAATAGGCAAAATTTTATCTTAAACTGTCCATGATTGGGTCCGTTACATTATATGATGTGTGGTCACTCTATCCTTAGGTCCTTACATTTGTATGCGCCTACCTTCCATAACCGATTTCTCCAAAGTATTTAGTCATACCAAGCGATTTTGACTGACCCGTATACGTCAAACTGCAGTCGGAATTAGCGAAATCGTTGCTAACTTAGCTTGGCCCGACTCTGACTTATTATAATTTTTGTTTTGAAATTTCAGTCGAAACTACGTTACATAGGATCAGCAGGTCCACCTCCATCGGAAACATGGGTAAGAAATTAATTAATAAACAGTTATTTATGTGACTGGTGCATGTGTATAAAAGAGGAAGCCTGAAAGTTGCACCGATAGTAGAAAAAGTGAGAGCGAATCGTCTGGCATGGTATGGGTATGTGATGCGAAGGGATGAAAGTCATGTGTTAAGTGTAAAGTTTAGTTATTTTAGTTATCTTTTATTTGTATCAGTTCGTTTTTTTTTCTCCATCATGTATAATTTTTCTTTTTTTTAGATGTACTTTAACACTTAGAGACTCTATAGATCTCTTATTAATCTTAGTAGCTTTGTACTTTGTATAATTTATTGAAATGAATTTCCATAGAGTAGGTACCTAGTCTGTTAATATTTCTTTTTTTGATGAATACTTTTGCTGATTAAATTGTATCTCGTTTTTTAATGCATGTTAATTATAAGATATAATGTTTTGAAAAGAAGTGGCCCGCCGAGTTTCTTGCCGGTCCCATAGTGGATACCCCCTCTAACTGAGGGGGGACTGAAATCTTCTCGAGGCTGAGGCGTAGTGTTAGAGCCGGCGTAGCTTTATTTGACGGGAGAGGAAAACCGAGGAAAAGGTGGATGGATTGTGTGAGAGATGATATGAAGCGAAAGCAAGTGAATGATGAGATGACGGATGATAGGGAGGTATGGAAAGGGAAGACATGCTGCGCCGACCCCAAATTAATGGGATAAGGGCGGGCGAATGATGATGATGTGACTGGTGCATAATGAGGGGCATTGAAACACGTGTTCATTCAAAACTGCAATGGCATGCACATATAGCCACTTTAGCTGGCAAACTTAGTTCTGCAGCTTACGCAGTAAGGCGAATCAGACAACTAACAAACGTAGAGACGGCCAGGCTGGTATACTTTAGCTACTTCCACAGTGTTATGTCATATGGGATCCTGTTATGGGGAAAAGCTGCAGACATTCAGGCTATTTTTGTGCTGCAAAAACGAGCAGTCCGTTCAATCTACGGATTGGGCGGTCGAGCATCTTTAAGAGAAAAATTCAAAGAGGTGAACATTCTTACCGTTGCCTCTCAATACATATACGAAAATATTATGTATGTTCGGAAAAATATCCACGAATTCAAGCTTAACAGTGACATCCATAACTATAACACAAGGAACAAACATAAACTTGCTGTGACCGCCCACCGTCTCCGTAAGGTTGGTACGTCTTTCGTCGGGAACTGTACACGTTTTTATAACAAAGTACCAACCGATATAGTGGATTTGCCATTTGACAAATTTAAGGCACGCATTAAGCGTTTGTTGTTATGTAAGGCGTACTACACTGTGAAGGATTTTATAGATGATAGGGATGCCTTTAAGGTGGTTGCTTGTCAATAGATGAATGAAGTCGTATATATTTTTTCATTTTCTCTGCATTGTGTAATTAAGCATACTAGTGTTCAATTGACGTATGAGAACATATTCTCGTCTGATTATATTGTTTTTATTTAAGTTTAGTTGTGGACACTTGGAGACCTTATACATCTCCAAGATTATGTGTTTAATGTTTAATGTTTATCTTACTTTAATTTTATTGTATAAATCTATATTTCCTTCCTTTGTAACATACGAGCACAGAATATAGTGTCTTACAGCTATGTTTTATTATTTGAATATTTAATTTAGCCTGGCAGCTTGAACATGTCATGCACACTTAAAAGTCTTTGCTGCGGTGGCGTCGTTGATCGGGTCGCCACCTTCCCGAATAAAGGTTGAGGGAGGCGATGGCTGAGATACGCGTCATACTCGTGAACGGGTGCCGTCTGTGAAGACCGGTCTGTTTAAGCTTACTGGGGCTGTTATAACTTAGTAACTTTAATTCTAATTTTTATTAAATTAGGACACTTTGTTCGGTTGTCGTTTGTTTCCTTTCTTTTAGTGAATATTTTAAATATATGATTTTGACTCATGGAGACCATATACATCTCTAAGGAGAATTAGATTAAGTAGATATACATTTTATTTTTAGTTGTGACATTTAGAGTCATTTGCACCTCTAAAGTAATTTTAGACTTTTTTTTTGTATTTGTACTTTTTATATTAAAATTTAGTGTAGTTCTTGGTTGTAATTCGACATTTAGAGACCTTCTACATCTCTAATTAATTGTATAGAGTTAACTTTAGTTAGAACTTAGAATTAGTATATAATAGTATCAATTGTAATTTCAACTCAATTTTAAATATTTTTTTAAATACCTATGTACATGTGACGTGTAAAAGTGCCCCTGTGGCCTATTTGCTGAATAAATTATTTTGATTTTGATTTTGATTTTGATTTTGTTGTTTTATGAAACATCCACTATAGTAGTAACAGCATCGACTCATGACACTTGTACCATGAGATTCAATTAGGGAATGCAATCTCGTTCTCGCGAGATCTCTTTTGTACGAGATCTCGGTAATTTTTAGCGAGATTGATCTCGGCCGAAAAATTGACGAGATCTCGCGAGATCAACGAGATTTAACTCAAGCATAAAAAGCTCGCGAAATGACTAGTCATGTTTCTTTCCCAAGCTGTAAATGATTTATATGAACTATATCATTTAACTGAACTCGCCAACTTGTTAACTCAATAGAGATCGAGAGATTCAACTCGCTTATTTCGCTCAATAATTTACCTATCTGAGTTCGGAATGACGAATGACAGATTCAGACCGTTTCGAAATAATTCGAAAGGTGTCAGCCAGACCTATTTGCGTGATTCGCCATTATGGTATTACACTTATGGCTGTGTATATAACCATCTATTTTACGAATTTTCGTGCACAGAGTTTTGTTGGATGTCGAGAGAGCAGAAGCCTACAACAACCTCACTACGGCTCTCGTTTGTTAGGCAACCAATAACAATTTCTATTTTACACTCAAAAAATCTAATTATTGTATTATATATTTTTTTATTTCTTTTTTAAATAGTCACACTACTATATATTGTAATATGTTATTATTATATATTTAAAGACCGGACTGGCCTAGCCCAGCGGGTAGTGACCCTGACTGCTACGCCGCGGTCTCGGATTTCAATCCCGGTAAGGGCATTTATTTGTGTGATGAACACAGATATTTGTTCCTGAGTCATGGATGTTCTCTATGTATCTAAGTACTTGTATATTATGTATGCCTTTGTCTGAGTACCCACAGCACAAGCTTTCTTGAGCTTACCGTGGGACTAAGTCTGTGGAAAAATAATATTTATTTAATGATATTTATGTATATATTTCCGTTTTTCTTTCTATTTTAGTTTCTTATTTAACTGTCGGGTTTAAGAAGCGTATTGTATTGGTAGTCTAATATAATTAAATAATTTATTAGTAGTCAACTAGTCATAATACTCATAATTAATTGAGTAGAGTTAATGTTTTTATGTGGGTCTATAAATAAATAAATAAAATAAATATTATAGGACATTCTTACACAGATTGACTGAGGCCCACGGTAAGCTCAAGAAGGCTTGTGCTATGGGTACTCAGACAACGATATATATAATATATAAATACTTATATACATAGAAAACATCCATGACTCAGGAACAAATATCTGTGCTCATCACATTAATAAATGCCCTTACCGGGATTCGAACCCGGGACCGCGGCGCAGCAGGCAGGGTCACTACCGACTGCGCCAGACCGGCTATTTAATGATGGTAGGGATAACCTTGATTTTTATAATGTTAAATTTTTATCCTTTCATCAATAAAGATTTTTTAAGTAGTCTCTACTGTGTACTTGTTCGCGGTTGGCATGACAACGATTTCGAAATTGGCACGCAGCTACTCATTCGTGAATTATTTTATTTTATTTTCTTACATAATAATCTATACTTTAAAGTTTTAAAAATATATTGTGAGTTGTGAGGTACTTAATTTATGTTAAACAATGTAAAATACATCAAAAAAATCTGAAAAAATAGTCAAGATAAATATTTGTTTCATAATAGCAACCATTCTTACGATTGTTATCCTTATTCATTGCTATATTGTGATTATTTACAAGAATAAACCCACAAACCGGCCAATCTCGCGAGATCTCGCGAGATTGGTTTCATGAGTTCCCGAGATCTCGCCTGGGCCCCAATCTCGTCGAGATTGCATTCCCTAGATTCAATTGTTTGACATGCACGCCGCACGCTCCGCCCCGCACAATATGCGCATGCACTCAGGCCTTACGGCCCAGCCACATTGGTCTAAGCGCGACAGCGGTGAGCGGCGGCCATACATTGGAGCGAGACACAGCGATGGGACTTTTCATTCGCACGTATGACTGCCGCTCACCGCTGTCGCGCTTAGACCAATGTCGTCGCTGGGCCGTAAGTGCCGTTACACTTCAGAAACGTAAGCGATTGTAGTAGTAGTAGTAAAACACTTTTTTCTACTCCCGTACTGTTATTCGTGAGTTACAAGGTCGTGCATAGAACTTTAAAACCCTACATAAAAGATGTCAGGACAAGTCTATCTAGTCTATACCCTGAAAACATTTAGTAGCAGTAGCACGATATAGCTGTTACAGTTCAGTAAATACATTGCTACCAACTTAACAAACCAATTCGCAGAGTCGAGACTCCTTCGTTTTCTGCTGCGTTCATTGGCGACGCGTCGAATCGCATTCAAATGTATGAGAACTCGATTCAACTCGGCTCGATTCGTCTTAGTGGCCAGGCTTCAAAGAACCATACCATAGACAGTTTTATTTTCATGTTTGCACTCAAACTGCATATTCAAAATGGTAGGCGCTAGATAACTAAGATGACTGAAAGTAGGTATTTGTTGATTTATAATTTTCTTTCAAAAAAAGTGCTTGGTCGTAGAAAAAATATTGTATGCAACTGTGTTTAACTGAGTCAAAAAATGCTCGTGGCGTCTTTATTAACAATTTTCGGCTTCGCCTCAAATTGTTACCCACGCCACTCACCTTTTTTGACCTCTTTTAATCACCAGTTGCATAAAATACTATATTGTACCAGAAAATAATACAACACACAAGAAAAAGAGCTTATCACTAGTACAAAGGCGAACTTATCCCTTTAGGGGATCTCTTCCAGTTAACCTTTGAGCAATTGAAGGAGAATTGGAAATAGTAGGCATACAGTATAAACGGCGCAGAAAACGGATTCTATAGGTAATAATAAATTATAACTTACACTAACATGGAATATATACGAATAAATACATAATAAATAACTATACAAGTAGCAAATAATATAAATATATATATATATATATATATCGATTGAACGATTGTGACATTAGTAGGTAGTTGGTGGGTACTGTGGGTAGGTTTTCAGATAAAAGTTTATATAATGAATGGTTGTTTCAGAATTGGGATGCCTCGCGCCAACAGGCTTATGGAGCAGACTCTGCAAAGCTACTACTACGAGTATGTTAACATATCCATACTAATATTATAAATGGGAAAGTGTGTGTGTCTGTTTGTTTGTCCGTCTTTCAAGGCAAAACGGAGCGACGAATTGTCGTGGTTTTTTAAGTGGAGATAGTTGAAGGGATGGAGAGTGACATAGGCTACTTTTTGTCGCTTTCTAACGCGAGCGAAGCCGCGGTCAAAAACTAGTATTACATATTTATAGTATATGCATATAAGACTAAGACAGTGTTGCTACTAGCTTCTAATACAACTCGATATCGAAAACGTTACGGAAATTGTATTAATTGTTGGTTATTGTAAGTACCTAACCATTTGGGGAACACTTTTTCCATACAATAAATGTCATTTTCAGAACAGATGGTGTTTTTTTTACACTAGTGCGAGAAGTTCCTTTTTTACGCACTTGTATCGTAATGTACTATTTCATAGACATAGACATAGAAAATCTTTATTCAACATCACATGAAAATGTTACAAACAATGAAGAAGTGTTACATTAGGATTTGCTAAAGTAGAAAACTTAAATCTAGACTAAACATCTAAGAAAATGAGTTATACATATACACGTGAAATTAAAATATTCATGTGCGTTAAATAGGAGCTTGCCTCAGCATAATGTTGCAGCATGTTAACTACAATGCTGGTTTTCAGGCAGACCCTTGATATACAGTGCGTAAACGTAATAAGACTGTGTTAAGCGAGACATGTCTGCATTTCAAATCGACCATCAAGCCTGGGAAGCCTTAGCTGAAGACCGAGGTCAATGGCGAAAGCGTGTTGTGGAGGGGAGAGGGCTATGCGACGAAGCCTGGTTTAATGCTTTAGATAGTAAAAGGTGTCGCAGAAAGCAAACCGAGACTAGAACCTCAGGTGGTATGAGTTTCCTCTGCCAAAAATGTGGCAGGTCGTGCCGCTCGCGAATCGGCCTCCACAGTCACCAAACCCGTTGTCGAAGCAGCAATGTGTAAATCGTCTGCAATAGACGCAAAGGCCTGTGATGAAACGTAATAAGGGCGATAAATTAAACCAGGCGTATAATTCAATATTGTTATCATTCATTAAGAGGTGTTTTTGATTTACTCTTAATTTTCACCCCATAATGAATTTTTGAAAAAAAATCTCAGCAGCAATGTACTGTAAACGTGGTTGCGATGACAATCAATGACAACTGTCAACGAGCGTTTAACGGGAGTGTGTTTGCATTACGTTGCGGGCCGAATTAATTTGTATGGATAAAAAAAATATTTCAATATTAAGTAAAAGTTATCTAATTACATTTTATACGTCCTATACTCACCACCGTTAAGAGGTTCGCCCGTATTAGGTTTACACCCTGTATTGTCACCTTACAGCTGATTTCAGTATCTGACAGATGGCGTTTTTTGGCCGCACTAGTGTGTAAAGAGGTTCATTTCTTGACAGATCGAAACTTCAGAGGGCTATCTGTACCTACTAAAAATATCGTACGATACACGTGCAAAAAGGAAATTTTGACTTTTTTTTGCACTTGTATCGTAATGTACTATTTCCGTTAGGTTTACGCTACCAAGTACTAACGTATAAGACACTCGTGGTAGATACATTCGTCTATTAGCTACGCAAATCATCATCTTCCTTGCGTTATCCCGGAATTTTCTACGGCTCATGGGAGTCTGGGGTCCGCTTTTGACAACTAATCCTAAGATTTGCCGTAGGCACTAGTTTTTACGAAAGCGACTGCCATCTGACCTTCCAACCCGAAGGGTAACTAGGCCTTATTGGGATTAGTCCGGTTTCCTGACGATGTTTTCCTTCACGAAAAAGCGACTGGCAAATATCAAATGACATTTCGCACATAAGTTCCGAAAAACTCATTGGTACGAGCCGGGGTTCGAACCCGCGACCTCCGGATTGAAAGTCGCACGCTCTTACCGTTAGGCCACCAGCGCTTTATTAGCTACGCAAATAACGTTTTAATTTAATTTATACTTCAACTATACCAATACTCCATCAAACAAAAACATCGTTAGTCGAACTTAAATAAATCGAACAGAAATTAAATTCTCATTCGCAAACTATTGATAGCAATAGCTTTCCGCTCGATTTTACAATTAATTCATGGAAACAGGAATTCCATTTAATAGATTATTTATCGAATAATTCAGTGTAATTCTGTTCATAAATTACGCTTCAATTAAAAAACAAATATAACATTATGGTTGCTACACAATACTACACATCCCAGTCTCTCAGTCATTCAGTCGCAGGTAACTCTTGAACTTGTCCGTATTTCATGAGTTTATGTTTGTTTTTCCAATAATTTGAACAATTAGCAATCCATACTTAATATTATAAATGAGAAAGTGTGTGTGTCTGTTTGTTTGTGCGTCTTTCACTGCAAAACGGAGCGACGAATTGACGTGATTTTTTAGGTGGAGATAGTTGAAGGGATGGAGAGTGACATAGGCTACTTTTTGTCTCTTTCTAACGCGAGCGATGCCGCGGGCAAAAGCTAGTGTACTACTTAAAACAATAAAAAAATGGAAGTAACTAAACGCAAAAACGTAACAGTCACTTGACATCATGTTTTTAAGTTTATGTTACGAAGTTTCACTTCTTCCGCGTGGAGGGATTCCAAGCACTTTTTTTCCTTTAGTATAAAAGTTTGTTATGTAATTAATACATATTTTGTATTTTTTAGGAACTCAAACCTCCTGATCCGTTTCATGAATTTCCTAAAGTGGTAAGTATTTAATAGTTATTTGTTATAAAAGGGGTAAAGTTGTATTTTAACGCCGAGTGTGGAATTGAAAAACGAGCAAGTGAAAGGATTCTATAGTTGAACCACGAGCGAAGCGAGTGGTTCGAATATAGAATCCTGAACTTGCGAGTTTTTTAACACACGAGAAGTAAAATACATTTGCACCCGAGTGTAACACAAAACTTTTCCCCTCACTATAGCGAGGAAACTACAACGCAAAAAATGCGTTTATCACTGCTTCCAGTAGTTCCACAGGTGGTAAATCATCTTTATTACTAGATTCACCTACTTTTATAAATTTTAAAGCAGTTAATTTGACTATTCAAGGTCAAATTACTTCACCCACTAGTGGATAAAATGCGTTTTTACCAGCTGGTATTAAAGGACAAAACACGTGTTTCCGAGCTAGTGAGGGGAAAAGTTGTTATTCAACCTTAATACATACATACAATTACGCCTGTATGCCATGAAGGAGTAGACAGAACACATAAAACTACTCAAATTTTAGTGCTACTCTTGGCAAATAAGGGGTTGACAGAAAACGAAACTGTGTCATTGCAGTGACAGGTTGCCAGCCTCTCGCCTACGCCACAATTTAACCCAACTAACCTCAAAGAGCTTAAGAAATCAAATGGCATAATTCTTGGAACCAATAATTCTCTTACCAACCATTCAACCAGCCGAACAACCAAATAGCCATTCAGCCAGCCCACCAACTAATCTTTGGATGGATGAACTGGCAAACAATTTGTCATAAATATAGGAACAGAGCTAGGATGGGCCATGTCGCTGGGCGAGCTGAACTCTGGAGTGGAAGCCTGCGGCCGTGGCTTGCCTCTGAGATGGAGAGATGACATCCGCCAACAATTTGGCGAGAACTGGACGCAGATGGCAATGGACCGACAGGCGTGGAGGAATGAAGAGGAGGCCTATGTCCGAAGACGGGCGCTAAGCAGCGGCTGATCCATACAAGCCGATTTCCACTGGCTTGCCTAAAATTGATTACTAGTAAAGTACCAAATGTTTAGGTAGGTTTCTTTTTGCTCAGTGTTGCCTAGCAGAAATTTTCACCAGCCGCCACTGAAGGCTATAGATATATAATATAGAAACCTTAGCGTAAAACAAATAATATATACTATGATTCTCTGTCTATGTTTGAAATGAGGCCTCAAATTTAAGCATATCCAAATACTACGTGATTCTATAATAATTATAGCTCCGGCGCCATTGATTGAAAGATTTGCGCATTTGTGGTAATTTTTATTTTTATGTTACAGGATGACTTTGGCGAGCCGATAGAGTGGGTACCTTTAATTAAGGTAAGTTTAAAACTATAGTTATTTGTTATAGAAGGGTGCAAAAGTGTATTTTAACGCTGAGTGTGGAATTGAAAAACAAACAAGTCCTTTCCTCTCACTATAGCGAGGCAAAAAACGCGTTTATCACTGCTTCCATTATTTCCACAGGTGGTAAATCATGTTCATCACTAGATTCTCCCACTTTTATCAATTTTAAATCACAAAATTTGACTCACATTTGACTATTTCAAGATCAAATTACTATATCCACTAGTGTATAAAGTGCGTTTTTACGCGATGGCAAGTGTTTCCGAGCTAGTACCTAAGGGGAAAAATTCATTATCAGTCGCCTGTTTCACATCGATGCCTTACGAGTATATGACTTCCTTCAATATCATTTGTGTTATGTATGTATTACAGGCCAATATAACAGATGGTCTCGCAAGACTCACGGTAAGTCAGAATTAAAATAGTACATTATGGTACAAGTGAGGAAACTCGAAACGAGTGGTGACAAATTAAAACACGATCGTAGTAGTCAATCGAAGAAAGTTGCGAAAATGGAAATCTTATCGTCATTAGGTATTTACTTTTAGTTTCGTATTGACGATTTCCATCAAAAATTATTATCTTGTCTTGGCAAGGCGGTATTTAAACTTTCTGTACCTACATGCATATTTTTATCATCTAACTTGACAGGTAATAAAAATATTCATGTAGGTACACAAAGTTTAAATGTGCCAAGACTTATATTGATCGGGATATGTATACCGTAATTACCTTTTTTTTGGAGCTATCGATATTTCAATGCAGTTACATGTTTAATTGTATCTATACCCGTGATCATGATACATGTCACTGCGTCGAAATATCTGAAGTTCCACAAAAATGAAATAGGTAATCACGGTCTACATATATCCCGATCAATATAAGTCTAATGATTCATTAGCAATGAAACTACCGCGATTCCTTCAAAACTCTGATAACAAAATTAGCTCCGATATTATTTAATAATTGTATTTGTAACTATAATTTTATAACATGTTATTTATATTAATTAGGACAGGAAAACGGGAAGGAACATGCAGGCCAGAATAAATGTAAGTTAAAACATACAAAAATAAAATCTTTTGAAGTTTCTAAGCAAAAACCTCAATTATTGTTAGGACGAATTTAAGTAAAATATGTATAAGATTTAAAACAGCGCAAATTTAAATTAGATATATTACTGTTGTGTTTTGAAGGATCAAACGGAATCCCTCAGGCGATTTACTTGGTCTAACAACATAACATTATTCTTTAGATACATATACAGGGCGTCCCAAGACTTTAAGATATGAAAGGAAAGTATTTTGCTGTAAGAAGACTAAGTTATTTTTTAATATTAGTGATAGGTACTGCATGCACTCAAAGATATTCTAAAAAAATTACTTGATTTTGTGGGAATCGACCCGACTTAAATATAAAAAATAAGTTTTTTGCAAAAATTTCATTTTTAGCACAAGCTTTTATCGCCGACTACTGTACCTTTCTTTCAACAATCATCTACTGCTCTTCGAGCTAAACACCCCTTACTCGATGGGGATACGACGTTTCATAACAAAGTGCTTATGACCACCTTTCTGCTCCATCATCAGATCAGCTTCATAATACCATAATATTGCATTGTCACGTAATTTACATATGTGTACAAAATTTCAGCTCAATCGGAAACCGGGAAGTGGGTTAAATTTAGCTTCTAGGTTTTGACGCACACTAACATACTAACAAGGCAACTTGAATGGAAGATTGTAAAAACACATCTACTTTTATCATGCCACTCGACAGAATGGACAAATTAATAACAATTCTTCTTAAGTAAGGAAATAAAACTATGGAAATGGATTACACCGCGAATAATGAATTTACTCCTTCATCCGTTGTATTGTATGTAAATTTATTATACGAAATGTATTTACTTTTCCATAGTTTCATTTCATGGGGAACTATCGCGCTAACTGAAGACAATCTTCTTAGGTAAGGAACAACTTAAAATGTGTGTGTGCACGGAAAAACGTCCCACTTTGTCGATTGCTATACCTAAAGCCGCTTTGTCAGTTTATTCATATAAAGATACAAGTAAATCTCGCCTTAATGGTAACCGACAAAGTGGGTCTGTTTCAATCCCACTAAGACACAGGTGTGTGCGTTCACCGCTAAGAAAACCCCATTTACTGTGGTTCCACAGTTCTAAGGCACAGCCCTTGCCTTGTCAGGAAGTATTGGGATCCTCGGAGTCCACATTTCGAGTAACGTCCAATTCCGTTGTCACTTGGAAGGGAAAGCTGCGTTGGCATCCAAAAAGCTCGGTGTGCTCAATAGAGCGAGGGGATACTTTACTCCGGGGCAAAGACTGCTCTTGTACAAGTCGCAAGTTAGACCCCACATGGAGTACTGCTGTCACCTTTGGGCAGGAGCACCTGGATACCAGCTTGGACCCTTTGACTCGATCCAGAGACGCGCTGTACGAATTGTCGACGATCCCAAACTCACGGGCGGTATTGAACCCTTAAGTCTAAGGAGGGACTTCGCCTCCTTATGTGTGTTCTATCGCCTGTACAATGGGTTGTGTTCTGAAGAACTGTTTGACATGATGCCAACGGCCACTTTTCATCATCGCACCGCTCGCCATCGACAGGGCGCTCATCCACACACCTTAACAACCTAAATGGTCGCGCACCGTACGGTTTCAGAGGAATTTCCTCCCACGAACGCTCCGGCTGTGGAATGAGCTCCCTGTCGAGGTATTCCCGATGTACTACAGTATGGGGACTATGGGGATCTTCAAAAAATGAGTGTACAAGTTTCTAATGGGTCGGCAACGCGCACGTGACACCCCTTGAGTTGCAGGCGTCCATAGGTTACGGTGACCGCTTTCCATCAGGCGGGCCGTATACCTGTTTGCCACCGACGTGGTAAAAAAAAACCACAAATTTTTGAGTTACTATCTACGACATGTAAGGTACTTTCCCTTAATGTCTCATAGTCTTGGGACAGCAAGCGCTGGTAGCCTAGCGGTAAGTACGTGCGACTTTCGTTCCGGAGGTCGCGGGTTCGAACCCCGGCTCGCACCAATGAGTTTTTCGGAATTTATATGCGAAATGTCATTTGATATTTGCCAGTCGCTTTTCGGTGAAGGAAAACATCGTGAGGAAACCGGACTAATTCCAATAAGGTCTAGTTTACCCTTCGGGTTGGAAGGTCAGATGGCAGTCGCTTTCGTAAAAACTAGTGCCTACGCCAAATCTTGGGATTAGTTGTCGAAGCGGACCCCGGGCTCCCATGAGCCGTGGCAAATGCCGGGATAACGCAAGGAGGATGATGATGATGAGTCTTGGGACAGCCTGTATATGCCGTTAAAATGTAGGAATGTTGACGTAATTACTCCAATCTTTTTACATAAGGACTAAATTCCAAAAAGCTTGACAAACAAATCTCAGTATTATTGTCGTACGGTAAAAGTTAGGAATAAAAACAGTTGTACTTCAAAATGGGACAATATTAGCTGCCTTTTACGGTAAGTAATTTGCTGTTTTTACTCAAGGCTTTTGTTATTTGATTTCTATTGAAAAATAGTCTGTTTTTCCAAGAAGGACCAAGTTCATTTACATCTCTAAGTTAAACAAAAGTAAATGGAAGTGGTTAATTCTTCTGCTAATCAACACTATATGCCTACAATTATTAATTAAATGTGTAATGTCATTTGTTGTTCTTATAAAAAATAAAAACACGCAAAAATATTTGTTGAAAATATGATTTTGGCCATTTCCAGGCTGCGAAACAGCGCCATCTAGTTTTAAGCCTAAAAGGCCCATACATTTCAGGGGTACGCTTTTTTGGATGGGCTTGTCTGTCCCGTATTATACCGTCCTTGATTCAATCATTCCAAACAAGGTAGGGGGAGTCCGAGAGAATTACGAGAGACGAAAACTTACGAAATACAAAATGGTGACCGTTTGTTTACAATCTAACTACTTGTTTACATTAAGGTACTTTTATACAGTGTTGGGAATGGAAGAAACCCCATATACTATGTAGAAATCGGTTATTAAATAATAGCGAAGAGGATCGAGTATTATAGAGAGTTACTGTTAAAGTAAAATGTGTAATCACAGTGCATAGACTGCCATCTCTCGACTCAAGCTTAAAACTTTTCAACCTCAGTTTTGACAATTTGGCCCATATTGTTAGCATGATATGTGTTGATATGTCACAGTTTCGATTTCTGTCAACCCCTTAGTTGCCAAGAGTGGCACTGAAACTTGAGTAGTTTCATGTGCTCTGCCTACCCCTTCATGGGATACAGGCGTGTTTGTATGTATGTTGTATGTATGATATGTGTTAAAATGTCAAAAATTAATATTAGCGCCATCTAGTCGAGCGTTCCCGAAAGGTGTAACGCCATCTAAGCCACCGTAATACCTTTTTCTCTAGGGCTTAGCTAGAGGTACGTTTTTTTCTTAGACTTTATCCGTCTATACGGAGTTACATTATGTCTTTGATAATAGGTAGGTACACTTATGAGTAATAATACTTCAAAATAATATATCTATTCTAGGGCACAGTCTTCGTTCCAGTTTCTCACCAGTCTACTACAACGGTAAATGACAATTTTAAAATAAATATTTATTATTAAGGAACAAAAAATATTTATAATAAAGTAAAAGACAGATCAGACATCCAATCATGATGAGTGGAGGAAAGAGGGGGAGGCTTTTGCCCAGCAGTGGGACATTTATAGGCCTAATAAATATATATTGTAAGGATTTTTATGAAGAGTACCTACATTAAGACTGGCTGTAATTTTCACTTTAATATTTACTCCAAAGTTAGGTCCAGTTGCATCAACCACATTTGACAGACACATCATCGTCACGCAGCAGACGTCTATGGATCTTCCCATACAATAACATTTAACGAACGCTTTAACGATGACAGATGGTTTGATGCAAAAAAAAAACCTAAAATGTTTAAAGTTAAATTTCTAAAAACTAAATTGCAGACAGAGCCGACAACCACAACGACACAATACACCACCACACCGGACCCAATCATGGAGTCTTTGCTCCAATACGTGACTCCTCGGAACTTGAAACCGGAAGACTGGTTGGCTTTCGACGTCACTTTGAATAAGAAGAAAGCTGCTGAGACAGTACGTATTATGTACTTCTTTTCAAAAGCAATATATGATATGTGTAAATGTGAATTTTCTTTTCTCGAGAATAATCATTAGACCCAATTATGAAAGCACTGGTTAGAATACTCGAAACTTGCAACGAGAATTCTAGCTTTCTACCTGACCTTCAACAGAAAAAAACAGTGTTTATTTTGTAAGTCAAAATTGTATGTATGCCAACTACATGCGATGTTCAAAATAAAATAAAACTTATATAAATTTTGGGACTAAAATCCCAGGAGAGTCTTGGAATCCTTGTTCTGATGCATGACTTCTCGGAACTTGAAACTAGTAGAAGCTTCTCTAAGAAACCGTTTGGGGGCGTTGTCAGTTTTTCTATACATACAAATTAATGTAATATTCTGTGGCGTTAGTCGAGTCGTTCAGTATAGCATGGACAGCATGGTAGATTTCATTGAAGTATAAATCCTTAGAGTGAGTATCTTTTTTCAGTGTTCATGTTTATGTATAAGTTTCTTTGTTAACCTTATGTTATTTCAATGTTTCAGTGTGCCGCGGATGGATGTCAAGCAAGGGTATGTTAATGAAAATACCAGTTAAGATAACTTGAACCAACTCGAAAATCTGCTTTTTTGATATATTTTATCTTTAGCTTTTGGATTTTGTGAAAACATCTCTAATTTTCTGTTTGACTTGATGTAAATGATCTTTTTCAGAAGGAGGATTTTTTGTAAACCTGAAATTATTGACCACATTTATCAAAAGTTTATTAATTGTAGTAACGCCATTCTTCTAGTTCTACTTATACAAACTCTTACTATGGGCACTGGTCCCATCGCGAGCTAGTCAGCTATGAGCTATCAGCTACAAAAACGAACAAAAGATAATCACTCCCGTGTAAATAGAAGAGACATGGCGATGTCTTTAGTTTATAGTTACTCGCCCAGCGGTGAGCTATCAAAATCGCCGTGTCTCGTATTTGCACGGGAGTGCTTATCTTTTGTTCGTTTTTATGGCCGATGATAGCTCATAGCTTACTAGCTCGCGGTAGGAGCAGTGCTATAATTATTTTTCACGATATCTTACGTTACAGTGCCACAAAGATGAGTGTGGAACTGCGGTAAGAATCGAAAAACTATTAAAAATTTAAATAACTTAAGATATTTTTTGAATTTTATTCAAAAGGTGAAATTTAATGACTGTCTTCCTCACCTTATGGTGATGGCAGATTGATAACTAGGAATTTCAGTCATGTCGGATTCGGTTATCCGGCCGGATCCGGAAACTTTTAGAAGCTATCGGATTCGGTCAATGTCACGAGACCCGGCAAAATAAAAATAGGTACATCTAAACACAGCATCATCGGCATTATGAGTTTTTAGACCAGATTTTTTTACTTCATTGTACACCTTTATTATTTCCTTTATTTATTTTGCTTCTTAGGTTAAGCTTTTTATAATATGAATATAAAAGTAAAATACAAAAACACATACAAAACAATATAAAAAACATATAAACACATTATAAAAAACCTAACCTAGGGTGCCGCCAGCAGCGGGGCAGGGCCCAAGCTGCCGGGTACACCTTTTATTATTAATCTCTTATACACATTAACCATATAAATAGTACCTACTTGGGCGAGCGAATTTCGAAAACTCGGAAATTCGCGTTTTCCGAGACCTAATAGTGTGATCCCAAAAACCCCCACATAACAAATTTCAGCGAAATCGTTAGAGCGGTTTTCTAGATATCGCCGATAACAAGAATTACTTGATGCAAATCATGTAAATAGGTTAAGATATACAATTTAAGATTGTTTAAAAAATGAGCGCATCTTGCCATTAAACGTAACTGTTTGGCAAGTTTTTTAATGTAAAAAATTAGTTTAAGTTGTTTTTTTTTCAAAATAAGTAAATTAAAAAAATCTTATACTTTTAAACGAGCAATTCTTGTATATTTATTTATTTATTTATTTATTTATTTATTTATTTATTTATATATATATTTATTTACACTGACGATCTCGGAAACCGCTCTAACGATTTCGCAGAAATTTGTTATGTGGGGGTTTTTGGGGGTGAAAAATCGGTCTAACTTATCCTTAGGTCCCGGAAAACGCGAATTTTCGAGTTTTCATGAGTTTTTCTTCGCGCGCCATCTCGTGTGCAGTAGTTGTACTGTTAAGACAGAATTCTTTCGGTTGATGTAAGTACTATTTATTGCAAACACTAGATGGCGACACAGGTCAAGGCTAAAACGAATAGAAAAATACACTATTTGAGTTTTTGTGGCGAAATGCGCGCCATCTCGTGTGGAGTAGTTGTGTTGTTAAGGCTGAGAATTCTTTCGCTCGATGTAGGTACTATTCATTTTTGAACTAGATGGCGACACATGTAGGATACGAAACAGAACCGAGCGAAGCTCGGTTGCCCAGATATTATATATATTAAGCATGTTAGAACTCAGAAGGATGGGTGCCTAACTGTTACAGATTTGTCGACTTATTTACTCCATAGGGACAAAACAAAAAAAAGTTAACTGACATGAACACAAGATTACCATTTACAAACTTGATTTCTCTATCCACAACTCCGCGCTAAGTTATTCAAGAATCGCGTTCAAACATAAAATATTATCCCATTAGGCGGCCAAGAAAAATGGCGGAAAACAAGGACTCTCAAGTTTTAGAAAAACGATGCGCATTTACAATCATTTGCTTGAGAACGTCTCCGCAAAGTGAAGGACTCGATTACTAAGTCGGAAGCTCGAGATTGTAAGTGTGATTAGATCGAGAGCTCGAGTTTGTAGGGAAGATTCTCATGATTATTTTAGAGGCTCGAGTTTTTGTGCGAGGTAATTTTAGTTAAATGGTCAACTGGCCAGGTCAAATAATGAACAAATGCATTACACTTTGCAATGTAAAATATTACAAGTTTTTATTCAACTTGCCTTGTTAGTAGTTAGCGGTACAACGTAGAAACTAAAGACCCACTTCCCAGTTTCCGATTGAGCTGGAATTTTGCACACATATGTAAATCACGTGACAATGCAATATTATGGTATCATGGAGCTGATCTGTTGATGAAGCAGAAAGGTCGTCATAGGAACTCTATTATGAAAGGTTGTACCCTCATCAAGGGGTTTTTAGAAACGTTTCGGAGAGCATTAGATGACTGTTGAAATAAAGGTACAGTCGGCGATAAAAGCTTGGACAAAAATAAATTTTTTGCAAAAAATACTTATAGATTATTAAATTTAATCTTGTGTAGGTATTTTCAGTATTTTTTGCAGTTAATGTGTGGCTCCATTATATTTGAAATTATTCACTTATGAATTTTTGCATGCTAATTACGGGTGCGTATCGATCGATATAACTTTTTTTGATATATTTTTAGTCGTTATAACGATCATTTGATATAATTATTGAATCATATAACAAAAAATAATATACTAACAAATTGTATAATTCTTATTTAATATAATGTTCATTTTTTCGAATAACATTTATTATAACATACTTTGAGTATAATGCTTATTTCCGATAATAAACAAATTGTATAACATAAAATCTTTCTAAAGCACAGTTAGAATAACAAAAAAATGTACAATAAATTAAATCCATCACTTACCAGAAAAGTAAATTAGGTTAGAACTGTGACCCCTACACACAACGCGCTGCTACCAGAAAAATAGGTTAGGTTAGGTTAGAACTGTGATCCCTTCAAAAAAGAATAATTTAATTCATGAAATGTTTTATACTGTTTGCTAGTTATATTATACTAGTCGTATATCAATAGATAGTTATACCATATAACGGTTATTATAAATAATTGTTATACGAAATAATGATTATACAAAATAAAAATAGATATTTTGTGGTTATACCAAATGTTAATTATGTCAAATGAGTAATTATATCCTTTAAATATATACCAAATGTTGTTATATCAAATGTTACTATACCAAAAAAAGTTATACCAATCATTACACACCCGCTAATTACATATATCACCGTATATACATTTTAACCGAAATTGTCAATTTTATTACAAGCATGTAGGTCAATAACAGTGAATAATAAAATTACTTAATTTATACAAAGGCTAGAAATATGTTTCGAAGTGTATGGAATACCTACAGTTTACGCTCATTTGACAGTCAACTATATAACTTAGGTATATACCTATGTTTATGTAGCTAGTGGTCTCAGGGCCCATAATATACACACCAGTGGCTTGGCGCGTTTTTCGGGATCTGTTTTGTATGAACTACTGCAGATACTGGAGAATTCTTGGGAACCCGTAAGGAATCGAGTTGTATCGACGCCCCGCCCATGTTACACACACACGTCTGTAAAGTTTTGTAAAGTTCGAGTTGTGCCCATCACTAATGCTTTAACGTAAACTAATGTTGATTTCAGTGCCAGGGCGACACTTGTGCTACCGGGGTGAATAGCTTTATTTCAATTAAGAATTTGCATGCATGTGGCATTCCTAGTCTTAAGGGTTCTAATGCATCGTGCAATGGGGTCCTTTTCGTTAACCCTAACAGGAATTCTGTTAAAATGATTTTAGGGTTTCGTATCAAAATGATAAAAGCACAATAAAGGAACCCTTATTGTGCTTTGTCCGTCTGTCTCTCTGTCTGTCACATTACCAAATGTTTCTTAGAAGAACTAGTTATTTTATGAGATAGGAATTTGCATCAACAGCAATTTTATTAAAGGAGGAAAGAGCAGACAAATAATGGCCCAACCATCTAACCCCCCCCCCTCCCCCCACACATCTAGCCCCACGCGTGCGGAGCGTCGGACCAACTGTAGGCCTAGCACATGATTGCCGCGGGAGTATGTCGCCGCGAGATAGACCACATGTCTTCTTCTAATTGTATTAATGAAATAAAGACGGGTAGTCAAAATACGGAAAAATATGCCGCGTAGACGACGACGGAAGATGCTAGATGTGGCACCCTTACGCCGTGGCTTGCGTGGGCGACGGTCGCGCGATGGTCGCGCGACGGCGATGCGACGCATACGAAATCAAACCTTATCGATATGGAAGTATGACGCCGTGGCTTGCGTGGGCGACGGTCGCGCGATGGTCGCGCGACGGCGATGCGACGCATACGAAATCAAACCTTATCGATATGGAAGTATGAGACGCCACGGCGACGGTCGCGCGACCGTCGCCCACGCAAGACACGGCGTTAGACACCGATATTTTATTTGTTTAGATAGGTATAACCTTTCCTTTATATATTGTAGTGTATCGGACTCTCTTGCAAAACAATGGTAAGTGATTGATTATACAAAGTATTTTTGGATAACACAATCAATGGAATATAACGGACTATCTATACACAATCGAAACAATAATGTATTAAAATATAATAAATGTAAAATTCGTCTTCTTTGCGTAGCTAAAAATTGTAATAATTCATACTTTTTATTACCTATATTTGTTTTAAACTCGTTTCTACTCGTCGACTTTATCTGTCAATTTTATTAGGACACCACAGACTAAACTATAAGTACTGACTTTTCAGTGTTGGGTAGTCTTTGATACTTAGTCAAATATAAATATTTCATTACAGTTCACTTTAGTCAAATGTAATAATTTTCAAAAATAGAACTTCATACAAAATCTATACTAATTTGCGATACCTGGAAAATGTTTCTGCAGCTGAAACACATTGTTTATATCTATCGCGTTATCGACCAATCAGAGACAGTTATTACAAATAATTGGTTGCCAGGAAATTCGATGTTGATACAACGGTGAACGACGCTATTAACATTAATTTTAACTTGAATGATGATATTGTTCGTCCATTGATGAATGAAATTACTCATACTTAGAAAAA
This sequence comes from Leguminivora glycinivorella, assembly GCF_023078275.1. Lineage (NCBI taxonomy): Eukaryota > Metazoa > Arthropoda > Insecta > Lepidoptera > Tortricidae > Leguminivora > Leguminivora glycinivorella. The sequence goes on from NC_062990.1 coordinate 10,635,551, forward strand.
GTATTGTAATAGTGATATACTTAATTAAGCTTTTCACTCTCGTACCGTACCACTCAGCATCAGCAAGCTTCGTGGCCTAAACATGGTACTCGACTAAAAAGCTCTGTATTATGTCACGATTGTATAAAATACTTCTATTTACAGTGTGAAGGCCCTGGGTGTTTGTCTATGGTACGTGTACCTTCATATACCATGATAAAATTAACTAAGTCCGATTAAAATTAACTCAGTAACGATGTGACAGTATGTATAAATATTTATATTTAATATGACATCATACTGTTGGATTTTGACTTTGACTTCGAAAATTTTTCATATGGCGACACCCACGGATTTTAGAATCACGGTATGCGATACAAAGTCCTAAGCCTGCTCATGGCAAAGCATCTGGTGAATTCTTCTACCCATGCTTTTAGATACTTAGGTCGTTTTTAGGGTTTCGTAGTCAACTAGGAACCCTTATAATTTCGCCATGACTGTCTGTCCGTCCGTCCGTCCGGGGATAATCTCGGTGACCGCTAGCACTAGAAAGCTGAAGCTATCAAGCACGCCGACAAACTGGTAAAATAAAAAATGGAAAAAAAAATGTTTTATTAGGGGACTAATACCTATTTTTTTTCATTTCAACCCTAACGTGTGATATATTGTTAGATAGGTATTTAAAAATGAATAGGGGTTTACTAACCTCATTTTTTGATATTGTTAATAATTTCGGAAATAATCGCTCCAAAAGTAAAAAAAAAAATATGTCTCTCCCTCTCCTACTTTTGAACCATAAGTTTTAAAAATATGAAAAAAATCACAAAAGTAGAACTCTATAAAGACTTTCTAGGAAAATTATTTTAAACTTGATAGGTAGAACAGTTTTGAAAAAAATACGAAAACTAGGGAACCCTACACTGAGCGTGGCCCGACACGCTCTTGGTCGGTTTTTAATGTTCATTTCATCAAATAATAGTTCATTAAATAATTTACATACTTTACTTTTTTGTAGTGTATCGGGCACAACTGTAGAACGAAGGTAAAAAGAAAACAATCTGCATATCACATATTGTCCCCTTTGATGTAGAATTGTTGATATAATATATGCTAAAAGTCAACCCTTAAACGAACCATATTTTTCTACAACCTTATATATTATCAAATAATAGCGAGCAAGCGAAGCAAGTGCTACGTTTTAGCTCAAGCTATTTGCTTTTTTATGTCCGGATGTTTTGCTCTACAGTGGCCCGTTTCTCGAAAGGTACAAGTGTGTTGTATTAGAAGTGTGTTTCCATGACAACCCATACGATTTGACAGTTCGGGCACTTGTAATACAAGCCTTCTAAAAGCAATTCTAAAAGGATTCTCGTGAAATTTTGTGACCAGATTCTATGACTCAAAATTTTTTTTGTCGACCCAGATTTAAATTTTAGTACATTACGATAGAAATGCGGAAAAGAGTAAGTTAGAAACGAATGGCGATAAATTAAAACACGACCGAAAGGAGTGTTTTAAAATCGACACTAGTTACGAATATCCTTTTCGCACGTGTATAGTACGATGTTTTTCAGTACAGGTTGTCCTCTGAAGTTTCGACCAGACAAGAAATGTACCACTTTGCGTGGTAGTGTGAGCAAAAAGCGCCATCTGTACTGAAAAACAATGATATAATGATTTAGACTTATATTGACCGGGATATAGACCGTGATTCGTGGTTTGTCCGTGATCATGATGCATGCAACTGCGTCGAAATATCGGGAGCTCGACAAAAATCAAAAAGGTAATCACGGTCTATATCCCGGTCAATATAAGTCTAATGAAAATAACCGTGAATCATTCAAAACTCTTATATAATGATTTGTTTGTTTGGCTTTCTAGTGCAGAGGCCATTCATGTGATGCTCGGGCAAGTATTTATTTTTATTTTTTGACCAATGGTATTTAATACTTACTTTTACTTTAAAATTGTGGGACAAGTATGTCAAAACTTATTTTATATTTCATATAAGTACCTACAATTTTATTATTTCAGGTAAAAGTACCAATGGGTAGTCGAAACTGTTATATGCTAAGGGTTTGTCAAGTATTGGAAATTGGCGTGACGAGAACTGGTACATTTACCTCACCAAGATATAAAGCTATATTATAGATATCGTTTTATTAAGGTTTGTTTAATTATATTTTAATTTGGCTTAAATTTCTGTTAACAGTGCATCGGCGATTCGTGTGAGGCATCAGTAAGTTTTTTTCTAAACACCCATCTAGTAAAATTATCAAAATATGTAAAATTTGATACACAATCGGGTCAATCCGTGGCAAGAGTAACATGAGTCACGATTTTATGGGTGTTCCATTTATTCACTTTGCCAGTTCAAGTGATAGTCTCTAAGTGTTACTTTCTCGATATAGGCGTAGATGTTTTATGTTTGACATGATGCCAACGGCCACTTTTCATCATCGCACCGCTCGCCATCGACAGGGCGCTCATCCACACACCTTGCAACCTAAATGGTCGCGCACCGCGCGGTTTCAGAGGATTTTGCTCCCGGGGACGCTCCGGCTGTGGAATGAGCTCCCTGTCGAGATATTCGCGATGAACTACAGTATGAGGTTCTTCAAAAAAGGAGTGTACAATTTTCTAATGGGTCGGCAACGCGCATGTGACACCACTTGAGTTGCAGGCGTCCATAGGTTAAAGGGACCGCTTTCCATCAGGCGGGCCGTATACCTGTTTGCCACCGACATGGTATTAAAAAAAAGATCGTTTCATTTGAAGCCGTGACTCACGTTACATTTACGTGGATTCACCCAGTCTACTATGTTCCCTCCATTTCAAAGATATAGTTGGAATGATTAAGATGGCTGGCAGTCCTCAACTGTGCGTTTCTCCAGAAACTTCCCGCCCTTCAGCTTCAGCTAAACTGTGGATTGAAATTGTCGCCAGCGGTAGTTCCGGACCGATACGACCTTCAAACCTTCAAGAAAAGAGCGTACAACCATTTTAAAGGCCGGCAACGCAACTCTATCACTTCGGGTGTCCATGGTCGGCAGTGATCAACCTGTCTGCTCGTTTGCCTGCTACCTCATAGAAAAATGACATTAGTATCTCGTCGTCTTCCCACTTAAGTACCTAAAAATTTTGACGTTGCGTAATGAGCTTATTATCGCGCTAGTGCGGTAAAGGCGCCATATGTCTAATATCTCATTATTTTTACGTTTCAGTGTGATGGTATGATGCCATGCCGTTTCTCCATAAATGGGGAGGTGAGGAATATCGGCAGTGCCCATCCAGGGAGGCCTATAGCCAGGCTCCGAACTAGTGGTGAAGATGATGAGCTGAGTCTAGATTCTAACGAGCGAATAGGACAGAGATTTCATTAGTAAACATTGCAATAAAAAAGCAGAGGAAAAATTCGATGACAGTATCGATGTGTTTTTTTTAAATCTTCTACGTAGGTACCTATAGTTCATCGTAAACCCAAAATTTTAATCATCATTTTTCAGTACAGATGGTGCTTTTTTACGCACTACTTCGAAAAGTGGTCCATTAAAATTAACTAGGTAACGTTGTGACAGTATGTATATACTCATATTTAATATGGAGTTGCACTTTGACTTTGACTTCGAAAATTTTTCATATGTCGACTCCGCGGATTTTAGAACCACGGTATGCCATAAAAAGTCCTAAGCCTAGTAATGTACTACGTTACAGACGTTACAGTCAAACCATTTTGAAAGCACGTCACCATCGCGCATTTATCAACGCTATCTTTTATGTTTTTTTTTTAATAATATGATAGGATATTGTCTTCGATTACCACGATAGTTACTCATGAAATAAAACTATGGAAACGGGTTAGGTATATCGCGTGTACAATTCATATCCAATTTCTTTCAATTGGGATGAATTGTAAATTCATTATACGCGATATAATCCGTTTCCATAGTTATATTTCATAATATGATAGGATCTTAAAAATATATTATGTACGTATGCGTGCATACATACCGCGCGTCCTACGCTTGTATTTTTAAAAGAAGTACTGCCGGCGTAGCCGAATGCCAATAGTCTACGCCAGACACTGACAGAAATGCAGTATGGCTCTGTCGTAGCAAGCCGCTTGCTACGACAGATCTTATAGCATAATATTACATTAGCAGAATTATTACTCGCTATCAGGCCCCGTAGCCGAATGGCATTTCTCCGACGCCAAACGAAAGCGATACGCCGCTGGCTCTGTCGCGCCAATACGCAAGCGCGATAGAGATAGATATCTACTAGCGCTTCGTTTCGTGAGCGTTTCGTGAGCGATTGTGCCATTCGGCTAGCCACCCTGAAAAGAAAAACTGCCCCAGACTTAGCAAGCGTGATATCTAGAGACAACTTCGAAATAGTTTTTTTTTATTGATTTATCTAAAAACACGTATATACAATTTTTTTTACATTATATTAGATATTATCGTGAGCACATTTGGCTACGTACTTTGGTCTTAACCCTTCGTCTGTGTTTGATAAGGATCCTAACATATGGCGTTGGACTTCAAAAAATATGTCAAAGTTAATTATTTTATGACCATTTTTAGGGTTCCGTAGTCAACTAGGAACCCTTATAGTTTCGCCATGTCTGTCTGTCCGTCCGTCCGTCCGTCCGTCCGTCCGTCCGTCCGTCCGTCCGTCCGTCCGTCCGTCCGTCCGTCCGTCCGTCCGTCCGTCCGTCCGTCCGTCCGTCCGTCCGTCCGTCCGTCCGTCCGCGGATAATCTCAGTAACCGTTAGCACTAGAAAGCTGAAATTTGGTACCAATATGTATATCAATCACGCCAACAAAGTGAAAAAATAAAAAATGGCAAAAATTGTTTTATTAGGGTGTACATGTGTTTTATGTGTGTGTAGGGCCCCTACATGTAAAGTGGGGGCTGATATTTTTTTTCATTCAAACCCCAACGTGTGATATATTTTTGGATAGGTATTTAAAAATGAATAAGGGTTTACTAAAATCGTTTTTTGATAATAATAATATTTTCGGAAATAATCGCTCCTAAAGGAAAAAAAAGTGCGTCCCCCCCCCTCTAACTTTTGAACCATATGTTTAAAAAATATGAAAAAAATTACAAAAGTAGAACTTTATAAAGACTTTCTAGGAAAATTATTTTGAACTTGATAGGTTCAGTAGTTTTTGAGAAAAATACGGATAACTACGGAACCCTACACTAAGCGTGGCCCGACACGCTCTTGGCTGGTTTTTTTGATAGAAACAGACGGGTTAATACTGTGACAAGATCGTTCGATGTGGCATTCTCTGGGGGAGGCATCTGTGTCTCGTTGCCAAAAATGTAATATTAGAACAGTTTACAACTTATATTACAAACAGAAGGAATTGAAAACAGAATACTGATTAATACTACTGTAATATTAGCTAAGAATTGGTGAGCATTAAACTTTTCGTTCGTCGCGACATCTATTGACAAGTAGCAGTATTGATAATTTACGCTAGTTAACGCGTGGTTGATGCGTGATTGTCGCTAGATGTCACTTAACTATGCTTAAACCAAAGAGGATCGAGTATTATAGAGAGTTGCTGCCAAAGTAAAATGTGTAATCACAGTGTAAGACTGCCATCTCTCGACACAGGCTTATAACTTTAGAACGACAGATTTGACAATTTGGCCCATATTCTTAGCTTGATGTGTTAAAATGTCAAATATAATATTAGTGCCATCTAGCCGAGCGTTCCCCAAAGGTGTAACGTCATCTAGGCTACGGTACCTTTTTCTCTATGGCTCAGAGGTACGTTTTTTTGTTAGACTTTATCCGTCTTTACGGAGTTACATATGTCTTTGGCCTAAACCTACAAATAACCCGCATTTACTGATGTGTGGAGTTATTCCCTTACTTATAACTCTATGGCTGAAATGTTGATGATAATCTTATTTAAAAAAAAAATGACGGGTTAGCGCAAATGTAGCATCACTCGTCACCATAATGAAATTATATCACTAATACCCTGAAAATCTCATTTCGCTACACGACCTTAAAGGAAAAGAAATGGTAAGTAATTAAATTACATTACCAAGAATTAATGAGAAACACGCATTAATTATAATTATAACTTGGAACCTTGACTTTTGTTTTATAATATTCTTGGAAGGTAATTAGATAATGTAAACAACTGTGCGTTTCTCCAGAAACTTCCTGCCCCGCACAGCTAAACTGTGGAATGAATTGTCGCCTGCGGTATTTCCGGACCGATGCGACCTTCAAATCTTCAAGAAAAGAGCGTACACCCATCTTAAAGGCCGGCAACGCACCTCCAACACCTCTGGTGTTTCGGGTGTTCATGGGCGGTGGTGATCGCTTACCATCAGGCGACCTGTCTGCTCGTTTGCCTCCTATCACATAAAAAAAAAAAAAAAAAACATGTTTTACGTCCTACGCGAAAACGCAAAAACTACGGGGTGTACCACACGTGTATCATCACAAATCATTTATCGTGATTGATTTACCGAAAGGCCTCATCGGAAGACCAGCGCTGGAAGTCGCCAGCAACTTGCTGAGATGAGACCATTTCGTGGCACTTTTCTTTTGTGTGGAAGTATGTTTGCTTGTTTGTGTCGTTAATTTTTGTGTATATTATATTGTTATCGTCGTGTGCTTACGAATAAAAATATTTTTGTTCTATTCTATTCTACAAACGGATGATGAGGCATCCCCAAGAGTGCAAAGTAATTTTATAAAAATTGTAACTTGATGTCCATAACTTACCACCTAGTTTTGAATCCAAAGTTGATCTAAATCTTTTTTTATTGCTTTAATTTGATGTTTTGCGAATTGCGTAAAATTTTGTGTGTGACTCGGCGGCAAAAGTAGTTTAACCTTCGTGGCTCGAAACCCTTGCTACTCACCATTCCCTACGATCGCGGTTCAATATTAGAATATTTCGCTTGTGTATCAATACGCACGTGCGGTTAAACAACAACTTGGCCTCCATAGCAAATAACTATTTTAAAAGGTTAAAAAAGTACCGTCTAGAATCTAATGTAAAAACAATGTATCAAACAAGAAAATCATCCTGTATCCGCCACTCGCCCCACTCAGTGCCTACGCAAACTCGTCCGATCTATTCTAATTAACGTCTACTTAACTAACGCGATACGCTTACGGAAAACCTTAGCCGCTTAAGTCCTTCTGGACGCGCACGATATAGTGAGATAAGGAATGCAATGCACGGTCGGTTGTGTATCTACTTGAGTGGGTGCTATTTCATTTTTACCCGCTAATTTTGTAGTGTAAGTTATTGCTTTGTTTAGGCCCATGACTACATATTCCCAATCCTACAGATTCTCTAATCTACAGAGTCCCAATTTAACAGATAACCAATTATACAGATTCCCAATTCAACAGATAACAAATTACACAGGTTCCCAATTTAAGAGACAACCAATTATACAGATTCCCAATTCCACAGATTCTCTATAATACGGATTCCCAATTTAACAGATAACCAATTACACAGGTTCCCAATTCTACAAATTCTTTATTCCACAGTTTCTTATCTCTACAGTTTCCCAATTATACAAATTCCTAAATGCACAGATTTTTTAGTTTATTTATTATCTATTATAAAACAGAGCCGCTTTCTTTGTAGTCAGATGAAAAACTTTGGTTAAATTTTTAAACTCTACAGATTAGCATCCTTCAAAATGACAGCCAGTAATTATATTCATCTAAAGAAATAGTTTTTATCTAATTTGATACAACATACTCAAATAACATATCATATTTTTATGGTGCTATTATAATATTTAATAATATTGTATAAATATATGTATTAGAGTAAAATTGAAAATAGTATACATATTTTCAAATATGGCCGTACTAATAGTTATAATCTGTAGAATTGGGAATCTGTAGGACTGGAAATCTGTTGGACTGGGAATCTGTAGAATTGGGAGTTTGAGGAAATGGGAGTCTGTATAATCACGAATATGTTGATTTGAAATTTTGTAGAATACCAATTATGTACAATTGTGAATGTGTAGAATCAAGATTCTGTAAAATTTAAATTATGTAAAATTGGGAATCTGTAGAATTGTGAATATGTAGAATCAAGATTCTGTAAAATTTAAATTATGTAAAATTGGGAGTCTGTAGAGATAGAAATCTGTAATACAAATCTGTAGAACTGGGCCTAAACCATAAATAATAATGTAAAATGAATCCCTCTTTGTCAGTATAGTCTAACGAGTTTTACACGTGTCTTGATCCGGCGACATTGCACGCAGAGCTTGCTGAGACTGCTAAGAGCTTACACTTCCGAGAGGTTTGAAGGACACAGCTTATGTTGGAGCAAAGGAGGCGCTGTTTTGTTTTTAAATATATTTAATAGGTAGATAAGTGAATGTAGGTAATTAATTAGAAGCCGCCGCCACCGCGCCTGTACGTTATTAGGTACGCTGTACGCCGTCAGATGGTAAGGACGATAAATGAAACCAGGCATATAATTCAATATTGTTATCATTAATTAAGAGGTGTTTTTGAGTTACTCTTAATTTTCACGCCATAGAGAATTTTTGAAAAATTTCCCAGCAGCAATGTACTGTAAACGTGGTTGCGATGACAATCAATGACAACTGTCAACGAGCGTTTAACGCGAGTGTGTTTGCATTACGTTGCGGGCCGAATTAATTTGTATGGATAAAAAAAATATTTCAATTTTAAGTAAAAGTTATCTAATTCCATTTTTAATGTCCTATACTCACACCACCGTTAAGAGGTTCGCCCGTATACACCCTGTATAGTTGCAGTCGAAGAATTTTAATATTTTGTACGAAACCAATAGCGGTGAACGCCTAGATTAGATTACATTTCTTTATTTCGTGATAAAAAATTACATTATATTGTAACGTGTTAAAAGTATGTTTTCATAGTCGTAATGTCTCCCAATAAGGATCGTCATTTACAAAGAAACAAATACGTATCTATTGTTAAGAATCTCATAACTTCACAAATTATTTATATAATATTTTTAAGACAATGTTAAATATTTCATAATTTTACCCAAAGATTGATATATTTTTTGTATGTTGGCAACCCCGGCGGCGCGAGCGCGGGGCTGTCAGTTAGTTTTCTCGGCGTAAAGAAGTGAACTTTGTTTTCTGTGACGATTCGTAAAATAATAATAAATAGTACGAAGGACCCCTTTTGGAATCTTAATTACTATGTTGGTAAAAATTCAGAAGTGACATAAGTTCTCAAACCCACAGAATTGTGTTTTGTAAGTAAAGGATCAAGGACAACTTGGTATGTAAGAATTGTTTTTCTTTTCAATCTGAGCCGGCTTGCTACTCATACGATTTCGTACTTAATTATCGATCGTAGTTATCGGGGGTTACTGATATACTGAACAATTAACATAAATAACATGTTTTGTGCCCTGAAAGCAAACAGAAAATGTCGTAATATTTGAGGTTATTTGCAAGAAAATAGTTATGTTCTACTACTAGCTCGGACAAACTCGAGCCTCGATTCAACATAAGGTGGATTAAGTAACTTGTGTTATTGTTTACGGGTTAAGATATTCTCGTAGCATAGTAACTAAATTACGTAGAAAAGTCACCCACGAATATCGATAATATGTGTAGCGAACTGAGCGTGCTCTACCTATTCATTATGTTGAGAAACATGGTGAATACAACAATAATCATGTCACTATTAGCAATGATTTATATTTAACTTTATTTTCATTAGCACACTTGGTAATAACCGGCTTTGTCAAAGAGTTCTTTCCTTTCATATTGTTGTTCGGTAGTAGCCTACTTTTCAGTTACGGCCTTGTAGTCAGTGTTACGTACCAAAGCTTATTTGTTATTAAACCATAATTGTAATATTCTTACACACTGATTTACTTTAAAATGGTTAATAATATCATTAATGAATGTTGGATGATTGTAATTACAGCCATACAATTTGTCAATGAATAAAACACAACAGGAATGTAAAATGCTCTAAATAATTCAAATGAAATTATATTGAGTAAATAAATCACAATATGAAGTCCTCTGAGTTGTAATAGATAATAAAAACTGTATCTGCATAGTAGCCTGCACAATGTGCCAAGCGTACATTATCTACTTAACTGTCATTACAAAAACTTTAGAGCTGCATATAGAGCTCATATTTATAGGGTTTTAGCATATATTTCGGTTAATTGTTATGATTTCATAATAAAAATACAATAATGATAAATAAGTTCTTATGAAATCCGGTTATTCAACGGGCCAATTTGGGCTAATGAAATTTTGCTTGCAATTGCTACCTCAAGAAGTCAAGATGCTAGTGTACAATTTTTCAAATCCTAAATAGTATTTGAGATGAAGGAATATAGCAAGACAATCCATTACAAACAGTAGCATAGCGGGAAAGTGGCTTACTCGTTGGTTATTGATTTGGTTTTGTTAATGGTGGCTTCACACAGTTTCAATTAAGTGATTCTGCCAAAAGCTTATGACATTATCATGTAATATATACGGATCAGTTTGACAGTCCAGCGAGGTAATGTAGCCAGTGCCTGCGACACCTTACCGCAGGGACTTTTAGTTTTAGTTTTTATTTATTTACTTATTTCTATATATAGGAATTTTTACATTTAACGTTTATATAGAACTAAAATAAAAGTGACTAGTTATACTTACGAATTATTCATCAGAATATTTTAGTGGATTAAACTGATCAAGTACTTATTATACTAACTACATTCAATAACTAGTGCTTATTGGGTTTTATCATCCTCAACTCAAAACAATAACAAAAAATAATATATTTTACATTCTGACATTAAGATTCTAATAAAACAAAGACAGAACAATTTCACTTATACATAATGTTTTCGTCCATCTTTATTAAATTGGATGTCCACATTCCTACGGTCCACGGGTCGACCCATATTGTTGGTATTACACATTATTAAATTCTCAAAACTGCATTAAAAAATATATATGTATAAATGTATAATGATAAACGAACTATTGCATGCGGTACCTAAGGGTTAAATTGATTTAACATCAAGTAGTTTAAAATAAATCTATACCCGTCAAATAAAATTTTAGTACAACCAAACAATCTGATACAAATTGTTAATCACACATATACGGGGTGGGTCATAATGCGTTTATACATGGTGACCCATATAGTTCCCATGACTATAATAAATAAGGTTTTTTTTGATCACACAAACAGGGTGGGCCATAATTCATTTATAAATGGTGACCCATATAGTTCCCATGACTATTATAAATAAGGTTTTTCTTTAATATGTATATACAGGGTGGGCAATGATGCGTTTGCATGTGGTGACCCACTTAGTGCCATGTTTATACCTGATACGAATATTTTTTTATCGCACGTATACAGGGTGGGCCATAATGCGTTCATACATGGTGACCTACACAGTGCAAATGGTTATACTGAATACAATTCTTTTTATCGCACGTATACAGGGTGGGCCATAATAATACGTGAAAACAAGTAGAGATCGTTCAAGTTCGACTGAGCGCTATAGTCGAAGGAGAAGTAATTCTCGAAAGCATTTATCTAGTAGTAGTGAGAGTATTAGTGACTTTCATGATAAACGTCATAAATATCGACACCGTCATATATGACGGTTCACAATGTGTTTTAATTTGAGGAAATTGATTGTTCTTTTTTTATATTGTTTTGAATATTGAACTGCTTAAGTTTATGTGAAACTGTGAAGTTGTTATGTTTGTGTCTACTTATAATTGTTGAAATTTATCTCAGATAACACCACTACAGTTGTACTGGATGAGGCCGAAGCCCTTTTGTGGCAAGCGGTAGCCAGTCATTTCATCATAACGCTGGACGAGGCCGGAGCCCTTGTGTGGCAAACGGTAGCCAGACATTTCATCATAATGCTGGACGAGGCCGGAGCCCTTGTGTGGCAAACGGTAGCCAGACATTTCATCATAATGCTGGACGAGGCCGGAGCCCTTGTGTGGCAAACGGTAGCCAGACATTTCATCATAATGCTGGACGGGGCCGGAGCCCGTGTGTGGCAAACGGTAGCCAGACATTTCATCATAATGCTGGACGGTGCCGGAGCCCTTGTGTGGCAAACGGTAGCCAGACATTTCATCATAATGCTGGACGAGGCCGGAGCCCTTGTGTGGTAAACGGTAGCCAGACATTTCATCATAATGCTGGACGAGGCCGGAGCCCTTGTGTGGCAAACGGTAGTCAGTCATTTCATCATAATACTGGACGAGGCCGAAGCACCTGGTGTGTGCAAGCGGTAGCCAGATTATTTAGCTTATACTGGACGAGGCCGAAGCACCTGGTGTGTGCAAGCGGTAGCCAGATTATTTAGCTTATACTGGACGAGGCCAAAGCACCTGGTGTGTGCAAGCGTTAGCCAGATCATTTAGATCATACTGGATGAGACCGAAGCATGCGCAAACGGTAGCCAGTCATCTCACCGTAACACAGGACTGAGGCCACAGCACCACCGGTTGTGTAAGTGGTAGTCTGACATTCTATCGTTAACGTTGAACGACACCTAAAGGTTTATACATGTGAGGTGATAGTAAACGGTAAGCAGACTAATCAGTATTATATTCAATAATGAAATTTCAGAGTTCATATCGTCTTGAAATTCTTGAAGAATTTAACATCTTTATGGATAACTTGATGATGTGAAATGTTCATTTTAGAACTTGATCTGAACCAAGTGACATGTTCTCGCTTAATTAGGTATTCATCTTGTTTGATTTTTGGTCATTTTAACATTATACACCACGAATATGTTATTATTTTATTTAGTAGGTAATTCTATTTTGCAACATTTGTTATTCTATCCTAAAATGGGCACACAAGAGTACCTTACTTCAGAGAAATTTAACACTTTCGAAACCGGGCTCTACGCGGCGCTACGACATTTTCGCTACATACGGGTTTCCCCATGTAATCGGCTACGCTTCTACGAGCGGTGTGCCCGACAGTCGGGTTCTTGGTAGCGAAAGTGTTAACTAACGAAGAGGTTCGATAAATTTCCTTAAATTCGTGTTTTAACTGGACGGAGACTGAAGTAGCTGGTTACAAGCGGTAGCCAGATTGTTATTTTTCTAGAAATAAGTTGGAACACTGCTTGCGCAAGAGCACTCGTGGTGTCCAGCCCTGAAAGTTGTTACTTACTAATGTTGATCATATCATGACGAGACGTTCGTTGCACAGAACATAATGTCTCTGATTTGTTATATGATTATTTTGTGTCTTTCTTCTTTCTTACAAGCCGGCGAGATATTTCCTTAAACAAGCGGATACGATGGGCTATTGTGTTTCTACCATTATTCATTTTGGATGGATCCTTGAGGTGGACAAGAATTCAGCGTTCAGTTGTATAAGTTGCTGGCTGAAGGGGGGTGAAAAAAAAAAACATTGGTCGTAAACGCTGAGACTGCATGTTGGCTTAGCGCAGGACGTTTTCGTACTATTTTATGTATGATAATCTACAATTTTAATTTTGCGTCCATAACAAGCTTAAATTGATGATATTGAAATATCGACTAATAATACAATATTTAGGAATATCGACTGAGTCGCAGTTTTAAGTCTTTCCCTTATAATTCGAATGCTGCATACTGTATGGTCATTTTTCACTGTAAGTTAGCATATGAAACAAACTATTTTCAGAATCATTTGGAGGTACACCTCCTAAAGTAAATTTAATTTTATGTCAAATTTAGATACTCAATTTGCTGTTTTTTTTGTCTTTTTATTAGGTTAATTTTAAATTGCGGTATTCGTATTTGGGATTTCCTTTAAAAACCTCGTATTACTAGTAAATTTAAAGAACAAAGATAAAACACTTTTACATAGTCATGAAGTAGTGACGAAATGATAATATTTTATATGAGATGCGAAATGCAAAAAAAAAAAAAAAAAAAAAATACAACGGAAATAAAGTTTTGGGCATTATAACGAGGCGAGTTAGATCTATATACTATCGGAGATCTGACTTTTGGTACTTAAATATAACTTGCAATTTACAGGACATTTGTTATTCGCAAAATTTTTATTATTTACGTACATTACAAAACCATTACTTAGAATAGCTTCTGTCTCCTTGTAATTAAGTGATTGAAAAGTATAGGTGAGCTTTTTGGGCTCATTTTGGGGATTTGCCTTTCAGATGACAATGCTTTAGCATTGCATTGTAGGCGTAATTCACTATAAGTAAGCATAAAACTGCTCTAGTATCAGCTAGCTTAGCTCGTGTTTTTATACAAATTACCTATGATTAAGCGATAATGTGGTACCTTTTGTTTGAGAGTGGCACATTTGAACCACACTTGAAGAACCACATCTACGGGACATACTGGTATGGCCGCATTAACCTTACATAAATATATTAATACTAGTATTACCTGTGACCATTTTAATTAACTCCATAGTTATTATAATAAACAGTGCTTTTGCGTATCTGCACGTAATTATGGCACTAATGTAGTTTTAGTTTATTTATAGTGTATTCATAAAATATAAGTGACTTGAGTCATATATGACATCTTAAACAATTACTATTTTATGTTGATTATTGATACGATACGGCTGCCACGTGACAGGTTTAGCCAAGTGTGGAGCCGTACGATATTGATATCATGGTTTTTCAAAATATTTCCTATTAATAAATTATTCTTATCTTTACAATAACATTTCAAAAAAAAAAAAAATATCCTAATTTACCCATATATAAAGATCTTGATCTAGAATCTATTTTGTATAAAGGGCTCTAAACTGTTTGAGAACACTCTGAGGTTCCCAGAATCGTAGATATTATCTGGTGGACGGTGCAATAATTTAGTTGCTGTATGATTTATTATCTGGAACTAATCAAAATTTAGCAGTTGATTCAGATGAGCTGTATCCTGTTATAGAATTATAATGTATTTATTTACTTACAATTATGATTTTGTTTACACTAGTGCTTAGTGTTTACTTGCATAGAGGTTGATAAAACTTACTATTTATTAAAAAAAAAAAAAAAGTGTATAAGCTACGTAGATTTTAATGAACAAACGGGTCTTAGGGTCAATTTATGTTGGATTTGTGCTACGAATGGCTGTACTAGGTACGGTTCTAACTCGTGACAACCTCGTTGAAACAAATGGAATCTGTTTTAGCTATAGGTAAAAGCGTCGAGACTTCATTCCCATTATAGTCATTAAAAATTAGGAACAACATCTTATAGACTGATTCCGTATGTTGTAATATTCTAATTTTCAATAATAATATCTGGTAATCTACACAATTTTACATCCTACTATGATCACTGAATCGGAATGAAGACTTAGGCTATGATACTTGAGCTATGGCAGATATTAACGACCCATGCCTGTAATTATTCACTATGGATGTGAATACACGCAGCTTGTTCTGTATAAATAATACTTTAGCACGTTGGAAGATGTCAAGAAAGATACCGATTTTGATATGCTTATTGCACATGTGAAAACCATTTATGGAGCGGTAATCTCTATCGGCATCGCGGTACATTTGACGTACAACGATCGTACTTTTTCATCATTTTTATTCAAAGCTGAAGACAGACGCCTATCCGTTAGACTACTTCTCTTATTGTATTTTTTTTTTTGTAGTCGAGGTGACGAATGTAAATTGGATGCATATTTCACGATATTGTAGTACGTTTATAAGACTAAAAGCACATATCTTTAACTGCAAAGCGCAAGATTAATTAGAAATTATATTAAATAAGCTATAATGAAACAAAAATAAGATCACATAATTAAATAAGTATGTGATAGATTTAAATGCACGGTTTCTAAATTTATTACAACTT
Organism: Leguminivora glycinivorella; assembly: GCF_023078275.1. Classification (NCBI taxonomy): domain Eukaryota; kingdom Metazoa; phylum Arthropoda; class Insecta; order Lepidoptera; family Tortricidae; genus Leguminivora; species Leguminivora glycinivorella. The sequence goes on from NC_062990.1 coordinate 10,651,402, forward strand.
ATTTGAGTTATAAAACTTATTTTAGCTGTCAAAGTAACGGTCCGTGCAATACAACTCGTTTGTTTATTATGATTATTATATATGTTGTTGTGTGTTCTTTGTAAATTGAGTCTATTTAGTTTTAGTAATAATTATAGGAGAGATATTGTTTTTGGCACAAAATTATATAGGAATGTAACGTCTGGGAATGAACAGTTGCGACTGGAATCTATTTTAAAGTTATAGGTTTATATTATATGCACAATGAGGAATTCCAATGAGTGATTAATTTAATATTATGCAATAACCTACTTTAAGATTGGGATATGTAAATCTGATGTTATATATGCAATATAAATATCTGTGTTTGTAAAACAAGATGTAGACTATAAGAAATTCAAAATAATTTAGCTGTTACCATAACGGGCGTAAGAAAATATGAGATTCATTTAGCAAGAAATTCCATCTTGTGTTTTTCTCTTATTTGTGTATCGTCAGAATAATTTCATATTCAATTTAATGTTGTTCCATTGTTTCAATGTATGTTTTTAAATGTAGTTCCAGCGTTCCAACTCTATTTAGCAAGAGAGAAAACGGGAAATAGTCGTGTATTAATTATCTGCTAAATTAGATGGAATACTGAGTGCTCTTTCTCGTTTTAGAATAAATTTACCTAATATGTCCCAAATAAGTTTGTAAAATGTGGATTCAGTGCAGCTCAGCAAAAGAAGGTCGTTATACTGCTATCGCGCAGGTATAATACGCTATAGGCTACAAAATGTCCAACGAATGAGGACATTCTAACAAAGCAGGATGGCCGAGAGGGCCAGAGGTACTTACAGTTGAGTTGCACTGGATGTACAGATATATACATATATATATAAATATTTTTTCTCTTTCTATTCACTGTATTGAGTCATTTATGTAGTGGTTCGTCGCTACCTACTAACTTATCCTGATTGAATTACTAACCTGACATAATGGCTTGATTTGTGAATAGCTGATACTAGACCGATTGTAGAACATTTTAATCCAGCTGGGTTCGAGTGATCTCAACTAGTTTTTTTTATATTAGTTTTGTTCAAGGGTACGTTCATCCCAAGTTTTCGGGTAGATTAAAACTTACAAGTTAATTTAAGTTAATTTTAAAAATAATTGTTAAAGCTTGTTTGATTCCTTTTATCCATGTGTTTGTGCCTGGGACAGGCACTGGGTCAGGATGGTCGACTGTTAAGAATCTCATAACTTCACAAATTATTTATATAATATTTTTAAGACAATGTTAAATATTTCATAATTTTACCCAAAGATTGATATATTTTTTGTATGTTGGCAACCCCGGCGGCGCGAGCGCGGGGCTGTCAGTTAGTTTTCTCGGCGTAAAGAAGTGAACTTTGTTTTCTGTGACGATTCGTAAAATAATAATAAATAGCACGAAGGACCCCTTTTGGAATCTTAATTACTATGTTGGTAAAACTATACATATACCACAGTATAATAAAGAGTACTATCATAACGTATGGCCACTCCCGCTCCACGCTGAAAGTGACGACCACCCCCGCTCGGTTACCTCACAGTTACCGCCTGTCAAAAACGCGAACAGTCGACCTGTCATATCTCACTCATACAAGCATGGTACGCGTTCACCTACACGAGCTCAGACTATGTGCTAAGAACGCGCCTCTTTCATATATTTGATCGATAGTGTCCTAGATGTGCCTAGGTATATGTACTTGAATTATACCATAGAATAATAATTATTCTATGATAATACGGAGTATTGTGAATCAGGAGTTGAATTTTGAATGATTAACGGTTATTTTCATTAGACTTATATTGAGCGGGAGCTCGACAAAAATCAAAAAGGTAATCACGGTCTATATCCCGGTCAATATAAGTCTAATGTGAATCAAATTCAAAGTATGTAGGTTTTGTACCAGAGCATTTCTTTTTTCGCCACTTTTATGAAATGTGATATAATTGAAAAAAAATTTGCTGTTTCTACTCAGAACCACTAGCTTTTTCAATCCTAGTAGGTAAAAAAAATTGTCCCACACGATTTTTTCTTATTTTGTTACCATTTTCCGTACATGTTGTGTGGGGTAATAAAAGAGGAAAGTAACAAAAATGCATGGAAATTCTGGGACACTTTTTGTCTCCCAGTGAGATTGAAAGTACTCGTGATTCTGACTGAATCCTCGAATCCGCACGAAGCGCTTTGCTTCTTCTTTTCTTATGCGCACTGCCAAGGAGTGGAATTCCTTGCCGGCGGCTATATTTCCGAGCTCATATAACCCGGCAACCTTCAAATCAAGAGTGAACAGGCATCTTCTGGGCGAGCTTACTCCATCGTAGGCCACGTCTTTGCCTTTGGCTAGTCTGTGGCCAAGAGTAAGCCCATTTATAATAATAAAAAAAAAATACAATTGACCTAAAAATCCGTAAAAAATTCAAAATAAAAAAATGGCAAAAAAAGAAATGCTCACCTAACCGAGTTGTTTGATTTGTTGCTATGCCTCCGCTGTAAACTGCGCTGCGGCAAGGCTGGTGTAAGTGCAACTAAGTCTACTTCGGACTCGGACTTACTGTAATCCATCCTCTGCGTCAGGGTTGCTTCGCAGACCTTATGTATTTTATAATTTTAGAACAAAACGGGACTTAATCGCGTAAACTCTTACATTTATATCTACCCTGAGTCTACCCGTGACCACGAACATAATGTGATGTTCGAAACGTCGGGCCAAATATAAATGTAAGCGTTTACGCGATTAAGTCCCGTATTTTTCTAAAATTATGAGTGCAAATCGTCTTATATATTTTAACAACGATTCACAGAAGAGATAGATAGATAGATAGATAGAATACTCTTTATTGGCACACCTCAGCAAAAGATACAGCGGAGACAAAACAAATGATTATAAATAGAGGCAGACAACAGGCGGTCTTATCGCTAAAGAGCGATCTCTACCAGCCTTTGCAGCAACCTTTGTGGGCAGCAACCTTTGGGTAGCGGAAATAAAAAAACATAATCAGAAAGAGTAGGTGCTACGAAATGAAAAATCATACTTATTCTAATTTCCAACACACAAATTGAATAAACATACACATATAAGAGAATATAAATAGACTTACATAAACATACTTAAATAGTAATATACAGCAAGACAGATATATAGTAACAAACCAACAATATACAGCAATCATACCAACCACAGAGTAAAAATAGCAATACGATCACTAAGGGAGAGATAAATAATGTTCTTTAAGCATTTTTTTAAAAACAGAAATAGATTGAGCCCGTCTAATGCCCGGAGGAAGAGAGTTCCAAGAAGAAGAGTTATGTAGGGTTAATATTACTCGTTCAAATCTCCAAGAAAAAAAACGTACACCCATCTTAAAGGCCGGCAATGAATTCTGTAGGTTGTTAAGCTCATTAAGGCCCGCTTGCACCAACCACTTAACTCAAAGTTAGTGGACTGTTACTGTCAAATTCCATATAAAATGGAGGGTTAACCCTCTATTTTCGTTGGTGCAAGTGACCCTAAAAGAAGCTAACATACTAAATGAATGAATAACTGTGAGTGAACCTTAAGAAAAACATGAAAAATTATAATAATAAAATATCTGACGGACACGTCAAAAAAAATATTATGAAGTGTGATTCACAGTCATGTGCAATTATTTAATTTATTTTTTGAATCGGTATCTCATTAACGGTAAGAGTGACATTGACGTTAGTTTCTTAGACAAATTAGTTATATCGTCACTACTTTAAAAAAAAATTGTATCTTCGTCTGTCAATGAAAAGAAAATTGTAGTAAGTATGTATATATATATATATATTTCAATTTCAATTTCAATTTATTTCTTCATAACGAAAGTTACATGTCAATTACATATTTACAAAAATTACAATTACATCCATCTTAGTAGCTATAGGTATAACAATTTTATAACAATCATATACAATTATTCTTATTCAAAAATTCTTCTATTGAATAGAAAGCTTCGTTTAATAAATATTCCTTGAGATTATTGATAAAAATATTATATGCAAGTTCAGTAGATTTAAGATTATTGGGCAAACGATTATATAGTCTCGGACCAATGTACCACACACATTGTTCGGACTTTTTAAGTCTGTGTCTGTTAGGGAGGAGATTACTTCCATTTCGGTAGTTAGGGCCACGCATTCTAAATAGATCAAGATTTTTACGAACTACTTTCATAATTTCTAATATGTATAGACTCGGAACAGTCATGATTTTTAAAGTTTGAAATAGGCTGCGGGCAGGTGTGTCTAGGGTTGCCAACCGTACTATATAATATAGTACTGTACTATATTTTGGCCCAGCGTACTATATTCTATATGAAACATATATAGTACGCAAAAGTACTATATTTTTGGGGTCCATGCCAGTGGCGAATTTACACTATGGTCAAACCGTCAGGAGCGGCGTTTTGATAATGAAAAAAATATCGCGCTCGCTCCGCTCGCGCTTTTATTCATATTTAACTTTCACTGTACATTTCATTACTTCGTTTTGACCTGAAAATATTGCAGTTACGTATTAAAGCCGCCGTTGTTTGCAAACATTTGTATTTTTTCCATGATATATTAAGTAAATAACGACATTTCTGAAGGGGATTCTCTACTCCGATGAGCTTCAATTTGAAGCCATTGGTATTATGAATATTACGATAGAGTCTAAAGCATATCATATTAACAGAATCGTCTTTAAACAAACTAGCATCCCATAATTAGGTACCTACTTCACAGCTCATTGATTCTGTGATATATTAGTGATAGCATCAAAGTTGAACTATTTTAGGACCGAAACTGATTCTTTGGTCAAAATTTTTGCCCTAATTAGTTTAAAATTAAAATCGCTTTTGCATGTTTATACAAATTTCATTAAAAATATAAGTACTTATAATATGGGTATTCTTTTTTTTAAATATGGGTCTTGTAAGAAAAGTAAGTAGGTATTAACTATTGAAATTAAAAGAATATTAATAGGTAGGTACGTAAGTAAAAATTGCATACCTGTCAATAAATTTAGAAAGTGATAGAAGACTCAATATTCTATATTTTTCAAAATACGCCATATATATTGTTGGTGTTCATTAAAACATTTGGTACATTACATACAATAAACAACTAGTTATATATTACGCTAGGTAAAACATTCGAAAACATGAAAGTTTGCTTTTTTAAAAAAGGCCAAATGTTAAGTTGGTGTACATGTGTGTAAATGTTAAGTGTGTCTTGGCCAAATGTAAATGTGAGCTTGGCAAATAAAACAATAAATTGGGAAATGAACATTCGGCGGAATAAAATTCCGCGAAACGTGAGTTGGGAAGGGATATTCGGCCATACAACTTTCGACGATACTTAAATAAGAGAACCAATGCAACACAAAACTGCTCAAAAATCGATGAAAACCGAATGGAGCATCTTAGAGTGGACAGAAAGAACGATCTCTACGACTTGGTTTCAATTATGTGTACCGTACTATATTTTATTTCGGTGTACTATATTTTTTAGATGGAATTTTCTAAAATACTATATTTCCCTAAAAAAAAGTTGGCAACCCTAGGTGTGTCCCAGGGCACCCCAGCCATAATCCTAATTACCTTTTTTTGAATCATAAACACCCGTTGTCTGTCCGCAGCTTGTCCCCACATATCAATTCCGTAGGTCACAATGGACTGAAAGTAGGCATAGTATGCATTTTTGACACATTGCTTGTCGAGCATTTTTGTTAGCCTAGAAATTGCAAAACACGCTTTTCCTAACCTCTTACAAAGTTCGTCTATATGTGCATCCCACTTTAACCCGGAGTCTAAGGTGAATCCCAGATATTTTGCTTCGTCTTATATATATCTTATACTATTAAACGAGCAATTCTTGTATATTTATTTATTTATTTATTTATTTATTTATATATTTATTTATATATACCGACGATCTCGGAAACCGCTCTAACGATTTCGCTGAAATTTGTTTTGTGGGGGTTTTCGGGGGTGAAAAATCGATCTAGCGTAGCCTTAGATCCCGGAAAACGCGAATTTTCGAGTTTTCATGAGTTTTTCTTTCGCATTTGTAAACGTAAAATATGGTCCTTAATTTCGCCGCGCGCGCATCGATTCCGCTTAGCTCAGTCGCACGAGGTCGGTCTAATGTACGCAGATAGATCGTAGGTGTCAGGGTTTCGAATCCCGGCCAGAAATTAAGTTTTTGTTTTTTGTCTTTTTTTTTTGTTTTTGTATTTATAAGAGTTTTTTTTTATCTAAAGACGTGATATATTAAAATAGAACCGAGCGAAGCTCGGTCGCCCAGATATTATATATATATATTATATATTGTCATCCCGATTGTCAAGAACCGAACAGGAGATTTGTCGTCATCGGCTAACTACCGGCCAATCTCCCTCGGAACGGTAGTGGGCAAGATATTTGAGCGGCTGCTGCAGCCTAGACTGCTTCAGACGCTAGGCATAGACGACGCGCAGTTTGGTTTCCGTCCCGGTCTCTCGACTGATTCCGCGATCGTCAGTCTGAAGCATGCTGTGGACCATTATCTTATACTATTAAACGAGCAATTCTTGTATATTTATTTATTTATTTATTTATTTATTTATATATTTATTTATATATACCGACGATCTCGGAAACCGCTCTAACGATTTCGCTGAAATTTGTTTTGTGGGGGTTTTCGGGGTGAAAAATCGATCTAGCGTAGCCTTAGATCCCGGAAAACGCGAATTTTCGAGTTTTCATGAGTTTTTCTTTCGCATTTGTAAACGTAAAATATGGTCCTTAATTTCGCCGCGCGCGCATCGATTCCGCTTAGCTCAGTCGCACGAGGTCGGTCTAATGTACGCAGATAGATCGTAGGTGTCAGGGTTTCGAATCCCGGCCAGAAATTAAGTTTTTGTTTTTTGTCTTTTTTTTTTGTTTTTGTATTTATAAGAGTTTTTTTTTATCTAAAGACGTGATATATTAAAATAGAACCGAGCGAAGCTCGGTCGCCCAGATATTGTTAGTAATAACACAACGGTCTACGCATGCTTCCTCGACCTTAGCCGTGCATTTGACCTTGTGAATTATGAAATTCTGTGGGGTAAGATGCGCGGCTCAGGAGTACCTGAGGACTTGGTAAGAGTCTTTGAGTACTGGTACGGAAACCAAACCAATTATGTGAAATGGGGCGACACGACGTCTAATAGTTACATATTAGAATGCGGGGTACGTCAAGGTGGACTTACTTCTCCGGACCTCTTTAACCTTTACGTCAATGATTTGATGGGGAGGCTGAGGAGCACTGGAGTCGGTTGTCACGTAGGCGATGTCTGTATTAACAGTCTCAGCTACGCTGACGATATGGTGTTGCTCAGCCCCTCCATCAAGGGTCTGAGAAAGCTGGTGTCAGTCTGTGAGAATTATGTAAATTCTCACGGGCTGATTTATAATGTGGCGAAAACAGAACTGATGGTCTTTAAGGCTGGAAGGGGTCCGGAGAATATACCGGAAGTTCGATTGAATGGAGAGAAGCTGCGTATTGTGCAGCGGTTCAAATATCTTGGCCATATACTGACGGATGACATGAAGGACGACAGTGACATGGAAAGAGAGAGAAGAGCCCTGGCTGTTCGTGGCAACATGATAGCCCGCAGGTTTGCCGGGTGTAGCAGGGGAGTCAAATGTACATTATTTAATGCATATTGTCTCTCTTTTTATACCTGTCAACTGTGGGTCAGGTACAGCAGGAAATCGTACAGCGCCATCCGTGTGCAGTATAATAATATATTCCGGACATTGATGGGGCTGCCGCGTTCCTGTAGTGCCTCCACCATGTTTGCGGAAGCCAGAACCCCTGACTTCTTCGCTGTGATGCGGGCGCGCATTGCGTCCTTCTGGGAAGGGATGCGCTGCTCACGAAACACTATCCTGTCATCAGTGTATCGCAACACTAGTTGTAATTTGTTTAGGCACTGGCTTTCTGTGCACCTAGACGGGAACAAGAAATAGTGTACAACTATTTAAAATTGTTTAACTTTTAAGTTTAGTTTTATTTTAATATTAAGTATTCCTTTTGGCTAAAAATCTAAATTTTACTGATATGGGTGTACAACTGTACGTGTTGCCTGAAATAAAACTTTATTTATTTTATTTTTATTTTATTTTATTGGGGACACCTTACACAGATCAACTTAGCCCCAAACTAAGCAAAGCTTGTACTATGGGTGCTAAGCGATTTGTATGGAATGCATATAGACTTACTGCGTTTTAACTTTGAGAAGCAGCGTGAGATACGAGATTTTTTATAAGTAGTGACGATATTTGACCTAATGAATCTTACGGAAATTAATAAAAATAGGTTGTAGGAATTATTACAACGGCCCTTCCCGCTCCGATCTAGCACGAATTTCTGGGTACTTAGCCGAATGGCACAAACGCTCGTAGATATCTATCTCTATCGCTCTTGCGTATTGGCGCGACAGAGCCAGACTACCTTTCTCGGCGTTTCGTTTTCGTTTCGCGTCGCAGAAATGCCATTCGGCTACGGCACCAGCGTACAAGTAGAAACCAATTTACTAAATGAAATCACAGCAATATCTTACATAACACGGTTTCCTCTGAAGGAAAACTCATGCAATTGAAAAATAATTCCCTTCTACGGTAAAATACGAAAAAAGAATGTCTTTTATAGTCCGGTATTGGTTTCTGTTTAATAAAATCGTTCCCTATCGGTGTCGCTTTTATTAAAATACTAGCGTTTGCACGCGGCTCCGCTCGCGTTAAATTCGAAAACTGCTGATTGCTCCTTACAAACTTCCAACCCCTATTTTAGGGAAGTGGGGGGTTAGAAAGATACAAAAAGTAGCCTATAGAGAGCGCTCGCCTTACATTATGGGGCCGTCTGTTTATAACCACAGAGAACCTCCTATAGAGTAGAAATCTTGTATATTTTGTTCGCGATACGAGTCACCAGTGCCAGGGGTGCGAGGAGCGGGCGGGGAATGTGTTAAGCGCGCTGTGATTGGCCGTTTTAAGGACGGCGGGCAGTCGCGCCAGATGAAAAGGGACAGAAGTATGACTGTCCCTCTACTGACGCGTAAGTGGCCAATGTAAGTTGACCTATGCCGGCTTTGAATAAATTATAAATATGACTTTTATGTGGAATGTAATGACGTCTGTTTTTAAATTTGAGCTTCTTGTTACCTTTCCACACCATTTCACACTACAGGTGGACATCTTTAAGACATCATAATACCCTTTTTCAATTTTTTTACTGCGAAAAACACGCGCTGCTTTCGGGTCTGTTACTTGGTCGCTACTGATCGGGCACGGCGAGCGCCCGCGCTTATATCAGTGCAAATACTAGGAAGGCTGGCGACCGCGAGCCGCGAGTCGTCTTGTAATAGATGTCTATAGGGGTTGGTCTGTGGTTTATAACAGACTACCCGCAGCGGTCAGAGATGCAGCCTCCACTGGTATATTTAAATGTAGACTGCGAATGTGGTTGCTAACCTTGTCCTTGTACAGCATCGAGGAGTTTTTTAACCTACCCTATACATAAATTTATATAAATAATGAGACAATAAGTTATTACCTATTTATTTTTGTAAGGTTACTATTGTACCTGCTTATGATTATTGTAATGTATTTAAATGACCTGTAACTTTGCCGTTATTAATAAAGTTCTGTATCTGTATACCACTCTCCATCCCTTCAACTATCTCCACTTAAAGAATCACGTCAATTCGTCGCTCCGTTTTGCCGTGAAAGACGGACAAACAAACACACACTTTCCCTGTTATAATATTAGTATGGATTAATATACGTCCCGCTCCTCTGTACAGCCAGTATTATGTAAGAAAATAATACTTAGTACCATAGAGGAATAACTAAGGGAAGAGTTGTACATATTAACTCCGTACATCAGTAAATGCGAGTTATTTGTATATGCATAGTGACATCTAGCGACAATCACGCGTCAACTAGCGTAAAATATCAGGTGCCGTAGCCGAATGGCATTTCTGCGACGCAAAACGAAAACGAAACGCCGCGAAAGGTAGTCTGGCTCTGTCGCGCCAATACGCAAGAGCGAAAGAGATAGATATCTACGAGCGTTTCGTTTCGTGAGCGTTTGTGCCATTCGGCTGCGTACCCTGTTGTGGTGAATACATCAGGCACTGGTCCCACCGCGAGCTAGTAAGCTATGAGCTATCGGCTATAAAAACGAACAAAAGATAAGCATTCCCGTGCAAGAGACACGGCGATGTTTATAGTTACTCGCCCAGCGGTGAGCTATCAAAATAGCCGTGTCTCTTTTATTTGCACGGGAGTGTTTATCTTTTGTTCGTTTTTATAGCCGATAGCTCATAGCTTACTAGCTCGCGGTGGGACCAGTGCCTCACGCTTGTATTCTCATAAGAACAGCTTCATGTGCTTTGCCTACCCCTTTTGTGAATACAGGCGTGAGTTTATGTACATATTCTAGATTTCTTGGAAAAAATATAATAATAATTTATATTGTAGGTACAGGTACATACTCGTACATCGTCGTACACCTTAGTACAGTCGGAGGTACCTACTTACGTCATGAAGTTAGGTATTTTTTAGGGTTCCGTAGTCAACTAGGAATCCTTATAGTTTCGTCATGTCTGTCTGTCCGTCCGTCCGTCCGTCCCTCCGTCCGCGGATAATCTCAGTAACCGTTAGCACTAGAAAGCTGAAATTTGGGACCAATATGTATACCAATCACGCCAACAAAGTGCAAAAATAAAAAATGGAATGAAATGTTTTATTACGGTACCCCCCCTACATGTAAAGTGGGGGCTGATATTTTTTTTCATTCCAACCCCAACGTGTTATATATTGTTGGATAGGTATTAAAAAATGAATAAGGGTTTACTAAGATCGTGTTTTGATAATATTAATATTTTCGGAAATAATCGCTTCTAAAGGAAAAAAAAGTGCGTCCCCCCCTCAAAGTTTTGAACCATATGTTTAAAAAATATGAAAAAAATCACAAAAGTAGAAGCCGGTTTTTTTTATAAGTTTTTAGTGGTATTTAGATTTAACCAAAGAATATAAATAATACTTACTAGGAGAAGAACGCCAACTCCATCCCATGGATCTTCCAATTGCTAATTTACTATTTACTTCACAGTTATAGTTCTAGCTAGATTAGCATGACACTTTTCCTCAGCGAAGCGAACCTTCAACAACCATTGACACATTGTATTGTGTAATAATGTGGAATTTACTGATTTACTATGAACTTTTCACATGAAAAGAAATACACAGCGATAACATGAAACATGAAAAGAAATACACAATGACACATATCAATCAAAATATCAGTGGCCAGAAAGCTATAAATAGGTTGCACAAAGGAGGTAATTAGCTAAAGCCGGGAGACCGGACTAACGTAACCGTTAGGAGAAATATATTTTTATTCCTGGTATACACGGATTACTAAGAGAGTTAACAGGCCTTGCTACGTACGCATTACAAGGGGTCTTATCTTACTAGGAGAGTTAACAGATCTTGGATTTAAGTGAAAACTCACAAGTATTGATATTTTTTACAAGCGTCAAAATGGTTAAATTTTACTTTTATCACTTAAAAGACAAGATAAGATTTGAGAAGAATTATCAAAGAAAATAATTATATGGCCAAGAATTTTTTTTTCAAAATAAATTCATTAAGATATAAAACACAAAATACTGACTCTCCTGACAGCCCTAGGATATCCCTAAGTTTTAACACTTTAAGGTCTTTTAGCATCCTGGATTGCAAGTCTTTGAAAATACGGCAGTTTTTTAAATAGTAAGCCGAGAATCTTATTTGAAAAACTAGAGCATTTTCACATTATCCGGTCCGATATCGGATGTAGGAAATATGGCGCCTTTAATGTATATATGATATCCGTACTAATATCATAAATGGGAAAGTGTGTGTGTCTGTTTGTTTGTCCGTCTTTCACGGCAAAACGGAGCTACGAACTGACGTTGATTTTTTAAGTGGAGATAGTTGAAGGGATGGAGAATGACATAGGCTACTTTTTGTCTCTTTCTAACGCGAGCGAAACCGCGGGCAAAAGCTTAATATCTATACTAATATTATAAATGGGAAAGCGTGTGTGTCTGTTTGTTTGTCCGTCTTTCACGGCAAAACGGAGCTACGAATTGACGTGATTTTTTAAGTGGAGATAGTCGAAGGGATGGAGAGTGACATAGGCTACTTTTTGTCTTTTTCGAGGGAAGCCGCAGGCAAAACCTAGTCCTCTATATACTCAATTCTCTTTGCACATACCATGTACCTAATCCATTTGTAATTTCCCCAACACTTTCCAATATATATAACGACATTTTGCGCGCCCTCCGTGAGAGGAATTGTAACAAAATCATTCATTTCAGTCCTAATTTAAATTCTGCCGGTTCACTCTTTAAGTGAACCAAACTCGTGTTAGAAGGGCTTAAGGGAGCGTAGATTTTGGAAGAAAATGACTTTTTGAAAGCAAAGAGGTGACTTTAGGAGTAGATTCGGCAGACCTACAATTTCACGCGCTGTGATTGCTGTGTTACTATGCGCGTAGACAAGTAGTAGTAGTAGTAGTAAACACTTTATTGTACAGAACAAATTACATGTACAGAAAATAATTATAACGGTTATGTACAAAGGCGAGCTTATCCCTATAAACAATAAACATATATGAAAATAATAATAACCGCATACGACCCAGTTTAATTTTTTTTATTGGTTTTCATGTGAAAGCCATAATTTCTTTAATTTTGACTTCAGCGATGCTACTGACTGACACTGTCTTAATGGAGCTGGCAACTCATTCCATAGCTTCACAGAGTATACTGTGACTGATTTGTCGTAAGATCGGTGTCTATGGGAAGGGATCGTAAGCGAAAGATCCTCACTAGATCGCAACCGGTGGTCACTGCTTTCCGCCACAAACAAGTGTTCAGGGCCTCTAGCCAACATTCTTTTAATTTTTATATTCAGCTGATCAGTCGCACCAATACCAAAGAGGAATAAGTAAAGGAAGAGTCGTAACTCAATACATCATACGGGTTATTTGTAGTGACATCTAGCGACAATCACGCGTCAAATAGCGCACATTATCAGTACTGCAACTTGTCAATAGATATCGCGACGAACGAAGAGTTTAATCAATGCTCACTGCATCAGCAACCTTCAAATCAAGGGTGAACAGGCATCGTCTGGGCGAGCTCACTCCATCGTAGGCCACGTCTTTGCCTTTGGCTAGTCTGTGGCCAAGAGTAAGCCCATTTATCCATACTTACTAAAACTAATATTATACTTAAATGGGAACGTGTGTGTGTGTCTGTTTGTTTGTCCGTATTTCACGGCAAAACGGAGTGACGAACTGACGTGATGTTTGAAGTGAAGATAGTTGAAAGGATGGAGAGTGACAGAGGCTATTTTTTGTCTCTTTCTAACGCGAGCGAAGCCGCGGGCAAAAGCTAGTGTATTATAAATGGGAAAGTATGTGTGCCTGTTTGTTTGTCCATCTTTCACGGCAAAACGGAGCGACGAATCGACGTGATTTTTTAAGTGGAGATAGTTGAAGAGATAGTGAGTGACATAGGCTACTTTTTGTCTCTTTCTAACGTCTACGTACTTCCTTAAAAGTGGAAGTTTGTATGAAGCATTCCGCAATTTTCGCATTTAACGCGAACGAAGCCGCGGGCAAAATAATCTCAGTCAAAATGAGGTTTCCTAACAGTACTAGAGGCGGATATTGAAGGCCTGTCAAGCTGTCCTGCAATTTTCAATTAGATTAACATGCTGTTATCAGTATATTGAACGTTATTCATGCCCTACACGAGTTAATCTATAGTAAGGAGAAATATTCAGTAAAGGTGACGAAATATAACATGATCTTTGGAACAAGTTTGAGTCTCTGGGTACCGTAATTTGGGGTGAGTTGGGCCAAAACTGACCGACCGAACCAAAGACGTGACCTACGATGGAGTGAGCTCGCCCAGAAGATGACTGTGCAGTTGTTCACCCTAGATAGGTTGGCGGATTATATGAGCTCGAAAATATAGCCGCCGGCAAGGAAATCCACTCCTTAGAAGTGCGCATAAGAAAACAAGCAGAGGTTCATGCGAATTCAAAACTAGTTAGTTTTCTATTTTTACATATGCAAACTAATTGCTTTATATGTACCTAAATTAAGACTTCCGGACGTTTGTATTTTAGTTTTATTTTTATTTTGGGTAATTCTATTTCACAACTTTGATAATAAACAGGAAATCTACCTCACCCCTAGTCCCTCGTTAGTGGGCTATCACCCCACTGATGGATTTCATACAAAGGTGATTTCGGAAGATTGTTCGGTCGATTTTGTTTTGTTATGAATATTAGTATTTCTGTTTCCTTTCCAAATAAATAAATAAATATGGAATACATTATTTCTGTAGCAGTAGCCTTAAAATCCCAAAATCCCCATTTGTAACCTAACTCCCCCGCGAACTCTACTCACCCCAAATTACGGTATTTCTAGCTTAGGTACTGTACTTATAAGAGAAACTGTGCGCAAGATTAACATTTGATCGTATTTGTTGGGATCTATGGAGACAGGACAATGGCATGAGGTGCCGGCATATAGGCTCGGTCTAAGTCATGAACTTAAACGGAGAACATAAATGAAAATAAATGGAGACTCACTGCCATATTTTGTATGCAAGGGTGTCTACTATTCTCTGCAGCTCACTGTACATGTACTAATAGTACAAAAGACACAATTCCCTGCACTGTACTAGACCGAACTACTCCCAAATGATTCTGCTCTCTAGTAGATTCAGTACACTCACACACGCGCAACAGAATGGGAGCGGAAGGAGCGAAGAGCCGAGAAGTGATAATGACAGCAAAGCGGTCCGTGTGATCCGACCGCAGCCGAACTAGAACCGACTGACTCGGACCGAGAGCGCGCGATAACGGCCGATCAGCTCCCAGCTAGTACGAGCGAGCGGTACTGTAGGCCACATTATGCACAATTTGTCTCCCGCTCTCTCGGTGTACTTCTGTACTAAATGTCCTAAAAGAACGAAATAGTACACTTCGGAGATCGTACTAGTTGGGAGCGATCTTTTGCGTGCGAAATGTCATTTGATATTTGCCAGTCGCTTTTCGCTGAAGGAAAACATCGCGAGGAAACCGGACTAATTCCAATAAGGTCTAGTTACCCTTCGGGTTGGAAGGTCAGATGGCAGTTGCTTTCGTAAAAACTAGTGCCTACGCCAAGTCTTGGGATTAGTTGTCAAAGCGGACCCAGGCTCCCATGAGCTGTGGCAAATGCCGGGATAACGCAAGGGGGATGATGATGACTTAACTATTTGTACCCACAAAACAAGCTATTCTTGAGCTTACCGTGGGCACACACTATGTAGATTCATAAATGAGCACAATATCGTGATTCAAATATATATTTTATTATTATTATAAATAGGCTTACTCTTGGCCACAGACTAGCCAAAGGCAAAGACGTGGCCTACGATGGAGTGAGCTCGCCCAGAAGATGCCTGTTCACTCTTGATTTGAAGGTTTCTATTTTATTTAGGTTTATTATTTTCTGTTGACACGTTAAGCACTAGTACCATGATTTCTCGCCAGTATTTCATAGCTTGGGCCACAAAGGGGCTTTTACAATAAACCCTAGATTAATCTGACATATTGCTGAGGATTTCAAAGCAACGAGATAAATTCAATAGATATCTGAACTTGGATACATTTAATTGTTTCAACGCTGTCTGGGAATCCAATTTACGGAAATATGATGGAACTAGCTTCTGCCCACGGCTTCGATCGCGTTAAATTCTAAAATTGCGTAAGGCTCCATACAAAGTTCCAGTCCCCGTTAGGGAAGTGGGGGGTTAGAAAGAGACAAAGAACCGGCCAAGAGCGTGTCGGGCCACGCTCAGTGTAGGGTTCCGTAGTTTTCCGTATTTTTCTCAAAAACTACTGAACCTATCAAGTTCAAAACAATTTTCCTAGAAAGTCTTTATAAAGTTCTACATTTGTGATTTTTTTCATATTTTTTAAATATATGGTTCAAAAGTTAGAGGGGGGGGGGACGCACTTCTTTTTCCTTTAGGAGCGATTATTTCGGAAAATATTAATATTATCAAAAAACGATCTTAGGAAACCCTTATTCATATTTTAATACCTATCCAACAATGTATCACACGTTGGGGTTAGAATGAAAAAAAATATCAGCCCCCACTTTACATGTAGGGGGGGTACCCTAATAAAACATTTTTTTTCATTTTTTATTTTTGCACTTTGTTGGCGTGATTGAAATACATATTGGTACCAAATTTCAGCTTTCTAGTGCTAACGGTTACTGAGATTATCCGCGGACGGACGGACGGACGGACGGACGGACGGACGGACAGACAGACATGGCGAAACTATAAGGGTTCCTAGTTGACTACGGAACCCTAAAAAGTAGCATATGTCCCTGTCCATCCCTTCAACTATCCCCAATTTAAAAAATCACGCCAATTCGTCGCTCCGTTTTGCTGTGAAAGACGGACTAAGGTACACCCGGCTAAGATCGGATCTAATGTAAGATCGGATGACCGCAATTACTACTAAAATAATAGTATTTTTTCATCACTGGCAATACTATGCATGACGCCATTTTATCCCACACATGCAGCAACCGCTCAGCCGCATGAGTCGTGTGCTACGAACGTTTACAAAAAAAGTGCATTTTTTCGAGAATTTTTGGAGATCCGATCTTTAAGATATAAAATAATACTACACTACAAAAAGGAAGTTCGAAACGAGTGGCGATAAATTAAAACACGACCGGAGTGTTTTAAATCGACACGAGTTACGAATTTCCTTTTCGCACGTGTATCGTACGACTTTTTCAGTACAGATGGCTCTCCGAAGTTTCGACCTGGCATATAATGAACCACTTCTCGCACTAGTACGTATAAAAAAATACCATCTGTACTGAAAAATCAGTTTTTGGGTGACTAACTGGGTTTATATTATTATTATTGCAATGAAGTAATGGGTAAGTAGTTTAGGTTTAATGCGGCTTGATTTCTGTATTTGAGTTTGGCGTACGAAGGCTGTAAACGGAGATCCGATGTTTAACCTGTCAGCTAAAGATCGGACTATAACCTAAAACGCAACTGGTTCTCGAACTTTTTTATATGGCACATTGTTGACCGAACATTAGCATAGTTCTCCATTTCAGCTTGGACAAAAATTAGAGCGAGATAATATCCGCTGTGCTGTGCCCTACCACACAAAGCGGAATATAATTATTGTATTATTAATATTTCTTTTATTAATATTTCCTTTATTTATTTTCCTTCGTAAGTTAGGTTTTGTACAATATGAGTATAAAAGTAAAATAAAAAAAACACTTACAAAACAATAATTATAAAACATATAATTACATTATAAAAAACCTAACCTATTAGGGTGCCGCCAGCAGCGGGGCAGGGCCCAAGCTGCCGGTGGTTAGGGCTGTAGAGAGAGGAACCGTCGGACTATCCGCGCCGTGTCCAAGATCACCGCCTTCTGCATCTGGCCCTTGATCCATCCACCACCTAGCGAGAGTCCCTTAAGATGTTGGTCGAAACTCTTCGCTATGAGACCGTTCGCTGAAACGACTATCGGAACAATGATCGTTGAATCAACATTCCACATGGCGGTTATTATTAATTTGTTTTTATTGTTAAATTTTGGAAAATGACTGTGCTTGTTGGGGGACACAATATGATGATTTATTAATATTATTCCTGTTATCCCTAAGTTTTTAATTTTATGACGATCATGATGGGAATTCTTATATTTTTGTACACAAACGCAAACTTATATTGTATTTTTTTTTCGTGAAATAAATCATCTATCTATTTATCTATCATTCGCTATAAATAAATAAATAAATATTGAGGACACCTTACACAGATCAACTTATCCCCAAACTAAGCAAAACTTGTAGTATGAGTGCTAAGCGACGATATACATATTACATACTTATATATGTAGAAAACATCCATGACTCACGATTAAATATCTGTGCTCATTACACAAATAAATGGCCTTACCGGGATTCGAACCCAGGACCGACTGAGCCAGACCGGTCGTCAATGCCCTACCTACAAAAGCTTGATTGACATCGATCGTCAATAGACGACGCCGTGTTAATCTAATCGAACGCCTCTATTGTACAGCTTGACATGACGTCAATATCCGTAAAGCATAGTTATAGTAGGTATAGTATATGTACTAGCATGGAGATAGGAGTAGGTATTATAGAACAGTGACTGGTAAGGGATTTCACCACCCCCTTTCCTCTCGTTTGTAATAGCTGTCACTATGTTAATAGTTGAATAGGCTAGTTTTCTATACTAAAAATAACATATTTTATGCAGGGCACGAAATAAAACACCACATAATTAGAAGACAAATATGGACAGTGGTTTAAACATAATTTACTTAATAAGTCAAAGAGAAATATATAAAGTAAATGATTTGAGCGTGACGTCACTCCTCAGAATTTGTGTGTGCGTGCGTGCGTGCGTGCGTGCGTGTGTGTGTGTGATTATATTCGAAACTTTGTGGAGTCAGCAATTTGGATCTCGCTGATAGCCGCCTCGCCTGATTTAAAATAAATAATTCCTGCATTTTATCAGAATGACAGTATCCATTAACGGGCTCTTTCCTAATTATTTTCCTTTCGGAGATAATTATTACCCTCTTAAGCAATCATTTCCGGGATAACAAGTATCTTTTGTCTTTACCCGGGACTGAATGAGGCATTAATAATTTATTCTTGATGTTTTTTTCGACGTCCGAAATTTTGTTACCGCTTCCGCGGGCTCCGTCAAATAAATAGTAGGGCCATTTTTTTCAAAGTTGTCCACCCCACTTTTTTATTGGATTTGGAATTTTTTATGTGGTTTCCACTCAGAATCGCGAGCTCTTTCAATTCTAATAGGAGAAAAAAAATGTCCCAAGGTTTTTTCCCATTACCATTTTTTCATACATTTTGTATGGCGGTAACGGAATGGAAGGTTCGAAAAAATGTATGGAAATCTTGGGACATCTTTTGTCCTACCAGGATCGAAAGAGCTCGCGATTCTGATTGCTCGTGATTAATCGCTTAAAAATTACCCATGTTACAAAAAAAGTGGGGTGGACAACTTTGAAAAAGAAAATGGCCCGTATACACGCCTTGGCCAGTAAATAAATACTGGTTTAAACTTTCGCGATTATTACACATAGTCTTCTCCGAGACCACGGGAACTACGCAGTCCCTGAAACGTTTAATATGTACTTTCACGTCACGGCCACGACAACATTGGTCAGCGCGACAGCGGTGAGCGGCAGCCATACGCGCGAATGAGAAGTCCCATCGCTGTGGCTCGCTCCAATGTATGGCCGCCGCTCACCGCTGTCACGCTTAGACCAATGTCGTGGCTGGGCCGTAAAGTACTACTTAGTACGTTTTAGTAGTACTTTTGTCTTCGGCTTCGCTGTAGTAAAAGTAGCCTAATATGACCATCCCTTCAATTATCTCCATTTAAAAAATCACGACAATTCGTCGCTCCGTTTTGCCGTGAAAGACGGACAAACAAACAGACACACACACTTTCCCATTTACAATATTAAAAATTAAATAATATGGATGTTGAGTTGACGGAGACTTCACTAAGATAGTTCAATTCCAAACTCCATATTAATTAGCAAATCGTTTTGACAGTTCTTAAAAAGAAACTGATTTGACTTTTACAGGCAGGAAAGAAGCCTATTGCCAAGAGTGGTATTGATACTTGAGTACTTGTCATGTGCTCTGCCTACTCCTTTAAGGAATATAGGCGTCACATCAGTCACATGTATGTAGTACTAATATTCACACCTTATTATAATATAATTGAATATTAGTCAAATGATCATCATCCTCCTTGCGTCATCCCGGCATTTGCCACGGCTCATGGGAGCCTGGGGTCCGCTTTGACAACTGACCCCAAGATTTGGCGAAGGCACTAGTTTTACGAAAGCGACTGCCATCTGACCTTCCAACCCGAAGGGTAACTAGGCCTTTTTGGGATTAGTCCGGTTTCCTCACGATGTTTTCCTTCAACGAAAAGCGACTGGCAAATATCAAAGGACATTCGCACATAAGTTCCGAAAAACTCATTGGTGCGAGCCGGGGTTCGAACCCGCGACCTCCGGATTGAAAGTCGCACGCTCTTACCGCTAGGCCACCAGCGCTTATTACTAATATTCATACCTTATTATAATATACTAGCCTTTGCCCGCGGCTTCGCTCGCGTTAAATTCGAAAATTGCTGAATGCTCCATACCAACTTCCACCCCCATTCTAAGGAAGTGGGGGGGATATAAAGAGACAAAAAGTAGCCTATGTCACTCTCCATCCCTTTAACTATCTCCACTTAAAAAATCATGTCAATACGTCGCTCCGTTTTGCCGTGAAAGATGGACAAACAAACAGACACACACACTTTCCCATTTATAATATTAGTATGGATGAATATTAGTCAAATAATATGGGTCAAATTGTCAAAATTTACTTTGTCAAAGATCTTTACCACTATCTTTGACGACGGTAACCCTTCGACCTCTGTAATCTTACGTTTCCATAGAAATGGAAACCCCCGAAATGGACAATATGGGTACGATTAAAGGAAACTGTCCTTTGTTTGAAAGGGGACGGGTTTGATTTAATTATAATACATGTGTTTGTATATCTATATTGTTTACTAATAAATGAAATAAAAGCATAGATAGTGGGTATACGTTTGTATATAAGGACATCCGCGCGGCCCGTTTCCTTCCGTAATATTGTAATTAACTAAGTAAAATCGCCGTCAATAGAAATTGTCAACAATGTAAACAAACCATTCTATAAAATATCATTATTCTAGCACAATTTTATTACTTAAAAGGTTGAGGATCATAATGTGATAAGAATTGATTAAAAACACATGGATTTAGCCAGTATCTGATGAGTTAGAATGGAAATTAAAGACATTTTGACTACAAGGTTTGTTTACATTGTTCACAAGTTCTATTGACGGCGACTTTAATAAGTATACTTATTATAGGTATAAAGTCATCCAAAAGCCAATACACAAATATGCAATTTGTAGTTTGAACGAAACCACCAAACCGCAGTTTACAGTTAAATAAGCATAATAAACCAATAAAGTAGTTTTCAATTTAGACAAAACTAGAACTATTTTGGTGCAAAGTGAAGTTATGTTAAAACCGAAAGATGGGGTCAGTACTCAACCGCTGAACCATGGGATTAAAGCCAATTTTTAGCTTACGATACGGAGCCGACACGATCAAGGATTAACATGGATTTTTGTTAAAATTGTATTATGTGCGGTGCGTCACAATACGGAGCTGACATGTCCCAAATTAAAAAAAAAACACTTTCACTAATACTTCATTAATCTTAGTATGTAATGCGGAGGTGGCGAGGGGCGAAGTTGAGAGAAAGCCGAGTGGTACTAGTAACTGAGAACCTACAGACTACAATTTAGGAACACTTTCCTGAACCTAGGTGACCTAACCAGGGTAGGTGCACTAGCTCTCAGACACCTCAGCGCTTAATCAAGGTTAAAACACCAGGCTTGCATGGAACTATTCCCTGTTGCGAAAGTTCAACGATACTCGGTCGAGGCGCCGGAGGGTCATGATTCTACGTTGACCAAACGATAGCGTGTTCTATCTTCCGGATGCTCTGTGTGTGCGCCATCTGTTGGTGCACTTAAGAACTAACGGCTGATCAATGTGTTCGATACCTACAGTTGTAACGCTGCTTAAGCGTGTGGCCTGAGTAAAGCAATGCAGCTGCAACAGATGGCGCGCCCGTGGTAGTTCGGTGTTGATCTCGTTACAACGTTCAATATGGACGTTTTATTATGCACTTAAATAAAGAAAAAATATAAAAAATTAACCGAAGTCGGGACGTGTAAAACACCTTTCGAAGTAATAACGTTGTCTGGCAAAAAGCCAAAGCATTAGACATTTAACTAGATAAAGCTGTAGCGGTGAAAATGAGCTAAAATAACTATTTCATCAGGCTAGCTTTCAATATCTTACGAGGAAGAGCAACCCCAAAGATCTTAATGTTACATACAACGGAGAACAAGTTGATTTAGATCACAGCTTAAGTTTCTAGGCATACATTTAGACGAGCATTGTAACTTTAACATTCATGTTGAAAATGTCTGTAAAAAATTGAATAAATTTATTTTTCCACTCCGAAAGTTACGAGAATCGGTATCGCGTGAGGCAGCCCTTGTAGCATACCATGGCTACGTAATGTCTGTTCTCCGATATGGACTTACCATATGGGGTAACTCCCCTGATATTCAAAAAGCTTTTGTTAAACAAAAAAAATGTATCAGAGCTATATTTTCACTTAAGCCACTTGACTCTTGTAAACCCATATTCGAACATCACAAACTTTTGTCTTTGCCTTCGTTATATACACGGTGTTTCCGGTATCACTCAAAAGCTCAGACACCCCAACTGATTTTTATTTTTTTAAACGTATCTAGAATGTTCATTTTTTAATCTGATGATTATTATTTTTTTAAATTGAGATTTAAATTTTCTGTGCAGCTCTACTCGGCTTTTAACTCTACACTCAATAAAATAATTGCTAGCTACCATCATAAACCTTCAAACTGTTTAATTGTGTACGTTACTGCAACGACATAAGGTTTACCAATAGACAGCTATGTCAATGTAAAGCACTTCAACCTGTGTCACAGTAAACTTCAAATTGGACAGGTGACTCAGTAAGCAAATTTAAACCTAAAATTCAAAATGACAAGGTTGTAATTAGGTACGAGTTCAATTAGTTATGACTTATGATAAACTTTAAAATTAAACTGACGCACAACGTCTATCTCGTAGCGGAAAAAATAATCGTCCAAGTAACCAGCCAGTATTAATACCCTTAAATACTGAAAAAGGTATACAACCTCTAACAATATGATATGCACAAAGTTGTATTACAAATTTGTAGAATGGGCACGTAAACAATAACTAATAATACAAATTAAAACAAAAAATATTACCCCCATCAAGATATAGCTCAATCGATTCTACTCTCGATTCTGAACAAACAGTTTTCAGGTTTTTAGTGTTAAGTGAAACACGGTGTATATACGAAACAGCTGTATTTGTGCACAGCAATCAAAATTATTTTAATAAAAACTATGAGGTTATAACCTACAACGACCGGATATCCAGACAAAAAGACCTATTGAGTGTACCTAAAGCCCGCTTGAAACAAACAATGCTTAGTCCATATTTTATGTGTGTAAAAATATATAATAAGCTTCCTATGAACATAAAAAATCTACATCTCAATCAGTTCAAAACTGCTCTGTATAACTGGTTATGCGATCACAATATTTATTCCATTAATGAATTTTTAAATCTTTAATGTAATTATTAATAATAATTATGCATGTTTGGCTAAAACTTGTAAATAGGCTAGGTCTTTGTATTTGGTGGACTGATTAACATCAATCCGCCAGAAATACATTAAATTTGCATGCTTGTTTAAGTAGAATATGGAGAACATGTCATTATATTATACCAACCCTATGTAACCCGTATTCCGCAAATAAATTCATTTCATTTCATTTCATTTCATTTCATTTCATTTCATTTCATTTCATTTCATAGCATTCATATTGATTGGATAATCGTTCGATCTCATACCTATTTATTAAAGTATACAATGTTTTTAAGCAACGAAAAAGAAAAGGACTTCAGTAGCTAATACCCTTAGATTTCCTCTTTTTGTGGCTATTGGTACTACTACTGACAAACTTTTTCACATCACGTATTCGGAAAGGGAAAAGAGCATTTACACTAATTTTAGAATACATATGTATATGTATTCCGTGTGGTGACGGGTTAAGAATTTCACCACCCCCTTTCTTCCCGTGGGTGTCGTAGAAGGCGACTGTGGGATATGGGTTAAATTGTGGCGTAGGCGAGAGGCTGGCAACCTGTCACTGCAATGTCACAGTTTCGTTTTCTGTCAACCCCTTATTTGCCAAGAGTGGCACTGAAGCTTGAGTGGTTTCATGTGCTCTGCCTACCCCTTCGTGAGATGCAGGCGTGATTATATGTATGTATATGTATATGTCGCAGGGAAATGGCCAAAACAGAGATTTCATCAAATCACTAAGGGATATGATCAAATCACGCAGGATGTCAAAATGGCGAATCCATTTTATCATTTCTCTAGAAAATTTCAGTCATTTGACTAAATCCCTTACTCTGTTTAGTGAAATCACAAAATCGACCAACAGACACGCCACGTTTTGTCAATTCACTAGATTTGTTTAGAGATTTGATAAAATCCCTGAACCACGTCAGTAAGTTGACGAAACGAGCTTATAAAGTCAACTAGTTTTATCATTTCGCTAAACAAGTTCAGTGAAAAGACAAAATGTTTTAATAAATATGAAAATAATTTAAAATGAAACTTTTATAGCTTTGTTTCTTCACTTATTCTATTTTTTTTTCTTATTTATAGAAAACTTATTACTTGATTGCCTTTGTCACTTGATTTGATTGAATCCTTAACTAGATTAGTGAAATGGTAAAATTGAATCCGTTTTTAAGAGTTTTTGGTTTTCTAATTGGATATATTAGATTCTTGGTTTTGTCATTTCACGAAACCAGTTCAGACATTTGATCAAATCACCAGTTGAGACTTTATCATTTCCCTAAATTTGTTTAGGGAAATGTTAAAACTAGTTGACTTTTTGAGTTCGTTTCGTCAACTCACTGTCGTGGTTCAGGGATTTTATCAAATCCCTAAACAAATCTAGTGAAATGACAAAACGTGGCGTGTCTATTGGCCGATTTTGTGATATCACTAAACAGAGTCAGGGATTTAGTCAAATGACTGAAATTTTCTAGAGAAATGATGAAATGGATTCGCCGTTTTGACATCCTGCGTGA
Source organism: Leguminivora glycinivorella (assembly GCF_023078275.1). Taxonomy (NCBI): domain Eukaryota; kingdom Metazoa; phylum Arthropoda; class Insecta; order Lepidoptera; family Tortricidae; genus Leguminivora; species Leguminivora glycinivorella. Next base: position 10,676,437 of record NC_062990.1, read on the forward strand.
TTTGATCAAATCCCTTAGAGATTTGACCAAATCTCTGTTTTGGCCATTTCCCTGCGACATCTAAATATATAAAAGAAGAAGCTGACTGACTGACTGACTGACTGACTGACATATCAACGCACAGCCGAAACCGCTGGTCCTAGAGATTTCAAATTTGGTACGTAGGTTCCTTATATAGTGTAGAGGAGCACTAAGAAAGGATTTTCCAAAATTCACCTCCTAAGGGGGTCAAATGGGGGTTCAAAGTTTGTATGGGGAAACAAGATTAGTTTGACTATTTTATTCGAAACTTCACAGGAAGATTCCTTAAGACATATGACTGAATACGTGTTTCAGATTTTTTGAAAATTTAACCCCCAAAAGGGTGAAAAGGGGGTGATAAAGTCAAAAAATCAATATGGGTATCGTTTTTATGGTTTATCGGGTCGCTGATTACGATAAATACAACGTTTTTAAAATCTAACGAGGCGGAAGTGAAATACCTTCTCCCCTGTTGTGGTGCAATGGGGTTTAAATATCAAAAAAATATATAAAAGAAAATATTGACTGACTGACTGACATATCAACGCACAGCCGAAACCGCTGGTCCTAGAGATGTCAAATTTGGCGCGTAGGTTCCTTATATAGTGTAGAGGAGCACTAAGAAAAGATTTTTCAAATTTCGCCTCCTGAGGGGGTCAAATGGGGGTTCAATGTTTGTATGGGGAAACAATGTTAGTTTCACTGTTTTATTCGAAACTTCACAGGAGGGATCCTAAAAACATATGACTAAAGACGTGTTTCAGGTTTATTGAAAATTTAACCCCTAAAAGGGTGGAAAGGGGGTGATAAAGTAAAAAAAAACAATATGGGTATCGTTTTTATGACTAATCGGGTCGCTGATCACGATAAATACAACGCTTTTAAAATCTAACGAGGCGGAAGTGAAATACCTTCTCCACTGTTGTAGTGCAATGGGGTTTAAATATCAAAAAATATATAAAAGAAGAAACTGACTGACTGACTAACTGACATATCAACACACAGCCGAAACCGCTGGTCCTAGAGATTTCAAATTTGGCACATAGGTTCCTTATATGGCGTAGAGGAGCACTAAGAAAGGATTTTTCAAAATTCTCCTTTTAAAGGGTGAAATGGGGGGTTCAAAGTTTGTATGGGGAACAAGATTAGTTTGACTATTTTATTCGAAACTTCACAGGTGGATTCCTAAAGACATATGACTAAATACATGTTTCAGGTTTTTTTTTTAAATTTGACCCCTAAAGGGTTGCAAAGGGGGTAAAGTCAAAAACACAATATGGGTATCGTTTTTATGGTTTATCGGGTCGCTGATCACGATAAATACAACGATTTTAAAATCTAATGAGGTGCAAAAGGAATTTTCTCCCCTGTTGTTGTGCAATGGGGTTAAAATATCTAAAATAGCCATAAGTATAGATTTAGTTTTTATCTTTACTTCTGGTTTAAGAGATTTCAAATTGACACGGAAGTTCCTTAGAGGAGCACTAAGAAAGGATTTTTCAAAGTTCACCTCCTAGCATGATAATTTGACAGGGGCAAGGACAGGGACAGGGACAGGGACAGGGACAGCCAGGGTTAGGGACAGGGACAGGGACAGGAACGGGATAGGGTCAGGGTTAGGGATAGGGATAGGGATAAGGAAAGGGATAGGGAAGGGATAGGGAAGGGATAGGGAAGGGATAGGGAAGGGATAGGGAAGGGATAGGGATAGGGATAGGGATAGGGATAGGGATAGGGATAGGGATAGGGATAGGGATAGGGATAGGGATAGGGATAGGGATAGGGATAGGGATAGGGATAGGGATAGGGATAGGGATAGGGATAGGGATAGGGATAGGGATAGGGATAGGGATAGGGATAGGGATAGGGATAGGGATAGGGATAGGGATAGGGATAGGGATGGGGATGGGGATGGGGAAGGGGTAGGGATGGGGATGGGGATGGGGATAGGGATAGGGATAGATAGGGATAGGGATAGAAATAGGGATAGGAATAGGGGACGGGGACGGGGACGGGGATAGGGATAGGGGACGAGGGACGGACGGGAAGGGGACGGGGACGGGGACAAGGATAGAGATAGGGACGGGGATAAGAATAGGGATTGGGGTCGGAATAATCGGTCGGCAATCGATATCTAGGCAGTGTAAAATGCAGGTGGCTCAGTGGGAAGGGATTAAGTAGGCATCGGCGAGTATCCTGCATCCGTAATAACTATTAAATTCAATGTGCTGTAAGAAGATCGTTGTTTGCTTGCCTTTTTAGGGTTCCGCAGTCAACTAGGAACCCTTATAGTTTCGCATTTGGTACCAATATGTATATCAATCACGCCGACAAAGTGCAAAAATAAAAATTTTTTTTTCATTCCAACCCCAACGTGTGATATATTGTTGGATAGGTATTTAAAAATGAATAAGGGTTTACTAAGATCGTTTTTTGATAATATTAATATTTTCGGAAATAATCGCTCCTAAAGGAAAAAAAGTGCGTCCCCCCCCTCTAACTTTTGAACCATATGTTTAAAAAATGAAAAAAAATCACAAAAGTAGAACTTTATAAAGACTTTCTAGGAAAATTGTTTTGAACTTGATAGGTTCCGTAGTTTTTGAGAAAAATACGGAAAACTACGGAACCCTACACTGAGCGTGGCCCGACACGAACTTGGCCGGTTTATATGTTTACGTTTGCAATAAGTATAAGCAAAATGGAAAAAATTGTAAGCGATAATGCAAGGAAGTACTTTTTACCCTAACGACCATAGCGTCGAGATACTGGCTATGTGGGTTGTATGAAGTTTCCAGTATAAATATTTATATAGGTAAAATACATACATATTAGTACCTACTACCTACGCTGTGGTCGCTGTGTAACAATTCTATAATCATTGCAAGAATTTCTTTTAAAACAATAGTAATATGTGTAAGGTACAGTCAGCCAAAAAAGTGGTTTACCACTTTTCAATCAATAGAGTCGAAAAGTGGTAAACCACTTTCTTGGCTGACCGTACAGCAAATAGATTAGTTACAATCCCCCCCCCCCAGTCGAGAATTGCCCCGCTATAACTTAATCGAAATAATCGCGGACAGATGTACCTACAAAGAAACCTACGGATCCAAATGAAAATCTTATTCTTTGTAAACGTTTCAATAAGAATACTTTTATTACGCGGGCGAAGCCGCGGGCAAAAGCTAGTATATACATACAAATACATACAGGTACAAGAGAGTTTTGAATGATTCACGGTTATTTTCAGAAAACTTATAATGACCGGGATATAAAAGGCTGAAAGTGAACGCATCCGACGCGCGCGAAGGAACCCCTTAGGCGAGGGGCGCCTTATTCGGTTTTCCGTGATCATGATGCATGCAACTGCGTCGAAATAACGGGAGCTCGACAAAAATAAAAAAGGTAATCACGAGGGAAGGTCTCCTTAAAATACCATTTCCGCGTAGGACCACGGGATCTCATAAGCTGCCCTTACCACATCTCGGACACTGGCGATCAAATATATGAAAAACCGGCCAAGTGCGAGTCGGGCTCGCGCACAAAGGGTTCCGTAGCAGCAAATATTTAACCAAAATTACAGTTAAATCAACCTATCTCAAAAACTATAAGAGATACTTTGATCAAACCAAAAATCGTTGAAAGAGTTAATTAGCATGCATCATCTCTATTTTTTTTAGAATTTTATACCCCGTAGTTATAAAAATAGAGGGGGGGGGGACATACTTTTTACGACTTTGAGAGCTGATATCTCAAAAACCGTTCACTTTAAGAAAAATGTTTTTTAGAAAACTTTATATCATTTTAAAAGACCTTTCCATTGATACCCCACACGGGTATGTACATCGAAAAAAAATTTTCATCCCTCAGTTACATGTATGGGGGCCCCACCCCCAATTCTTTTTTTTTTTTTTACTATTTAGTGTCATAATTTTGTAGCGGTTCATACAACACATATTCCCATCAAATTTCATCACTGTAGTACTTATAGTTTCCGAGTAAATCGGCTGTGACAGACGGACAGACGGACAGACGGACAGACGGACAGACGGACATGACGAAACTATAAGGGTTCCGTTTTTGCCATTTTGGCTACGGAACCCTAAAAAAAGGCGCATTCCTAGCACACACGCTAAGCTCGTGTAGGTGAACGCGTACCATGCTTATATGAGTGAGATATGACAGGTTGACTGTTCGCGTTTTTGACAGGCGGTAACTGTGAGGTAACCGAGAGGGGTTGGGCGGCGCTTTCAGCGGGGAGCGGGAGTGGCCATACTGTACGATAGTACTCTTTATTATACTGTGCCCTTATTGATCCGCTATCAAAATACACTCTGTATATTTTGACAAGTCTAAACTCACGGTACAGGCTCTGTAAACGAAGCACACGCCATTTCCACCAGTCAGGTTTGAATATCTGTCACGACTCGCGTATTACTCCTGAATGCAGTTTGAAAACTGATGGCTGGACGGCTTTATGCGCGGAAGAGCCATTTTTGAAGTGAAACTTCTAATGCGACTTCCAACTGACAGCGCGTAACACTCAGTCATGGTTACTTTGAGTGGAATGCTGCTCACGTACTCTTTATTATACTGTGCTCAACGCGACTCACTCATTCCATTCAATCACTTATTTAATCAGTCAGTGACAGAACAGAATGCCCAGAATGGTTTTGAATGGTGGAATGGTTGGTTGGAATGTGTGCGAGTTTATGTTTGTTTTTCAGTAATTTGAGCAAATAGCAATGTAATAGTTATTTGTTATACAAGGGTGCAAAGTTGTATTTTAACGCCGAGTGTGGGACTCGCAAGTTCAGGATTCTATTCTCGAACCACTCGCTTCGCTCGTGGTTCAACTATAGAATCCTTTCACTTGCTCGTTTTTCAACACACGAGAAGTAAAATTCATTTGCACTCGTGTGTAACACAAAACTTTTCTCCTCACTATAGCGAAGAAAGTACAACGCAAAAAACGCATTTATCACTGCTTCCAGTAGTGCCACAGGTGGTAAAACATCACTAGATTAACCCAATTTTATCAATTTTAAAGCAGAAAATGCGTTTTTACCCGCTGGTATTAAAGGACAAAACACGTGTTTCCGAGCTAGTGAGGGGAAAAATTTAAAACATTAAAAAGATGGACGTAACTAAACGCAAAAACGTGATGGTCACTTGACAAATTTTTTTGAGGTTATGTTAGGCTTAGGAAGTTACACTTTTCTTCCGCGCGGAGGGACTCCACGCACTGTTTCTGTCTTTTCCTTCTCAGTCATTTTTAAAGTCACTTATGGTTTGAACTCTTTAGTAGGCACTAGTTTTACGAAAGCGACTGCCATCTGACCTTCCAACCTGAAGGGTAACTAGGCCTTATTGGAATTAGTCCGGTTTCCTCACGATGTTTACCTTCACCGAAAAGCGACTGGCAAATATCAAATGATATTTCGCACATAAGTTCCGAAAAACTCATTGGTACGAGCCGGGGTTCGAACCCGCGTCCTCCGGATCTAAAGTCGCACTAGGCCACCAGCGCTGGATGGATTATCACTGGACATTATTATAAAGTAAAAACTTTTAAATTATAGAGTTAATAATAACAATATTTTGAGGATCTGTCACCCGAAAGGAAGGACTGTTTCATATTGATTCTCTGTTGATGAGTGTAAAATCTCAAGTTGTCGAAATAACAAAAACTGTCAAAATATGACAAAGATATTTTTTCTTATTTACACAATATTATTTCAAATCGAGACTTGAAGCGAGAAAAACTTCACTATCAACATGCGATAATATTCACCGTAGATTTTAAAATTAATGATGTGATTTCGATAAGTTGATGTGTGTCGAATAAGGAGATCGCAGTGAAGTTACGTCGAAGGTAGTATTCATTTAATTTATTTATTGAACAAAGCTTACAGTTTTAAGACGATACGGTAGGGGTCAATTCTCCATACAAACGCTCTCGACTATTTCCTCCCTGGTTTTTGAAGATAGAGCGATGATTTTTTCAACACAGATTGTTATTATTTTTATCTGTGTCGGACCGTTTTGATTTTTTTGTTATTCTGCTTTTTAAAGACTCTAGAGCCAATCAAAAATTTCCAAAAATGGCCTTTTTCATTGTGGCGCAAAAAAGGTGTGATATTCAAGATTGGTAACAATTACCCAGAAAAGCTAAACGGTCCGACATACATTATTTTATTGTTATTCAGATTCTCAAATTTCGTTTCGATTGATTAAGTTTTGAAGGAGGAAAGAGTCGAGAGCGGAACCTCGATTTTAAAGATTTTTTTGAAATATCTTTTGACTGAGTTGTTCTTAATGGACAATTTTTTTTCGATAAATCTAGTCAGTAACACTTGTATATTTAACTAAAATTCCCAAGTTGAAAGGGGGGCTCCTTTCCATTTTAGCATTTTCGCTACCGTATCCTCTTAAACCAATTCACACATATTACACATTATATGTATATCTTTGAATGAATGGTGCTATTCTGCATGCAGCCATCCCTGCGGTTGAAACAGTTTCACGCGGTTCACAAAGGGGACCTCAGCGAGAGTTTCACTAAGAATTCTAAATTGGAAGTGGGTCTCACCTCTCCTCCGACAAACAGAATATTAAGCTGGGCATTTTCTCGAGAAAATATTCAATTTTTTGAAAGGCCTCGATTCTGAGTAGGAAAAACAAAAAAAAATACCTACCTTAGATAAAATATTTTTGGTGATTTTTCTCACGAAAATGCTCAGCTACGATAAATTAACAAATACTGCCTTGGGTGAGATCTCATGACCCCTGGATCGATACCCCAGCGCTCTGAGAATCTTAAGTTTTGAAAGATTGCATCCTGATCTAGGATTGTACCCTGAAATATTTATGGAGACTATATAGGAACTTTCTACAAAAATCATGTTCGTGAAAAATATACTTTTGAACCCGAAGACCTTCGCCAAATCTCCAATTGCTTAGCAATCAATCTCCCACGCACGTGCAAACTTCCTGATAGCCTGTCAATCCTCCCTTTTGTTTCAATCATGAAACGATTGCTTTTGTTTTCTGGGCGCCCATTCTGTATGTACCAGTCAATGTCCGATTCACGATTCCTGCATATTATAGTTAGTGTACCTATTTAAAAAAAAAATGGTTTTATTTCTAATTAACACAAGTCAAATTATATTCTATTGAAAATATTTCAACTTGTGCTATCTTAAAGTAGTCACACCACTATATATATAAATTAAAAGCGAAATAAATTACACATATGAAAGAAAAAGTGACCAAGGCCTCCAGTGCCTGAGGCTTGTAGTGAATAAATTGGTGTTTAATTATTATTTTGTAAAATGTATTGTAGTGAATAAAATGGGAACCCGCCACTGCAGATTCCTTGGAGTGGAAGTAAATGGGGTTAATCAATTAAAAAACGGAGCGCGCACGTTCCTGTATTCGATCCTGTGCTCATCTGTCAAAACCGTCAACTGAACCGACCCACGAAAACCTGCGTTCCGTTTGTTCGGTCCGCTCTCCATATCAGACTCAATCCTATTAAAAAACCTTGAATAAATTAAACTTCAAACCGTATCGACATTATTTATACTATTTAATAATAGTTATCACCACACGGGATTTAATAGCAATTCTTAACAAGTCTTTGACCTTTTTCTATTTGTGTCTCCCCTCCGAACTACGTGAAACGAAACGCACCAACTTTTTCTATTTGTCAAATTCTGACGTATTCCTACCGTACATTCTCTAACCTATTTCATGTAACCAATATCTAATTACTTTACTGGAAATACCGAAGGATGTGGGATGTGATCGGATTTACTAAATTCTACGTTAAAGAAGGAACATTTTGGTGTGCGCAAAGTCCAGTTTTGTTCTATAGTTACTGTGTACTAAGTCCTAGAAGTTTGACTTAGTCTAGTGTTTATATCGCGGCATATCTAAAGTCCAGGGCTTCTAGATGGCCTAACGGGATGTGAAATCGAGAGTTCAAAAGGTAAGCTACGATTTTATATGGGCGTTAACCTTCGGTGTGTGTTTTCTGTGGAAAAAAGCGGCATCAAAAACCGATGGTGATATTGAGGTTAATTTTCATATAAAATGTATGTAGTATCACTACAGGCTGGAATCGAACCAGCGTACCCTGCAATCGCGGCAGATGCCTATTTCCGCTCGGCCACCCAGGTCACAGCTGGTCAGCTGGTCACAGATGGGGGGCAAGAACCATACCGTTCTACCCTAGGGATGGTCAGAGGGCGCTATGAGTCCTGTGTAGATTACTCATATGAGAGATAATTTCGACCTCAGCAGCTGTGACCTGGGTGGCCGAGCGAAATAGGCATCTGCCGCGATTGCAGGGTACGCTGGTTCGATTCCAGCCTCAGGCACTGGAGGCCTTGGTCACTTTTTCTTTCATATGTGTAATTTATTTCGCTTTTAATGGTTTTATTTATTTTCATAACTATCAGATGCCGCCAAAGAAGAGGATTCGTCCAGAAAAAGCTGCAGTAGAATCTGCTGTGGAGTTTTTGTAGTTGTTAATTATATGACCTCAGTTTGGGTCCTACCAAAGTAATTGCCATATTTAAATAATTATCATTATGTAAAAGCAGTAATCGTAAACTAGAACTTTCCTTTAGATAAAGGTTAAGTAAAAATATAGGTAAAAGTGTAAAAATAAATTTATTGTCTTATTAGGACACACAATACGTGGCGCATCGTATCGCCATGACACACAGAGTGAGAGAGTGAGATAGCAAGAATACCTATCTCACATGCATAGACAAACACATATAGAAACTTATTACATTGTTTATCACACCCCCTTTCAATGTAATAATGTTTACTCACTAACAAAAAACAATACCATTATACCTTTAACTTAAAAGCAATTAACAACTTGACACATTCTCAAAATAAAGAGCACAAAAAAAACAAAATTAGGTATTCAGGCCACACATCTTCACAAATTTTGACAACATGTTATTTTTCAGGCACTTCGTGAACATGTCTGCAACCTGATCCTCCGTTTTTACATATTTAACAACAACCTTATTATTTTCTATTATTTCCCTAATAAAATGGTGTTTAATATCAATGTGTTTCAATCTTTTTACACTGTTTGTATGGGCCACTTTAATCGAAGACTGGTTGTCACAATAAATCACAACTGGAGACACATTTCTGAAATTTAGATCATGACAGATATTAATCAGCCAGCAGGCTTCAGTACCAGCCATCGTCAGTGATACATACTCACTCTCCGTAGATGAAATGCTTACTGTGCTTTGCTTTTTCGAGCACCAAGATATTAAACAATTACAAAAGCTAAAGCAAAACCCAGTTGTCGACTTTCTATCTCGAAGATCTCCTCCCCAATCTGAATCGCAAAACCCTACAAGCATTTCATCATTGCATTTAAACACCAATTTATAACCCAATGTGTGTTTGATGTATCGCAATACTCTTTTTAAAGCTGTTAGCAACATTTCACTAGCCGAGTCTTGGTACCTGCTTAGTATAGACATAGCAGCACAAATATCAGGCCTAGTACCTAAAGCCGCATACATCAAGCACCCAATGATTTGTCTGCAAATATTTACAGTACTACTGTTACATTTTTCACCTTCAAGCACTTGAGTGTTGAAATTATAGTCCATGGGGGTACTAACAGGTTTGCAATCATACATATTAAACCTTTTTAAAACTTTTTCAAGATATTTCTTTTGACATAGTTCAGTAACTCCAGTCTCTAAATTTTGGTTGACATTTATTCCCAAAAAATCTGACACTAAGTCCAAATCTTTCATTTCAAACTCCTTTTTCAAAACTGTTTTTAACCCCATGACCTGTTCCTCATCAGTACCAAAAATCAAAATATCATCAACATATATCAGTAAATACATTTGTTTCTGACCTTCACATTTGGAATAAAGACAGCAATCAGCCTGAGATCTCTTAAACCCTTCCTTAATCATGACAGAATTGAATTTGTTATTCCAATATTTGGGTGATTTCTTTAAGCCATACAATGACTTGTTTAATTTCACAATATTTTTATTATCTTCAAATGCACCCTCTGGCAATCTAATATAAACATCTTCCTCAATTTCCCCATACAAAAATGCCCCTGTCACATCCATTTGATGGACCGGCAGACCTAGTTTAGTGGCTGCTGCCACGAACAGTCTGAAAGTTGCGAGCTTGGCAACTGGTGCATAAATGTCATTCAAATCGATATCATCATTCTGTTCGAAGCCGCGAGCTACTAATCTAGCTTTATATTGACATGATCCATTATTTGTTTTTATTTTAAAAACCCACTTACTACTAATCACTTTGTCTCTAACCTTTTGATCACAGACTGTCCAAGTGTTATTGTCTTTCAGGGTTTGCAGCTCCCTTTGCATTGCACTTTTCCACTCTGACACATTTGCACTATTAATTGCCTCACTATAAGTTTTAGGTTCATCACTATCACTCATCACATTATTACAATTACACAAGACAGAAGGCTTCTTAACTCGCTTTCCCCGACCTAAAGGTTCCTCAACTTCTCTTGTCTGGATGTGGTCATCACAGTTGTCAACCTGGACAGAACTGTCCTCAGCCTCATCATAGATAGAGTCTGAATGGTTTTTTGAGCTATCTTGAGTATCATCAGCATTTTGTACCTGACAGCTGGAGTCATTTGTCCCATCTTGACCCTGCAGTTGAGTCTCTTCATCATCTTGGCTAAGCACTTCACATGGTATCATTGAACTATTTGGGATAAGCAAACTTTTCTTTACATTGCCTTCAGTCACAAAAACAATATCTCTTTTTGTTTCAACATCATTCTTCTCGGGAAAATAAATCCTATACCCTTTAGTGGTTTCTCCATATCCAACTAAAAAGCCTTTTTCTCCCTTAGCATCCCACTTATGTCTCTTGACCTTCGGAATATGGGCGTACACTGGTGTTCCAAACACCTTAAGGAGATTTATGTCAAAACTTTTGCCTGTCCATAGCTCGTATGGAGACTTTCCTTGAACTGAGCTTTTCCCGGTTCTATTTAGCACGTAGGCAGCTGTGTTAACAGCTTCCGCCCACAGACTATTTGGTAAGTCTTTCGATAGCAACATTGTCCTGCCAGCTTCCACTAGAATGAGATTTTCAATTTCAATTTTGCCATTCTGTTCCGCTGTATATGGTATCGAAGTCTGGTGTATTATTCCCTTTGCAGAAAGGAACTCTTTCACATCTCTATTTAGAAATTCTGTTCCACAGTCACTTCTGAAAATCTTCACCCTGTTACCAGTTTCAGTTTCTGCTTGATTAATGAAGTTTTTGACGCACGCCTTTATCTCATCCTTGCCTTTTATGAAATACACTTTCCTGTACTTGGAGTAGTCATCTTTAAATACTACGTAATATCTGGATCCTCCAATTGACGGTTCTTCCATTGGCCCACAAGTGTCCGCGTGAATGATCTCGCATGTTCTTGTGCTCACATTTTCGCTTGCTGGGTAGGGCAAGCGGTGAATTTTGCCCTTTAAGCAGCCCTCACAAGTATCGATTTGGGTTTTATTTACTTCGATATTGTATTTCTTGAGCACATCTTTCACATACGTCATATTTTGGTGAGCTAACTTTTCGTGCCACTCGTGTAAATCAGCGTATTTAGAACCAGCTACATTGGCTGTACATGTATGTAAAAACCGAAAATTAAAATAATACATGCGTCCACTTCTTTCGGCAATAGCCATCAATTTATTATTTTTATAAAACTTGCTTTCATTTTCGCCGGTAACAACAACATAACCTTTTGACGTAGCACAGAAAACAGAAAACAGGTTGGTTTTCAATTCCGGAACGTGAAGTACGTTCTCTATGGCAGTCTCGATCCAGTCCGTTCCGTTCCACACTTGCACTGCCATCTGTCCTATACCGTGCACACTAACTTTCGCATTGTTTCCTACAACTACGAATTTATCGTTTACGGGCGTATACGACGAAAACAGTACAATGTCACGACACATATGCTCGCTCGCACCTTGGTCGACGAGGAATTTGGTGGTTTGGTAATCTTCACTGTCCATACTATCGACCACAAAAGCATTTCTTTCTTTGCTTTTTCTAAAACGACACTGGTTTTTTAAGTGTCCCGGTTTATTACAAAAATAACATTTCAAAACTTGTCGACTATCCTTGTGATGCATATTCTCATTCTTATTGTACCTGCATTCACTTTGGTAATGTCCGACGCGGTTGCAAGAAAAGCACTTAATTGACTTATTTTCCACTTTCTTTGCCACAAAAGCTGACGTCGACGGCAAATTCTTATCTTTTTCTTTTATTCTCTCTTCTTCAATCTGAAGTCTGGCCGCTAAGTTATCATACGTCTGCTTCTCCTCAGGAGCAGACTCCCATGCCGAAACAAAATGATTATAGGCTTCAGGCAACGACATGAGTATCTTAGTTATTACGAATTTATCAGATATGGTTTCGCCAAGCTGTTTCAGCTGGTTCTTCATCTCCTGTATTTTTGATAAAAAGACGGCCATTTGCACACCCTCTTCAAATTTGTACTGGAAGAAGCGCTGTTGAATTATGTGTATAGAAGTTTCAGACTTCTGTTCATACACACTCTGCAGTTTTTTCCACATTTCTGCTGACGTTTCACAAGCCAATATGTGTAACATGACTTCTTCCGTCATTCTTGTCACCATGAGCGCCTGAGCTTTCGCATCTTGCGACTCCCAACGTGCTCGTAGCTTTTCATCTTCTGGCTTCACGGTCGTCCCGTCTACTACTTTAAACAGACCCTGCCCTTTCAGTGACACCGAAGTTTGGAATTTCCACACATTCCAATTTTTGGAACCTTCCAGTTTAATTGCAGTACCTACTGCTCCTGCACTCTGTGAAGAGATCTTCTCTTCTTCCATCCTGTAGGCCCTCCTTCCTTGGTCGAATACTTCGACCAAGTATTCCCTTCCCGGTGCGAAAATTCAAGATGGTCGCCGCCCCGCAAACCGGTATTTTTGAAAATGTTTTGGCGCTACAGTTTTCCCCTTTTTAACCTATATTTTCTTTTCTTTATTTAGTTAGGTGCCTGGGCCCATAACCAGATAAAGGTTAAGTAAAAATATAGGTAAAAGTGTAAAAATAAATTTATTGTCTTATTAGGACACACAATACGTGGCGCATCGTATCGCCATGACACACAGAGTGAGAGAGTGAGATAGCAAGAATACCTATCTCACATGCATAGACAAACACATATAGAAACTTATTACATTGTTTATCACACCTTTGCTAATCCGCGAATAGATAACGTGCAAGTCAATCAGTGCTAACCTGTTATAATTACTTGCGTATTTTTTACATGCAATTAATTTTCCCACCCTCCCACCGCAAAAATAAAAATAAATACGCAAATAAATATAACAACCCACCACCAAAAATACAAAACTCGACACGTGTTTCGCCTCTCTACGAGGCATCCTCAGGAGCTGATGTTGACGGTCCGAAGTCCCGCAACTGACTTTTTTTGGTGGTGGGTTGTTATATTTATTTGCGTATTTATTTTTATTTTTGCGGTGGGAGGGTGGGAAAATTAATTGCATGTAAAAAATACGCAAGTAATTATAACAGGTTAGCACTGATTGACTTGCACGTTATCTATTCACGGATTAGCAAAGGAAAGTTCTAGTTTACGATTAACATGGATTTCCGCAAAGTAACGCCTGATTCCATCGATTATGTAAAAGCAGTAATTTTGTGAAACATTGAGTATTTATGTGCCTTAAAGCATAGGTTCCTTGTCCGTTTCAAGACACCCACTGTCCGATTCAATGCTACATGCGTTATGAAACGGACATAAATGAGATAAATCAAATAAAAAAAATTCTCACTAAAAATGAAGTTTCATTAAAAATGGTATATTAACAAATTATACTATCTACTACTAACAAGACCTTAAGTTTTTAACTAAATAAATAAATATTATAGGACATTCTTACACAAATTGACTGAGCCCCACGGTAAGCTCAAGAAGGCTTGTGTTGTGGGTACTCAGATAACGATATATATAATATACAAATACTTATATACATAGAAAACGTCCATGACTCAGGAACAAATATCTGTGCTCATGGGGCCGATTTTTGAGTCTCACGGCGTTCGAATTAAGAAAATTGTCACTGAAAATAATAGGCAATTCACCGTTTTCAACCGGTATTTTAGTGACAGTGAGACTGAAAAATCGGCCCCTATCACACAAATAAATGCCCTTACCGGGATTCGAACCCAGGACCGCGTCTCAGCAGGCAGGGTCACTACCACTAAAAAAACTAAACTATAACTAAAAAAGCCCTGTTAAACCTTAAGTCATAAATAGAATTGTAAAACAAAGTATATATAGAATAATTAAAAATACATTTAAGTTTTTTGCATGTATTTAATTATAAATGTAAAGATAGGCCACTCGTCTTGGCTAACAATCTAGAATAATATAGATTAGGCTAAGATCTAAGCATGTACTGATTAAATTTATTAGAATGAAATAAACAGTTCAAATTTTTTTTTTTTTTTTTTTTTTTTTTTTTTTTTTTTTTTTTTACCGACTGAGCCAAACTGATCGTCAAACTACAGTATGTAAACTTGCTTCAAAGTTAAATGTCCGTTTTATGGCGGATCTCCCCTATATCCACGTTTATCCAAATCCGCTTGCATGTGTTGCGTAAGTACACGACGCGATTTTGTTAGAAGAGGTATTACTGGTGAAATAAAACTATGGAAACGGATTAAATCGCGTATAATGAATTTAAAATACATCCCGACGTTTCGAACTCTTTACAGTGTTCGTGGTCAACGGGTGACTGAGGAAAAATTAAAATGTGCAAAAGCTACCCACTTACAAGAAATATTAACGAACCATGACCACAAATAATATAGATTTCTAAGGCAGGTTCACACACTATTAATAAAGCCAGTTATACAATATTCAAAAAATTTTACCATTACTCTGTTAAAAAATAATTAACCAATTAATCTACACAAAATTAACAAAGAAACAAACTGCAAATGTCCAACACCATGCAACACAAATGCCTCACAGCCTTCGTATTAGGTATTACTGGTTTATACTGTGCCTCCACTCTACCTGCCCAACGATATTTGGGTCTCTCTCAGCCCCGGTGGTGTGAAAATACGATGAATTATAATTTATAAGTTCAGAATAGGCACTTAGCAACAAGAATTTCGAGGTTAGAATGTCGTTTGAAGTCTTTTGGAAAAGTAAACAGCAAAATAAATTAATCGAATTTTATTACCCACTCCATTCTGGTAATGGCAGAATCGTTACTTGATCTCTAATATTTTTATATAACATTTATTTTTAATTTTATTTATTGCCACTCGTTTAGAACGACCTATTCGCACATGAATCATGTAACTGTAATAGATAACTTACTGTAGTTATTAATTATAGTATATTACGATACAAGTGCGGAAAAAATGCGGATGATTGGCGACATGAAGCTGACGGCCAAGCTACAGTCTTTGGCCCATCGGCGGAAAGTCGCTAGTCTGTCGGTATTTTACAGGTTGCACTTCGGGGAGTGTGCTCAAGAGCTACACGAGCTTATTCCACCGTCCCCATTCTACCATCGGACTCTTAGACGCACGGCCGTTCTCCATCTTTATCTTCTGGGCGAGCTCACTCCATCGTAGGCCACGTCTTTGCCTTTGGCTAGTCCTTGGTCAAGAGTAAGCCCATTTATTAAAAAAAAAAAGTTTAAACTCACGCACGCATACATACCATGTAATCGATAAGGGTAAAATTGACAAAACTTAGGTTATATGTACATATAATTATGTTCCATCATTGCATGACTTAGCCACGGTACAAAAAGGAGTAAGTATACAAGTTTCTAATAGATCGGCAACGCGCATGTGACACCCCTTGAGTTGCAGGCGTCCATAGGTTACGGTGACCGCTTTCCATCAAGCAAACCGTATACCTGATTGTCACCGACTTGGTTAAACAGAAAAGTTTTTTTTTATGTAGGTATGCAATTCAATAAAAAAATGTATGTATGTATGTATAAACTCTTTATTGTACAAAACACAAAACACAAATATGACACAGGATAGACAGTACAAAGGCGAACTTATCCCTTTAAGGGAAATAGTTCAGAAATCAGGGAGATATCGAATAACTTAGTAAAAACACATATACAGAATAAAAAACCGGTCAAGTGCGAGTCGGACTCGCTCACTGAGGGTTCCGTACAAACTTTCAATAGTTGAATCATCAAAATGTTATTCATAGAACTCTACAGATTTGTCTAAATCCCTCAAGACTCAATTTCCCACATAACAAGTAATATTTTAATATACATTTTTATTTTTAGACAACGTCCAAATAAAATCAAGACTATTCGACTTCAATAGTTTACGACTTACGACATGCCGCAAGGACGCTTCTGAACCAACCTCATTATATCAGGAAAAACGCGATGTAGGAAATGAGCGTTCAACGTACAGCGACATCTATAGGCAAATTGAGTAAACTGATGCGGGCGAGCTAGTATGGAAGATGATTTTTATGGAATAATTGTTTATTGCGTGAACCGATTTTAACCATTTTGCCTCTATTTGAAAGGGTAATTTCATTGTTATTTAAAAAAAAAATACAGGTACAATAAACACCCGCAAGGGTGTTGAAATTTAAATCTGAAAGGTTTTTTATAAAAAAAAAAGTTTTCAAGATACGTGTAAGATTTTATTTTTCCTGTAATATTCATTATAATAGCCATGTTTGGTGAAAATTTCATAAATTTATGTTGGTAAACTTCGGAGATAAGGGGGGGGCGGTATTTTTTTTTTTTACATTTTCCTTCATAAAACATTTTTTTTCCACAACCAAAAAATTATAAAAATAGTTTTGATATGTTCAATTAGAGCTCTTTCTGACGATACCCCACTTGACCTAGTTACTTGAAATTTTCAGTTTGCCCCCCCTTTCATTTTGGTCATTTTCTATCATTTATATTAATTAATTAAAAAAAAAACTTTTAACTTGTAGAGGTTCACAATGTTTATAACTATTCCAAATTTCATATCGATAGCATAAGTAGTTCTCGAGATATTTAACAATGTGACAGACGGACAGAGAGACGGACAGAGTCGCACCATAAGGGTTCCTGTTGTACCTTTTTGGTACGGAACCCTAAAAAAGGTAATTTCGTATAAAACATTTTTCCTATTACTAGGAAAACAAGTGCCGCAAATTTCTATATGATTGATGTTAAAAGCGTGGATCAGTATGAGTGACGGGGCTATCTAGACGTTCGCGCGAGCGAAGTTTTAAGGTCACGCATCGATTTCGACAGCATTGCTGTATAACCTAACCACAAAATTAAAATCTTGAAAAAAAAAAAAAACCGACACAGTGGACCGATTTTCATGAAACATGGCAAGAACACTCCCGACTAACTCAGCTTTCAAACAAAGAAAACGAAATCTAAATCGGAGCTTTTTTATACTACGACGGTGGGAAATAAGCACCGATCCGGCCGATGGAATGCGGTCACCGTAACCTATGGACGCCTGCAACTCAAGGAGTGTCACAGGCGCGTTTCCAACCCATTAGAAACTTAGAGCTACGATGCCACAGACAAACACACATACAAACAGACAGACAGACAGACTTACGTCAAACTTATAGCACCCCGTCGTTTTTGCGTCGGGGGTTAAAAACTGATTGTAATATAGTATAGATTATAATGCGTGCATGAAGAAACTGCAGTTAGTGGGAAAATATTCTAACCCTCCAATGCTTGTAGTTTTTAAGAACAAGAGAGAGACAAGTGCGGAAATAAAGAAGGTTGAAACGAGTGGCGATAAATTCGACGCGACATTGGTCGACAAGAGTTATGAATTTTCTCTTCGTACGTGTGTTAAGTACGACGTGTTTCAGTACATACTGGTATGTCTTTATAGGCACATAAACTACCTACGACTTCTCGTACTGGACCGATAACGTAGCAGAACATTTTATTTTTTATTTTTAGCCGAACTACTGATCTGATTTCTGTTAGTTCATTTTACGATAAAAATATAATTAATTTATCAAATGTAAATATTGATAATTTAAAATTTTCAATGTATTTCATCCGAAATGGTGACCCAAACCAGTCTTTTTACGTATAATTGAATAACGTAATACATTGGTAGCTGCGAGTCGCAACGCAACGCTGCGTTGGAATGAAACCTTAACAATGCCTGCCTCTAGAATCGATCGCTCTCAATTCTATTGGGCTTATTTTATTTTCAAATTATCATTACTCAGAATTCCACCACCAGCATTTTCTAGTTTGTGATATTTGTCTCATTTTCAATCATGGAACCTTCAAATGTTCGAGAAAAGACTGTATTTGCAACCCGTCCGATGTTTCGGGCAGTGGTGATCACTTGATCAGTCCTAAAATCGCAATTATTAGGAGTTGTACTTGGGCCATTTTTTTTTAAGTTGTCCACCCCACTTTTTCTTTTGGATTTGGAAATTTTTAGGTGGTTTCCACTCAGAATCGTGAGCTCTTTCAATTCTAATAGGAGAAAAAAAGTGTCCCAAGGTTTTTTCTCCATTCCGTTACCATTTTTTCATACATTTTGTATGGCGGAAACGAAATGGAAGGTTCGAAAAAATGTATGGAAATCTTGGGGCATTTTTTTTCTCCTATCAGGATCGAAAGACCTCGCGATTCTAAGTAATAATCGCGTAAAAATACCCATGTTCAAAAAAAGTGGGGTGGACAACTTTGGAACAAAAAGGACTCACTTACTCACCCAGGGGAACAAGCATATGGCTCGTTACGTCACCAGTAGCTGGAATTAACATGTCCGCAGCTTTCACGTGACCCTCACTCCACTACCCGTGAACCTAAAGATTGAAATTGCTCCCAGAAGAAGGGAATTGAAAAATACTTTTTTTCTCGAAACTATGGGGATACGCCCGTCCTTGAAACGTCGGAGGTTAGTTTAATAACTAAGTTATTTGCGATTACGTCCTATTTGTAATTTTAATTAAGGTCAACACGGGTAAGTGTGCCATACGGTTAAGTCTGTCTGTTCTTTTTACTCACTGTAACAGGTGTTTTGCGAGTTCATGCTACTTGTTACTCACGACAGGGGCGGCTCACTCCGCGATTCTATCGCCGCGCTACAAGTACATGCTGGCGGTAATCAGGGGTGGCGCGCGTTCTCACGGAACGCACATTCGCACTTTCTATTGTGACTTTACGTCGCGAGTTTTTTAAGGTTCATATGCGATGTCCGCGTGTGGAATGGCTAATAATGCCTAGTTAAATAGACATCATGAATAAAATAGGAGAATCTTACACAGATCTCAGTCCCACGGAAAAGTTCAATAAGGCTTTGGCCGTTGGGACTTAAACAAAAATATATAAATAAAGGTTGAACACGCCAAAAATGGGGCACACTTAAATGTTTATTATAAAAAAAATATAATAAATAAATAAAAGATGTTTGATTTAAATATGAGCAAATTTAATGTATTTTAAATGCAAACCATAATTAGTCAAGGTTTCTCGACGAATAAGCCCTCGATCGTACTTTTCTTCGAACACGACTCATAAGAGTTTGCACCATCACGTCAGGATACCTCTTTGTCGCCAGGTCCACAGTTTTCGCCGCTCCTCCGCGGAATTAACCTCCCCGCCTCTCTTTTTAAGAAACCCTTTCATTATACTCCAATATTCCTCGATAGGCCGGAGTTCTAGGCAATTTAGTGGATAGCTATATTTCGGTACCACGGCTACACCATTTGCTTTGTACCACTCCATGACAGGTTTCGCGTAGTAACACCTGGCAAGGTATGGCCAAAATAAAGGCCAGGAGTGGTGTTTCTTAATAAACGGAGGTAATCGCATTTGTAAGCACTCTTTTTGATAGATGCTGCCCTTTATTGTTCCGGTAGTGACAAAAGAGCTGCTTCTTTTCCCGCAACGGCTAATTGCCTGCCAAAGTAGGTATTTTTTTTGGAAACTTAGATCTTTTTTTATTTGACAGTCTTTGGGAGCCTCTGTGCTACTTTTGCTAGTATAAAACTCTTGGCCAGGGATTTCTTAGAAATCGGATTTTATGTAAGTTTCACCATCCATCAGAACGCAGTCAAATTTTGTTAATTTTTCGTATAGTTTCTCAATCGAGTTTCTGCTGCTGATTTCTGTCTTATATTCCGATCTGGTGCCGTTTTGTGCTTTAAAACATCTTAGCCCTGCTCTACGTTTCACCTTTTGAACATACAATTGGGTCATCTTTACTTTTTCGAGGTAACATCATACAATTTGAAGCAAATATCCTTAAGATGCGTTCCTTCTTTTTTTTTATCCTTTATACCCTGCAACCCACCAATTCCTGGCTTTCGTTCTAATAAAGTTAGGCGTTCCCGAAACCTTTTCAATACGCAACAAACAGTGGATTGTGGAAATTTTAATCTTTTACCCACATCCCTGTAGCTGAGTTTTGGATTTTTTGTGTTTTCGTGCAAAATAAGTTCACGTTGTTTCAGTTGCCTGTTCGATATCGCTACATATATAAATCTTTCACAAAAGTAACTGATATATTTAAAAACTATACTTTTTTACGATTTATTTGGCATCAAAAAAAATTCTATACCTTTTATTATAACGAAGCAGCAAATGAATTTATATGCCTCAGTTTTGGCGTGTTCAACCTTTACTGTATATAGAAAGTACCCAAGACTTGAATGTAATAGTAATTATAACATTTAATCTAAGTATTAATTTGTTTTAATCCATAAGCAACCCTATCGTCTGACGCTGCGCACGTGCGGCTCGTTTCTTTGTTAGAATTTTGTAGGCATTTAAATAGGCGGCATTTCGCGAACATAAAAGCAGTGGGCCTTCTGTACTTGTACTATTATATATTATGTGCTCACGATTAGTGTTTAAACGTATGAACTCTCAATTAACGCTGATCATTCAGGCCAAATGTGAAGGCCAGACACACTTTGCCGTATAAAAATCGCGAGTTTCAATCAGCGGTTCTCAACACTAGTTAAACAATAACTTTGAACCTGTGTAAACTAATACCTAAGTTTCTCTCAAACCTATGTTAATGACATCCATATTAATATCATAAAACCTATTCCATAACTAGTACTAAGTTAGTACTATACCATACTAAATCAGAGTGTACTATTGAACTACAAATTGCTTCAAGATACGTCCTTTTGAAACGTCACGGTAGATCTTAGCAACAAACTATTATAGATGTTTATGTAAATACATCACAGATTAGGTACATAGACACCGCATTATTAAGCGTTTACAAAGATGTGTTCACCAAACATAATGTGCAAATTTTCTGGTAAAATACAATGATTTGAGCAGCGCAATTGAATAGCATCTTACACTATAATTAAAGTACATAACTATATTGACAACCGGTCTGGCTCAGTCGGTAGTGACCCTGCCTGCTAAGCCGCGGTCCTCGGTTCGAATCCCAGTAAGGGCATTTATTTGTGCGATGAGCACAGATATTTGTTCCTGAGTCATGGATGTTTTCTATGTATATAAGTATTTATTTATATATTTAAGTATGTATGTCGTCGCTTAGCACCCATAGTACAAGTTTTGCTTAGTTTGGGGCTAAGTTGATCTGTGTAAGGTGTCTCCAATATTTATATTTGTATATTTATTTATATAACTAGCCCAAGTTCAATGCTAAAGCTCATTTTTTATAAAATATTCCAAAATTGGCCGTGTGGCGGTTTCACCACAGCCTCTCTTCCCGTGGGAGTCGTAGAAGTCGACTGTGGGATATGGGGTAAATTGTGGCGTCGTAGGCGAGAGGTTGTCAACCTGTCATTGTAATGTTACAGTTTCGTTTTCCTTCAACCACATATTTTTGTAGTTTCATGTGCTCAGCTTACCTCTTTATGGGATCTAGGCGTGATTGTATGTATGTATTCCAAAATGACACGAGTGCTAGTTGTAAACGTTAACACAACTGGAACAAGCGGCTGCGTTCCCATACTAATAGAATTACTACAGAAGTACATTTATGTGTGGTGACTATACCTAGATATTTTTCTGGCACAAACGTCAATTTGTAAGAGCACGACAAAATAAATACGTCGATAATCCTTTTATCGATAAAATAGCCTTACATGTGGTTAATAATTATCCCTAATAATAACCTCTAAAATCTTGAATAATATGTAATGTAAGAACTTATGTAAACTTTTAAAATATGCAACTAGCCGCGTAAGCTGAAAACCCGGGTTCGATTCCCGGCTCGGCCACCAGTGAGCCTTGCCGTTTTCTCTTTCACGTATGATATCTATTTCTTCAATTTATAATTTTAAAATATGGTTCGTTTTATTATTATTGTCCATTTATTTTCAAACATGTATAAAACATTAATGTTACATACACCTAAATTCAAGCCTATATTCCCTAAACGGGGTAGGCAGAGCACATGAAACTACTCAAGATCCAGTACTACGGCAATAATTAAGAGGGCTTTCGTGTGAAAAACATTGAAATCGCAACCGAGCGCTTGATCATACCGTGTGTGGTATCAAATTAAAGGGCTTTGCGAGTAGTTTAAAAATATATATCACATTATAGGACTTTTTCTACTTGGTCTAACAAAATATGAGAAAATGTCCAAATGTGGTAATAATTGTACCGGTGAAGGCTCGTTTTCAAAAAATTGCCAAAAATAAATAATAGCAATTTATAATCACTAAGGCATAACAGCAATTTAAGTAAACGTTGCAGATTCATTAAATATAAAAATTAGTTCGATGTGATGTAGATTTTCAAAGAAATTGTCACTTAATTTTAGGTAATTTCTGAAAAAAATTGATTTCGTCTTAGCCTCGTTTACTCTTTTTTAAAACCTTATAATAAAAATGTAGTCTGAGAAGTTTGTAGTACAGGGTATACGAATTATAAATTTACCTGTTTTAGTAATCAAAATTGTCCAAATTTTACAAATAAGATCGACTAATTCAGCTCTATACGTGCGTTTTTCTAAACGTGCTTTAGAGAAAAATTCATAATTAATTTAGTGACTTGGTTTTCAAAAATCCAGTCTTACAAAAATCAAGATAATAAGAAGCTCTAACGGAAAATTGAATTAAATAAATCTATTGGATAACGGAAAGTGTAGTATTTCACCGACTAAAACTATCAATTTTACATTATTTTGACGTTTTTTTTTGAAAGCAGCCTTAATAACATAATTATAATAATGAATGACATATTATAATGTAAGTTATCCATGAACTAAGAAGGAAGTCACTAGTGTCTAGGTATAGTGGTGACTGAGAGTTGGCTTGAATGCTTCATCGCTCCATCTAGAGGTGGTGGTCTATGTCATACAACAAAACTATGAACTACCCTTAGGAGTGGATGAACTTACTTAATACATGAAATATTAATGGGAACAGACTTGTTAACATACGTCTAGAGGTCTAATAACATTAATAACCCTTATGTTATAGCAACGACGATTTAATACTGGACTGAAAAAGTCCATACAAAAAAGCGTACACCTGAAATGCATGGGCCTTTTAGGCTTAAAACTAGATGGCGTTGTTTCGCAGTGTGGAAGTGGTCAAAATTGTATTTTCCCCAAATATTTTTGCGTGTTTTTATTTTTTTATTTTTATATCATGATATACATATAAAAAATAAATTTATAGGTATCTTCAGTGTAGTTATGATAAGTATTTAATAGGTGGCGCTAAAAATGGAGGTTCGATGCTTAGTATGAAGATTATAAATCCTATATAAACCATCCTTGGTTATAGATACCTACTTATATTTGACATGATTACTATTTTTGATACCTACTTGGCTTGATTACCTTGGCTCACGTTTTTCGTTGAAAAAATGTCTCTTTTAACATGTACCTACAGAACTGATCCATTCCTCTTCTTGTCACGCGCCATTTTCAGATCATACACTTCTTACATATACGTAGGTACATTACACTTTTTACAATCTTGGGATTAGTTGTCAAAGCGGACCCCAGGCTCCCATGAGCCGTGGCAAATGCCGGATAACGCAAGGAGGATGATGATGACATTACACTAAATGAGTTAAGCAACTTTTTCCTAAAATATAACATACTAGCTTTTGCCCGCGGCTTCGCTCGCGTTAGAAAGAGACAAAAAGTAGCCTATGTCACTCTCCATCCCTTTAACTATGTCCACTTAAAAAAATCACGTCAATTCGTCGCTCCGTTTTGTCGTGAAAGACGGACAAACAGACACACACACACTTTATCATCATTATCATTATCATAATGCACATGCACATGACATCATAGCGAACTGTATGTATATCAACGATAGAGAAATAATTTCAACATACATTGTGTTGTGCTTGTGAATTATGTTTCAAATTAGATGGGCAGCGTTTTTGAATAAATAATTTATTTAACCAGTGTGATTTTTTCCGACTTCAAATATCGTCAAATATCAACCGATATATTTACCCCAAGTATTATTGATCAGTGTTAAGCAGTGTGTTATCTACTGAAAATAATTATTAAGTATTTGCATTATAGAAAAAAATAGAAGTTACCGAGACATTTCCATCATTAGTGTCTGCCTATTACTCTTGCTAAATACGAGTAGCATTATATTAATTTCTCATTGCACGTATTCATAATAAAAACGTACCTACAGTCCTAAATATTTAGTTAAATTATATTTTACTTGATTTTACTTATTTCTCACAAACACATGATAGACAAAGCTAAACGATTATTAGCTAATTTAGATAAAGCGTTTATAAAAAACTCTAATAATATTTAAATTCAAGTTTATCACGCAAACTCTTTTTAAAATGCTTTTACACGTAAAAATACCTTTTGTTTACCAGAAGCTAGCTAAGTAGCTTCACCAAACACCTCGCGTAAAACGCATTCACCAAAATGAAACAATATTTGAGCACGAAGATAACCTAAAAACCTTGAAAACGTGGAAATTCGAAGAAAACTACGCTCAAAGAGTCGCGGTGCAATGAAATTTTTCCAACAAGATGTCGGAGGGGGGAGGGGCGTCAAATGTTTCAGGAAAGGATGTACATAATACGAACCCAGTCTCCATTCGGCAGCCGACGCGAGCGGTCGTGCGCCTAAACTTTTCGCGAATTTCCGAAATAACCGGTGTATTTTAAAGAAATGTTTATTTAAAGTGTTAGTGTGTGTTTTGAGTTGCAGTGAGTTTTTATTTTTCTGTGTTTGACAACAGTGTTTGGAAAATTTTCGTTTGGTAAGTGTTTTTAAATTATTTATTAAGGTTTTGTCAGTTTTAGTAAGCTCAGGATGAATTATTTTAATTTTGAGTGTAAAGTAACTCCGTAGTTAGTTAAAATAATTAGGTAATAAAGTAATCAGAAAATCATCTTGAACAGTTACGTATTTTTATGTAATTCTGAAAACCTGCATATAACACAATTATGTATTATGACTGTCGAGTGGAGAAAGCGAGGGGAGGCCTTTGCCCAGCAGTGGGACACAAAAGAGGCTAATAAAAAAAAAATGTATTTAACAAAATCTGACCAAAAATAAAAAAATACGCTTTTGTATTGCACTAGTTGTAAACATCACGTATTTACTATAGTATGTATGTGGCTAATTGGTGGCGAAAACCATCTGGTAATACTGAAAGCGGCTTATTAGCCATAAATGACATTACGGGCGAATTTATTTATTTATTTATTTAAACTTTATTGCACAATTGGAAAAAAAAGTACAAATGGCGGACTTAATGCCTTAAGGCATTCTCTACCAGTCAACCATAGGGCCAAACAGAAATTCGCGAATGTGGGTGCAGTGAGAAAAATAAATTTAGAAAGCATGACAACTATTGACAAGTATAGCAATATTATTTACAATCAATATTATTCATAATTTAATCTGGTTTTAGGAGTTATTCAACACACTAATAATGTATGTACATTACCTACTATAATAAATTTAGTCTATCACTTTCATACAATAGCCTAGTTCATTTTTAACCTCCGACGCAAAAACGACGGGTGTTATAAGTTTGACGTGTCTGTCTGTCTGTCCGTCTGTCTGTCTGTCTGTGTGTGTTTCTGTCTGTGGAGTCGTAGCTCCCGAACGGATGAACCGATTTAGGTTTTTTTTTGTTTGAAAGCTCGGTGGTTTTTTCAAAATTTTAATTATTATTAGTGAACTCCCCATCGGCACAAAAACCTTCTCAAGGCTTTACCAATGATGGGTCTTGTATAAAAATAAAGTGTCATTTTTCTTTTATTATTCAATAAATAAATAAAAATATATGTAGGTATACACGGTGCTCGTGAGCATTGCGAGAGATTTTAAGAGTATATTCCTGATCCCATTTTAAGACTAAAATGTCATATACACTTTTCTAGATTTCGCCTAGTTACAGAGTTATGACTATTTGAAAAAAAAAATTTTTCTTATTGTTACTCAGTACAAAAGGCTTTTTTAACGATGTTGATGCCATTATGGAGAATTAGTCTCACTATCCTCATTGATAGATGTCCAAAAGTACGAAATAAAACCTTTCAAAAATGAGGTTTTTAGAAAAAAAAACGTCAAAATTCAATTTAAGTGCTAGTTTTATGAATAACATTTACTTTTTATGTGAAAATACATTGGAAAACAGTATTTTTTTTAAATAAAAAAAAAAATTAGCAGAATTTCCTCATGTGTATAAAAAAAAAATCTTTCCTTTAGCCTCAGGAATGCGTGGTTAAAATCTCTCGCAATGCTCACGAGCACCGTGTATATATATTATATATATATATATATATATATATATATATATATATATATATATATATATATATATATATAAATAATATCCATATTTAAAGCTTGCGTAAGATTCCCTGGGGAAGAAAGGGTTGTATAATCTAGACGTATCTAAACAAATATTACCGTACCGATATTTGTCTATTCTTTTGCTGTATTTCAGTATTTATAATTTTTATTTAAACGACGCAATTGGAACAAAAAAAAAAAACTATGTTAATCAACTCTGAATCCGATATGGATATGTATATTTAAAGTTTCTATATGGAGAAAGATAGCGCCCCTACTACGGTTACTCACTAAAACATAGTACATTACATCAGAGGCCGGGAAAATGAGGATTTCCGGCCAAGTGGGTATAATATACGGATAGGGATACGAGGCCGGGAATCCGTTTTCACGCCGAGGCATGTATAGTGTTTTTCTCAAACATACAATGAAATAAAAAAAAATGCTCTAAAGGACAATATTTTATAAAAAAAAGTTACTTTGCAGGCCTAGGCCTAAAAAATAATATGAAATCCCTTTACAGTCCTCTCGAGTTGTTGCACCCAAAAAGCGATACTTCCCAGCCCACTTTAAGGAACGTAAAGACAATATTTCATTGCATGTTTGAGAAAAATAATTTTACGTACATTTTCCATTACGTCTACGCTATTGAGTAACGTGTTTTAAAATTTTGAAAACTTGTGGTTTAAGCCCTGGTATATACATACAATCACGCCTGTATCCCATAGGGGTAGGCAGAGCACATGAAACTGTTTAAGTATCAGTGCCACTGGCAATTAAGGGGTTGCAAGAAAACGAAATTATGACTGCAGTGACAGGTTGCCAGCCTCTTCCATTCTTCCTTTACTTGCCCGCAAAACGACAAATACCTACGTTTAATAAGTTACTACGTAAAACTCACAAGAATAGTAGGTGTATATACGTGCCACGCGACTACACAGGCGGGAGCGTGGCGCTCCTCGGCCACTTGTTCATTCGAATGAACGACTAGCGTGTATGTACTTAACGCGCGGCCGTGAGCGAGTGACGTAGGCCTGCCCAAGTGCCCATGTCCCACATGACTTCTACAACGTCCATGTGCAAACATGGACTGGGTTATTGTAACATTAAAAATATCAAAAGTTGAATAAATAAAGCAAAAATATGTACAACTTCACAAAGGCAATGTTCGTGCTACGCGCCAAGCTAGTTTTAGTAACAGACTTTTTAGTATTTTTACTCGTATCGTTCGTTGTAGTTTTTGTAGTGCCCTAGTTACAAGCAACATTTTCGACGGAAAATAAGTACTTATAAAAAGCAGAGGGAATATATTTCT
The DNA here is from genome assembly GCF_023078275.1 of Leguminivora glycinivorella. Lineage (NCBI taxonomy): Eukaryota > Metazoa > Arthropoda > Insecta > Lepidoptera > Tortricidae > Leguminivora > Leguminivora glycinivorella. Next base: position 10,704,641 of record NC_062990.1, read on the forward strand.
CGCTGTTTTGAAATTTGTGTCAGTATTAGTGACACAATTTGCACAATTTTTAATATCCATAGGTACCTATAAACATACATACATACAATCACGCCTGTATCCCATAAAGGGGTAGGCAGAGCACATGAAACTACTAAAGCTTCAGGGCCACTCTTGGCAAATAAGGCTGAAAAGAAAACGAAACTGGCATTGCAGTGACAGGTTGCCAGCCTCTCGCCTACGCCACAATTTAACCCATATCCCATAGTCGCCTTCTACGACACCCACGGGAAGAAAGGGGGTGGTGAAATTCTTAACCCGTCACCACACAGACCTATATACATTTTCCTAATTATTTACATTTTCGTGAAGACAAGTATTAATCTTTAAAATCATGGGCACCCTACTATATATAATTGTATAAACATAAAATCTCTATAGCAGTTATGTCATCAGTCGGATTATGAAGAAAACAAACTGTCAATCTTGAGAGACCTTATTTTCTCTGGCTTTTCAGCCATCCTGTGCTTATCAATTTGCCAATGTCAGACGAGGTTGACTAATATATTATGTACAACTTTTTAAAAGTAACTAGACCGTCCGTACTTCCGTCAAATTCCCCAAAATTTTAATGTAAAGTGACCATGCATTTTCTAAATAAATTAAAAACTTTTTTAACTTGTTAAAAAATACGCTACTGTCACCACAGAACTATATCAAGATAGAAGGAAAAATCGATCACCATAAAAATTAAAATTTTGAAAAAACCCCCGACTGCGACATAGTTGACCGATTTTCATGAAACATGGCTAAGAACACTCCCGACTAACTCAGCTTTCAGACAAAAAAAACTAAATCTAAATCGGTTCATGCGTTCGGGAGCTACGGTGCCACAGACAGACACACACACACACAGACAAACAGACAGACAGACAGACAGACAGACAGACAGACAGACAGACAGACAGACAGACACGTCAAACTTATAACACCCCTCCGTTTTTGCGTCGGGGGTTAAAAAGAGTTTAGCGTCTTTAAAAATAAGAATATTAAAAAAATCAAGACGGTCCGACGTAGATAAAATAAAACTGTGTTGAAAAATACATTGCTCTATCTTCAAAAACCAGGGAGGAAATAGTCAAGAGCGTTTGTATGGAGAACCCCTCCTGTATGACCTGTATCTTCTTAAAATGTATTCATGGGAAGTCGAGATCAGATCACATTTAATTGTCACTTGAGGCGGAGTAGAGGCCAAGATGTGTATACTATTTATTTATACACGTTAAACTATTACCACTACTCCACTAACTAACGAATCAATAGAATCAATAGTAAAAAAACGAATTATTTTATTCCCATTAAATATAAACTCTTCTATTGAATGATACCAAAATCTTCCACCTGCAGAACATTCTTATAGTGAACTACCTATTTTAAGAAATTTCTAATATGGCAGATTATATGTAATGGATTTAAACCCCATTTATAAAGGAATATCCTTTTTTTAGAAATGGCAACTTGATCTAATTTTAACCTCCAAAACAGAGCATCACCTTTAAACTATTATTACTATTTATTTGTTCATCGTCACTGGGAAACGGTAACTTCGTTAAGCGTAGCGTCTGAAATTTGACACTTTCCATTCGGAGGATAGATAATTTTATTATTAACTATCTTTTTCCCGCGGCTGCGCCCATCCACCTACTTATTCAAACGTTGAACTTTTGACCCCCATTTAACCCCCTTAGTATGTGAATTTTGAAAAACCCTTTTTGAGCGCTTCTCTACACTTTATAAGGAACCTAAGTGCCAAATTTGTTATCTCTAGAACCAGCGGTTTCGGCTGTGCGTTTATATGGATGTCAGTCAGTTAGTGAGTTTCTTCTTTTATATATTTTATGAACGGCTATTTTATTATTATTAATATATGAATCCGCTAGTTTCACACATGTCTGCAAAGTAATCCTTCTTGTTTTCGTCACGACGAAGTTACAATCGACCTAGTTCTCAACTAGGGCCCGCTTTCGGAAGGCATATTAAACGTCGAATTTGGGCAGATCAATCTTGCTTTGGAGAGAGTGACACATCTTAAATTAATCTTAACGTACTGAAATGGAATGCTTTATAAGTAAACAGTGAAGGTGCAGACTTATTGAGTGCTGTGAATCTGCTCTATAAATACCTACCATAAGGTTTGAACGTTTTAGAGTACCTACGACGTTACTTGATAGCGTATCACCGAAAATATCATCATCATACATCATTCATACAATCACGCCTGTATCCCACGAAGGGGTAGGCAGAGCACATGAAACCACTCAAGTTTCAGTGCCACTCTTGGCAAATAAGGGATTGAAAGAAAACGAAACTGTGACATTGCAGTGACAGGTTGCCAGCCTCTCGCCTACGCCACAATTTAACCCAGTGAGTATGTAATTTTTGGTTATAGTACAGGGTGGCCCAAAAATGCGTTGACAAACGTTTGTATGATTATTTTTCTGTCCTTACACGAATGAATGTGACATTCATTCGTGGACACGGACTCGATGAAATTTAACGGAAGTTAACGAATCCGTTAACATTTTTTAAAGTTAACTTAAAAGTTAATACGTTAACCGAAATGTTAACTTCGTTAATTAACGATTAACGGATTAACGAGTTAATGCCCAGCTATGTGAATATTCTACAAATTTTAATGTAAAACCTTATTCATTTTTGACCAAATAAATTGAATCGCCTTCAAAATATCCTCCTTCGGATTTGAAGTAAAAACGCAAATATAAGAACATAAAAATTAACGATATGTCGCTGCACCTCTAGAACGACTCTCGTCTAACTTATTGCATGTATATCGTGTAAAATATCCTAATTTTTGTGATCAATAAACGGGCTAGGATTTTAAGATTGATTACAAACTATAATTTATGGTTTTAAGTTAGGTGAATTTATGTAAGTAGGCTGAAACGTATCCAGCTTATGAATCTGGGAAAAAGTCGTTCCGCAATTGGTCTACATTGCAAATCGTGCAAAATGGATATGAATACTGATGAAATATCTATGGTGAATGTAGAAATATACAATATAAATAGGCCCAAAAATATTTCCGGTAAATGCGATAGTTTGGTTTATTTCAACATTTCCCTATTCTTTGTCAACGTAATTTTGGGCCACCCTGTAAGTAGACGCTTTGAGGGTACCTATAAATACTTACTTGGTAAGTTAAGGATTTTGAGCAGCTAGGACAATGAGTAAGGTAGGTAGAGCGGGGCAAATCTCGACTGGGGGGCAATTGTAACTAATCCATTTATTCCATTATTACACTATGATGTTGAATTCTACATGTATCCACTGAACACACCTACCATAATTCATTGGGCATTCTATTTTTTTTTTTTTTTTATACTACGTCGGTGGCAAACAAGTATACGGCCCGCCTGATGTAAAGCGGTCACCGTAACCTATGGACGCCTGCAACTCAAACAGTGTCACATACGCGTTGCCACCCCATTAGAAACTTGTACATTCCCTTTTGCTGTGTTAAGTACACAGCAAAAAGAGTGCACAAGTTCCAAGGAGGGTTCGGGTTGCCGACGACTCAAAGGACAATAAACGGAACAAGTTAGTTCCGTAAGTCCTCCCGTCATCAGCACACCGCACCCTCGTTGAGCTCTGGCAACCTTACTCACCGACAGGAACACAACACTATGAGTAGGGTCTAGTGCTATTTGGCTGCGGTCTTCTGTAAGGCGGAGGTACTACCCCAGTTGGGCTCTGCTCTAGATTCGAGCGAGACGATATTAGTGGAGTAAAAGTAAGGTACCCTGGACATAATTCAATAACTCGTCCTTTTTGATATTTTATTGGGTATTATTATTAAGCATCAAATAGTAATTATGTACATAGATAAAAAAAAAGACGATCGTATTCATATCTTATAAAAATCATGAGATAAAGTACATTATCCCACTTTTCGCTAACAGCAAAATAGTTAACCGAAAACTTTGTTAGATTAACTTTGTGGTGCACTCAGATGCGATCAGTTATTAGCGATATTACACAGAAAATAAATCTGATTGTGTACTTTTTTTACCGTTTTCATTTAATGTGAATATCTAGGTAGGTAAAAATGGTGACCATGATATATATATCAATTTGCATTGTATTAAGTATATATAGACATTTAACACCGATCTTAAACATATATTTTTAACGCTTAAATAAACATGAATTTCTCAGTAGGTATAAATTGTAACTGAGATTTTTTTGCTTAAGACCAGGTTTTTGTGTACTATAATCATGATTTTATCAAAATTAATACTGTGAAGGTCGCGCTTAAGAAACTGTAAATGTCAGTAATTTAAAAGGGTGCAAAGTTGTCGTAGAGCGGCTGTCGCGGGGCGGGGGAGCGCGCGGGGCGCGGGCCTGGGAGAGCGCGCCGCGCACCGGCCGCGTCACCGCGGCGGATCGGTTAATAGGTTAGGGACGTAAGGTACCGGCCACACCAGAGCGTCGCGTGTCTCGGGGCGCGGACGGACGTCCGCGCCACGCCACCTGAGTGTAATTCAAAAATCGTCTCCTCAGTACATTTTGTATAGGAAGGACGTAAGACGCGCCCCAGGCGGCGTGGCGGCGGCGTGGCGCGCGCCGCGCCGCCTGGGACTTGGTGCCAATAGGACCATCTCGGGGTTATACCCGTTCGATTAAAAAAATAATTTGAAAATCGGTCCACGATTCTCGGAGATATCGAGTAACAAAAAAACCGGCCAAGAGCGTGTCGGTCCACGCTCAGTGTAGGGTTCCGTAGTTTATCGTATTTTTCTCAAAACAATTTTCCTAGAAAGTCTTTATAAAGTTCTACTTTTTTGATCTTTTTTCATATTTTTTTAAACATAAGGTTCAAAATATAGAGGGGGGGGGGGGACGCACTTTTTTTCCTTTAGGAGCGATTATTTCCGAAAATATTAATATGATCAAAAACCGGCCAAGAGCGTGTCGGGCCACGCTCAGTGTAGGGTTCCGTAGTTTTCAGTATTTTTCTCAAAAACTACTGAACCTATCAAGTTCAAAACAATTTTCCTAGAAAGTCTTTATAAAGTTCTACTTTTGTGATTTTTTTCATATTTTTTAAACATATGGTTCAAAAGTTAGAGGGGGGGGACGCACTTTTTTTTTTCTTTAGGAGCGATTATTTCCGAAAATATTAATATTATCAAAAAACGATCTTAGTAAACCCTTATTCATTTTTAAATACCTATCCAACAATATATCACATGTTGGGGTTAGAATGAAAAAAAATATCAGCCCCCACTTTACATGTAGGGTTATAGGTATTTAAAAAAAACCGGCCAAGAGCGTGACGGGCCACGCTCTTGGCCGGTTTTTTTTAAATACCTATCCAACAATATATCATACGTTGGGGTTGGAATGATAAAAAAAAATCAGCCCCCACTTTACATGTAGGGGGGGTACCCTAATAAAACATTTTTTCCATTTTTTATTTTTGCACTTTGTTGGCGTGATTGATACATTGGTACCAAATTTCAGCTTTCTAGTGCTTACGGTTACTGAGATTATCCGCGGACGGACGGACAGACAGACAGACAGGGGGAAACTATAAGGATTCCTAGTTGACTACGGAACCCTAAAAAACATTCAGTCGAATTGAGAACCTCCTACTTTTTTTGAAGTCGGTTAAAAAAACAACCTTTATTGCCGGCCGGCAAACGGCTAACCGATTGAAACAGAAACATAAATGAAAAGAGAGGGCGAACGGCGACACCTGTGTGTCGGCGATTTCAAAGGTAAGCGCACGTGCACCCGATCTCGCTACCTACGCCCAGGTGCGGGCGCGGCTTTCGACCTTCGCGCCGTGCAATAGAATTTAATGTCGGCTGCTCGTGTGCGGTCTGTTTGTTTTATAGAGTGGCGGCATTTTCAACATCAAAGGGTGAGCCTATTTTGTGCAAAATTCTGTTATATCAATAACTTCTCACGTCACTAGATTATCGACTTTGAATGTCGAGTATATTTATAGTATCATCACTTTATTACAGTGTACGAATTTCGTATGTGTTAAAAATCATTGTTCTAGCTTCATAAACCAGGGAGGAAATAATGGAGAGCGTTTATATGTCTTGTTTTGCCTTAATTCAATATCATCACATATTTTTGTTGCTGATAAAATAATACATCCTATATATCAAGGCCTTGTAGCTCGGCGAAAGAATCGTGATCGCGGAGTGCGCCGGCACTGATTATAATTATTTTGTCCAGTTATTATAATAACCTATACAAAAAGTACCGATAGAATAGGTATTCTAATCTATATCTGCATAGAACTATTTAAAACAAACCACAAAAGTTCATAGTTGATCGTTATTGGTACAGTCAGCAACTCAGCTGTGAATACAGATAAAGTGCCAAATATATGTATACACATACCTTAATGTACCAAGTACCAACACTTGTACAGGAAATAAAATACTCTATACATATTTTTGGCACTTTGTCTTGCCAGCTGTGTTGTTGACTGTACACGATCTAAAAAGGAGCCGAACGGTTATTATAATTACGCGGCGACTTGCGTAGTCGGCGGCCGCGCGATACATAGTGCTGTCTCTGTTCAGGCCCCGTAGCCGAATGCCATTTCTCCGACGCGAAACGAAAACGAAACGCAGTCTGGCTCTGTCGCGCCAATACGCAAGAGCGATAGAGATAGATATCTACTAGCGTTTCGTTTCGTGAGCGTTTGTGCCATTCGGCTACGCACCCTGTTCTCACTACCACGAATTTGAAGAACAATATTGCTGTCTCTCTCAATCTTTAGGCGTCATTCATATATTACGTCATACTAAATGTGACAATCCATGTTAAAGGATTAAAAAAGCGTGGCATTGGGGGGTCCAAATAGTAGTCCATAAACCACGTCTTTGACCAACGTGAGTGATATCTCTGTCACTCTTTACGTCTTTACTAACAGAAATTTAAATAACAATAGTGCTATCTCTGTCACTCTTTACTAACAGAAATTTAAATAACAAAAATGCTATCTCTGTCACTCTTTATTACCAGGAACTTAAATTATTATAGTACTATCTCTATTCTCTGTCACTCTTTACTATCAGGAACTTAAATTGTTATAGTGCTATCTCTGTCACTCTTTACTACCAGGACCTTAAATTATTATAGTGCTATCTCTGTCACTCTTTACTGTGTGCGGGAAGTGCACATACCACGAGTTTGACTAACATGAGTGCTATCTCTATCACTCTTTACTACCAGGAACTTTAATTATGATAGTGCTATCTCTGTCACTCTTTACTACCAGGAACATAAATTTTATTATTACAGTGCTATCTCTGTCACTCTTTACTACCAGGAACTTAAATGATTATAGTGCTATCTCTGTCACTCTTTACTGTGTACGGGAAGTGCACATACCACGAGTTTGACTAACATGAGTGCTATCTCTGTCACTCTTTACTACCAGGAACTTAAATGATTATAGTGCTATCTCTGTCACTCTTTACTTCTAGGAACTTAAATATTTTTTTCGGTTTCGGTTTTGGTCTTGGTTTCGGTGTCGGTTTTGGTGTAGGTTTCGGTGTCGGTTTCGGTTTCGATTTCGGTTTTCGTTTCCATTCCCGTTTCGGTTTCCGTTTTCGTTTTCAGTTTTGTTTTTGTTTAAACTAACAGAACTAAAACTAAAACCAAAACCAAACCAGAAACGGGAAACCGAACACGGGAAACCGGATATCGGATACCGTATATCGGATGCTGGTTACCGGTTACTGTCTACCGTTTACCGGATACCGGTTACCGTCTACCGGTTACCGGTCACCGTTTACCGGATACCGGTTAACGGTCATTGGTTACTGGTTACCGGTTACCGGTCACCGAATACCGGAGACCCGTCACCGGTTACCGGTTACCGGACACCGGTTACCGGACACCGGTTACCGGATACCGGTTACCGGATACCGGTTACCGGATACCGGTTACCGGATACCGGTTACCGGATACCGGTTACCGGATACCGGATACCGGTTACCGGATACCGGATACCGGTTACCGGTTACCGGATACCGGTTACCGGTTACCGGAATCCGGTTACCGGATACCGGTTACCGGATACCGGTTACCGGATACCGGTTACCGGATACCGGTTACCGGATACCGGATATCGGTTACCGGATACCGGTTACCGGTTACCGGATACCGGTTACCGGATACCGGATACCGGTTACCGGATACAGGATACCGGATACCGGTTACCGGTTACCGGTTACCGGGTACTAGATACCAGAAACCAGGTTTTGATTTCTGGTTTCTCATGTTACAACGTGTATAGATTAGTCGATACCAAGTCGGACACTTCCGATTAGGCGATTTCGGCTCGCATTGTTACGCAGCATTCGAGTGTTGAGTTTCTCACACATGAGGCCCCCTAATAAAATTTGTACCACTCATATTATTGATTTGACTCTCGCAACACAAACACCTCATGCCCACACAAATACACACAAAATAAAATCATTCACAAACTTCAAATCATTCAAAAACTCAACAGTCACACGCGCTCCTCGCGGTCCTCTAAGAACTCCCTCGCGAGAGTCGACACTTCAAAATGAAGCGACATCGCATCGGCTCATCATCCACAAATCCGAAAAGATCCACCGATAAATTTGTACCGGAAAGACCTCACCGCGACAATGTCATATTACCCAAATTACTTCAAAAATCCTCTGAAAGTGAAACAGTTCATTAGGTTTACCGTAAGAGTGAGTGAGACAGACACGCACTGTGCTTCAAATTTGCCTCGCCAAAATACGTTACACACGACTCGAAAGAATACAGTCTTAAGCGCCGCAAGCTTTCATACATATTACGTTGTTGTGATCCAAGCATCTCGTCAAGCTCGATAGGTACTATTATTGAGCTAACGACTTGACCAGTTTAACGTGACCTATCGGACTAATTGATTTGTATGACTTTTGTCACTTGTAATAAGGGAGCTCTCTTATACTGGACGGTGAAATATTTGTTATCGAAGCGTTTTGAAAACGCGGCGCCCTTGATATGAAACACGTGTTGACGACTCGCCGCCCGTTCCCGCTACTACTATACTAGCTATACCTACTCTGTGCACGACCTTATTCTGCAGGTAATAACGTTCATATTAAAGCGCAAGTAAGAAAAATATCAATTAAGTAATGAATCTTACATATTTGTTGTTTAATTGATTTCGTATAGTACTAAGAATATATTAACGGCAAAATTTACCATCTTTCAATTTAGTTAGGTATTTTTCCTTTCCTAAAATTATCAATATTTAAGATTTTGAACAAGCGCCAAAAGTATTGGTATAAGTTTTAATAATTTATCAACACACGTAATATTATATTCATAATAAATTGCAGGATTACGGTTAACAATATTTTCTAGTGAAATACGCCTGAAAATGTGTAACTTACTAAACCTTCTTTATAAATGATAGTTCTGTATGAATTATTTATAAAAATTAGATGTTTTTATATGAAATGCAGGTGTCACAACATAATACAAGCACTTTTTCCGGATTACATTTAATACTTTAGTTATAAAATCAAAAAATATTCAAAGTTCGTTTTTTTTTTTTTTTTTAAATTGAATCAGAACCCTAATTTGATTAATAATTTGTATTTTAACTATCACTAATGATACTTTATACGACAGAAAAAGAAAATTACGGTTATCGAATTATGTCCAGGTCAAGCTATTTTTCCTGGTCTACACGCTGCAGGACACCATCGCGTGCGCAGACTTCTGGCCGAAGGGTGTGGTATTTCGGCGGTTCCAGGGCAACCTGCCGAATCCTACGCCGAGTCAGACGACGCAACGGAGCCACGCTGTTACATCGTCGCCCAAATCTAATGTTTAATTTGTTTATTTTTTGTATGTCTTTTGTATTTTTTTTGTGAGTCTTGTTTTGTATTTAGTAGTTTCATAGTGCCTTGGTGTAAACTGTAATGCTGTGTTATTTTGTGATTAAATAAATAAAAAATTGTAAAACATGGAAAAAATGGACCAGTTACATTTGCCCTCTAGTCGAGATTTGCCCCGCTGTACCTTATACAGTTTATTTCAAATATTAAAATGGTTGCAAGGTAAAAAAGTACCAGTGCTCGACACGATAATATCCAATGGATGAGATGAGACACCTCTTTCACATCTATTGTCGATTACATACTTACTAATGGCATTTACTAGTACACTGTCGAGCACTGGTCCTTTTACCGTATTTCTTCAACGTATTATGTTATTACGCAAGTTAACATAGGGTGGATTTTCGAAACCAAATATCAAGTTTAATAATATAGTAACAACAAACCTATTCATTATACGAATAATACAGAATCCTGCCAAAAACTTTTCAATACTCGCCGAACTGATTTACATTACGGATTTAATTCAGAGGTCAAGGCCTCGCTGAAGTTCAGTTACATAAATTTTATTCCGCAACTTTTAAAAATAATAATGATTTCGATTTCAGCCGTCCCTTACGCATTGTAAAACAGTGTTTTTACTTAATGGCATTTCTGCGACGCGAAACGAAAACGAAACGCCGCGAAAGGTAGTCTGGCTCTGTCGCGCCAATACGCAAGAGCGATAGAGATAGATATCTACGAGCGTTTCGTTTCGTGAGCGTTTTTGCCATTCGGCTACGTAGGCAGTAAAGTTTTGAGCGAGCATTGAAGAATGTCCTGTAATATTTATTTATTTATTATTATTATTTGGGCCACCTGTATGTCAAAAAATATACACGAGGGCTGGGGAAGGTAAAGATAATACTATTGTTGCCTTAAACCTAGTTACTCTGGAAGATTTTATGACGTCTGTTGTAAGCAAATAGTGTATTAAATCAAGTTACATTGCCATTGCGAGCATTAAACGGATAAGGACCCTGCAAATTACTGCTGAGTATGATATACGGGCTATTTCGTCTAAATGGGTTGGTAAGAGAACCGTAATTTTTATTTGTAGGAATATAATAATAGGTATGGATATATTATATACAAAGTTTAATAAAAATATGTCACCACATACGATACAATATTTATATTTATATATTGATTGACTGGTAGAAAATGCCTTGAAGCATTGTACCTTATTTTGTTGCGCAATAAATATTAAATAAATAAATAATATAACCACAACATTCCATCGATGTTTATGGGTAGAAACTGTTATAAATCGTTTTTGGAAAGAATAATTACTATACGAAGATTTTTGTTTTGTAATACAAAGTGTTGTGACAAGTCCTTTAGATAGCCATCCAAAATTAATCATCATATAATATGACCTATTTTTTCTAAACAGAACACGATGTAAACAGACTACTATTATGTTACACCTTGTATAAAAAGCTCCGTCAAAATCAATCGTGATTGAATCAATTGTCAATTGTATTACATAATTGAATGCGACACAGACATTTTGATTAACGCCTACGATTGATTGTGGTGCTATGTTGGTGACTGTGACAAATGGATTTTATTGTTTCTTTTTCCTTGGCGGGAATGAAGAAAACTATTGTACCCCGAAAAATAACACGATTGATAAAACATATAACTTGCAGGTATTTTCTGTAACAGGAGCAAAACATTAACCCCCTTATTCATAAACGTACACTAAAGTTATCAAGCCGATAAAGTTCGTTTGTCCCTTTCTGATGTTCTGGTGTGATGGAAAACGAACTTTATCGGCTTGATAACTTTAGAGTACGTTTATGAATAACGAGGTAAAAGTGTAGGCTTTTATTTACCTGATCAACATTTGTTCATATTTGTAAATATATATTAAATTTGTGTAGTTTTAAGCTGTACATATATTAAACTGTTTAGTTTAAATTATATATATAAGTCATTGTTTTGGATTTTTTTGCGCATGTAACTAAATAGGTATTTTGTTTTGTTTCTGAAATACCTACATTTTTTCAGCGATTTTGAAATATGTGTTTTTTGAAAAACTGTCGTTATGAAAATTATTATATAAATGAAATTGAAATTATGTTTTAAACTGATGATCTAAATTATCATCTTTTATGAACAGGTATAATCTGTGTATTCATTATTTGCTCGTGTTAGAGGAAACACCAAGCATACAGTTTGAAAATTTGAAAGATACCAGTTTAAAATAAACTAACGTTAGTCTTAGGGCCAGTTGCATCAACCACATTTGACAGACACATCATCGTCACGCCACAGACGTCTATGGAACTTCCCATACAATAAAATTTTACGAACGCTTTAACGGTCACAGACGATTTGGTGCAACCGGCCCTTAGTCTCACACTGATAAATAAAAACGATTACTTAACAACCTGCTGAGCGCGCACGATTCATTTTGATCACGTATCTTGAATCACCCTGTATAATACTTAGTTTCAACTTAAAATTTGCCTAAATCTGCCCGTAAAATGAAGTTAAATATTCTATTTGAATAAAACAAACTTTTCTAAAGAGAATATCATGTTTGCTTAAAATGTAAATACTTAAGTGAATAATAAATAAATTCCACAAGTTGTTGGCCCTAAAATTAGACATTTTGTACTTGTATTCGAATCTAATAACTGCCTTTCAGATCCTATATGTATATTATACAGGGTGGGACGATAAGACGGGCCCTGGAGGGAAACTAGTGTAACAAACCGCCTATCCTCCACCAACGTGGTTATTATTTAGCTACCAAGTCATTAGTTAATGAGGGATGAGTTAGTAACCAGGTGGAACTAGTCCGGGTTGCTACCTGACTACCAGAGGCTATAAAAGTCCAGCTCGAAGCGGTTTCTTGGTTAACTTTGGTCGAGTGCACTTGTGTTTACTCTGTGTTAAATAAATTAGATAAATTTTGTACTTTCTGATATAATAAATCTTGTGATTGTGACATATAGTTTAAATCATCAAAAAACCCTCCGGATATTCCCATAGCTGAAGCGTACGCGTTTCACTAGCTCCCTTAAATCCTTAACCTGGCTCTTTTTACTTAAATACTTAAGACATTCCTTTATTTTTAAACAGGAACCAAACTGCATTTAAAGATTTCCTAAACTTTTCTCGTAAACTTTTAGGTCTAAAGAGACACTTTTAGTATCAGATTGTAGCAAATTTAGTCTACTTTAAAAACGTCCTAATAGAGGTTTTTCAAAAACTCACCCTTTATGGTTATAATCGCCAAACTTTGAATAAGAAACGATTTTTTCGCAGTTTTTTCATTTTTGACAAAGTTGCGTTCGGCGCTCGAGGTCAAACACTTGGATTATTCATTAGGCCAACATCATAAACAAGTCTGCAAAAAATCAGAACTACCGGATTTGACGCATACTAAGTGCAGAATGTATAAAGTTACTGGATTATACCTACACACCTAACCTATACCTAATTCTTTTCTGAGTACCCACAACTCAAGCATTCTTGAGCTTACCATGGGGCTTATCCAATTTGTGTAAGAATTTCCTTTAACATTTATTTATTTACATACATACATACATACAATCACGCCTGTTTCCCAGAGGGGTAGGCAGAGATCACGGATTTCCATTTACTACGATCCTGACAAATCACTTTCGCTTCACACACTTTCATAACGTTTCTCATACACGCTCGTCGGTTTCGAGTACTTCTGACCTGGCCTGCTGGCCTGGGCAGATTTATTTATTTAAAATAATTAAATTATACAAAATCTGTCACCGCTTATAGGGATTTAAATAATTCCCTTGATCATGTAATAGGATCATTTATTTAATTATACAAATTCAAGCATCTTGTCTCCTCATCTACATTCAAAACAAACATTTTCAATAACATTTCCTCCGATTTTGAATATTAAATTCCACAAATCCTAATTACTTATGCTTCAATTAATTTCGTTAATAATCAAACTCTGTCTAAAATAATTCGTTATTTAATCAAAGTAACGGATACGAATATGTCGTACATTTGGCGGCCATTTTGTTTTGAACTTCGTCGTTCTATACAACCTGTTTTAATTAATTTCCTTTAACTTTACTTCTCTCATCTTTAAATCAAAAATAATAGTTATTTGTTATACAAGGGAGCAAAGTTGTATTTTAACCGAGTGTGGAATTGCAACACGAACTAGCGAATGGATTCTAGGGTTGAACCACGAGCGAGCGAATGGATTCTATGGTTGAACCACGAGCGAAGCGAGTGGTTCGAAAATAGAATCATGAGCGAAGCGAGTAGTTCAAAAATAGAATCCTGAGCGTAGAGAGTGTTGCAATACACACGAGTTAAAATAACTTTGCATCCCGTGTGTAACACATAACTTTTCACCTCACTAAAGCGAGGAAACACGCAATAAAAACAACTGGAATATAATTGCACAGAAATAAGTCAATTTGCGTTTACATATTACAATTTCCACGAAGCACCGACCGACACCACAAAAGTTTCAAATTAAGAATCAAGAAGAAAAATGTATTTGGGTGCGTTCCGTTTCACGTGTTTTGAGATTGCAATGTTACTTAAGGTGCGTTCTGAATAAGTACAATGGAAGAGTCAAAAATACAATTTCTTGTACGATTTCAAGTGTCTTGTGGTAAAATCATGTTATAAAATTGTTTGAATTTTATGTTTTTAGTCGGACACAATTCGATATGAAATTATTTTTACGTTCGCATCACATGATTTGTTAAGACAATTTAAGCACAGGGACAAAAATTGTCCTGTCTGGGAGATGCCTTTACAAGAAATTATATTAAAAAAAGTAACTAATGACACGTTCGGATTTCAAATATTCTTTGCACTCTTGTGGATAAAATGCGATTTTGATATCTGTTTTTAAAGAATAAAAAAGTCCTTTCCGAGCTAGTGAGGTGAAAAATAAATTAATTTCTTGTTATTTGACAATGGAACTAAACAAAACAAATGCAAGTCTGTTGCAACTTGCAATTTAATATGATTTGAATTTAAATGAATAAATCTACCCCAAACCATATTTTACACAATACAATAAGTATTAAATGACAATAAACTTTTTTTTAAATTAATACTTTCCAGTTAACTTCGGTTTATGGTCTTGTCGAATTTAACGAAAAAAAAAATAACACGGTGTATTTAGTAAAGGATTTGCAAGAATTTTGAGAGTTCTGTGTAAAGTGGTTTGTTGAACACAAGGCGTTTTCATTGAAGGTTTTTGCGCGAATGTAAACGTGAGATTGATTGAAACGAGCTTCCATTAATTCCCTTAGATGATGAAATGACGTAATGAATGATTTTAATTATTATGGATTATTCAAAGTTTAATTTACAGAAATAGATTGGAAATTGTAAGCGGGCTTGGTGGATGGTGACCTTGCCCGCTAACATGGTCCCGGGTTCGAATCTTGGTAAGGTGTTTGCGCGATGAACACAGATATTCATTACTGAGTCACTTAAAATCTGTATTTACCTATAAAGAATATGCAAGTACATAGTTTTGTAATATAAACCGCGCCTACACTATCTAATCAAATATTGCGTGGCTCTGCGTAAAAAGGGCCCCAGGGAACCTGTATTGTTAGAAATACAAAAGTCACACAGTCGAGGCGAAGTTAAAAAAAAAACAGTTATGAGAGCGGCGGGACCGGTGACTCAATAGGTTACAGGTTTGAATCCTGCCGCAGGTGTGAGTTTTTGCATTTTTACTTTAATTTAAAAATATTTGTTATCGCTTGCAGACGAGACGTTTCTGCATGATAAAAAAAGAAGTTTAAGAACTACTAAAGATTTCTCACTTTTCTCTGGGTAGGTACTTATTGTTAACTATTGCGCACCTCATGACATAAAGGACCCTAGGGAGCCTGTTAGAAACGTAAAAGACCTTTGTCGGAGTAGTATAAGTTTTTTTTGGGTAGTTCAAGACTGTCATAAAGGTTTATCAGGTTGTGTTGTAAAGGCAATGTAAGAGTTCTTTGGTCTGTAGAGAGTTTTTGCCAAGAGTGGCACAGAAACTAGTTCATGTGCTCTGCCTAGTAATGTAGAAATTGCAGAACATTCCCAAAAAGCGGAAACTTTCTTCAAAATGTTCGCAGAACATTCCTGCAACATCAAATTTATTGTTTAAACGAGAGAATATACTTGAAATAAAGTTTAAATGGGCATAATATAAAACTATATGTTATTATACATATATTATTGTCTATTACAGTTAGCTATTTTGTTGATAAGTGATAAGTTACCAATAAGTTTAAATTCTCATACTTCAGGGAACATTTCGACTTTCAGACTTCACAGTTTTAGTCCTGACTCTTTAAAATTAGGTACCGAACTATTATTTCTTGATTGATTGATTGATATTGATTTGGTCATGTCAAAATATAAATAAAAAAAGAGATCGCTGTTAGGATCGAACCCGAGAACATCGGCATACGGAGCCAGCGCACTACCACGGGACTATGTCTTGACTTGATAAATCCGACGAAATCATAGTATAAACTACGAAGTTACTAAGTATTCTGATAAATTCTCGTTCTCGAGAACATTCTCAGAATTTAGCGATTGAGTTTATATGTACGTAATGACGAAACCCACGACTTGCACCCTGGTGCGACGACGGATTTCGGCATTCCTCACACGATCTGTATGTGATCCATATGGTTTGTATGTATTTATTATTTACCATCTTGAATATTCAGTGTAATAAAAGCCAGTCCGTTGGTTCGACCCAATAGTTGACCTGCTAAATTGACAAAACCTTCTACCCCTGAGGTCGACCTGATTTGTCCGAGACGCTAAGTAAGTAGTTTTTACGAGACACGGGACGTAATGAGCGATTCGTATTCGTCCCTCAACTGTAGTTTGCGCTAGTGGGGACATAACATAGTATATACCTATGTCTGTTTACTTCGACATATTGTGTAGACACACTAGAAGTAGGTAGTGCACAATGAATATGTGTATCTATTGTCTCAGGGCTGTAAGTTCACATTTTTGACACATGACAGTGTCCACAAAACGTAAACTGGCGCGACCTAATGAAATTTTAAATAAAATCCTGTAATAATATAAAAAAAAATTGAGTACTTAAAAACAATATATCGCTTACTTTAAACATAATCTAACACATGTTACAATTTTGCGGATCTTCGTTAGTGAGTATTTTACGATATTAATTTATTACGCAGGATTTACTTATTATGTCATTTATCGTTCATTTTTATTTTTAAACTAGTGCTGTGGCACAGTCTGCCATTTCGATTCAAATGACATTTCAGTAAGTTGATAGAAATCGTATATTGGTTTAATCGTATAAAGTTTTTACATAGGGTGTAATCAATTCAACCAATTCGTAAATAATCGCTAGATTTGACAAACGATACGTCTTAGCCACATCGCAATATACTTCAAAACAAATGTATCAAAAATATTAATTTACAGCTCAGGCACAATATAGTACATTACATCAGAGGCCGGGAAAATGAGGATTTCCGGCCAAGTGGGTATATACGGCCGAGCGAGCGTGCGAGCGAGGCCGGATAGGGATACGAGGCCGGGAATCCGTTTTCACGCCGAGGCATGTATAGTGCTTTTCTCAAACATACAATGAAATAAAAAAAAATGCTCTAAAGGACAATATTTTATAAAAAAAAGTTACTTTGCATGCCTAGGCCTAAAAAATAATATGAAATCCCTTTACAGTCCTCTCGAGTTGTTGCGCCCAAAAAGCGATACTTCCCAGCCCATTTTAAGGAACGTAAAGACAATATTTCATTGCATGTTTGAGAAAAAGTACTTTTACATGCATACAGGATGTCCCAAAACTATGGATCATGAAAGAAAGTACTAACCCTTAAATATCGTAGGTTCGTATTTGGTATTTGGCTAAAAGAAGACTATTTTATTTTTAAAAGTTAGTAATTCTGCTTTCAAAGCTTTTCTAAGAATTGGCTTAAAGGCTGAAAATTTCACCACCCCAGTTGCTCCCGTAGGTGTAGTAGCAGTCGATAGGCTTGTGTAGGACATGTACTAATAGTACAAAAGACACGATTCCCTGCACTGTACTAGACCGAACTACTCCCAAATGATTCTGCTCTCTAGTACATTTAGTACACTCACACACGCGCAACAGAATGGGAGCGAAAGGAGCGAAGAGCCGAGGAGTGACAATGACAGCAAAGCGATCCGTGTAATCCTACCGACACCGACCGAGAGCGCGCGAAAACGGTCGATCAGCTCTCGGCTAGTACGAGCGAACGTTACTGTACGCCATATGCACAATTATTTATCTCTCGCTCTCTCGGTGTACTACTGTCCTAAATGTCCTAAAAGAACGAACTAGTACACTTCGGAGATCGTACTAGTTGGGAGCGATCTTTTCAGTGAACGAGCAGGCACAACTCTAGCAGTCGACTGTGGGATTTGGATTAAATTATGGTGTTGCCGATGGGCTAGCGACCTGTCGATGCAATATCACATTTCGTTTCTTTTTAAACCTACGAGTATTAATTGCCAAAGAATACCTTTTTGTACCCTTTGGCGTAGAAACTCTAGGTCCATGGGGTCCCAGAGCGAACAAGTTGTTTACAAAAATTGCGAAGCGTCTGGTTGAGGTAACTGGTGACCGAAGAGCTGGCGACTTCCCTCGCACAACGAG
The DNA here is from genome assembly GCF_023078275.1 of Leguminivora glycinivorella. NCBI lineage: Eukaryota > Metazoa > Arthropoda > Insecta > Lepidoptera > Tortricidae > Leguminivora > Leguminivora glycinivorella. Next base: position 10,723,253 of record NC_062990.1, read on the forward strand.
GAAATGTCGCTAGTATCCTTGGTACAATCCTTCAAGGGCCTATTTTAGACATTAGCTAGCTTTTAAGTTTAGTCTTAGTTTCTTATATAATTACAACCTCTGCTTTGCCTAAAGGTTGACTGGTAGAGAATGCCTTATGGCATTAAGTTCGCCTATTGTACATTGTGTTTCTTTGTTCAATAAAGATTAAATAAATACATAAATAATTATGTAAATATATGTTCATGTAAATAAAGAAATATTTTAATGTCGCATTGCACGGAAAAAAAAATTGCCAAAGTGCACTGAAACTTAGTCATGTATTCTGTCTACCCCATTTGTGACTACAGACGTGAGTTTTTATAGTAGGCACTTCTCTGATTTATTTCCCTAGATCGAATATGGAAATTATTTCCAAATAGATATACATAAACGTCAAAATACTGATACGGGTATTACAAGATAATCAGAAGTTGGCATGATTCGGCTAATCCACAACAAAGCAAACATTGGTTGTCGAGAGAGTACCGTTTATAATCTACGAGTAAGGCACAGGTCCCAAGCGAGTGAACTGTGAGCTATCAGCGGTAGAAACGAACATAAAATAGTCGCACATAATACAAAAATATCTGTTGTATTTTATTATAATATATCACCTCTTTAGATAAAAAAAAACTTATAAATACAAAAAAAAACTTTTTTTTCTGGCCGGGATTCGAAACCCTGACACAGGGCGATGTGCTTGATGCGAACATTTGACCGACCTCTTACGACTGAGCTACGCCCAGTCCATGCGCGGTCGGCGAAATTAACGACCATATTTTGTACGACCATACGCGAAAGAAAAACGGATGAAAACTCAAAACTTCGCGTTTTCCGGGATATAAGGCTAAGCTAGATCAATTTTTCACCCCCGAAAACCCTCACATAACAAATTTCAGCGAAATCGTTGGAGCGGTTTCCGAGATCGTAATAATCGTATCGTATAAATAAATAAATAAGTACTTATACAAGAATTGCTCGTTTAAAGGTATAAGATTAAGATTTTGAGAAAACCCCGACATAGTGAACCAATTTCCAACGACTATTTAATTTAATATGATATGATATGGATTTTAATTGCCCAATATATATATTTTTTTTATCTTAAAAAAATCTAAATCGGTTCATCTGTTCGGGAGCTACGCTCTCTCTTTTATTTACACGGGAGCGGCTATACTTTGTTTCGCCGTGGCTTGCGTGGGCGACGGTCGCGCGATGGTCGCGCGACGGCGATGCGACGCATTACGAAATCAAACCTTATCGATATGGAAGTATGAGACGCGACGGCGACGGTCGCGCGACCGTCGCCCACGCAAGACACGGCGTTTATTTCTATCGACTATAGCTCATGCCACAGTTTCGTTTTATTTTAACCCCTTATTTGCCAAGAGTGGCCCTGAAGCTTTAGTAGTTTCATGTGCTCTGCCTACCCCTTTATGGGATACAGCTGTGATTGTATGTATGTATGTGACTAGTGACTAACGTAGGTCTGCTGCTATGAGATTAACCTCTACCACGAAATTATAATATTTTCTAATATTTTACTCGATAGTGTAAAAGGATAGGGTTTGGAGGCAGTTTTTTTTTAATTAAAAATAAACAACAAATAAATATAAATATTATAAAAACATTCTTACGCAGATTGACTGAGTCCCACGGTAAGCTCTAGCCAAAGGCAAAGAAAGACGTGGCCTACGATGGAGTGAGCTCGCCCAGAAGATGGCTGTTCACCCTTGATTTGAAGGTTGCCGGGTTATATGAGCTCGGAAATATAGCCCCTCATTTTAGGGAAGTGGCGAGTTAGAAAGAGACAAAAAGTAGCCTATGTCACTCTCCATCCCTTCAACTATCTCCACTTAAAAAATCACATCTATTCGTCGCTCCGTTTTGCCGTGAAAGACGGACACAAACAGACACATCCTTTATTATTAATAATATTAAAGTATGAATAAATAGGTGGCGCTGGAAACCCCTCGTGGGCTACCAAATCGCTGACAGTGTTCTTCACTACGTCCGTCAATAACGTCTAATTTCATGTCATTCCCTTGATGGTCCCCTAGCGCCATCGGAGAGATTTGTAACTATAATCTAAAGCCGACGAATGGACACTTTTCTACTTTAACAGATTTTCCTCATTTTCTTTCTACACTTCATACATTTTCCGTTACCTTTACTAGCGTAAGGTAACACCCTCCTTTTTGAGACGTGGGGAGTTAGAAAGAGACAAAAAGTAGGCTATGTCACTCTCCATTCCTTCAACAATTTTTTTTAAATCTTATTTATTTTATAAGCCATACATCTAATTTGATCAAGTCGGCTTAAAAATAACAAACCTTTTCGATCCTCTGCTGAAAACACGCTAAGTACTACACATTAACATAAGTAGAAGAATGAGGTTGTCACCTCAAAAATAGGGAAAAAAATATATGTGGTGGGCACATATGGGTTAAATCAACAGTTAGGTAAATTACATGTTAAACGTTGGTTTAACAGGATAATTAACTAAGGATTACTTTTATAATATTCAAATCTAAGCTCTAGTGTTCCTTCAACTATCTCATTGCATAAATTCACGTCAATTCGTTGCTCCGTTTTGCCGTGAAAGACAGACAAACAGATACTCTCGCTTTCCCATTTATAATATGTAATAAGTATGTATGGATATTAAAGATGTAAAATATATATTTGCTATAAGTAAAAGGTACATTTAAAACTTAAAAACGTAAAAATACTAATTTATTTAGCGTTCAACTTACGGCAGGGCCGTACCGCGCGGCTGCGTTCGTGTCTCGCAAATGGTCTCGTCGGAAAATCAGCGCTGACCTCCGGGTCGGCATTATGATGAGACGTTACCATTTCGTGATAAACTTACCCATCCCTTGTACATTTGTAGTTTTTAGTCATACTTTACGCATAATGTGTAGTTTTTAAGTTTATTACGAATAAATATTCAATTTCAAATAGGTAAATAATATAAAAACTCACCCTACCTATTCACATGGATAAAGTCTTGTACATACATATTTTTAGTCCCTTTTTCCTCATCTTTATTTAATTCTTTGACCGTTTTCAGATTCAGAATTGCTCTGTTATCTAAATTATCCAGAAGATGAAAATTTTGTATCACACTTTTATGGAACCGGTTTTTCGTGATTTCCTGGTCGGTCCCATAGTAAAACTTTTATAAATATCTAAATCTCGCTTATCATCATACCCCAGAGATCGCTATTGCACTTGGGCAAAAAATAAAGGATGATAAGGTGTCCCTGGCGACAAATCTGACTGTTTTATGTCCCTTTTAGGGGTCCGTACCTCAAAATGGAAAACGGAATTCTTATAGGATCACTCGTGAGTCTGTCTGTCCACCTGTCACCGTCACAGCCAATTTTCTCCGAAACTACTAAACCGATTAACTTGAAATTTAGTACACATAAGTGTATAATATAACCTGCTACACAAAGATGATTTAAAAATTATCTTTTTATTATTATCAAAGAGGATCGAGTATGTACGGAGTTACATAATGTCTTTGTTATTATTAAGTATTTCGTTTTAGACAGGCGGCTGATGCTGGTACGTCTAAATCATAATTCTCTTTGCACGATTACATTTCTTAGATAGTTCGTCTACTATATTTTTAAATTGATTAACACTGGAAGAGTAATTCACAACTTCAATTTACATAGGTATAAATACTTTTGTTTCTTTTTCTGGAAATTGTTCAACATATCTATAAGGTGTTAAGTACCTTCAGAAACGTAAGGCGCTTAAGACCATTTTTGTGGGTTGGCAGTGACGAATGCACGAAGAATAGTTATTTGTTATACAAGGGGGCAAAGTTATATTTTAAAGCCGAGTGTGGAATTGAAAAACGAGCAAGTGAAAGGATTCTATAGTTGAACCTCGAGCAAAGCGATTAGTTCGAGAATAGAATCCTGCACTTGCGAGTTTTTAACACACGAGAAGTAAAATACATTTGCACCCGAGTGTAACACAAAACTTTTCCCCTCACTATAGCGAGGAAACTGTAGCAAAAAATGCGTTTATCACTGCTTCCAGTAGTTCCAGAGGTGGTAAATCATTTTCATTACTAGATTCACCTACTTTTATCAATTTTAAAGCAGTTAATTTGACTTTATTGAAGGTCAAATTACTTTACCCACTAGTGGATAAAATGCGTTTTTACTAGGGTTTGCAAAAACCGGTTAACTTTAAAAACCGGTTAATAACCGAACCTATATCTTCAAAACCGGTTAACCGGTTTTTAACCGGTTTTGCGGATTTTTAGTAAATTACCGTACTACGCAATAATATTACCATTACCTTCAAGAATTCTGTTGTTTATGATATCGTAGCAGGTCATACTTGCACGATGAAGATCATTTTTATCCAGTTTTTGGAAATTTTGTAAAATGCAGAAGTTGCCATAAAGGACTTGAGTCCCCGTATATGGCGCTTAAAACTGTCGTGACTTTACTGTGATAATCACGTTATGAACTAAATATTTGTCAGTTGTGCGTTTTCTAAGCATGTCGCGGAGGTCTACAGCTCCCAGAGACACTAGTAGTACAAGGAATTAACGTAAGAAAACCAAGATTTACATTTTCCCTTTATTTTAAAAATATAATTTGAAATATGCAGTAGAGTCCGGGTATAACGACGCCCAAGGGACCGCTGATATTACGTCGTACTAACTGGACGTCGTACAAAACGAATTTCATTTCGGTTTAAAGATATGTCATTTTTTAGTATGCGTGCTTGCTCATCACCGGCAAATTACTGTCGTATGTCGTAATAATAAATAGTCCCATTCCTTGAACCTCGATTTACGTAATTAATATGACAATCGATTTTTTTATTAAGTAAAACTAGTTTATACGCAATCGAAAAATAAAAAGTGGGTTCTATCACAGAATATATAATAGCACAAGTACAGAAGGCCCACTGCTTTGATGTTCACGACATGCCGCCTTTTTAAATGCCTACAAAATTCTAACAAAGAAACGAGCCGCACGTGCGCGGCGTCCGGCGATAGGGTTGCCTATGGAGGCTATGGATTAAAACTAATTAATACTCAAATAAAATGTTATACTATTATATTCAATTTTTGGGTACTTTCTAGGTATATATATATAGTATTTATATATCTGTGGGTCTAGACTCTAGTGTGGTGTCCGAGGTGGGACTTGTGATCTTTTTCACCGAGTCAATTTGAGTTATACCCTTTTTCACTAGACTCACAGATATTTTTGTTTAAGTTCTAACATGACAAGCCTTATTGAATCTTTTCGGGGGACTTAATCAATAGTAGATCTGTTTAAAAATGTCCTATAACGGTATTTATTTTGTTCATGTATCTATTTAACTACGCATTATTAGCCATTCCACATGCGGACAACGCATATGCACCATAAAAAAACTCGCGACGTAAAGTACCATTAGAAAGTGCGAACGTGCGTTTCGTGAGAACGCGCGCCACCCCTGATTAGGCCGCGAACTCGCGGCCGCCTGCACGTACATGTAGCGCGGCGATAGAATCGCGGAGTGAGCCGCCCCTGGTTCTATTTAGCTCATAAGATTAGACCCGAGGCGAACCAATTGTTAAAATTATTAAAACCAATGCTCCAAAAGTCACATCGCCACAATCTCATTTTGCTATCTGTAGGCAAGACAGGGGACCGTGCTTGGGACAGAAATAGCTTTGTTTTCTCAATTTACTAGTAAAACGTTGTCGCTCGTCGTTGTAACCGGACTTGACGAACGGATTTTGCGTAAAATTACGTCGTAAAAAGCGGTTGGTCGTTAAAACCGGAGTCGTAATAAACGGATGTACATTCATAATATCACATATGAAAACCAAACAAATACCTGTGCTTCCGTTATTCGGTTATTGTAAGCGGTTGGACGTTAGGTATATGCGGAGTCGTAATACTAACCGGACTCTACTGTATAAAATGTATTATTTGAGTGGACTCGGGACTATTGTTTAATCTTCACGTTTAATTAGATTATAAAATCATGATTATACTATGACTTCTTTAAGAAATTCAGTGCAGGTGCATAATGTTGTCATCTGTGCGTAATCTTTATTGTTACAAAACATTGAAGAATTACGTACTTTGACCCTTTTTTATGCCTAATTTGGTCATTTTGGGAAATAAATATAGTTTCGGTTATTAACCGGTTAGAGACTTTGAAAACCGGTTTTTAACCGAGGCCAAAAAGTCTCGGTTAACCGGTTTTTCGGTTAACCGGTTAACCGGTTTGCATACCCTAGTTTTTACCCGCTGGTATTAAAGGGCAAAACATGTGTTTCCGAGCTAGTGAGGGGAAAAGTATATTTTATTTTTTTGTACGGAACGCACTTAGCCGGTTTTTCATTCTTAGCCAAAATCGTCTTCACATTGGATATGAAGCGTGCATAAAAGAGGTCACAAGAGCCCTTCGTTTATTAGCGCAAAAAGTAAGTCAATTGGTTCGATTCCAGGGGGCCGATTTTTGAGTTTCACTGTCACTAAAATACCGGTTGAAAACGGTGACTTGCCTATTATTTTCAGTGACAATTTTCTGAATTCGAACGCGTGAGACTCAAAAATCGGCCCACAGCTCGGAACACTTGGAGGCCTTGGTCACTTTTTCTTTGTATAATTATGACATTTATTTAATGTTTAATATAACATAACAGTAGTGTGACTACTTAAAAATACAAGTTAAAATATTTTCTTTAAAAATAATTTAATTTGTTCTTAGAGAATTGACACGTTGTCTAGGCATTCATATCCTCACAGCTTAGTACATCCTTATTTCACCAAAATCAATACATTCCGTTATGTGAAACACTATTGTTCCGTTATATATTAAAGGAAATAATGTATATTGTTTCCGAAGCCCCGGCTCTCATAAAAGCGCTTTTGTTTTAGCAAATAAAATGTCGATAAAGTAATGTTAAGAAAAGTGGTAATTTCTCGCCGATATTGAGAAAAAGTTCTATTTTCTGACAGGAGTGACGGGACAACAAATTATAACTTTTAGTAGTCTTTGTGTCAATCTCAATTTTGTATGTGGGAAGTTTAGTACGTGTTCGTAATATTAGTTTAAAAATAGCCCAATAAAATAGTACATTACGATACAAGTGCGAAAGAAAGGAAGTTCGAAACGAGTGGCGATACATTAAAACACGATCAAAGGGAGTATTTTAAATCGACACGAGTTACGACACCATCTGTACTGAAAAGGAATTTTCAGTACAGATGGTTTTACGCACTCTTTTTGTCTCTTTCTAACGCGAGCGAAACCGCGGGCAAAAGCTAGTAAAACATAAATGCATATTCTCTCCCTGTAAATGTAACAAGCATATATTATTTTAAATCTTAAGGCCTATAATTATCATATTTAATTTTAAACTCCATAACAACAATATAATCTTGCACTGGCAACACCTCATCATAAATCCCGTGCGTATAGTAAATCTTTTGCAGTGCGAGCGGTTCAACTTTGGAATGAGTTGCTTCCGTCCTTAAGGAAATCGCAGTCCGTTGCCTCGCTCAAGGGGCAGTTAAAAAAGCTGTGGCTATCGGAACATGGATGACTTGTTTGTAACTAGTTATAGATATTATATATAAATATATATTTATTTACTATATATATTGATATATATTCTTTATATTTGATGTACCTTTTATTCCAATTTTATTTTATTATTTTTTGTTTTAGTCTCTTTTATATTTTTATGGGCTTTCCTATAAACTGTTGTACTAAGTGCTATATTTGTCTACCATTCTTCATCACATTTCACCTACTCAAAGGTTAGCTGGAAGAAATCCCTTAAAGGGATAAGTTCGCCTTTGTACTGTCTATCCTGTGTCATATTTGTGTTTTGTGTTTTGTACAATAAAGAGTTTATACATACATACATACAATATTGGGCTTCACTAGGGCTAACGAAAATCCGACTTTACCACACAAAATTTCAAGGTCCAGTTTCATGAAACATATTTTATTAATAAAGTGTATCACCGACTTAACAGTTTCACTCAAAAGTTTTTCAATGTGTTAAGTTCCCCTCTTAAGTATGCGCCGAGGCGTATTCTGTGTTTGAAATTTGATATGAATTGGATTGCCCGTGTGACGGGTTAAGAATTTCACAGCCCAATTTCCTCCCGTGGGTTTCGTAGAAATCGACTGTATAATGTAGGTGATGGGCTACCAAGGTGACTGCAACATCACGATTTCAAGTTCCTTCGACCCATTTTATTGCTATGAGTAAAATTGATACAAAATAACAATGCCAAAGGGCCAAAATGACAATAACAATGGTACAAAACTATGGTAAATAAATCTAATTAATAGATCGCGCTTTAGCGATAAGACCGCCTGTTGTCTGCCTTAATTTATAATCATTTTGTTTTGTCTCCACTGTATCTTTTCTATCTTTTTTGCTGAGGTGTGCCAATAAAGAGTACAGCGGGGCAAATCTCAACTGGGGGCAATTGTAACTCATCCATTTTTTCCACTATTACACTATGATATTGAGTTCTACATGTATCCACTGAAGACGCCTACCTGTGAACACTCTATTTAATAATGCAAAATTTTAAAACATGGAAAAAAACTGGCCAAGAGCGTGTCGGGCCACGCTCAGTGTAGGGTTCCGTAGTTTTCCGTATTTTTCTCAAAAACTACTGAGCCTATCAAGTTCAAAACAATTTTCTTAGAAAGTCTTTATAAAGTTCTGCTTTTGTGATTTGTTTCATATTTTTTAAACATATCGTTCAAAAGTTTGAGGGGGGGGGGGGACCGCACTTTTTTTTCCTTTAGGAGTGATTATTTCCGAAAATATTAATTTATTATCAAAAAACGATTTCTGTAAACCCTTATTCATTTTTAAATACCTATCCAAAAATATATCACATGGCGTGAATGATATACATCCGCGATACGCATCCGCGGACGGACGGACAGACAAACATGGCGAAACTATAAGGGTTCCTAGTTGACTACGGAACCCTAAAAAGGACCAGTTACACTTGCCCCCCCCCAGTCGGGGTTTGTCCCGATCACAGGTCCCGATGTACCTTATTCTATCTAATTCATATCTTATTATTAAAATCAGAATAGGCCTGAAACTCTTAAGTATGTGTTTACCCCTAGGCCTCTGTGGATTATGACTTGGAAAAGTTTCAAATACTTCATAACTTCAACTAGAAACTTGCATGAATATGCCCACGCAAGTTTGAGGGATACTTATATTTAACTAGCTTTTGCCCGCGCCTTCGCTCGCGTTAGAAAGAGACAAAAAGTAGCTTATGTCACTCTCCATCCCTTCAGCTATCTCTACTTAAAAAATCACGTCAATTCGTCGCTCCGTTTTGCCGTGAAAGACGGACAAACAAACAGACACACACACTTTCCCATTTATAATATTAGTATGGATATGATATGACAAACGGTTCTTCAATTTTTATCTCTATTTGTAAGATGCATATCTTAAAAAAAAAAAAAGAATAAGGTTACCTACAGCGAGGCAATTTCCACTGGGGGACAAATGCAATTGATCCACGTTTTACAATGTTTGCATTATTAATCAGAGTGTCCACAGGGTGCGTAGCCGAATGGCATTTCTCCGACGCCAAACGAAAACGAAACGCCGCGCCAGTTTGACTGGCTCTGTCGCGCCAATACGCACGAGCGATAGAGATAGATATCTACTAGCGTTTCGTTTCGTGAGCGTTTGTGCCATTCGGCTACGCACCCAGGTTATGTATGGCAGTGGCACGCGTGTTCAAAACTTAATAGTGTAATAATGTAAAAAATGGATCAGTTACAATTACCAACCAGTCGGGATTTACCCCGCTGTACCTTACTTATTTTTTTATGAATTTTTTAAACATGGTCTAAAACACTTTTATCGAAATTAAATTTGATTTTAGTGATGGGTCTTACATACATGAAATCGATATGTTTGGATGAATATCAATGAGTTCCCGCAAATAATAGTGATTGAATTATTAAAGACCGTGTAATTGTACGTCTTCACATGATCCGACACAGAGTTCCGTCGGTAAACTAATTTACAAGCTGTATACTAACACTGCTTGTAGCAACCTTGTTTGAGTATCAGCCAATTTCAGTTCTGGCAAGTTTGGGGAGTATGCACAGATATCGTATATGCAGAGACGATAAATCAAAGTCACACAACATTAAGGCAGATTATTATATTGAATACGATCACTTGATATAATTATTGAATCATATAACAACAAATAATATACTAACAAGAATTATATTAACTAGTAAGAACTAAAACAATAACATGAAAACTAAAATTAAACCTATAAATAAAACTAAATAACAAACAAACATTAAGTATCGATGTGGGAAACAAATCAAATTATTTTATGAAATATTTTTTGATTTATTCTTTTTTTTTTAAGTAGTAACACTACTATATATAAATTATAAACTGAATTAGATACCATACACTAAAGAAAAAGCGATCAAGCCCTCTGGTGGCGAAGCCGGGAATCGAACCCGGGTCTCCAGCTAACGCGGCTGACGTGATAAACCGCTACACCACCTCGACCGCCGAGGTACCCGTCGAAATCAGTCGTCGTCTAATTCAGTTTAAACATTAAGTATAATAATAAAATAAAGAAATCGTAGTAAGGAAGTAGATTTCATTACTTTTTAGAGATAAACAACCAGCTGCATCGAGACTTGGCTGGTTTTTTGGTGGGATAAATATTTCACGCCTTTTTAGGGTTCCGTAGTCAACTAGGAACCCTTATAGTTTCGCCATGTCTGTCTGTCCGTCCGTCCGTCCGTCCGTCCGTCCGTCCGTCCGCGGATAATCTCAGTAACCGTTAGCACTAGAAAGCTGAAATTTGGTACCAATATGTATATCAATCACGCCAACAAAGTGCAAAAATAAAAAAATGGAAAAAAAATGTTTTATTAGGGTACCCCCCCTACATGTTAAGTGGGGGCTGATATTTTTTTTCATTTCAACCCCAACGTGTGATATATTGTTGGATAGGTATTTAAAAATGAATAAGGGTTTACTAAGATCGTTTTTTGATAATATTAATATTTTCGGAAATAATCGCTCCTAAAGGAAAAAAAAGTGCGTCCCCCCCTCTAACTTTTGAACCATATGTTTAAAAAATATGGAAAAAATCACAAAAGTAGAACTTTATAAAGACTCTCTAGGAAAATTGTTTTGAACTTGATAGGTTCAGTAGTTTTTGAGAAAAATACGGAAAACTACGGAACCCTACACTGAGCGTGGCCCGACACGCTCTTGGCCGGTTTTTTATTATAAATGAAAATGAAAAAATGAAAAAAGTATTTATTGACTCCACCACAAGTGTACAACTGTATATAGTGTACATACAATAGTTTTCTCATAGAAAATAAATAACTACAATAAGTGCTAAATGGGTTTACTCTTGGCCACAGACTAGCCAAATGCAAAGACGTGGACGATGGAGTGAGCTCGCCCAGATGATGCCTGTTCACCCTTGATTTGAAGGTTGCCGGGTATGAGCTCAGAAATAAAGCCACCAGCAAGGAATTCCACTCCTTGGCTTTCTTTCTATGGGTGTAGTAGAAGTCGACTGGATATGGGTTCATTTGTGATGGGTTTTAGCAACCTGTCAGTGCTACATCACAACGTAGTTTTATCTTTCAACTCCTTATTTGTTAAGTGTGGCACTGAAACTTCAGCAGTTTCGTGTGCTCTTTTTACCTCTTTTGGAGGGAGGGTAGTCTTACTCTGTCATGCCACTTATGCACTACATACAGCTGGCCGAGGCGAAATGAGCATTTCTTTTTTTTTACCAATAATTTTTTTTTAAATTGTTTTAGGGAATTTTAGGTCAATTGTACTTAGAATCACAAGTACTTTCAATCTCACCGGGAGACAAAAAGTGTCCCAGAACTTCCATACATTTTTGTTACTTTTCTCTTTTGTTACCCCATTCAAAATGTACGGAAAATGGTAACAAAATAAGAAAAAATCGAATGGGACAATTTTTTTAACTACTAGGATTGAAAAGGCTAGTAATTGAGTAGAAATAGCATTTTTTTTTTCAAAAATATCACACTTCATAAAAGTGGCAAAAAAAAGAAATGCTCAAATGACAATCGTTGACGCTAGTCGCCAATCGAAACGCAGTCTGGCTAGACAATCGCAGTCGCGTCAATACGGAAGGGCGATTGTGGTAGCTTGTAACATGGCAAATCTCCAAGTTGCAGCCGCCGCGCGCACTGGCCGCTGAAAAAAAAAATAGATAAGCTTGTCGCGCGTCTTTTGTTTCTCAGATGGAAAATTTTCACTTCGCTGGAAGGAAATTACTACTAAATCATTTAAAATTAATTATATTCAAAATATATGATGTGTGTCTGTATTTAAAAATACAGTGTATTTGGCTGCCTTCTTAAGTCAATAGGCCATCGACGCAAGAGATTTGCTGAGTTCTTCCGCTGGGTTCCGCTGCCATACGTTTGCTGGCTGTATTCTAGAGGAAACCCGCGGTTAATGCACGTCGTGAAACCCCACGAAGAGTGATTCCCGGGAACTTAAAGGCCAGTGACGTTATTTATTTTTCTCGCGCACTGACAGACATCTCCTATTTTATTGTATTTTTTTTTCATTATATTATTATTTACTTAAAGAACCTTTGTTTCATTTCTCCGCTGACTAGCCGGCTACAAGCTACGGTAGATATTATCGCAAGCGTTTGTGCATGTGGATCCTCCAAATGAGACCACCGCTCAAGTCCGAGCAAAATGGCGTGCTGTTGTGTTGGAGGCCAAAACTCATTTTGGGTTATCGCGCCAGACAAGTAAGTTGTGCATGTGGCTATGTACCTAGGTATCCTGGTTAGCTAAGGGTTGTGGCTAGGAAATCGGCTCTAGTCGACCTAAAATCGCTCGTTAATTCATGTAAGTAAGTAAGTAAACACTTTGTTGTACAAGAAAAGAATACAGCACATATATTTAAAATAAAAAGTTTCAGTACAAAGGCGAACTTACGAGACACCATGTTCATACTAACGAGCAATTTTTGGTCGGCGAAAGACGATTTGGCGTCGATATGTTTGGGGAGACCCTAAAGCAAACCCTGCACTCGCCTATACTCAGTAACAATCACAATGACAGTGCTATTTCCCACAACCCTTATCAATGTCACCCATATCCCAACCAATCTAGCCAATTTAGACCTTCTGATACACGAAGCAACTTTCATTTTCCCAATTATTCCGGAATAGAGATGGGCCGAATACGGGCTTTGCCGAATATTCGGATGAACATTTGGACCAATGAATATTCAATATCCATCCATCCGCCGACTGTAATTTTCTTTCAACAGTCATCCACTACGAGATGTTTCTAAAAACACCTTATTCGATGGGAATACGACGTTTCATTACAGAGGTCCTTTTTTTTAATAAATGGGCTTACTCTTGGCCACAGACTAGCTAAAGGCAAAGACGTGGCCTACGATGGAGTGAGCTCGCCCAGAAGATGCCTGTTCACTCTTGATTTGAAGGTTGCCGGGTTATATGAGCTCGGAAATATAGCCGCCGGCAAGAAATTCAACTGCGGGCAAAAGCTAATTGATCCACAGTTTTAAAGCTGATGTTGAGTTGAAAACTTTTAAATATTTGATAACGGATACATTGTCTTACTATTGCTTCTTATGTTCCTATCATTTAGTGATTTTAGTGGATAAATCTGTTTTTTTTTTAAGTAAAGCTTTTTTCATATTAAATTTGTATTTCAATCTTGACGTATACTTACTTATCTTTTTTTGGTGGTTGCTTAGAATGCAAAATTATGTTGTAATCCGATAAATAAAGAAACAGTACTTATTTACTTTGTTTATTCGGTAAATATTCGGCAATGTAACCGAACTATTCTGCTAACTGACATTGCAATCCGAAGGATAACTAGGCCTTATTGGAATTAAGTCTGGTTTCCTCACGATGTTTTCCTTCACCGAAAAGCGACAGGCCAATAAAACTCGTTGGTACGAGCCGGGATTCAAACCCGCGACCTCGAGATTGAAAGTCTCACGCTTTTACCGCCGAACACCGAATATTTACCGAATATTTAGCCCACCTCTATTCTGAAATACAAGGTTAGATTCCATTTCGGTAAGATTCCGTTGTGACATGTCGGGATTGGAATCGACTTATCTTCATTAGATTATCGGTTTTAAGTGGTTATGACAGGGCAAAAAGTTGGGATTCGAAAGTGGATTAAGGCAGATAAAAGCTTTAGTTACTTTGATTTACAGAGGACTATAGTATGATGGTGTTATTTTTGAACTTCAAGCGAAATATTGCGTTACATTTAAGTTTTCCTGGGTGCTCAGTCCGAGTGTTGGCAACAATTTTAAGTACGTCGCCGGTGAAATAGTAATTTGTTTTTCTCAAACATGCAATGAAATATTGTCTTTACGTTCCTTAAAATGGGCTGGGAAGTATCGCTTTTTGGGCGCAACAACTCGAGAGGACTGTAAAGGGATTTCATATTATTTTTTAGGCCTAGGCCTGCAAAGTAACTTTTTTTTATATTGTCCTTTAGAGCATTTTTTTTTATTTCATTGTATGTTTGAGAAAAGCACTATACATGCCTCGGCGTGAAAACGGATTTCCGGCCAAGTGGGTATATACCGGATAGGGATACGATCATTTTCCCGGCCTCTGATGTAATGTACTATTACAAGGGGGCAAAGTTGTTTAACCGCTCTTGCCAATATTGATACCCGAGCAATCGAACGATTCCAATTTTGAACCGCGAGCGTAGCGAGGTAACCTGTCACTGCAATGTCACAATTTCCGTTTTCGAATCAACATGAGAATCCACAGTTGATTTGAAAATGCAGTTGTTCAGGAAGCATTCCATAATTACCATCCTGTCATCTACGTTTATAGTACAGAAAGGTGGACGTAATGCTTTTGGCATACTCTAAGTGCGTTTTCACATTATCCGATCCGATAGCAAGCCGCCATCTTTGATTTTTGCCTTTGAAATCCTTCCGACATCCGAGATCGGATCGGATAGTGAGAAAACGCACTAACAGTCAACATCGAGACTCAGTGAGATTTTGCAGGTCTATTTCAGACGAAATATGGCTTAATGTCCGAGAAACATCATAGCGTATCTTAGCATAGCGCGACATACTACTTGGGTACATTATAGTCACATGATAATCATCATCATCATATCAGCCATTTATCGCCCACTGCTGAGCATAGGCCTCTCTTCCAGTACGCCACTTTTCCCGGTCCTGGGCTAGTCTCATCCAGTTGTGACCCGCAATTTTTCTGATGTCGTCGACCCAACGAGCCAACGGATGCCAGGCACTTCTTAGGCAGCGTTCCCACTTATGCGTCGCGTGTCTCGGGGCGCGCAAGGGGCGTCCGCCGCCACGCCACCTGGGGCGCGTCTTACGTCTTTCCTATACAAAATGTACTGAGGAGACGTTTTTTGAATTACACTCAGGTGGCGTGGCGCGGACGCCCTTTGCGCGCCCCGAGACACGCGACGCATAAGTGGGAACGCTGCCTTACATTTGTAAGCGGCCACCAGTCCGTTAACATTATATATGTATTGATATTATTTTAGTAATTACTAAAACATTGCCAAATAATAAAAGCATTCAATACGTTTGTTAAACATCAACACAAAAATAAACTCTTTTACATCGCAAAGGGCGAATTCCAATTCATAAAATAATCATTATAATGGATTGGTATTTCAGTATGTTTCGAATAGTTCTCCACAATGGCTAGACTGTCGTCTATAGAAATCAGAATCAATTGGTATAAAACGGAGCGTTTCAAATAAAACTGTTGCGATAATCAGGTCATGTTTTATTGAATATTCTTTTGATAGCTAAAATAGAATACATTTCTATACAAGTGCGGAAAAGAGGACTTCGGAAGGAACATAATGATACATTACGATACAAGTGCGAAAAAAAGGAAGTTCTAAACGAATTTCCTTTTCGCACGTGTATCGCACGAGGTTTTTCAGTACAGACGCCCCTCCGATGTTTAGACCTGACAAGCAATGAACCACTTCTCGCATTGGTGCGTAAAACAGCACCATCTGTACTGAAATAGTACATTACGATACAAGTGCGTAAAAAAGGAAGTTCGAAACGAGTTACGAATTTCCTTTTCGCACGTGTATCGTACGACGTTTTTCAGTACAGATGGCCCTCCGAAGTTTCGACCTGACATATAATGAACCACTTCTCGCACTAG
This sequence comes from Leguminivora glycinivorella, assembly GCF_023078275.1. Lineage (NCBI taxonomy): Eukaryota > Metazoa > Arthropoda > Insecta > Lepidoptera > Tortricidae > Leguminivora > Leguminivora glycinivorella. The sequence continues at coordinate 10,739,554 of NC_062990.1, forward strand.
TGCGTAAAAAAAACAACATCTATACTGAAAACATATAATCACGCCGGTATCTATTAAAAGTGTAGGCGGAGCACATAACACTCCTCAAGTTTCAATGCCAGTCTTTTCAATTAAAAGTGTTGATAGAAAGCGATTGTGATTTATAAAGGTACTGTTAATCGTTGCTTCTTACTGTTTGCTATTTATCATAGTAAATAATAACTGACCCAGTTTCCTTCCCCTTTTTTCTCATAACGAGATATTTGAGACATCAATTGTTGCGTCAGCCTAGTCGAAGTGACAATAAGTAAAGTAAAGTAAAGTTTATTCATTGTTAAGACGATACGGTAGGGGTCAATTCTCCATACAAACGCTCTCGACTATTTCCTCCCTGGTTTTTGAAGATAGAGCAATGATTTTTTCAACACAGATTGTTATTATTTTTATCTGTGTCGGACCGTTTTGATTTTTTTGTTATTCTGCTTTTTAAAGACTCTAGAGCCAATCAAAAATTTCCAAAAACGGCCTTTTTCATTGTGGCGCAAGAAAGGTGTGATACTCAAGATTGGTAACAACTAACCAAAAAAGCTAAACTGCCCGACATAGATTATTTTATTGTTATTCAGATTCTCAAACTTCGTTCCGATTGATTAAGTTTTGAAGGAGGAAAGAGTCGAGAGCGGAACCTCGATTTTAAAGATTCTTTTGAAATATCTTTTGACTGAGTTGTTCTTAATGGACAATTTTTTTTCGATAAATCTAGTTAATAACACTTGTATATTTAACTAAAATTCCCAAGTTTAAAGGGGGGCTCCTTTCCATTTTAGCATTTTCGCTACCGTATCCTCTTAACTGTGTACATAAGATGGTATGATATACAGGAAATATAGTATCAACAGTTGCCCATTTCAAGCGTACAATATTCTTAAAAACTACTGACTATATTAGCTTACTGGCTAACTTATAATTACTACCCGGGATATTTCAGAAAAAACTCATTTAGGTTGTAGAAAACATTTTCTATCAATAATAATATGTTCCTTCAAGTTTATGAGAGCATTTCTTTTTTTTTGTCACTTTTATGAAGAGTGATATTTTTGAAAAAAAAAAATGCTATTTCTACTCAGAATTACTAGCTTTTTCAATCCTAGTAGTTAAAAAAATTGTCCACTACATTTTTTTCTTATTTTGTTACCATTTTCCGTACATGTTGTATGGGGTAACAAAAGAGGAAAGTAACAAAAATGTATGGAAATTCTGGGACACTTTTTGTCTCCCAGTGAGATTGAAAGTACTCGTGACTCTGAGTACAATTGACCTAAAATTTCCTAAAACAATCAAATTTTTTTTATTGGCAAAAAAAAAGAAATGCTCAAGAAAGTATCTATTGTGATTCCAAGACGTTGTTCCAATCGTTGACGCGACGTGGCGATTGAAACGCAGTCTGTTTCAGTCACGCCACTACAGAAGCGCGATAGGGAGAGCTAACTACAATACGCTTACGAAGCGTAAGCAACTGTGACGTTGGATACCTAGGTATCCAGCCGGCTTAGTCGAAGTGACAATCGTTGACGATAGACGCCAATCGAAATGCAGGCTGGCTCTGTCGCACCACTATAGATGAGCGGAGAGAGCTAGTTATGATAAGGTAACGAAGCGTAAGCGATTCAGGCATCCAGGGTTCGTAGCTAAATATAAATATAAAATATAAATATTGGGGACACCTTACACAGATCAACTTAGCCCCAAACTAAGCAAAGCTTGTACTATGGGTGCTAAGCGACGATATACGACATTTAAATAGATAAATCCATGACTCAGGAACAAATATCTGTGCTCATCACACAAATAAATGCCCTTATCGGGATTCGAACCCAGGACCGCCGGCCGGCTTAGCAGGCGGGGTCACTACCGACTGAGCCAGACCGGTCGTCGCTGCACAAACGCTAGTGATGTGCAAGTTGCGGAAACTTTCCAAATAAAACTTTAATTTCTTGAAAAATTCACGAAACTTTCATGAAAAATAAAGGGAATTTAAATTTATGAACTTGAAAGTTTCCAGCCATACAATTGTCCATACATAGTATGGAAAGTTTCCAAAGTTTTCCTATGTGAAAATTTCAGAATTTTGGAAACTTTCCGTCGGCTTATCAGTAACAAACGTTTACGATAATATCCTTATCGTAGCTCTATCGCTGTTCCGTATTTGCGCGACAGAGACAGCGACTCAATCAGCGTCTAGCGTCAACCATTGCCATTCAGCTAGGCCACCAGGATTCCCCTCTTGGGACAAAAAATAAAATTGACGATTTTTCCTGAAATAAATCTAGTGTAACTGAGTAATGGCGGGGGGAAAATTATAAAACGATCTACGCTTTCAACGAGGATTTATTGCTACGACTGGGGATACTGTTTCATTCCCGTTGCAGAGTTTTTCTCTCTTTTGAACTAGTTATACATGAGCCCCGTGTTAAAATATGAGTTAAGAACTTCACTACAGCCTTTTCTCCCGGGGGTTTGTAAAAGCCGGCTTTGGGAGATGGGTACAATAAAATTGTGGTGTGGGTGATGGACTAGCACACACACATTGTTTCTGAATAAAAAAAAAAAGTAACAGACAGTTCAGACGTAACTATGGGAACAAATCAAATTATTTTAACAAATATTTTGATTTGTGTTTTTAAGTAGTCACACTACTATATATAAATTAAAAATCGAAATAAGATGTCATATATTAAAGAAAAAATTACGAGCACCACCAGTGGCGAAGGCTGGATTTTTTCTTTAATATATGACATCTTATTTCGATGAGACAGTGCAGAATTATAACTAAAAACATCTGAATACTGAACGGATTTTCATGCGGGTATATAAAAAATAAAAATAAAATAAAAACCATTTACTTTGTTGTTGGTTTGTCTTTGTATATGTATGATTTCGGCGAAATATGACGATATTTTACTAATCGAGTCGGACAAAATCCCGCTGGCTAAGAACTTTAATTGAAAACGCTGCCCGAACCGTTTGAGCTAAGTATAATGAGATAAGTATGTTGATGAATGAGATGTCCCCCTATATGAGATCTACAGAAAACTACGCTATGGCGTATGTCTATGTTTTAAGGACACAACATTTTTATGCTGTTGCGGCTTGCTTAAACCTAGCTCAGACAATAACACGCGATCTTCGTGCCACCAAAGAGAATAACAAAACCGATCTTACAAAAAAATGGGCAAGTCGGTTAGAGATTGCTCAATTTCTCGCCTTCACAGTAACAATGGGATCCTTTGAATTTTCAGCGACTTGGAAAATTACAATATCATGAGCTTGTCGGCTATAATGAATGATAGATAATCATTGGAGCATTTGGAGCTCATTTTAGATGAAAGGAGAACGATTAGATTTACATACATACAATTAGGCCTGTATCCCATAAAGGGGTAGGCAGAACACATGAAACTACTAAAGCTTCAGTGCCACTCTTGACAAATAAGGAGTTGAAAGAAAACGAAACTGTGACATTGCAGTGACAGGTTGCCAGCCTCTCGCCTACGCCACAATTTAACCCAACGATTAGATTTAAAGATAGAAACTCATTACCTCTATATTTTACTATCTGAAAAAGGAAAAAATGTACCTGGTGTGAAAAAAATTACCAGGCTCTTCAGTCACCATGTACGTTTTTAGCCTCTTTGTGAATCCTGCAATAACAACTTAGGAGCGCTTGGATCCAATGAATTTAGAAATGATGCAAACTGGCGTTTCAAAATGAAGCCTAGCGGTAAAAGTGTGTGATTATCAATCCGGAAATTGCGGGTTCAAACTCTGACTCGTAATACCAATCATAGTTTTTCGGAACTTAGAATAGAATAGAATAGAATATAATTTCTTTATTTGCCAGAATACGTATGGTGCAGGATGATAACAGGTTTTTATAAGTATCAGCAAATACATATATAACTCCGTATAGACAGATAAAGTCTAAGAAAAAAAAAACGTACCGTACAGAAAAAGGTACGGTGGCCTAGATGGTATTACACCTTTGGGGTACGCTCAGCTATATGGCGCTAATATTAATATTTGACATTTTAACACATATCAAACTAAGAATATGCGCCAAATTGTCAAAACTGAGGTTCAAAAGTATTTAGCCTTTGTCAAGAGATGGCAGTCTATGCACTGTGATTACACATTTTACTTCGACTAACTCTCTATAATACTCGATCCTCTTTGGTATTAGTATTCAGTCGAAAACACGACATGCAAATAATTGTGCTTTTGTACTTCATGTCATTTGATATTTTTCCAATTGCTTTTTGATGAAGGAAAACATCGTGAGGAAACGGGACTAATCGCAATGGCCTAGTTACAGTTTGGATTGGACAATCAGATGGCAGTCGCTTTCGTAAAAACTAGTGCCTACTCCAAAAAAACTAGGTGCCAAAGATGATCTCACGATCCCAGGCTCTTATGAGCCGTGGTCTATGGCTCTCACTCTAGAGAAGGAAAATAAGTACGTCAGTTGATAGCAAAGATTTATTTTCCTCATATTCAAAGCTAAAAATAGCTAGTATGTAGTTCACACGCCATCAATATGCAGATCACATAACATATGCAAGTTATGCAACCAATGTCACATAGTTTACATTGAGCGCATAATGCTATACATGTAGGTACCTATGTACCTACGTACATATACATAGATGTGTTTGTACTAGGGCTGTTCTGAAATATTCTATTGTTGGCGAACATAAAATATTGGACGTCAATTGTTCGCTGGAGTTGGACCAAGGTAACTATGCAGCGGAATAACTTACCCACTGAAAAATACATATAACGTAATGTCATCATTGGAGACTTCACATACACTACTTCAAAATTGTGGTATTCAGGTTTCCGTATGAGGCTTTTCAGTGTAGTGGTAAATAATCAAATGATATTCAAATTAAAAACTCATTGGTACGAGCTAGGATTTGAACCCGCGATTGAAAATTGGGCGCCATATACATATAAACGAACTCCTGCCGGCGGTTTCGCTCGCTTTAAATCCGAAAATGCTTTAAATCTGAGCCTATGTCACTCTCCATCCCTTCAACTATCTCCAATTATAATATCAGGTCAATTCGTCGCTCTGATTTACCGTGAAAGACAAAGAAACAGACATACATTTTTTCATTTATATTATTAGTAAGAACGGACGGGACGGACGAGCGTGCATACGTCTTGCAGCGTCGATTCAGGACACTTGTATTGAGCTGCAATTGTTTGATATGTACGCCGCACGCCCCGCCCCGCGGCACGCCCAATATGAGCGTACACTGAGGACTAACGCCGTGGCTTGCGTTGGCGACGGTCGCGCGATGGTCGCGCGACGGCCATGTGACGCATACGAAATCAAACCTTATCGATATGGAAGTATGAGACGCAACGGCGACGGTCGCGCGACTGTCGTCCACGCAAGACACGGCGTAACACTAACTCGTATCATTTTGATATGCCATTTATGTTTAAGTTGGCCTCCTTCCCTACTTATCATTCAGCCCTGCCCCGGTCATAACACGTATGCCGCCCTCGTAAACTTTACTACCCGTTTACTGTATACTTAGTGCATGCAATATTCAACATGGAAACAGGAAAGTTTATATAATATTAGCTATCTTTGATTTATTTTTAACCCCCGACGCAAAAACGACGGGTGTTATAAGCTTGACGTGTCTGTCTGTCTGTCTGTGTGTGCGTGTCTGTGGCGTCGTGGCTCCCGAACGGATGAACCGATTTAGATTTAGTTTTTTTTGTCTGAAAGCTGAGTTAGTCGGGAGTGTTCTTAGCCATGTTTCATGAAAATCGGTCGACTATGTCGCGGTCGGGGGTTTTTTCAAAATTTTAATTTTGTGGTTAGGTTATTAATTTGAATAGGAAGACGTTTGAGCACGATCACAATGGTAAGTTATGATGCGGTCTACGGCGGAGCACGCTTATATATGAGATACCTATTTATTCTTGCTTTAAAGAGACTTGGATTGTACTCGTGAGGAAACACAGACTCAGGCAGGGCATTCCACTCCTTAGCGGTTCTCAAAAGAAATGTTGAAGCTTAGTGCGTATTTTCGGAATACTAACCGTGAAGCGATGCCGATGATCACCGTCTGGTGGTCCTATGGTAAAATGGGGACGGAGGAACAAGGTTGTGGTTCCTCGGCGCACTCTCCGAAATGTATCCTGTAAAATTGATAATTTTCTATACAGTATGGACCTTGCCTGTACCACAGTATAATAAAGCCACTCAAACCTACATTAAAATTATATGGTGGTTCCACTTCATTCCGCCTCCTAATGACCTATTCTTCTTCCTAACAAGAGAAATTTCTTGTTCAACGTAAGTAACTCGCCATTTTAGATCTACACAACCGACTACAAGGAACTTGTTTTTCATATTTATAAGAACCTTTCCATCAAACGTGTCCGTAAATAAATAAATATTACTTACACGGGCTATCCGTAAATACTTACTTTTAATATTATAAATGGGAAAGTGTGTGTCTGTTTGTTTGTCCGTCTTTCACGGCAAAACGGAGCGACGAATTGATGTGATTTTTTAAGTGGAGATAGTTGAAAGGATGGAGAGTGACAAAAGGCTAATGTTTATTTCTTTCTAACCCCCCACTTCCCTAAAATAGTGGGCGGAAGTTTGTGAAGCATTCCGCAATTTTCAAATTTAACGCGAGCGAAGCCGCGGGCAAAAGCTAGTTGTTACATAAATTGATTATGGCCGACGGTAAGCTCATGACCTCATGACCTACGTTGTGGGTACAGTCAACAACACAGCTGTGAATACAGACAAAGTGACAAAAATATGTATACTGAACTTTTATTGCCTGTACATTGGTGTGTATAAATATTTTTGTCGGGTCCCCTCTATTTGGCATAAATTTAATTGTCCGAAACGATTTTCGCATAACAGACTTCGCATAATCGATTTTCAACGAATGTTAATTTGGCAGAAAATTTATTTGTCATAATCTAAAATAATACGAATATTACTTTGTCTGAAAATAAGTTCGCATAATTTTGTTTACGCCGATTGTTTTTATGAATAAAATTGATTCGCATAATTGTATTTGGCATCTTTCTTAATATAAGAATATCCACCCATACTATAAATGCTGTCAAGAGAGTCGTTTTGGTTAGGTTAGAACTGCGACCTCAACAAATACAACATTTTGTCAAGAATTTCGGTTAGGTTAGGTTATAAGTGCAAGAATAATAATTATAGTAGTATTTCCTATGATAAAAATTCTGCGTGGTAAATTTCGACTAAACCATTCGGCGAATAACTATGCATGAAATATATTCGGACAAACAAAAATATGCCTAGACAAATTATGCGTAACTATACTATGCCATAACAGATTATGCGAAAGGTGAATTATGTCAATATAGATTATGCCAAAAATAATTTTTGATAATAAAATTATGCCAAAACAAGGGGAACCATTTTTGGCATTTTGTCTGTATTTACAGCTGTGTTGTTGACTGTACTCAGACACATAAGTATAAATAAAAATAACATTATTCTTATTCGATTCGATCTTACGTACATTAGGATTAAGGCTCTCTTCTGATAGAAAGGTCTTTGTTTATTAAATATTTATATGAAGCTTTTACGAAGGAAAACCGCGTCTAAGAGACAATTGAATCGGATTACTGAAAATGTCAAATGGATATACATTATACAGGGTGTATTTTGATAGCGGGTCAGTAAGGGCAGCTATGAGATCCCGTGGTCCTACGCGAAAAAGGTCTAAGGAGACCTTCCTTCGATTTCAGATTGATGAAAAATGGCATTTACAGACTTTGGAAAAAACATACAGGGTGCGAGAAAAAGAGCATTTTGTTTTTACTCCAATCGATCCCATTCCTATCAAGTATCAAAAAGCTTGTATGAGACAAAAAAAAATTCCGGCTAGAAAAGTCATAAATCGCGGAAAACTTTTCCCATACAACTTGGATGAAAAAAATTTTTTTTTCACATGGTGTTTATTTTGATGCCAATAGATTCTCTCTAATATCGCATTATCATCATTATATTCAATATTAAGCCTGTGTCGAGAGATGGCAGTCTACACCGTGTTTCACTTAACACTAAAAACCTGAAAACCGTTTGTTCAGAATCGAGAGTAGAATCGATTGAGCTATATCTTGATGGGGGTAATATTTTTATTTAAATTAGTGTTATTAGTTATTTTTACGTGCCTATTCTATTGTATTCGTAATACAACATTGTGTATATCGCATTGCTAGAGGTTGTTTACCTTTTTCAGTATTTAGGGGTATTACTGGCTGGTTACTTGGACGATTTTTTTTCCGCTACGAGTTTGACGTTGTTTGTCACTTTAATCTTAATGTTTGTCATAAGTGACAAGCTCTTGGCCGGTTTTTAGTTTACTACTTTTTCGATCACATAGTTCCAATTAACCCCCTCGTTCGAGGGCTATCGAACCTTCTCGAAAGGATAAACGTGTGGAAATAAACTCTCAACATTTAACCTGTTCTGAATCATCTTGTTTGATCTCTTAAGGCTTTACTTGCACGAGGCGGCCGAAAATAACTTTTGGAGGTAATTGACAGAATGAAGCAATTTTCCCGTAAGTATGAAATAAAATATGACGTATATTTCAGATATTAATATTGCTTTAGTTCAGATTTTTTTTCCTTGTGTCATGGGCGTTTTCTATGCATCTAAGTAGGTATTATAAATTATAATACATATTAACATATATATCTGAGCGACCGAGCTTCGCTCGGTTCTATTTTTAACCCCCGACGCAAAAACGACGGGGTGTTATAAGTTTGACGTGTCTGTCTGTCTGTCTGTCTGTCTGTCTGTCTGTCTGTCTGTCTGTCTGTCTGTCTGTCTGTCTGTCTGTCTGTCTGTCTGTCTGTCTGTCTGTCTGTCTGTCTGTCTGTCTGTCTGTCTGTCCGTCTATCCGTCTGTCCGTCTGTCTGTCTGTCTGTCTGTCTGTCTGTCTGTCTGTCTGTCTGTTTGTCTGTCTGTGTGTGTGTGTCTGTCTGTGGCATCGTAGCTCCCCAACGGATGAACCGATTTAGATTTAGTTTTTTCTGTCGGAAAGCTGAGTTAGTCGGGAGTGTTCTTAGCCATGTTTCATGAAAATCGGTCCACTATGACGCGGTCGGGGGTTTTTTCAAAATTTTAATTTTGTGGTTAGGTTATATTATATCACGTCTTTGGATAAAAAAAAAACTCTTATAAATACAAAAAAAAATCAAAAACCTGCGTTGGGCCTACGAACATAAGACCTACCTCTTACGACTGAGCTACGCGGAGCCATGCGCGGTCGGCGAAAATAGTTTAATTTGTATTTTTAGTAGACACTATTTTAACTATAAACTGAAATAAATGTCATATACAAAGAAAAAGTGACCAAGGCCTCCAAGTCCATCCAGCTTTGAACACTTCAACTTCACATTTCAACTTTTATACTATTTTGTACATCGGAACAGCGAGCGGATATTACAACATACATTGAAGGATATTAGGTCATTCTATCCAAAAATGCATGTGTTATTATCAGTGTGTGCATGAAAACATGAGGCAATTAGGTACGATCTGCTGGCGCGTGAATAAAATAGATTAGTGAGATAAACGCGATTCGTACACTCTGACGCATTATTAAAATTAATAAATAATCTTTATTTACATGAAACTATTTACATAATTATATAAGAAACTAAGACTAAACTTAAAAGCTAGCTAATGTCTAAAATAGACCCTTGAGGCATTGTACCAAGGATACTGGCGACATTTCCTGGCTGTATCGCAATACGTTGTGCGAGGAAGTCGCCAGCCCTTCGGTCACCATTTTCAAAAGTACATTTTTTGGGAAGCATAACTAAATTTTATGACAGGTTTTAAAATTCAGATATAATATTTATAAAATAAATATAAATTCTAAAATAACACGATCTTTCATATACAAGAAGAACATTGAGTGTTTTTATTTTTCTAACATATAAATGCCCGGTACCCTGCTTACTCCTTTTGGAAATACTTGTGTGACTTCACAACATCATCATGGGTCGGGGGACATCGTAGACATGTTTATAATATTAAAACTACTATCCAGAAGAAACGATCCTTGAGTTTATTTCGATTTCCTCACTGTGTCTAATTTATCTACCATGGTCCATGAACAAAAGATTAGACATAACTTTGATCTTTCGTACAAAAACGATTTAATACTGGACTGACAAAGTCCATACAAAAAAGCGTAAACCTGAAATGTATGGGTCTTTTAGGCTTAAAACTAGATGGCGCTGTTCGCAGCTTGGAAGTGGCCATAATCATATTTTCCCCAAATATTTTTGCGTGTTTTTACGTTTTGTAAAAACAAATATGACATTTCTTTATTTTAAAATCATGGTATCACGTCAATACATATTTAAAAATAAATATTTGTAGGCAACATCAGTGTAGTTATGATAATATTTAATAGGTGGCGCTAAAAAATCGAGGTACGATTCTTAGTATAAAGTATGTAAAATTGTAAATCCTATATAAATAATCCTCGCTTCGTGCAATCAAAAAGTTTTGATCACTTTAATACCTCTTCAAAAGCCAAGCTGATTTTAATGTACCATTAACATCCGAACAGAATATCGATAACCGATCTTAAGTGTAAATATACTAGCGATAGTCATCCTCCTTGCGTTATCCCGGCATTTGCCATGGCTCATGGGAGCCTGGGGCCCGCTGTACCAACTAATCACAAGATTTGGCGTAGGAGACGAAAAGCCACTGCCATCTGACCTTCCGACTCGAAGGGTAACTAGGCCTTATTGGAATTAGTCCGGTTTTCTCACGATGTTTTCCTTCACCGAAAAGCGACTGGCAAATATCAAATGACATTTCGCACATACGTTCAGAAAAACTCATAATTGGTACAAGCCGGGGTTCGAACCATGTAAGTACAATCAAATCCTAGATTTATTCAACCTATTGTGTTGTTTAAGAATTTTACGATACATCAAAAGTCTAGACATTTCCATTCAGAGGACCACCAGAGGACAAATAATACATACCTAATTACAATTGAAGGATTTTTACATATATTTTCGGAATATCTTATTTTTCATGACGAGCATAAAATGTGTTGAAAAGGGCCTTGTTGAGGTTGTATGTTCCGCAGTAATAAACCGCCACCTTTACTCCCGTGGGTGTCGTAGAAGTCGACTGTGCGATTTGGGTTCGATTTTAGTCTCCCGTGGGTATCGTAGAAGTCGACTGTGCGATTTGGGTTCCATTTTTGTCTCCCGTGGGTGTCGTAGAAGTCGACTGTGCGATTTGGGTTCCATTTGAGTCTCCCGTGGGTATCGTAGAAGTCGACTGTGCGATTTGGGTTCCATTTTAGTGTGGAAAATAAAATAAAATTTCACAGTTTCGGTGCAGGTCGCTCTTTATAAATATATATTATCGCCAGTATCCTTGGTACAATGCCTCAAGGGCCTATTACACTAGCTAGCTTTTAAGTTTAGTCTTACGCCGCGGCTTGCGTGGGCGACGGTCGCGCGATGGTCGCGCGACGGCGATGCGACGCATACGAAATCAAACCTTATCGATATGGAAGTATGAGACGCGACGGCGACGGTCGCGCGACCGTCGCCCACGCAGGACACGGCGTTAGTTTCTTATTTAATTATGTAAATATTTTCAGTAATTTATTATTGAAAAAAAAAAAATATACATTTTTCTAATAACATTTTTCTACGACATACAGCTGACTGTACGTGTCTGTTGCCCGAAGATGACGTTATCTTCTAAAGTTCATTTCTAAAACGACGTATATCTATTGTATTTTATAAGCACATACGACCTTTTTACTGATAATTATCTTATCGTTTCACCGGATTTCAGTTAGCCAGTTGTTTACTTTCGCAGCTCTATGTTATTGTAATATAGCCTTAATGACGTGGTAATAAGGTGTTTTGGTTTGTGAGATATTTAGCTACTGTTTTAGATATGGGTTTTGTAATTATTAATAAGTGACATTTTCGATTAAAACGTACATTGTTGTTTACTATGAGGCGTAAAATACACACGGGCGGCGACGGACGTGGGGCGTGGAGCGGACGCCTGCGCCGCGTCCCTTGAGTGTAATTTAAAAAAACGTCTCAGTATGCCTAATCGATAATGGGGTCTGCTTTCATAATACATAGAAATACATGTTTTTATTGATTTCCGTTAACTTTAAGGGAAGCTTCTTTAGGTTATTTTATTAGGAGCCTGCTGTGTCCCACTGCTGGGCAAAGGCCTCCTCCTCTTTAGGTTAATTACAATTAATGTATCTAAGAAACTAGAATCTTAACTCTTACTGTTATCGTTTATCACATTTAAAAAATGATTTTATTTCAGACAAACAAGGTGGAGTCCATATTTTGTTAGTATAATTTAACCTAAAACATAAAACTATGGTTAACTTAAGGCTGCTTTCGAGAAATACGTCAAAATAATGTAATATTGATAGTTTTAGTCGGTGAAATACTACACTTTACGTTATCCAATACATATATTTCAATTAGAGCATCTTATCATATTGATTCTTATTAGACTGGATTTTAGAAAACTAACTCAGTAAATTAATTATGATTTTTTCTCTGATACACGTTTAGGAAAACCCGCGTATAGCGCTGGATTAGTCGATCTTATTTGTAAAATTTGGACAATTTAAAATACTGAAACTGGTAAATTTATAATACGTATATCCTGTACTACAAACGTCTCAGACTACATTTTTATTATAAGGTTTTAAAAAAGAGTAAACAAGGCTAAGACGAATGCAATTTTTTTCAGAAATTACCTAAAATTAAGTGACAATTTCTTCGAAAATCTACATCACATCGGAGTTATTTTCATACAAAATTAATCTTCAACGTTTACTAAAATTGCTCTTATGCCTTAGTGATTATAAATTTCTATTATATATTTTTGGCAATTTTTTGAAAACAAGCCTTCCCCGTCACAATTATTGCCACTTCTGGACATTTTCTCATATTTTGTTAGACTAAGTAGAAAAAGTCCTATAATATGTTATATATTTGTAACCTACTCGGAAAGCTCTTTAAATTGATACCACACACGGTATGATTAAGCGCTCGGTTGCGATTTCATTATTTTTCACATGAAAGCCCTCTTAAAATAATCTCAAATAACTAACTTAGATAAGGTACTAGAGATAAGCGGAGAGAGGACAAGTGCCTTATGAGACCACTGTCCCATCTCTCAGCAACTACGCAAAAAATAAATGTAATGGTTCAATAAGTGTAGTACGACCTTAAAACTTCCTAGTATTATTACGACATGCGCCGTCAGATACTTGTCACGAACTTTAATAAATAAATAAATATTATAGGACATTCTTACATAGATTGATTGAGACCCACGGTAAGCTCAAGAAGGCTTGTGTTGTGGGTACTCAGACTACGATATATTTAATATACAAATACTTACATACATAGAAAACATCCATGACTTAGGAACAAATATCTATGCTCATCACACTAATAAATGCCCTTACCGGGATTCGAACCCGGGACCGTGGCGTAGCAGGCAGAGTCACTACCGATTGCGCCAGACCGGTCGCATACAAGTTCGTACGTTTCATCCTCGTAGTATATTATGATGTCTGTTATAAGTAGGTACTACATGTACCCATTTCTTTTTATCGAAAATGCACGTCATTCCATTTTCCATCCCTTTGATAAATAATCGGTTGATGTTTTATTGATGATTAGAATTTCTGATTTATATATTCGATATACGCTGAATCATATTTGTAAAAAGGTTCCTCTTAAGGCGAACTTGCCTCATGAGTCGAAAATAGATACTGTTTATTATAACAAATTAAAGCATAACCTAACCTAAAAATAAAACCTAACCTTAACCTTAAAATTTTGAACGAAACCCCCGACATGGTGGATTTTCATGAAACATGGCTAAGAACACTCCCGACTAACTCAGCTTTCAAACAAAACAAAACTAAATCTAAATCGGTTCATCCGTTCAGGAGCTACGATGCTACAGACAGACACACAAACAGACACGAACTTATAACACCCAATATTTAAAGTCGCATTTTGTTAGTTCTCTGAAATATAAATACATATAAAACACTCACTACGGTCTATTCAATCTCTCGGCACATACTTTAATAATAAAACAAAGCGTCTCACCTTAAGACGCAGGTGTTACTTTTCTGAACGAAATCTACATATTACGTAGGCTTGAAATATTTGTGATACGTCTCAAAATTTTGGGAGGTACTGTTGTAAATAATTGGGGTCGTGATTCTGAATGTTAAAAATGTATAAAATATCGGTTTCCAATGGCACTGATATGAAAATCGTGAAATAAACACGGGCCACCGGTATGGCCACTCCCGCTCCCCGCCATCCCCCCCATCGGTTACCTCATAGTTACCGCCTGTCAAAAACGCGAACAGTCGACCTGTCATATGTCACTCATACAAGCATGGTACGCGTTCACCTACACAAGCTTAGAATATGTGCTAGGAATGTGCCTCTTTCATATATTTGATCGCCAGTGTACGAGGTGTGGGTCTTCATTATTCATGGGGTTGCAAAGTCTCAAACGGCTTGGGCAGCGTTTTCGATTATAGCATGGTTTTTCTAACTTGATTAGCAAATATCGTTACATTTTTAACTACCTAATTAACACAAAACGTGTATTAAATTAACCGATGAAGCGCTGATGGCCTAGCGGTAAGAGCGTGCGACTTTCAATGCGGAGGTTCGAACCCCGGTTCGTACCAATGAGTTTTTCGAAACTTATGTGCGAAATGTCATTTGATATTTGCCAGTCGCTTTATGGTGAAGGAAAACATCGTGAGGAAACCGGACTAATTCCAATAAGGCCTACCCTTGGGGTTGGAAGGTCAGATGACAGTCGCTTTCGTAAAACTAGTGCCTACGTCAAATCTTGGGATTAGGTGTCACAGCGGACCCCAGGCTCCCATGAGGCATGACTCACGCCGCATGAGTACCAAATTACTTTACTCACTGTTGTAATTAAACCGAATGAAAATGCGAACAGTAGTTTTAGAGCTTATCGCGAACATACACACACACGGACAGTTCTTGAATAAAGATGAATAAGAAGACTTTTCTCTTACAGAAATACGCTCGCTCACATATAAAAAAGTAAAAATATTTCAAGAATTCACGGCAGATATTTTCCGATTTTCCCCTCGGGACCTTCGGGGAAAGTCGTGGCCTCTTTATCCTCCCTTGTCTCCCTTGGGCTCAGCTGTGGCTTACAATCACGTGTGCGTAATTTTATTTTGCGAGTTTTCGCCGGTATTTATTAGTACATAGTGGAAGATTTTTAACAGTATCACAGCTTTAACGCTCCTGTCCTGGACCCGAAGCCGAGTGGCATTTCTGCGACGCGAAACGCCACCGAAACGCCGCAGAAATGTACTCTGGCTCTGTCGCGCCCATACGCAAGAGCGATAGAGATAGATAGCTACGAAAGAGATATTATCGTGAGCGTTTGTGCATTGGGCTACGCACACAGTTAAGGCTCGAACATGTGGAAAATATTTCAGTTGTTCTACTAAGTCGAAATAGCGACATCTTTCGATCCATTTTAGAAGATTAAATATTTTCAGAGGAACGGATCGAAGCGTGCGAGTGTGTAGTTTCGACATGATCAAAATGTTGTTGTCTAATGCTTACAAATTTTCTTTTTCAATATCATAACATATTAACTTTTTGTGAATTAAATCATAACTAGTGCTAACTTTAGAACTCGCTGTCAAAGCGGTGTGGTAAAGTTAAAGGGTAACGCAAGGAGAATTTTGGTGACCTAGTATTAATTTTAACCAAAGACATATGTAACTATGGATAAAGTCTAAGAAAAAACGTACCTCAAAGCCATAGAGAAAAAGGTACGGTGGTCTAGATAGCGTTACACCTTTGGGCTCTTATATTGATATTTGACATTTTAACACATATCTAGCTAACAATACATGGGCCAAATTGTCAAAACTGAGGTTCAAAAGTTTTTAGGTGTAAGTAAGTTAATTATTGGAAACGTGCATGAAGGAGTTAGGCATTGTCACAAATACCCCTAATCTAAATACCAATGACCAAGATTCATAATTTGTGGCGGACGTTGCCTTGCCACTAATTATACTGATAAGTTTTCAAACAAAAAAACATACACACAACACGGGAAAAAAACATCAACCACGCATAACCACCATCACCAGCATCACCAGTCACGAATTTGATCATACGTATAATTTTGTAATTGGGTTTCTTATGTGCTATAAAGAATGTATTTATTTAAAAGGTTGACGAATTCTGAATAGTATTTTGACAGTGACATAAGTGACATTGACAGCTAAGTGACATTGACGTATCTGTCGTAGTTTTTTTGGACTCGAATTAGCGTTTGGAGTATATAATACTCGATGATTTTTTGATTTTGACGTACTGCATTTACAAAAAGTAGGCACTGTGAATACTGTGATGCGCGCGTGCTCGATGGAATCTATCCACAGAGGCGCCATTAATATTGTATTCGCAGTTTTACGGCTTAAAACGGTACGGTCACTTAGCATAAATACCGCCATCGCCACCTCTTGTCATTTATAAGTAGTATATAGGCCACTATAGAACTATGTCATAGCGACGTTATACATCAGATTGTAAGAAATCTCTTACTGCTTGTCATTTTGACATGGTTGTAGAGTGGCCTAGGGTTCCAATTGGTTTACTATACATGCACCGAAGAGAAGTTTCCTAACTTGCGAATGTACTCATGAAAAGTTATGGGTACGAGAGACCGGGGCTAGCTGACTATAGAGGTTGAATAACTATTAAAAAATTGAGCCAAAAATCAAACTTGAGTCAACCAGTGAGGTAAGAAAGTCCGTCACCTCCCCCCGCTCAGTCACCAGTGAGCCTTTCGTACCTCATATCGTATCACTGGTTGGCTCAAGTTTGATTTTGGCTCAATTTTTTAATAGTTAGTCAACCCATAGTCAACTGAACATTTCTTTTTTTTGCCATTTTTTTATTTTGATTGTTTTAGGGAATTTTAGATCAATTGTAGGTACGTAGAATCACGAGTAGGTACATTCAATTTCACTGGGATATAAAAAGTGTCACAGAATTCCCATACATTTTTGTTACTTTGATCTTTTGTTACCCCATACACCCCGTACAACATGTACGGAAAATGGTAACAAAATAGGAAAAAATCGTATGGGACGCTTTTTTAGGGTTCCGTAGTCAACTAGGAACCCTTATAGTTTCGCCATGTCTGTCTGTCCGTCCGTCCGTCCGTCCGTCCGTCCGTCCGTCCGTCCGTCCGTCCGTCCGTCCGTCCGTCCGTCCGTCCGTCCGTCCGTCCGTCCGTCCGTCCGTCCGTCCGCGGATAATCTCAGTAACCGTTAGCAGTAGAAATATCAATCACGCAAACAAAGTGCAAAAATAAAAAATGGAAAAAAATGTTTTATTAGGGTACCCCCCCTACATGTAAAGTGGGGGCTGATATTTTTTTTCATTCCAACCCCAACGTGTGATATATTGTTGGATAGGTATTTAAAAATGAATAAGGGTTTACTAAGATCGTTTTTTGATAATATTAATATTTTCGGAAATAATCGCTTCCAAAGGAAAAAAAAGTGCGTCCCCCCCCTCTAACTTTTGAACCATATGTTTAAAAAATATGAAAAAAAATCACAAAAGTAGAACTTTATAAAGACTTTCTAGGAAAATTGTTTTGAACTTAATAGGTTCAGTAGTTTTTGAGAAAAATACGGAAAACTACGGAACCCTACACTGAGCGTGGCCCGACACGCTCTTGGCCGGTTTTTTAAATATTAGGATTGAAAAAGCTAGTATAATTCTGAGTAGAAATATCATTTTTTTTAAATCCCATTTCATAAAAAAAAGAGAAATACTTATACCAATAATCACAACGTAGATTTGCATCTCCTGTCATCGTATGAATAACAGACTTATATCATACATCTGACCCTTTAGCACAACTTGCCTTGTCGCGCGTGAGTCCATACATCAAGCGCGACTTCAAGTATGGACTCGCGCGCGACAAGGCAAGTTATGCTAGGGGGGCTTGTGCTATGAAAACTGACATGTAAGTAAAGATTGTGCTGCATAATGTATAGTATAGCCGCCCGTATCATATTCGACAACTTCTTATAGATTCAACGTTTTTTTACGAGCGGTCTGGCTCAGTCGGTAGTGACCCCGCCTGCTAAGCCGCGGTCCCGGGTTCGAATACCGGTAAAGGCATTTATTTGTGTGATGATCACAGATATTTGTTACTAAGTCATGGATGTTTTCTATGTATATAAGTATGTATTTATCTATTTAAGTATTGTATATCGTCGCTTAGCACCCATAGTGCAAGCTTTGCTTAGGGCTAAGTTGATCTGTGTAAGTTGTCTTCAATATTTATTTATTTATTTACTTTTGCACGTTGTAATTTTTCCACCGTCACCCGTTGACCGCGAACGCTGTAAAGTGTTCGAAACGTCGTGATGAATTTAAAATTCATTACCTTTAGGTACGCGATATAATCCGTTTCCATACTTTTATTTCTTAAGTAAACTAATTGCATTTCTTATAGGTATCATCATCATCATCATCATATCAGCCCCTTATCGCCCACTGCTGAGCATAGGCCTCTCTTCTAGTACGCCACTCGTCCCGGTCCTGAGCTAGTCTCATCCAGTTGTGACCCGCAATTTTCCGGATGTGCTAACCACCGTTATGAGATTCGGCCGTATTAAATTTTCACACTGTATACGTAATAGTGTCAACTACAAATGTCAGTATCAGTTAGAGATATTTTCAGTTCATTGGTTCGCAAAATGGACGCAAATACTTGTAAGTTTATTTAAATAATCCATGGGCATCGAAATTTGAACAGTATCGTCCAGCAGTAAGGTTGAAATGAAGGTATTTTTTTAAACCTGACAGTATCATAGTTAATTATTTGAAATTCTAATTTAAAGTTTTGAAGACGTAGATGCTTTTTACTAGAATAATAATATTTTTATAATTTAAACCTTGAATAGTGAGGTCAATGAACTTGGAATTATAGGACTAGCTGTTGCTGTTGCCACAGAATATATGAATATGATAGTACAAGTACAGAATGCTCACTGCTTTGATGTTCACAACTTAACTGTTATTTTAAGTTACCTTTTATCAAAATGTTTCCATGAAATTAAAAACGTGTAAATAGAAATGTTTGAGTAGAACCGATGGATTCTCGAAAACCGGTTCAAGGCGGGGCGGGGCGCACGGGGAGAGGGAAACTGCCGGGACGAGTACGTCACAGTAACATCACGTGACGCGCTCGTCGGCCGGTACAATATCTTTAGACTCAGGGGGTCCCCTTTTCTCTGCAGCTGACTGTACCATAATATTATCAGTGCTACACAATCATGAATAGCAAGTTAATATTATAAATAGGAAAGTGTGTGTGTCTGTTTGTATGTCCGTCTTTCACTGCAAAACGGAGCGACAAATTAACGTGTTTTTTTAAGTGGAGATAGTTGAAGGGATGGAGAGTGACATAGGCTACTTTTGTGTCTGTCTGACGCGAACGAAGGCTTTTTTATAATTTCTCAAATAGATCGCACACGAGCAGCTGACCACGGTCGTCACGACTGTAACGCCGTGTCTTGCGTGGACGATGGTCGCGCGACCGTCGCCGTCGCGTCTCATACTTCCATATCGATAAGGTTTGATTTCGTATGCGTCGCATCGCCGTCGCGCGACCATCGCGCGACCGTCGCCCACGCAAGCTACGGCGTAAGGGCGGCGAGTGCGCGGCCGCCGGCATATACCTACTTATAGCTCGGCGAAAGAATCGCGGAGTGAGAAAATTGCCGTACGTAATATTACCTGTACCACGAAAAATATGATAAATCATATTTCAAAAAAGATATTTAAATTATTAAATGCATTTTCATATCGCTCGACGACATATTAATCTACAAGAGCTGCATGCTATTAAAACTCCAGCCATCTTGATTACACGTCATAAAGTGACTGTTACACTGGCGATAAATTAATAAGCTTTTTGAAGTATAGATATCTGCTCACTGGATGAAGCAAAAAACGCTGATGACCTAGTGGTTACAGCGTGTGACCGTGTGAAGTCGCGGGTTCAAACCCCGGCTCTTACCAGTGAGTTTCAATGTACTAATAATGTACGAAATATTATTTGATACTCGTATTTTCGAGTCCCTTCTCGGTGAAGGAAAACATCTCGAGAAAACTTTTGCAGCACTATCTCAAGAATATAATTCTCGGGTCAAATAAGGTTTTCACCAAGAAAAGGGTGCAAAATTCAAATTTTTTGTAGCACCACAAAAATTCGCGCCTATATTTAATTTTTGATTTGCTGTCCACACGCTGTCCATTTTTAGCGATAAAAATGGATTGACAAAATTTAGAAGCTTTTTGACGGCAGTTTTTGAGTAAAGTTGCTGAATCTAATAAATGTAGTCTGCATATTATCGTGGTTAGAGGTAAATGGAACAATGTTATTTTTTTATTGTTTTCGTTATCCGATCTCATAATCATGGGTAGTAAATTAATGTACTTACAACATGCGAGGAGCGCTTCAAAATGTTTGTACCTACTCGTAAATATTTTTTACTAAATACCAGTGGCGTAGCGTCGATACAACGCGATTCCCAACGGGTTCCCTAAAATTCTGCAGTATCTGTAGAAGTCCATACAAAACAGATCCCAAAAACCCCTCCGGCTTTACCAACAAAAAATTTCACGCGTCGCCACTGCTAAATACATCAGAGCTCGAAAGCTTAAAAAAGCTCGGCCACACACGCACAGCCGAAACCGCTGGCTCTAGATATCCCAAATTTGGCACGTATGTTCCTTATAAGGTGTAGAGGAGCACTAGGAAGGATTTTTCAAAATTCACCTCTTAAGGCGATGAAATGGGGATCCAAAGTTTGCATGGGAAAACAAGATTACGTACACGGGCGAAGCAGCGGGAACAAGCTAGTTCATCAATAAAGATAAAGATAAAAAAAATTTCATGAAAATTACATAACATGTACGGATAATAATTATGTACATATCCGACACAATAACACTAAGAACAAATGAGCCAAAAATTTTGATCACGAAACGGAGCTAACTCAGCATTATGCTACTAGCCATGTAGCCAGCGCGGATCTTCCGTATGGCCCATGTGGTGATGAACCAGCCTATTCCTAGCCAACGCGTGTTTCTGACGAAGCTCCTCGTCATAGAGCAAAATGAGCAATTGTGTCGCTTAACTTCAAAACTGCAAAATTATCTTTCAGATCATGTTATATTTTTTATACCGGGTGCCCGGTAATTAATGGACAACTATTTAACCACCAAGAGTGCACCTTATATTGGTCCAGAAAATCGACATTAAGGTTTAGTAAAAGTGGCCTGGTTTTCGAGATTTTCACACTTTTTAACATTTTAGGTAGTATTATAGAGGTCCTGGATAAGTCCAAACACGACTGCAACTTACTAGCGAAGTAGTCATGAATATTATAATGAGAAAACTTAACATTTGTTTCCCTGTTAAAAAAATATCAAACTCATCATGCTCTAATAGTTATGTAGACGAAGAAATAACGAATTTAAAATACCTTTTACACGAAACCATGCACTTGCAGTCCAAGTTCCCGTCTAATACCGAACTAAGCGGGTTTGCCGCAGACCTTTCCATTCGATACGACTTGTTATTAAAACACAAACGTACTATGTTTTACTCTGAACAAATTCGCAACAACCCTAACAAGTCGAAACAAATGTGGAAAGTTATAAATTCGGAGCTAGGGCGCGGGACCCGCGAGCGCTTAGACTATACCGACCATATTAAGAACGTCGATGGCAGACCATTCGATAGTAAACAGACCCTAGTAAACGCTCTAAACGCAGAGTTTATAGCCGCGGCGAGCAGATGCGGCGCCCCGGCAGCCAGCCTGCCGCAAGCCTGCGCCGCGCTACACGGAAAAAAAATATTTTAATAATACTACCAGAACGTTTAGTAAAATAGATTTATCGTAACTGATACTACAATCTCGTAATAAAAACAACTGTATTGTTACGTTTACTATATTTTGAATTCAATAGAACTAAGCAAACATTAATATGCACTAAACAGTTCTGTTTGAATTACATATACGAGAACTCTAGTTTTATTTACAACTAATAGAATAAAGGTTACGATAATTCTATTAACAAGAAGCTTCTTGTAATGCCAAAAAAATAAAAATTATCTTTACAATCTTAATCTTAGCGGTTACTATCACAGTATACTTCCTGTAACTTTTTTATACGTTGCCATTACTTTGTAGTTCTCGTAAAGAAATAAAAAGAATATTCTTGTAATGTAAACTCAACGAAGAGTTATATTTAAAAATATTAAGTTTGTATAAATATGTACGCATCGCTGTCAACTCTATTATTTGTATCGTAGCGAATGCCATTGCAGTATAGTTGATATGACTGTTTTATAAGTTGGTATTACTTTGCAGCTCTTGTAAATAATGACAATAATATTCTCGTAATGTATACTGGTGAACAAATAGTTCTGTTGAAAAAGTATTTAGTTAGTATAAATATGTGTTTCGTTTTTGTAACGAAACGCCATGTTTAAGTACCATTGTATATCTTAGTGAATGCTATAGCAGTATAGTTGATTTTACTTTGCGCCTCTTGTAAAAAATAACAATGATATTCTCGTAATATACACCGAAAAATAATTGTTATAACAAAAATATTGTCCGCATAAATAAATGTTTTGCTTGTGTAACGAAACGCAATGTTTTGCGGCGTGGTCGGCGGCCATTTACGTGTCATGAGAGATCACGCGTGGACGCGGATCGCAATAGGTTATATTATTTATCGTTAAACGTACTCACTACGTATTATCCATTCGTTTGGTAGTTTCCATTTTAGGAAATGGATGAAGAGGTGCAAAAACTCTTGCAAGGATGGGAGATGGCAGAGTTGGCAAAAGCAGGTGAGTCACATACCGTACATGTAGAACTTAGTAGATAATTAGAATGGTGAGTAAAAAGGCATTTAATGTTGTATTCATTTTACATTGCATACAAATTCATACGACATTACGTGGGCAAAATCTAAATACTGAACTAATAAGGACTGTCCACGATAAAAAGTGGTCATACATAACATGATAAATCTTTCTTCCTGAATGCACATTTTGAAGCAATATTATATTTTGATAAATCTGTATACATAAAACTATATAATAATTAAAGCTATTCCTTATAATGCTTTAGTGTGTCTGAGGTTTCGCCGAATGTATACCATCAAGCATTTCATTTCTTGTACAGTGTTTTTTAACAAACTTCACACGCTTCCTGGCACAATTTTATAAATATTTATATTTTTATAAGCTATTTTACACACATTAGAATGACATCTTAGCAGACAAAAAAATACTTTTTCAAACTCATTTCGACTTTTGGTAGTCAGGAAGACTTTCTACTCCAAGCACTGACAGTTGTTTTTGTATGGAGAGCCAAAAAGTGTCAAAAATTCGAATTCAGCAAAGTTAGAAAATCTCAGTACTTTCTTCATCTGATTACAATCAGAAAAATTATTACTATCGTAAAATCAGTATGTAATAGGGTATATTTTGGCTATTATAATTAAACATTAAAAAAATATTTTTGTCATTAAAACTGTTGTACTTAAAGACTGCAAGAAGACACTGTACAAAAAAATATTGTTATCATGAGATACATACTGCTAAAATTCATAGGCCACCTAAAGTTTATAATTTGTTTGTATTTTTATAATGTAGTTTAATATCTACAAATTATTTGACAAACATGCTGCTTATAAATTCTCATTATTCTCAAGATTTACCATGTTATATATGACCACTTTTTATCGTGGACAGTCTTTATTTATATCTGAAGTGGACGTAGAATATTACTTAATGTAAAATTTATTCATAGACATTTTAATGTCTTTTTCAGATGATTTACAATGGTTGCAAGTTTCCTGTGACCCATGCCATACTGTGGAACAAAAGTGGAAAAATTCTGCA
Source organism: Leguminivora glycinivorella (assembly GCF_023078275.1). NCBI lineage: Eukaryota > Metazoa > Arthropoda > Insecta > Lepidoptera > Tortricidae > Leguminivora > Leguminivora glycinivorella. Next base: position 10,763,708 of record NC_062990.1, read on the forward strand.
AAATATAAATTTTGGACGAAATGAAGGACGGTTCTATTAACACTGACGAATATATGAACAAAGTCTTGCACTAAGGATCGTTGAAATATATTTTTTAACAAATTATATAATTATTTTATTTACTTTCAGATTCACCAATTTTCACCGCTCATAGCATCCATTCCATATGCTGGGTGACCCAGGTTTCCGGATCCCAGTTTCAACTCTAGGCTTCTGTCTCTTGGAACTGGTCCTAGCAACCTGCATTTTTATCGGTAGGTACCTATGAATTTGTCTGTGCACTGTATAGACAACTAACATTTCTTGTAAATGTAAGAAAAGGTTTGTTGTCTATACAAGGTGGTACAGTAGGATTAAAGGCTGAGCCACGCCAGATACGTGTACGTAGACGTGCGCGTAGCGTACGCGGTGTAAATGACGAATCCTCATTAGAGATTACACCGCTTGTGTGACGTGTTTCCCGTGTGTGTCTAGCGGTGTATCATCTCTTTTGAAGATTCGTACTTTACAGCGCGCACGCCACGCACACGTCTACGTACACGTATCTGGCGTGGCTCGGCCTTTAATCCTACTGAACCACCTTGTATAGACAACAAACCTTTTTTTACATTTACAAGAAATGTTAGTTGTCTATACAGTGCACAGACAAATTCATAGGTACCGATAAAAATATAACACGTTAACGCAATTGTATATTTATTAGAGAGTACCATAAATGCAGTTGCTGTAACTAACTTTCTTGTTCTATCAACCATTTAATGAAGTTTACATAAATGAAGAGAATGTAATATATATCAGATGACTTGTATTCTTAACGATACCTATTATTGGCCTAACTAAAGTTTTATTTATAACCTTTACACGAATTTCTTGTGGAGTTTACATTATTTTGTTTATTTAGACACTCCATTTGTTATAAATACTGAATAATCTAGTAATACACACAATTTGACTGTGTGACCCTTACAATATTTTTATTTTATGATACGTAATGTATATATTACCTTTACAAGAATATATTGTCAAGGTCACATTTCATTTATTAAGCTCTGCAAGAAAATATTATTTATTTGTACGGTCCACGTGTTATGATTACTAAATATTCTAGTAATACACGCTATTTTAATGTGTAGCAATTACAAGATAACTAGTTCACTAAGCTCAACGCATTTAAACAGACTAGTTTAGTTATTTATACTATGTGAACAATTGTCCCAGAATTTACTAGATTTTCTCGTTCAGATTACACTATTCAGGTATCATGGACGAGACTTTTTTCTCCGTGTAGCGCTTGATGCGCGCGCGAGTGATGTATCATTGCGGTTAGCGTCTTTCACACCTACAGAAGTCATAAATATTATGATGAATCACGTCGTGTCAAAAACAAGCACAGACTATTATGGTCTGTCCGCTAATGTTTTAAAGTCAATAGTTAAACCGCTTGCCGCCACGATATCTTACCTCTACAACGCTAGCGCTCGTCAGGGGACGTACCCAACCGCTCTGAAAAGGGTAAAAATAAGCCCCCTGTACAAAGATAAAGGTAAGAGATGCGACATGAAATCCTACCGTCCAATTTCACTAGTGCCGGCGATTAGCAAAATTTTCGAAGTAGGACTCAACATCAGGTTGTTGAAATTCGTGGCGGACCGCAATATACTATTGGATAGGCAATACGCGTACCGTGCCGGCCGCGCGACTACGGACCTGGCGCGGGAGGTTATATGGCGAGTGCTGAGCGCGCGCGAGGCTGGGCTATGCGTAGCGTTATTGTGCTGCGACCTTTCGCGCGCCTTCGACACCGCCGACCACGCTCTAGTTGCAGAAAAGCTCCAGTTTCACGGAATACGTGGACCGGTATTATCATTGTTTTCGTCGTTCATGGCGAACAGAACACAAGTCGTGGTGGGGGAATCCGGAAATGTCACTTCAACGGAGATGCACAATACTCTAGGAGTTCCTCAGGGTTCGTGCTTGTCCAACTCGCTGTTCAGTCTCCTACTGAATGACCTACCCACGGCCGTCACCGGTGCGGACATTTTTATGTACGCCGACGACGTGGCCGCGGTCATCACGGCCCCCTCAGACGCCATACTCGAACGTAACCTGAATTCTGTGGTCCAGCAACTCGAGTGGTGGTTTTCGTCCAACGGTCTGGCTCTGAACAGGGAAAAAACATGTTTTGTGACCTTCACCCTAAATGGTAGGACTCAGACACCACTCAAGGTCAGCGCTGGTGGTACCGCCCTACAACAGGTACGATCCACTACACTACTGGGCTTTAAAATAGACAGCTCGCTGACCTGGGACGACCACATAGACGAGATTACGTCGAAACTAGGACGAGCGTGTTATGCACTAGGCAGGCTAGCAAAGACTGCAACACGCAGTGTAGTGAGATCATGCTATTTCGCAACCGTCCACAGCCTATTGACCTATGGCACAGAACTGTGGGCCCGTGCTGCCGACTCGCAACGTGTGTTCCTAATGCAGAAACGAGCGGTAAGAGCAATGGTAGGAATATCCAGCGACACCTCGTGTAAGAACGTTTTCAGGGACCTAGGAATCCTAACATTACCGAGCGAACTTATTTATCAAGTGGCATGCTTCACACACCTGAATATTCATTTATTTAAGCGTCAGGGTATAAATACTAACAGACCTCTCCGGAAAGACAAGTACCACTATCGGCTCGTAACACCGGACCACAAGCTTACGAAATCCGAAAGGTCTGTTTATATAATGGGCCCCTCGGTATATAACAGATTACCGCAGAATGTTAGGGATGCAGCTTCCACCGGAGCATTTCGGGCTAGACTACGCAAGTGGCTGCTTGATTTAACGTTGTACTGCGTGGGAGACTTTTTTGAGTTACCATGCACATAAGAAATAAATATAATAATATTTAAAACGTATTGTGACGATAAATTGCGTGTGCCCTGTGCAATATGGAATTAATTTTAAAAAATATTTCATTGTTATACTTATTATGAGTGAATTGTGCGAAATGTAAAATGTAATGTAATGTTTTACCTACAATTAAGTACCTACAATGTACTACTATAAGATGTTGACATGTAACACTGGCGTTATTAATAAATTATTGTATTGTATTGTATTGTATTAAAATTTTAAAAAGTGTGAAAATCTCGAAAACCAGGCGACTTTTACTAAACCTTAAAGTTGAATTTCTGTACCAGTATAAGGTGCCCTTTTGGTGGTTAAAAGGTTGTCCATTAATTACCGGGCACCCTGTATATTCAACCTTAAAGCAGAATGGATTTACCCAGGTTTGAAGTTAAGCGACACAATTATAAACATACGAAACGCGACTGACACAAACACAAAATTTAATATATCCAATTCTTAGAAAACTTTTGTAATCAAAACTTGTATCACGCGCACGTTCATACTGTTACAGAACATGGCATCAACCTGTGGGGTACTCTAAAGTAATTTAAAAGCGTATAAAAAGTAATCAAAAAGTAATTAGGTATTGTTTTGGAGAACCGAGTTCGTAACCATTTAACGACATCGTAAGCCGACGAAATATCGTTAATTACGTGGCTAAGGACTCTTAACGAGTTCCCGAATTACCATCTTTGATGGAAATTGTTAGCAGATTCTAAAAGTAAGAAGCAGGCAACTCGTGTAATGTTGGCTGAAAATTCTTGATATGAAGATACATTAATACGTATGTTGTACTTATTTGTACATCTTTGTAGAAAAAAGTGTCACAATTTTTTATTGATTTAAAAAAAACATGATTAGTAAGAAACCACTATGCCTTTATCGGAATTCGAACAGAGGACCATCGTCTTAGCAGGCAGGGTCATATCCACTAGGCATACTGTAAAAGTTCATAAATTTTCTCCATTAATCCTAATACATTCTCAACAATTTTATTACTAAAGAAACTAGATTCCAAATAAAGAAAAACAATGTATATTTAACACTGTTGAAGGCGGCAGTACATTTCCCCTTAATTTCCGGATCAGGGTACGTAGTTGAATGGCACAAACGGATGTATATCTAGATTCCTAAAGTTTTTTCTTCGATTTTTAGATCGCCTAATATTTTTTGGCATAATGATCATTTGGCCTAATTTAAATGTCCTAATATTGTTTCGCCTAACGCCGTTAAAATCCACTTTTTTAGAAGCGATTCGGATTTGTGTGAGGTCACGGTTCTAACCTAACCTAAACCTACCTTTCTAACAGCGAATCGGTTCTGGGTAATGTCATTTTTGGGGCAAAATTTAAATTATGCCAAATGATCGTTAGGCCAAAAGAGCGTTAGGCATTTCATAATTCGGCCAAATGAGTTAGGCCAAGTGATTTTCGAACAAACGTCATTAGGAATGTAGAGGTAGTCCCGGCACAAACGCTCACGAAACGAAACGCTCACAGAATCTATCTCTATCGCTCTTGCGCATTGGCGCAACAGAGCCAGATTAATGCCTTTAGCGGCGTTTCATTTTCATTTCGCGTCGCAGAAATGCCATTCGGCTATGGAGCCAGACCAGCCGGCCTAGCCGAAATAACAATTGTTGACGCTAGACGTCGATTGAAACGCAGCCTGGCTCTGTCACGCCAATACAGATATTAAATAAACAAATATTATAGGACTTCTTACACAAATTGTCTGAGTCCCACAGTTGGTTCAAGAGGCTTGTGTTGTGGGTACTCAGACAACGATATACATATATAATAGAAAACATCCATGACTCAGGAAAAAATATCTGTTGCTCATCACATAAATAAATGCCGTTACCGGTATTCGAATGCTGAACCGAGGTTTAGCAGGCAGGGTCACTACGCGCTAGGCGAAACGCCACCGAAACGCCGCAAAAAAGTAGTCTGTCTCTGTCGCGCCAATATGCAAGAGCGATAGAGATAGATAGCTACGAAAGAGATATTATCGTAAGCGTTTGCATTTGGCTACGTAGGTATGTTATACTCGGATAATTATGTTCTTTTTAGTTATTTTCATGGATACCTTTTCACCCTTTCGGCACCATTAGAGTTGCTTCGCGATTTTATAGTTTGGTAATGGATTAAACTTGGTAGGGTTATTTCTGGGGTTGCTGAGTACAGTTACAAAGTATTTGCCTATTTATTTGTGAGATATACTGTTGCTGTCTCCTTCCTATATAACCTGTATTTACTTACTAGCCTTTTTACATATTAGGCTACTTGACCCTTTTTAAAGTTTATCTTTTATTATTAATTATTGTCCAATGAACCGAAAAAAATACTACCATATTTTATTATGACTTGAAAACCGCAAAAATAGTACATTACTACAGAGGCCGGGACAAATGAGACCTATCCTCAGACCTATGCGGCCTCGCTTCGCTCGGCCGTCTATATATGTCTTCGGCCGGCAACCCCATTTCCCGCCGAGGTATGTATAGTGCTTTTCTCAAACATGGTATGAAATAAATAAAGTCTACTGAAAATAGTAACTTTGGATGGCTGTACCTCCTAAACGGTGCGTCGTAGCGCAAAAATAATCGAATTTTCGTTCCCCTTTGATACCGCGTATACGCTTATAAAAAAACAAAAAGTTAAAAAAAAATTAAAAAAAAAAAACGAAAAAAAATTTTTTTGTATGAAAACGCACCCAAAATCAAATATTGTCTAGGGCCCGTACCAGTTGCAGTCGGCACGTCTATAAAGCCCCTTATAGTTTTTTTTTTAATTGGCTAAATACCTGGATTTTATGTCACAATTATCTGTGTTTGGAAATTAAAAAAGAGGACTTTGCCGGCCTCGGCCTGCAAGGTTTGTATGAAATTCCATTATCTATCAATCGTCCTAGCCGCACCTGCAACGTCATACTTCGCTGCCAATTATAAGGCACATAACATCAATATTTCATACCATGTTTGAGAAAAACATTTTTAAAATATACTTTTACTTAATCGGGCAAAAACAACATTAGCCAGTAAGTCAATCTATAGGTTGTCTGTGCATGACGTAAATCGAATTGAACACGGAATTTTCTGACATTAAAGTATGAGGCATAAAGTTCATAATGCCGGTGATTGACTCGACATGAAGTTAAGTTAGGTTCTATGACGTCACTACATGGTCTGACAGCGTTTTCGGTGGCCAAAGTTAAAAAGAATTACACGCATTTTATTCGAAAATACGTAGCCACCATACACTTTTAATACCCAAAATATATAAACATTGGTTTCTTATGTCAAATACTATAGGAAATAATCATTTCTTGTGCCAAACTCGATAAGAGTCTAGTAGCCTATACGTATACATAACCTTTTTTGTGTTCTTTCTAAAAATAATCTGTTCTGACTTTGGCAACTGTCATATGTGAAAATTCTATAAATAAACATGTCAAAGGAATGAAAAATTGGTTTATTTCGAGAAATAAGTTATGTAAATTAATATAATAATAAACATAGGTATCTATCGTGTTGCCGCGAGTCGACAAATAGTAACCTCGATGTTTTGCAACTATGTACTCAAGATTCAGTGCCATTAAAGGGTTATAAGAAAACGAGGTCGTGACACCACAACTGAACCAATCTCCTCTAGTCGACTTTTACGACATCCACGGAAGAAAAGGTGATGGTGAAATCCCTAATACATCACCACGCGGTTGGCGCGTGGTTGCCCGACTGATTTCTCACTTTTGCTCTTTGTCGCATATTTTTATTTTGTATATTAACCCCCGATGCAAAAACGACAGGTTTGTCTGTCTGTCTGTGTGTGTGTCTGTCTGTTCGTAGCTCCCGAACGGATGAACCCATTTAGATTTAGTTTTTTTTGTTTGAAAGCTGACTTAATCGGAAGTGTTCTTAGCCATGTTTCATGAAAATCGGTCCACTATATCAGGGGTTTATTCAAAATTTAATTTTTTTGGTTAGGTTATGTTTATAGTTTTAATTATAAAACCGTGAGACTCATATGTACTATCAGCCGCAAAAGTGGATGGCGAACTCTAAACAAAATTGGCGTGCACGTTAAACGAACGCAACGTAGCTTCCAAAAAACCTTGTTGGTTTTTTCCAGCTCACTAGATGGCGTTGAAAACGAAATTGACGCAAAAAGTAATTTATCTTAATTTTAGAGCCCACTACCTACTACCTACCTACGATTCGAACTGTTCGTTCAATTTTATATTTATTTTTACTTTTTGTAGTTTTTGTTACTTTTTCGTTGGAAAGTAATTACTAATTATTCTTAACATCTGCCATCATTTTACATCACCAACCATTCAGAATTTAAAATAATTCCAAAACACAAATTTCCATAGTCGCCGGCTAGGATTCGAACTGGGAACCTCCTGCATAGAAATCCATGCATCAAACCTCCTCACCAAATGACCAATTGAAAAAGCCTACGAAATTAGTCCCTGGTTGTGTCAACATCAACAAATACGAACTTTGTCCGCAACAGCACGATGCACGACTTGCTATGAGTGGAAGAGAGAGGGCAAATAAGAACAATTCTATGCAATAAAGTAAAACTTAAGTTACAGCATGATGATAATTTAATTTTATTATAATTCAAATTAGATTGATAATAATATTTTTTATAACTATAAGTTTTTCGATACATTTCGTTATTTTTTGTATTAAGAAAAAAAACGTGTAAGGGTACTGAGGGTAGATAGACATTTCCGTCTTATTCGAGTCGTTACTAATTACCTACCTTACAATTCACGTATAACTCATTCAGTTCATTTCTGTGTCTGGGTATCCTGTTCTTTGCTTTCTTTGTGCCTTTTTTTATTTAACTATGAGTTCGTCAAATAATTGCGTTGCACGAAGAAGGGAGAAACATTTCAGAGATAGCTAGAGAAACCGGTGTGAATGTAAGTAGTTTTATTATTTCCTTACCAATTGGTTTTAGACAATAAATAAGTTGGAATGCTATACAAAATATGGTTATAATTTATGTTTAATTACGTGTTTATAAATTGTTACAGTGGAAAACTGCTAGTTTGTGGATACAACGTTTCCAAATGGAAGGGTCGCTGTCACACCGCCAGAGGTCTGGCAGACCGAACCTTATAGACGCCTCACAACGTCAGCTTATGGTGAGAGAATATGAGGAAAATGGTTTCAAACCGACAAGCCACTATGCCCGTTTATTTGGCACTTGTGCGGACACGGTTCGTCGAGTTCTTCACAGTGAAGGCTTGCACAATCGCAGGCCTGCTGTTAAGCCTCTTCTCACAGACAGACACAAAACGGCAAGATTACAATTTGCGAAGGATCACTTAGACTACGACTGGAGTAATGTTATCTTCACTGACGAAAAGTATTTCAGATCAAGTCAACATGGCCGTCTTCATTTATGGCGCAGAAATAATACTCGGTACGATACCAACAATGTCGTGCCTAACATGGAGTCGGGCCGTATTTCGGTGAACATGTGGGGCTGGATGAGTGCAGCAGGGCCGGGGGAGCTCGTCAGGATTCCCAATCGAGCGAATAGCGAAACATATGTGGAAGTGCTAGAGGAAACGTTATTACCTACTGTTCGAAACGTATATCCTGAAGACGAAATGACACAGATAACGTTAGTGCAGGACAATTGCCCTATTCATAATTCGCATACTGTGAAGAGGTGGTTGGAGCAAAATAAAAATGAAGTAAAAGTTATTCCGTGGCCTGCTAGGTCGCCCGATTTAAATCCAATTGAGAATGTCTGGGGTGTTATGGTCCAGCGCTGGGATAACGTCAATGAGCGAACCCCCGAAGCATTAGAAGCTCATTGTTTGCAAATATGGGAAAACATTCGCGGGTCAGATTTTTGTCAAAATCTTGTCGCATCTATGCGTTCCCGTTTGCAAGATGTAATTGACAAGGAAGGGGGTTATACCAAATATTAGTGACATAATCATTTGGCCAGGTCAAGCCTGTAGGTATAACAAAGACTGTTAATCGATGCAACAGTGTGTGTCAAATAAGTGTATAAATAACATTATAATACTTTATATGCCTATATTAATATGTAAAAATTACATTATTTTTCTATTGAACACGTAAGTAAAAAATATTACCTTTGATTATTTGATAACAAGACTATATTGGAGTTAGTGATAATAATTTCAAACTTGACACAATTTATTAATAAGTGGTAATTAAGTAGGTAATTGCCTACCAGTCCTGTAATCCACTCTCGTTTTACCGTACAGGTGAAAGGATTTATAAAGGTGCTTTTTTAAATTTATGTTTAATGTGATTCATTCACTAAAATTTATTTATGCTGGAAATAATGAAAAATTAACAATCTTAGTTCTCCTTTATTTCACATATTACCTACAATACCTACATTTTTAATTGGGGTGAGGCTTCAATCCTTTTCCGATCGGAAATGCAACTTAAGCCTAAACCTTAATAAAATGTTGGGTAATTTGCCATCCGGCTGTAAATTAGACCATTTAATATGTTATAAAAATAGCGGTTAATAATATAGTTAACACCCAAAATAAAGTTTTAAACCACTGTTCAAACAGTAAGGTTAAATGGTGGAAATTTTATACATATTAGAAAGATATTTGTAATTTATTTACCTACACATGTCAACACCCGAGGTATTAGATTATTAATCTAGGCTGTTATTTAGAAGTAAATAAATAACTTAATATATCTTGTTTTTAAGATAAGAACTTTTAGGGTAAAATAAAATGTGTAATTGCAGTTATTCTCTGAAGATAATGCTGTATACCTTATTTTGCCGTTGTCGTATTTTTTAATACTTTGTATAAGGTTTTAGGCAATTATAAAAGTGAACATTATCGTGACCAGCGGGCTTATTTTTGAGTCTCACGCGTTCGAATTCAGAAAATTGTCACTGAAAATAATAAACAAGTCACCGTTTTCAACCGGTATTTTAGTGACAAAATCCCGTATGCGAGATTCAAAAATCGCCCTCCAGGTATTAGTAAAAAATAAATGAAAATAAATACAATAATGAAAACAACAGCGTTTAGTTATTTCTGGTTGTTTATATATATATGTGTAATAGTTATTTGTTTTTTGTTTTCATATTGGAATCCAACTTTGCCAAGGGGGCAAAGTTGTTGTTTAACCGCACGTGCCAATATTGATACCCGAGCAAGCGAAAGATTCCAATATTGAACCGCGAGCGTAGCGAGAGGTTCAAAAAGTGGAATCTTGAGCGTTGCGAGGGTTTCAAGGCACGAAGGTTAAACAAACTTTGCCACCGAGTGAAACACAAAATTTTTCACCACACCAACACGAACAAAATACAGACTATAGAACATCAAACTAAATCAAATCCATCAATTTATTCAATATTTAGAATTCAAAATCATCATTTTTAAGTAAATTCTAAGGCAAGACATCGTTAAAATTTGTATGAAATTACTTTGCGCTCTTGGATAACGGATACCAAAATTGCATGTTATCCACAAGAGTGCAAAGTAATTTCCAAATTTTAACTTGATGCCTTGAGCTGGCTGGTAGAACTTACCTACAAATAATTATTTTTAAATCATAAATATTGAATAGATTTTTAGCTGGATTTGATTTAAATTGATGTTTTATAGTCAGTATTTTGTTCGCGTTGGTGTGGTGAAAATTTTTATGATTTTTATGAAGTAAATTAAACGATCGTATTAACGATATACCATCCATACTAATATTAAGTATAAATGGGAAAGTGTGTTTGTCTCTGTTTGTTTTTCCGCCTTTCACGGTAAAATGGAACGGATAGTTGAAGGGTTGCAGAGTGACATAGGCTACTTTTCGTGTATTTCCAACCCCGGGCTCTTCCCTAAAATGGATTGAGTATGGAGCATTCCTCAATTTTCAAATTTAACTCGAGCGAAGCCGCGGGCAAAAGCTAGTATTGTATAATGCTCATATTGCCTATATAAGTTAATAACTTTAATCATAGACATAAAAAATAATAAAAAATACCTGAAGTGTCATGCAATAATTGGTAACTTAAATTTTCCCGTTACATGGAACTACCTGAGGTTTGAAACGAACTATAGTTAATTTACTAACAAACTAAAATAGAAAACCTTGTTTATATAAACGTATAATATATACTTTTTAAAACATTATTATTTTACAGCTATTTAAACTGGGATGTCTCAGTAACTCACTGAGAAAGAACCAACATATACTATAACTATACTACAAAAAAAAATATAGAAATCTTTCCCTGATAGGTATCACAATGTCTGATAACTTTGTTTACACACATTAGAAATAATACCTATGTGAGATCAGACCCTTTAGCACAACTTGCCTTGTCGCGCGCGAGTCCATACATAAAGCGCGACTTCAAGTATGGACTCGCGCGCGACAAGGCAAGTTGTGCTAGAGGGGCAGGTGGAGCATTAAGACAGGGATACTCGTTAATAAAGGAAACTTGTTTTTTTTTAATGTTTGTTCCATACTTCCAATAGTTAGTAATGTAATGACTTGAAAAGTAATAATGATATTACCCTCAACTAGAGTGTAGTAAATAAGACAATAAAATAAGTAAATTATTTTAAATCTCAACCTTAACCAGCAAGTAATAAAAACACGAAAAATCAAGAGATAATTTTCTGAAGTAAAATCGCGGTAGTATAAAAAATTTCGGAAGAATAACATTAACATTATTATTATGCCAATTTCAACCTTATCCTGTAGTCATTAGAAGAGTTTGAGAACAGACCACTGAGACCACATAGATTACGGATTGCATTGAAGTAATGCAAGGCAAATTTTCGACAAGGTTGTCAACTCAACTGGTAGCCTAGGGGAACAGAGCACTGGTTATACGAAGGGTCGGGCGCTTGGTGTTCCGAGTTCAAATCCTGGCAGTGGCGCTAAGTGTGATGTCTTTTTGTATGATGTTTGGCTGGAAGCCGACAAAATATTATAAAATTAAAAACGAGCAAATATGTATTCAGAAACGACGGTTGCTAGAAAAGTAATTGGTTGGTGCGGGCGGGGGGGGGGGGGGAGGCACAATTAGGGAGAACCGGCTCGGGCGAGCACACATCACGTGACCCGCTCGCCGTCGACCGATGATCTTTAGGGTTTAATTTCTCTGCAGTTTACATTATCCGATCCGATATCGGACGTCGGAAGGTATGGAATATCGGTCCTACATCCGATATCGGATTGGACAATGTGAAAACGCACTAATGAGGGTGCCACCGCCACTGGACGATTAACTTAGTAGTATTTAAAGACAAAGGCATATTTAGAAAAACTCATAACAAAAATTTATAAATGATTTCTACCTCTCCCTAATGTGGTTTTACCCACCGTGACTAAGTGACACTCGTTTGAAATTAAAATATAAAAAAATGTATTTTAAACGACAATGAACATAAAAACTCGTAATAATTTAATGAATTTCTTTACTTATTAGCAAATTCACCTACATTAACCTTTTTTGGTCAACAACGCCATCTAATTTTCTATCTATACACTACTCCATTCTTGCTTTCAACGCCATCTAGTTTTCTATCTATACACTAGTCCATTCTTGCTACAGACGTTGATATGCAAAATTGACCCTTAGGCTTTCCATGCACTTTTTCGGCTGATAGTACATATTTAAAAATATTTTAAGTGGGTTACTCGCGTGTTTAGTCGATATAACTTTGAAACGGATTGAAACATGTCGAACGTTATATCGACTAAACAGGTAACCCACTTAAAATATTTTTAAATTGGCTAAAAGTTCACGTTCCTTACAATGGAAGAACGTAGCAGTGCTGCAGTGGCGTAGCGTCGATACAACTCGATTCCCAACGGGTTCCCTAAAATTCTCCAGTATATGTAAAAGTCCATACAAACCAGATCCCGAAAACTGCTTCGGCTTTATCAACGAAAATTTTCACGCCACGCCACTGGAACGTAGCCACCATTTGTGTAGTAAATAACCCAAAAATCATTACAGATCTGTGGTACATTTCGATTATTTCACCATTGTATCCTTCTTTGACCAATTTGCCGTACCGTCACAGTATAATAAAGAGTACTATCGTACAGTATCGGCACTCCCGCTCCCCGCTGAAAGCGCCGCCGACCCCCTCTCGGTTACCTCACAATTACCGCCTGTCAAAAACGCGAACAGTCAACCTGTCATATCTCACTCATACAAGCATGGTACGCGTTCACCTACACGAGCTTAGAATGTGTGCTAGGAACGCGCCTCTTTCATATAATTGATCGCCAGTGTCCGAGGTGTGGTACCGTAATAAGTACTAAGGAAATATCAAAGTACGATTACTAAAAAATATACTTCTGCTCGTACTTCCTTCCAGGAATTCAAAAAAATTTTATGCGATAAAAATCACAAGAGGTTGGGTACATTTCTACTTTATATTTTGTTCGGAAAAAACCCTGTTTAAATAATATTCTCACGATATTTATTTAATATTCTTTGTTACAGAATCGAGGTCTGCGTGTCCTGGTATGTATGTAAATTTAATATCAGAAGTACGCGCTGTTTATACAGGAAAAAAATCGGAAAATTCTGAAAGAAGGGAATTTATAGAGATCGGAAAAATCACGAAAAATGAATGTAATCTTGGTTTAGGACAGTATAACATCAGGGTGGCTAGCCGAATGGCACAATCGCTCACGAAACGCTCACGAAACGAAGCGCTAGTAGATATCTATCTCTATCGCGCTTGCGTATTGGCGCGACAGAGCCAGCGGCGTATCGCTTTCGTTTGGCGTCGGAGAAATGCCATTCGGCTACGGGGCCAGGCCCCGTAGCCGAATGGCATTTCTGCGACGCGAAACGAAATCGAAACGCCGCAGAAAGGTAGTCTGGCTCTCTCGTGCCGATACGCAAGAGTGATAAAAATAGATTGCTACGAAAGTGAGCGTTTCGTGAGCGTTTGTGCATTCGGCTACGCACACAGTGGTAACTCTTCTAACAAACGTACGACGCGCGGTATGTATGTACTCGTATGTATGCGCGCCATGTTCGTACTCGTACGCAACGCAACACATGTAAAACGCCGTGTCTTGCGTGGGCGACGGTCGCGCGACCGTCGCCGTCGCGTCTCATACTTCCATATCGATAAGGTTTGATTTCGTATGCGTCGCATCGCCGTCGCGCGACTATCGCGCGACCGTCGCCCACGCAAGCCACGGCGTAAGCGGATGAGAATGAACGAGAATGAATTTCTCTTACCCGTTTAGATAAGTTTCGTTTATCAAATTGATTTCAGTTTTGTTTGATTTTTGTTTTAAAGTTAGTGTTTTGAAACTCTCGTCACGCTCAAGATTCTACTTCTCGAAGGATTAGTTTAGATATAGCGCGACTGTTACGCCATCTTATACGTTTACCATCCAGGCGACCTGTCTGTAGGCTTGTGTAGTACATGTACTAATAGTACAAAAGACACGAGACCGAACTACTCCCAAATGATTCTGCTCTCTAGTAAATTTAGTACACTCACACACGCGCAACAGAATGGGAGCGAAAGGAGCGAAGAGCCGAGAAGTGACAATGACAGCAAAGCGATCCGTGTGACCCGACCGCAACCGAACTAGAACCGACTGACTCGGACCGAGAGCGCACGAAAACGGCCGATCAGCTCTAGGCTAGTACGAGCGAGCGTTACTGTACGCCATATGCACAATTTGTCTCTCGCTCTCTCGGTGTACTACTGTACTAAATGTCCTAAAAGAACGAACTAGTACACTTCGGAGATCGTACTAGTTGGGAGCGATCTTTTCAGTGAACGAGCAGGCACAACTCTAAATACCTGTCTGCTTGTTTACACCTGCTATCGCATAAAAAAAAGCCTAAATACTTAGTAAATTCAAAGCATTTGCTTTATAAAGCGAAGAAAATTTCAATATTACGCTAGAATTTAACTGTTAACTATTAAAACTTATGCAAAAAGTTGTGTACTTAAATTTGCGTACGAAAAGAGTATGTTTATTTTCATAATCAATGTTATATCGCTATCGACTTTCTCCTAACTTTCCATAGCACTTTGGGAAAAGAATATTCATTAGTAAACTTTTCAGACTTGGAAAATTTATTGAGAAACTTGTGCGTATTTTGTGAAAAATATGTACGAATAAGTATTACCGTTTTGAGTAGGTTTAACGTAGATTTAAGTATGAATAAAGATGAAGTAATTTATTTATTTTATTTTTATTTCTTGAAGATACAACAGAAGTATGTGACAGGATAATACAGATTACATTAACAACAATACATCGAGATTTGTTCACGTACTTCCTTAAACGTTCTCATTAAAAGTAAGTTTACAACAAAAGCACTCGGGTTCGTGACAGTCAGCCGGCAAAGCCCAAGTGAATATCGTTGGTGGCTCATTTACACAATAGGCCATATAGTTTCCTATACTTAAAATAAAATATTTTATGCAGTGCACGAAATAAAGCACCGCATAATTAGAAGAAACATATGGACAGTAGTTATGTTTAAACATAATTCGTATTTAATAAGTCAAAGAGAAAGATATAAAGTAAATAAATTGACCGTGACGTCACTCCTCAGTATTTCATCTATCTATCCATCTATAGCAGCCTTTAAAGCGCCCGTCTTCGGACATAGGCCTCCTCTCCATTCCTCCACGCTTGTCTGTCCATTGCCATCCGCATCCAGTTATCTCCAGCTAGTTGGCAGATGTCACCTCTCAGTCCAAGAGGCGGCTTTGCCACGACCGCGGGCAGTATTTCATAGTAATTCCATATTAGCAAATCGTTTTGACAGGTCTTAAAAAGAACACTGATTTAAACTTTCACGATTATTACACAGAATTATTTTTTAAATCGGGACTTAATCGCGTATGACTACATATTAAACTGACCTCCAACGTTTCAGGGACGGCGCTGTCCCCGTGGTCTCGGAGAAGACTGGCTTGAAATGACATCAACACCTTCTGACAGCCGCGCGAGTTTTTCGAACTACCCGCACTCGGTTTTGATTATCAACTTGAACTGTTTGCGCACTAGGCATGTTACTCTGTCGACACACAACGGTGAAGATATTCGATTTAACGACTGTCGATATTATTTTCCGCTTACTCTAATTAATGACAGGATTCCATGTGGATGAGATCCTAAAACCTTCGTCCCGATTGAAATTGCGATGTTTTTTGATTTCAATGGCTTCACGCAATGGCACGCGAATTGCTGCGGATTTGACTACTAGAAAATTAGCCAATTGCCGATGATGACGGAGTACGAGCATGCGCGATTGTGCTGAGAGCATATAAACGTCTGTGAGTGGGCTCATTGCCTGTTATCGGGATTAATCGGCGAATCGTCGGCACATTATAGGAATGCGTTCCAATCATCATACTTGCTACACAATCGCTGTAACCAGTCGCGTGGTGGACGTCGAGGAAAATAGCCGCTATCACTTCGACGTATAATTGCCCATCCTTAACAGCCGACCGAATGGTGGCCGCTATCGGATGTAAGAAGCGCCTGGCATCCGTTGGCTCGGTGGACGACATTCGAAAAACTGCGGGACACTTCTGGGTGAGATTAGCCCAGGACCGCGGTAAGTGGCGTACACGAAGGGAGGCCTATGCTCAGCAGTGGGCGATTAATGGCTGAAATGATGATGATGATGAACAGCCGACGGTCAGTAAAAAGCAACCCATAATAGAGAAGATGATGGCCACTTATTTAATCGATCATCAAATGGGCTATATATTGTGTGGGCGAGCCATGCCGTTCAGTAGCGGTCGAAACGCAGTCTGGCTCTGTCGCGGCACTACAGAAGAGCTACAAGAAATCCTTCTTTGATGGTTACGATACGTTTATGAAGCATAAGGCCCGATTTAGACGGCGTGCGAACTCGCATGCGATTTTAGTTACATTGCTGGCTGTTGTGCTGTTGAGGCTACATAAAATTTTGCAGAGCCATCAAATACCGCAATGTAAAAAAAGAAATGAGTGTGTTTGCGTGTTTGTGAGTGGGTACCAACTGACTTGCTTATCTTTAGGAGGGAGGTCCTGTTATTTATGGTCGGGTCTCCTCACTCTAAGGCGCCAGGATAGTCTGTCCTGGGTTGTCGGTTCTGGCAATTGGGCTTTCCTAAGGTCTCTCTTTATATTTGACCACCAGTGGCCCGTTTCTCGAAAGGTACAATCCTTGTATTACAAGTGTGTTTCCAAGACAACCCATACGATTTGACAGTTCGCGCACTTGTAATACAAGGCTTGTACCTTTCGATAAACGGGCCACAGGTTGCAGGCGGACGGCCTCTACCTTTCTTTCGTTCTGGCATGGCTAGTGCAACTTTTAACACGTGGTTTTCGCTTTGTCCATTTGGTTGACTAAACGTGGAAAAATTTGAGTTGAAATTGACCTTTAGTCGACTATTTATTTACAGCTTTTTAGGCAATAATAAATTAGGTTACTTAAACAGTTTTAAACAATTATTCCGAGAATTCAGGAAAAAATTCTAACAATATACTCTGCCGGGACCGATTCAGCAAACTTTTAAGAAGAGCTCCAAGTTTTTCCTTTAATAAAAATTTAAAGCCAGCTCCGTCATTTTGGGGACTTTATTTGGATTATTTAGTCACTTAATTGAGAAGTTTGGGGACTTTGCTAGTGGTTAGAATTTGTTGTTAGTTAGTAAAAACATCATGCCTGAAACAAAAATCACTTACCATCAGGGTGTGTACCCAAATGGCACAAACACTGACGAAACGAAACGCTCGTAGATATCTATCTCTATCGCTCTTGAGTATTGGCGAGACAGAGCCAGACTACCTTTCGATTTCGTTTCGCGTCGTAGAACGTCGTAGTACGGCTCGAGGTGTGATCGTGGTCAAACATCTACCTATACAAACTAAAAAAAAAAATGTATTCCTCAATCGCCTTTGCGTTCAGAATTTTCGATTACAAACAAATATCTGTGCTCATCACACAAAGCTTAGCTGGCAGGGTCACTACCGACTGAACCAGACCGGTCGTCACAAAAATAAATGTTTATTTCAGCGTACCTAACTCAATGGAATGGACTCTGAAAAAAAACCTTTAGTTTCCTGTTAATAAAGTCCCTATTTCAAAAATAAACTGAATTTACATAGGTTAGAAAAGTAAGAGAGTTTTCAATGCGTGTGTCAAATATGGCCCAAGCTTTGTTCCCAAGTGTAACTTGGTCGGAGTTACACGACTGAAGTTTGACAAATTGGGAAAGTTCATATTAGGTGCTCATGTTTGTGAAAATTGTGTTTAATATGAAATTAAATTATAATTAGGTTAAATTCCTTGTGTTATACGGGCATTCACCGTGGCACATGGGAGCCTGGGGTCCGCTTTGAGAACTAATCTCAAGACTTGGCGTAGGCACCAGATTTTCGAAAGCGACTGCCATCTTTTTACAACCTGAAATGTCACTAGGCCTTATTGGGCCTATTTCCTTCACCGAAAAACGACTGACAAAATATCAAATGACATTTTGTACATAAGTTCCGAATAAATCATTGATACGAGCCGTAACTTACTGTCGTTTACAATATAACTTCCTCCCCATGTTGCAATATACTATTTCATTGTAAGTATAGGATTTTTTTTATACACTGATCGGCGATTGACCTTAGTCACTAGTCACAGATGGCAAGTGAAGACAGAGTCTTAGACGGAGCTCACCGATTGAGTAGCTATTCACTCTTGCTTTAAAGACACCGAAACTTTTACTACTGATACCAGGCCTACGTCACTCGCTCGCGGTCGCACGTTAAGTACCTACCCGCTAGCAGTTGCCTCGAGGTAACAAGTGGCCGAGAGGTGCCACGCGCCCGCCTGGGTAGTCGCGTGGCACGTTCAGTCGGCCAAGAAAGTGGTCTACCAGTTTTTACAAAAGTTTCAGTGAGCTCTAACGATCGCCAAGGTTGACTTGACACATGGCATGACGTAAACATCATATATAGACAGAGCGATTGTCACTGACATAATTATTATTGCAAGCGGAAATCGACCTTGTTGTCTCATGACGTTTAAACGAACCTCACCCGTAGGGTGGTAAACCACATTTTTGGTCGACTGTACCTACTATTCTTCTGAGTTTCACGGAGTATTTTATTATTAGTATTAGTTAAAGAAAGCGTTTTGCGAGCAAGTGAAGGATCTGTTAACTTATTAATAATACATTATTCGTACAACCAACTAAAAAACGTAACAATTTGTAGCAAACATCGTCACAAATTTACAAGTGACAATTCGTGACAATATCGTTTGGGGTCACCTTGACCTGTCCTGTTTATCATATGCCACGAATCTTCGCACCTCGTTTAGTCACGCAATATGTATTATGTAAACAGTTTTAACACCTATTAAGGCAAAGCGGACTAGTTTTTGAAGTGAAACGGAAAATGCGACTTCCAACAGACAGCGTTAAACGCTCAGTTGCCAACTTGAATTTTGAAAAATGCTAGACTGATGGCAAGAATATGCCAATTTTTGAAGTGAATCTCTTGAACTTGTAAAGAAAGATATAAAGTAAATGAATTGACCGTGACGTCACTCCTTAGTATTTCATAGTAATTCCATATTAGCAAATCGTTTTGACAGTTCATAAAAAGATGATTTATAAATCCATCATCAGACCTGTCGTCATGTATGGATCAGAGTGCTGGGCCCTAAAGGTGATGGATGAAAAGAGACTGCATGTAACAGAGATGAGAATGTTAAGATGGATGTGTGGCGTGACAAGGATGGATAAGATAAAGAATGAGTATATAAGAGGAAGCATGAAAGTTGCACCTATAGTAATGAAAGTCATGTGACGAGAAAGGCATTGCGGATGAGTGTGGAAGGAAGTAACGGGAGAGGAAAACCGAGGAAAAGGTGGATGGATTGCGTGAGAGATGATATGAAGCAAAAGCAAGTGAATGATGAGATGACGGATGATAGGGAAGTATGGAAGCGGAAGACATGCTGCGCCGACCCCAAATGAATGGGATAAGGGCAGGCAAATGATGATGAGTTCATAAAAAGAAGCTGTTTTGACTAGTAGGAAACTAGCCTATTATCCATATCCATACTAATATTATAAATGGGAAAGTGTGTGTGTCTGTCTGTTTGTCCGTCTTTCAGGGCCAAACGGAGCGACGAATTGACGTGATTTTTTAAGTGGAGATAATTGAAGGGATGGAGAGTGACATAGGCTACTTTTTGTCTCTTTCTTATGCGAGCAAAGTCGCGGGCAAAAGCTAGTATGTATTTAAATTAAAGACTGAGAGATTCTGGACCGGCAATCCAGGTTGCAGGTTCGGGTCCCGGTGTGATTCTTTCCATTTTTCCTTTAATTCAAAAATATGTAGTAGTATTTTTCCCAATTCAGTCTGTTCTGTTTTTCGTCTATAGAGGTATTTTAATTAGTCTTTCGAGTCAAAAGATTTTCTATTTTCCACAAAAGTCCAGAAGCCGTGCATTTAAGTGCCAGTCATTGACGCCATTTTATTTTTAATCGTTCTTTACTTTATTGTTTGAATGTTGTCTTCATTTTTTTAAATAAATAGGCAGAGTAGGTACGTGCAAAAGCTATTTATATTTTTTCAGTAAAATAATGGTGTAACTTGAAATAAATGCCATATACAAACAAAAAATGTTAAATGCTGCATTTGACATTTGGAGCCTTTGGTCATTTTTAGGGTTCCGTAGTCAACTAGGAACCCTTATAGTTTCGCCATGTCTGTCTGTCCGTCCGTCCGTCCGTCCGTCCGCGGATAATCTCAGTAACCGTTAGCACTAGAAAGCTGAAATTTGGTACCAATATGTATATTAATCACGCCGACAAAGCGGTAAAATAAAAAGTGAAAAAAAATCTTTTGTTAGGGTACCCCCCCTACATGTAAAGTGGGGACTGATTTCTTTTTTCATTCCAACCCCAACGTGTGATATATTGTTGGATAGGTATTTAAAAATGAATAATATTAATATTTTCGGAAATAATCGCTCCTAAAGGAAAAAAAGTGTGTCCCCCCCCTCTAACTTTTGAACCATATGTTTAAAAAATATGAAAAAATCACAAAAGTAGAACTTTATAAAGACTTTCTAGGAAAATTGGTTTGAACTTGATAGGTTCAGTTGTTTTTGAGAAAAATAGGGAAAACTACGGAACCCTACACTGAGCGTGGCCCGACACGCTCTTGGCCGGTTTTTTTTCTTTGTACATATATGACATTTATTTCAGTTTATAGTTAAAACAGTAGTGTGCCTACTCAAAACACACAAATTAGAACCGTTTTTCCCCCGAAGGGTAAAAAACGGATATTTAGGTTCCTGCCGAAGCTTGAACCACTAATGAGATTAACACCTTCATAACTCGGCCCTAATCGAGTGAATTCCTCGACTAGTAGCGCCATCTGGCGCGCCAGTCAAGTACTAGTGTCGCCCGGTTACCAGCGCTCGGCTGCTTTTTCCTCAGTACCTTTAGCCGGCAAGGCCCTTAAGGGTGGTTCAAGCTTCGGCAGGAACCTAAATATCCGTTTTTTACCCTTCGGGGGAAAAACGGTTCTATTTAGGTGTCCGTGCCTTCGCTTGAACCACTAATGAGACGTGTTTAAACCTCTGCCGGCGCTGGTTAGGGCGTACTGTGACTGATATACTTTATTTATACAGAAATGTCATAATAAGAAATAAGAAGGTATATAGGGGGATGTTTCAAAATTTAGCCACTAAGGTTTCATGAGTTGAAACTGACTCCACACAGCACAGCACAGTTATCCATTATGACTCTATGATGGTGGTGAATCACTTAATTTATGTATAACATAAAACCGACAGGAAGCCAGTAGTTAATAAATCGGTATTACAATATTTACGGAAATAAAACCTGTTATTTCAATAACATTTTTGTGAGAAAAATATCTGTAGCAACCCAAACTCTGAAGAGCTACCCCTTCATCAGTGGGTGTTACATCAACGTCGGCTAAATTTGTCTCACGTTTCCCTTACAACAGTCCCTAGTCAGAACAAGATCATATACATGTTTTTTGTCTTATAAATTCACCAAGATACTAGTCTTCTTCTGCTTAAGATAACTATAATTATATCATGTAACTATAATACACAATTATATCATAGTACTGCCATGAGCATTATGACATTATGTTGAAATTTTTATTTTTCATGTAAATTGATTACTGTACCATAAGTAATGCGCCTATATGTATCTCCGAATATGCACATATTATTGTTAGTATACTGAGTAATAAACAATATTGACAAAGCTTAAACATTGTCTTACATAGCCCATTGCATAATGTGTTATGAATTCTGTATATGAAATATACATTTGCCAAAACAATTGAAATGGACGCTTGAGTTGGAAGAAATTGCACGCTATCATATGTTAATTTGTAATGTATACCCACATTACGATAATGTATGCGTTACTGCTGGACTGGTAGCAAAACTGCAAATAAGATGATAATACATTTTCGGCTTCTGATTGAATTGACAATACCATGGCCATTAGCTAAGGATCCATATAATAAAAGGTAAGCTCAAAGTCTCTACTCAAAGTCTTTACGAGAACGGAAACTATGCAAATTTTTCCTACTAAATTAAAATGGGTCAACTGAGCAAAAAGCTTTGGGATACAAGCGATTGAAACGAATCAATGATCTAATGAGTCACACATACTTAGGCGAAGATCAAATGAAGGCAATTATTTCTAATTAAATTGACTTTGATACTTCCATGAATATACATGAATGTTAATGCGGGAATCCTCTCTACACTGTACGCGTCAACTTTATTTAGTCTTTTACTATGTCTAGCTAGTATGCTTTTTTAGGTATTTGAAATATTTAATTTGTGTTTGAATAATTATGAGTATGTGATGCATATATTTTTAGGCTTATCATTTTTATGACTTATGTGCTGACTAGCCGAATTTATAAAGGAAAAATTGTACGATTCGTGAGCTAGTAATTCTAAAACATTACGACTTATGGCTCGGTACTCTAATAAGAATGTAAGACGACAGATAACTCTTCAAATAAGGGTTAATGATGTACGATTACCCATTTATAATTAAAATTCTGTCATCAGCTTAAGATAGTAAATAGTTTTCTTTTCAGAACTTTCTTAATTTATCACCAAATTGCAAAGCAATATATTCTATATTTTACTTTTGTGCGAATAATATAAATGTCTCACGTTCTTTATAAACTGATGTATACACATAAACATACGGGTTAATATTTACTGTATTCTTTCTTATTTCCCAAAATCCATCCATATGCAGCGGGACTTCCCATAAACAAGATGCAACTGTTATGTAGGGTAATACCTGATTCTACAATTATATCGAGATGACAATTATTTATTTATCGTATGGCATATAATTAGAATTTTCTTAAGAGTCGTACGTGCGCACGGCTGTAGCATGTAGCGCCACGGACGATGACAATGGTATTTACACTTGCCTGTCATTCGAGACCAATAGGTCAAAATATTGTAGCTATAAGTACTGCGTACCTTAAGTGCTGAGCTTTTATTTTTCATTTAGGTTTCAAGACCTTACTTCTGATAAATATAGTTCATCAATATCTATTTAAACGGCAATAATTTTAAGTTTTCTGTTACCACTAGAAACCCATTTTGCCTAGAATCTGCGCTCCCTTTTATGAGTGTCCTAACAAATTCTTGTATGTCAGGTATATTAGGAGTCCGAAGTCTTCTAAATTGAGTCATAAGCACAGTAATGTTATAACATCATATTTCTAGTTCCTTACACTAAATTCAATTGGGACTGGGACTCGTCCTCTGACCTTACGAACCGTTTTTGAATAAGTTGTGGCGTCTCCTCTGTTACTGACAAATAGTCGCGCCGCAAAATTCTAATAAATGGCGCTTAGTAAGCAACTGCGGAAATGTGTATCGATCCTACAACGCGCTAATGGAGTTCCAAAAGTTAATTGTAAATATACAACTTCTGTTAATCTCTCTAGGCCCCAGAAACCTATTCAGAAAACATTTGTCAAATGAAATAAACGGGAACTTTCTGTTAGTAATACCGCAGTAGCGGGCGATAATTTTAGGATGCGAGCGCCTCTTTATTTGTAAGAGGAAACTGTGGTCTAAAATCGAAAGGGATTCATCCTTCAATTTCCGTTTAATTTATTATTTCAGAAACAGGCCTTCACATTCAGTGACTGCCTTTCACCATTTTATCCATAAGAGTGCCTTAGAAAATTGTGAAAATCGGCTTCTCTCGGAAAATGTATTGCCCTATTGGTTTTAATGAGCTTAAAGTGTTTTCGATATATCATACTCATACAACAAATAAGCACTTTGAATACAATTTACATACACGGTTTCTTGCTTTGTTTTGTGTAGTTGTTTAAGTTTAGGACCAACTTCATTTACTTCGGTCAAGAGATGTAAGCCATAGTTCTTCGCTGTAAATAGTTTGAGAATATTGTTCGGTCGTCTCTTTAATCTAATTCGTTAGTTATTTATAGAAACATAGGATTCGTAACATTACGCCATCGAACTGGGCAACCGACAAATCCTTTTACGACGAGAGTCCGTCATGAGTAACAATGCAACAAGGCATACTAAAATGCTATTGTACTAAATAACATATCCTTTAAGTCATTTTGCCAAACTATCCACAAAATATCGTGTATATTTGGGAGTCAGATTTCCGGTACAAGTTTGTTGTCTTTGTAATTAACCTCTTCAAGGATTGTCTGTAACCTTGGTCTAGCTAACGTTAGTAATAATGCATGACTGAGTATTCTAACCGTTGGTCGATTAACGGCAGTTTGAGGTCAATTTGTAGTAAATATATGTATATATCGTACTTAGAAAAACTTTCCCAGCTGTAGCTTTTTATTTCTAAATGAATTGGTTCAGAAGTCTCTACTGGGTCGATTGTTACAGAAGTAATACTTTTCAGTTTCAGTTCGGTATACTGAACAACATATACTGGAACATTATCCGCCATTAGTCCGACTGGATGTTTCAGCCGGACAGCTATAAGTTTGCTGAAATACAGACGAATATCCAGGTTTCCAGAGTAATGAGCCTAGTACAAGAATTTTCCTTTGCGGTAAGTTATTTTGTAGCTAATAGTCAACATTTGCTAAGTACCTGAGTGGTTCTTCTGCATTTCTAAAGTCCGTATCAAGACCCAAGACCATGCGTCAATTATTGACGCCCGTGAGTTGATGAGACTAGAGCTCTAATCATTCATTTTAAAGAATCTGCACTCTAGGAATAGCGTAAAACAGTGGCATAAATTAATGGATTTTCTTTTTCCCATTGGTACCTTCGCCGCCCCCTCTCCCTTTCTGATTGGGCAAGAAGGGCTTTGTAATATAAAGTGGTTTCTCATTCTGTTTAGCATCACTATTATATATATTTCTTAATTCGCTTAGTATCTGGCAACAAAGTGCTAGTTAATTGCTACCGAAGCTCCACCCACACGTGTTTAGATGTGGAAGTGGATTTTCACAACGTCAAACCTGCTTATAAACCTCTATCATGATGATAAACGTTGACATGACAAAATAGGTTGGCAATAACGGCGTTGTTTTACAGTAATTGGATCACACATTCGTCATCATTATGGCCGTTCAGATATGATATATTTAGACGACCGGTCTGGCTCAGTCGGTAGTGACCCTGCCTGCTGAGCCGCGGTCCCAGGTTCGAATCCCGGTAAGGGCATTTATTTGTGTGATGAGCACAGATATTTGTTCCTGAGTCATGGATGTTTTCTATGTATATAAGTATGTATTTATCTATTTAAGTATGTATATCGTCGCTTAGCACCCATAGTACAAGCTTTGCTTAGTTTGGGGCTAAGTTGATCTGTGTAAGGTGTCCCCCAATATTTATTAAAAAAAAAAAAAAAAAAAAAAAAAAAAGATATTCACGAGTGAGAGAAATTTGGACATTCCTCACAATCATTCATCTGTTGGTCAGGTGACCACGCTGATTATGTATTAGCTAATTAGGCAATTAAGACGACGCCGATGTCGTTCACTTTACCTGTCTAAAATGATCTCACTTATGGGAACCCATCACGTGATGATTTTTGTCTAATAAGACAATGACTAAACTGTGTAATTGTGTATGTCTCAAGTTAACACGTACGCTGTGGTTCTGATTCGATAGACCTTCTACGAAGTACATATGTTTAGAAATACCTTATACACAGTATGTTTAGTTAAGAGTTGTGCTAATTACCGCAAAGTAGATGTTAAAGCGACATAATCTCATTGAGATTCGAGTACAAATACAACATTTTGCCTCGTGATCATAACGCTCGTCTCATGAGACGAAAGGTGAATTAGTGCATAGCATGTAATAACCCAATGGGTTCTCACAGGATGTCGTAAATCATCGCATAGAGCAACGAAATCCAAATTCCAAGTAGCTGCAAAGTTTAATCTTTTACGGGGCGACGCTTGTCAATTTATATGACAGTGTACTTTTTCGCACAGTACAACTTTACTCATGTTGTCTCTAATGATGAATCATGTCTGCACAATGAATGATCTCCTTTGTCATATCACGAGGCGATGCCCTATCGGATCATGGGCCCTATCTTTTCATAGGCCAGGTTATCTAATGGGACCTCATCTGTCGTTTCAAGACATCTCTTGTGTCCTGTCACCTCACGAGGCGAAGCTATGACTTTTCAAGGGACGAACCTATGTCGTCTCACGGGACGTCGCTCTGTCTCGTCCTACGTGAGCGTGGCATTTGTCCCTTATATTCTTTATGACGGTGCATAGGATTACACTGCGTCCCATCGCTGTCAATTTTCTTCATCGTCTCCATGCCACCACACAGGAACAACCCTGTCGTCTCGCGGGACAATGCAATGTCATCTCATTGGACGACGCCTGTCGTGTCACGGCACGACGCTATGTCGTCTAACGGGACGACACCTGTCGTCTCACGGGACGACGCTTGTTGTCTCACGGGACTACGCCATGTCATCTCACTGGACGACGTCAAGGGACGACGTCTTTCGTCTCACGGGACGACGTCTGTTGTCTCACGGGACGACATCTGTCGTCTCACAGGACGACGTCTGTCGTCTCACAGGACAACGTCTATCGTCTTACGGGACGACATCTTTCGTCTCACGGGACGACGTCTGTCGTCTCACGGGACGACGTCTGTCGTCTCACGGGACGACGTCTGTCGTCTCACGGGACGACGCTATGTCAGTCTCACGTGAGTGAGGCATATGTATCCGCGTACTTATGACGGTGCCTACAGGAGGTCACTGCGTCTCGTCGCTGGGCCAAAGGCACCGAGCGGAATATCACGAAGTTAGAAGTAATCATAATCTTTTCGATGTTTTAAATTTCACGAACTTTTTAAGATTTGCTTTTGTAAACGTGTTGCTCGGCCGAGTTACAAAAGCGTACTGAGGAAAAAGCAGCCGAGCGCTGGTAACCGGGCGACACTAGTACTTGACTGGCGCGCCAGATGGCGCTACTAGTCGAGGAATTCACTCGATTAGGGCCGAGTTATGAAGGTGTTAATCTCATTAGTGGTTCAAGCGAAGGCACGGACACCTAAATAGAATATTTTCTATGAAAGTATTTTTTTCAGTAGAAATAATGGTGTAATTCCTGTACCATTTCTTGTCAGGTCGAGAATTCAAAGGGCCATATGTACGTACTGAATAACCACAAAATTAAAATTTTGAAAAAAACCCCACTGACACAGTGGACCGATTTTCATGAAACATGGCTAAGAACACTCCCGACTAACTCAGCTTTCAAACAAAACAAAACTAAATCGAAATCGGTTCACCCGTTCGGGAGCTACGGTGCCACAGACAGACACACACACAGATAGATTTAATGGATATATAAAAATAATCTATTAACTGGTTTAATAGATATACCCCCACGAGTATTTTTTGACTTAGTTAAACACCGTTGCATACAATACTTTTTTTACGACCATGCACTGTTTTTAATTGTTTTCTGGAGTTTCTGTTTTTTGCACTGCCAGCGCAGATGCCCAAAGCTATCCCCCGCCGGCTTACCGTTCACGCGCGCAGTATCGTTAAAACAATGCGTTGTCATGGTTACAGAGCTAAACAATGCGTTTTCAATTTTTTCGTTACTGCGCGCATGCGCGGGAACCCGGAGGACGCTGACTTTGGGGAATAGACTTTTATGTAACAGGTTTTTAAAGATCCACGTAAATGACGAATACTTAAAGAAAAAAGAAAGTAGAAACAAGTTATTAATATATAATGTAATGAGGAGGGATGAATGTCATATAGGCAAAAGAATGTTGGAGATGAAGGTTGATGGATGGAGAGGGAGGGGTAAACCCAAACAACGCTGGATGGATTGTGTGAAAGAGGATATGAGGAAGAAAGATGTGAGTGTTGAGATGACGAAAGATAGAGGAGAATGGAAGAGGAAGACGTGTTGTACCGTCAGTACCACATAACGTGGGATAAGGGTAGGAGGAAGAAGATAACATCTGTACTGTTTTACTCTTTTACTTAAATTTTGTCGTGATTGTTTATCTTTTTGTATACCTAACAATTGTGACTTTAATTAAAACTTTGCCTCTTTACTCCTAAACTTGAATGTTTATGAGTGTTCTCTTTAAATTAGTTTTGTAAAGTCAACCAATTTGAATCCTACGCCACTGTAGAACCTTTTCACAGTCAACGTCAAAAGTGAGTTCTACGGCCAATAAAGCAAGTTGTCAATAAGACAGGGTTCTAGAGTGGCCTATGATTCAAATTGGTTGTACACACTTTGGAAATGCTGCCCTGCTAAGCCGAGTGGCGCTATCTCAAAACCAAACGATTTTGAAAATGGAACTGTCAGTTACAGATACTTAAGTATAAGTTAGCTATGGATTTTCGTTTCAGATAGCGCTTTTCGGCTTAGTAGGGCAGAATATTACTCAAAAAAAAGTCACTTAGGCCCACTTGCACCAATTACTTAACTCAGGGTTAGTGGGCTTACCATGCGGATGCCCAGGCCAGGCCGGATCCAGCTTCGTGCCCAGGGGGGGGGGGGGGGCACGTGGTAATAGCCCGGGTGCCCAGGGGGGTCACGTGGTCTATTTGTATGGCCAACTTAGGCTCCAAGGGGGGTCATGACCGCCATGACCCCCCCCCCCTCTGGATCCGCGCATGAGGCCAGTGCTGCCGGAGAGCGCAGTGGTGAAGTGAAATGTTCCGAACCCAGTGCGCTCTCACAACGGAAAAGAACCCTGAAACGCCGGAGTGGGTTTAGTGGGTAGGGCCGTTTCTCCCCTTCTCGCCAGGAGAAGGGAAAGCAACGGCGATTCCCACACAGCGTGCGCAACTGCATTCCCACTCCGTAAAAAAAGGGTTAGTGGCCTGTCATCTGTCAAATTCCATACATAATGGTGGGTTAACCTTCTGGTTAATCCTACATTTTCGTTGGTGCAAGTGGCCCTTAGCAAATTATAAACTACTTTTGACTGAGGAGTGTATTTTCAAAAGGCCTTATTTTTTTGAATACACGTGAATACTAGGTACATTAGTTTAGTAGACCTCGCCAGAGATGGCGTGACGAGCTTGACGTCTTTGACGAAGACTGGTGGGAGACTTCAGGGGATAGGGATACGTGGAGGAATTTGAGGGAGGCCTTTGCCCAACAGTGGGACAATATGAGCTCTTAATAACAAAATTAAAATTTCGCAAAATACCCCGACCGCGACATAGTGGTCCGATGTTCATGAAACATGGCTAAAAACGCTCCCGACTAATTCAGCTTTCAAACAAAAAAAAAAAAGAAATCGTAATCGGTTCATCCGTTCGGGAGCTACGATGCCACAGACAGACACACACACAGACAGACAGACAGACAGACAGACAGACAGGCAGGCAGACAGACAAACAGACACGTCAAACTTATAACAACCCGTCGTTTTTGCGTCGGGGGTTAAAAATTGAGTTTCATCAAGGCAAATGCGCAAAAGTAGGCAACTAGGGGAAAATCCCGTTTACACGTACCACGGATTTTCCCGATAACAATACACGATGTATTATTATTTCACTGCCGATTTTCCCGATTCAAAAAACAAACAAACGACTAAGTATAAAAAACTTCAGGTTTTCCTCCATACGCAAGTCCATGTCCCCTGGCCAAGATTACAAACGTTGACGATGCGTGACTGATAAGCAATTAACTGGCTTTGTCGTACCAAAACCAAAGACATATATAACTCCGTATACACAAATTAAGTCTAAGAAAAAGATGTATCTATTTCGGAACCATAAAAAAGGTAAAATAATGTTAATTAATCGCGTTCCACCTGTATGTAACTTTAAATATGTGTACAAAGCGCGAGAACTTAAAGTGTTACATAAAAAAATGCACGATCGACTATTGTAGATGGCGCTACACCTTTAGTTCATTCATATCAAGTTAAAAACATGGACTAAAATGTCAAATCTGAGGTTCAAAAGTTTCAATCCTGTGTCAAATTATGCACACTTTTTATTTTCACACTAATTGGGTATACCCAATCCCCTTTGCCAATACCGAAGAGCTATGTGGAGAGATAACTAACGAAACGATACTTCTACGATTGTACTCTTGGCTAGAGCTATGTACAATTGTACATAATAATAACATTGCCCAACTATTTGACTCACGAAACAGCCATAAATAATATTACCAGATATTTTTACGCATGATTTCATTTCAACAGTACACCATTACATTCTTGAATGGTCCACTAAATAAAATACTTTGTTACGATCTTCAATAATAAAAGATATAATATTGACCTAGTTTATATGAGAAAAATATATTTTCACCACACCAACTGTTAAAGGCTTACTTTGCTATTCGAAAACAGATAGCAAAATTTAATTGTATCCACAAGAGTGCAAAGTAATTTCATACAAATTTTAACTTGATGTCTTAAGCTGACTGATAGATTTTACCTATAAAAGATCATTTTGAATCATAAATATTGAATAAATTGATGGATTAGATTTATTTTGATGTTTTATAGTCACTATTTTGTTCCTGTTGGTGTGGTGAAAAATTTTGTGTTTCACTCGGTGGCAAAGTTTGTTTAACCTTCGTGCCTTGATACCCTCGCAACGCTCAAGATTACACTCGCTACGCTCGCGGTTCAATATTGGAATCTTTCGCTTGCTCGGCTATCAATATTGGCACGTGCGGTTAAACAACAACTTTGCCCCCTTGTAAAACAATAGTTATTTGTTATACAAGGGGCAAAGTTGTATTTTAACGCCGAGTGTGGAATTTAAAGAGTTTTTTAACACACGAGAAGTAAAATACATTTGCACCCGAGTGTAACACAAAGCTTTTCCCCTCACTATAGCGAGGAAACTACAACGCAAAAAATGCGATTATCACTGCTTCCAGTAGTTCCACGGGTGGTAAATCATCTTTATTACTAGATTCACCTACTTTTATCAATTTTAAAGCAGTTAATTTGACTTTATTCAAGGTCAAATTACTTTACCCACTAGTGGATAAAATGCGTTTTTACCCGCTGGTATTACAGGACAAAACACGTGTTTCCGAGCTAGTGAGGGGAAAATAACTATTAATATAATGACAGAAGCCGTGACAAGTGACGTAAAACAGGACAGGCCTTTGCTCAGCAGTGGGACACATTATAGGCTACTAGCTTATGCCCACGGCTTTGCTCGCGTTAGAAAAAGACAAAAACTAGCCTATGTCACTCTCCGTCCCTTCAAGTATCTCCACTTAAAAAATCACGACAATTCGTCGATCCGTTTTGCCGTGAAAGACGGACAAACAAAAAGACATACACACTTTCCCATACACTACTACTATACATAAGTTATATATTAAAATGAATCAATAAAAAATCTGTTAAAAACAATGTAAGTACGTACTTAATCTATCTTTTATTTCATAAGAACATTGAAGAAAATAAAGCAGACAGTAGTCATGAGACAGTAGAAATGAGTACATTTGCATACTATTTTACACCAATTCCTAAGCCAGAATTGCGTATAAACAATTTCGGTAATTTGTAAACAACATTCGGCCCGCGGGAGTTCGGGTCACGCGCCTGACCCGCCGGTCACGTGACAAATTAATGTGACGCCGACGTCACGGCGACGGCGCGTGGTCACGGCGGGGATTCTGGGTGGCTAGCCGAATGGCACAATCGCTCACGAAACGCTCACGAAACGAAGCGCTAGTAGATATCTATCTCTATCGCGCTTGCGTATTGGCGCGACAGAGCCAGCGGCGTATCGCTTTCGTTTGGCGTCGGAGAAATGCCATTCGGCTACGGGGCCTGTTGTGTCAATTTACAGTACAAATTAGACATTATTAGGTCCATATTTTAGTCTTGTTTATGTATAGTCAACCAATTGGAACCCTAGGCCACTGTAGAACTATGTCATAGTGACGCTATAAATCAGATTGTAAGAAATCTCTTACTGCTTGTAATTTTGACATGGTTGTAAGATTGGCCTTGGGTTCCAATTGGTTGGCTGTAAGTAAGGTCATTGAGGATCGAGTATTATACAGAGTTACAGTAACTCTGTATAATACTCACACACAAACAGACAGACAGGCAGACAGACAGACAGACAGACAGACAGACACACAGACAAACAAACAGACGGACAGACAGACACGTCAAATTTATAACACCCCGTCGTTTTTGCGTCGGGAGTTAAAAACTGGATTTCATCAAAGAGGATCAAGTATTATAGAGAGTTACTGTCGAAATAAAATGTGTAATCACAGTGCATAGAATGCCATCTCTTGACACAGGCTTAAAACTTTTGAATCTCAGTTTTGACAATTCGGTCCATATTCTTAGCACGATATGTGTTAAAATGTCAAGTATTAGTATTAGCGCCATCTAGCTGAGCGTACCCCAAAGGTGTAATGCCATCTAGGCCACCGTACCTTTTTATGTATGGTACTGAAGTACGTTTTTTTCTTAGACTTTATCTGTCTATACGGAGTTATATATGTCTTTGGGAAGATCAATACGACCCCTTAATTGATAATAGTGTCACTCAAGCTTGACCGGCTCCATGAGCTCTGTTACCCCGTTTGGGAATACAGGCGTGAGCTGATATAATAAAATATGTATGTATGTGAACGAGAAAAAAATCATTACAGTAGCGAGATTTCGAGTTGAGTATAAAGACCGTGCCCCGTGTGGTGACGGGTTAAGAATTTCACCACCCCCCTTTCTTCCCGTGGGTATGGTAGAAGTCGACTGACTGATATGGGTCCAATTGTGGCGTAGGCTGACAACCTGTCACTGCAATGTCACAATTTGGATTTCTTTAAACCTCTTAAACCCCTTTTTGCCAAGAGTGGCACTGAAATCTAGTAGTTCATGTGCACTGCCTACCCTTTATGGGATACAGGCGTGATTATATGTATGTATGTATAAAGACTGATAGAAACATTAAAACAGCGAAGTCGGTTAACTAAATAGACGCTCAATTCCCAAACGCCCCGAGGGATTATCTTCGGCCTGAACCACAGAGTATTTTTAACAGAAAGATCACTATCATCTTAAAAGAATCGAACGCGATAAAATAACATTTTTACCTTTTATCCAAAGTTTCGGCCAGTTTGCATTAGCCGTTCTGCTAGAATGTTCTACTTTTTTATATACGGTGTAACAAGAAGGACCCGAACTATTGTATCTATCAAAATGATACCTAGGTGTAATAATAGTTATACATTATTTTTGGATTCGGCGTGATTAAAATATTGTTACTACTTATACTTAGTGCAAACAAACGAAAGAACTCAAATACATAACCATCAAATGCAGGATATCAATCCGATAGTATGGAAAAAAATTCACTACAGTAGGTAGCTAAGCACAATTATTTTATAGATTGCCATAGCACAAAACATATAGTGTAGCCTTTGTGAATTCGTTCAAAGAACAAGAGAATATAATCTAACTCGATCGCGATACGTAAAAGAAAAGAAACGTCTTACATGAGGAAAGATGACAAAGAGTATTGATAAATTAAGAAAGAGTGGCGAAAACAGAAAAACCCACGGGACAAAATAACCAAATTGATAATAACCTAACCACAAAATTAAAATTTTGAAAAAACCTCCGACCGCGACATAGTAGACCGATATTCATCAAACATGGCTAACACGTTCACTGCGGAGCCGCATTTTGTGAACTCGCTCTCCGTGCGTTACAACCCATGAGAGTCCTGTATTGAACTTTCTCTCTGTGCGGTACAAGTCAATCACAGCCTGTAAGAAGGGTTTCATATTATACCTAAAATAGCTTTACTAGATACACATATATTAAATTTTATTGAAACAATGTTTAGTCTAATAACTAATCTACACTATACTGTCTTCGCCGAAGTTGATGACTGTTCGTTTAGATTTTAGAGACGAATTAATTAACAGGTCAAAATTGACTTGTACCGCACAGCCAGAACGGGCACAGGTAAAAATGTCGATGATTTAGTAGTGACGAGGAAAATAAACGAACTAATATATCGATCTTATTCTTACTTTCTTTACCTTTCATGTAACTTGATTTTTATATAAAACAAAAACATTGAACTTTTGCACTTAATATTACTAAAAAAAAGATTTTTAGAATTTTTAGTAAATATTGTGCAGCAAGCAATTTAAACTTTTTACAATATATTTTTACGTTTAATAATGTTTAGCAAGATTGTATGCGTTTTGCGTATAAAAGCGTTATCGAATTTCATTTAAAACAATCGAAACACATTTTTTCACCAAAAAATAACGTGTGGTTGAAAATATGGTAAAAACACTAATGCATTTTGCACTTTGCTCCAGTGCTATACAAGGTTGTATGTAACAGGTCATAATAGGCCTGGTTTCGCACTGAATAACAAAAGTTGAAGTCTGGTGCGAACAGGACATACGTGATATGTTTATTAATTTATATGCTGTCAAATAGAATGTAAAATTACAAATATAAACGTATACTTGACTATATAAAAATAATAAAATATCACAACGTTATAGACTTCGCACTAGGGTAAAGTTGCGCATTTCTGTCGCCGCACCAGGGGGAAGTCCAGAACAAGGTCAGAATGACCTGTTTCGCAGTGAACGTGCTAAGAACACTCCCGACTAACTCAGCTTTTAGACAAAAAAAACTAAATCTAAATCGGTTCATCCGTTCGGGAGCTACGATGCCACAGACAGACACACACACAGACAGACAGACAGACAGACAGACAGACAAACAGACGGACAGACAGACAGACAGACAGACACGTTAACTTATAACACCCCGTCGTTTTTGCGTCGGAGGTTAAAAAACGGATGGGACAATCAAGTCTATATAAAAATTTTTTTTTACCTTTATTTCTTAAAGTGACTTTACCGCACTGTTCTGTAATCTCAGATCCGCAACAAGCCATTACTAGGGGGGCCCCCTTATTCATGCAACGTTAGAACTCCCGTCCGATTAGCAGGGTCCGGGTTCGATTCCCAATTCTCTACTAACAAGTACTGTACGAGTATACAAGGGTTTATCATTTACGAGGTCGATAACTGAAAATGATAAATGAATGTTAGACACTAAGTATTATATAAGCGCTGGTGGCCTAGCGGTAAGAGCGTGCGACTTTCGATCCGGAGGTCGCGGGTTCGAACCCCGGCTCGTACCAATGAGTTTTTCGGAACTTACGTGCGAAATGTCATTTGATATTTGCCAGTCGCTTTTCGGTGAAGGAAAAGAACATCGTGAGGAAACCGGACTAATTCCAATGCCTAGTTACTCTTCGGGTTGGAAGGTCAGATGGCAGTCGCTTTGCTTTGGCACCAAGAACAAACGGGCCTCTCGCTAGTTTTTGTCCAGAACGTGCCAGTTTGTGAAATGAGCTACCTTCTGAGGTGTTTCCCTTGCGCTATGATATATGGGGTTTTTCGAGAAGCAGGTATTTATGGTTCTCAAAGGTCGGCAACGCATAAGTGGCTACCCTGATGTTGCTTATGTCCATTTATTTATTCGTATGGCATACATGTTAGAAAATAGAAACATAGAACGTGAAATTTTACTTAAATATCTAGACTAAGAGCAGTCAGCCATTTCGTGGCTTCGTCGCACAGGGTGATCAGGTCTTCGGGAGGGCCGTGGGCGGCGATGACGCTTCTCATCAGGCGGCTCGTCTGCTCGTTGGCTGCCTATTTAAAAAAAAATCCAATTAGCACGTAAGGTTAATCTGTCAGTGCCAATGCCTGCCAATCAACGAGGCTTGAGTATATGAACGAAAGAACGAATTCAATGAAAGTAATACAAAACCTGCTTTTCCCCTCACTAGCTCGGAAACACGTGTTTTGTCCTTTAATACCAGCGGGTAAAAACGCATTTTATCCACTAGTGGGTAAAGTAATTTGACCATGAATAAAGTCAAATTAACTGCTTTAAAATTGATAAAAATAGGTGAATCTAGTAATAAAGATGATTTACCACCTGTGGAACTACTGGAAGCAGTGATAATCGCATTTTTTGCGTTGTAGTTTCCTGCATGGCTATAGTGAGGTGAAAAGTTTTGTGTTACACTCGGGTGCAAATGTATTTTACTTCTCGTGTGTTAAAAAACTCGCAAGTTCAGGATTCTATTCTCGAACCACTCGCTTCGCTCGTGGTTCAACTATAGAATCCTTTCACTTGCTCGTTTACCAATTCCACACTCGGCGTTAAAATACAACTTTGCCCCTTGTATAACAAATAACTATTTCAGTACTATGTTGGGTTACGTGTTGTTAAACTAGTTAATGATCATTAGTAATTGTTTTTCTAAATCCTGTTATTTTGGTTACCCTGCTAGGTAAGAGAAACTCGTTCGAACCCAGTTATGTAGTATAAACTCACCTTTTTGTTTATTTACTGACGACACAAGACAAAAGTACTTTTTACTACCTATTTTTCCCGCGACATTTAATCTCCTAAATGGGTTAAATGATAAGCATCGCGGCTAAAGAAAAACTCCTGGAAAAATACCGCGTGTAAAAAGCGTATAACTTGGCTGCCAGAGATATTCTTAAATAGACATTCCAAGTACTGCAGTGTAAAAAACGATGCAAAATTTCTAAGAACATGGTTTTTAAAACTTATAACTTTGAGGTAGGTATCTGAAATATACGCTCTAGATACGAATCATTGTCCCCTTAAGTACACAAAATTAATTTTGAAAAAAAAAACCCCGACAGAGTAGACCGATTTTCATCAAACATTGCTAAGAACACGGGAGTGTTAATCAGCTTCCAAACAGAAAAAGACGAAAACTAAATCAGTTCATCCATTCTAAAGCTACAATACCACATACATACACACACATACAGACAGAGAGATACGTCAAACTTATAGCACTCCGTCGTTTTGGCGTCGGAAGTTAAAAATTATTTTTCTTCTAACAGTTTCACTTTACGTCACTTTTTGACGTATGCGAGTCGCTTCTAAGTTTGAATTTAGCCAATAATATGTGTGTACTTGCAATAAAGTCAGAAAAATGCTCCTGGTTTACAAATATGTGGAACTCGCATATTAATCAATTTGTCAATCAATAACAACTGAAGCCAAAATCATAAATAGGTACGATTTTAACTATAAAACTCCTATGAGACCCAAACATATTTAATAGTTATTTGTTATACAAGGGGGCAAAGTTGTATTTTAACGCCGAGTGTGGAATTGAAAAACGAGCAAGTGAAAGGATTCTATAGTTGAACCACGAGCGAAGCGAGTGGTTCGAAAATAGAATCCTGAACTTGCGAGTTTTTTAACACACGAGAAGTAAAATACATTTGCACCCGAGTGTAACACAAAACTTTTCCCCTCACTACAGCGAGGAAACTACAACGCAAAAAATGCGTTTATCACTGCTTCCAGTAGTTCCACAGGTGGTTAAATCATCTTTATTACTAGTTTCACATACTTTTATCAATTTTAAACCAGTTAATTTGACTTTATTCAAGGTCAAATTACTTTACCCACTAGTGGATAAAATGCGTTTTTACCCACTGGTATTAAAGGACAAAACACGTGTTTCCGAGCTAATGAGGGGAAAAATAATTTAAGCGGGTTACTCAAGTTCAAGTCCGATAGTCATACTGCAAAAGGTTTTGGCATTTAGTTTTTACAACCGGCCGCCCGCCTGACGTCAACCCTCATTGGGAATGGATGGATGGATGGAATGTGTGAACAATGTATGAGAGTGAAAGGTATTAGTATGGAAATGACGGCTGATAGAGAGGAATGGAGGAAGATGATCTGCTGCGCCTACCCCAAATAATGGGAAAAGGGCAAGGGAATGATGACTCATGTTCAAGTCTGACTGACTATTATGATATGACGTCAAGAGTGCCAATATAAAATCCATAAAAAGGTAGGGTAGCATCATAACTGCGTCAATATGAGTGATCTAATTCCCTTATATGTCTGTAAAATAACCTCATAGGTTAGCTCGGGGAACGATAATAACAAAACATAGCGCATTTGTATACATAACCTTTTTAAATTAAACAAGAATTGCTCGGCAAATGGATGCTCGTTCGGCACACACCTTTATTACAGATTAAATAATACTCGAGTAGATACGCCACACATAAAAAGTACCTTAAGTACCTACGCTTATTCAGTCGACATGAAATACATTCTGACGGTCAAAGTAGCCAATTGCGTTTAATACTTATTACTCGAAATAAATTTATTCAACCGATTGTCAATGCCATATTCATAGGGATTATGCGATATTTTTGCCAATGTCACTTCTTCCTATTCGCAGTTCTGGACAATCTGCATTCTACGCAATTAGTATTTTACCTCATTCGCTGGTGTGCACAGTTATTACTTGTGTACAGTGGCGATTCTTCCTGTTCGCAATTCTGCCCATTCTGAATTGCACACAATAGTTTTTGACCTCATGCGCTATTGTGTGCGGTCATTATTTGTGTAGGTACAGTAGCGATTCTTCCTGTTCGCAATTCTGCACAACCTCAGTTCCACACAATAGGTATTTCGCCTCATTCGCTATTGTGCACAGTGATTAAAATAATGACCGCACACAATAGCGCATGAGGTCAAAAACTATTGTGTGCAATTCAGAATGTGCAGAATTGCGAACAGGAAGAATCGCCACTGTACACAAGTAATAACATTCATAGTGCATAGTAAACGCTACATACCAATTTTAGACGAATGGAGCCGGAATCGTCAAATATTAAATATAACAACAATCTAAATCCAACTAGCGTGGTATGGGCCTGTGATGCAAAGGGATTCAAGTCATGTGACCAAAAAGGTATTACGAATGAATGTGGAAAGAAGTAAAGGGAGAGGAAACCCGCAGAAGAGGTGGATAGACTGTGTGAGACATAATATGAAACGAAAGCATATGAATGATGAGATGACGGGCGATAGAGGTATGAAAGAGGAGGACATGCTGCTCCGACTTCAAATGTCTGACCGTCCCCATTCTACCATCGGACTCTTAGACGCACGGCCGGTTTCCATCCTTACTTGGTAGATATTCCGCGAGTTCGCACGAAGCGCTTTGCTTCTTCTTTTCTTATGCGCACTGCCAAGGAGTGGAATTCCTTGCCGGTGGCTATATTTCCGAGCATGATATAACCCGGCAACCTTCAAATCAAGAGTGAACAGGCATCTTCTGGGCGAACTCACTCCATCGTAGGCCACGTGCCTTTGGCTAGTCTGTGGCCAAGAGTCAGCCCATTTATAATTAAAAAAAGGACATCGGAATGATGATCTGATCTTTTGAATCGCCCGATGGGATTATATCTAACTACAAAATTTAAGCACTGGTCCCACCGCGAGCTAGTAAGCTATAAGCTATGGGCTATGAAAACGAACAAAAGATAATCACTCCCGTGTAAATGAAAGAGGCACGGCGATGTTTATAGTTAGTTACTCGCCCAGCGGTGATCTATCAAAATCGCCATGTCTCTTTTATTTGTACGGCCGTGCTTATCTTTTGTTCGTTTTTGTAGCCGATAGCTCATAGCTTACTAGCTCGCGGTGGGACCAGTGCCTTAGAGTGGCATATCTACGCTAGCATTATGTAATCTGTTGTCACCTTTATGACATCGTGGTTACAAATGACAGGGATTTCCTTTTATTATATTTTGGCCCCAACATTTGCTTCATGCATAGAAATTATGGCATTTCGGGGGTGAAAATTTGTTTATTTTTGGGAAAAACATACCTACATATGTTTCTGGGGTTATTTAATTTTGTACGAAATTGTATTGTCATTTAAGAGCAAAAGTAAAGCTTTTTAAAAAAAATAACACGCTAGTGTCAAGAATATTATGCATACTGCCCGTCTGATTGTAAGCAGTCGCCGTAGTCTGAACTCCTGCCACTTTTAGTTTTACCTGCACCTTACCGATCCTTAAAGTGATTTTAAATTATAAACTTAGTAGCTTTTTTCCGCGGCTTCGCTCGCGTTAGAAAGAGACAAAAAGTAGCATATGTCATTCTCCATCCCTTCAACTATCTCCATTAAAAAAATCAAGTCAATTCGTCGCTCCGTTTTGCCGTGAAAGACGGACAAACAAACATGTGTCTGTTTGTTTGTCCGTCTTTCACTTTCCCATTTATAATATTAGTATGGACAGTATGGATTTAACTCCTAAACAGTTGAGTAATGAAAAGGATTAAGATAGAAGTACCAGTGCTAAAAGCGAAAGCGTAAGTGTATGTGGCACTGAAACTTGAGTTCATGTGCTCTGCCTACCCCTTTATGGGATACAGGGTGCGTACTGCGTAGCCGAATAGCATTTCTCCGACGCCAAACGAAAACGAAACGCCACGCCAGTTAGTCCGGCTCTGTCGCGCCAATACGCACGAGGGATAGAGATAGATATCTACTAGCGTTTCGTTTCGTGAGCGTTTCGTGAGCGTTAGTTCCATTCGGCTACGCACCCTGGCGTGATTATATTGCTAAAAGCACTGCTGCCCCAATAGGTGACTCCCTTATGTCCCCTTTAACTCCTATATATTTTAGGACATACCTTAAAAGTGGCATCTTCTGTACAATGTCCACCAACTTAGCTATGATTTTTATACTACGTTGGTGGCAAACAAGCCTACGGTCCGCCTGATGGAAAGCTATCACCGTAACCTATGGACGCCTGCAACTCAAGGAGTGTCACATGCGCGTTGCCAACCCATTAGAAACTTGTACACTCTTCTTTGCTGTGTTATGTACTGTAAGAGGTTTTATATACGGAATGAAACCTTTTACAGCATTTTGATGTTCGCTGACTGGCAGTCCCCGATTTGAATTTGGAATAATAGATAAACGTCAAGGAGAACGAACAAGACACTCATATAGAAGGCACTCATATAGAAGCAGCGATTGAGAGTAGTTGCTTGTGATTTAACTCCCGGAGAAATAAAAATATATTAAGACACAGAGCGCTTTAAATATATGGATGCCCTTTACCAATACACTCTAAAAAATGAAGACCAACTAAGAGCAGTTTTCTCTTAGTTGACGTTAAGTTAATCACTACAATTACGATCTTATATAATTCAAATAAAGCTGATTACTAAAAACAACAAGGGAATGTATGATTGAACTAATTACTTAGGTGTTTTGTTATTCCTAACCATTGTACACCTTGAATCAATTATTAACTTGTTAGGCATAACTATGTAACATAGGTTGATTCAATCCTTAGTTGAACTTACTAAGGTAATTTAGTTAGCATAATTATTTTTCATGGAATTATTGAACAAGATCTTAATCGATTTAGTTACGTTGCAAAAGTAAGAGCAATCAAAATTACCTTATTTGATTTGTCTAAGATCTTATCAGGCTCGTATGGAATCAAGATGCTTGACTACGACTATCAAAAATATTGATAGGAACAACCAAATTTTTTTTAGAGTGTAGACCGTCTCTCTTATAGTACACAGCAAAATGGAGTGTACAAGTCCTAAGGTGGGTTCGGTTCGGGTTGCCACGACTCAAAGGACAATAAACGTAACAAATTAGTTCCGTAGGCCCTTCCGCCGCCGGCACATCGCACCCTCGTTGAGCTCTAGTAGCCTTACTCACCGGCAGGAACACAACACTATAAGTAGGGTCTAGTGCTATTTGGCCTATTTGGCTGCGGTCTTCTGTAAGGCGGAGGTAATTCCCCAGTTGGGCTCTGCTCTAGATTCGAGCGAGATGATATCCGCTGCGCTGTGCCCTACCACACAAAGCGGAATATCATTCGCTATGCTCTACCTGTTACAGACAAAATTTTGTGAAAACCTACCTAATGTTGGAAAAAGCGATATTTTAAGGTGGGAACACCAATTAACCTTCTATTTCTAACTTAATTTGGTAACAAGCTCCCAAAAAGAGCTAAAGTACTCGAAAAGCTTTACTCGATGGGGAAAACATGTCGCAATCAGTTCTAATTAGAGTGAACGTTGACAAATGTATTAAAGAAGCAGGC
This sequence comes from Leguminivora glycinivorella, assembly GCF_023078275.1. NCBI lineage: Eukaryota > Metazoa > Arthropoda > Insecta > Lepidoptera > Tortricidae > Leguminivora > Leguminivora glycinivorella. The sequence goes on from NC_062990.1 coordinate 10,806,153, forward strand.
GAGGCATTACGATCGTGAAGATATTACTTGATTCGATATTTATTACTCCCGACCTCGACATGGTAGACCGATTTCCATGAAACATGGCTAAGAACACTCCTGACTAACTCAGCTTTCAAACAAAAAAAAAAACTTAATCGAAATCGGTTCATGCGTTCGGGAGCTACGATGCCACAGAAGGACACACACACAGACAGACAGACAGACAAACAGACAGGCAGACAGATAGACAGACAGACGGACACGTCAAACTTATAACACCAGCCATGATTGATGGAAATCGGTCTACTATGTCGTGGTTTTTTTTTTCAAAATTAAATTTCGATAAATGACAAAATGAAATGTTCTCCTGAATTTCGAATACCGCCCGAAGGCTTCTCGTCACACGGAGTGAGGTAGAAACGTGTTTTCCGAATTACATAATTGAGAATACGAAATGGTAGAAGGATGTTTATTTGAGAAGGTGAAGTATGGATTTATTTATAATCTTCGTACGTTTTGCGAAGTCTTATTTAGGTTTGACGTGTCTGTCTGTCTGTTTGTCTGGCTGTCTGTGTGTGTCTGTCTGTGGCATCGTAGCTCTTGAACGGATGAACCGATTTCGATTTAGTTTTTTTTTGTTTGAAAGCTGATTTAGTCGGGAGTGTTCTTAGCCATGTTCCATGAAAATCGGTATACTATGTCGCGGTCGGGGGTTTTTCAAAATTTTAATTTTGTGGTTAGGTTATTATCCATTTTAAATGGAAAGACAAATTACCTCAGTAATAAATATTCAAGCTAAAATGTCAGGTATATAATTAGTATTATATTTGCTTTAATGTAAGATATAGCGGGGCAAATCTCGACAGGGGCGCAAACGTAACAGGTCCATTTTTTCCATGTTTTACAATGTTTGCATTATTAAATAGTGTCCACCGGTTATATGGTAGGCGCGTTCAGTGGATACATGTGGAACTCAACATGATAGTGTAATAATGGAAAAAATAGATTAGCCCCCCCAGTCGAGATTTGTTCCGTTGTACCTTAAAATATTGCTTTGCTTTGTTTGCCATTCCATTTTGTCGCACTAGGTACTTCAAAAACTCATATCTCGTTAGAGCATGGTCAATTGGTCAATGTAGGTATAACACAAAATATTGTAAGCTCGATATTTTCAACGTGAAGCTTAGTCACATGTTGTAGCGTCCTTCTCATACGTCTATGTGATGCATTATGTACGACGGTACGTACAGACATATGTATTCTGAGTTTAAAGATATATTAATTACTTTCTGCTTGCTGAATTGCTTTGGATGATGCCAATTCTTTATTTTTGCATTTCATTAATTTCTCCTTTGAGCATTTCTGTATTAGTTACTAGTGGAAACTGTTTTGGCTCATGTTTTATTCATATTGTTTATATTTTGTATTATTGCATGCTGTTTGTTTCCCGAAACAAATAAAAAAAAAATTTTTCGGACCCCGGCTCGTAATAATGAGTTTTTCGAAAGTTATGTGCGAAATGTCATTTGATATTTGCCAGTCGCCTTTAGATGAAGGAAAACATCGTGAGGAAACCGGACTAATTCCAGTAAGGCCTAGTTAGGGCCCGAAGGGGGTTGGAAGGTCAGATGGCAGTCGCTTTCGTAAAACTTAGTGCCTATGCCAAATCTTGGGATTAGTTGTCAAAGCGGACCCCAGTCTCCCATGGGCCGTGGCGACATAGGTTACTTTTTATCTCTTTCTAACCCCCCCCCCCACTTCCCTAAAATGGGGGTTGGAAGTTTTTATGGAGCATTCCGACGGAGCATTCCATTCTTGACGACCGGCCTGGCGCAGTCGGTAGTGACCCTGCCTGCTACGCCGCGGTCCCGGGTTCGAATCCCGGTAAGGGCATTTATTAGTGTGATGAGCTGATGAGCACTGATATTTGTTCCTGAGTCATGGATGTTTTCTATGTATATAAGTATTTATATGTTATATATATCGTTGTCTGAGTACCCACAACACAAGCCTTCTTGAGCTTACCGTGGGCCTCAGTCAATCTGTGTAAGAATCCTATAATATTTATTTATTTATTTATTTATTGATTTATTCCGCAATTTACGAATGTAACGCGAGCGAAGCTGCGGGCAGAAGCTAGTATAGAACATATATAAAAGAAGAAACTGACTGACTGACTGACTGACATACCAACGCGCAGCCGAAACCGTTGGTCCTAGAGATTCTAAATTTGACACGTAGTTTCCTTGCAAAGTGTAGAGTAGCACTAAGAACGGATTTTTCAAAATTTACCTCCTAAGGGGGTGAAATGGGGGTCCAAAGTTTGTAGGGGAAAACAAGACTCGATTAGTACGCGGTCGGAAGAAACGTAAGTACAAAATATGTCAGAGGTGAAACGTAATTAAACTACGAAGGAGCCACTTCAAAACTGCCTCAACTGCATTCAAGTTTTCAACCGTAAATTACAGAACTGTCCCAAGTAACTTGAAATTCAGCTTAAAACTGGTTTTAACTCTTATTATTTACATGATGAGGTTGATTATGGATTTATCAAGACGGCGTGGATAATAAAACTGTCTAGACGGGTTGATAAGCTAGTGCCAAAGAGGATCGAGTATTATAGAGAGTTACTGTCGAAGTAAAATGTGTAATCACAGTGCATAGACTGCCATCTCTTGACAGGCTTGAAACTTTTGAATCTTAGTTTTGACAATTTGGCCCATATTCTTAGCTTGATATGTTTTAAAATGTCAAATATTAATATTAGCGCCATCTAGCTGAGCGTACCCCAAAGGTGTAACGCCATCTAGGCCACCGTATCTTTTTCTGTATGGTACTGAGGTACGTTTTTTTCTTTTCGACTTTATCTGTCTATACGGAGTTATTAATGTCTTTGCTAGTGCTTAGGTTAATATTTTAAACATTGATGAAAAAATGCCTTTGAAGAGACCTTAATTATATTAAATAAACGGCGACTCATCGAATTCATCCATACTAGTATTATAAATGGGAAAGTGTGTGTCTGTTTGTTTTTTCGTCTCTCACGGCAAAACGGAGTGACGAATGGGCGTGATTTTTTGAGTGAAGATAGTTGAAGGGATGGAGAGTGACATAGGCTACTTTTTGTCTCTTTCTAACACCCCACTTCCATAAAATGGGGGGTGGTAGTTTGAATGTAGAATTCCGCGATTTTAGAACTTAACGCAAGCGAAGCCGCGGGCAGAAGCTAGTGATTTATAATTTCAGGGGTCAGTAGTTTTTAATTAAATGTGTTACGTATTAAAATAAGAAAATAGCTTTACGACGTGAGCTTATCTTCTTACTAGCGTTATCCGGATGTCCGATTTGGCAACTAATCCTAGGATTGGGCGTATAGACACTGATTTTTGCGGAAGCGATCGTCGTTTTATTTTCGTTCCTTTTTTAAGCGTTATTAATAATACCTAGGTGTATTTAACGTTTTCTTGGCAGTCATTATATTGATTTATTAAAACTACTAGCTTTTGCCCGCGGCTTCGCTCGCGTTAAAAAGAGACAAAAAGTAGCCTATGTCACACTCCATCCCTTCAACTATCTCCACCTAAAAAATCACGTCAATTCGTCGCTCCGTTTTGCCGTGAAAGACGGACAAACAAACAGACACACACACTTTCCCATTTATAATATTAGAATGGATAACATGATTCTTGTTTACACCACACATACAGTCAATTTAAACTCAAAATATTCACTATAAAAAAATATTATTCAAAGTATCGTGTCGCACCAAAAAAGCGTTGTCTGAAACTGAGTCTTTGATAATAAACAATGACACGGACAACGCGCCAAAACACGTATACACAAGCTTAAGACGATACGGTAGGGGTCAATTCTCCATACAAACGCTCTCGACTATTTCCTCCCTGGATTTTGAAGATAGAGCAATGATTTTTTCAACACAGATTGTTATTATTTTTATCTGTGTCGGACCGTTTTGATTTTTTGATATTCTGCCTTTTAAAGACTCTAGAGCCAATCAAAAATTTCCAAAAACGGCCTTTTTCATTGTGGCGCAAAAAAAGGTTTGACACTCAAGATTGGTAACAATTAACCAAAAAAGCTGAACGGTCCGACATAGATTATTTCATTATTATTCAGATTCTCAAATTTCGTTCCGATTGATTAAGTTTTGATGGAGGAAAGAGTCGAGAGCGGAACTTCGATTTTAAAGATTTTTTTTGAAATGTCTTTTGACTGAGTTGTTCTTGATGAACAATTTTTTTCGATAAATCTAGTTACTTAATAACACTTGTATATTTAACTAAAATTCCCAAGTTCAAAGGGGGGCTCCTTTCCATTTTAGCATTTTCGCTACCGTATCCTCTTAAACTCTGTACTTACGCGTGGAATGTAATGTAACAAACAGTATGAGCAATAAAGCCGCGTATACATATTTTGGCGCTTTGTCTGTGTATATATTAAATATCTTGCCTGCAAGCCCATGTTTACTTTTTCATTTCACACAATTAAGTACCAATATACGATGTTTACTGTCGCATGGCTACTAACAGGTACACGATATTGTAACGGCGCATATCATGAGACATTTCATAATATTTTTCACATAAATTAACGTCTGTGTTACTAAAAGGGGTAGTCAGAGGACGTGAAAATGTTGTCACGATAATTTGTATTTTTTTGAGATTTTGGCATTTTCTAATTTTATATTGTTTTACTTACCTATACTTAATAAACTCCTAATAAAATAATAAAAAATAGTTATTTGTTTGCAAGTGTGCAAAGTTGTATTTTAACGCCGAGTGTGGAATTGAAAAACGAGCAAGCGAAAAGATTCTATAGTTGAACCACGAGCGAAGCAATTCGAGAATAGAACCGTTTTTCCCCCGAAGGCTAAAAAACGGATATTTAGGTTCCTGCCGAAGCTTGAACCACTAATGAGATTAACACCTTCATAACTCGGCCCTAATCGAGTGAATTCCTCGACTAGTAGCGCCATCTGGCGTGCCAGTCAAGTACTAGTGTCGCCCGGTTACCAGCGCTCGGCTGCTTTTTCCTCAGTACCTTTAGCCGGCAAGGCCCTTAAGGGTGGTTCAAGCTTCGGCAGGAACCTAAATATCCGTTTTTTAGCCTTCGGGGGAAAAAACGGTTCTATTTAGGTGTCCGTGCCTTCGCTTGAACCACTAATGAGACGTGTTTAAACCTCTGCCGGCGCTGGTTAGGGCGTACTGTGACTGATATACTTTATTTATACAGAAATTTCATAATAAGAAATAGGAAGGTATACAAAGGGAAGTTTCAAAATTTAGCCACTAAGGTTTCATGAGTTGAAACTGACTCCACACAGCACGGCACAGTTATCCATTATGACTCTATGATGGTGGTGAATCACTTAATTTATTTATAACATAAAACCGACAGAAAGCCAGTAGTTAATAGATCGGTATTATAATATTTACGGAAATAAAACCTGTTATTTCAATAACATTTTTGTGAGAATATATCTGTAGCAACCCAAACTCTGAAGAGCTTCCCTTCATCAATGGGTGTTACATCGACGTCGGCAAAATTTGTCTCACGTTTTCCTTACAACAGTCCCTAGTCAGAAGAAGATCATATACATGTTTTTTGTCTTATAAATTCACCAAGATACTTGTCTTCTTCTGCTTAAGATAACTATAATTATATCATGTACCTATAATACACAATTATATCATAGCACTGCCATAAGCATTATGACATTATGTTGAAATTTTTATTTTTCATGTAAATTGATTACTGTACCATAAGTAATGTATCTCCGAATATGCACATATTATTGTTAGTATACAGAGTAATAAGCAATATTGACATAGCTTAAACATTGTCTTACATAGCCCACTGCCAAATGTCAACGTTTCCCATTGCATAATGTGTTATGAATTCTGTATATGAAATATACATTTGTCAAAACAATTGAAATGGACGCTTGAGTTTGGAGAAATTGCACGCTATCATATGTTAATTTGTAATGTGGGTATACATCACGATAATGTATGCGTTACTGCTGGACTGGTAGCAAAACGGCAAATAAGATGATAATACATTTTCGGCTTCTGACTGAATTGACAATACTATGGCCATGATTAGCTAAGGATCCATATAATAAAAGGTAAGCTCCTACTCAAAGTCTTTACGAGAACGGAAACTATGCAAATTTTTCCTATTAAATTAAAATGGGTCAACTGAGCAAAAAGCTTTGGGATACAAGCGATTGAAACGAATCAATGATCTAATGAGTCACACATACTTAGGCGAAGATCAAATGAAGGCAATTATTTCTAATTAAATTGACTTTGATACTTCCATGAATATACATGAATGTTAATGCGGGAATCCTCTCTACACTGTACTCGTCAACTTTATTTAGTCTTTTACTATGTCTAGCTAGTATGCTTTTTTCGATATTTGAAATATTTAATTTGTGTTTGAATAATTATGAATATGTGATGCATATATTTTTAGGCTTATCATTTTTATGACTTATGTGCTGACTAGCCGAATTTATAAAGGGAAAATTGTACGATTCGTGAGCTAGTAATTCTAAAACATTACGACTTATGGCTCTTTAGTCCATTTCGATATTCTAATAAGAATGTAAGACGACAGATAACTCTTCAAATAAGGGTTAATGATGTACGATTACCCATTTATAATTAAAATTCAGTCATCAGCTTAAGATAGTAAATAGTTTTCTTTTCAGAACTTTCGTAATTTATCACCAAATTGCAAAGCAATATATTCTATATTGCTCTTTTGTGCGAATAATATAAATGTCTCACGTTCTTTATAAACTGATGTATACACATAAACATACGGGTTAATATTTACTGTATTCTTGCTTATTTCCCAAAATCCATATGCAGCGGGACTTCCCATAAACAAGATGCAACTGTTATGTAGGGTAATACCTGATTCTACAATTATATCGAGATGACAATTATTTATTTATCGTATGGCATATAATTAGAATTTTCTTAAAAATCGTACGTACGCACGGCTGTAGCATGTATCGCCACGGACGATGACAATGGTATTTACACTTGCCTGTCATTCGAGACCAATAGGTCAAAATATCGTAGCTATAAATACCTACTGCGTACCTTAAGCGCTGAGCTTTTATTTTTCATTTAGGTTTCAAGACCTTACTTCTGATATAGTTCATCAATATCTATTTAAACGGCAATAATTTTAAGTTTTCTGTTACCACTAGAAACCCATCTTGCCTAGAATCTGCGCTCCCTTTTATGAGTGTCCTAACAAATTCTTGTATGTCAGGTATATTAGGAGTCCGAAGTCTTCTAAATTAAGTCATAAGCACAGTAATGTTATAAACATCATATTTCTAGTTCCTTACACTAAATTCAATTGGGACTGAGACTCGTCCTCTGACCTTACGAACCGTTTTTGAATAAGTTGTGGCGTCTCCTCTGTTACTGACAAATAGTCGCGCCGCAAAATTCTAATAAATGGCGCTTAGTAAGCAACTGCGGAAATGTGTATCGATCCTACAACGCGCTAATGGAGTTCCAAAAGTTAATTGTAAATAAATATACAACTTCTGTTAATCTCTCTCTATGCCCCAGAAACCTATTCAGAAAACATTTGTCAAATGAAATAAACGGGAACTTTCTGTTAGTAATACCGCAGTAGCGGGCGATAATTTTAGGATGCGAGCGCCTCTTTATTTGTAAGAGGAAACTGTGGTCTAAAATCGAAAGAGATTCATCCTTCAATTTCCGTTTAATTTATTATTTCAGAAACAGGCCTCCACATTCAGTGACTACTTTTCAACATTTTATCCATAAGAGTACCTTAGCAAATTGTGAAAATCGGCTTCTCTCGGAAAATGTATTGCCCTATTGGTTTTAATGAGCTTAAAGTGTTTTCGATATATCATACTCATACAACAAATAAGCACTTTGAATACAATTTACCTACACGGTTTCTTGCTTTGTTTTGTGTAGTTGTTTAAAGTTTAGGACCAACTTCATTTACTTCGGTCAAGAGATGTTTCTTCGCTGTAAATAGTTTGAGAATATTGTTCGGTCGTCTCTTTAATCTAATTCGTTAGTTATTTATAGAAACATAGGATTCGTAACATTACGCCATCGAACTGGGCAACCGACAAATCCTTTTACGACGAGAGTCCGTCCTGAGTAACAATGCAACAAGGCATACTAAAATGCTATTGTACTAAATAACATATCCTTTAAGTCATTTTGCCAAACTATCCACAAAATATCGTATATATTTGGGAGTCAGATTTCCGGTACGAGTTTGTTGTCTTTGTAATTAACCTCTTCAAGGATTGTCTGTAACCTTGGTCTAGCTAACGTTAGTAATAATGCATGATTGAGTATTCTAACCGTTGGTCGATTAACGGCAGTTTGAGGTCAATTTGCAGTACACATATGTATATATCGTACTTAGAAAACTTTCCGAGCTGTAGCTTTTTATTTCTAAACGAATTGGTTCAGAAGTCTCTACTGGGTCGATTGTTACAGAAGTAATACTTTTGTCAGTTCGGTATACTGAACAACATATACTGGAACATTATCCACCATTAGTCCGCCTGGATGTTTCAGCCGGACAGCTATAAGTTTGCTGAAATACAGACGAATATCCAGGTTTCACAGAGTAATGAGCCTAGTACAAGAATTTTCCTTTGCGGTAAGTTATTTTGTAGCTAATAGTCAACATTTGCTAAGTACCTGAGTGGTTCTTCTGCATTTCTAAAGTCCGTATCAAAACCCAAGACCATGCGTCAATTATTGACGCCCGTGAGCTGATGAGACTAGAGCTCTAATCATTCATTTAAAAGAATCTGCACTCGAGGAATAGCGTAAAACAGTGGCATAAATTAATGGATTTTCTTTTTCCCATTGGTGATTTCGCCGCCCCCTCTCCCTTTCTGATTGGGCAAGAAGGGATTTGTAATATAAAGTGGTTTTTCATTCTGTTTAGCATCACTATTATGTATATTTCTTAATTCGCTTAGTATCTGGCAACAAAGTGCTAGTTAATTGCTACCGAAGCTCCACCCACACGTTTTTAGATGTGGAAGTGGATTTTCACAACGTCAAACCTGCTAATAAACCTCTATCATGACGAGCATTCTAAAAGTTGACATGACAAATTAGGTTGGCAATAACGGCGTTGCTTTACAGTAATTGGATCACACATTCGTCATCATTATGGCCATTCAGATATTCACGAGTGAGAGAAATTTGGACATTCCTCACAATCATTCATCTGTTGGTCAGGTAACCACGCTGATTATGTATTAGCTAATTAGGCAATTGAGACGACGCCGATGTCGTTCACTTTACCTGTCTAAAACGACCCCACTTATGGGAACCCATCACGTGATGATTTTTGTCTAATAAGACAATGACTAAACTGTGTAATTGTGTATGTCTCAGGTTAACATGTACGCTGTGGTTCTGATTCGAAAGACCTTCTACGAAGTACATATGTTTAGAAATACCTTATACAAAGTATGTTTAGTTAAGAGTTGTGCTAATTACCGTAAAGTAGATGTTAAAGCGACATAATCTCATTGAGATTCGAGTACAAATACAACATTTTGCCTCGTGGTCATAACGCTCGTCTCATGACACGAAAGGTGAATTAGTGCATAGCATGTAATAACCCAATGGGTTCTCACAGGATGTCGTAAATCATCGCATAGGGCAACGAAATCCAAATTCCAAGTCGCTGCAAAGTTTAATCTTTTACGGGGCGATGCTTGTCAATTTATATGACAGTGTACTTTTTCGCACAGCACAACTTTACTCATGTTGTCTCTAATGACGAATCATGTCTGCACAATGAATGATCTCCTTTGTCATATCACGAGGCGATGCCCTATCGGATCGTGGGCCCTATCTTTTCATAGGCCAGGTTATCTAATGGGACCTGTCTGTCGTTTCAAGACATCTCTCGTGTCCTGTCACCTCACGAGGCGAAGCTATGACTTTTCAAGGGACGAACCTATGTCGTCTCACGGGACGTCGCTCTGTCTCGTCTTACGTGAGCGTAGCATTTGTCCCTTATATTCTTTATGACGGTGCATAGGATTACACTGTGTCCCATCGCTGTCAATTTTCTTCATCGTCTCCATGCCACCACACAGGAACAACCCTGTTGTCTCGCGGGACAATGCAATGTCGTCTCATTGGACGACGCCTGTCGTGTCACGGCACGACGCCATGTCGTCTAACGGGACTACGCCATGTCATCTCACTGGACGACATCATGTCGTCTCACGGGACGACGCCTGTCGTCTCACGGGACGACGTCTTTCGTCTCACGGGACGACGTCTGTTGTCTCACGGGACGACATCTGTCGTCTCACAGGACGACGTATGTCGTCTCACAGGACAACGTCTATCGTCTTACGGGACGACATCTTTCGTCTCACGGAACGACGTCTGTCGTCTCACAGGACGACGTCTGTTGTCTCATGGGACGACGTCTGTCGTCTCACAGGACGACGTCTGTCGTCTCACGGGGCGATGTTTGTCGTCTCACGGGACGACGCCATGTCAGTCTCACGTGAGTGAGGCATATGTATCCGCGTACTTATGACGGTGCCTACAGGAGGTCACTGCGTCTCGTCGCTGGGCCAAAGGCACCGAGCGGAATATCACGAAGTTAGAAGTAATCATAATCTTTTCGATGTTTTAAATTTCTCGAACTTTTTAAGACTTGCTTTTGTAAACGTGTTGCTCGGCCGAGTTACAAAAGCGTACTGAGGAAAAAGCAGCCGAGCGCTGGTAACCGGGCGACACTAGTACTTGACTGGCACGCCAGATGGCGCTACTAGTCGAGGAATTCACTCGATTAGGGCCGAGTTATGAAGGTGTTAATCTCATTAGTGGTTCAAGCGAAGGCACGGACACCTAAATAGAATCCTGAGCTTGCGATTTTTTCAATACACGAGAAGTAAAGTACATTTGCACTCGTGTGTAACGCAAAACTTTTCCCCTCACTATAGCGAGGAAAGTACAACGCAAAAAACGCGTTTATCACTGCTTCCAGTAGTTCCACAGGTGGTAAAACATCTTCATCACTAGATTAACCTACATTTTAAAGTAGAAAATTTGTCTCTATTCAACGTCAAATTAAATCCACTAGTGGCTAAAATGCATTTTTACCCGCTGGTATTAAAGGACAAAACACGTGTTTCCGAGCTAGTGAGGGGAAAATACATTTTTTATCAAGAAATCATCAATCATTTTTTAAATGCATTTTTTAGCAAGAGTAAATAGGTATCTCATAGGTAAGCGTGCTCCACCGTAGACCGCATCATCAACCATCAGGTGTGATCGTGGTCAAACGTCTACCTATTCATACTCAAAAAAAAAAACTTAGATGGTTCGTTTTATCATCAATAATTAAATTTGACAGTACAGATGTACATAATCAGGTCCATTTCAGGTAATTTGGAGGAGTAAATGGTTTGCCAAACAATACGTCCCATTACTGGCACCCTGTCCACCATAGGCGTGTTTACTACACTTTCGCGTACCGAAAATTAATTCGGTATACATCGTGTACTTTACCTAATACACGAAAATTTATTGATTTAGAGGCAAATTCGAGAAATATTTGTGTACACAGACAGAAGATAATATTTATTTCAATCATCATCATCCTTGCGTTATCCCGGCATTTTCCACGACTTAGGCACTGGTCCCACCGCGAGCTAGTAAGCTATGATCTATCGGATATAAAAACGAACAAAAGATAAGCACTCTCGTACAAATAAAAGAGACACGGCGATTTTGATAGCTCACCGCTGGGCGAGTAACTATAAACATCGCCGTGTCTCTTTTATTTGCACGAGAGTGCTTATCTTTTGTTCGTTTTTATAGCCGATAGCTCATAGCTTACTAGCTCGCGGTGGGACCAGTGCCTTATGGGAGCCTGGGGTTCGCTTTAACAACGAATCCCAAGATTTGGCGTAGGCACTAGTTTTTACGAAAGCGACTGCCATCTGACCTTCCAACCCGAAGGGTAAACTAGACCTTATTGGAATTAAGTAAGGTTTCCTCACGATGTTTTAAATTCCTTCTCCGAAAAGCGACTGGCAAATATCAAATGACATTTCGCACATAAATTCCTTGACTATAAATCATTGTTGTATTTCCTTTCACATGTAATTCCTCGGTTTATTTATTTTATTATCTTGCAATGTCAATTGAATTAAATTTAATAACTTTACCTATTTATAATAATCATTTCACTGCACTTGTTATTGTTTAATGCATGTTAGATATTAAGAAATATAATGCCAATTAGCACGTAAGGTTTAACTGTTAGTGTTAATTCTATGAAATAAATAAATTGAATTTCCGAAAAACTCATTGGTGCGAGCCGGGGTTCGAACCCGCGACCTCCGGAACGAAAGTCGCACGTACTTATCGCTAGGCTACCAGCGCTTCTAATACTTATTTCAATCATGTTATTTTTTATCGTACATTTCGTTCTCTATAAAAACGTGAACAGACAAGTATGATATAGATATTTAAGAGGATACGGTAGCGAAAATGCTAAAATGGAAAGGAGCTTTCCTCCTTCAAAACTTAATCACAAACAAATTTGAGAATCTGAATAACAATGAAATAATCTATGTCGGACCGTTTAGCTTTTTTGGTTGATTGCTACCAATCTTGAGTATCACACCTTTTTTTGCGCCACAGTGAAAAAGGCCGTTTTTGGAAATTTTTGGTTGGCTTTAGAGTCTTTAAAAAGCAGAATATCAAAAAAATCAAAACGGTCCGACACAGATAAAAATAATAACAATCTGTGTTGAAAAAATCATAGCTCTATCTTCAAAAACCAGGGAGGAAATAGTCGAGAGCGTTTGTATGGAGAATTGACTCCTACCGTATCGTCTTAAATACGTAATACTAGCTTTTGCCCGCGCCTTCGCTCTCGTTAGAAAGAGACAAAAAGTAGCCTATGTCACTCACCATCCCTTCAACTATCTTCACTTAAAATATCACGTCCATTCGTATGATATCATCTAAGTACCAATAGTTTACTTTAGATTTAGATTACTCGTATTAAAACCATAAGTTAATAAAAAAAAATCATAATAATATAAAATTTGTGATATTATGACCTATAACTTTCATGTTTAGCACTATACTGTAAATGTAAGTTGGTTGAATAAATAAACAATAAAAAACAATAAAACGAAATTGATGATTCTTTAAGATGTTTAAAGCGAAAGTTTAATTTTGAGTCACTAAAATAATATAAACGACCTTAAAAGCCAATTATGCGTAGAACAGCTGCCTACGATTGGTTAGAAAATGAGATAGTTTTTTCTTTTATAAATTGATGGACATCCATTTTCTAATTCGAGTTTTAAATTAGGTTTGTATAAAAAAATATAGAGGTATAATACATTATTTTAGTTCGTTGATAACTCAAGTAATTTAAAGAAAAAATGAGATTTGATAACTATACATATTTAAATGTATATTACCTACTTATTTCTCTGAATTTGACAACCCACCAGGTAGGAAATTATTTTCATATACATATTTTTGATACCGTTAGGTGGAAGACGTTTGCTTTATAAAATAAAGTTTCGAGCATCTATCATGACTTTTTGATGGTTGGTATAACGCTACAGGTACGGAAAGGAGGGAATTCGAAAGGAGTGGCAATAAAAAGTAACAAGACCAAAGAGAAAAACTTTTTTATTCATATAACAGTAGTACATAATAATAAAAACAATAAAATAGGTCCTTAAATAAAACTACAAACTAAAACTAAAATCAAAACTTATAAATAAACTATAAATAAAAGATTTGCCCCAAATCGCCGTCCACTGGAAACGTGCCCAGAAGGCTGGCAGCATTGCCACGTTGTATGGCAATGCTGATCCGCTGTGCCAGATATGATCCAGCCCTGTGGTCACGTGTCAATTCTACAAGCTGGCGGCTGCATTCTTTGAAGACCCTGTGGGCGCCTTCCCCCCAGGGCCCCAAAGAGAATGTTTTAAATCAACACAATTTACGAATTCTCTCTCCTCACATCACGAATTACGAATTACGAATAGGTACTTACTTTCATCAAGATCAAGAACGATATACCTAATAGGGCGTATCCCATGAAATGGGCTTTTTAGGCTAAAAACAAGATGGCGCTCTCGCAGCCTGAAAGTGGCCAAAATCATATTTTCCCCAAATAATTTTGCGAGGTTTAATTTTTTATAAGAACAAATGACATATTTATTTGTTTTAATATCATGATATCACTTCAATACATATTTTAGAAAAAAAAAATTGTAGGCATCATCAGTGTAGTTATGATAGTATTTAATAGGTGGCGCTAAACAATTGAGTCACGATTCTTAGTATAAAGATTGTAAATCCTATATAAATCATCCTTGATGGTATGACATTTCATAGTAGGAAAATTATGGATATTTCAAGTTTTGACTAATTAGTGTGGTAGTATAGCGCCATATGTACTTGTAATTTTTTTATGCTTAAAACTCTGAAAGTAGGGAAAATCCTGTAAAGTTTATTGACATTTTACTCTCCTAATATGATGAGGAATACGCTGTTAAAATTTTTCGGTTTCCTCATGTTACCCCGCTGGCTCCACAGAAAACCAGCGCCGTTGAACACGCTAGCCGTGTCAGCTGCAATGCTGAGTGGAGACCATTTTAGGCCTCACATCGTTATTACTACTTTTTACTTTGTGCAACTTTTTATCTATTGATGTTTGATGTGTTTTTTTATCCTACTTTATCTATTGATTTGTACTTACTGATGTGTTGCCTGAATAAATGATTTCTATTCTATTCTATTATATTCTATGAGCGTGCACACGCTTTACACTTGCTCTTAATGTGACGAAAACTGGTACTTTTCACTCAGTACCGGCACCTCGGACACTAGGGACGCACCTCGGATACTGGCGATCAAATTATATGAAAGAAACGCGTTTCTACGCACACAGTCTAAGCTCGTGTAGTCGAAGGCAAACGCGTACCACGCTTGTGTGAGTGAAATAAGACAAGTCGACTGGTCGCTTCACAGATAGACGGTAACTGTAAGGTAACCAGACAGGGAGTGTCCATACTGTACGTTGTACCGGTTTCAGGTTTTTAGAATTTCATTAGTAGTTGTTAGCTAAAAACCATTTTAGTTCTTTATAAACAGTATTGTCCTTGATAATTTATCAAATTTAATATAAATCATTCACTTTGAGCTATCGTTTATGACACTGATAATTTCGAAAATATCCAATATCGTTAAGAGCGCTTTCAAAAAATCTGCTTGCTCGCATTTCGACGCCGGCGGCGCAGGCGTGCGCCTGTGTGCAGACGCACACTATAACCAGAAGCATAACGATTGTAGTCTGCGGTACAGACATAGCGTGCGATCCTCTTCGAACCAACCTTACGTGCGGCTAGAGCGAAAGGGATAGCATTCATGGTCGGTACCGCCACGCCGTCAGTAGCGTTGCGGACTAACCATTATTGATACTTGCGTAAAAACATCACCATATATATTACATAATTGCATACATGATTTCGTGCATAAATACTTGACCTTTCAAGACCTGGTTGATGAGAACTCATGACTACCTTCCGGCTTCATCATCAGATCCTGGGTACCATCACCTCTTGTCAAAGATCTTGTTGAGACGAACCAAACGAGCCCAAACACGGAGTGGTTTCAAGACCTGGTTGATGAATTCTCTTGACTACCTTCCAGCTTCATCATCAGATCCTGGGTACCATCTCTTGTCAAAGATCTTGTTGAGACGAACCAAACGAGCACAAACACGGAGTGGTTTCAAGACCTGGTTGATGAATTCTGTTGACTACCTTCCGGCTTCATCATCAGATCCTGGGTACCATCACCTCTTGTCAAAGATCTTGTTGAGGCAAATCAAACGAGCCCGAACACGGAGTGGTTTCAAGACCTGGTTGATGAATTCTGTTGACTACCTTCCAGCTTCATCATCAGATCCTGGGTACCATCACCTCTTGTCAAAGATCTTGTTGAGGCAAATCAAACGAGCCCAAATACGAAATGGTTTCAAGACCTGGTTGATGAGAACTCATGACTACCTTCCGGCTTCATCATCAGATCCTGGGTACCATCACATCTTGTCAAAGATCTTGTTGAGACGAACCAAACGAGCCCAAACACGGAGTGGTTTCAAGACCTGGTTGATGAATTCTCTTGACTACCTTCCAGCTTCATCATCAGATCCTGGGTACCATATCTTGTCAAAGATCTTGTTGAGACGAACCAAACGAGCACAAACACGGAGTGGTTTCAAGACCTGGTTGATGAATTCTGTTGACTACCTTCCAGCTTCATCATCAGATCCTGGGTACCATCTCTTGTCAAAGATCTTGTTGAGACGAACCAAACGAGCACAAACACGGAGTGGTTTCAAGACCTGGTTGATGAATTCTGTTGACTACCTTCCGGCTTCATCATCAGATCCTGGGTACAATCACCTCTTGTCAAAGATCTTGTGGAGGCAAATCAAACGAGCCCAAACACGAAATGGTTTCAAGACCTGGTTGATGAGAACTCATGACTACCATCTGACTTCATCATCAGATCCTGAGTACCATCTATTGTCAAAGATTTTGTTGAGACGAGTCAGTAACCTAAAATGATATTCAATAATAAATAATACTTACTAAAAATATTAGTCAAGTTATTAGTTAGTTACTAAAGTCGTCAACCCAAGGATCAAACTTTTCGGTCGCAGTATACATGCAACAGTACAGCCAAACACGCACACAAGTGCGGTTTTGGACACGGCGGGTGCCGCACACAATGACAAAATAACTTCGCGATCGTCGAGCCGCGTGGGGAGCAGATTGGCAAACGTCCTGCCTCTACAAGCTCTGCCGCGGTACTGACATCGCAAGCGCGCGTAACCGGTAATAAGGAGGCATTTTTAAAAAATCGTCAAAAATATTAAATTCCAATTAATAGAAAACTTTTGCATAAAATCTGTTTAAGTAAGCGTTGCAGATTATTTTTATATTAAAACTACTTCAATAACACGTAAGTTTTCGAAGAAATTGACACTTATTCTGAGGTGATTTCTGAAACAAATTGGATTCATCATATCCTCATTTACTCTATTCTAAAGCCTTATAAGAAAGAAGTAGTCTCAGAAGATTGTAGTACAGGATATACATAATACAAATTTACCACTTGAAGCATTCAAAACTATCCAAATTTTACAAATTAGACGGACTAAGTCAGCACTTTCGCGGGTTTTCCTAAACATGCACCAGAAAAAAAATCATAATTAATTAAGTGAGTTAGTTTTTAAAAATCCAGTCTTACAACATTTAAGTTAAGAAGATGTCCTAATCGAATCCTGAACTTAATAAGTCTTTTAGATGACGGAAAGTGTAGCATTTTGCCGACTAAAACTATCAATTTTACATTATTACGACGTTTTCGTTGAATGGCCTCTTAACTAATTGCCATGCGACCCTAACAGAATATTATTTCTTAATAAGTAATAACCACCAGGGAAACGAATAAGTTTTCAACCATATTCCCTCATAATAATATCGAAATTCAAACCACTGTCATTTCCTTTGAAATACGAATTATACGATCAAATTGTTATCTATCTCTCTTGATGTTTTATTATCAAAATTTCGTGTTTATGTTAGGCAGAAAATTAATCAGAAATTCTGTGAAAACTAACTTTACAATCAACTTGAACGACAAATTGAAATGACCTACCTACTTATACGTATACAGGTTTTTATATAATTAGGACCCATTAGTGGACGTATTCTGTATTATGCTGACAACCTTTATCGTGTGTTTTTATTTATTAAAATCACAAATGAAAACAGACTTACAGTACAAAAGCGGACTTAAAGCTTTAATGCATTCTCCACTAATCAATTTCGAGGATAATTTTAACAGTAAAAAAAAAAAGTTTTCGTTTCTGGATACGTAGCGTAAATGTCACGGAAAATCATAGTCATTATAAGGAGCAAGCGAGAATTTTACTGTATCAAATATTTTTCATCACACCCGCACTTTAAATGTGCTATTGCACGCAGGCGGAGCGTGAGTTATAGAAAAATCGTTCTCCCAAGGGAATAATGAAATTTCTTGTACCGTACTTAACTTTTTTACATCTATTTACATATTTCTTTCATTGCGAGTGTGATGAAAAACATTGTATGTCGGGGAGTGTGAATATTACTAACTCGAGCCTTTAAATCGCTCCGGCATGCCGTCGCGATGTTACTTACTCTCGTTAGTAATATTCAACTTCCTCCCCTTGTTGCACTATGTACTATTACATTGCTATGCATTCCTATGCATTGTATAATTTAAGAAAAATAGCGAATGTACCAGCTGTGCTCATGCTTACAATGCTTTTGTGACATCGACCCTAAGGTATGGAATAATATTTTGGGGTAACTCTACAGACAGAGAAATAGTTTTTCTGGTTCAAAAAAAGTGTGTTAGATCCCTGTGTGGTATTAGTTTTGAAGAATTGTGCAAGCCTTACTTTCAAAATCTTAAGATCCTAACACTTCCTAAACTGTATATTTATGAAATGTGTATTTTTGTTAAATGCAACCCTCATTTATTCTTACGCTTTAAAAGCACAAGACTACAGGGAAAAATATTGCATTCAGCTGTACGTGTACCCAAGACAATGCTATTCCCAAGAACATTCAACAAAATACCACAAAATATTCAATTATTACATTAATAACAAGTTTAAAAATGCCTTAAAATTGTTGTTAGCTCAAAAGAGTTACTACTCTATAAAAGAATTCTTAAATCATAAAGATTTGTGAATATTTAGAATATAATTATGTAGGTAATTATTAATTTATATTTTGACATGCACGCTCTCAACTTTGTATGCCGTAAGGCGCCACATAGTGAAACTGAAATGAAATGTAATGTAACAACTTATGTACACCTATGTTGACAAATAAATGGTTCTGTATTCTGTATTCTATTCGGTAAAATTATTGAAAAAAAAAAACAACCATACACTCATTTTGGATTCGATCTAAATATAGAACATACACATTCCAACCAACCCATTCCACCATTTAAAACCATTCTGGGCGTTCTGTTCTGTCACTGACTGAGTGAATGTGAATGAATGGAATGAGTGAGTCGCGTTCAGCGCAACGACACTGACAGAATGTTACGCTCTGAGTGAGCGGCATCCAAACCACCTGTGTGGTGACGGGTTAAGAATTTCACCACCCCCTTTCTTCCCGTGAGTGTCGTAGAACGCGACTGTGGGATATGGGTTAAATTGTGACGTAGGCGAGAGGCTGGCAACCTGTCACTGCAATGTCACAGTTTCGTTTTCTTTCAACCCCTTATTTGCCAAGAGTGGCACTGAAGCTTTAGTACCTCTAGTTTAATGTGCTTTGCCTACCCCTTTATGGGATACAGGCGTGATTTCACGTATGTATGTAAGTCACATTTATCAGCATCGAGCCGCATGTTATGTATAAGAAATCGTTGTTGGTATGAAGACTTACGCATCGGAAAGCTGAAAGAATCCGTACTCATTTTCATACTAGCGATTTCTCATTATATAAATAAAACGCGACTCGATGCGATGCGACTTTACCCTTATAACATCCACATAAAATATTCAAACAACATACATACAATCACGCCTGTGTCCCATGAAGGGGTAGGCAGAGCACATGAAACTACTCAGGTTTCAGTGCCACTCTTGGAAAATAAGGGGTTAAAAGAAAACGAAACTGTGACATTGCAGTGACAGGTTGCCAGCCTCTCGCCTACGCCACAATTTAACCCATATCCCACAGTCGACTTCTACCACACCCACGGGAAGAAAGGGGGTGGTGAAATTCTTAGCCTGTCACCACACCAAATATTCAAAAGCAGTTAAAAGAGATATCCCACGATATAATGATATTAACTCAACTCTTTAAAATACTTTTCGGCAAAGCCATATTTTAATTCAGTTTACACCGGATTTTATGTGACGAAAATGCTTTTACCTTCATGTTTTCACACTATATTATGACGCCGGGCGTAATGGCGTCGCTTGACAGTTAGTACCTTAACGGTTATTTATTTTCAGTTTACACACGGTGCAGTGCATTATGAACACACGAAATAAGTATAAGCTATACGTTCCTGCAACAAAGCAAGTCTAAACATTTAACCCCTGGAACGCCGTTGTCAATAATTTGCAATTGAAACAATAACTTTCAATCTGTTAATTACAGTTGAAATTGCCTGGGACAGATCGGTATCTCCTTAAAAGTTACTCCTTATAATTTACTGCCTGTAAACGTAATAAATTTAACATGTACATCATACTCAAAACGTCAAAAATCGATGAAAACTGTGTGGACTATAAGAAAATAATCGATAATTCCTTCCTTCAAATCAAGGGTGAACAGGCATCTTCTGGGCGAGCTCACTCCATCGTAGGCCACGTGACCACGTCTTGCCTTTGATTAGTCTGTGGCCAAAAAAGCATAGGTACGTACAACAACTGACTCTTGTATTGTCAAATGGAGTATCCAGAGCACATGAAACTGGAAGTTTTAGTGCCACTCTTGGCAATGAAGGTATTTATGATAAAATATTGCCAAAATAAAATATCTTCTGTAATAGTTATAAGAAAAAAATGTTCTACGATTACACGGTAGTCAAGTCATCTTTCCTATACTTTCACCAACTAGGTCAACACGATTCGACATAAGGGATCTTATGGGCTCCAAGTATCTCCGAACTTCTGTTAACTCTTTTAGAAGTGGTAACTTTCTCGTAACATTTTCCCCATTGGACACAAAGTTAGGATTATCCTTAAACCTAACGGTGACAAATGAGAAACATTCGTCAAAACTGTGTAAGTATCACAAGTGTTTCATATTTGTTACATAGTTTCTACCGAGTTTTATACGTTTTAGATTAGACGTTACTTTAGAATAAATGTCATGTGACCAGCGCTTCCTTACTAGAATAAAAAGTTACATACATTTTGACGTTTAAGCTATAGATTAACATATTTCAAATCGATAAAATGTCATAGATGCTGAAATAACAAAATAAAACTATTTTTTATCCTATTTTTTTTATCTAAAAATACTTACAAATTACAGGACAGGATAATAGTTATTTTTATACAAGGGGGCAAAGTTGTATTTTAACGCCGAGTGTGGAATTGAAAAACGAGCAAGTGAAATGATTGTATAGTTGAACCACGAGCGAAGCGATTGGTTCGAGAATAGAATCCTGAACTTGCGAGTTTTTTAACACACGAGAAGTTAAATACATTTTCACCCGAGTGTAACACAAAACTTTTCCCCTGACTACAGCGAGGAAACTACAACGCAAAAAATGCGTTTATCACTGCTTCCAGTAGTTCCACAGGTGGTAAATCATCTTTATTACTAGATTCACCTACTTATATCAATTTTAAAGCAGTTAATTTTACTTTATTCAAGTTCAAATTACTTTACCCACTAGTGGATAAAATGCGTTTTTACCCGCTGGTATTAAAGGACAAAACACGTTTTTCCGAGCTAGTGAGGGGAAAATATAATTACATGCGTGCACGTCAAACAATTGGGTAGGTAAAGTTTTTTTAAGATAGAAAAATAATTTATATTTTTCTGACAGAATACGTTACAACGATCACGGAAAGGTGGCTCTTTTATTTTTATTTCATATAATTTAGTACTAGAGTTGTAGAAGTGGGCGTCAAGACCGCTAAGCTAAAGTTGGACTGGGCTGGACAAGTCTGCCGCTTGCACCCGGAAAGGTGGGCCAAAATGATTACAGACTGGGACCCACGAAACACCATAGACGGGGCAGGCCGGGGTTCAGGCAGACCAAAAAGAAGATGGCGGGACGACCAGGATGCATTCTATCCAAAATGGTGGGAAAACGCCGACAACAGGGTCGAGTGGAGAAAATGAAGGCCTTTGCCCAGCAGTGGGACACAAAAGCGGCTAATTAAAAATAATTTATTTATACACGCCGCACGCCGCTGCATGCCCAATATAAGGATGCACTCAGGCATCCCCTCACGGCCCAGCCTTGGTCTAAGCGCGACAGCGGTGAGCGGCAGCCATACGTGCGAATGAAAAGTCCCATCGCTGTGTATCGCTCCAATGTATGGCCGCCGCTCACCGCTGTCGCGCTTAGACCAATTTCGTGGCTGAGCGTCAGAATAATAAGCATGGTCTGAAAAGGTCTCCCCTCAACATAATAGGCAAGGCTAAGAAATAGCTAGGCTAGGTTTTACACCATTAGTATCACAAAGGCACAGTAAGAGCTCCACGTGTTACAATATTGCTTCCGAACAAACTGAGGCGCGGCAAGCAAGCACCCTTAGGTGTCACTCGCATACCGGATGGAAATAATTACTGTGAAAAACGTTTTTTTTATCATGCAGAAAGGTCTGCGAGCGATATTATATTACATATTTTCTGCACCGGCAATATAAAGAAGGGCGCTGGTTTGAGTCTTGTCGGAGGTATGAATTTTCCCATTTTTCCTTTCATTTTAAAAATATACTGTGAAGATTTTAAAACCAAGGCTAGCCGACGACGGTGTGCTTATACGGCCGGTGGCATAATTTGGCCATTTTTTTTTTTTCAAAGTTGTCCACCCCACTTTTTTTTGGATTTGGAAATGTTTATGTGGTTTATGGCCTTCAGAATCGCGAGCTCTTTCAATCCTAATAGGAGAAAAAAAGTGTTCCAAGGTTTTTTTCCCATTCCGTTACCATTTTATCATACATTTTGTATGGCGGTGACGGATTGGACGGTTTGAAAAATGTAAGGAAATCTTGGGACATTTTTTTTCGCCTATCAGGATCGAAAGACCTCGCGATTCTGAGTATGAATCGCGTAAAAAATACCCATGTTACACAAAAAAGTGGGGGGACAACTTTGAAAAAAAAAAATGGACCACTTTCGCTTTTATTAAGCGAAAATTCGACAAATTAATACTAGAATATCTGTGATGAACTAGCCGTTCTTGACGTACTTAGCTATCTCAACGACCAAGAGTTCAGTTCCATAGTCTACCTTTACGTATTTAAATAAATGAGGCATTCCCGATGAACTACAGTATGGGGTCTTCAAAAAAGGAGTGTACAAGTTTCTAATGGGTCGGCAACGCGCATGTGGCACCCCTTGAGTTACAGGCGTCCATAGGTTACGATGACCGCTTTCTGTCAGGCGGACCGTATACTTGTTTGCCACCGACGTGGTATTAAAAAAAACCTACCCTCACAAGGCTCCTTAAACCAGTTGTTAATGTACCCTACATTGAAAGATAAAACGACGTTGGTTAAGCAACAAATTTTGTAACTACCCGAAAATGTATAAATTATTTCTTTACATTTTTTTTATTGACTAAAAGTACAAAGTTTTAAGAAAGTCAAGTTTTGATACAACCTTTCCATTTAGTGTTCACATTTATTAATCCAGTGCCAAAATATGGCAGAAAACTCACTGTGATCATAAAAAATACTTCAACAATAAGTCTCTCGAGGTTGTCTTGAAGAGATCGCTCATAAATGATAAGACCGCCTGTTGTTACCTCTATTTAATTTGTTTTTATTTTTTGTGCATTACTTGTAAACTATGTGAGGTGTGCAATAAAGAGTACATATTGTATTGTATTGTCTCTTTTCTTGTAGTTAAGTATTGGAGTACCAATGTGTAAATTCCCAGTCATCATCCTCCTTACGTTATCCCGGCGTTCGCCACGGCTCATGGGAGCCTGGGGTCCGCTTTGACAACTAATCCCAAGATTTGGTGTAGGCACTAGTTTTTACGAAAGCGACTGCCATCTGACCTTCCAACCCGAAGGGTAAACTAGATCTTATTGGAATTAGTCCGGTTTCCTTACGATGTTTTCCTTCACCGAAAAGCGACTGGCAAATAAATATCAAATGACATTTCACACATAAATTCCGAAAAACTCATTGGTGCGAGCCGGGGTTCGAACCCGCGACCTTCGGAACGAAAGTCGCAGGTACTTACCGCTAGGCTACCAGCGCTACACCCAGAAAACTACACTGATATTGTCCCTTCACTATCTCACCCTGTATGTCCGTCATAGACACGCGTCGAGGGCGTGCCTACACACCATAATTTAGAAATGGCGTAAGAATCAGCAGTATCCATGGCATTTATTATGTTTTTATGCGGCATCTAATTTAAGTGTATTGGAGATGATGACTTCATCGCAACTTTATTGGTTTTATGTGGTGAAATAATGAAAAAGGTACTTATCTTTATGGTATCATTACATAGTGCATTAGGTGTGTAATTCTCTGTTTAATATATATGTTTTTTTCCCCCTCACTAACTCGGAAACACGTGTTTTGTCCTTTAATACCAGCGGGTAAAAACGCATTTTACCCACTAGTGGGTAAAGTAATTTGACCTTGTATAAAGTCAAATTAACTACTTAAAAATTGATAAAAGTAGGTGAATCTAGTAATAAAGATGATTTACCACCTGTGGAACTACTGGAAGCAGTGATAAACGCATTTTTTGCGTTGTAGTTTCCTCGCTATAGTGAGGGGAAAAGTTTTGTGTTACACTCGGGTGCAAATGTATTTTACTTTTTTTTTTTTAATTTTTTTATTTATGGAATAGGCAGCAAACGAGCAGACGAGCCGCCTGATGGTAAGCAGTCATCGCCGCCCATGGACATAAGCAACATCAGGGGAGCCACTTATGCGTTGCCGACCTTTGAGAACCCTAAATCGTGTTTTAAAAAATTCGCAAGTTCAGGATTCTATTCTCGAACCACTCGCTTCGCTCGTGGTTCAACTCTAAGAATCCTTTCACTTGCTCGTTTTTCAATTCCACACTCGGCGTTAAAATACAACTTTGCCCCCTTGTATAACAAATAACTATTTCGCACTCGTTCGCAAAGTATGACATTTCTTGTTAGATCGAAACTTCAAAGGGCAATATGTACTGAACAACGTACGATACACGTGCGATAAGGAAATTAGAAACTCCTGTAGGCCTGGCACATGATGGCCGCGGGAGTATGTCGCCGCGAGATAGATGACACGTCTTTGTCTAATTGTATTAATGACATAAGGACAGGTAGTCTATCTCGCGGCGACATACTCCCGCGGCCATCATGTGCTAGGCCTGCTGTTGATTTAAAATACTCCCTTTGGTCGCCAGTTATTCAAGCTTAAAATCCAATATTGTACATGTACGAGCAATGAGCATTCCTTTTTTTTTGCCACCAGTTTTCAAAATCGACTAAAAACAAAAATATGAATAAATAATTATGAATAAAAACACTTTCTTAACCATATTCGATAGATTATTTAATATATTTTTAGTTTATTTGTAAGTAACCACTTTTTAATAAGTTTTTATTGAAAAAATATCAATTTATTGACGGGTAGTAGAATATTGGTTCTTACTGTGTACACCCTATCAGGGTAACCATGTACAGACGACTACAAAGAGATGTATCCACTTTTTCACCTTTCTCTACCTGACCAAATGAAAATTTTCATCCATACTAATATTATAAATGGGAAAGTGTGTGTGTCTGTTTGTTTGTCCGTATTTCACGGCCAAACGGAGCGACGAATTGACGTGATTTTTTAAGGGGAGATAGTTGAAGGGATGGAGAGTGACATAGGCTACTTTTTGTCTCTTTCTAACGCGTGCGAAACCGCGGGCAAAAGCTAGTAGAAAATATCTTAACTTGTATTTTTAGGTAGACTGACGGACGTATGCTGGTTCGATTCCAGCTCAGAACACTTGGAGACCTTGGTCCCTTTTTAGGGTTCCGTAGTCAACTAGGAACCCTTATAGTTTCGCCATGTCTGTCTGTCCGTCCGTCCGTCCGTCCGCGGATAATCTCAGTGACCGTTAGCACTAGAAAGCTGAAATTTGGTACCAATATGTATATCAATCACGCCGACAAAGTGCAAAAATAAAAAATGGAAAAAAATGTTTTATTAGGGTACCCCCCCCTACACGTAAAGTGGGGAGTAATTTTTTTTTTTCATTGCGATCCTAACGTGTGATATATTGTTGGATAGGTATTTAAAAATGAATAAGGGTTTACTAAAATCGTTTTTTGATAATATTCATATTTTCGGAAATAATCGCTCCTAAAGGAAAAAAAAGTGTGTCCCCCCCCCTCTAACTTTTGAACCATATGTTTAAAAAATATAAAAAAAAATCACAAAAATAGAACTTTATAAAGACTTTCTAGGAAAATTGTTTTGAACTTAATAGGTTCAGTAGTTTTTGAGAAAAATACGGAAAACTACGGAACCCTACACTGAGCGTAGCCCGACACGCTCTTGGTCGGTTTTCTTTTTATATGACATTTATTTACTTAATGTTTATAACATGATTGAAAATACTAGTAAAATAAATGAATAATGAATAAAGTTCATTTGTTCCTGAGTCATGGATGTTTTCTATGTATATAAGTATGTATTTATCTATTTAAGTATGTATATCGTCGCTTAGCACCCATAGTACAAGCTTTGCTTAGTTTGGGGCTAAGTTGATCTGTGTAAGGTGTCCCAAATATTTATTTATTTAAAGTTATCCGAAGAAAATAACAACCATAATTAATAAAGTTGAGTTTATCTTCATCCGAAACGAATTTTAATGAAGTTAGCCAAAATAAATTCCAACCGCATTTACTTGTTAACGAAAATTGCGTCTAAATAAAACACCCTCTTTAAACGATTATGCAAAAAAGGCTCACTAAAAGGTTTAAAAACCGCTAATGAAAAGAGCCCTTTCAAATTAAACCAACGAAATCTGGCCCCGTAGCCGAATGGCATTTCTCCGACGCCAAACGAAAGCGATACGCCGCTGGCTCTGTCGCGCCAATACGCAAGCGCGATAGAGATAGATATCTACTAGCGCTTCGTTTCGTGAGCGTTTCGTGAGCGATTGTGCCATTCGGCTAGCCACCCAGACCGCATTTATACTCCTATCCGTCATTAAGAACTTTACAGTTGTATGAATACGGTCGAAATTGGAGCATAAGATACGGTACCAACGTCACAGTCGTGTACATTTCGTATGCGTTGGGTATCTATCTTTCCTTGTTGCTCTTCTGTACGTGCGTAGCCAAATGCAAAAACGATCACGATAATATATCTTAGGTAGTTATCTATCTCTATCGCTATTGCGTATCGGCGCGACAGAGCCAGACTACATTTCTGCGGCGTTTCGGTGGCGTTTCAATCAATCAATCAATCAAAATATTTATTCGTACATACATACATACATACATACAATCACGCCCGCATCCCATAAAGGGGTAGGCAGAGCACATGAAACCACTAAAGCTTCAGGGCCACTCTTGGCAAATATGGGGTTAAAAGAAAACGAAACTGGGGCATTGCAGTGAAAGGTTGCCAGCCTCTCGCCTACACCACAATTTAACCCATATCCCATAGTCTCCTTCTACGACACCCACGGGAAGAAAGGGGGTGGTGAAATTCTTAACCCGTCACCACACAGGCAATTATTTATTCGTAATAAACTTAAAAATGACTAAAAACTACAAATGTACAAAGGATGGGTAAGTTTATCACGAAATGGTCCCGTCTCAGCACAATTCTGACCCGGAGGTCAGCGCTGATCTTCCGACGAGACCGTTTTGCATCGCAGAAATGCCATTCGGCTACGCCCCTGTAGTGGCGCGACGGCACGACAGAGTCAGGCTGCGTTTCCATCGACATCTATCGTCAAAGATTATCACTTCGGCTAAGCTGTAACCGCGTAAAACAAAACCAAGGGTTAAAAGTGAGACATCTTAATGCTCATTCGTCGGTAACAAAGTGTGCATTTGCGTGAATTACGTGTATTAAGATACTGGTTTGTAATAGTTTGACAAAATGGCTTCTCCGCGAAAGTAATTTTGTTTGAAATAAGAGCCGTAAGGTTGGTGTACACTAGGGGATTTATTCAAATACAACAGTGATTAAATCAAATAAATATAAGATAAAGTTTATTTTAAATAAACTGGAGTGCATAATTGTTTAAAACCAAAGGCTCCAGTGGGCAGAGAAGGAAAAAGTTTTCTCAATTTGTGGCTTTTCTAGCAGGCGTTTTTGTGTGTCTCACTCAGGCTTCTGATTCTTAAAAGCAACGGGATCGTTTAGAACCAAACAAAAAGTTTGCCAAAAATGACCTTTTTCTTGCACCCTGTATGTTATTTTTTTTAAATCTGAAACTCCAATGTCTCCAATCGGGCAGTCATTATTGAGTTCGAAATTCGAAATAATAATAATGACTACGCACCATCTTTCACGGCAAAATGGAGCGACGAATTGACGTGATTTTTTAAGTGGAGATAGTTCACTGAGAGAAAATACAACCAGTTTTCACGTTCGTTCAACAAGTTTTTTGGTTAAAATAGCGCTTACGTGCTCTTTGGTTCAAACAACAAGCTACTTGTCATTTGAATCGGCAATATATTTGAATCAACAAGTCGATTTTATAAAAACAACCTGACACATATTGTTTTAAACATACGTTTGGCTGATTCAAACGGATAAACCGCAACAAGTCGAACTTGTTAAATTCACAATGCAAATTTCTCTCAGTGTTGAAGGGATGGAGACCTTTCGTCCCCCACTTTCCTAAAATGGGGGATGGAAGATTGTATGTAAGAAGAATTTAACGCGAGCGAAGCTGCGGGAAAAAGCTAGTAGTACAATATTTTCATAGTAAAAGGTATGATTTTGCGAGCTTTGTGTGTAGGAAAATGCAATTTTGCTTTTCTATTCGTCTTGAAAATAAGGCTTACTTTTATAAGATAAAATGCACCTACTTTATTGGTTTAATACTGTTCCACCTTTAAAATGTTCAGCTAAGTGTTTCAAGTTCGGTTTAAGCGCTTCTTGACTTATTTTAGGCTTGTTTAGGTACTTAACTTTATAGAAGCTTTACTGCTTTTTGTAGAAGTTTTTAGAGTAATTTTTGACAGCTCTCTAATTCAAAATTTTGTTAATGAAAACGGGTCCAAACTTGGGGCACAAAACATTTTTTTTCTCATTCCCCTGGTTCTCATTCCCTTGGATTTTAAACAGGGTAATGATAATTTTCCTAAGCTTTTTGAACTACTTAAATTAATTGAAATTGATGCCTATTCGATAAATATGTTTATCATTCAATATAATTTCATATTTTATTACAACTATAAAGAAATTTGTTAAAAAAAATACGCCAAGGGAATGACATTAAGAATCGAATTCTCAGGAATGACCCAATTTGTCTCAGGTATGAAAGAGAGAGGATTACCTATTTCGATTTTAGTGCAGTAGAATCCGAATTAAATTATTTAATACGGCTCCTAAAAATACTTAAATATTGGGTTGGGGAAAAAATAATTTCGGTTGTTTCTAATAGATGGTGTTACTAGTCCTATGTCTCTAGTAATGATTATTCGGTGATGTCATACTAAAGCATGTTTAGAAGTTACGAGTCTATTGAACATTCTAGAGTGCGAATTAGCGTCATTTGTTTACTCATTAAAAAAATATTGCGAATTGATCATGGAGACTCCAGAAGGCCACTTTCGTCACATTTTGCTTTTTTACTTCCGGAAAGGAAAAACTGCAGCCCAGGCTCATCGGAAATTGTGCAGTGTTTATGGTGATGACTGCTTAAGTGAACGACAGTGTCAGAATTGGTTTTCTCGATTTCGTTCCGGAAACTTCGATCTTAAAGATGAACCTCGCCCTGGTCGGCCAACCGTTGAAAAAGTCGATCAAATTCTTAATGAAATCGAGGTAGACAGACATATTTCATCTCGTGACATTGCTGTTAAACTAAACGTCGACCATAAAACAGTCTTGAACCATTTACACAAGCTTGGATACCAAAAGAAACTCGATACTTGGGTTCCGCATGAATTAACATTGAAAAATTTAATGGACTGAGTTTCCATTTGTGAATCCCTGTTGAAACGTTTGGTGGGATTGGAAGGGTATTGTTTATCATGAGCTGCTCGAATCTGGCCAAACCATTAATTCGACTATCTATTGTCAACAGTTAATGCGATTGAAGCAGGCGATGGAAAAAAATCGGCCAGAATTGATCAACCGAAAAGGCGTTATCTTCCATCATGACAATGCTAGACCGCACATATCTTTAGTGACTCGTCAAAAGCTGAAAGAGTTTGGCTGGGAAGTTCTGATGCATCCACCATATAGCCCTGACCTTGCCCCATCGGACTATCATTTGTTCCGGTCTCTGCAAAATTCTCTTAATGGTGTAAATCTGGTTTCAAAAGAGGCTTGTGAAAATCACTTGGTTCAGTTTTTCGCCCAAAAACCTCAGAAATTCTACAGTGACGGAATTATGGCTTTACCAGAAAAGTGGCAAACGGTCATTGATCAAAACGGCGCATATATCATTGATCAATGTTGAAAATTTATATTAATAAAATTAACTTGGACTAACATAATGAAACCGAAATTATTTTTTCCCCAATACAATAATATTATAATATAAGTACCTATACCAAATGGCTTTTGACTTTAACTTTTGAAACCTATTTTTAAAATTTGACTGCTGCAAACGCAAAAAAGATTTAAAAGATGCACCAAGCTGAAGCTTGAAAAAACTACTGCAAAATAAGAAAAAACTATTCAACAAGAGAAACGAATTTAATTTTTCTGAAAGCATTGTCATCTTACTTTAGTAATCCTTTCGCAGAAACCACTTTGTCGCATGCCCGTTAAACGGCCACATCTCAGAATTATTGATTTTTGAGATCTTTGCAGATTCAGGTTCAGAATCATTCAAATTGCGACCATAATTCGGAAAAAAAAAGAATTTCTTCGCTAACTCGTAATCACATGACTTGATTCAGTTAGGAGGTCGAACTAGTTTCGGTTCTACCTCAGAGATGGCGAGGGGGCGCTATAAGCCTTCGGTAATTGTGCCATATACTTGAATATTTCGACCCTTGCCACCGTGTCCGAAATTCCGATTGGCCGATTGGTTTAGGCATCCGTTGCGATAACGGAGGACGCTGGTTCGAAACCAGCTTTGAACACTTGGAGGCCTTAGGCAGCGTCCACACTCATGAGACGCATGTCTTGCGGCGCGGAACGGACGTCTCCGCCACGCCGCCTGAATATAATTCAAAAAACGTCTCCTCAGTAGCGCGCCGCGCCGCCGCCACGCCGCCGCCACGACGCCTGGAGGCGCGTCTTACGTCCTACCTATACAAAATGTACTGAGGAGACGTTTTTTGAATTACATTCAGGCAGCGTGGCGGAGACGTCCGTTCCGCGCCGCAAGACATGCGTCTCATGAGTGTGGACGCTGCCTTAGTCACTTTTTCTTTGTATATATTATGACATTTATTTCAGTTTAAAAATAAAAAGTCTCCTATAAAGCCTTTTTGGAAAATGCACATAGCCACATCTTCACAAAAGTTGTCAACGTCTTTCCTGCAGCCACAAATTCAAATATCCCGGTATAATATGATAAGTTATTATTTTTGAATTGTGGCCGTATTGAACAAACTTTTTTTTGTGTCCTCATAATTATTATATAGGAAAATCTGACCCTTATTACACTTTTATTATACTAAACTAAAGAAATATTTCCTATATTAATGAAATGTAATGTAACACTAGATTGAAGCAGTATATTTTGAGGAACAACCCAAAGCTCAAATATAACATATTTTTCCCAATTGAGCTATTTTACTGCCGCACAAAACACGTGTCAAAACTTTGACACGAGTTTTTTTTTTATAAACTGGCCAGTGATTGACCTTAGTCGCACCTGATGGAAAGTGACGACAACAACGCAGAAGTTGTAGCTCTCAGCCCCTTTAGCACAACTTGCCTTGTCGCGCGCGAGACCATTACCTACATCAAGCGCGACTTCAAGTATGGACTCGCGCGCGACAAGGCAAGTTATGCTAAAAGCCAGACCCTTTTCAGATATCTCGAAAAATTTTTTTTTTGAGATGTGGCCGTTTAACATGCACGGGACAACTTAGGTTAAGTAATCGTAAGTGTTTTTCCATTTTCCGGTACTAAGTGGCATTGAATGAGTGCTCTGAAAACAGTAGAACAATAGGAACTTTTCCGGCCTTGGGCTGAAATAGGCCGAGTATTCTTGGCTCGTGACCGACTATTGCTCTAGATAAAAAGCGATGTACAGTGTGTAAATCTAATACGCTAATAAGCTTATATCGCTTAAAACACCTCTTAATTTATGATAATTGATAACATTAATGAATTTTGTCTGGTTCAATTTATCGCCTGTATTAGTCTACACACTGTATAAAAGGGTATTCACTGTATAAATTATTTTACATCAAGCGTGAAATACCTACCAGACGATAAAAGGGTTCGAATTCCAGTACAGATATTTGTTTCTGAGTCATGGATATTTTATATTTATTCAAATATTTATATGTTTAAATACAATACAATACAAATACTCTTTATTGCACACCTTGATAAAAAACAACAATACAAAATATAGAAACAACACGAACAAAGGTTCAAAAAAACAGCGATTTCTTCCAAACAACCTTTGATAAATTTACATTATGTCAGTAGGTGTCAACAAAATGAAAGAGATAAATTTATCGCACAATACATAATTTATGTAAATATTTGGTATCTAATTCGTTACCTACCTCATACTTTCCTGCAAGTAATTTGGAACTTAAAAAATTCTCGAAAAAACATAAGGCCATTACCTAAGTGTATTTTACTACATACCTACATAGCCAAAATCCCTTACGCCGTGGCTTGCGTGGGCGACGGTCGCGCGATGGTCGCGCGACGGCGATGCGACGCATACGAAATGAAACCTTATCGATATGGAAGTAGACGATGCGATGAGACGCGACGGCGACGGTCGCGCGACCGTCGCCCACGCAAGCCAATGCATTATTCTGCAAGAAGAAAAATATCGAAATGTTTTCCCCTTTTTACTTGACAGCAAATATATCCGCACCTTATAATATATAATGAAATTCCATACACTCAAGCTTCACTGATCCACAAAATCTACGTGGCCCATCCTCGAATAAAGTAGGGTGTCTTACATGTACCGGAATATCTATTTTGTAGATTTAGACTTATTATGCGCCTCACAACTCCACCAACCACAGAATATATAATCGTAGAAGGACAGAAGGCTCACTGCTTTGATGTTCACAAAATGCCGACTTGCATTATTATTTGCTACATTAAATTGACCGACTGTACCTTTTTAGGGTTCCGTAGCCAAAATGGCAAAAACGGAACCCTTATAGTTTCGTCATGTCCGTCTGTCCGTCTGTCCGTCTGTCCGTCTGTCCGTCTGTCACAGCCGATTTACTCGGAAACTATAAGTACTACAGTGATGAAATTTGATGGGAATATGTGTTGTATGAACCGCTACAAAATTATGACACTAAATAGTAAAAAAAAAGAATTGGGGGTGGGGCCCCCATACATGTAACTGAGGGATGAAAATTTTTTTTCGATGTACATACCCGTGTGGGGTATCAATGGAAAGGTCTTTTAAAATGATATAAAGTTTTCTAAAAAACATTTTTCTTAAAGTGAACGGTTTTTGAGATATCAGCTCTCAAAGTCGTAAAAAGTATGTCCCCCCCCCTCTATTTTTATAACTACGGGGTATAAAATTCTAAAAAAAATAGAGGTGATGCATGCTAATTAACTCTTTCAACGATTTTTGGTTTGATCAAAGTATCTCTTATAGTTTTTGAGATAGGTTGATTTAACTGTAATTTTGGTTAAGTTATTGGTTTATTATATTTGCTGCTACGGAACCCTTTGTGCGCGAGCCCGACTCGCACTTGGCCGGTTTTTTTTTCAATTGTCATCTACTGCTCTCCGAGACGTTTCTAAAAACCCCTTAGTCGATGCACTGAGGAAATTGTATTGTGAATTTAAGAGTAAGCCCATTTATAATAATAAAAAAAATTCAAAAAAAGTTCGGCTTGTAGCGGGTCTATCCGTTTGAAACAAAAGTATTTTTGTAAACGGAATAAATCACAATATTGATGGTACAAGTCGAATTTGTTCGAAAAACAAGGTCAAACTTGTTAAAATATATTTGATTGAATCAGCCAAACATATGCTTAAAACAATGTGTCATGTTGATTTTCTAAAATCGACTTCTTGATTCAAATATATTGTTGATTCAAATGACAAG
This sequence comes from Leguminivora glycinivorella, assembly GCF_023078275.1. Taxonomy (NCBI): domain Eukaryota; kingdom Metazoa; phylum Arthropoda; class Insecta; order Lepidoptera; family Tortricidae; genus Leguminivora; species Leguminivora glycinivorella. The sequence continues at coordinate 10,840,417 of NC_062990.1, forward strand.
TAACTTGTAGAATGTACTAGTTACCTACACTTAATAAATTGTTGTTTGAACTAAAGAGCACGTAGGCGCTATTTCAACCAAAAAACTTGTTGAACGAACATGAAAACTGGTTGTTTTTTCTCTCAGTGTATTAATACGACATTTCATAACAGAGTTCATATAAATAAATAAATAAATAAATAAATAAATAAATAAATAAATATTATAGGACATTCTTACACAGATTGGCTGAGGCCCACGGTAAGCTCAAGAAGGCTTGTGTTGTGGGAACTCAGACAACGATATATATAATATATAAATACTTATATACATAGAAAACATCCATGACTCAGGAACAAATATCTGTGCTCATCACATAAATAAATGCCCTTACCGGGATTCGAACCCGGGACCGCGGCGTAGCAGGCAGGGTCACTACCGACTGCGCCAGACCGGTCGTCAAAATACGACCCACCTTCGTGATCCATCATCAGATCAGCTTCATGATACCACAATATTGCATTGTCACGTGATTTACATATGTTTGCAAAATTTCAGCTCAATCGGAAACCGGGAAGTGGGTCAAATTTAGCTTCTAGGTTTTGACCCAAACTGACATACTAGTTAACAAGGCTAGTTGATTAAAAGCTTGTAAAAATGGACTGCACGCGAGCAGCCGACACTGACTTCTACTCGTATTGCGCGAGGGTCGCCAAGTCACCACTCTGGATGGGCCGCGAGTGAGCGGCCGCCGGCATGTACTTGTAGCTAGGCGAAAGAATCGCGGAGTGGCCATATTCAACTGGGGAAGTTATCAACTGATCGGTTTATTTTGTTTTAAAATAAATAAATAAATAAATATTAGGGACACCTTACACAGATCAACTTAGCCCCAAACTAAGCAAAGCTTGTACTATGGGTGCTAAGCGACGATATACTAACTTAAATAGATAAATACATACTTAAATTGTATACATAGAAAACATCCATGACTTACGAACAAATATCTGTGCTCATCACACAAATAAATGCCCTTACCGGGATTCGAACCCAGGACCGCGACTTAGCAGGCAGGGTCACTACCGACTGAGCCAGACCGGTCGCCAAACACACTATTAACTTGGCACACTATTAGCTCCATATTATTACCAATTTCCTACCCAGTTGTAGGTAATTGCCCCCCTGTACAGTCAACCAATTGGAATCCTAGGCCAGTCTACAACCATGTCAAAATGACAAGCAGCAAAATATTTCTTACAATCTGATTTATAACGTCACTATGACAAAGTTCTACAGTGGCCTAGGGTTCCAATTAGTTGACAGTACCTTACTTGTATTGAAAATATTCTTAAGTCTACGTATTTTAAGTTTACAGTAACAAATATAATAAACATTAAAACGAGATTTGTCTCCTAAATTGTAGAATATTTATTTTCGAACTTGCCGACTGTCGATTTGAATAATTGAATACTTAAAAGCTTAACCCAAAATCCGGATTCACTTCAATATTACTTATTTACGAGTTATTTCAAATTCAATTTTAAATGAAGCTGCTTTTGGATATGCTTGACAGGGCAAAAGTGATCGTAATGTAATCAATAATGTATAATTTGACATTGTTAATAGTGTTAAATTATTAAAATGCCGTCTGATATTAAATTGGTCGAAACAATGGGTCAGTTTGCAGTAATTTTAACTTGTACCCTTAAGCCGTTTTCACATTATCCGATCCGATATCGGATGTCGGAAGGATTTCCATAGAAAAAATCCAAGATGGCGCCTGTAATGTATGGGATATCGGTCCGACATCCGATATCGGATCGGATAATGTGAAAACGCACTTACCTGGAGTAAATGACAGATGCACTAAGTAACTTACTTACTTTTAGTTGATTTTGCTCATCGGTGGGCACTCCCAAGCCTTGCCAAGTCGAGCGCGAAGCAAACACTGCCGTAACATCCTTTACTGGAACCATTTCGCCACATTTTCAGGCCCCTATTTGAGAATCTCTGGAAGAGACCAGAACCAGGGGCGGCTCACTCCGCGATTCTATCGCCGCGCTACAAGTACATGCTGGCGGCCGCGAGTTCGCGGCCTAAACAGGGGTTGCGCGCGTTCTCGCGGAACGCACATTCGCACTTTTTATTGTTACTTTACGTCGCGAGTCTTTTTTTAAGTTTTATATGCGATGTCCGCGTGTGAATGGCTAATAATGCTTAGTTAAATAGACATCATGAATAAAATAGGACATTCTTACACAGATCTGCTATTGATTAAGTCCCACGGAAAAGTTCAATAAGGCTTGTGATGTTCGCACTTAAACAAAAATATACTGTATACAATACCTAGAAAGAACCCAAGAGTGGAAGATAATAGTATAACATTTTATCTGAGTACGTATTAATTTATATTAATAAATAGACAACCCTATCGTCTGACGCTGCGCACGTGCGGCTCGTTTCTTTGTTAGAATTTTGTAGGCATTTAAAAGGCGGCATTTCGTGAACATCAAATCAGTGGGCCTTCTGTACTTGTACTATATATTCTGTGCCAGAACGCAGAAATTTTCGTCATCCAGTGAGCTATAATCACATACTTTAAATCCAAAATTTCAAGTCTGGGATTTCTTTATTATTATAGTTAATGTTCCGCGAAACGAAACGCCATCGAAACGCCTCAGAAATGTAGTCTGGCTCTGTCGCGCCAATATGCATGAGCGATAGAGATAGATAGCTACGAAACAGATATTATCGTGAGCGTTTCTGCATTCGGCTACGCACACGGGAGAGTGTCTAACCGCCTTAGCCGAAATGACATTCGTTTTTTTTATACTACGTCGGTGGCAAACAAGCGTACGGCCCGCCTGATGGAAAGCGGTCACCGTAATCTATGGACGCCTGAAACTCAAAGAGCGTTGCCATCCCATTAGAAACATGTACATTCCCTTTTGCTATGTTAAATACATCGGGTTGTCGACGACTCAAAGGACAATAGACGGAATAACTCAGTTCCGTAAGTCCTCCCGTCATCAGCACACCGCACCCTCGTTGAGCTCTGGCAGCCTTACTCACCGGCAGGAACACAACACTATGACGCTAGACGCCGATATCATAAACGCAGTCTGGCTCTGTCGCGCCAACAAATAGCGACGATAGCGATGTTATCGTAAGCATTTTTGCAGTTGGTTACGTATCCTGGCGACCGTTTATAACCAACAGAAATAAGTCTTTTATTTCAAGAAAGGACGCTTTTGAGGACACTCCGATAAAAAGTTTAATGACAGAAATGTCGAAGGCTGCGTGAGGTAAGGTTTTGGGTAAATATACGGAAATTGTGAAGAGTTTTCGGGGTTTTTATTTTCTATTCGTATTCAGACGATGTTGCGGTGAAAAATCGTGTTTATATTTATTTACATGATTATCTAAATATATAAAAGAAGAAGCTGACTGACTGACTGACTGACTGACATATCAACGCACAGCCGAAACCGCTGGTCCTAGAGATTTCAAATTTGGTACGTAGGTTCCTTATATAGTGTAGAGGAGCACTAAGAAAGGATTTTCCAAAATTCACCTCCTAAGGGGGTCAAATGGGGGTTCAAAGTTTGTATGGGGAAACAAGATTAGTTTGACTATTTTATTCGAAACTTCACAAGAAGATTCCTTAAGACATATGACTGAATACGTGTTTCAGGTTTTTTGAAAATTTAACCCCAAAAGGGTGAAAAGGGGGTGATAAAGTCAAAAAATCAATATGGGTATCGTTTTTATGGTTTATCGGGTCGCTGATCACGATAAATACAACGTTTTTAAAATCTAACGAGGCGGAAGTGAAATACCTTCTCCCCTGTTGTGGTGCAATGGGGTTTAAATATCAAAAAAATATATAAAATAAGATATTGACTGACTGACTGACATATCAACGCACAGCCGAAACCGCTGGTCCTAGAGATGTCAAATTTGGCACATACGTTCCTTATATGGCGTAGAGGAGCACTAAGAAAGGATTTTTCAAAATTATCCTTTTAAAGGGTGAAATGGGGGTTCAAAGTTTGTATGGGGAAACAAGATTAGTTTGACTATTTTATTCGAAACTTCACAGGAGGATTCCTAAAGACATATGACTAAATACATGTTTCAGGTTTTTTTTTAAATTTGACCCCTAAAGGGGTGCAAAGGGGGTAAAGTCAAAAACACAATATGGGTATCGTTTTTATGGTTTATCGGGTCGCTGATCACGATAAATACAACGATTTTAAAATCTAATGATGTGCAAAAGGAATTTTCTCCCCTGTTGTTGTGCAATGGGGTTAAAATATCCAAAATAGCCATAAGTATAGATTTAGTTTTTATCTTTACTTCTGGTCCAAGAGATTTCAAATTGACACGGAAGTTCCTTAGAGGAGCACTAAGAAAGGATTTTTCAAAGTTCACCTCCTAGCATGATAATTTAACAGGGGCAAGGATAGGGACAGGGACAGGGACAGGGACGGACAGGGACAGGGACAGAGACAGCCAGGGTTAGGGACAGGGACAGGGACAGGGACAGGGACGGACAGGGACAGGGACAGGGACAGAGACAGCCAGGGTTAGGGACAGGGACAGGGACAGGGACGGACAGGGACAGGGACAGAGACAGCCAGGGTTAGGGACAGGGACAGGGACAGGAACGGGATAGGGTCAGGGTTAGGGATAGGGATAGGGATAGGGATAGGGAAGGGATAGGGATAGGGATAGGGATAGGGATGGGGAGGGGGAGGGGGTGGGGGTGGGGTGGGGATGGGGATGAGGATAGGGATAGGGATAGATAGGGATAGGGATAGAAATAGGGATAGGAATAGGGGACGGGGACGGGGATAGGGATAGGGGGGGGACAGGGACGGGAAGGGGACGGGGACGGGGACAAGGATAGAGATAGGGGGGGGGGGATAAGAATAGGGATTGGGGTCGGAATAATCGGTCGGCAATCGATATCTAGGCAGTGTAAAATGCAGGTGGCTCAGTGGGAAGGGATTAAGTAGGCATCGGCGAGTATCCTGCATCCGTAATAACTATTAAATTCAATGTGCTGCAAGAAGATCGTTGTTTGCTTGCCTTTTTAGGGTTCCGTAGTCAACTAGGAACCCTTATAGTTTCGCCATGTCTGTCTGTCCGTCCGTCCGCGGATAATCTCAGTAACTTAGCACTAGAAAGCTGAAATTTGGTACCAATATGTATATCAATCACGCCGACAAAGTGCAAAAATAAAAAATGGGAAAAAACAATAATTGTTGGATAGGTATATAAAAATGAATAAGGGTTTACTAAGATCGTTTTTTGATAATATTAATATTATCGGAAATAATCGCTCCTAAAGGAAAAAAAAGTGCGTCCCCCCCCCCTCTCTAACTTTTGAACCATATGTTTAAAAAATATGAAAAAAATCACAAAAGTAGAACTTTATAAAGACTTTCTAGGAAAATTGTTTTGAACTTGATAGGTTCCGTAGTTTTTGAGAAAAATACGGAAAACTACGAAACCCTACACTGAGCGTGGCCCGACACGAACTTGGCCGGTTTATATGTTTACGTTTGCAATAAAGTATAAGCAAAATGGAAAAAATTGTAAGCGATAATGCAAGGAAGTACTTTTTACCCTACCGACCATAGCGTCGAGATACTGGCTATGTGGGTTGTATGAAGTTTCCCCAGTATAAATAGTTATACATACATATTCGTACTTACTACCTACGCTGTGGTCGCTGTGTAACAATTCTACAATCATTGCAAGAATTTCTTTTAAAACAATAGTAATATGTGTAAGGTACAGTCAGCCAAAAAGTGGTTTACCACTTTTCAATCAATAGAGTCGAAAACTGGTAAACCACTTTCTTGGCTGACCGTACAGCAAATAGATCAGTTACAATGCCCCCCCCCCCCCGTCGAGAATTGCCCCGCTTTACCTTAATGGAAATAATCGCGGACAGATGTACCTACAAAGAAACCTACGGATCCAAATGAAAATCTTATTTTTTGTAAACGTTTCAATAAGAATACTTTTATTACGCGGGCGAAGCCGCGGGTAAAAGCTAGTATTTACATAATTATAAGCAACTAAGACTAAACTTAAAAGCTAGCCTATGTCTAAAATAAATAGGCCCTTGAGGCTTTACCAAGGATACTATTAGCGACATTTCCTCGCTGTACCGCAATGCTGATACGTTGTGCGAGGAAGTCGCCAGCTCTTTGGTCACCTCAACCAGCGGCTTTGCGATTTCTGTGAACAACTTGTTCGCGCTGGGACCCCATGGACCTAGAGTTTCTACGCCAAAAGGCACAAAAAGGTGTTCTTTGCCAAGACTGTATTTATTACGTTTTAATATTTCGGCACTTTCTGCATCTGCGCCCACTTTTAACTTGGTCCATTGGAGGTGAGACGGTGCCAATGTGTCTACGCAGGTAGCATCCCACACTAACATTCGTCCCATACTCCAAGGGACCAATTACACTCCATCAGACCTCTTGCCGTCATCTCTGATTATGCCAGTCGGCTCAAGGAGAGCAGGCACATTGATGGTTTTTCTTAGATAAATAAATAAATAAATATTATAGGACATTCTTACACAGATTGACTGAGCCCCACGGTAAGCTCAAGATGGCTTGTGTTGCAGGTACTCAGACAACGATATATAATACATAATATACAAATACTTATATACACATATAAAACATCCATGACAGTAAAAATAGTACTGTAAATAATAAAAATATTAAATTGTATTATAGTTTAATACAACTTTATGTACACATGTCATAGTGAATCAACCAAAGGAAATACATATACATCTATACTATATCTTTGGTGGCATAAAACAACTCAAAAGCTCAGTGATGTCAACCTTAAATTCTTTTAAAACGGTTCTCGTTACGTTGAACGGTATTCATGAATCGCGATACAATCCCTGTGAGGGCTGTAACACGCATGTAACATACGTCGTGGTCATAAAATGGGCGTAAATTGTAGCTTTACAAGTATTAAGAGTCCGTTGCGAGAACGGTTCATACAAAAGTATTGCACTAATAAAAAACATGAAGTTTATATGAGACAAGTATAAAAAGTGAGAAAGCGATGGCGAGTGCGTTATGCTGCCCTCACTATGTAGGCTATTATTTATGTTAAACCTTTTTTTGTTAGCCTGGTCTAGTGTCCCACTGCTGGGAAAAGGCTCTTCAGCCCAACCCTTTTGTATATCAAATCTTATGGATTCAAATTAGCTACTACTTATGTGTCACTTAACTTCAAACTTGGGTAAATCCATTCTGCTTTAAAAATATAATATTTAGCATTGCGATACAGCGGGGAAATGTCGCAGTATCCTTGGTACAATGCCTCAAGGGCCTATTTTAGATATTAGATAGCTTTTAAGTTTAGTCTTAGTTTCTTATATAATTATGTAAATATGTTCATGTAAATAAAGAATTAGAATTAATATGTTTCTGAAAGATAATAAACCTTATAGCAAAATGGATTTACCCAAGTTTGAAGTTAAGCGACACGTATTTCCTTACGTGTAATTTAACAGTCGGCGAAACATTCCAAAGTTCGTTTTAATGAGCATATACTTTTGGGAGTGCGCGGTTTAATTATATTCCGACACGTACAGTCAACAACACAGGTGTGAATACAGACAAAGTGCCAAAAATATGTATACAGAACTTTATTGCCTATACAAGTGTAGGTAAATTAAGGTGTTTATACATACTTTTGGCAGTTTGCCTGTATTCACAGTTGTGATGTTGACTGTACTTCTGAAATGAGAACAAAGCTCTGTATATCCCTTAAATGCATAGCGATGTATATATGCATCATGCATTTTTGACTCTATTGACACTTGACAGCATGTCAAAATTCAAATTTGAATAAATCTTTGTCAAGGTCATGCATTTAGTAGTAGTATTAGTAGTAGTAAACTCTGTATTGTACAATTAATAACAAAAAACACAGTAATTACAGTAAAGAACAGTACAAAGGCGAACTTATCCCTTTGAGGGTTAAGATGAATTTCGACCGCTCGGTGCGGACTCTTAACAGTTTTAACCCACTGCAATGCTACACTGAAACGTGACAATGTATTGAGATGAGAATAAAGTAAGTTGTAACGTGCGAAGACGTTTTACTGCATTGCGATTTTTATTAGGTACTTTATGGTTCACTACTACGTGTTAACTACAGTAGGCCTAGCACATGATTGCCGCGAGAGTATATCGCCGCGAGATAGATGATACGTCTTCTTCTTCGGGAAAAGTTTTGTGTTACACTCGGGTGCAAATGTATTTTACTTCTCGTGTGTTAAAAAACTCGCAAGTTCAGGATTCTATTCTCGAACCACTCGCTTCGCTCGTGGTTCAACTATAGGATCCTTTCACTTGCTCGTTTTTCAATTCCACACTCGGCGTTAAAATACAACTTTGCCCCCTTGTATAACAAATAACTATTAAACTTTATTGAGCAAACGAATACCACGAATTACCAATGGCGGACTTAACACCTTAGAACATTATCTATGGATAAACCATTACAAGCGCGGAAGAGGAAATTCGGAACGAGAGGCTATAACAATACAATACAAATACTCTTTATTGCACACCTTGATAAAATACAACAATACAAAACAAGGAAGCAACACGAACAAAGGTAAACAACAGGCGGTCTTATCGCTAAAGAGCGATTTCTTCCAGATAACCTTAAAGGTAGCGGAAATTGATAAATTTACATTATGTCAGTAGGTGGCTACAAATTGAAACAATATCGAAAGGAGTGTAATGTCGATATTAGTTATTTAATTTCCTCTTCGTAACTTCTTTCTTATGACGTTTTACAGTACATATGGCCTTTTAAACCTTAAGTTAAGGGATAAGTTCGCCTTTGTACTTCACATCTCAATGTATGCTTTTTTTTTATGTGTTTTTGTACAATAAAGAGTTACTACTACTACTAAGTGCATAGTGATGTATATATGCATCATGTATTTTTTTACTCTGTTGACAGCATGTCAAAAATCAAATTTGAATCTTTGTCAAGGTCGTGCATGTAAGGGTTAAAGTATCTGCATAGGCACATAAAGTGCCCACTACTTTACGGACTAGTGCGATAAAGCAACATCGCAAGTAAAATTTTCATAATTATTATTATTTGACGACCGGTCTGGCGTAGTCGGTAGTGGCATTCATTTGTGTGATGAGCACAGATATTTGTTCCTGAGTCATGGATGTCTTCTATGTATATAAGTATTTATATATTATATATATATATATATATCGTTGTCTGAGTACCCATAACACAAGCCTTCTTGAGCTTACCGTGGGCCTCAGTCAATCTGTGTAAGAATGTCCTTATAATATTTATTTATTATTTATTTATTTATTTACCTTTTATGTACACAAGAAATATATAGCCCGCCTGATGGTAAGCAGGCTACCGAAGCTATGTGCGTGCAACTCCCGAGGTGTCACTTGCGCGTTGCCGACCTTATAAATTGTACACCCCTTTTTGGACTTATATTTTACTTTAAAATTGCGTGATTCTATTGTACAGTCGTGTTCCAATATAGGTAACTGTAATATGCCTTTGAATTACATAGTATGACAAGGCATAGATAGATAGATAGATTTTTATTTTTATTAATCATACAGTGACGACCGGTCTGGCTCAGTCGGTAGTGACCCTGCCTTGTGAGCCGCGGTCCCGGGTTCGAATCCCGGTAAGGGCATTTATTTGTGTGATGAGCACAGATATTTGTTCCTGAGTCATGGATGTTTTTAATGTATATTAGTACCTAACTATGTATTTACCTATTTAAGTATGTATATCGTCACCTAGCACCCATAGTACAAGCTTTGCTTAGTTTGGGGCTAGGTTGATCTGTGTAAGGTGTCCCCAATATTTATTTATTTATACTGTCAGTTTACAATCATAAATTACAAAAAACAAATACATTCATATAATGAACATTAAATTCATCGTAGTATCCAAATATATTGTATCACCTTTGTTACCAAAAATAGATGTTTATAACGATGTGTTCCGCCACATTTGCCCACAATATATTTGCTCATTATAATCCCGGACACATGATGACGCGCAAACATGTCAAAACAACAACATGTCGAAACATGTCAATTGACATTTATTATTTGGAGACAATTAGCAGAGCGTCCCTAACTGTTACTTACTTCTCTTCTCCTCCTTGCGTTATCCCGGCATTTACCACGGCTCATGGGAGCCTGGGGTCCGCTTTGACAACTAATCCCATGATTTGCCGTAGGCACTGGTTTTACGAAAGCGACTGCCATCTGACCTTCCAACCCGAAGGGTAACTAGGCCTTATTGGAATTATTCCGGTTTCCTCACGATGTTTTCCTTCACCGAAAAGCGACTGGCAAATATCAAATGACATTTCGCACATAAGTTCCGAAGAACTCATTGCTACAAGCCGGGGTTCGAACCCGCGACCTCCGCGATCGAAAGTCGCACGCTCTTACCACTAGGCTACCAGCGCTTTAACTTTTACTTACTAAAATCAGAAATTATATTTGCCGTTTTCTGGGTAAAAGGACCTTATATAGTCGGTGGCGCTTTCGTCCCGCGGCGTCATATTTTGTACACGAATATCGCTCATAACGCTGTAAGCGCCATCGGCAATAAGGCCCCTTTACCCAAATAACGGCACATATTAGACTTATATTGACCGGGATATAGACCGTGATTACCTTTTTGATTTTTGTCGAGCTCCCGATATTTCGACGCAGTTGCATGCATCATGATCACGGAAAACTGACGAAGGCGGGTGGATGTTAAAGTTTTTTTTTTTTTTTTAATCTTTATTGAAAAAAAAAGGGTTTTTTCACAAATGAAAATGTCACCCTTATTGTGACATAGCAAAACATGTATACTCTTAATTTCTACGCTTAATACCTATATTTACCACTTCATACAAATTTATTGCCTTTTCCGATTGTGGGTAGGCCAAAATTGTGTTAACCTCACCTATATTATATAAATCACATCCATATTTCTGCATGAAATGGATCCTCTCAGCCTCGTTTCGGACACATTCCGCCAATATATGGAGCACATCCTCTTTTATCCCACATTCAGTACAGTTTGGTGACTGGTTCTTACCCATTATAAATCCGAAACTATTTAGCGGTATGTGTCCGGACCGAAGCCTGAGAGCAGTAACGACATCTGATCTAGCCATATTTAAACCTACAAACCAAGGAATACGCAGCAAATTTGGCTGTATAGTTCGGTACCAGATACCTTTGCTTAGTGACCTTTCGTTAAAATACTCTTTCCACATATCAAAGCACTTTTGTTTGACTCCATACAAAAGATCACTATGACATGGTAACCACCTAGTAACAAGCCCGTCCGTAACCGCCTGTTTAGCGAGTCGATCTGCCTCCTCATTACCCTGTATTCCAATATGTGACGGTACCCACTGTAAAACTATTATTATTTTATTTGCTTGCAATTTACGAATTGACCTTAATATACTATAGGCTATCGGTGCGCCTCGATACTTCGAGGTGCATCGAGCCAAGTGTTGTAAACCGCTTCTTGAGTCTGTGTGTGTGTTCTTGTCTGTTGTTCAATTCTGACTTCACCGGTTTCTTACACAAACAAATCACTGGATTCCATACATTAGATAGTTTGAAGCCATCCTCACGATTGAAATTTTTATATTTGTGAATCTCAATGGCTTCTCTTACCAATCTCGGTATGTAGTGGTGTTCCGTCGAAATTACCTTAGGACTATGCAACTCGATCCAATGATTTGCACCCGACTCAATGAGATGTTGAGCAATAGTCCCGTAGTTGAGTATATCCCGGTCAATATAAGTCTAATGAAAATAACCGTGAATAATTCAAAACTCTTAACGGCACATATGTCTGAGGCTCTGGTTGTCACAGGCATGCCTAATCGTGAATGATAATATATGTATAAAATATATTCATTTGACAATCATTTGTGAATAAGTATACTTAGCCTATACTACTACTGGCCTTAGCGTCTATTTTAGACGATTTATGGTGCAATGTTCGAGAGACATCTCTTTTGATGACCAAAGAGACCTATAAATAGGTATACACTACCGTCAAAAGGTTTAAGACCAAACACAATGTTCAGTGTCATTCCTTTCTAAAAATCATCAAACTAAATTTGTAATCAATAGAAAACAACGTAATCTTATTATATTGATCGGCAACCCATTTGTTCTGCAAGAAGACAACGATCCCAAACACTCAGCAAAGATCTGTAGAAGCTACACAGCCAATAAAGAACGCCAAGGTGTGTTAAAAAATATGATTTGGCCACCTCAATCCCCAGACCTTAACCCGATCGAACTTTTATGGGATGAACTCGACCGTAGAGTCCGAAGACAATGTCCGACATCTGCAACAGCTCTATGGGAGATACTGCAATACGAGTGGAAATCCATTAGCCAAGAAACGCTACACAAACTTATAGCAAGAATGCCAAGAATCTGCTCGGAAGTGAAAAAGCGTCGAGGAGGATTTTTCGATGAGAAAAACGTTTAGCTTTTATTTCTTATTATGATCCCTTTTTAAAAATTGTTATACGCTTTATTTCGTCGGTTGTAGGTACTGAAAAGTTTATTCTCATAGGAACTTCTTGAAATGTTGATTATTTGCATATATCGTGTTTGGTCTTAAACTTTTTGACGGTAGTGTAAATTTTGCATAAAAGGGATATTTTGAACTTTTTTTTTATTAGCCTATTGTAGTGTCCCACTGCTGGGCAAAGGCCTCCCCTCGCTTCTTCCACTCAACCCTGTCATGTGCGTAATTCTGCCAGCTTGGATAGAATGCGTTCAAGTCACGCCGCCATCTCTTTTTTGGTCTGCCTGAACCCCGGCCTGCACCCTCTACGGTGTTCCGTGGGTCCCACTCGGTAACCATTTTGGACTTATAATTTCGTTTTCTTTCAACCACAAAATTGCTAAAGTTGAAGTTACGCCTGCAAGTTATTGCCACCAGTTTTGAGACGCAAATATGGGTGTGCGTTTTTACATTATCCGATCCGATATCGGTTGTAGGACCGATATTCCATAGGTACATTACAGGCGCCATCTTGGATTTTTTCAATTAAAATCCTTCCGACATCTGATATCGGATCGGATAATGTGAAAACGGACTAAGTGGAAAATAGCTGCATCTCTTTCTTTCATATACCTTTGTTTCAAAACTTCAGCAATAACTTGCAGGTGTAGGCTTAAGTCCGTTTTCATATTATTCGATCCGATATCGGATGTCGGAAGGATATCAATGTAAAAAATTCAAGATTGCGCCTGTAATGCACGGGACATCGGTCCTACATCCGATATCGGATCGGCTAATGTGAAAACGCAGTAAGAGTAGCACTTAATCTTGAGCAGTTTCATGCGCTCTGTCTATTCCTTTAGGAAATACAGGCGTCAGTTTATGTAGGTATAACAATATTTTTTTTCTTGCAAAAAAAGAAACATTTTTGGCACAAGCTTTTATCGCCGACTGTATCTTTCTTTCAACACAGTCATCTACTGCTCTTCGAGAAGTTTCTAAAAACCCCTTACTCGATGGGGATACGATACGACGTTTTATAACAGAGTTCCTATGACCACCTTTCTGCTCCATCATCAAATCAGCTCCATGATACCATAATATTTCATTGTCACGTGATTTACATATGTGTGCGAAATTTCAGCTCCATTGGAAACCGGGTCAAATTTAGCTTCTACGTTTTGACCCAAACTAACATAGGTACTAACAAAGCAAGTTGAAAGAATAATAAAAAGCTTGTAATAAGTAAATTGTTGCCATCCAATAAAGTATTCATTATAACTTACAAAAGTTCCATAACTGAGTACTCAATGAGGCATGTCGTAGTAAGTAGATTTTCTGATCCATTTAGTGCCAGTTTTGTGGAAAAATATCATTCATTGTCGAATATAAATGCCACGTTTATGTAAATAGATAATAAAGAATATTTAATTTTCTTGCAAGAAATCTAGGAGAATCATGATTTTTTTGTCAGTCTTATTAAAAGGATTACGTTTAGAAAAGGTTTTACGGAGTTATCGGCAAAAACAGTTTATTTTTAAAATTTAAAGTTACATTTAAAAATCGTTTACTTAATAATGTAAATAATGTATTTACTAATATAAATGTGTTTACTACTTATCGGAATTGAAATCAATAAACCATGACCACAAAGTACATTTATTTTCCTTTTGCAGCAGTTGTTTAAAAGCACTTATGGTAAAAATTACTAATTTATCATGGAAAAAAAATGAATAAATTAAAAAAAATAGCAATTTCTACAAAATCTAGTAGAGTGGTATATATTTCCAAAATAAATCTAGAACTGTTAATTGTTATGTTTGTATTCTTATTTAGACACTTATTTAAATTTATTACAGTATTTAAAATTATTCATTGACTTTAAATATATAAAAAAGGTCTGCATATAAAATGTGCTATCTAGTTTTTTTATTGCGATATTTCATCCCATACTAGATTTAATTAAGTTTTATTAAAACAGGTTGCACCGTTTAATAAAAAGGTCAAAGGAAATATGAGCCACTAGTTTTAATCCAAAACATCAAACGAATCCAATTTTTTCAGCAAAATTCATGTATGAAATATTTTCAAAATGCAAAAACTAGTAGTGCTCTTTCACATTAAATTTGTACCTTTTTGATAAAATAGGCGTTACGTTGATAACTTCGTTACATAAACAGAGAGTACATTAAATTTAAAGAAGCGTTGGTAGCTTCTGGCGGTAAGAGCGTCTTTCAATCCTGAGGTCTCCCCGGCTCGGCTCACACCACTTCGCGGATTTGCTTTTGCTGTTCAAGGAATTCCTTGTCGGCGCCTTTATTTCCGAGCTCACACTATAACCCGGCCACCTTCAAATCAAGGGTGAATTCGTCCACTTCCTTGCCTAGTCTAGGGCCAAGAGCGAGCCCATTTATAATTAAAAAACCAATGAGTTATCCGAAACTGATTGTTTATTTAATACCCTTTGATAAAAACATCGCGAGGAAACCAGACTAATCAAAATGTTACCATTTTAGTTCAAATGTTAGATGACAGTCGTTTTCGTAAGGTACTGAGATTAGTTACCAAAGTGGACCCAGGTTTTCATGGTAAGAAGATGAAGACAAGTCCATTTAGTTTTTATTATTTATTTATTTAGACTTTATTGCACGACATAAAATTGTACTAATGGCGGACTTAATGCCTTAAGGCATTCTCTCTACCAGTCAACCATTTTTTTTAATTATCTACGAGGCAAACATGCAATAAATCAGCAAAATTTTCAAATTCGTCTACATTTTAAAGTCACCTCATTTTACGATAAGATTTGTCATACTATTTTTTTTTGTTTCAGATACTTACCACGTCCCAATCAAGGTAAGATTGGAACAAACAGAAGTGTCGAAGCGAACAGCTGGTTGAGAACGTTCATTGGTATAGATGGCTGCTTCATTCGAAAACCGATTGCAAGCTGTACGCAGGGCTGGCAACCGTCTAGTTTTGTTTTAGTAAATCACAACTTCCCAAAATTTTCATGAAAAGAATACTTGATCTAACCGCTTATAATTATGGCACGGATACCTACTACTGCCGAATTCTAATTTTGTTTTAGTAAAAAGTCAACAGATATTTTCAGAATTTCTCATCAAAATGATCAGCTGACCACTTGACATTGAAAGTGACATCTACTGGTTCATTTTCCAGCACCATTTTCCTTTACGATTTTCTCATATGTTATGTACCTATAAGTCTAAAAATTAGTAACAATTAGGTACATCCTGTAGAGGTATAATTTGTATTCTTGTTAATATAACTCTCATGTTTTAACCTGGTAACCCTAGCAGTTGCAGAGGATACAGCCCAACTGTAATTATCCGAGTCGGTGCGATTCGCTCGCTCTAATTTCATAGTTGGGCTACCAAGCTTTGTCACTGAATTCGTTTGACGTGTTCATCTGCTATTTCAAATTATGATATTTTTAATGTATGATCAAAATAAGTCACAGCAATATTTTTTGCATTTATGACCTTGAATAAATTCAGACATGTTTTATGAGATTACCTGTGAGAGTAATTTATTTTCTATAAAAAAATTTTAATGAAGATTATGAAGTACCTACGTAAAAATGTGCACAACGATCTACTTTCGAATATTTTGACATAAAACTTTGTACAAGAATCACGTAAAAATCGTATAAAGTATAGCGTAAAGGATAAGTATAAAGTTCGGTAATAAATATCTAAAAATATCAGGAACATTACTTTATAGATATAGGTTGGGAAATTGCCTTAGTTGGAACTCGTCTATCAGATTGCCTAATATCTAACCAAAGGTAGCACCAACCGAGGTGCCAATTTCACAAAGTTTAGACTGCTCCTGGGTACATAGCCAACGTCACAATCGCTTACGATTAAGCGTATCGTGGCTAGCTCTTCCTATTGCTCTTCTGAGTACGTAGCCAAATGCACAAACGCTTTCGATAATATCGTTATCGCTCTATCTCTGTCGCTCTTACGTATTGGCGCGACAGAGCAGACTGGGTTTCAATTGCCACGTTGCGTCAACGATTGTCTTCGACTATTATTATTTATACATACATACATACATGCAATCACGCCTGTATCCCATAAAGGAGTAGGCAGAACACATGAAACCACTCAAGTTTCAGTGCCACTCTTGGCAAAAAAGGGGTTGAAAGAAAACGAATCTGTGACATTGCAGTGACAGGTAGCCAGCCTCTCGCCTACGCCACAATTTAACCCATATCCCATAGTCGCCTTCTACGACACCCACGAGAACAAAGGGGGTGGTGAAATTCTTAACCCGTCACCACACAGGCAGGTATTATTATTTATTTATTAAAAACAAGAACTACGAGTACAACATAATGACAATGCTATGCTCCACAAAACTTGGTTAGTTTGACTGTGGTCTAGTTTCAGTTTGTTTTTATACATTGTTTAGAAAAAATATACAAATCAAAATATAACTTCTAATTAGTTACTTATGCTAGAACTTAGTTGTAGTACAAGCTGCACAAAATATAATAAAGTATCCAAAATATATGTTTTTAAGCGCCTTTTAAGACCCACTTGCACCAAACATTTAACTCGGGGCTAGTGGGCTGTCATCTGTCAAATTCCATATAAAATAGTGGGTTAACCCCCGGGTTAATCCTCCATTTTCGTTGGTGCAAGTGGCCCTAAAAGGCTAGGTCGGCTGTAGTGGTGCGACAGAGCCAGACCACAGTATAATAAAGAGTACTACCGTACAGTATGGCCACTCCCGCCCCCCGCTGAAAGTGCCGCCCACCCCCTCTCGGTTACCTCACAGTTACCGCCTGTCAAAAACGCGAACCGTCGGCCTGTCATATGTCACTCATACAAGCATAGTACGCGTTCACCTACACGAGCTTAGACTGTGTGCTAGGAACGCGCCTCTTTCATATATTTGATCGCCAGTGTCCGAGGTGTGGCCAGACTATGTTTTCGTTTTAGAACTTGGACAGGTAACTTGGATTCGACGTGTTTTAGCCTAGATAAGCTAACACAAGTTGTCTACGGTAGTCTCTACAGGGTTGTAATTTTTATAACTGGAAATGATTTCTATATATGATAGGCTCTTTCAAATAATATTTTACTGCTGAGTCACAGTACTTATGTATAATAAAGAGTCCTATCGTGGCTGAGTAAGGGTTTCCCTTCGTGTGTGCTACTTATCCATGCCATGAGATTAGACCATTTCGTGGCACCTTCTGTTTTTGTCTTTTTGCTTGCGTTTTCTTTTATTGTGTGTGTGTTTGCAAATATTTTTTTCTATTCTATTCCTGGGCTAGTCTTATCCAGAGGTGTCTCGAATTTTTCGAATGTCGTTTACCCGGCGAGCCAACGAATGCCAGACGCTGCTTATATCCGAAAGCGTGCACCATTTACCAAGACTACCCTTTTCATTCAGTTTTAAAACGAAATTAAACAAGTGGCTCCTTAATAACATGTTTTACGAATAAGTATAAAGAGTTCTTTGATATGCCACTTACCTTATAATGCTAAAGTGATGTAATATCGCCCATTATTGTACATGTAGTGGGTACTACTTCATGGATGTGCAATTATAAACTAATTAAGAGCTCAACGAGAGTGCGGTGTGCTGATGACGGGAGGACTTACGGAACTAACTTGTTCCGTTTATTGTCCTTTGAGTCGTCGGCAACCCGAACCCTCCTTAGAACTTGTACACTCCTTTTTACTGTGTACTTAACACAGCAAAAGGGAATGTACAAGTTTCTAATGGGGTGGCAACGCGCATGTGACACTGTTCGAGTTGCAGGCGTCCATAGGTTACGGTGACCGCTTTACATCAGGCGGGCCGTATACTTGTTTGCCACCGACGTAGTATAAAAAAAAAAAAAATTAGATATGCGTATATTATGTAAACTGTAAAAGTTTAGTTCAACTAAACTCTTGTACTTATAAGCTGACTTGTAACCATTGTTATAAATAAATATTTCATTTCATTTCATTTCATTCTGGCGGTTGGTACAATCTAGGGAGCAAGGAAGTGTTTGCGCTCCTGCCGGCCTGCCGCAGGGCCAATCTAGGAAATCGCTCCTGCTTGCCTACACTACAGCTACAGTATAATAAAGAGTACTATCGTACAGTATGGCCACTCTCGCTCCCCGCTGAAAGCGCCGCCGACCCCCTCTCGCTTACCTCACAGTTACCGCCTGTCAAAAACGCGAAGTCAAACTGTCATATCTCCCCACAAGTTTGGTACACGTTCACCAACACGAGCTTAGAATGTGTAGGAACGCGTCTCTTTTATATATTTGATCGCCAGTGTCCGAGTCGACGAAAATCTACACACATGGCTATTAAGGAGGCAATTAAGAGTCATCTCCACCCTAACACCCTAGATTGCTCCTACGGCAGGGGTGTGAGTTGCCGGCTTTAAAAACTTGTAAAGTTTGCAGAAGATAATTATAATGATAAAAGCTTAGGGCGAGATTAGGGATTGCAATCCGGTCCGGCGGATCCGGTAATCCAGCCGGATCCGGTGCTTTTTTCATACTACCGGATCCGGTAAAATTCGCCGGATCCGGTACCGGATCCGGTAATGTAACTAAATGTGTTAGTTTAGTGAAAAAAATTAAAATTTATGCCAACATTTGATCGTCTCTCAACAGGGGATTGCAATCCGCTCTGATTTCCAATCAAAAAATTATTTACTACCTACGTATGTTCTTTTCATTACAAGGCAGCTTAGAAGTCAAATAATATGCTCACGCGACGCTTTACACAAAAATAATTTTGTTATCCTATGAAAGTTAAAAAAAAACGAAAGATTTTGATTTGCGACTGATTATTTTGGCCCCGATCCGGCGGATTGAGGATTAAAAGATTAGAGGTCAGACCGGATTGCAATCCCTAGGCGAGATTCTGTTGCATCAAGCATGTGCTGGCTGAAAGCGGTGAATTTCTCTTTGATTCAAAATTTACGTAGGTTAAATTCGTTTTAATGCATTTCCATTTTTTTATTATTATAAACGGGCTTACTCTTGGCCACAACAGACTAGCCAAAGGCAAAGACGTGGCCTACGATATGGAGTAAGCTCGCCCAGACATGCGCGGATCGGGGGGGGGGGGGGGGGGGGGGGGTCATGGGGATCATGACCCCCTCCCCTGGAGCCTAGGTTGGCCATACAAATAGACCACGTGACCCCCCCCTGGAGCCGGGGCCTTTACCACGTGACCCCTCCCTGGGCACGAAGCTGGATCCGCGCTTGCGCCCAGAATATGCATGTCTGTGAAGATTTCTGTGAATTTGATGCGTGCCCTTTTATAATAACCACAAAAACAAAATTTTGAAAAAAAACGCCGACCGCGACATAGTAGACCGATTTTCATGATACATGGCTAAGAACACTCCCGACTTACTCAGCTTTCAGACATAAAAAACTAAATCCAAATCGGTTCATCCGTTCGGGAGCTATGATGCCACAGACAGACAGACAAACAGACAGACAGACAGACACGTCAAACTTATAACACCCCGTCGTTTTTGCGTCGGGGGTTAAAAAAGGCAATCTTAAAAATACTTACAGCAACTTGAATAAAAGCTTTTAAACCCTTTGGCCCTTCCATTAAGCCCTTAAGTTCAACACGTGGACGTCTAGCCATTTTTATTGCCCTCATCCAATAAATAAAAAGCATTACACCCTTGCTTAATGGCTAATTTTAAAGGTTCGCAGTCGGAAAAAGGGGAGAAATAAATGTAAAAAGTAGAATAGAATATACTATATGTCTTTTGTACTTAAACAGATGGCGACTGCGGGCGATACAGTATAGTACATATTTTTGAATCACAAACACACTTGGCTAAGTGTGTTTGTGATTCAAAAATATGTACTATACTGTATAGTGTATACGGCTGTATTGACTTACATAATAAAATTCATTAAGAATATTTTAAGAGAGAAACAGCCGAAAACTTACAAGCAAAGTAGGTGCTTAACCGTCAACATATGCGAAGTCGCCACCAGAAGGGCAATTCCACGTAACTGTAATGTAAGTGACCACTTCATTGCATGTTTTTTTATTTATGATGCAAATTGAAGTCTTAATTTATCTCTAGATAAGCCTACTTTTAATCCTTAGATATATTGATATTTAAATTAGCACCATGAATAAAAAACCGGCCAAGAGCGTGTCGGGCCACGCTCAGTGTAGGGTTCCGTAGTTTTCCGTATTTTTCTCAAAAACTACTGAACCTATCAAGTTCAAAACAATTTTCCTAGAAAGTCTTTATAAAGTTCTACTTTTGTGATTTTTTTCATATTTTTTAAACTTATGGTACAAAAGTTAAAGGGGGGGGGACGCACTTTTTTTTCCTTTAGGAGCGATTATTTCCGAAAATATTAATATTATCAAAAAACGATCTTAGTAAACCCTTATTCATTTTTAAATACCTATCCAACAATATATCACACGTTGGGGTTGGTATGAAAAAAAATATCAGCCCCCACTTTACATGTAGGGGGGGTACCCTAATAAAACATTTTTTTTCATTTTTTATTTTTGCACTTTGTTGGCGTGATTGATATACATATTGGTACCAAATTTCAGCTTTCTAGTGCTTACGGTTACTGAGATTATCCGCGGACGGACGGACGGACGGACGGACGGACGGACGGACAGACATGGCGAAACTATAAGGGTTCCTAGTTGACTACGGAACCCTAAAAAACATGCAAATAATTGGTCACTTACATTACTCTGCTACATGGAATTACCCAGAAGATAGTTAGTAACAAGGTCAAGGTCACCCATAAAATTAGTCGTATCGTTACTGTATCGTACTCTATAAACACAGCCCTAAACCTATTTATCTATTAGATAAAGGACTTGCTAACCCTTTTAGATGAAGACCTTTTGTTTACAAAACCCTCCGAGAGAGGTCGTTAGACTCGTAAGTGATAAAATACTGCCCCTAAAGCTAGGTTTACACGGGCTTAGTATTTGTTGTTAGTAAGTTTGTCAAGTAGCCGTCTACACATAGGTATTAGAGAATAGTATTAGTTACAAGATATTGCCGTGGTAACGAAGTATACTAATCACTGGGGTAGTTGAAGGCCAGTTTACACATTGATTAGTGATTAGTGCAGGTGTCAAGTGATTAGTAAAAACAACGTGTAAGCGGTAGGACTGTTAACTTATAAGTGCCAGTGCGAAGTGCGTGTGTAAAGTAAAGTGAACCCACCCGCATGTGTTAGTGCCTATGCCAAATCTTGGGATTAGTTATCAAAAGCGGACCCCAGGCACCCATGAGCCGCAGCAAATGCCGGGATAACACAAGGATGATGATGATGATGATATATTAATAATAATACGTAATTATACGGAGTATTGCAATTCAATTAACTATCATTCAAATTTTTCCCCCATAAAATAAGGCCACATTAGAGTACAGAATATACATAACCATTATACGTTTTTCTGTTCCTAAAATTTATATCTGCAAAATCGGAAAAAAGGACGTGGGCTATTTTTAACCCCCGACGCAAAAACGACGGGGTCTGTCTGTTTGTCTGTCTGTCTGTCTGTCTGTGTGTGTGTCTGTCTGTGGCATCGTAGCTCCCGAACGGATGAACCGATTTAGATTTAGGTTTTTTCGTCTGAAAGCTGAGTTAGTCGGGAGTGTTCTTAGCCATGTTTCATGAAAGTCGGTCTATTATGTCGCGGTCGGGGTTTTTTTTTTATTTTAATAAGCTGAGACGAAAGCCGTTGTCAGTTGGAAGTTGCATAAGCAGTTTCACTTCAAAAAATGTTAACTAAGCATTTAACACTTGCACTTGTAAACAAGCCCTTACTTAAATATAAATCTTGAGGTACCTGGGTAAAAAGAACTCGTTAAAATGTCCGTAACGGTAAAAGGAATGTTAATTATGAAAAGTTTTGTGATTAAGTCGTCAGAAAATTAAGTAGAATTTTTGGAGATGGATTCTAATTTAACATTTTCTTCTTAAATTGAAGAGATTTTTTTCATTCTGGAGTGATTCCATGTAATAGATAAGTTACCCTTTTTTTGCATGTTTCTTTATTGGCCGTAGTGACAGTGGAGGTTTAAATTCGATTGACACACACAGTATTATTCTAATTATAGTATTTTCGCCAAACTGTATGACAGTTTGTTGGCGAATGCAAGCACTCACTATTATTTCCTTATCGTCTACTGTGTAAGGTAGGTAGCAACAGCAACACACTTGTCCGACCAGCACCTGGCCATTACCTAGTTAAAACAAGTTTTGAAGACGGTTTGTACCTATGTCCGGATGTTCTCCTTTACAGGTCGCAATCCTCAACCGATTCTCATGAAATTTTGTAACCAGCCGGCGTATCATGCTTCTAATTTTATCACTTATACACGTGGATAAGACGTCTGTCACGCTTTAGCAAGTATGTCAGTGTGAGAGTGACAGATGTCTTATCCACGTGGATAAGTGATAAAATTGGAAGCATGGTAGGCCGGCTGATTGTATAATGATAAACCAATTTTTTTGTCAATCCTGATCCTGGAAGTTTTGTGAAATGCGGAAATAAACATAAAAGTCTTAAGTTCCAATAGCGTATACGGCGGCTAAAACTATCGTGACTTGACTGTAATAATGACTTTAAGAACTGAGTATGTTTTAGTTCTGCGTTTTCTAAGCATGTCGCAAAGGAGTTATAAATGTTATAATCATTTTATATGCTTGTTAAGAATTAAATTAACACTAACATACATAGACTCTTTATTTACTTACATGAACATATTTACATAATTATATAAGAAACTAAGACTAAACTTAAAAGCTAGCTAATGTCTAAAATAGGCCCTTGAGGCATTGTACCAAGGATACTGGCGATATTTCGTCGCTGTATCGCCATGCTGATACGTTGTGCGAGGAAGTCGCCAGCTCTTCGGTCACCAGTTACCTCAACCAGACGCTTCGCGATTTCTGTGAACAACTTGTTCGCGCTGGGGCCCAATGGACCTAGAGTTTCTACACCAAAGGGTACAAAAAGGTATTCTTTGCCAAGACTTTTGTATTTATTACGTTTCAAAATTTCGGCACTTTCTGCCGCTGCGCCCGCTTTTATCTTGGTCCGTAAATAAATATGCAATGAAGTGGTCACGTACGTTGGCAGAGACTTTAAACGTATCGGGTCTCGGATAATGACGTTCATTATATTAAAATGATAAAGATTAGCGCCCCCAATCAGTTACTTTAGTAGAACAAAAATTTTACTAAGTAGTTTTAATTTTATTAGTTTTAATAGACAAAGACATTACGCTAATGAGTAGCTGGTCCCACCGCGAGCTAGTAAGCTATGAGCTATCGGCTATAAAAACGAACAAAAGATAAGCACCCCCGTGCAAATAAAAGAGACACGGCGATTTTGATAGCTCACCGCTGGGCGAGTAACTATAAACATCGCCGTGTCTCTTTTATTTGCACGGGAGCGACTATCTTTTGTTCGTTTTTATAGCCGATAACTCACAGCTTACTAGCTCGCGGTGGGACCAGTGCCTAATTCTAAAACGTTAACTAACCTAACCACAAAATTAAAATTTTGAAAAAACCCCCGACATAGTGAACTGATTTTCATGAAACATGGCTAAGAACACTCCCGACTAATTCAGCTTTCAAACAAAAAAAAGTTAATCTAAATCGGTTCATCCTTTCGGGAGCTACGATGCCACAGACAGACACGTCAAAATTATAACACCTCGTCGTTTTTGCGTCGGAGGTTAAAAATACAATATATAAGTCTATATTTAACTGCTTTTCTTTTTCCTGAAACTTAAGAGACTATAATGAATAACAAGGATAGACATTTGTTGACAGACACTTTAGGGACCTTTTAGGGAGTCGTTAGATTGGACAAGAGAGACGGCAGGCGACAAGTTAATGACGGCGGGTCTTCGTAAATACAAAATACAACTTATTACCTACCTAGGGTTGCAAAAAAACGGTATTTTTTCTGGCTTGAAAAAAAAAACCGTGAAAAAAACAGTTTTTTTTCTGGAGTATGTTTTTTTTCTAAAGTACGAAATCTCAAAATTTGCATAGTAGTTAATACTTTTATAAGGTTTTTTAGACTTAATGTTAACTATTAAATGAATTTCATCAAATAACTTTAATTTCTGGTCTTATAAAACTAACATTTACGCAATCTGTAGTTGGTAGTTATCACTATTTACTGTTGGAAACACCACCGCCTCTCCACGCTACACGCAGCATCGGGGATTCCCCAATAAACGTTTGTATACTGAATGTTAATTGAATTAAAATGTAAGACGTACGTTATTGTTATTGAAACACGTTACAAATCACGAAAAACCGTTATTGTCGTATTATTTGTTCATCTGAAAAAAAAAAAACATAATTAGAAAAAAACCATGGTGCTCGTTTTTTTTCATGTTTTTTTTACAATTCTGAAAAAAAAAAACATTTGTTTTTTTTTTCTATTTACAACCCTATACCTACCTGTACAATATTAACGTTTCGTCTTTGGGCGTGTTTGTGAAAGTCACTCAAATACTCATCATCATCCTCTTTGCAATATCCCGGCATTTGCCACGAGCCACGACTCATGGGAGCCTGGGGTCCGCTTTGACAACTCATACCAAGATTTGGCATAGGCACCACTACTCCATACTAAAATGTAATATTAGAACAGTTTACAACTTAATACTATTGTAACATTAGCTAAAAATTGGTGAGCATTAGACTTTTCTTTCGTCGCGACATCTATTGACAAGTAGCAGTACTGATAATTTACGCTAGTTGACGCGTGATTGTCGCTAGATGTCACTTAACTATGCCTAAAAAAATAACCCGCATTTTCTGATGTATAGAGTCTCTTCCCTTACTTATTCCTCTATGGTCAAAAGTGACTTCTATGGCCAACAATGCACGGTGTCAAGACAGGGTTCTACAGTGGCCTATAATTCAAATTGGTTGACCGCACATCAACTTTCTTTGATAATATACATAACGGCTCAGCCACGACATTGGTCTAAGCGCTACAGCGGGGAGCGGCGGTCATACATTGGAGCGAGACACAGCGATGGGACTTTTCATTCGCACGTATGGCTGCCGCTCACCGCTGCCGCGCTTAGACCAATGTCCTGGCTGAGCCGTAAGTATTTTGTCCCTCTCCCTATCAGTCATCACGTCCAACGCTGACGTCACATTGACGTTACGGTGACGTCACGGATTAACAAGCACAAGTTACGACGCCCTAAGGTGAAGTGGTGTTTGCGTAAGCGAGATAAATGGTCGAAATCAACTAGATCTTGTTACAGTCTAGTGAATACAAAGAGAAAAAATTGTCAAAAAATCCGTTCTCCTAGTTTGACGACCGGTTTGGCCTAGTGCATAACCCTGCCTGCTACGGGTTTGAATCCCGGACACTATGGAAACGGATTAAATCGCGTATAATGAATTTAAAATATATCCCGACGTTTCGAACTCTTTACAGCGTTCGTGGTCAACGGGTGACTGAGGAAAAATTAAAATGTGCAAAAGCTACCCACTTACAAGAGATATTAACGAACCATGACCACAAATAATATAGATTTCTAAGGCAGGTTCACACACTATTAATAAAGCTAGTTATACAATATTCAAAAAATTTACCATTACTCTGTTAAAAAATAATTAACCAATTAATCTACACAAAATTGACAAAGAAACAAACTGCAAATGTCCAACACCATACAACACAAATGCCTCACAGCCTTCGTCGTGCTTGTTCCATTATCAGATGTACTACTGGATCCCAAGCCGGTGGTAAAGTAAAGCCATCCTCTCTATTAAAGTTTGGATATTTCTTGATCTCAATGGCCTCTCGCAACATTCTGGGTATATATCGCTTCTCCTTAGCGAGAACCAGAGGCTTGTCAAACTTTATAGCATGATTGACTTTATCCATGACATGTTCAGAGACTGCAGACCTTTGCCGACGGTGCTTGACATCCGCTATGTGTTCCTTCACCCGTGTGGAAATGCTTCGTTTCGTCTGTCCCACATATGACAGGCCGCACTCACAGTCTAGCCTGTACACTCCCGCGCTTTGTAGAGGAGTTTGACATTTCACAGGCCTCAGGAATTGGGACATCTTCTTCATAGGCTTGAAATAAGTTTTAATAGAAGCCCGTTTCAAGATGTGGCTGATCCTATCTGTGACCCCTCTAACAAAAGGGAGAATTGCAGGCCGGCGCTCGACTGTAGGGATCTTCAAACGGGCCTTCTGCTTGACACGCGGTATCTTGAGCTCGTTCGCCAACAGCGCCTGCCTGGCATGTCGAAGCTCCGCGGTCAAATGTTGGTCGTCACATATCCTTTGGGCTCTCTGAAACAAAGATTTGCCTACAGTAGCTAGTTGACTGGGATGGTGGTGGGATTTGCCATTTAAGTACCTATCAGTATGAGTAGGTTTTCTATACACAGTACGACCTAAGCTATTATCAGGATTCCTCAAAATGAGAACATCCAAGAAGGGAAGGGAACAGTCTTTCTCCAATTCCATAGTAAATTGTATTTTACTATGGATAGAATTTAAATGGTCTAAGAAAGTTGAAACATTACTTTTAGGAAGTATAGTAAAAGTGTCATCTACGTATCTTTTAAATATCTTCGGCTGGACGGCAGCCAATGAGAGCGCTCTCTCCTCAAAGTCCTCCATGAAGATGTCGGCGACTACTGGAGACACCGGAGACCCCATTGCCACGCCGTCCACTTGAAGGTAGAATTCACCATTCCATAGCAAGTAGCCCGATGTGAGGCAATGTTCCAACAACTTGGCGTAGTTCTCAGACATGTTCTGCTCTCTCAACCTCTTCTTTACAATTTCAATGCAGTCTTTCACCGGTAGATTCGTAAATAGAAAAACTGCATTGAAATTGTCAAGAAGAGGTTGAGAGAGCAGAACATGTTCTGAGAACTACGCAAATCCCACCACCATCCCAGTCAACTAGCTACTGTAGGCAAATCTTTGTTTCAGAGAGCCCAAAGGATATGTGACGACTAACATTTGACCGCGGAGCTTCGACATGCCAGGCAGGCGCTGTTGGCGAACGAGCTCAAGATACCGCGTGTCAAGCAGAAGGCCCGTTTGAAGATCCCTACAGTCGAGCGCCGGCCTGCAATTCTCCCTTTTGTTAGAGGGGTCACAGATAGGATCAGCCACATCTTGAAACGGGCTTCTATTAAAACTTATTTCAAGCCTATGAAGAAGATGTCCCAATTCCTGAGGCCTGTGAAATGTCAAACTCCTCTACAAAGCGCGGGAGTGTACAGGCTAGACTGCGAGTGCGGCCTGTCATATGTGGGACAGACGAAACGAAGCATTTCCACACGGGTGAAGGAACACATAGCGGATGTCAAGCACCGTCGGCAAAGGTCTGCAGTCTCTGAACACGTCATGGATAAAGTCAATCATGCTATAAAGTTTGACAAGCCTCTGGTTCTCGCTAAGGAGAAGCGATATATACCCAGAATGTTGCGAGAGGCCATTGAGATCAAGAAATATCCAAACTTTAATAGAGAGGATGGCTTTACTTTACCACCGGCTTGGGATCCAGTAGTACATCTGATAATGGAACAAGCACGACGAAGGCTGTGAGGCATTTGTGTTGTATGGTGTTGGACATTTGCAGTTTGTTTCTTTGTCAATTTTGTGTAGATTAATTGGTTAATTATTTTTTAACAGAGTAATGGTAAAATTTTTTGAATATTGTATAACTAGCTTTATTAACACTTTCGAAACCGGGCTCTACGCGGCGCTACGACATTTTCGCTACATACGGGGAAACCCATGTAATCGGCTACGCTTCTACGAGCGGTGTGCCCGACAGTCGGGTTCTTGGTAGCGAAAGTGTTAATAGTGTGTGAACCTGCCTTAGAAATCTATATTATTTGTGGTCATGGTTCGTTAATATCTCTTGTAAGTGGGTAGCTTTTGCACATTTTAATTTTTCCTCAGTCACCCGTTGACCACGAACGCTGTAAAGAGTTCGAAACGTCGGGATGTATTTTAAATTCATTATACGCGATTTAATCCGTTTCCATAGTTTTATTTCATGAGTAACTATCGCGGTAACCGAAGACAATATTATGTATATTCAGTGTTTAAAATTAATCATACCAATTTCAATATACCACCTGAATACGCAAATATTTTATAGCACACGCACAAAACAAATAGCAACGTTCGACGAGACCGGCTGACCTCCGGTAGACACGTTCAAATTGACCTTGTCAATAAACGATTGAATTAAACTGCAAACAAACAAACAGATGCATAGATTGTCTACAGTTGCAGTTAGTATTCAGCATATAAAATAAAATCTTATATTTTATATGCTGAATCGATAACAATTACGAAATCGTAACTTGAATTGGTGACAATTTTCACCCAGAAATTTTCCCCATAAATTAAGACATTATTAGAGTAAATAACATTTATAAACATAATAAGTTGGTTTATTAATAAAACGTATTTATACACCAACTTATTATGGTTATGAATATTCTTTACTCCAATATGGCCTGATTTTATGGGGAACTTTTCTTGGCGAAAATAGTCATTGATTCGAGGTATTGCTTCGAAATTGTTAGTGCTCCTTAATTTGATCTATATTATAGTATGTATTTACGTACACCTACTTATGTGGATATTCATATTATTTAATTTGAAAACGACATTAAAAGCGGCTCGCTCACTTCCGAATTCCGATAGACACTTTTATACTGACCTAGTCAATAAACACCGATTGGATTAAACTGCAAATAAACCAACAGATTCATCTACTACAGATACATCTACTATTCAACAAAGATATATTGATGCTGTGTAACAATGTTCCTTATCAACCCAGAAATAGGCAAATAATAGGCTAGTTTCCTGTACTTAAAATAAAATATTTTATGCAGTGCACGAAATAAAGCACCGCAAAATTAAAAGAAAAATATGGACAGTAGTTACGTTTAAACATAATTTTTATTTAATAAGTCAAAGACAAAGATATCAAGTAAATGAATTGACCGCGTGAACTCCTCAGTATTTCATAATAATTCCATATCAGCAAATCGTTCTGACAGTTCTTAAAAAGAAACTCATTTGACTAGTAAGAAACTAGCCTATTGTCAGACTGTGAAGTGTCAATGTCACCGTGGTAAAATAGTCCACTGCTCGTATAAGTCCTTTTTTCCGGTTTTTCAGATATAAATTTTAAAAACAGAAAAACGTATAATAGTTATGTATATTTTGTACTCTAATATGGCCTTATTTTATGGGGATTTTTTTAGTAATAGTTGAGTTGCAATACTTAGTATGATTCCGTATAATTACGTATTAATATTAATATATTATGTATGTCTTTAATGGTTATATCTCTCGTATGGATATGCCAAACGTCGAGAAAACTATTTTAGACTATATAAATTTAGGATATATAAAAGCCGGAGACATTTGTTCAGTACTTGAGTCTCAAATAAGAACAAGGATACGTGAAATTTTGTAATTATTGTCCATAGATGTGACGATTATATTGAATAATTTTGATACCTATACATAATATTTAATGTTATAGTGACATTGAGAGCGACCCTTGACCCTCAGTTAGCACGTTCATATTGACCTTATCAATAAACAATGATTCAATTTAATTGAAACAATCAGATGCAATATTGTGCATCTGCAAATTGACCTAGGTCTAGGTTAAAATGTGTTACTGATTTAGTTCACTGTTAGACACTTCCTACCCCGCACAGCTAAACTGTGGAATGAATTGTCGCCTGCGGTATTTCCGGACCGATACGACCTTCAAATCTTCAAAAAAAGAGCGTACACCCATGTTAAAGGCCGGCAACGCACCTCCAACACCTCTGGTGTTTCGGGTGTCCATGGGCGGCGGTGATCGCTTACCATCAGGCGACCTGTCTGCTCGTTTGCCTCCTATCCCATAAAAAAAAAATGAAATCGTGACTTTTTTTGTATGCGATAGGAGGCAGGTGAGCAGACATGCCGCTTGGTGGTAAGCGATCACTGCTGCCCATGGACTCCCGAAACACCAGAAGGTGCGTTTCCAGTCTTTTTTAGGGTTCCGTAGTCAATTAGGAACCCTTATAGTTTCGCCATGTCTGTCTGTCCGTCCGTCCGTCCGTCCGCGGATAATCTCAGTAACCGTTAGCACTAGAAAGCTGAAATTTTACTAATATGTATATCAATCACGCCAACAAAGTGCAAAAATAAAAAATGGAAAAATATGTTTTATCAGGGTACCCCCCCTACATGTAAAGTGGGGGCTGATATTTTTTTTCATTCCAACCCCATCGTGTGATATATTGGATAGGTATTTAAAAATGAATAAGGGTTTACTAAGATCGTTTTTCGATAATATTAATATTTTCAGAAATAATCGCTCCTAAAGGAAAAAAAAGTGCGTCCCCCCCTCTAACTTTTGAACCATATGTTTAAAAAATATGAAAAAAATCACAAAAGTAGAACTTTATAAAGACTTTCTAGGAAAATTGTATTAAACTTGATAGGTTTAGTAGTTTTTGAGGAAAATACGGAAAACTACGGAACCCTACACTGAGCGTGGCCCGACACGCTCTTGGCCGGTTTTTCTTGAATATTTGACGGTCTCGGTCCGCAAATATCGCAGGTGACAGTTCCTTCCACAGTTTAGTTGTGCGTTAAATGATGTTTCCGGAGAAATGCACAGTTGAGGACTGCCAGCCATCTCAATGATACATACATACATACATACATACATACATACATATAATAACGCCTGTATCCCATAAAGGGGTAGGCAGAGCACATGAACTACTAAGTTTCAGTGCCACTCTTAGCAAAAAGGGGTTGAAAGAAATCCAAATAGTGACATTGCAGTGACAGGTTGCCAGCCTCTCGCCTACGCCACAATTTAACCCCACATCCCACAGTCGACTTCTGCGACACCCACGGGAAGAAAGGGGGTGGTGAAATTCTTAACCCGTAACCACAATCTAAAATCGAAATAATCTAAATGATGGAGATGGAAATGTTGTCGCGTAGGGCGATGGTGGAGAGAAGCGGCAGGGATTAATCCGAACAATTCTTCGGAGCACTTCCTATTATACATGCGATGGTGATGGTGGAATGATGAGCGAGCCCACATCTTAGTGTAAGTATTTCATTTCATTTCATTTTCTCAAACATGGTATGAAATATTGATGTTATGTGCCTTATAATTAGCAGCGAAGTATGACGTTGCAGGTGCGGCTAGGACGATTGATAGATAATGGAATTTCATACAAACCTTGCAGGCTAAGGCCGGCAAAGTCCTCTTTTTTAACTTCCAAACACAGATAATTGTGACATAACATCCAGGTATTTAGCCAATTAAAAAAAAAACTATAAGGGGCTTTATAGACGTGCCGACTGCAACTGGTACGGGCCCTAGACAATATTTGATTTTGGGTGCGTTTTCATACAAAAAAAATTTTTCGTTTTTTTTTTAATTTTTTTTATAAGCGTATACGGGGTATCAAAGGGGAACGAAAATTCGATTATTTTTGCGCTACGACGCACCGTTTAGGAGATACAGCCATCCAAAGTTACTATTTTCAGTAGACTTTATTTATTTCATACCATGTTTGAGAAAAGCACTATACATACCTCGGCGGGAAATTGTCCCGGCCTCTGTAGTAATGTACTATTATTTATTTGCCATAAATTGTATGTTTACTCGTACATTAGATGGTACATGTACATGTTTAATAAGTTACAATACAATTTTACCAGATTGATGTAGCATTATTTAAACTATGTTTACAAAAGTAAAACTAACATGCAATACATTTTATTTTATTTTACATGCTGAAAGTACTCTTTAAGACTATATGGACACAGCTCGATGAGATATTTTTTTAGACGGTTGAAGAATTTAGTGGGTGAAAGAGACTTTATTTCTATCGGTAGTAAGTAGATTTAAAAAATTTGGTTAACCGGCATAAACCTCAAAATAACTGGAATTTATAACCGAAATACATCGTATACATTAAGAATGAGACACTTTATACAAAGATATCCCATCTTACTTAAAGCTTGACACTCATTCCGTGGACGCAAGGGAGGACGCTTGTGTGGGACGCCACCTGTGTTGACACGCTCGCGCCGTCCCACCTACAGGTGACCTCCGTCAAGGCGGGAGCTGCGGCTACAACGGCAGAACAAAATAAGCGGCGCAAATATGCTGTCCTCGGCGAGGGCTATATATTTGCGCCGTTCGGCGTAGAAACTCTAGGACCGTGGGGGCCCAGCGCGAAATATATTTTTAATGAGATAGCCCAGCGCCTCGTAGACGCCTCTGGTGACCAGAGGGCTGGCAGCTACTTCGGCCAGAGATTAAGTCTGGCTATCCAAAGACGTAACGCTGCCAGCCTTCTGGGCACCATAACATATAGTGACGACTTAGGGAGTATTTTTTATTTATAAGTTAAATTTAAGTTAGTACATAGTTTAGTTTGTTAATGTATTTTCTTTATTGTATATATTTCTATTACTTATCTTATAGTATTTTATAATTTTATGTTATTATGTAAACATTATTAAATGAATACACGCTTTCAAATTGTAAATAGAAATAAACAAAATTCAATACCAAAACCCGCGCCCCAAATTGAAAATCTGTCTGTAACTATAATCGGGGCATTTACCCTTCAAACCGAACAGGGTAATTAACCCTGCTCGTTTCTGCTTGTCCGAAACATTTAGGGGCGACCCATTGAGTTTTGGAATAAATTGGAAAATTCGGAGAATATACGAATATACGCTCCCCGCTGAAAGTGCCGCCCACCCCCTCTCGGTTACCTCAGTTACCGCCTGTCAAAACGCGAACAGTCGACCTGTCATATCTCACTCATACAAGCATGGTACGCGTTCACCTATAGGAGCTTAGAATGTATGCTAGGAACGCGCCTCTTTCATATATTTGATCGCCAGTGTCCGAGATATGCCTTTCGAGTAAATCTTATTCGAAATTGTAACGATTTTTTCCGGGGGAGACTTGAATCTTGAATAATATTATTTAACTAGCCAGACTGAAGCTCTTAGCCAGCGGGATTTTGTCCGACTCTAGCAAATATCGTCATATTTCAATCGATTTACACAAAATTGTAACAAATTGTATGTTACTTAAACCTTTCTCCGGAATTCCATTCATAGGTGAAAACCGCACGAAAATCCGTTCAAATCAGTGGTTTATCAGATTATCACGAGTACACATTTTTAACCCGCGACGCGAAAACGACGGGGTGTTATAAGTTTGACGTGTCTGTCTGTTTGTCTGTGTGTCTGTGGCATCGTAGCTCCCGAACGGATCAACCGATTTAGATTTAGTTGTTTTTGTTTGAAAGCTGAGTGTTCTTACTGTTCTTAGCCATGTTTCATGAAAATCGGTCCACTATGTCAGAGGTTTTTTAAAAATATTTATTTTGTGGTTAGGTTATGTATTACTAGCTTTTGCCCGCGGCTTCGTTCGCGTTAGAAAGAGACAAAAAGTAGCCTATGTCACTCTCCATCCCTTCAACTATCTCCACCTAAAAAATCACGTCGATTCGACGCGACGCTCCGTTTTCCCTTGAAAGACGGACAAACAAACAGACACATACTTTCCCATTTATAATATTAGTAAGGTGATAAGGATATGTAGTAGTAGTAGTGATAATAACTCAGCTTTCAGACAAAAAAACTAAATCTAAATCGGTTCATCCGTTCGGGAGCTACGATGCCACAGACAGACACACATACAGACAGACAAACAGACAGACAGACAGACAGACAGACAGACAGACACGTGAAACTTATAACACCCCGTCGTTTTTGCGTCGGGGGTTAAAAATAGTAGAAATCGAAATTTAATAATCATAACTTTTCTATCGCCCGACAGTCAACGGGATACAGCACATTTCATAAACTAATCCCGCAAAATTCTGAAAACTTTGTTACATATGTAAATTTCTATAGCCACTCTCTCAGGTCCAAAACAACCTATGTCCCTACAAAATTTACCACATTATACGTCATTTTGGGTTTGTTAACTGAAGCTAGAAGGAAAATGGCGTATCTTTATATAGATTTCATGGATGGTGTGTCTTTTTGGATTTCAGTGTTAGTTTTGGCAGATTTTAATCCGAGTTTCGATGAAGTTTGTTAGTTTTATTGATTTTACATCATTTTGTAGGCAGTTTGCGTGTCCATGTTTTCATTTAAGTGTTTCAAATTCTGTGAGTGATTCTGATGTTAGTGATGTTACCTGTTAAACTTATAATTACTTAAGATAACTTTTTGATGAAGGATTTTGGGTTGATAATTATTTTACTCCGCCAATCAAATTTGCGAATATAATTTGGGATAAGATCGAATGTGACAGAATATATTTAAAAAGTTTTATGACGTCAATTCGTCGCTCCGTTTTGGTGTGAAAGACGCACTGAGAGAAAATACAACCAGTTTTCATGTTCGTTCAACAAGTTTTTTGGTTAAAATAGCGCCTACGTGCTCTTTGGTTGAAACAACAAGCTACTTGTCATTTGAATCGGCAATATATTTGAATCAACAAGTCGATTTTATAAAAACAACCTGACACATATTGTTTTAAACATAAGTTTGGCTGATTCAAACGGATAAACCGCAACAAGTTGAACTTGTTAAATTCACAATGCAAATTTCTCTCAGTGCGGACAAACAAATACACACTTTCCTATTTATAATATTATATGTAATATAGTATACAGTGGCTAGTTCAAATCGGTCCGTTTGGGAAAGTCTGACATTATTATAAGACATACGAAGATCTGTTCTTAGGAACGATGTCATCGATTTTAATAATAGTTATTTGTTATACAAGGGGGCAAAGTAGTTGTATTTTAACGCCGAGTGTGGAATTGAAAAACGAGCAAGTGAAAGGATTCTATAGTTGAATCACGAGCGAAGCGAGTGGTTCGAGAATAGAATCCTGAACTTGCGAGTTTTTTAACACACGAGAAGTAAAATACATTTGCACCCGAGTGTAACACAAAACTTTTCCCCTCACTATAGCGAGGAAACTACAACGCAAAAATGCGTTTAATCACTGCTTCCAGTAGTTCCACAGGTGGTAAATCATCTTTATTACACATTTACACAAACAAAAGTCCAGAAATACTCATTGGTATGTAGGTACGAGCTGAGATTCGAACCCGCGACCTCCGGATTGAAAGTCGCACTTTCTTACCGCTAGGCCACAAGTTATTTTCATAGATTCAAAACTCTACCTTTGTAATTTACATTCTGTTTTCTCTCTACAATAGTGAAATGAAATGAAATGAAACGAAATGAAATAAAATGAAATAAAATGAAATAAAATGAAATAAAATGAATAAAAAAGGAAATAAAATGAAATAAAATGAAATAAAATGAAATAAAATGAAATAAAATGAAATAAAATGAAATAAAATGAAATAAAATGAAATAAAATGAAATAAAATGAAATAAAATGAAATAAGATGAAATAAGATGAAATAAAATGAAATAAAATGAAATAAAATGAAATGAAATATTTATTTTCCAAGTAGGCATATTACAATGCGCTTATGAACGTCAAATAAAGCTACGCCGGCTCTAACCCTACGCCTCAGCCTCGAGAAGATTTCAGTCCCCCCTCGGTTGGAGTCAGTTTTACATTTATCCCAGATACAAGTACAGTCAACAACACAGCTACGAATACAAAATGCCAAATATATGTATACACGCCTTAATGTACTGGCAATAAAGTTCTATACATATTTTGGCAGTTTGTATTCACATTGTGTTGTTGACTGTACATCCTATCAAATCTCGGAAGCACTAAATGGGAACGACGCATCTAATCTTATAAGAAGGTCAGGGTCATAGGAAACAGATGGCGCTACCGAGTTACTGTAAAAATATCTACGGTAAGGCTGGGGCCTTAGGTTGAGCGGTGAGCGGGAAAAACCACTTCAAACTCACTTAAACATTCACTTCTTAGGCACGCCTCAGTTCAATCTGAAAATTCTATCAGTTTCAACTGACAGGTTGCATGCAAATCTTTTTCAAGATTATGAATTTTTAAGACTGTCTGTGGCGTGCCTTAGACACATGACACACCAAGAATATGCGAGAATTCTGTTCTTCTAGGGACGTGAGAAAGTGGGACAACAGTTTAGCGCTTGATGATACTTCAGTTTTTTTAAGAAACCTCGAGACCCAAAATTTTTAGAGTTCCGTAGTCAACTAGGAACACTTATAGTTTCGCCATGTCTGTCTGTCCGTTCGTCCGTCCGCGGATAATCTCAGTAACCGTTAGCACTAGAAAGCTGAAATTTGCTACCAATATGTATAAGAATCACGCCGACAAAGTGGTAAAATAAAAAGTGGAAAAAAATGTTTTGTTAGGGTACCCCCCCTACATGTAAAGTGGGGACTGATTTTTTTTTTCATTCCAACCCCGACGTGTGATATATTGTTGGATAGGTATTTAAAAATGAATAAGGGTTTACTAAAATAATTTTTTTCGCTCCTAAAGGAAAAAAATGTGTCCCCTCCCCCCTCTAACTTTTGAACCATATGTTTAAAAAATATGAAAAAATTACAAAAGTAGAACTTTATAAAGACTTTCTAGGAAAATTATTTTGAACTTGATAGGTTTCGGTAGTTTTTGAGAAAAATACGGAAAACTACGGAACCCTACACTGAGCGTGGCCCGACACGCTCTTGTTGGAAGGTGTTATTGGTACCGTTCACAATCTCCGCCTCCGGAGGAAATGAAGGCCACAGCCTTAGCCGCTCACATAACGAAAATCAGTATTTGTTTCGTCCGACTTTTCATTTCCCTAATGTGATATTACTGGAATTAAACCGATGGAATTTGTACGCTTTCATGAAGCGACTGGAATGAATTCAAAAATGTATTCCTTTTAGATATAACTTTTTTTGCAATTTTACGTAAAACGTTTCGGCTAAATGTTGCTTTTTATTTTACTTTGTTTTGAAGACTTTATTTTTTTTTTCTTATATCAAAGATGATTTATATAGGATTTACAATATTCATTGCTACTAATAATCGTACCTCAAATAGTATTATAGAGCGTTACTGTCAAAGTAAAATGTGTAATCACAGTGCATAGACTGCCATTTCTCGACACAGGCTTGAAACCTTTGAACCTCAGTTTTGACAATTTGGCCCATATTGTTAGCTTGATATGTGTTAAAATGTCAAATATTAATATTAGCGCCATCTAGCCGAGCGTTCCCCAAAGGTGTAACGCCATCTAGGCCATCGTACCTTTTTCTCTAGGGTTTTGAGGTACGTTTTTTTCTTAGACTTTATCCGTCTTTACGGAGTTACATATTATGTTTATTTATTTATTTATTTATTTAAACTTTATTGCACAGTAAAAATATACAGTTACAAAAGGCGGACTTAATGCTACATGGCATTCTCTACCAGTCAACCTTTAGGCCAAACAGAGAAGACCAAAAAAGGTGCGGGATATGTAAAGAACACTAAAGACTTGATTTTTTTGGACTACGCTATAAAAAAAATTGGGACTTATATAAATATATTTACCTAACTATTTAAGATACTAAATAACTATAATAAATACATATATTGTTAATAAATACAAATAAATTACATATTATAAATGTCATATAATATGTGAAGGCGACTGTGGGATATGGGTTAACACGTTCGCGGACGCTCAGTCACCCCTCTGGGACACCAATATTTTGTATGGGAATTTTTCGACTGCTATAGCATACCTGTCCTTAGACAGCTTATATTAGGGTTATTATGTGACGAGGAACGCTATAGCATTCGGATGCTATAGCATACCTGACAAAATACAGAGTTAAAATGTGATCTTATGTGACACCGTATGCTATAGCATACGATGCTATAGCATACCGTGACACAATACTGAGTCAAAATATGATCTTATATGACACCGACCCCCCCTGCGCCTGTCCTCAGCAGCCGCGCGCACCGAGCAAGCGCCCGCAGTATGCGTCGCGCTCTCGACATGTAAAGGCGGGGTGTCGCTACTCTTGAGAAAGGTTCTCGAAATTGAACCGAAACATGTCGAACGCTATATCGACTTAATACGTGAGTAACCCGCTTAAAATATTTTTAAATATGTATGAGTCTCACGGGAGTTTTATAGTTAAAATTCTTCTTGTACCAAAAAACTCTGTATTCGTGAACAAGCTTTATACTTTTATTTGTGGGCATCATCCCCGCAGCCAGAAACACTAAATGTTTTATTTGATATGATTCTACAGAATGAATCTGCTGTATCACCATCTATGGATCGTATGTATGTATGAAGGGGGGGGAGCATACGATCCATAGATGGTGATACAGCAGATTCATTCTGTAGAATCATATCAAATAAAACATTTAGTGTTTCTGGCTGCGGGGATGATGCCCACAAATAAAAGTATAAAGCTTGTTCACGAATACAGAGTTTTTTGGTACAAGAAGAATTTTAACTATAAAACTCCCGTGAGACTCATACATATTTAAAAATATTTTAAGCGGGTTACTCACGTATTAAGTCGATATAGCGTTCGACATGTTTCGGTTCAATTTCGAGAACCTTTCTCAAGAGTAGCGACACCCCGCCTTTACATGTCGAGAGCGCGACGCATACTGCGGGCGCTTGCTCGGTGCGCGCGGCTGCTGAGGACAGGCGCAGGGGGGGTCGGCGGCGCGGGCGACGTCACCGTGGCGAGATCGGAGCTACCCACTATGTTACTTTTGTCAAAAGCAGGATTGCACACAACACTTATTACGTCACTTGTTAAGGGTGCGTTTACACTGGGGACCGACGTAGTGCCTAGAACTGTTTTCCAACTAGGCGGCACCGACCAACCACTGTCACGATTGAAATTAGGATGACGACTAATTTCTATAGCTTCCCGTATTTTCCGCTGAACGAAGAACTTTTCTCGCGCCAGTACGGTTACCCTATCAAATCTTACATAGTGCGTCGTGTCCGAATCCAATACGTACATACCGAAACATGTCGAACGCTATATCGACTTAATACGTGAGTAACCCGCTTAAAATACAAGAAGAATTGTCTAAATGTGTATCTCCTACAGACTCTTTTGGAGTACCTAACTTTCGTCAGAACTGTAGTCACCCGTTTCGTCATTGAGACTAGAATAATGTTTGTTCAAACCTGCTGTTGTATAGGTGCTAAAGGCCTTCATTTGGTGTGATGATTTCTGGGTAGAACTTGTCCACTACCTCTCACTACGCGATGATTCGCCCAGCTTTATATGCTATTTTACAAGCATCTAAACCAAGTTCAAGTAGTTAAACACCAACAAAATTCACTCAAAAAGATATAATTTAACGTAAACAGTCAGTATCAACCAGAAATAGGGTTTATTCACAATTATATGAGCAAAGCAATGACTAAGTACGAAGGAAATTACTCAAATAATAGGTGTAAACATGCTTCGGTTTTCTTAATTTATCGTAACCAAAATCACGGTGTATTATTATAAAACGACAGTGGACATGTTTGTTAACAAAACCGCAACACAAAAATATATATAAACTGTAAAAATAATTACTTATGATTTTTTAAACAATCCGTAAAATTGCGTTTGCGCTCGAAATTTGGCCACATTTCACGAGCCAACTCCCGGTGACACTCGCGGGGCTACTGCGCAAATTTCCATACAAAGAGGTCGGCTGCCCTATGCAGAAATCAAGTATCTGCTTTTTGCCAAATTTTACAGTAGAGCGAAAAAACGATTTTGTTTTATTTTTCCTGATTATATGCTTATTAATTAATTGATAGCCTTTTAAACAGACGAACTTTATTATACTAGATATCATTAATAGTGTACTATAATTTTTTCTTCAAAATGGTTAGCACAATCATTTTAAAATACAAAAACAGCTTTCTGCGTAGAATGCGATAAGAAAATTTTAAAGCTTTTCTACAAGAAAGCAAGTATCTTGAACTGTTTTCATTTAGCTTTGGTAGGCTTCTTATTTTTAACTGTATCTAAAACAAAAACTACAGAACGGATTTTCATGCGGTTTTCACCAATAAATAAAATGATTCTGCGGAAAGGTTTTGGTATATAATTTGTTGAGATCTTGTTTAAATTGGTTGAAATATCTCAATTTTTGCTAATCAAGTCGGACAAAATTCTGCTGGCTGAGAGCTTTAATCGAAAACGCTGCCCAAACTGTTTGAGCTGTATCAAAACAATGTATCGCGAAATTGTGTATCTTTCATAGACATACAAAAAAGTCAGTAATAGCATATGTCTATCTTTTAAGGATAAATAACTATAACCATTTTTATGACAGCCCCGTGCGCAGCCGGGGCGGGCCGCTAGTAGATAGGTACCTATATGTATACAATGTATACATTTTAGATAGATGCCTTTAATGTAGTGTATGTCATGCTTGTGTAAATTAGGTTTTAATATAAATGCAATATTGGAGTAATACACGGAAAAGAAGCTCTGGTTGTGTTTGAATGCAAGTTGTTAATCTTAAGAAAGATTATAGGTTTAAGAGGTTTATCTGTCACGAAGAGTTCAAAAATACTCCTGAAACTTAATCAAGTACTTACGTTGTGGGAGACTATTTAAATAATAAAAAAACCTCGAAAGCGATTTCCCGTGGAACGCACAATATTAATTAAGTACAGTAGGTAGGTGCCTAAATACTCGGAAGACAAAAAAAATAATGAAAGTTATAGTCTTCCTTAATTATAATATCTAATAGGGAACTTGATTGTAGTTAAAATAAAATATTTTATACCATGCACGAAATAAAGCATAAGAATTATGAGATAAGCCAGGGTAGAAATATATGTATAAAGTTACTGAGTTGACCGTGACGTCACTTAATTCAATGTCATATAAATTCCATTATTAGCAAGTCTTTCAAATTCGTTTTGACAGTTCTTAAAAAGAAGCTGATTTGACTACGAGGCTAGTAGCCTATTTATCAACTAACCAACATGCAATAATTATGTAAACGTGTATTCGGTATATGTATTTTCGTATTTTGTATAAAAGAAGTTACATATTAAATAAGACAAGTTCCTTGTGCTTTTACTGTTTAGATACATCTGGTTGTTTTTTAATACTAAGACAATTTCTACCCGAAACCCAAATTAATACATGTATTAGTAATTACAAGCTTTTGACATCATAACAAAATGATAGACGCCGAAGTCAAGTAACTTCGCAATGAATATAAATAGTTCTACGCTGAAGTCAAGTAACTTATCAATAAATATCAATATTTCTACGCTGAAGTCAAGTAACTTCGCAATCAATATCAATATTTCAACTCTGAAGTCAAGTAACTTAGCCATCTAATATGAATTGCAAGTATCTTTCGCAAGATACTCGATTTCAAGATAGAAATAGGGTAGATACTTGACTTTAGCGTAGAATACCCCGTTAAAAAAAGATACTTGAATTTTTTTAAGTTCTGTATTTTGAAAAATATACATTATAAAAATTTCAAAAAAATACTAAAAGATGTATTTTGAAAAACTGAATCGAAAGATGTAAAAAAACATTTTTTGGAAAATTTTGAGATACTTGATTTCTGCGTAGGGCAGCCGAGGTATTCTATAGCATACGCGTCACAAAAAGGTGAACTCGATCTGTGACGCCACAGCATATTTTTTAACTGCGATAAAACTATGTAATGTTGCAGTATGCATACTATGATTCTAGTGAATGGTAGAGGAAATGTTGGTGAATAATATTATACTGTGAACAAGAAGATTACTAAGCAAACAGACGCAGAAATTCAAACCAAATAACACGTTCGCGGACGCGTATTCTATAGCATACGTTTTTGTACTCCTTCTGGTGACGCGTATGCTATAGAATACGCGTCCGCGAACGTGTTAAATTGTGGCGTAGGCGAGAGGCTGGCAACCTGTCACTGCAATGTCACAGTTTCGTTTTCTTTCAACCCCTTATTTGCCAAGAGTGGCACTGAAGCTTTAGTAGTTTCATGTGTTCTGCCTAGGCGTGATTGTATGTATATAATATGTAATTTATTTATGTAAATTACATATAATATGTAATTTATTTATGTAAATTACATATTATGTCTTTGTTACTAGTAAATAAGTGCCTAATGTTAAGGTAGATTTATTTTTGCTCAGTGTTCACTGAGAGAAATTTGCATTGTGAATTTAACAAGTTCGACTTGTTGCGGTTTATCCGTTTGAATCAACCAAACGTATGTTTAAAACAATATGTGTCAGGTTGTTTTTATAAAATCGACTTGTTGATTCAAATATATTGCCGATTCAAATGACAAGTAGCTTGTTGTTTGAACCAAAGAGCACGTAGGCGCTATTTTAACCAAAAAACTTGTTGAACGAACATGAAAACTGGTTGTATTTTCTCTCAGTGTTGCCTAGCAGAAATGTTCACCAGCCGCCACTGGTACTTACTAACTACAAAGTCTCAGGTAGATCCTAGGATTTAAGACCAAAGTTTTAAACTTAGTAATTGGATAGGTCTAAGTTCATTTGCGAGCTGTACCACAAATCGGATTAGGCAAAGAGCTCTGAAGTGACTTCTCACTAAATTTGAGACGAATTTGTTACGTAAGGTACCTAAAATGGAAATTTCTACTTCAATTCTAAGGTATAGGTAATTAGAGTAAGATTAATCCGGATAAGAATGGTCGTGGGGTGTGGGACTTGTCTTCACATTACTACCTGTTACCTACATATTGATTTATCATGGTGATCATATTATAATCAAAGGTTA
Organism: Leguminivora glycinivorella; assembly: GCF_023078275.1. Classification (NCBI taxonomy): domain Eukaryota; kingdom Metazoa; phylum Arthropoda; class Insecta; order Lepidoptera; family Tortricidae; genus Leguminivora; species Leguminivora glycinivorella. The sequence continues at coordinate 10,883,862 of NC_062990.1, forward strand.
GCTGGAAGAAATCCCTTAAAGGGATAAGTTTGCCTTTATACTGTCTATCCTGTGTCACATGAATTATGTCATGTACCATGTTTTGTACAATAAAGAGTTTATACATACATACGTACATACATAATTTGGTCTGCTTTAAAATTTACTACTTGTCAGAGGAGTAAAAGGAACTGATAACGGCCAGTTTGACTTAGTGGGTAGTGCACAATGCCTGCTGAGCCGGTGGCTCGATGTTCGAATCCCGGTAAGGAATTTGTATGAAGTACACAAATTGTGAGTGTGTTGTGTGTAAATCGTCCCACGTTGTGGGTTACCATTAAGGCGAGGTTTACTTGTAGTATCTTTATATGAATAAACTGACGAAGCGGCTTTATAGCAATTGACAAAGTGGGACGTTTTCCCGTGCACACTCACAAATATTTGTTCTTGAGTCTTAGTTTCTCTATGTATGGACATTTTTAGCAACACGTATTTTGTACTATTTCAAAGAATACTTGACACAATCGAATTCACTATTACTAGCTCCGATGAAAACGAGTTCGTCTAGTAATACCAGTAATACAGAAATATTTTGTTTGTTTTAATAACGTTTACACATGTAGGTATATCACGTCACAGACTTAGCGAGAATAGTAAAAGTACTATAATATAGTTTAATTTGATTGTAAAATGAAATTGCATGCGACTTATATTGTAAAAAAAAAATAGTTTAAAAAATGTTGTATCAACCACGTTTACCTCTCCTATAGCAGTTCTGCATGCATAGGCTTGGAGATTTGTTTATAGTTTATTAGCAGAACTAAGTTACTTTCTGTGGGCCCCCTTACATCTGGCATGTATTGTAATACCCATCCATAAAAGATAAAATAAAAATCGTCATTTTTTTCCGTTCAGTATCAATGACATTTCTTGTATTTAGATTTAGATATTGTACAATACTGCCATAAAAATAAACCAGATTAGTATTATTATTAAATGTTAATGATTTATGAACTAAGACATTATTTTTGTACAAACAGGAGAACCTCAAAAAATGGTCTGACTAGACGAAGACATATACATCGGGGCTAGAATCGATGCTAACTGTACCCTATAGATACAACAGTCTGTATTGAAAACCTAACGTTCAACTCAGCCGCCCAACTTTCCCAGAACTTATGTTAGCCTAAGGGCTACGCCACACTAGCGTCTATATAGCGTCGGCGTCTAAATATCGCCATGGATAATGGTATTGCAGCCGGCCTGGGTACGCAGTTAAATGCACAAGATTACTGATGTGCCGACGGAAAGTTTCCAAAATTCTGAAATTTTCACATAGGAAAACTTCGGAAACTTTCCATACTTTATATGGACAATTTTATTGTATGGATAGAAACTTTCCATTTCATAAATTTAAATTCCCTTTATTTTTCGTGAAAGATTCGTGACTTTTTCAAGAAATTAAATATTTTTTGGGAAAGTTTCCGCAACTTGCACACAAGATAATATGTGTTTCGTAGTTATCTATCGTAGTGTCTAAATCAACGATCGTTAGACGTTAGTGTGAAGAGGCCCTAATCAATAGTTGGAGCACTTCCAGTGTTGACTCTGGATAAACTTCGATTGAGTATTGTTCAATCATCGTTAATTTAGATTGAGGAGTTAGGAGTTGATGCTATTATGTTGATATGGGTAAGGATTTGATGACTACTAATAATAGATTATTCTCGTTATATATTTTGCGTAGAAATAAGTGCCTAATACTTCGATATTCTTATCCAACCAACATTTTCTGCGTTTTCATGGGACAATCTTCTAAACACAGTAAAAATACGAAGTCATTTTTAGGGTTCCGTAGTCAACAAGGAACCCTTATAGTTTCGCCATGTCTGTCTGTCCGTCCGTCCGTCCGTCCGTCCGTCCGTCCGTCCGTCCGTCCGTCCGTCCGTCCGTCCGTCCGTCCGTCCGCGGATAATCTCAGTAACCGTAAGCACTAGAAAGCTGAAATTTGGTACCAATATGTATATCAATCACGCCAACAAAGTGCAAAAATAAAAAATGGAAAAAAATGTTTTATTAGGGTACTCCCCCTACATGTAAAGTGGGGGCTGATATTTTTTTTCTTTCCAACCCCAACGTGTGATATATTGTTGGATAGGTATTTAAAAATGAATAAGGGTTTACTAAGATCGTTTTTTGATAATATTAATATTTTCGGAAATAATCGCTCCTAAAGGAAAAAAAGTGCGTCCCCCCCCCTCTAACTTTTGAACCATATGTTTAAAAAATATGAAAAAAATCACAAAAGTAGAACTTTATAAAGACTTTCTAGGAAAATTGTTTTGAACTTGATAGGTTCAGTAGTTTTTGAGAAAAATACGAAAAACTACGGAACCCTACACTGAGCGTGGCCCGACACGCTCTTGGCCGGTTTTTTAAGTTCATAATATATTTATATATACATACATAAACTCACGTCTGTATTTCCATAAGGTGGAGGCAGTGTTCATGAAGCTGCTCAAGTTTTAGTACCATTTGTAGCCGTTATATACTAATATTACCCGTGTGGTGACGGGTTAAGAATTTCACCACCCCCTTTCTTTCCGTGGGTGTCGTAGAAGGCGACTGTGGGATATGGGATAAATTGTGGCGTAGGCGAGAGGCTGGTAACCTGTCACTGCAATGTCACAGTTTCGTTTTCTGTCAACCCTTTATTTGCCAAGAGTGGTACTGAAACTTGAGTAGTTTCATGTGCTCTGCCTACCCCTTCATGGGATACAGGCGTGATTGTATGTATGTATGTATGTAGACATAGACATAGACATTTTATTAATAATATTATAAATATTACACGTTCATCAATAAAATTATTTAACAGCAATTAAATTAAGATTATTACAATTTCAGTCTAGTTATAATTTTGAATATTTAATTGTATACTAATATTGATAGGTTGCCAGTCCATCGCCAATTCGTCGCACCGCTATTGACTATGTAGTCATGTATGTGGGATATGTATCCCACAGGTGACTTCTATAGACATGAACGACACGCTGCTAGATTTACTGCCAAAGGGATTACGGGTCAGTAAGCCATCTGTCAGTTTCCAGAGCTTATTGATCGGACAGCGTAGGTCTAATACGGTTTAACTCATTTTGTTTTTTGCATGCCACTGTCCCCAATGAAAGCGAAAAAGCGAGCTATCAGCGGTAATAAAAGACAGTCGCTTTTAAATAAAAGAGAGAGCCAGCGATGTATAAGTGAAGTGCAATTAAGTTGCGGAAACTATCCAAAAAAATCTTAAGGCTGCTTTCGAGAAAACCGTCAAAATAATGCAAAATTGATAGTTTTAGTCGGTGAAATACTACACTTTCCGTTATCTAATAGATATATTCAATTCAAGTTTCAATTATAGCATCTTATTATCTTGATACTTATAAGACTGGATTTTAGAAAACTTACTCACTAAATTAATTACGATTTTTTCTCTGATGCACGTTTAGGAAAACCCGCGTATAGCGCTGGATTAGTCGATCTTATTTGTAAAATTTGGACAATTTGGAATACTGAAACTGGTAAATTTATAATACGTGTATCATGTACTACAAACTTCTCAGACTACATATTCATTATAAGGTTTTTAAAAAGAGTAAACAAGGCTAAGACGAATTCAATTTTTTTTAGAAATTACCTAAAATTAAGTGACAATTTCTTTGAAAATCTACATCACATCGGAGTTATTTTCGTAAAAAATTAATCTGCAAAGTTTACTTAAATTGCTCTTATGCCTTAGTGATTATAAATTTCTATTATATATGTTTGGCAATTTTTTGAAAACGAGCCTTCCCCGTCACAATGATTGCCACTTCTGGACATTTTCTCATATTTTGTTAGACCAAGTAGAAAAAGTCCTATAATATGTTATATATTTGTAAACTACTCGGAAAGCTCTCTAATTTGATACCACACACGGTATGATTAAGAGCTCGGTTGCGATTTCACTATTTTTCACATGAAAGCCCTCTTAAATAAATTGTCCATACAAAGTATTGAGAGATTCCGAAGTTTTTTAAAAGAAAGAAAGAAGAAGAAGAAAGAAAAAGCATTTATTAGCACAAAATACATATCAATAACTAACTATCTTAAACTAAAACTAGTTACAAACAAAAAATTATAAGTTGCGCTAAATGGTCCTTACTCAGCTAGGTTTTTTTTTTTTTATACTACGTCGGTGGCAAACAAGTATACGGTCCGCCTGATGTAAAGCGGTCACCGTAACCTATGGACGCCTGCAACTCAAACAGTGTCACATGCGTGTTGCCACCCCATTAGAAACTTGTACACTCCCTTTTGCTGTGTTAAGTACACAGCAAAAAGGAGTGTACAAGTTCCAAGGAGGGTTCGGGTTGCCGACGACTCAAAGGACAATAGACGGAACAAGTTAGTTCCGTAAGTCCTCCCGTCATCAGCACACCGCACCCTCGTTGAGCTCTGGCAGCCTTACTCACCGGCAGGAACACAACACTATGAGTAGGGTCTAGTGCTATTTGGCTGCGGTCTTCTGTAAGGCGGAGGTACTTCCCCAGTTGGGCTCTGCTCTAGATTCGAGCGAGACGATATCCGCTGTGCTGTGCCCTACCACACAAAGCGGAATATCATTCGCTATGCCCTACCTCCTAGGTGTCACGGTATGGGCCACATGGCACTCTCCGCAACGCTGGTTTTCTGTGAGGCCTAGAAGATGGACTAGGTGGCACTAAGTAAATGGACTATGTACAATTTAGACGATAATGAGAAACTTTTGAAGAATTTTGGATACTTTCCGTTGGCACCAGTATGTATAAGTTCAGCGAACAAAACTTTGGAAGATTCAGGTTCCAGTAACCGTTTGGGTGTTTTGTTCACTATCACCATACGATGAATGTTTGTCGATATTTACTCGATAACCTTATATACAATCAAAGAAAGGTACAGCGGGACAAATCTCGACTGGGGGCAAATGTAACTCGTCCATTTTTACCATATTTTACAATGTTTGCATTACTAAATAGTGTCCAACGGTTATATAATTATGGTAGGCGTGTATAGTGGATACATGTAGAATTCAACATCATAGTGTAATAATGGAAAAAATGGATTAGATACAATTGCCCCCAGTCGAGATTTGCCCCACTGTACCTTATAGCCAAACAAACCTTACTTCGTTCGGGCAATAAAATTATTACGAATAACAATAAAAAGAAGAATTAAATTTAAGAATTTCACCACCCCCTTTCTTCCCGTGGGTGTCGTAGAAGTCGACTGTGGGATTTCTTTTAACCCCTTTTTGCCAAGAGTGGCACTGAAACTTTGCAGTTCATGTGTTCTGCCTACCCCTTTACGGGATGTAGGCATAATTATATACATGTATGTAACAATAAAATTATATTCCTCTAAGCACATAATTTTTGATGCGTAAATATAACCCCAATTTTCGTTTTTTTCCCAAAACACTTTTTTCCTTTTTTCCTTGTCAGTCAGACGAGTGATATTAAATTGTCGACGGCTCAACCCGCATTTAAGGACTTCTATAGAACGATACTGGACTGGAATACTAAGTATTTTGGGTTTGTACTAGGGTTCGCGGTAGCGCCCGGGTTTCGTGTACGTAGGGCCTAGGGTGCGTGTAATTACGGTCCGAGTACCAGTGTAGCCTTTGTGTGATGCTTTTGAGATGTGTGCTAGGGAATTCACGTGATAAACGATAAAATGTCAGGCCGTCCTTTTTGCACTATTTGTAAGTGCGATAGAGACGCACAGATGCGATAAAAAATGAAAATGAAATATTTATTTTTCAAGTAGGCATATTACAATGCGCATACGAACGTCAAATAAAGCTACGCCGGCTCTAACTCTACGCCTCAGCCTCGAGAAGATTTCAGTCCCCCCTCAGTTGGGAGGGGGGTATCCACTATGGGACCGGCAAAACTCGGCGGGCCACTTCTTTTCAAAACATTACATCTTATAATTCTTATAAAGTTTATCCAACTACTGTACTACGCTTGCAGGATACCATAGACTGTATTAAGAACAAATGTAGGTACATAACTAGGCGGCTCTCAATTAACTGTGAGTTTTTTTTCGAGCATATCATGCGTTCTAATAGGGATGACGACTACATAAAAAAAATCATTCTATTTAGTTCGTCAGTTAGATCGTCCAAAAATACTGAACACATATTTTTCACTTTTTCTAATTAATGAAAAAATATAAAGATATAGAGCATCAAAGTTCCGGAGTGGGGGCTTGTGACGTCACTTCTAAGTAAAAATTGTACTTTAACGTGATGACGTCACGCGAAACTTCAACGCACTGTACCGTCGTCATTTTTTGTTTACGAGAAAAAAGAAAAAAAATACTTGTCTAAAATTCTTTGATAATCTAACTGACGGACTAATTAGTTTTTAGTCGTCTCGCCTATTCTAACTAGCACACTCTCGAAAGGAACTTTTATATTAGGCAAAGGCCAACGCTCTAGGGGTGGAATACGTATGTGGGTTTACATCATGAAAAACGCTGTGGTTCCATATAGAAGGCAATCCATACGGTATTGGTCACGATCTTCAACCATTATGTAGAGATCCGTGTAGTACGTGTACGTGGGTTAACGGATTCCAATCACACGCACGCACTATGACGGGTTCGTGTAGGTTCGGATAGTACGGGGCTAAAAACACGATCGCACGGGTTCCCGTGTTGAACGAATATACGGGAGCCCTAGTTTGTTAAATCTAGTTTAACCCGTATTAGAACCGGACCTGAAAGTCGCTAACACGATTTTGTACTGCTAGGAAAATTTACTACCCAATAACGATCAAGAAATAACGCTTTTGAGCGCCGGTCTAGCGGGTGATGATTTTGGTAACATTCATGCAGACACATACATACATAAACTCACGCCTTTATTCCCAAAGGGGGCAGTCAGAGCACATGACACTGCTCAAGAATTTCACCACTCTTTCTTCTCGTGGGTGTCCCAGAAGTCGACTGAGGGATATGTTTTAATTGCGATGTGGGTGATGCGCTAGCAATCTGTCACTGCATTTTTTTAAATTACATATAAATGAACTTACTCTTGGCCACAGACTAGCCAAAGGCAAAGACGTAGCCTACGGTGGAGTGAGCTCGCCCAGAAGATGTTCCCCCTAGATTTGCCGGGTTGTTTCCCTTCAACCCCTTTTTTGCTTAACTGACAAGTGGCACGGAAACTTGAGTAGTTTCATGTGCTTCGCCTGCCCCTTTTTGGAAAACAGACGTGTTTATTTATGTATGTATATCGCGCAAAGCGGCTTCAGCTATCAAACCCTGGCAGACAATAATTAAGGACGGAGCAAATGCGAAGCCAAACTGTACAATAGCTTGGCATCTATTGTTCTAGTTAATACTGTCATGGTATGGTGCAAGTGTTATATTGTTGTTGCTTTGATAGGAGTTCTACAGTCCAACGAAGTTATTGCACCAACAAATAACTTTGAAAAAGGTTGAATAATAGATAGATAGATAGAATACTCTTTATTGGCACACCTCAGCAAAAGATACAAAATATACAGTGGAGACAAAACAAATTATTATAAAAAGCGCTGGTGGCCTAGCGGTAAGAGTGTGCGACTTACGATCCGGAGGTCGCGGGTTCGAACCCCGGCTCGTACCAATGAGTTTTTCGAAACTTATGTGCGAAATGTCATTTGATATTTGCCAGTCGCTTTTCGGTGAAGGAAAACATCGTGAGGAAACCGGACTAATTCCAATAAGGCCTAGTTACCCTTCGGGTTGGAAGGTCAGATGGCAGTCGCTTTCGTAAAACTAGTGCCTATGCCAAATCTTGGGAGTAGTTGTCAAAGCGGACCCCAGGCTCCCATGAGCCGTGGCAAATGCCGGGATAACGCAAGGAGGATGATGACAAAACAAATTATTATAAATAGAGGCAGATAATGTGCAGGCGATCGATTTTTCGCCGAATTCGCCGTTCGAAAGTCTGTGGAAAACGACGTAATCCTATTTTTGAAAAAGAACGGCTAGTAATTGGTAATGGCCACTCGTTTTCGATTCTGTTAGTAGAATTTAAATCACTAGTAGTGGAGATATTATTGAACGAATTTCACGAAATCGAATGGCCGAGATTCAAAAATGGGCCCCCAGGTCCGGGACAATGCAGGGTCAAGTTATCATCAGAAGAATCGTCATCGAATGGAAATTACTTAGATTCACACCACCTGTCACATATTCATAGCTTCAACTAAAGGCCTTTAAGATGGTAAAACAATCTGCAAGGTTTGAAGGTTGTATCGGGTCTTGAAATACTGGTAGCGGCAGTTCATTCCACAGTTTCGTTATGAGATTTTATAAAATAGTGTCAAGCTAGTTCAGTTCAGAATTTGCGGTAAGGAATGTTACAAGTCTAGTAAAATAGCAAAATAATTCTTAGATGAAAATCGGAATCTAAACAAACATGAACTGATTTAAACTTTTACGATTTATACTCGAACACTATATGTCGTAAGTATTATTTATTATTATCATCAGATATCGGAGCGCAGCATATTAGGCGTAAAATTAATGGATCGTATCCGGAACACTGCGCTGCGCTCCAAGACAAAAATTGTCGATGTGGCTCGGAAAGCGGCCAAGCTAAAGTGGGACTGGGCTGGACACGTCTGCCGCATGCCGAGTGAGCTGTGGGCTAAGATTGCCACAGAGTGGCAACCCGGCCTAACGCGAGGATCCGGCAGACCCCGCCGGCGATGGCGGGACGACTTGGATTGCTTCCTTAACAACTGGCCCGAAACTGCCCGAGATCGGGAAGATTGGAAAAAGAGGGGGGAGGCCTTTGCCCAGCAGTGGGACATAACAGGCTCCTAATAATAACTAATAATAATAATATCATCAGATACTTGACACTAACTTATATGTATACTAGCCTTTGGCCGCGGCTTCGCTCGCTCAGGGGACAAAAAGTAGCCTATGTCACTCTCCATCCCTTCCACTATCTCCACTTAAAAAATCACGGCAATTCGTCACTCCGTTTTGCCGTGAAAGACGGACAAACAAACAGACACACACACTTACCCATTTATAATATTAGTATGGATTATACATAAGGGTCTCCCGCACACTTATAAAATAATTTATTATATATGCAAACGGCAAAAAAAATAGAAATATTTTTTCGAATTTAACTAAAAGGTGTTTCCTGCTAATGATAGGTTCATAATTCATAACGACGTGTCGAAGTTGACGGAAAACAAAAAAACCGGCCAAGTGCGAGTCGGGCTCGCGCACAAAGGGTTCCGTAGCAGCAAACCAAAATTACAGTTAAATCAACCTATCTCAAAAACTATAAGAGATACTTTGATCAAACCAAAAATCGTTGAAAGAGTTAATTAGCATGCATCACCTCTATTTTTTTTAGAATTTTATACCCCGTAGTTATAAAAATAGAGGGGGGGGGACATACTTTTTACGACTTTGAGAGCTGATATCTCAAAAACCGTTCACTTTAAGAAAAATGTTTTTTAGAAAACTTTATATCATTTTAAAAGACCTTTCCATTGATACCCCACACGGGTATGTACATCGAAAAAAAAATTTTCATCCCTCAGTTACATGTATGGGGGGCCCCACCCCCAATTCTTTTTTTTACTATTTAGTGTCATAATTTTGTAGCGGTTCATACAACACATATTCCCATCAAATTTCATCACTGTAGTACTTATAGTTTCCGAGTAAATCGGCTGTGACAGACGGACAGACGGACAGACGGACAGACGGACAGACGGACATGACGAAACTATAAGGGTTCCGTTTTTGCCATTTTGGCTACGGAACCCTAAAAAACACGGTGTATAAGTAGCCTACCGGCAAACGTGTCCAAGCCTAAGTCGCCTTATATTAACCCATCTCATAATAATCCAAGAGCCCTTAAGATGCAAACTACCCGCCTACTCCTTATTTGCATTTCTGCTTACACATTGTTCCCTGATTTAAAAGCAGCTTGTTCAAAGACATGTATCAAAATAGACACCGCTAAACGTAGAGTGATTAAAGACATAATAATAATAATATTCTTTATTGTGCACCATACAGAAAAAAAAAATACACAAGATGGATCACGCTTAATAACTAGGTAACAACAGGCGGTCTTATCGCTAAGAAGCGATCTCTACCAGACAACCTTTAGGTAGCAGGAAACAATGAAAATAGATCATTAAACGGGTAGTGCCGATATATATAAATTACAATGAATAAAGTATTATATATAATATAGTACATAAATACATACATAAAGATATATAATAATAAATACCTGTATAATATATAAATACTATATACCTACTTAAATACGTACATATACATAAATATATTACATTTAATAAGTAAATAAAGGCAGATTAAGGCAGCGACAAGTAATGAGATTTTAAGAGAGATTTAAAAACGGGGAGGGATTTAGCAAGTCTGATGTTTAATGGCAAAGCATTCCACAACCGAACAGCACGAAAGGTGAAAGAGTTCACGTAAAATTTGGAGGAAGAAGTTGGCGGAGCAAGGAGATGTTTTTCGGCACACCGAATGGAAGAAAGATAGTTGAAACGCTCTTTTAGATAACGAGGGGAAGAAGGATTAAAAAGAATATTATATAGAAGTACAAGAATGTGAGAGTTTCGACGGTGGCGAATAGGAAGCCACTTCAGCTGCGTACGAAATTCAGAAATGTGGTCATATTTTCGCAAGCCAAATATAAATCTGATGCAGACATTTTGAAGGCGATCAAGTTTATTTAGCTGGTCCGCTGAAAGATCAAGGTAACAGATATCCGCATAATCTAATATAGGAAGAAGGAGAGAATGAGCAAGCGCAATTCTGGTAGCGAGCGGCAAGAAGTTACGAAGCCTACGTAGTGACCCCAGGGAAGCAAACATCTTCCTACCAATCTCACTTATCTGTGGTATCCATGACAGTGTCCGGTCTAATGTAATCCCGAGATTCTTTACCTGGTACGAGTATGGAATGGAAACACCATCAAACGCTATGAAGGGTAGATTAGGAAAGTCAATTCGAGAAATGAGCTGAGAACTGCCTAAAATTATAGCTTGCGTTTTAGATGGATTGACTTTCAGCCCATGACGTTTGCTCCAACTGGAAATGTGCTCCAAATCCCGGTTTATAGAGCCGATACACTGTGGCAGATCGTTAATCACGCACTGGGAGTAAATTTGGAGGTCATCGGCATAAAGGTGGTAAGAAGAGGAAATATCAGTAGTTATGTGATTAATGAAGATAGAAAATAAAAGAGGGAGAGCACACCGCCCTGCGGAACGCCGGACAATGTGCTACACCAAGAAGAAATGGAAGAGTCTACCTTTACTCTCTGCCGACGACATTCTAAATAACAATGAAACCAGTTAATAGTCGCAGGAGATATGTTGACAGCAGACATTAACGCAAGTAAAACATCGAAATCAACAGTGTTAAACGCATTGCTGAAATCTAACAAGCTCAATACGGTGAGCTTACGGTTATCCATACCGGCACGAACATCATCGGTAATTTTAACTAAAGCCGTCACTGTGCTGTGTCCGGAGCGGAAACCAGACTGAAGGGGATTCATAAGCTCGTGTCTGTTTAAAAAGGAGGTAAGTTGGTGATGCACAAGGCGCTCGAGAACTTTTGAAAGGAATGGGAGGATGGAGATAGGGCGATAGTCAGAAAAAGAGGCAGGATTAGATTTTTTGGGTAAGGGAATAACGTCTGCATCTTTCCAGAGGGAAGGAAAAGAACAAGAGGAAATAGAGTAGTTAAAAATATGAGTGATGATAGGAACAAGTATATCAAGTAAAGGAATAATCATTTTACGGCTTACGCTATCGACACCAACCGCATTGGAAGAGATAGCAAGAACTGTCTTCCTGACATCATTCTCAGTCAACTGAGCAAGAGAGAAGGGAGAAAAATGGGGATTAGACATTTTAGAGATATTTGAAAGAGTATCGGCTTTAGTTGGACCAGTAAACGAAGAACAGGTTGAGAAGTGCTGATTCAGTTGGTTAAGGTCAAGGTTATTATTGCTGAGCCTTTGTGAAGATTTCCCCACTCCTAACGTTTTCAAAAACTTCCAGACCTTGGCTGGCTCACCATTCTCAACCGCACCGTGAATATGTCGCCTCTGAGCATCACGGCAAACTGTACTACAACGGTTACGGAGGGCATGGTACTTGGCTTTATTTTTCTCCGTTGAGTTGCCCTTATACCTTGATTTTGCTAAGTTCTTTTTAGTAATCAGAGATCTAATTTCGTCAGTCAGCCACGGGGCCGGTACATGCTTAACCTTCACTGGGCGTATTGGAGCATGGACATCATAAAGATTAATTAATGCGGAGTTAAAAAGTGACACTTTATCGTCTGCACTACTAGCCCGCAGGATAGGACTCCAATCTACCATCATTGCATCCTCGCGAAGCTTCTCGATACTCATTTTACCAAAATTGCGCTGCAATAGAACTTTCGGTTTAAGTTTAGGAGGGCGAATTTTATAAGACAAAAACAGCAAATTATGATAAGAAAATGCATCCGCCGCAACTTGGGAAAAGTTAGCAACATGATCAGGAGAGGAAACCAGGGCTAGATCTAAAAGTGAAGGAGAACAGTTTGGAAAGTAGTGAGTGGGACCAGATGGTAGAATAACCAAATTACAGGCTTCAACAAGTGCTTTCAGAGAATTAGCACGAAAATCATTTTTTAGCAAGCACGTGTTGAAGTCGCCCATAATAATATGGTGGTCGTAGGATGGCATTAGGTCTTCTAAAAGCTTTTCCAAAGAAGCAAAATAGTTTACCTGAAGAGAAGGAGAGTAAAAGACGCCGAGAAGAATTTTAGAGTGTGATAAGGTAAGCTCAAGAAATAAATATTCTGCAGAATCAGAAGTAGACGATTGATTAAGAGACAAGTTTACAATAGAATAAGGAATATTAGAGCGTAAATATATAGCAACCCCACCCCCACCTCTGGGGAAGCGGTCATTACGTACAAGACAAAAGCCAGGTAAAGAGTAAGTGGTGGAAGGTAAACATGGCTTGAACCACGACTCTGAGACTAGTATAGCGTCAACCTTGCACCGCTCAAAAGTTAGTAAAAAGTCATTGTAATGTGCGGGAATGCTTTGCGCATTTATAACTCCGTATAGACAGATAAATTCTAAGAAAAAAACGTACCTCAGTACCATATAGAAAAAGGTACGGTGGCCTAGATGGCATTACACCTTTGGGGTACGCTCAGCTAGATGGCGCCAATATTAATATTTGACATTTTAACACATATCAAGCTAAGAGTATGGGCCAAATTGACAAAACTGAGGTTCAAAAGTTTTAAGCCTGTGTCAAGATATGGCAGTCTATGCACTGTGATTTCTCATTTTACTTTGACAGTAACTCTATAATACTCAATCCTCTTTGCAGTGATATATAAGGCTGAGAAAAACGCACGTCATTTAGAAAATTCTATCCTTTTTTAGGGTTCCGTAGTCAACTAGGAACCCTTATAGTTTCGCCATGTCTGTCTGTCCGTCCGTCCGTCCGTCCGTCCGCGGATAATCTCAGTAACCGTAAGCACTAGAAAGCTGAAATTTGGTACCAATATGTATATCAATCACGCCAACAAAGTGCAAAAATAAAAAATGGAAAAAAATGTTTTATTAGGGTATCCCCCCTACATGTAAAGTGGGGGCTGATTTTTTTTTTCATTCCAAGCCCAACGTGTGATATATTGTTGGATAGGTATTCAAAAACGAATAAGGGTTTACTAATATCGTTTTTTGATAATATCAATATTTTAGGAAATAATCGCTCCTAAAGGAAAAAAGTGCGTCCCCCCTCTAACTTTTGAACCATATGTTTAAAAAATTTGAAAAAAATCACAAAAGTAGAACTTTATAAAGACTTTCTAGGAAAATTGTTTTGAACTTGATAGGTTCAGTAGTTTTTGAGAAAAATACGGAAAACTACGGAACCCTACACTGAGCGTGGCCCGACACGCTCTTGGCCGGTTTTTTTTTTTTGTACACTTATTGAAGTGAAACTTCTAATTCGACTGCGTCAAATGCCGCTCACTCAGCGCGTAACATTATATCAGTGTCGTTACGCTCAACGACCCACTCATTCAATTCATTCACTTATTCACTCAGTCAGTGACAGAACAGAAATGAATTGGAATGTGTGTGTTTTATATTTAGATCGAGAGCAAAATGAGTTTATGCTTGTTTTTTCAATAATTTCAGCAAATAGGTAGGTAGCAATGTAAATCAAATATTTAAAACAGTAAAAAGGTGGATGTAACTAAACGCAAAAACGTGATGGTCACTTGACAAAATATTTTTGAGGTTAGGTTATTTGTTTTCACTACTTCCACGCGGAGGGACTTTTTATCTGTGTCAACGTCTGCAAATGCCCTACATAGGTCTAGATTATGTATAACAATTAAGACTCATAAATCGGTCCTAAATTATAGTTATGATTTCGAAATAGCACGCCTAGGTGATTTGCGTATTTAAACTTTTTTTTTTTTTTTTTTTTAATCTTTATTTGGGTAAAAGGCCTTTATCGCTTAGCGATGATGTCGGCCTCATTGTAATTACATAGTGTGATTAATTTCTACAATTAAACAGTTTTATAATCAGATAATATAACTTAATAGCTTGCCTAGATGTGGGTTGAGATAGCAAACTATTACAAATGCCCACGTCAATTAGGTTGATTTTGGTTTGCTTAACAAATGCCCTGCGGTCGGCCCCGATCCGGGCACACTCCACCAGTGCGTGGTAGGTATCTTCTCTTACCCCACAGCTCGAGCAGTTAGGGGAATCTACTACTCTCATTAGGTGTCCGAACACATTAAGTGGCATGTGCCCGGATCGCAGTCGCATACTAGTAACAACAAGTTGTCTGTTTAGCTGAGCATCGTAAAACCAGGGTATTTTGGGCGGTTCACTAACCATAGTTTTATACCATATGCCTTTCTCTTTCGACCTCCTATCAAAATGATCCTTCCAAATTTCGTAGCACTTTATTCTGACGTCTCTTAACAAATCAGTAAAGAAAGGCATATAGTTTACAGATATACCTTCAGTAACCCCAATTTTGGCTAATTTATCGGCGATTTCGTTACCTACGACATTCACGTGTGATGGAACCCATTGGAATTGTATATTCTTGCCGCTACTTAAAAGCATTAAATATATATCCAAAGCAGTGTAAGCTACGGGGAGACCTCGTTCACCAGAGGTGCATCGAGCTAAATGCTGTAGTGCGCTCTTCGAGTCACTGAGCACTACAAAGTTCGTTCCATCACATGACTGTATATATGAGAGCGATTCTGTAATTGCGAATAGTTCTGCCGCCATGATAGAAGTCTTATTGTTTAAGATGAAGGCTGCTGTTATATTAGATTGAGAATCGTAAAATGCCGCACCAACCGCATCTCCTATTTTTGACCCATCAGTGTAAATTTGAATATACCCATTGTATTTTTCCCTAATGGCTTCCATAGTCTTCCGCAGCAAGTCCTCTGAACTATAGTACTTTTTAGGACCCTCGACATTGTTTACAGTTAGGCATATCTGTGTTTTAATATTTATGTTTGTTACCCACGTGGAGAGTGAAAACATTTCTAGTATACGAGAACGCTGAATTGCTTCATTCTGCAACTCATTATGTACTATCACTAATAGCGGCTTTTTTTTGGCATTCCAATATACACTACGGAGGCATGCAGACGCAAGGTCAGCTATGATGGAAATAATCTGACTATTTTCTATCGATTTTGCCTTTAACCAAAATTTTGATGCAAGGTATTTTCTTCTAACTGACAGCGGTGGCAGACACAATTCTGATCATACTCACAATTCTCATCATACGAGTACAGATGTAAATCACAATGACATAGTTCATCATTAATAATTTATTGATTATGATTGACTTATTATGTATAGGTAGATACAACAGATTGTGGCCCGACTCACAATAAAAAAAAAAACCTGTTAGGCAAAAGAACCAGGCCCTGTAGCCGAATGGCATTTCTACAACGCGAAACGAAAACGAAAAGCCGCGAAAGGTAGCCCGGCTCTGTCGCGCAAATACGCAAGAGCGATAGAGATAGATATCTACGAGCGTTTCGTTTCGTGAGCGTTTGTGCATTTGGCTACGCACGCAGTACATGACTCGCTTAAATGCCCAATAGATGCCAATGATTTAAAATTTTGTGACATTATCTGGCTCAAACAAAGCATTGGTACTTTTACCTTACTGTTCCCACCTTTTCCTTAGGTTAGTTTCAGGTGATCTATTTTAATATATGTCTACGATTCCTCATTAACTTTGTACGTAGACTTGAGTGGCATGGCGGATATTTTCTACTCGTTTTATTGCCTTCTCGAGTACCTATTAAAAATGAAATGCTTGCGATGGAATGTTATACGGATAGAGTAGCTATGAGGGTTAGAAGCGCTGGTATGAGTTTACTTGGATCTAGGGTTGCAAAAAAACGGCTTATTTCTGGCTTGAAAAAAAAAAACATAAAAAATATAGGTACCATGAAAAAAAATTTTTTTTTTGGATTGTGTTTTTTTTCTAAAGTACGAAATCTCAAAGCAGTAACTTAATCTTTTTTACGGTTTTTTAGACTTTATGTTAACTATGAAGCGAATTTAATCAAATAACTGTCATTTCTGGTCTTACAAAAGAAACATTTACGAAATCTGTAGTTGGTAGTTGTCGCTATTTACTGTTGGCAACACCACCGCCTCTCCACGCTGCACGCCGCATCGGGGATTCCCCAATAAACGTTTGTATACTGAATGTTAATCGAATTCAAATGTACGTTATTGTTATTGAAACGTTACATATTACATACATACATACAATCATGCCTGTATCCCATAAAGGGGTAGGCAGAGCACATGAAACTACTAAAGTCTCAGTGCCACTCTTGGCAATTAAGGGGTTAAAAAAAAAACGAAAAATTGTGGCATTGCAGTGACAGGTTGCCAGCCTCTCGCCTACGCCACAATTTTAACCCAAATCCCACAGTCGACTTCTACGACACCCACAGGAAGACAGGGGGTGGTGAAATTCTTAACCCGTCACCACACAGGCAAAAAAAAATCATCTGAAAAAATAATCATATTTAGAAAAAAACAATGGTGCTCGGTTTTTTTTTCTTCGTTTTCTTTTTCATAATTATAAAACAAAAAATTGTTTTGTTTTTCCTATTTGGTTCCCTACTTGGATCCCCCACTACGCTCAGGGTTCTATTTTTGAATTCTATCTGCTCCCTTGTTACACAATCTACTGTTTGCGACGATTGTCACCTTCAGCATAACTTATATATTTTATCCAGTTGAATCCATTGTAATCGTAATTAATCTCCACCGTAACCAATAAAAAACAATCGTTAACGTAAGTCAGTCACAAACATAAAACTCCAAATGACTTTGTCGCCTCCCTAAATCCGGTAAAAAAACAATATTTTCTGTCCTCTGGTCGGAAAAGGTCAAATTTCAGGCCGTTGCGTCAGAAGGTTAACGCTAACTATATTTGACAAAGTTTTCTAAAAAACGTATCAAAGGGGGTAGGCAGATAACATGAAATTGCTCAGCATTTAGTGCCACATAGCGATTGAGAGGTTTTTTTTTAATGAAATTGGCAGCAAACGAGCAGTCGAGCCGCCTTATGGTAAGCAGTCATCGCCGCCCATGGACATAAGCAACATTAAAGGAGCCACTTATGCGTTGCCGTCCTTTGAGAACCCCAAATACCTGCTTCTTGAAGAACCCCATGTCATAGCGCAAGGGAAACACCTCAGAAGGTAGCTCATTCCACGACTTGCACGTTCTGAGCAAAAACAAGCGAGAGGCCCGTTTGTTCTTGGTTTGCCACGTGTCGAGAAAGTGAGGATGAACTTTGTTTCTTTGGGAGGTGCGGTGATAAAAGCGCGACGGTGGCACCAAGTCAAAGAGTTCATCAGAACATTCCCCGTTGTACAGACGGTAGAACAACAGAGAGCCAAAATATCTCCGAAGGCTAAGAAAAATAACGAAATGGTAATAGAGGTTAAAAGAAAAAGAAATAGTAATAATTCAGTTACAGGTTGCTTGGCCAACGCCCATACTACAATTTAACCTACTCGTATATCTCTCAGTCAACTTCTACGTCACCCAAGAGAGGAAATGCGTTCTGGCCGTCCATATGGCACTATTTGTAAGTGCGTTAGGGATGGCCAGATGTTTTATCATTTAAGGTAATGGCGCCTATTAACGTGGTACTTAAGGCAGATTTCAAAAGATACCAAAAAATTAAGGGTATCAAAGCTCATTAACGACCACAAATATTTTTTTTATGGAAGAGTATTTATTGAACTATTAGTTTTGAAGAGTTTTAGGATCATTCTAGTTTATTATATGTCATAAAATGATTATTGAAGCCAACATACCTAAATTTTCTATTACCGTGGTAATGAACAGGTTGCAGTTTTATTAACGCGAATTGAGATTTCATTACCGAGGGTATGAATGACAGTGTTTTTCTGCCATCGGTAAATAGAAACCCATCTCAAAATTCGGAGCTTAATACCGACGGTTGAATATACAAATTATGACAAATACATATACCTATACTATCCTCCTTTATGAATACCCACAGAAGACTCAGTTTCACCTAAGAAATCTGTACTTACGGTACACTAAATGTCATATTTTGATACAAGACTAATATGTCGCTCGGTAATAGATACTTCTATAGGAACCCATTACCGACCCAAACAAATATTGCATGGATCGGTAATAGATTCTTATATATTCTATTACCGAGGGTTATCTGATCGTACCATCGGTAATAGGCATAAATTGGAGTATTATAAAATCTAATTCCGACCCATAAAAATAAAGTCATACAGATGTATTTTCATTACAAATCAAAATAAAATATTGCAACCTTATATTAAAACCAAGTTTACATAACTGGTAAGTAAGCATCAGACTTTATGTCAATGTTTAAAAAAATTGACAAATTAACGGTTTTCATAGAAACTACGAAATCAGTCATGAAGTTTTTGCTAAAAATTAAGGTTTTGTTGAATTATTTTCATACCGCGTAAATAGTTCTTTGATAGCGTGAATAGATCAAGATTGAAACAACTGTAAGACATTATATAATTGATCACATATACTTAGAATAAAGCAAAAAGAACTAATATCACTACTTTAACTATTACCGTGGTATACCACAGTAATAGAATCTACTCACGAAATGGCGCCTTTCACCGCTGTCTTTTAATTTCCACTTTAAACACGTTTCCAGGCTAAACAATACGTAAAAAGTACTCAGAAGTCATGTAGAAAACTATAAACAATAATTTGAAATGCATAACTTTCACCTGTTTGCCATAATTATTACGTAAACTACTAAATGAGATTGGAGTTCACTTAGGTTTAGCGTCACACGTCAGTATGACACAACCTCTTCTCGCGGCCCCGTGGCAAAAACTGTCAAATAGCGAGCGTCTTCTTTCATTCACACTCTCTATCGCCTATATGTGCGTTAGTCAACTAAACAGGCTTCCTTTGTGTGAGTGACTTTTTTTAAGAAATTGGTCGGTTTGCCTATAAAATGCGTATTTGCAAATGCGGCGGTAATGGACGTCGATTTCGATACCCGCGTTGATAGCCGCCGTTACCTTATCGCGCGACCATACTTGCCTGCCTGGTAAATGAACTTAGTAGACCCGCCATAGGGTACTTAATTCCGAATGACAGAATTGCTAGGATAATTCCGAAAGGGGAATTTTGATATGATCGAAATAATGGTGATTTTTATGCGACTTTCGTAATTAGACGACCTTATAAGGATTTTCTAATTTGTATAAAGTTGCTAGCAAATGTAATTCTTGTTGTAAGCAAAAATGTGGTACCTATTCCTTGACAAAGTCACATAATACGTGTCTCTCTGTAAGACGGTAAATTCCCAGTAAGGCTACATTGGACCAATAAAACCTTTAAGCCTTCTTGTGCGGTCCAAGTAACAAGA
Organism: Leguminivora glycinivorella; assembly: GCF_023078275.1. Taxonomy (NCBI): domain Eukaryota; kingdom Metazoa; phylum Arthropoda; class Insecta; order Lepidoptera; family Tortricidae; genus Leguminivora; species Leguminivora glycinivorella. Next base: position 10,903,946 of record NC_062990.1, read on the forward strand.
TATGACGTAATTATTTATAATATACAGAGTGGGGCCTGTAACAAAGGCGAAGAATTGAACTCTAGGCTATTCTCCTTGAGGAGTGAGCTGCCCCTGCTTATACTGATCAACATTTGTTCGGCGACTTTTAAAAATAACTTGTATTTTGATTTTTATCACCCTTGAAAGTTTTTTCTAAGAGGTAATGTATTGCGAATTCTGTTAAGTCTACAGTGTGACAGACAAAGTCAATGACAACAATAATGGCGTACATTGAAGCTAATATTTATTTTGTATGAAAAATTAAAAATTTAAAGACCATAATTTTTAAAAGTCACTGAACAAATGTTGATCAGTATAAGCAGGGGCGGCTCACTCCGCGATCCTTTCGCCGCGCTACAAGTACATGCCGGCGGCCGCGAGTTCGTGGCCCATTCACTGGCGACGACGTTCGCGCGGCGCAATAGAATTCAATGTCGTCTGCACGCGTGCGGTCCGTTTGTTAATGTAGGTAAGAATTTAGAATGGCGGCGTTTTGTGAACATCAAAGGAGTGAGCCTTCTGTACTTGTACTATTATATATTCTGTGGTACAAGGAGAATAGCCTACAGTTCAATTTTTCGCCTTTGTTACAGGCCTCACTCTGTATACGTATGTACGTATCACCTAAAATATTGTATTACTTAAGTCGTACAATATGCTGTCCCGCACTCCTCGCTGGCTCCACAAAATACCGGCGCCGTTGGCAACGCGTAGTCGTGGCAACTGCATTGCTGAGTGGAGACCATTTCAGCTTCACATATTCTCAACCTATCATGTTCAATATAATTTTCCTGGAAAGTCGTAAAGTTATACGGTTTTTTAGACTTAATGCTAACTATTTACGAAATCTGTAGTTAGTAGTTATCGCTATTTACTGTTGGCAACACCACCGCCTCTCCACGCGCTCCACGCCGCATCGAGGATTCCCCAATAAACGTTTGTATAATGAATGTTTATCGAATTAAAATGTACGGTATTGTTATTGAAACGTTACAAATCACGAAAAACCATTATTGTCGTATTATTTGTTCATCTGAAAATAAACCGTATTTAGAAAAAAAAACAATGGTGCTCGGTTTTTTTTCATGTTTTTTTTTCATAATTCTGAAAAATAACATTCGTTTTTTTTTCTATTTGCAACCCTAATCTGTATATTAAAGTCGCTATGCCCGCTCTACAATCTCTAAAAATAAGTTTCGCTACTTAAGCGGTCCAGACTGCACTGGAGGACCTGCAGTCACACTTAACATCTCTAGCGATTCAGCTTTCCCAAAATGATCTTCGTTTATCAAAATCGCTTCCGCTGCAGCCTATGACTTGAGCAGCGTTTTACGACAACCAACACATCTGCGGCTAGCTAACAGACAATCCCGGCAAATGCTTCTTAAAGACTTGTTCTTTTTTTCGCTCCCTCTGCGGAAATCTACTTGACCAGATTTTGTGTAGGATTTGTGTTTATAAGCCAATTAACAGGTTCAATTTTGATTGGGTATTTATTTATTTATTTAATCTTTATTGCGCAACAAAATAAGGTACAAATGGCGGACTTAATGCCTCAAGGCATGCATGCAATTATTTAATACTTATATTACCAAGGATTATTTATAATTATAGAATTTACAATCTTCATACTAAGAATCGTACCTAGTTTTTTTAGCGCCATCTATTAAATACTATCAGAACTAGACTTAGAACTATTTATCGCATACCGTGGTTCTAAAATCCGTGGAGTTGCAATATTTTAACTATAAAACTCCCGTGAGACTCATACATATTTAAAAATATTTTAAGCGGGTTACTCACGTATTAAGTCGATATAGCGTTCGACATGTTTCGGTTCAATTTCGAGAACCTTTCTCAAGAGTAGCGACACCCCGCCTTTACATGTCGAGAGCGCGACGCATACTGTAAAGGCGGGGTGTCGCTACTCTTGAGAAAGGTTCTCGAAATTGAACCGAAACATGTCGAACGCTATATCGACTTAATACGTGAGTAACCAGCTTAAAATATTTTTAAATGAGTTGCAATATGACAAATTTTCGAAGTCAACGTCAAAGTCTAACAGTGCGATATCATATTGACTTTGACTTCGAATGCTGGTAAGGTCATTTATTTGTGTGATGAGCACATGTTCCTGAGACATTCTTATTTACACAAATTGACTGAGTTCCATGGTAAGATGGCTTGAGATGTGGGTACTCAGACAACGATATATATATTACTAGCTTTTGCCCGCGGCTGCGCTCGCGTTAGAAAGAGACAAAAAGTAGCCTATGTCACTCACCATCCCTTCGAGTATATCCTCTTAAAAAAATCTCGACAATTCGTCGCTCCGTTTTGCCGTGAAAGACGGTCAAACAGACATACACCCATCCCATTTATAATATTAGTATGGATACAAGTATACCTACTTACCTAGAAAACATTCATCACAGGAACAAATCTGTGCTCATCACACAAATAAGCCCCGGATTCGAACCCAGGACCGCAGCTTAGCAGGGCAAGGTCACTACGCGCTAGGCCAGACCGGTCGTCAAACACAACCATAATCCTCAGTAATGCAGATACACACCATAAATATGAATAATCCCAGAAATTAAATATCCAATATCCAATACCGTTGACAAACTTGTAGTTTATTTAAATACAAGTTTGTCAACGGTCCATGGAAAGAAGCATGATTGGAGTCAAACTAAAAGACAGGATAAGAAATAAGCTTATCAGATCAAAAACACGCGTGGAAGATGTGACCATTAAAGTTAAAACACTAAAATGGAGGTGGACTGGACATATGATCAGGAGCAAAGAAAAGTGGAGCAAAAGAATCATAATGATGGTTCCTAAAAGGCCGAAAAAGAAAGCAAGGACCACCAAAAATGAGATGGGAAGATGAAATAGTAAAATTCGCGGGGAGACTCTGGACCAGATTGGCGAGAGACAGGGAAAAATGGAAAGGGATGGAAGAGGCCTTTGCCAAACGGCAAACAGACCAAACCGATGTTGTCTGAAACCAAAGTATGAATATTAAATGTAAAACTAAAATTTTATAAACTGTAAAAGAAATGTAAGTAATTTTACAAAACAATTTGTCTGAATAAAAGGCTTATATTATTATTATTATATCCAATAAATTCTCCCTAATATGAAATGCGTGACATCCAAGGACAGTCTTTAATTTTGTTTTGTTTACCCGTGTAGCCGTGTTAAGGCTAAGGTCACCCGGTCACCCTGTATATTAGATCATGTTGTATATTAGATTACACAAAGGGATTGTGGGTTTGCGTGGGTGTTTGTATCAAATTATACTTTTTGTGGACGCAGAAGTAAATATAGTTATTTGTTTTACAAGGGGGCAAAGGTTGTTTAATCAAACGTAACAATATTGATACAGGAGCAAAACGAAAAATTAATAAGGAAAAGTGGAATTTTGAGTGTTGCGAGGGTTTCAAGGCACGATTTATTTATTTTTCCACAGAGCCTATTAGGGTTGCAAAAAAACGGTTTTTTCTGGATTGAAAAAAAAACATGAAAAAAAAAACCGTGAAAAAAATCAGTTTTTCTCTGGAGTATGTTTTTTTCTAAAGGACGAAATCTCAAAATTTGCAAAACTTAATACTTATACACGGTTTTTTAGACTTTATGTCAACTATTAAACGAATTTAATTTAATAACTTTAATTTCTGGTTTAATAAAACTAACATTTACACAATCTGTAGTTAGTAGTTGTCGTTATTTACTGTTGGCAACACCACCGCCTCTCCACGCTCCAACGCCGCATCGGGGATTCCCCAATAAATGTTTTTATACTGAATATTTATTGAATTAAAATGTTGGTTATTGTTATTGAAACGTTACAAATCACGAAAAACCGTGATTGTTGTATTATTTGTTCACCAGAAAAAAAACATATTTATCAAAAAACGTGGTGCTTGGTTTTTTTTCATGTTTTTTATCATAATTCTAAAAAAAAACATTTTTGTGAAAAAACATGTGACCCGTCAGTCACCCGTTGACTACGAACGCTGTAAAGTATTCGAGAAGTCGGGATAAATTTTAAATTCATTATACGCGATTTAATCCGTTTCCATAGTTTTATTTCATGAGTAAATGCGGTAAACGAAGACAATTTTTTAAAACTTAAATTTCAAGAATCACTCAAAGTTGGCCAAAAAAGTGAAATAGCTGCCATACAAGACAAAAGCATGTCGTAAGCGTTATTCTCGTGGAATCAAAGGCCCCTGTAGCGGTTCAACACGTCAGCCGTGATAACTGGAGACCCCGGTTCCATTCCCGGGTTCATCACCCGTGAACTTGATCGCTTATTCTTTAGTGTATTGTATCTATTTATAATCACTCATTCTCATTCACTCATTCTAAAAATAAATCATCCAAAAATAGCAGTCAAAAACACTAGTACTAGTAAACTACTATCCAAAATTAATTGGATGGATTAAACCATTCTCTCGTAGCTCGTTGCGAGTTCCCTTTTCATTCACTCAACCATTCACTCATTCGTTCACTCATACACTCATTGTTCTCCGTATTTGTTACATGATAACAAAAGCTTTGTAAAGAGCGAATGGAAATTGAAAACGGAAAAGATAGGTAATATTTTGCTTAACTACATTGGTTTTGTAAAAAAACCGCATTTAAAATTCCGGGCCCTAAGAATAAAAATGTATCTACATTATACATTTTATCCGTATAAGTTAAGTGTATTTAAAAAAAGTATTTTTACCATAGTTTCTTGTATTAAGCAACATAATAAACTAGGGTAAAGACGTATATATAAAGTAAGAAATTAAGAACCTCTTAAGCTAGCGACATTATTGTGAAAATTTGAGTCTGCCGAGTTCAATAAAAAACTCAACGTCACGTTAAAATTCCCAAAAAGTTCAGCCGGCGTATCATGCTGCCAATTTTATCACTTATCCACGTGGATAAAGCATCCGTCACGCTTTAGCAAGTATGTCAGTGTGAGAGTGACAGATGTCTTATCCACGTGGATAAGTGATAAAATTGGCAGCATGATACGCCGGCAGGTCTATTTACTTTCATTTAAAATAATGTTAAAAACGCAGTCGGCCCTGTCGCGCAACAATAAAGCCATAGGGAGATCTAGCTACAATATACGGGTCCATATTGGCTCATATAAAATTATTTGTTATAAAATTATTGTTTATACCGATTTGTGCTCTGAATGATCATTTCTCATAATTTTAATTATCATAATTTTGTTTCATTATTATCAATAGTACTACTATCACTGTTCATAATAATCATTTAAAATTTTTAATCATATATTCTATACAAATATATAATAACATTCATAATTTTGTGTTTAAGAAAATCATTCATCGTAAAATTATTTAAAAAGATTTGGGGAAGTTCTATGAAAAACTTGTGCCATTTATAGAAACGCGCTTGAAGCTTTTACAGTGACATATACAATTTACATTAAAAATTCGTTTCTGGTTCGCTCACGGTCAACATAACACGCTCCTCCTCGCTACGCTCGTCGTCGCACCTAACTAATGTAATGTCTGTTCTGTTAACAATAATATAACTATAAATTATATTACTCGCATTTGTTAAGATCAATAAGTATATAAACATAAACATTAGTATAAAACGTAATGATGAATGACATTATGAACATAAGTCATTCGAAGTTACGATAGTTATTAACATAAAATTGTTATAAATAATGATCGTTATAATGTAAAATTGTATGAGAAACATTTTCGAACTACCAATAATCTATATAACAATTTTATATGAACTTTGGCGCACCCACAATATACATATACGCTTACGAAGCATAAAAACGTTTTTAATTATTATAAATGGGCTTACTCTTGGCCACAGACTAACCAAAGGTAAAGACGTGGCCTACGATGAATTGAGCTCGCCCAGAAGATGCCTGATAAAAAAATCAATGTCACCTTGAAATCAGAAATCATTTCACCGTTATGTAACGTTCATTTAAAATAAGGTTGCGAGCTCAAACAGACTAAATCCCCGTTTTATGCTTCCGCGTTGCAGAAATGAGAAGTAAAACGCTTTTCGTGCGTTATTAATGCTTTGAGCTCGTGTGTACTGAAAGGAGTGAAGGGTTTTGGGTGAGTCGAATCTCAGAAAGACTAGTGTCCACTTGGTTTACACTTTTTATATGTAAAAGGGCTTACTTTTGGACACAGACTAGTCAAAGGCAAATACGTGGCCTACGATGGAGTGAGCTCGCTCAGAAGATGCCTGTTCACTTTTGATTAGCTATATTTCCGAGCTCATGTTATCCGGCAACCTTCAAATTTAGGGTAAACAGGCATCTTCTAGACGAGCTCACTCCATCGTAAGCCACGTCTTTGCCTTTGGCTAGTCTGTTTCCAAGAGGAAGCCCATACTTAATAATAACCTAACTACAAAATTAAAATTTTGAAAAACCGGACCGCGACATAGTGGACCGATTTTCATGAAACATACCTAAGAACACTCCCGACTTACTCAGATTTCAAACAAAAAAAAGCTAAATCGAATTGGTTCATCCGTTCGGGAGCTACGATGCCACAAACAGACAGACAGAGAGACAGACAGGTCAAACTTATAACACCCCGTCGGGGGTTAAAAAAAAGCTCGTCTAAGAAAGGAAAGTTATTGGAATACCGTTGCAGCTCGGGAAGCTCCGTAAAACTTCCTGCCGACGTCACGAGAACAGGTTACATTAAAGAACGGGAAATCATTAAGTACTAGTGTCGTATTTGTAGCCAACATTGTATTTTATACTTACATAAAATAGTAATTTCATTTACAAGGGGGCAAAGTTGTTGTTTAACCGCACGTGCCAATATTGATACCCGAGCAAGATAAAGTTTCCAATACTGAACAGCGAGCGTAGCGAGTGGTTCAAAAAATTGCATCTTGAGCGTTGCGAGGGTTTCAAGACACGAAGGTTAAACAAAATTTGCCACCGAGTGAAATATAATTTTTTTCACCACACCAAAACTAACAAAATACACATCAAATTAAATCAAATTCTTCAATTTATTCAATACTTATGATTCTAAATCGTCATTTATAGGTAAATTGTACCAGCCAGCTTAAGGCATCAAGTTAAAATTTGTATGAAATTACTTTGCACTCTTGTGGATAAAATGCAATTTTGCTATCTGTTTTCGAATAGCAAAGTAAGCCTTTAACAGTTGGTGTGGTGAAAATAATGTTTATTGCTAGAGCCCGGAATTCGACGAGCAGTTTTTGAAAAGTCATACATAGAACACCAATAAAATTAATATTGGGGGACAACTTACACAGATCAACCTAGCCCCGCAGAGATCTTATCCTTCGGTCCCGGAAAACGCGAAAGTTCGAGATTTCATGAGTTTTTCTTTTGCGTCAGTTAACGCAAAATACGATCGCTAATTTCGTCGTCCGCGCATCGGCGTCGCGTAGCTCAGTCATAATAGGGTCGGTCGGTCATTCGCAGGCACATCGCTGGTGTCAGGGTTTCGAATCCTGGACAGGCCGGCGGCTAGATTTCCGAGCTCATATAACCCGGCAACCTTCAAATCAAGAGTGAACAGGCATCTTCTGGGCGAGCTCACTCCACCGTAGGCCACGTCTTTGCCTTTGGCTAGTCTGTGGCCAAGAGTACGCCCATTTATAATTAAAAAAAAAAAAAAAAAGTTTTTATTGTAAAAGTTTTTTTTTATCTGAAGACGTGATATAATAAAATAGTACCGAGCGAAGCTCGGTCGCAAGTGCCGTAGCCGAATAGCATTTCTGCGACGCGAAACGAAAACGAAACGCCGTGAAAGGTAGTCGGCTCTGTCGCGCCAATAAGCACGAGCGATAGAGATAGATGTCTACGAGCGTTTCGTTTTGTGAGGGTTTCGTGAGCGTCTGTGCCATTCGGCTATGTACCCTGGTACTAGTTGTTTATAAAACAACTCACGTACTTCAGCTTTAACAATAGAACAGAGTAATTTAATACCATTGAAGTCTACGAGAACAATTTAATTCCATTTTGATGTATCTCTAGCTCTTAACTCAGTTTACTTGCAATCCTTTGACAGTCGAGTAGGAATCTTGAGACGGATTCATTACTTTAGACATTTCACACCATGCGTAAAATAAAGTACTATCAATTATTTCAGAACCAATTAAATTAATTCCATGGAATATATAGTGTTGTGTTTCTGCCGGTGAGTAAGGCTGCCAGAGCTCAATGAGGGTGCGGTGTACTGATGACGGGAGGACTTACGGAACTGACTTATTCCGTCTATTGTCCTTTGAGTCGTCGGCAACCCGAACCCTCCTTGGAACTTGTACACTCCTTTTTACTGTGTATTTAACACAGCAAAAGGGAATGTACAAGTTTCTAATGGGGTGGCAACGCGCATGTGACACTCTTTGAGTTGCAGGCCTCCATAGGTTACGGTGACCGCTTTCCATCAGGCGGGCCGTACGCTTGTTTGCCACCGACTTAGTATAAAAAAAATATACATTTTTAATTTGTATTTTGTAAGTAGTCGCGCAACAATCATACTATAAACTGAAATAAATGTTATACACATAGAAAAGTGACCAAGGCTTCCAAGTGTCCTGAGCTGGATTCGAACCAGCCTCCTCCGTTCACCAGACGGTTGCCGATTCCGAAGGCTATCCGTCCCCTGATGTCTCTGAGTATGGTTCGACCTCCTAATTGAATCAACTTAGGTCATTTCAAGCTATATAAGAGAGTTTGCCCTTGATAGTCTTTCTAAGGACAAATTAAATAATTTTCATAAAAAAAATGTAGGACACGAGTTCCTCAAGAGATGGCGCCACCTTCGTGATAGAACGCGCTAACAATGTGTCGACGAGAATCATGACTACCGAGATGCATTTTACCAATCGATGTAATTAGCTAGGAGCAGATTAGTACTTAGTTGGCTGCATTCAAACTCTTGAACACTTTCTAATACTAATCTTGCCAGCTACTGTGATAGCAGTGCGGTGTCTCTGTCGAAACGCCTGTTGACGTCAGTGCGTTTTCACATTATCCGATCCGATATCGGGTGTCGGAAGGATTTCAATAGTAAAAATCAAAGATGGTGGCTTAAATGTATGGGATATCGGTCCTTACGTCCGATATCGGATCGGATAATGTGAAAACGCACTTAGGCCCACTACACCAACCACTTAACTCAGGGTCATCTGTCAAATTTCATATAAAATGGTGGGTTTACTCCATTTTCGTTGGTGCAAGTGGCCCTTAAAATCTTTATATGTAGTAACCGACTGAGATAAGTTTATTGTTTTCGACGGAGAGTAATCCGTACTACAATTTGTGTTTTATAAGTACTTAGTCACACTACTATCTATGATATAAACCAATAAGGTCCTGATGAAAGGCTGATGGCGGGGCATGCGAATAATCATTAAGTATCAAATCAGCATTTTACAACTCGTGGTTAGACTACAGTTTCTCACACAGCTCGTCAAAGCTATTAGGTAACTAACATTTTCGTGTTTTAGTTCGTCAGTGACTGAAATAGCGATTCGCACCAGTTTTATGTGATGTTTATGCATTTCTAATTTTAGGTCTTCGTTCAGGTTAGTAAGACTTTTAACCTACTTGACGATATGGTTATGTAATGAGTGCCACCTACCTACTTATTGACCGAAGTTTAATTTTTATTAGTAAGTATATTTACATTTTTTTATACCACGTCGGTGGCAAACATGTATATGGCCCGCCTGATGGAAAGCGGTCACCGCAACCTATATGCCTGCAACTCAAGGGGTGTCACATACGCGTTGCCGACCTATTAGAAACTTGTACACTCCTTCCTTCCTTTGTACATCTGGATAATTTCTAGATGGCTCAATAATTCTCAAGTTATCAATTCTCAATGATTTTACTACAAAAGAGTTTTTACAGTACATACATTATAGTATAATAGTAAATAGTGCTACTTTCTCGCGCTAGTGCGCAAAGTAGTAATTTATGCGCCTGTTTACTGTAAAACATTGCACGATGCTGTCCATTCAAATGTCACCATGGATTAAATATAAGAAAATCATACCATCCCGTACATTAAAATGCGATCGCCTAAGAACGCGCATACAGTACACCACACATAGATGGCGTGAATTTGTAAAGTGAAATTTGTTTCAAAATAAAAGTAAAAACGGAATTTAAATCAGAAATATAACGACAATTAAAAGGATTTTTAAAAAGAAATTTTATTTTGTTTTTAAGTTCCTTGAAACAACATTATAATAACCTCATGCATAGTTTATAACAATCAATGTTCGTAATTTTGCAGATTAAATTCGGCGTGTAAAAGGAAAGGCACAGATTCACAGAATACTGGTCATTAAAAACGTAATAAAAACTGTTTACCATTTATATGAAACAGCGCCATAAAAAGTCATACCACAGTTAGGTATGCAAAATGGACTTCTATTCTTACTTACATAATTATTGTAGTCAGGTAATATAATTATAGAAAACATCCAAAATCAAATGGAATTGGGCGGGGCATGTTGCCAGGCAGAGTGATGGCAGGTGGACCAAAATGTTGACCGAATGGTGGCCGCTATCGGATGTAAGAAGCGCCTGGCATCCGTTGGCTCGTTGGGTGGACGACATTCGAAAAACTGCGGGGCACTTCTGGATGAGATGATCCCAGGACCGCGATAAGTGGCGTACACGAAGGGAGGCCTATGCTCAGCAGTGGGCGATTAACGGCTGAAATGACGATGATGATGATAGAAAACATCCAGCATCACATAAATATATGCCCTTACCGGTATTCGAACCCAAGACATCTGCTTACCTTACTAAGCAGGGTCACTACCGACGGTCTGACACCGGTCGTCATGAAAGTATAAATAAATAAATAAATAAATAAATATTGGGGACACCTTACACACATCAACATAGCCCCAAACTAAGCAAAGCTAGTACTATGGGTGCTAGGCGACGATATACATACTTAAATAGATAAATACATACTTATATACATAGAAAACATCCATGACTCATGAATATTTGGGTGAATCAACTTTTTCTTGCCTACATATATTTAGTGCATGTTTGTAGGTAATGTAGGTAGCAAATTAAGGATAGGGCATGTTAAAACCAGAAAAATGTATGTTTGCATAGTTTAAGTAGCATAATTTTGCATAAAATCAGCGTGACTCAGGGGACCGCAACCATGGCAATAACAGGCAAGAAAAAGTTGATTCACCCATTTTATGCTTATTGAAGTGAAACTTCTGTTGTGGAAGTCGCAAACTGACAGCGTTAAATTTTTAACGCAGTGTTGCCAATTCGAATTTTGAAAATATGCTGGACTGATGCCAGTAATATGCCAAAAATACGCCAATTTTTTAAGTCGAACTTGCCCGTTTTATGAGTTTGTTTGTATGTTTTAGTTATTTGAGCAATTAGCAATGTAAAATATTTAAAATAGTAAAAAGATGGAAGCAACTAAACGCGAAAACGGGACAGTCATTTGACATATTTTTTTTAAGTTTCACTTTTTCCACGCGGAGGGACATTTTTATGCGAAATCTATATTAATATTATAAATGGGAAAGTGTGTGTGTATGTTTGTCCGTCTTTCACGGCAAAACCTAGCTATGAATTGACGTAATTTTTTAAGTGGATATAATTGAAGGGATGGAGAGTGACATAGGCTACTTTTTGTCTCTTTCTAAAGCAAGCGAAGCCGTGGGCAAAAGCTAGTTGAGCATTTCTTTTTTTTTTTGCCACTTTTATGAAATGTGATATTTTTGAAAAAAAAAAAAATTCTATTTCTACTCAGAATCACTAGCTTTTTCAATCCTAGTAGTTAAAAATTGTCCCATACGATTTTTTCTTATTTTGTTACCATTTTCCGTACATGTTGTATGGGGCAACAAAAGAGGACAGTAACAAAAATGTATGGAAATTCTGGGACACTTTTTGTCTCCCAGTGAGATTGAAAGTACTCGCGACTCTGAGTACAATTAACCTAAATTTCCCTAAAACAATCAAAATAAAAAAATGGCAAAAAAAGAAATGCTCAGTTAAGTATAAATAAAAATAACTCACAATTTACTATGACAACACTATCTAAAGTTAAATGAGCAAATAAATAGGTTTCGCAGAAAGGCAGAGGACATTAATTATGAAACTTTGCCTCGTTATAGTTTTATTAGTTTTGTTTTAAAAATATTCGCAACTTGTTTTGCTGTTGACAATTTCAATTATATTTATTATAGACGGTCAACCAAATCATGGCACAATAAAAGTGCAAGAAATTCAAATTTTCATTAAAAAACAACTAATTTTGTAAGACATTTGCTACAATAAGAAAATTAATTAATTAATTAAATTTTTATAATGATATTTATTTCTGATTTTTACAGGTAAACAACTGTGGAAGCAACTCTGCTGCAATAAAAGACACAGGTATCCATACAAATATTATAAATGGGTGGTGTGTGTATGTTTGTTTGTCCGTCTTTCACGGCAAAACGGAGTGAGGATTACACGTGATTTTTTTAAGTGGAGATAGCTGAAGAGATGGAGAAGTGACATAGGCTACTTTTTGTCGCTTTCATAATTTTGCATAAAACCAGCGTGACGCAGGGGACCGTAACCATGGCAAAAACAGGCAAGAAAAAGTTGATTCACCCAAATGACATTCAACTGTAGGTAACTATCATCGACTAGATCTCATAAAGTAACAGATTTCAGTCTATTTCCTTGAAATTGCCTCCGCTGCGCTAAATTATACAACAGGCGCAGGCGTCCATAGGTTACGGTGACCGCTTTACATCAGGCAGGCCGTATACTTGTTTGCCACCGACGTAGTATAAAAAAAAAAATTATAACTGCCGGCTAGGCACTCTAATAAAAAACCTAATAAAATCTTGTATCCTTGTAAGTGGAGAAATATAGTCGTCGGTTGAGACGACCACAGAGTATTGAGAAAGAAAGTTCACTTTCAAGTATGATCTCAAAAATTTTTTGTAAGTTATTTTTAAATATTTAGTTTATCTTAAACAAATTACTTTGAAGGTCCGAGGTAGGGTGGTTCGTGGTGGGGATCGATTCGATTCTCGGCTTCGCCACCAGTGGACTCGATCGTTTTTTTTTTGGTGTATGATTATCTTTTTCAGTTTATAAATACTTATTAAAACAGATGCAGTTATAAGGCATAATATTTTTTCATCATATTTCCTCGGAAACATTGCATTATCATAGTATTATAGTCAATGTTAATACTTTTTGTTCTGATTTGAAATTTGAATGAAACGTTCGTGCGTTTCCGTAAAAATACGACGAAAAAAATTTTCTGCAATATCTAAAATTGGTTTAAAAACAAACTATCAATTGCGTCTACTGTGGATCAAATTTTTAATACTTACCTGAAATAAAATCTAAACATTAAACCAAATTGCCTACTTTGTTCTTTTCTAAGGCGCTAGTATGAAGGGTTCCGTACAAATTACTGGTCTCTTACTTTACGGTCGCAATTCATCTTGTCTCCTACGGACCGGGTGTTTGTGTTATTGTCTGTGATTTGATCGCTCAGGCTGACCAGCTAAGAAAAGTGGTTTCAAGTACGGACAAGTTTTGTCTCTTCTACAGTTCGAAGGTCGAAAACTCGAAAATTCGCGTTTTCCGGGACGCATGACTAAGCTAGATCAATTTCCCCCGAAAACTCCCACATAACACATTTGGGCGAAATCGTTACAGCAGTTTCCGAGATCGCCGGTATTATAATTATATAAATAAATATACATGAATTGTTCGTGTAAAGGTAATTAGATCAAACACAGGTCGAGTTTTAATACTTTTTTTTAATTTCACAGTAGTAATAATGTTAACTTTCTGAATGTCATTATCTATAAAATCAAATTGCCTACTTTGTTCTTCTCTATGGCGCTAGTATGAAGGGTTCCGTACAAATTACTGGTCTCTTACTTTACGGCCGCAATTCATCTTGTCTCCTACGGACCGGGTGTTTGTGTCGTTGTCTGAGTTGATCGCTCAGTCTGATCAGTGACCAGCAAAGGTTTTGGTCTAAATTAGGCGGTGGATTTTAGTGATTTGCTCTTTCTTAGGTACAGATTGTATCCTAATATTATCATATACATATATAGAAGGTAAATGAGCCAGAAAACGACAGATACCTACGAAACAAAGGGATGTGCGTTACTGGATTTTGAGGGCAAAATCAACGTTGTAATTTTATATGTATATCAACGTATGACGTTTTTCTAAATACCTTAAAGTACACAGTACAAAATATATTACCTAAATTCATAAAGTAAAAGTTTCGCTGGTCGTCTTGCCTTAAATAAAATACAGAAGCATTAGGAAAAAGACAGGGTCTAACACATTTTAGGTACCAGGTTGAAGTTAATAGACAGAAATTTCATTCAGAGCTTTTGCAACTTATTAGCTTTGTCGTTGATTCTTAGAGCAACTAAATAAATGGACTTAAACAAATGAGTACTTACCTACTTAATAGCAATGAACGATTTAAGACTGGACTGACAAAGCCCATACAAAAAAGCGTATTCCTGAAATGTGCTTTTTATGCTTAAAACTAGATGGTGCTGTTCGCAGCCTGGAAGTGGCCAAAATCATATTTTCCCCAAATATTTTTGCGTGTTTTTGTTTTTTACAAGAACAAATGACATATTTCTTTATTTTAAAATCATGATATCACGTCAATACACATTAAAAAAAAATTGTAGGCATAATCAGTGTAGTTATGATAGTATTTAATAGGTGGCGCTAAAAAATGGGCGAACGAATAATCCTTGCTAATAGGTATAATAGGACCACCACTCGCTACGCTCGCGGTTCAATATTGGCATCTTTCGCTTGCTTGGGTATCAATATTGGTTCGTGCGGTTAAACAACAACTTTGCCCCCTTGTAAAACAAATATGAAATAACTTTTGAAGTTAGAAAACAGCACATTTACCCTTCATTCCAGAAATAGAGACAACTTGAACGATCCATGATTTATTTTTGGCTTTTACGTGCGTTTATAAAAGCGTGTTTTTCTAGAGTTTTTTAAACTATAAATTTATTTATCCCTGTTATAAGTTTGACGTGTCTGCCTGTCTGTCTGTTTGTTTGTCCGTCTGTATGTGTGTCTATCTGTGGCATAGTATCACCGGAACGGATGAACCGACAGAATTATTTAGTTTTTTCTTGTATGAAAGCTGAGTTAGTCGTTAGTCGGGAGTGTTCTTAGCCAATAGCCAGGTTTCATAAAAATCGGTCTACTATGTCGCAGTCGGAGGTTTTTTTCAAAAAATTAATTTTATCTAGAGATCCCATCCCCTATACTTTAAACATGTGGTACTGTCGGTTTGGTATAATGACATACGAACCAGCATGATATGTGCCTTTTGTGCGCTATACTCGACAAAAAGGGTCAGCTGCTTTCAGGGTCTTTCTGGAGCAAACTATTCAACTTGCTAGGGCTGGCAGTGATTTAGATTAATCATAGAGGTTTGTATAGTCGTGGTTAAATCTAAGCTAGTATTTGTGATTGTCAAAAATGTTTTTTTTAAATAGTCATAAAGTTAAAGATAATACTTATTTCGGTTTTTGGAGTAAAGTTAAAAATTCTAATCCTGGCGCCCAACGTGGGACTAATAAATGCAAAAAAGCTTGAATAGTCTTCTTTTTTGTGTGCTTATGGATATTATAGCCGACGACCCTTAGAAACATTTAAACAGATAACAATTTATTTGATAGAAGTCGTCTCGTACTCAATGAACAATTATCATCTAAAATAAAAATTTATTAATATCAATGCTCAATGAGTAACCAATAAACAACAGTGTCGAAAACTGGCAGTAAAAATTATTTTGCACTTTAAACAATATATCATTGTATATATACTCATATGTACATGTACGTGTACATCGTGTAACGTTTTGTTTATGATTTGCGTTAAATTAACATGTGGTACGCATTTAGTATAATAACGTACGAACCAGCACGATATGTGCCTTTTGTACGCTATACATCGGCACTTCTGGATGAGATTTGCCCAGGACCGGGATAAGTGGCGTACACGAAGGGAGGCCTATGCTCAGCAGTGGGCGATTAATGGCTGAAATGATGATGATGGTGACATAATAAATATTGAATAAGTGCGATAGAAGCTTAACTATAAAATAAAAGTGAGCGTCGGATATGTAACGGCACATGTCAAAAATCTCATATCATCACAGGTCACACCTAACATTTATGTTCCCGGCAACTTTGTACATAGCCACGTCAGCAAATTTTAATTGATCCTATTTTGTTACCAACATTTAGTAACATAAGTCGACTTTCGTAAGATATATACAGGATACTTGTTATAATTAAGAAAATATAATACTAGAGAACCTTAATGACGAAATAAAACTTACTAAAATCTCAATTCATCAAAAAAATCTTCGTAACAAAATAGGAATAATAAAAACAAATTTAACTTTTTCCTTAATTTTTGTACAAACTTTTAGAGAACTGCTGAGAAACTAATACACTAGTTAAGAACCTTCTCTTAGTAAAAAAGGGTGTATATGTATACAAGTGACAGCCCTAAGAAACATTTAAACGGGTTACGATATGTTCCAAGAAAGCTTGTCTTAACTTCAGCCTTTGTGCTTTTAGTGTTCCGTAACATCGAAACTAGATATCCTTTTAGTCGGAGTTAAGAATTGACTTTGTTATAACCTTCTCTTTTGAAAAAACGAAAATAACGAAAAAACGAAAATATTTTTTTTTATTGTTTTAGGGAATTTTAGGTCAATTGTACTCAGAATCACGAGTACTTTCAATCTCACTGGGAGACAAAAAGTGTCCCAGAATTTCCATACATTTTTGGTACTTTCCTCTTTTGTTACCCCATACAAAATGTACGGAAAATGGTAACAAAATAATAAAAAAATCGTATGGAACAATTTTTTTAACTACTAGGATTGAAAAGGCTAGTAATTCTGAGTAGAAATAGTATTTTTTTTTTCAAAAATATGACACTTCATAAAAGTGGCAAAAAAAAAAGAAATGCTCACCTATTTAATCGATGGAATCAAACGTTACTTTTCGGAAATCCATGTTAATCAAAATGTAGAACATTACTCCATGGAATAAAATTACCGTGAGAAACTAACATATTAAACATGTAAAATCGGGTAACTCACGTAAAATCGTCGAAGATAGCTCGACATATTTCTTTCCGTAACGAGGAGCATCTTCATTGAGCACGCGCGATGCTGATGGTATCCCGACGCAGACTGTGGGCCGCAGCTCGCTGCGACCGTTGACTTGGCGCGGAGGTCGGCGGCAGCGGGGTCGGTGCGAAACTACCCTCACTTTAGGCACAATTGTCATTTGTTGGGTTGCACACTACACTCACTACGGCATTCGCTAAGGGCTCTAATATGGATGTTTAATATTACTACATTTTACATGTTTAATATTATTCCAAGGGTTGGCAGAGCTCATGAAACTGCTCAAGTGTAA
The DNA here is from genome assembly GCF_023078275.1 of Leguminivora glycinivorella. Classification (NCBI taxonomy): domain Eukaryota; kingdom Metazoa; phylum Arthropoda; class Insecta; order Lepidoptera; family Tortricidae; genus Leguminivora; species Leguminivora glycinivorella. The sequence goes on from NC_062990.1 coordinate 10,921,490, forward strand.
CGCCGTGGCTTGCGTGGGCGACGGTCGCGCGATGGTTGCGCGACGGCGATGCGACGCATACGAAATCAAACCTTATCGATATGGAAGTAGACGATGCGATGAGACGCGACGGCGACGGTCGCGCGACCGTCGCCCACGCAAGACACGGCGTTAGTGCCACTTTGCTATAAAGGTGTGGAGGGAAAACGAAATTGTGACAGGTTGCCTATCGCCTATACTACAATTGAATCCATATCCCACAGTTAACTTCTACGATACCCACGGAAAGAAAGGTGGTATATATTTAACCCGACATACACGGGATTTGAAAAATTTTAAGGAAGCAGTAGTTATTTTAAATTTAGATAATAAAATTCAACCCTAACTGTCATTAAAACGTTTACCTGTACTTTGTTAATTGTACAATTTATAATTATAATTTCTCGAAATCTTCCAAATTGTATCCAAGCTACAGAACCCCTGTCGTCAACCCGAAACTCTCAAATCGATTCGGAAAAGTTGGCTACCTGTTTGTTTTACCTTATTCTATTAAAACCACAGATCACCTCAACTACTATACTCTGTACTTTTAGGTATTTAAAAGAAAGTTAACAAATTTACATTTTCGAGTAGTTACAATATTTGTCGGTTAACGGTTGTCGGTAATTAGTCAAATGCAAAAACCATACGAATATATGTATATGTCACTGAGCGACTAGTTTTTAAGCTTTTTATTTAGTCGTATAATGTTCTTGAAATGTATGAGGTATCGGAGGTAAATGACAAGACAAGACTGTGGTGAACTCTGTAACTGAAGATACATCGTGTTTATATAGTAGGGTATTATCTAAATATCTATTAATGTGGGAGTTATCATGGTATCTATTCCATGATAGTATGTGCTCATATTTCAAAGGTTAATTGGTACTTGATACTTGATACTTTATTATCTTATTGTTAATTTAATATTCTCTAAAGGTTATCTATCTATGTGTGAGTGTATGACGCTGCTATGACTGTGACCTCACTACAGTTCTAATTAATCCTCAACTGACATAAGAAGTATTTTCTGAGCAGATTGGTTTTACATTTAAATGACTTATGATTTTTCGTAGTAATCTAGTATGGGAAAGGAATCGCTTGTTCCAGTTGTGTCTACATTTACAACGGTAGTCTGGTTCTGTCGCGCCAGTGCGCAACAGCGATAGAGATAGATATCTACGAGCGTTTCATTTCGTGAGCGATTGTGCCATTCGGCTCCGTGCCCGGCCCCGTAGCCAAATGCACAAACGAGTATTATAATATCGTTATCGTAATAGCTCTTTCGTATTACCGCGACAGAACCTGACTGTGTTTCGTTTCGATCGGTCAACGGTTGTCATTTCGGCTAGGCCCACTGTTAATTGTAATGGCGTGTAATGCTACTTAATTGCGCTGCTTGAATCGTGGTGCTTTCCAGAAAAATTGAGGTAGGTACCAGTCAACCAATAAAACATGGCCGCTGTAAAACTATGTCATAGTGATGTTATAAATCAGAATGTTAGAAATCTCTTACTGCTTGTCATTTTGACATGGTTGTAGAGTGGCCTAGGGTTCCAATTGGTTGAATTTACATATTATGTCTGGTTCGTTGTAAACTCTTCATAATGCGGTGTCTACGTAGTATGTAATCAAAACTAACCTTATAAAGCTATCAACCTGAATTGTACCTTATTCGGACCGGCAACACTTAGCCAAATTCACAAACGCTCACGATATTGTCGTTATCGTAGCCAGCTATCTCTATCGCGCTTCCGTAATGTCACGACAGAGCCAGACTGAGTTTCGGTCGACATCTAGCGTCAAGGATTGTAATTTTGGCTAGGCAGGTAAGTTTAGTTGTATAGAGGTAGATTTGTTTTGAGACAAGTTTTCGTTGAGTATTAAGCGGGTAACAGATGGGTTGAGGTGAAACTGGTGAATTGATTTTGATGTCTCGGAGTTTATTGCTATTGCTTGAGAAGTTGTGGTCTCAATATCTGTAAATTTATTGCGATTTTGATACAGACACATATTAATTAATTAATTAGAATAAGTTATTTAAAAATGTATTAGCTCACTGTATGGACTTTGTTCTGAAATAAAGTTTTTTTTTTTTTATATTTTATATAACTGAAAATAAACCGGCGTCGCAGATTACCGAGGCATTGTGGCATTATGCTATTTTAGCGTCTAATGTTGTTTAAACCTTAACACAAAAACGACGGGGTGTTACAAGTTTGACGTGTCTGTCTATCTGTTTGTCTGTAAATCTGCGTCATCGTAGCTCCCGAACTGAACCGATTTAGATTTAGTTTTTTTTGTTTGAATGCTGAGTTTGTCGGTTCTCTCAAGTCGGGTTTTTTTTCAAAAATTCATCTCAACATTTTTGTCGTTTAGGTAAACGATGCAAAAAAAAAAACTTTGAAAAGAGAGATTTTATACTAAAAGCGCACACATAACCTCTATTACATTACCAGCACTGCAGACTTAGTGTACCTAAAAATTAGCATTCCAACTCAACTAAATCTAGCTCTTTCATAGCATTTACATCCTCAACTCAAAAGCTAACATTTCATCTACACCTTAAAGTCTTCTTTTCACTGCACGTACGAAAACTAACATTCTTTACGATGCAATTCGTTTGTTTGATGTATGTTTTTTGGGAAGGTTAATAGACTAGCGGGAGTTATATTGGACTTTTTTTATTTATTTTTATTCACGCCACGTGTTGCCGTAATCTTTATTTATTGCTTCGGTATTTCAATTCGGGGAAAAAGTTATTAATTTTATGTGGGCGAGTTTTCTTAGTATGAGTCTTACCTTCTAAGGAGACGAGAAAATGTATTTTTTTATATACCTCGTCGGTGGCAAACAGGTATACGGTCCGCCTGATGGAAAGCGGTCACCGTAGCCTATGGAGGCCTGCAACTCAAGGGGTGTCACGTGCGCGTTGCCGACCCATTAGAAACTTGTAGGATACTCCTTTTTTGAAGAACCCCATACTGTAGTTCATCGGGAACACCTCGGCAGGGAGCTCATTCCACAGCCGGAGCGTCCGCGGGAGGAAATTCCTCTGAAACCGCATGGTACGCGACAATTTATTTTGCAATGTGTGTAGATGAGCGCACTCTTTTTTGCTCTGCAAAGCACAGCTAAAGGGAGTGTACAAGTTCTAATGGGTTGGCAACGCGCATGTGACACTCCTTGAGTTGCAGGCGCTCATAGGTTACGGTGACCGCTTTCCATCAGGCGGACCGTATGCTTGTTTGCCACCAACGTAGTATAAAAAAAAAGGTTGATCAGTGACAGATTCACTTGGTTTTTGTTTTTGGTTGGTTAACCGATAAAATGTTTTAACTACCCGAAAATGTACAAGTTATTATATATTTGCTTACTTTCTCAGTACGTTTTCAATGACGTATGAAATGTAATGAAATGAAATGAAATATTTATTTTCCAAGTAGGCATATTACAATGCGCATATGAACGTCAAATAAAGCTACGCCGGCTCTAACCCTACGCCTCAGCCTCGAGAAGATTTCAGTCCCCCTTTAGTTGGAGGGGGGTATCCACTATGGGACCGGCAAGAAACTCGGCGGGCCACTTCATTTCAAAACATTACATCTTATAATTAACATGCATTAAAAAAACAAGATACAATTTAACATGCAAAAGTATTCATTAAAAAATATTAAGGTGGTTCGCTTTCCATACAAAAAACAACTCCCATTTATTTAGTCACCGCACACTACAAATAAAAATATGCGCATATATCTACTTTACATATTATCCGTTGTCGCGATATTAAATGAAATACATTGTTTCATACAGAAATCTTGTACAAATCCATGTACTTACTAGACTATGTACTTATGGAAATTACTTTCCATAAATTATACAAAGTACAAAGCTACTATGATTAATAAGAGATGTTAGAGATGTATAGAGTCGTTCTTGTATGTGATTTGTATTTCTTCTGTCTGTTACCCTCCGTGAATCTTTCTCACTTGATGGTCTCATCGGAAGATCAGCGCTGGAAGTCACCAGCTACACGCTGAGATGAGGCCATTTCGTGGCACTTCATTACTTTCTGTCTTGTTGTTATTATGTGTATTTTGTCTTGTCTGTGTTCACGAATAAATGTTTATTCTATTCTATAAGTCAAAGTACATCTAAAAAAAATTATACAGTATAAAAAATACGAACTGATACAAATAAATGACAAAAGACAAGTTTAAGCTATTGTGCAGCATTACTGATGTGCCGACGGAAAGTTTCCAAAATTCTGAAATTTTCACATAGGAGAACTTCGGAAACTTTCAAAACTTTGTATGGATGGAACTTTCCATTTCATAAATTTAAATTCCCTTCATTTTTCATGAAAGCTTCGTGAATTTTTCAAGAAATTTAAGATTTTTTGGAAAGTTTCCGCAACTTGCACATCACTATATGTAGCATATTCTAAAATGTCAAAACTCACAGTAACTAGGTACATCGTCTGTTTCCCCGTAATAACGAATGTAGCTGACAGAAGCATGAAAAGAATAGTCTACTGTAGATTGCAATAGTTACATTTTCACATTCGTCGCGAATTTCACCGAAGAGGCAAAATGAATGTGCATTTCAAATATTTCACTGAAAAATGACAAGAAATCTTTGGATTGTTTCTAGAATTCTTTGTAATTGATGAGTAAAGATTTGGTATTTTTAATTTAAAAATGTATAGGCTTATTTGGAAATGTAAAAGAGCAGTTCCCGAATACTTTGTACATAGCCACGTCAGCAAATTTTAATTGATCCTATTTTGTTACCAACATTTAGTAATATAAGTCGACTTTCAAAATCTTGGTAACAAAATAGGAATAATAAAAACAAATTTAACTTTTTCCTTAATTTTTGTACAAACTTTTCGAGAACTGCTGAAAAACATTAAATAACTTCATATTTGATAGACTCGTTTAATGGTTAGAATTTTGAACAATTTTAATTTATTCCGGTTTTCCCATATATTGGCCTTTTGTCCATTTTCTACCTCCATTCGGCCCCAACCAACTGTAAAATAGCATGCACACCTTGGCCAGTGAATAAGAAAAGTTACCTACTTATTGTTTTCTAAAAAAGCGCTGGTAGCCTAGCGGTAAGTACGTGTGACTTTCGTTCCGGAGGTCGCAGGTTCAAACCCAAGCTCGCACCAATGAGTTTTTCGGAATTTATGTGCGAAATGCCATTTGATATTTGCCAGTCGCTTTTCGGTAAACGAAAACATCGTGAGGAAACCGGACTAATTCCAATAAGGTCTAGTTTACCCTTCGGGTTGGAAGGTCAGATGGCAGTCGCTTTCGTAAAAACTAGTGCCTACGCCAAATCTTGGGATTAGTTGTCAAAGCGGACTCCAGGCTCCCATGAGCCGTGGCAAATGCCGGGATAACGCAAGGAGGTTTTCTAGTTGAATAGGTACCTATGTTGATAGTCACTGTAATGACTAATTTACAAAATGTTATTAAAGAAAACTCCTTGACCGCCTCCTTCAGCAATTTTTGTATAATTTTAATATACCCCGTCTTTCGCCGTCATAACTTTAAAGTCCTTGCATTTTCCTCATTCCATTTATATAAGCTCAGAGCTGACACCTGCACTATATTGCTTTCAAGCGATATCGCATTTTTACGGCGTCTCTGCTCACTTAAATGTCACTTAGTGCAGAATTCTTATATTTGGAGGCGGTACCTTAAGTGGGAACAGAATATTTATTGAATAAACTTAAGTGACGAATTTATACGACCTGTTTTGTTATTTTTGAAATATAAATTTTTAGCAAGTGACAATCAAGATCAAATTTTGTAGTTGATAAATAAACTTTCATTATTACCTTCAGCTACTATACGTGAATCGATATATATGTTAATCAGGCCCCGTAGCCGAATGGCATTTCTCCGACGCGAAACGAAAACGGAACGCCGCGAAAGGTAGTCTGGCTCTGTCGCGCCAATAAGCAAAAGCGATATAGATAGATATCTACTAGCGTTTCGTTTCGTGAGCGTTTCGTGAGCATTTGTGCCATTCCTAGTGCCTAGTTTAAACAGGGGGGTTACCATGACGTACTAAAGACGTTCAGTTTAGATTGAGAGAAAGGGACACAGCTATAGCAGTTACATAGCTCCGTCCCTCTCTCTCAACCTAAACTGAACGGCTTTAGCACGTCATGGTAACCCCCCAGATGTACAATACATGGGTTTTTTTCTGAAGAACTGTTTGACATGATGCCAACGTCCACTTTTCATCATCACACCATCGGCAGGGCGCTCCACACACCTTACAACCTAATGGTCGCGCACCGTGCGGTTTCAGAGGAATTTCCTCCCGCGGACGCTCCGGCTGTGGAATGCCGAGGTATTCCCGATGAACTACTATAGTGTGGGGTTCTTCAAAAAAGGAGTGTACCTCCAAGCAACGCGCATGTGACACCCCTTGAGTTGTAGGCGTCCATAGGTTACGGTGACCGCTTTCCACTAGGGGGACCGTATACCTGTTTGCCACCCACGTAGTATATTAAAAAAGATAGATACATACATTATTTATTCAAACACAAACTTATGTACATTGTTCACGCCAGGGATCGGATACCGGTATTTTTTTCGGAACGGTTCCGTACGTTGACCCGAGAACTTTACTTTAGCGTTTCTGGTTCCATTAACCGGTATTCTTTTTCGTTCAGTGAACGAACGTTTATGAGTGAGAACTGTTCCGAAGAACAGAATTAAATGATACGTTCTTTAAAGAACAGTTCGCGGGAACGGAATTAAATGATACGTTCTTTAAAGAACAGTTCGCAGGAACGAAATTATTTCGGTTTTTCTATTTCCAAGAATTTGAACGAACAGTGCAAGCGGTGTCGGCCACGGCCATCACTTTAGTAACTTTAGTTTGATTTGAGACTAGCGGTGAGTAAACGTGGCGTCGAACGAAACAAATACGTCGAAAACATTCTGCACCACAACCACAATGAAGTAAGTTTTTTTCTTTTAACTTAGTGCTTTCAATTTTACCGATTTTAAAATTTAAGTAATGTCACGACGCTTAAGTATTTATTTACAGGCAATCGTACAGTCCAAGGTCAAATAAGGACGGGACGCCGCTATTAGCAAGAGCGAGCGTCCTTATTTGACCTTGGTACGGTCATCTCAGGTGTGTGTGTGTGTGTGTGTGTGTGTGTGTGTGTGTGTGTGTGTGTGTGTGTGTGTGTGTGTGTGTGTGTGTGTGTGTGTGTGTGTGCGTGTGCGTGTGCGTGTGCGTGTGCGTGTGCGTGTGCGTGTGCGTGTGCGTGTGCGTGTGTACAATATACACTACTTTCCCATTAATTGTGTCGTTGGTACTGTAGATAGTCAATTACCATAGAAATTACATCAGCTACTATCAACAATGGACCTTTAGGGTCAGTTGCACCAAACCGTCTGTCACCGTTAAAGCATTCGTTAAATTTTATTGTATGGACAGTTCCATAGGCGTCTGCTGCGTGACGATGATGTGTGTGTCAAATGTGGTTGATGCAACGGGCCCTTAGTCTAAAAACGTCACAATGAAAGATGTGAAATGTGCAATTAGTCACAAAAATAAATTGTTTTTAGTATTCAACACTCCCGTGTCCCAGAACTCGAAGAATCCCAATTCATCCAATGTTCTTATACTGCTGCGAGTGAAAGGGGCACTAATGATGATATTTATGACTTGATCGATGCACAGAATGAGCCACTGAGTAAGTACTTACCTATACTAAACCTTCATAAACCTAAATACTGAAACTCTGCCCGGTGGTTCGGTGTTAGGGCTTGCAATTATCCGTCCAATTCGAAATCCGGATGATTCGACTCGATATTTGAAAATCCGGATATTCGGATAAAATGGATATTTCGAATATTTTTTATTTTATTTAATAAATCTCATAATTAGTAACATAATTATGTACTACGATACGAAAAACACGTCGTAGGAAATTGTTATTTTATAATCAGGCTTGAGCTGTTGTTCGTAACCTTAATGTTAGGTTAGGTTACTTAGTTATTTCATTCTTGCCTTTTTTAGGGTTCCGTAGTCAACTAGGAACCCTTATAGCTTCGCCATGTCTATCTGTCCGTCCGTCCGTCCGTCCGTCCGTCCGTCCGTCCGTCCGTCCGTCCGTCCGTCCGTCCGTCCGCGGATAATCTCAGTAACCGTAAGCACTAGAAAGCTGAAATTTGGTAGCAATATGTATATCAATCACGCCAACAAAGTGCAAAAATAAAAATTGGAAAAAAATGTTTTATTAGGGTACCACCCCTACATGTAAAGTGGGGGCAGATTTTTTTTTTCATTCCAACCCCAACGTGTGATACATCGTTGGATAGGTATTTAAAAATGAATAAGGGTTTACTTAGATCGTTTTTTGATAATATTAATATTTTCGGAAATAATCGCTCTTAAAGGAAAAAAAAAGTGCGTCCCCCCCCCCTCTAACTTTTGAACCATATATTTAAAAAATATGAAAAAAATCACAAAAGTAGAACTTTATAAAGACTTTCTAGGAAAATTATTTTGAACTTGATAGGTTCAGTAGTTTTTGAGAAAAATACGGAAAACTACGGAACCCTACACTGAGCGTGGCCCGACACGCTCTTGGCCGGTTTTTATGAAATGACTTCAGTTGCCCATAAGATATATGATTTTATTTTTATGTAATTTTGACTAATATTTGATATTAATGAATTTTAATGCTAGAGACATAATCTGATTGCCATATGAGGTAAAACGTCATGTTGTGATCGTTTAGATCGAATATTACCTAAAAAAGGTATTACCTACCTACTCCTTGTTTAAATATCAGATTGCATTTACGAGGTTTTCATTGCCGATTTATTCAAATGCAAAAAGAACTATGACATATTACAAACACCAAATGGTCATGGTGGGTCATGTCATAGTTGTAAGCTAAATAGCTTTGTTAAATAACAAGGCTGAATGATCTTTCTCTCTAATAATTTTCACCTCTTATCTTTGATGACTTCGTGACTCCATTCCAGTTACACTTGGGACTCTCGGGTAGACGTTCTTAGCCAGAGGGCCTTACGTTACGTATACAGCGAAAAAGTTTTGGTGTTGCAACACTTGCAACCTATTTTGAAAGGATAAAATGTAAAAGCGTATCTGCTTAACTACTTCATCTTGTTCTGCAGTTCAATACTAAACAGGTCTTCCGCCGCGGGATACATAGAAGACTTCTTTTTGTCAGAAAATTTGAACAGTTTTAGTTCTGTTTGCAATTTATTTATTTATTTATAATGTATTCGGATGCTAACAATAATGAAAGTGCAGCGTTTGATACGGTACTCAGTGTCACTTGATTGATTGAGTTAAATTGATATACATTTACATGAGATTATCCACAAATATTCATGAAAAAAACCCTGCCTGCTAAGCCGCGGTCCCGGCGGATTCGAATCCCGGTAAGGGCATTTATTTGTGTGATGAGCATAGATATTTGTTCCTGAGTCTTGGATGTTTTCTGTGTATATAAGTATGTATTTATCTATATAAGTATGTATTCGTATCGTCGCCTAGCACCCATAGTACAAGCTTTGCTTAGTTTGGGGCTAGGTTGATCTATGTAAGATGTCCCCCAATATTTTTGTTTATTATTTATTTACTTATAGTCATACTTGTTATGGAGAATTTTTGGCCAAAAGCTGCACTTTTGGATGGAAGCAAGCCGCTTTGCATGGTGATAGTAGACATTATAGTAAACGATTTTTTCCGAGGATATCGAAATTTCATCTCTTAGGAAGCCGAGCGTAGCGAGGTGTTTTATGAAAATGAAAAAAATTCTATCTTTTTATTGTATCGTCCGATTTTGACAAAACGTATCTCAAATGAAAGGTATTAATTTGTGTAATTTAAAAAAAATATAAAGAAAAAAATTTAAAAGAAAAGTAAGAAAAAAATAAAAAAAGTAAATTTCCGTCTCGCACTGAATAACTTCAAAGAATGACAGACAAAATGTACAATGTCGATATACAAGTTTTTTTTAATCGAAGACAGATAAATTTTTAGTTGAAAACTGAAGACCGCATCGAAATCAGATCAGCATTTTTTAAGATACAAGTTGCCAAAGTTGGGAAAGATCGCTTTATATGGCCACTTTGAAATTCCTTTGCCAGAAAGTCAGAAATAACATGTTTTTCTGACACAGAAAAATACATAGTAACAGTACACATCAAACTAAAATTAAAAATTCCGAGGATATTATAATTTCATCCCTTAGAACGGCGAGCGTAGCGAGGTCGGTTACGAAAACCGAAAAAAAAATCTCATTTTTTTGTACGTCGTCCGATTTTGACAAAACATGTTTCATTTGAAAGGTATTACTTTATGTAACTTAAAAAAAATATTGAAAAAAATTGGAAAAAATGTAAGATTTAAAAAAAAAAAACCTTAATTTTCGTATCACACTGAATAACCGCAAAAAACGGTAGACACGGTGTATAATTTCGATATATGATTTTTTTAAATTAAAGACAAATAAATGCATGATTATAAACTAAAAACCGAATCGAAATCGAATCAGTAGTTTTTAAGATGCAAGTTGTCAAAGTTGGCTTAGTTTGTTTATATGGTCGCTTATAATAGTTATAATATAAATTCCTTAGCCAGAAAGTCAGAAACATTATATTTTTCTTACAGTTAAAAGTATGCATAGGTAATAGACATCATTATAAACATTTTTTTACAAGGATATAAAAATTTCATTTCTTAGAAACCCTTACAAAGACGATCCAATAAAAAAAACTGCCTTTTTTTTATTTTTCGTAACAGACATCGCTACGCTCGGCTTTCCAAGGGATGAATTTTTTATATCCTCGTAAAAAATTGTTTATTATGATGTCTATTACCTATGCATACTTTTAACTATGAGAAAAATATAATGTTTCTGACTTTCTGGCTAAGGAATTTATAAGCGACCATATAAACAAACTAAGCCAACTTTGACAAATTGCATCTTAAAAACTACTGATTCGATTTCGATTCGGTTTTTAGTTTATAATCATACATTTATTTGTATTTAATTTAAAAAAATCATATATCGAAATTATACACCGTGTCTACCGTTTTTTGCGGTTATTCAGTGTGATACGAAAATTAAGGTTTTTTTTTTTAAATCTTACATTTTTTTTCCAATTTTTTTCAATATTTTTTTTAAGTTACATAAAGTAATACCTTTCAAATGAAACATGTTTTGTCAAAATCGGACGACGTACAAAAAAATGAGATTTTTTTTTCGGTTTTCGTAACCGACCTCGATACGCTCGTCGTTCTAAGGGATGAAATTATAATATCCTCGGAATTTTTAATTTTATTTTGATGTGTACTGTTACTATGTATTTTTCTGTGTCCGAAAAACATATTATTTCTGACTTTCTGGCAAAGGAATTTCAAAGTGGCCATATAAAGCGATCTTTCCCAACTTTGGCAACTTGTATCTTAAAAAATGCTGATCTGATTTCGATGCGGTCTTCAGTTTTCAATTAAAAATTTATCTGTCTTCGATTAAAAAAAAACTTGTATATCGACATTGTACATTTTGTCTGTCATTCTTTGAAGTTATTCAGTGCGCGACGGAAATTTACTTTTTTTATTTTTTTCTTACTTTTATTTTAAATTTTTTTTCTTTGTATTTTTTTTTTAATTACACAAATTAATACCTTTCATTTGAGATACGTTTTGTCAAAATCGGACGATACAATAAAAAGATAGAATTTTTTTCATTTTCATAAAACACCTCGCTACGCTCGGCTTCTTAAGGGATGAAATTTCGATATCCTCGGAAAAAATCGTTTACTATGATGTCTACTATCACCATGCAAAGCGACTTGCTTCCATCCAAAAGTGCAGCTTTCTTTTCATAACTAGTATGACTATTATTAAATAAGGTAGTAGTGCCACTCAAGGAGTAATTTTTGATATAAATCGCTTTAATATCGGAAATGTGTTAATTTTACTTTAAAATTTGTTTTCCAAATGAGCTTCTTAAAAATTGCAATGGTATTTCTGTCATTCACAATATTCGAATTATTCGTTTTATCCGGATTTTAACGTGCAAATTATCCGAATTTCAAAATCAGCGGATATATCCGGATTACAATATTCGGTGTCACTCCTAAAGTAGGTACTTACAGGCGACCGTACCGACATATGTCAATTAGGGACGCAGTTATTTGTAAAAAAATGAGAAAGCCTTATACGGTCAACCGGGGTGGCTTTAAAACGCAGGGGTGACTTTGAAAATTTAGTTTTAAAGTCATACTGTAAGTAAATTCGCGATTTTCTATGGTAGATTTACAAGAATATTTATTGATCTATTATCTATCTACTAATTACATGAACAGTTTCAGTAAATAATGAATGATGTTAATTTTAAAGCCGTTCAAATACCATCAAAGTAACCCCAAATTTTCCTAAAGCCACCCCGGTTGACGTAACTCTCCCGCTCTTACAATCCCGTACTTGTTGGACCTTGGTCGGTTTGGTCGTCTGTAGACAGTGTGTATTAACACTCGCCAACTACAGTTGTGTATTCCATGTAGATACACCAAGGGCCCAATTCTCAAAAGCTTGTAACTTATTGTAATAATTTTCTAGAAATGTAAGTACATTATGCAAAATAAATAAGATATTTTTATTGCAGATAAAAGCTTTGACATAGATGATGAAGATCTAGCCTTCAAAAAAATATATATAGAGAAAAAACTACCCCATATCCAAGCGATTCTGATGACCTTGAGTTGGATGTAAGTGCTTATAGTGTGAGAAAGCTGTATAAAATATAATCTGCACTAATTTGTATAAATATGTGTGTTACTTAATCTGTGTGAATTTGTAATAGTGATATGTTTTTAAATGTTTTTAAGGACCAAGATGCAGTCCTTGAGAGAGCACAACCCATGCAATCCATTTATAGTGAACCGGAACCGGACGCGATGTGCCCTTGTTCATGCAAGCGTAATATAGTTGCAGTCGTTATAAGAAAAAAGTTAGAACAAGTTCCCGAAGAGAATTTACGGGCTTGTTTAGAAGATCTCGAAAATAAAATAGAAAAATATTATTAAACTAGCTTTTACCCGCGGCTTCGCCCGCGTAATAAAAGTATTCATTAAGATTTTCATTTGGATCCTTAGGTTTCTCTGGTATATTTATCTGCGATTATTTCGATTGCACATAATACTTTTGCTTGCAATGATTGTAGAAATATTACACATCGACCACAGCGTAGGTAATTCTATATACGCTGGGGAAACCTTTATAAACATCCCACATAGCCCGTATTTCGACACTATATGATCGGTGGGTAAAAAGTACTTTTTTCTATTATCCCTTATAATTTTTTTACATTTTGCTTATACTTATCGCAAACGTAATCTTCAAGCAAGCAAACAACGATCGTCTTAGAGCACTTTGATTGTAAGAGACCGCCGACCGATTATCCGTATCCCTCTAACGATACCCATATTATCCGTATCCGTATCCGTTTCCGTATCCGTATCCGTATCCCTATCTCTATCCCTAATCCCTATCGCTATCGCTAACGCTATGGCTATCGCTATCCCTATCGCTATCCCTATCCCTTATCAAGATAACACTAAGTTCTCGCGCTTTGTACACATATTTAAAGTCACATACAGGTCGAAAGCGATTAATTAACATTATTTTTACCTTTTTTCCCAACGTTTCGGCCAGGTTGCACTGGCCGTGGTCGCGGAAGACTGACGTCCCAGCAAAATGTCACCGGAGATGTAAACAACACAAAACTACCCGATATTAATTTATATAAATGTTCGGGGTAGACAAATAAATATAATCTACCCGCATGTAATTATTTACGACATCACATTAGAAACCTCAAAAATAACAGTACTTCTCCACTATTTAATGGATGTTATTATACATATAAACCATCCTCTTGAATCACTCTATCTATTAAAAAAAAACCGCATCAAAATCCGTTGCGTAGTTTCAAATATTTAAGCATACAAAGGGACATAGGGACAGAGAAAGCGACTTTGTTTTATACTATGTAGTGATATCGCTATCCCTATCGCTATCCCTATCCCTTATCAAGATAACACTAAGTTCTCGCACTTTGTACACATATTTAAAGTCACATACAGGTCGAATGCGATTAATTAACATTATTTTTACCTTTTTTCCCAACGTTTCGGCCAGGTTGCACTGGCCGTGGTCGCGGAAGACTGACGTCCCAGCAAAATGTCACCGGAGATGTAAACAACACAAAACTACCCGATATTAATTTATATAAATGTTCGGGGTAGACAAATAAATATAATCTACCCGCATGTAATTATTTACGACATCACATTAGAAACCTCAAAAATAACAGTACTTCTCCACTATTTTATGGATGTTATTATACATATAAACCTTCCTCTTGAATCACTCTATCTATTAAAAAAAACCGCATCAAAATCCGTTGCGTAGTTTCAAAGATTTAAGCATACAAAGGGACATAGGGACATAGGGACAAAAAAAGTGACTTTGTTTTATACTATGTAGTGATGTAGTGATGTGTATCAAGATTATGTGTACTCTATCATAATTATAGCTTCAGTGTAAAAGTCAATCATATTTTGGTACATTCGTTAGTGAAATATCGTTATAAAATAAGGGTTATTCCACTAGTCAGAGTTACCACTAAGTTGTTACCAGTGGTAACTACAATGTTATTTTCCCATAGGCAATTACTGGAAAGATTATATCATAAGATTCATAAGTTTTGTTTTATTTTATACACATGTAAAGCATGACCAGAAATATATGACTACGCGCCATGTAGCGGAATTTCATTAAAACTATTTTCTTCATAGTCATCATACTATACTGAACTGTCACTCCATACATCAGAATAACAGCGCACTCCTGCCTGACAATAGTTATTTATATTTCTGGTCAGGCTTTAGTTTCTTAACCATACTTACCATATCCAACGCGATCAATGTTATTTTCACCAAATCTAATGGCAACAGCTGAGACTGTTTCCTCACCTTTAATTGATTGGCCTCAATGGCCACTGCGTAAGAGTCGTTAGAGGTGCACATTGACTTGCCTAATATCAAGGACGATAGATACCGGGACTGACAAAGCCCATACAAAAGTTTACCTCTGAAATGTCCCATACATTTCCGAGCGATTATTTCCGAAAAAATTAACAATATCAAAAAATGTTAGTAGTAAACCCCTGTTCATTTTTTAATACCTATCCAACAATAGGTATATCACACGTCAGGGTTGAAATGAAAAAAAAATCTCTCCCCACTTTACGTGTAGGGGGCGGGCACCCTAATAATGTTCTCATGCAATGATTAGTTGGTTTCGATTTAGCTTAATATATTTTTTGTTCTTATTTATGGTGTCTGTATTTAGCTCTGCCGTGAAAAATATTTAAAGAAATAAGGAGGCCGTTTCATCATCGCCACCAGTACAAAACAAGGTCCCACGTAAGAAGAAAATAAACATCGACGACTTCGATACAGGCACAAGCTTCATGAATTTTAGGCTGTGTGGAAGTAGCAAGTCTTCAAACCTAGCTTATTAAATTGTCATTCTCTAAAACCATGCTTTAATTTTCTACAAATATTAACGCGAAACGAAACCCAGTACTCGCTGTCCCGATTATACAATGACGTCGGCACATTATTGCCATATGAAAACGATTTGTAGCGACACTCTTCCAGGGTCAAATAAAAACTTGTCAGGCTTTAGTTACTAAAAAAAATCCGGATTTAATCCGGAGTTCGGATTTTGCCCTAAAAATAATCCGAAAATCCGGATTTTATATTATTGCAATCCCTAGGTATAACCCAATCCTTTCAGAAAATATTTACTTTATCACAAAATTATTTTAAACTTTCTTTTTGACATCGAAAAGGCTTTAGTTTTTTACATACCGAATAACTTTATTTCGGTATCATGATTCCTTTTAAGATAATTACATTATGTATAAGGTAAGGAATAATATTTAGAATACCTAAAATATGACAAATTTGCATTCTATTCAAATCAGTACGAGTATACTTCACGGAGTCCAAAACTATACGCAAATCAGAAGTCCAAAACTAGAAAAATATAGATAGAGACTATAGAGAGCGATTGCGGGCGCCGGTCGGCTCGAGCGCGAGTACTTGCGCCGCCGGCGTACGCGTCTGTGTGCGTGCGCCACGCGCACACACAACTTTACTATACAGGGCCTCTCTGTGGGTTCCGCCCCCGTCAACGCGACGGCGATAAAGACCTAAAAATCTGAATTCGTGCTTGCCTCCTGTATCGTCTTAATCCTTTAATGATTCCGTTAACGTGAAACTTTAAGTAGACAGGTTTTATGAAGACAATTGGCCGGTGAGCCCTACAATTTTAAAATTTGCCGCCCTTTATACATGGTGTATATTCTATGCTGTTTCTTCCTATCCTAATAGTTTCAATATCAAGCATACACTATCACTGCACGTTCGCTGTTTATACGCCGAAAGTTGCAACTCAAGTAAATGAAGTAAACAAAACAAACAACCTACCTTCACCTTCATTGCCGGCCGCGGCCGGCCGGCTAACCGAAACAGAAATATACATGAACTTCGTGTGAAAAAGAGACAGCGAAAGGCGGCTCGTGCGTCGGCGAAAACGTTCGGCTCTGGCGCTCGCTACAGTCGCTATACCTACTCCCGCGCGGCTCGGAACGAAATAATATTGGTTTTAGGAACGCTAAAATTCTGTTCGTTCATTTAAACGTTACTGTAAGGAACTGTTCTTTGAGGGAACGAAATAAGAACCGAAACCGAAATTATTTTGTTCCCACTGAACAAAATTTATAATGAACCGTTCGTTTAGGGAACGATATAAGAACCGTAACCGAAATTATTTTGTTCCCATTGAACAAAATTTATAGGTAACGGTTTAAGAACGATATCAAATGGTATTTGGGAACGGGTTCCGATCCCTGGTTCACGCTTTGCAATTGCAACAGAATAGCATTCTCAAGCCGTTTCAGTTGCAGGCTCAGTATTATAAAGTGCCAACACTTTGCCACGGTCAAACGCAATCTCATGGTCGGTACACAATCATTCTGAAATATTTGTATTCGATTTTCAATCGAATCTATTTTTACCGACGTTGCTGTGGGTAAGACTGTAGCCTATTGAGAAAATGCGCTATTTAAAAATATAAAAGTTAAATATAGGTATAATTAATACGATACTTTTAATAAATTACGATGATTTTAATAAATTAAAAATAAGATTAAATAATGTTTGCCCTTCATGTTTGGAATACTTACATGTTTGGAATATTTTTTTTTTATTTTTTTTTTATTTATTATCCACACTTACAACTATTTTTACAGGCTAACCTAATACAATAGTGTAACTATTAATAACTATTATCTAAAGTATTTCATTACGTCTAAATGATATTATATCTAATGCTAATTTCGTAAATTCATTCAGAGAACATGAGAACAGGTCAATATGTTCCGCTATTATGTTGAGGGTCCGCACAGCGCGCGTCAGCGGCGCCCGGGCGACCAGGTTGGTGCGCCCGCGCGGCTCGGCCAGCAGGCGCGGCCGACGCCGGCGCCACACGTACCTGTCGGGTACATACACACTCACGTACCTCAACACCTCACTATTGTACACTATACCTTTGAGTAATTTAAAAATATATGTCCCGAGACATAACTCCCTGCGCACCCGCAGTTCGTTGTACCCCACCATACCCAGCACGAATAAAGTCGGATACATTAAGGGGTAGAAAGGGTATACGCCATATTTCCGCAAGTATAAAAACCGGATAAACTTGTTCTGGGTACGCTCCACCATTAAGTGATATTTTGTTTCATGGGGAGCCCAGATCACGGCATTACATTCAAGGCTGCTGCGGACAAGTGCATTGTATAAGGCGATAATAGCGCCAACATTTGTAAAACCCTGAGACCGCCGAAGCACAAAGCCTAGCATTCTAAAGGCTTTTTTACAGATATTGACGATATGATCCCTAAACCTCAAATCCGATGTGAATTTAACACCCAAGTCTTTAACTTCAGTGACTCTGGTTCAACGCTCGAGTGAAAGTTACCGTCACGCATTTGGTTGTATTGAAAAATAATTTATTTTTTAATACTTGTTTATACTTATACTTTTTAATACTTGTTTATAATAAATTATACTTGTTTATACTTACAGTCGGTTCATCTTTACTTGTCCTATCATGTAAACAAACGAAACGTCAAATATGATCAAAGACAATTACTAGTGATTGGAAATGTCGATAAAATGATGTATTACCGATAATTTGTAAATAAACGCTGTCAACGTCATCAGAGGATTTTCAATTGTACGTCACACAATATCTGTGTAAAAACCAAAATTTAACTAGGTTTCGTCACATTTGCAACAATCGGAAAAGGCTAGTACAGTATTCATTTTATAGTACCTAACATTAACATTAATATAACAAAAAATATACTTATAGTAAAATATTTATTGTAAAGAGGTAGGAAATAAAGCGTAAAGAAGTCTGTTAATAAATCTGATAAATTATTGTAATTAATATCAACGCACTTTTTCCAAGCTATACAAACTCAAACGTTAATATCGATCGTTCATAACGATAAGTTGTCATCCCAACATTACGACTCATAGACAATTTAGACTTCGTAATGTCAGGAGTTTTTGATGTCATCCGTTCGTAATTACAATTATTGATGAAAATCGTTTTAGAAATGATATATTTCGGTGGTTTTTTGATTGATTACAATACTTTTTGAGTTTATTTAAGTGTATAATACATTTTTAGTGATGGTTAATGTGCAATTCCAGAGAAAAGTGAGATAATGTTTTCCAGCAGTGTTTGTGTACATGATTGGACAAGTAAGGTTGAACTGAGTGTACAACATTCATGCTAATAAATAATTTGAATTTGAAACAAAATGTGAGGAAAAACTGGACTAAAAATGATCAGAATGCCATAAGATTTGACCGGAAGAAAGACATTATGAAGAAAACATTTTTATGATAGGTATCTTTTTTTACCAGAAAACTGTAACAAAAAATATGTCCAATGAATATATCATTTTCTGTAAAATATGTCTACGATTCGGCATTTTAAAATTTTAGTAGGTAAATGTAATTCTTGCAAAAAATTACAAAACATTTTAAACTCAGTTTTCACCCCTATATATATGAGGCAAAGAGGATCGAGTATTATAGGGAGTTACTGTCGAAGTAAAATGTGTAATCACAGTGCATAGACAGCCATCTCTTGACACAGGCTTAAAACTTTTGAATCTCAGTTTTGACAATTTGGCCCATATTCTTAGCTTGATATGTGTTAAAATGTCAAATATTAATATTAGCGCCATCTAGCTGAGCGTACCCCAAAGGTGTAATGCCATCTAGGCCTCCGTACCTTTTTTCTGTATGGTACTGAGGTAAGTTTTTTTTCTTACACTTTATCTGTCTATACGGAGTTATATATGTCTTTGATATGTGGTTTCCAGTGTGCTGCCACATTATCAAATGTAGTGCGGCGTTGTCTCTATTCGCTCACAGATGGCGCAAGTTATAAACTAAGCGTCTGCCGCGAGACCCTAAAATCAATATTTTTTTTCTGTACAAAACATTGATACCTAATCCATACTTATATTATAAATGGAAAAGTGTGTATGTCTGTTTGTTTGTTCGTCTTTCACGATAAAACGGAGCGATGAATTGACGTGATTTTTTAAGTGGAGATAGTTACAGGGATGCAAAATGACATAGGCTGATTTTTCTGTCCGTTTCTTCTACTCAACTCCCCATTTCCCTAAAATGGGAGAGCGAGTGTGATGAAACCAATATTTTAAAACTATAAACTAGAAATAAAATTAAATAGCATTATTATTCGATTAAAAAAAATTATTTCAGGCAAATGACCCATAGATAAATACATTACAATAAACAGAAAAGCACAGAATTCAAACATTAAAAAATCGTCTATAAAAATTAAAAATATTAAAAATATACATAATTAAAATTATGTTATAACTAGCCAATTAGTTAGTCATTTATTGACAATACAATAAAAATACTCTTTATTGCACACCTTGCAGCAAATAATATAGTAAGTATACACAGCAAATTAGAAGGGGTAAAACAACAGGCGGTCTTATCGCTAAAAAGTGATCTCTCCAGATTACCTTATAATAATATGTATTGTGCCTTATAGACAGGCTTCATTATATATTTAAAAATATTTAATTTAGTGACGTAATAAGTGTTGTGTGCAGTCCTGCTTTTGACAAAAGTAACATAGTGGGTAGCTCCGATCTCGCCACGGTGACGTCGCCCGCGCCGCCAACCCCCCCTGCGCCTGTCCTCAGCAGCCGCGCGCACCGAGCAAGCGCCCGCAGTATGCGTCGCGCTCTCGACATGTAAAGGCGGGGTGTCGCTACTCTTGAGAAAGGTTCTCGAAATTGAACCGAAACATGTCGAACGCTATATCGACTTAATACGTGAGTAACCCGCTTAAAATATTTTTAAATATGTATGAGTCTCACGGGAGTTTTATAGTTAAAAAAGGCTTCATTATACTGTATTGTAGGCACAATATAATAAAGAGTACCTACTTAACTATCGTATCGTATCTTTTTTTTTATGGGATAGGAGGCAAACGAGCAGACAGGTCGCTTGATGGTAAGCGATCACCGCCGCCCATAGACACCCGAAACACCAGAGGTGTTGGAGGTGCATTGCCGGATCTTGCCTTTAGGTAGCGTAATTGCCTTGTTATATATAATTTTTGACATATTTCCCGCTAAATTCTTGTGAATTGCACCATCAACAAAGACACGTAACAAAGAAATATGGCGAACTCTTCATTTTCTTCCCTGCCTCGCGCAATGACGTCCTCGCCTCCGAGGGTGCTTCGTCCGCAAAACATTTAGCTTCGGCGCGATTTATAAAATAACCTATGTCAAAGATAAGGATGGTGTGAAAGAAAATTGATGATAAGTTTCGAAAGATGGCAATTTGCTAGGATTTCTGTGTTTATAAAAAGGAGACAACAAAATATCGTTACAATATAAATATCTTCTGGGCGAGCTCACTCCATCGTAGGCCACGTCTTTGCCTTTGTCTAGTCTGTGGTCAAGAGTAAGCCCATTCATAATTAAAAAAAAAATTGACGAATTCGCACTCGACGAGTTAAGGCATACTCTTTGAAAAAGATCCTCGGAAATGGATCGAAACATGTCGAGCGTTAATCGACTTGATTAAAAACGTGAGTACTTAACCCGCTTACAATATTGTGACGAATGAAGTAAAATACATAAAACAAACATAAACTCACATCTGTATTCCCAAAGGGGGTTGGTCGAGAACAAACTATGTCATTCCAGTGCCATTTATAGCAACTAAGGAGTAGAAAGTAAACGAAATTTTGATACTGTAGTCACAGGTTGATAGCCACAACACAATAGAATTGAACAGAAATAATAGAGTCGACACCCACGATACCCACGAGAGGAAACTGCCCGCTACCACAAGAGGACAGAAATATAAAATAACAACATAGAAATAGTACATTACTACAGAGGCCGGGACGAAGGGGTTTGCCGGCCGAAGACATATAGACGGCCGAGTGAAGCGAGGCCGGATAGGTCTGAGGCGGGCAACCCCATTTCCCGCCGAGGTATGTATAGTGCTTTTCTCAAACATGGTATGAAATAAATAAAGTCTACTGAAAATAGTAACTTTGGATGGCTGTATCTCCTAAACGGTGCGTCGTAGCGCAAAAATAATCGAATTTTCGTTCCCCGTATACGCTTATAAAAAAACAAAAAGTTAAAAAAAAATTCAAAAAAAAAACGAAAATAATTTTTTTTTGTATGAAAACGCACCCAAAATCAAATATTGTCTAGGGCCCGTACCAGTTGCAGTCGGCACGTCTATAAAGCCCCTTATAGTTTTTTTTTAATTGGCTAAATACCTGGATGTTATGTCACAATTATCTGTGTTTGGAAATTAAAAAAGAAGACTTTGCCGGCCTTGGCCTGCAAGGTTTGTATGAAATTCCATTATCTATCAATCGTCCTAGTCGCACCTGCAACGTCATACTTCGCTGCCAATTATAAGGCACATAACATCAATATTTCATACCATGTTTGAGAAAAATATATAAATCGAATTTGGTTAACTTGTAAAATTAAAAAAAAAAATTAAAAACGACATTGTGGACCGATTTCCACCAAACATGGCTAAGAACACTCCCGACCAATTCAGCTTAGAAATAGTTATTTGTTATACAAGGGGGCAAAGTTGTATTTTAACGCCGAGTGTGGAATTGAAAAACGAGCAAGTGAAAGGATTCTATAGTTGAACCACGAGCGAAGCGAGTGGTTCGAGAATAGAATCCTGAACTTGCGAGTCTTTTAACACACGAGAAGTAAAATACATTTGCACCCGAGTGTAACACAAAACTTTTCCCCTCACTATAGCGAGGAAACAACAACGGAAAAATGCGTTTATCACTGCTTCCAGTAGTTCCACAGGTGGTAAGTCATCTTTATTACTAGATTCACCTACTTTTATCAATTTTAAAGCAGTTAATTTGACTTTATTCAAGGTCAAATTACTTTACCCACTAGTGGATAAAATGCGTTTTTACCCGCCGGTATTAAAGGACAAAACACGTGTTTCCGAGTTAGTGAGGGGAAAATGCGTTTATCACTGCTTCCAGTAGTTCCACAGGTGGTAAATCATCTTTATTTCTAGATTCACCTACTTTTATCAATTTTAAAACAGTTTATTTGACTTTATTCAAGGTCAAATTACTTTACCCACTAGTGGATAAAATGCGTTTTTACCCGCTGGTATTAAAGGACAAACCACGTGTTTCCGAGCTAGGGAAAAAAATGTTATCTAAATCTGTTCATCTGTTCGGGAGTTACGATGCCAGAGGCAGACAGACACGTTGAACTAACACACAGACAGATACGTCAAACTTATATACACCCCGTTTTTGCGCCGGGGGTTAAATATAAAGGTTAATAACAAGTTGCCACGTAACTTAGTGGCATTCGTGCCACATACTTCGAGTAAATGGAGCTAATTTCCGCTTAAGAATGGCTGGTACATTTCTAGACGAGAAAATATTATTTTACTAGTGATTACTTTTCTGCTTGGAAAAACTTTCTAACTCAAAATAGTACATTACGATACAAGTGCGAAAAAAAGGAAGTTCGAAACGAGTGGCGATAAATTAAATCGACACGAGACACTGAAAAACGTCGTACGATACACGTGCGAAAAGGAAATTCGTAACTCGTGTCGATTTAAAACACTCCCTTCGGTCGTGTTTTAATTTGTCGCCACTCGTTTCGAACTTCGTTTTTCGAACTGTTTTGATCGATATCATACTAGAAAAAAATCGACTAAGTCCACTTGAGCAAGACAACGATCGAACATGGGTCTAAGTACATGGCTAACGTCACTACCACTAGACTGTCCGGCCTCCGTGGTAATGTATTATGAAATGAAATGAAATGAAATGAAATGAAATGAAAGCATTTATTTCGGACAACAATACATCCATATTATGTTAGTAATAACTTAAAAACTAAACTAAATATACGTTAGTAGAAAAAATAGCTACAATTGGACTGAAGATGCAAGGACATCCAGTGCGTGAGGATAGGGCTGTCCACCCTCTCAGCAATCACCTTCAGGAGAGTGTTGGTACTGCCTCGCACGCGCTCGCACAGAGACGCCACCCGCTTCCGCATCGCAACGTGGAAGCCGTCCATACTCCAGGCGGCGAACATTCCTGACGCACTGCAGCGCCAGGGCAGGCCCAACATCCCCCATTATTATCTCTTTTACTCATCTTATTATTATTTATCTTATACTTTTAAACGAGCAATTCTTGTATATTTATTTATTTATTTATTTATTTATTTATATATTTATTTACAATGACGATCTCGGAAACCGCTCTAACGATTTCGCTGAAATTTGTTATGTGGGGGTTTTTGGGGGTGAAAAATCGGTCTAACTTATCCTTAGGTCCCGGAAAACGCGAATTTTCGAGTTTTCATGCGTTTGTCTTCGCGCGCCATCTCGTGTGCAGTAGTTGTACTGTTAAGACAGAATTCTTTCGGTCGATGTAAGTACTATTTATTGCAAACACTAGATGGCGACACAGGTCAAGGCTAAAACGAATAGAAAAATACACTATTTGAGTTTTTGTGGCGAAATGCGCGCCATCTCGTGTGGAGTAGTTGTGTTGTTAAGGCTGAGAATTCTTTTGCTCGATGTAGGTATTATTCATTTTTGAACTAGATGGCGACACATGTCAAGGATACGAAACAGAACCAGATATTATCTCTGAAATGTAAAGGAACATCTTAAAGGCGAGCAATGTGTGCTTGCACCTCCTATATTTTTAACCCCCGATGCAAAAACGACGGGGTGTTATAAGTTTGACGTCTCTGTCTGTCTGTCTGTATGTCTGTTTGTCTGTCTGTCTGTGTGTGTGTCTGTCTGTGGTATCGTAGCTCCCGAACGGATGAACAGATTTAGATTTAGTTTTTTTTTGTCTGAAAGCTGAGTTAGTCGGGAGTGTTCTTAGCTATGTTTCATGAAAATCGGTCTACTATGTCGCGGTCGGGGGTTTTTTCAAAATGGTTGTGTCATATTTAGTCATGGAAATTGCCATCGGAAATGTCAAAGCGGTAATGTTTGATGATGACAAACAAAAAATCACAATTCCCTTCTGGTGACGGGTTCAACATTTTCCATCTTTTCTCTCGTAGGTGTCGTAGAAGTCGACTGTGAGACGGTAGATATAAAGGTATCTTTTCTTAGGCCTTCCACTACTCTTTTATCCATCTACCTTCATATCTTCCCTCCGCCACAGTATAATAAAGAGTACTATTGTACAGTATGGCCACTCCTGCTCCCCGCTGAAAGTGCTGCCCACCCCCTCTCGGTTACTTCACAGTTACCGCCTGCCAAAAACGCGAACAGTCGACCTGTCATATCTCACTCATACAAGCATGGTACGCGTTCACCTACACGACCTTAGAATGTGTGCAAGGAACGCGCCTCTTTCATATATTTGATCGCCAGTGTCCGAGGTGTGCCTCCGCATTACATGCCCATACCATGCTAATCCCTCTCACCTCCTCTGTATGTATGTATGTATGTATGAATTTAAGGGTCAAAGCGGTGTTTCGCACGAAAATCAGACCCGAGAATTCACGTGGCATTCGGACTATTCCAATTATTTCCACTGGAGGAATGCTGCCCGTATTTCGCCTTTTATTGAAGGATTTTATTATTTTTCAACGTTAACTTTAGCTTTTGTTTAATCGTCGCGATTTATATGTTTTATATAAAATAAATCTGTTTTGAAAAAATCTTAAACATGAACATACATAAACTCACGCTTGTGTGCCCAAGTTACAGTGCCATTTTAGTCAAGCTTGCTTGCTTTAGATTTAGCTTCTTTTGTTTAAAAGCTTGAAAGCTGATGAGTGTTCTTATAAGGCATGCTTCATGAAAATCGGTTCACGCGTCTGGGGTTTTTTCAAAATTTCAATTTTGTGGTTATTTATATGCTTTAATACAATATGTTTATTTATTTAACCTCAATATTGTTATTTCAGGTAAGCTCAATTGGGAGGAACAAATCAAGCGTCGCTTTCGGTGGAGCAGAGTTTTGGAGCAAAAGTAATATCCCCAAAACATAACAATGTCTCAAATCGAGTGTAAGTTGCCAACATAGATCACTTTACTATAATTATATATGGACAATGAACACGATTATGTATGTATTACAGTAAGTATGTACGTCTTATTCCCATGAGCCAAGATGGATTTTTGTACAATGTAGGTTAAATATCGATTTTGACCGTAGAAAATATTTTAAAATGGCATATTTGAGCATTTCTTTTTTTTTGCCACTTTTATGAAGTGTGATATTTTTGAAAAAAAAAAATGCTATTTCTACTCAGAATTACTAGCCTTTTCAATCCTAGTAGTTAAAAAAATTGTCCCATACGATTTTTTCTTATGTTGTTACCATTTTCCGTACATGTTGTATGGGGTAACAAAAGAGGAAAGTAAACAAAATGTATGGAAATCCTGGGACACTTTTTGTCTCCCAGTGAGATTGAAAGTACTCGTGATTCTGAGTACAAATGACCTAAAATTCCCTAAAACAATGAAAAAAAAATATTGTCAAAAAAAAAGAAATGCTCATTTATACTTGTCAATGTAATGGGGACCATCGTTCTTTGGCTACAAATTACACAGCCGGATATAGCTACTCAGCCTGTAAGCCCTTCTTTCCCAGCGTCTGACGTAGTGAACTTTTTTTTTGTATGTTTTTTTGTTTTATTGGTTTTTGTTGAGTGGACCTTCACCATACAAGGACTACGTGTCTTTTTTAGGATTTCCTGATACGGAGTCCAACTAACTTCATCTATATCATGAGATTCTCAATGCGTCGCGTCGAGATTAATTTTGCTCCAGCTAGCAAGATTCCTATTTGGCTACTGGCTATTCTGTCGATTTAATGTGGCATATATGGAGTATTGTTGAAATATTAACACTCGGTGAAACAAAAATGACCGTTCAAACTTCGCATAGTGACTTTTGACGTCATAATGAAGAAGATTTATCGAAGCGCTGGCAGCCTAGCGGTAAGTACGTGCGACTGTCGTTCCGGAGGTCGCGGGTTCGAACCCCGGCTCGCACCAATGACTTTTCGGAATTTATGTGCGAAATGTCATTTGATATTTGCCAGCCGCTTTTCGGTGAAGGAAAACATCGTGAGGAAACCGGACTAATTCCAATAAGGTCTAGTTTACCCTTCGGGTTGGAAGGTCAGATGGCAGGCGCTTTCGTAAAAACTAGTGCCTACGCTAAATCTTGGAATTAGTTGTCAATGCGGACCTCAAGGTGGTTTTCCACCGGCGGGGCGTGAATGGGCAGAGCAGGGAGGGAATTGAAATCGCCCGGACCCGGGCTTGCGCGAGCCCGCGCGTGCCTGCGCGTGCCTGCCGCAGATTGCAGGTTTCATACGATACTCTATGTCGAAAGCAATACGGTACATTTTTACACTAATAAATAGCTCAATTCAAGTCTCGCACATCCTCTTCAATCCGCGCCTCGCCGTGTCTCGTCGCGCTCTGCCGGTAGAATACCACCTTCGAGTTAATTTATACCCCATACAACCATTTCAGTCGCAAAATCTTCAAATCAGTAACTAACTGTCAAATGTGACATAACGCGTGGTAACGGCGTGCAAACAATGCGACCGTATTGATACAATAACAAAATGTAGTCGTCGTGTGCACTCGTTACGGTAACAAAATGTGTACGAATTTGTGGCTGTCAATGTCACTGTCAGAATGACTTTTAACGACACTTTATTAGTCGACGTTTGCACACATAACGGTAACAACATGTGGACGAATTTGTGGCTGTCATTGTCACTGTCAGAACGGTTTCTGACAGTGACATTGACAGAATTTGTACACACATGTGTAGGTCTGATTACCGAACTGCTCCTAAACCACTGTATCCGCAAATGACAATCTGAAATACGAAGGTTTCTCAAACTGTCTTGTGAAGTTGTGGACTGGTTGCTTTGAATCATTTAAATATGAGCGAATTAAATAATAATAAACGACGACGACCATTTAAGCACTCTTCGACATTTTATAGAAATGTGGGAAAGTTAAGAAAAGTGCAGAATGATAATACAAATAGATAAGCACTTTATAGTTACTTAATGTATTAAATATATAATTTTTAATTTTTATTGATAAAAATGAAGTGTAGTGTTGCTTTACACAATAAAAGTAGGAATCAAATGAAATAGAGTATTTATTGTGATATTAATAGAATTTCTGTTGCGCAATGATAGTTTTTTCAGTACAGATGCTGCTTTTTTTAACGCAGTAGTGCGAGCAAATCAAGCAATGATTCATTTCTTGTCTGGTCGAAACTCTTAGCTTAGATTTAGGTACTGAAAATCGTCGTACGATACACGTGCGAAAAGGACATTCACAACTCGTGTCGATTTTAAACACTCCCTTCGTTCGTGTATTAATTTATTGCTACTCGTATCGACTTTCCTCTTTTCCGCACTCGTATCTACAAGTATTTTGTTTGGGTTACAAAAAAAACACATTATTTACTCTACTACGTTTTATTTATGTCTCTTTAACATTACAAATTTGTAGACACTTATCTATACAAAAATCTTGACAAAAGAAGTACAGATCGCTGAAATGAATGTTGATAGTAATATTAATGAAGACTACTTCAACAAGTGTCAATTGTGAAATGCCGCACAATACTAGTTGCTCTATAGAAGACCATAATAATATGATCCCCGATCC
Source organism: Leguminivora glycinivorella (assembly GCF_023078275.1). NCBI lineage: Eukaryota > Metazoa > Arthropoda > Insecta > Lepidoptera > Tortricidae > Leguminivora > Leguminivora glycinivorella. The sequence goes on from NC_062990.1 coordinate 10,949,967, forward strand.
TTTACAACCCAGCAGCTCGGTACGCACGTTACAATTTTTTTTTAATCTTCTTTAGTGAGGGCAACTGAGTACGACGGCATATTTAATTGTTTATAAAGTTTGAGGATACCTGAAAAAAATGAATACAAGAAGCCATTCTGCTTTCGGTCACGCGTGTACGCTGCGACCATTTTGCGACCGTTTGTTGACCGTTTGGTGACCGTTTGGCGACTGTTTTTTACATGGAATATTACCGTCTTAATCCATATTTTAACAACTTTATTGGTTTTCTAGGCATTATTTTTATTATTTCAGTATAGTATATGCACCGGAGCACTAAAACTTCACCAATCAATATACATAACACGCAAACACCGAGTAGTCAATAATATTATTACTGGTTAAACTGAGGTAAATTGATGGCGCGTTGATAAATTTAGACTTATTTTATGAAATCACTCGAGCAATTTAATTGGCCATGGTAATTAGCCCACATTATATTACAAATGCAAACAATATTTATCTTTAACAAATTCTTACGCCATTACATTTTAATGTCAAATGATTTTATTTCTTTTTTTACTTTGACGTCTCTGACAGTCGCCATTTGAAAAGAATGAAATGAACGAATGATTTTGGGAAAGTAGTCGCCAAACGGTAACAATGTGTGCACGCGTAGTGCACACTTCTGTCACTTCTGTGACCATTTGTGCCTGTTACCAATCGTCCCCATTTGGGTCGCCGCGACTAAACGTCGACCGTACTGCGACTAAGCATTGAGACCCGAAGACCTGTGTGTACACAAAATAGGAGGATTTGCGTAGGAACGGCGACCGATTATGGTTATATGGGACTCTAAATAGAAAGCAATACGGTTAATTTTTACACTAACTAAGTAATATTTAAATTCACGTCCCGCACATCCACGTCAATCCACTCCTCTCCACGCAAAGCCACTTTTCGTCTCGCTCTGCCGGTGGGAAACTAACATCAGAGTTAATTTATACTTTAAGTCGGAAGCAATACAGTTCATTTTTACACTAACAAATATCTCAATTAAAGTCCCGCACATCCAAATCAATCTTTACTATTTCCACCAAAGATGCGCTGGGCGAGAATTTAAAATTCGCCATACAAATTTCAATTCCCTCTCCGCTCTGCCCATTCACGCTCTCCCGGTGGAAAACCACCTTACGGCTCAGCCACGACATTGGTCTAAACGCGACAGCGGTGAGCGGCGGCCATATATTGGAGCGAGACACAGCGATGGGACTTTTCATTCGCACGTATGGCTCCCATGAGCCGTGGCAAATGCCGGGATAACGCAAGGAGGATGATGAATGAACAAGATTTGTTATGGGACCAATGATGAAATCTCAAAAAAATATTGTCCGTTTCATACATTTCGACTGTCAAGATGCCGCTAATTTCTATGGAAGAGCCAAATTTTTATTCGCGGTTTTAGCAATGGTTCCATACTAAAAAGTCGTTTATTATGACCTCAAAAATCACTATTCAAAGTTTGAATGATCCTTTTTATTTCACCCCGTATATCGGTATCCTAAACCTTATAAAACAAAGTTCCCCGTCTCGTCTGTCTGTGTATCTGTGTGTATGTTCGCAATAAACTCAATAACTATTGAACGGATTTTCATGCGGTTTGCAGTGATTCTTGGGAAAGGTTTAGGTACATAATTTGCTTAGATTTATACACGTTAAACTTTCGTGAGACATATTCAAATAAATAATGAATCTACGGTTGTACTCACGTTATTATATCGCTATTTCACGCTATTTAGTTCACGGGGTTTAGCCGTCGCGTGAACTCCTATATGCCTGAAGAGGGGCCTCCGAATTGGCCCGAGACATGTCGCAGCAATAGCGATATAATAACGTGAGTACAACCGTAGATTCATTAATTATTTGCTTAGATTTGGTGAAAATGTAACGATATTTGCTAATCAAGTCGGACGAATCCCGCTGGCTGAGAGCTTTGTTCGGAAAAACTGCGCAAACCGCTTGAAAGAGCTATATCATAATAGTAAGAAAAACTTTGAAGACGAGTCACCGTCTGCCGGAAATAAAATTGGATACCGTTTTATTAGGCAGGCGTCCGGTTTAGCCCAGTATTTACTTTCATCCAATAGCTGAGTTCATTTTAGATTCCACTAACTCTCATACTCCTTACACTCTGGCGGGTGTTGCCTCTGCGTGTGTCCCATGATACGGGCAAGGACAACATCCGTTCGGTGTACCCTTAGGGATCGGCCACACTTAAGAGACGCATGTCCTGAGGTGTGGAACGGACGTTCACGCCACGCCGCCTGAATGTAATTTAAAAAACGTCTCCTCAGTACATTTTGTATATGAAGGACGTAAGACGCGCCCCCAGGCGTTTTTTGAATTACATTCAGGCGGCGTGGCGGAGACGTCCGTTGCGCGCCCCGAGACACGCGACGCCTAAGTAACGCTACCTAAAATTTCATTAAACTGTCAAAAAAGCCTCTACGCGTTGGCTTCGGCCCCGCGCACGCCTCCCAAAGGTCCGGAACACCATTGTTCCGTGATGGGAAAGAAAAACTTTTAATTCTGACGAATCAATTTCTCCCAATACCTACATAAGTGGCATCGTAATCACATGTTACATATTCGAATACGGCAGCACACTGTTGACCGTTTACTTCGTCATTACCATTATACAAATCATTGCATCATTGGCCACGACATCTATTGCAGATGATTGTAGCAGCGTCCAGTAAATCATGTGTTGTGGGGAAGTTGATAGCAACGTCTTCGGTGGCTAAAGAGACCTATACCAGAGCGGCATCTTCTGCCACAGCGATCGCAGACATGATCAGAGTTCAGGGGAGGAGGTCTGGCAGCGCGTAGTTTTTTCTGCCTGAGGCTTTCTAACCAATCCTCGTCATGTTTGTCTACCCCCGCTTTAAGATCACGGCGCCACTCTGGTCTCATCTCGGCCTTAGATTCCCAAATGAGACACCAATACACAAATACAAATACCCACCATTATACAAATATACAGCCAAATTTACATAGAGTAATGAATATTAAACACAACAATCGCTGTTTGACGGGAAATCTGACTATGCACACTATTGCAATTCATATTCAACTCAATGCTGACAATTTTGCTAGCAGGGCGTTAAATTTATTCGAGTATTGTTTACGGAATGTGAATGTTTACAGTATTATATGATTTAGCAGCAATCTGTGGCTAAAATTAAATTAAACTGATTTTTATCCGACTCAACTGCCGGCCTAGCCGACAGCACAGAATAATAGTACAAGTACAGAAGGCTCACTCCTTTGATGTTCACAAAAGGCCGCCATTCTAAATTCTTACCTATATCATAGAGGATCGAGCATTATAGAGAGTTACTGGCAAAGTAAAATGTGTAGGTAATCACAGTGCATAGACTGCCATCTATCGACACAAGCTTAAGACTTTTGAACCTCAGTTTAGACAAATTGGCCCATATTCTTAGCTTGATATGTGTTAAAATGTCAAATATTAATATTAGCGCCATCTAGCCGAGCGTTCCCCAAAGGTGTAACGCCATCTGGGCCACTGTACTTACCTATTTCTATTATGGTTCTGAAGTACGTTTTTAGGGCTCCGCAGTTAACCAGGAACCCTTATTTTCGCCATGTCTGTCAGTCCGTCCGTCCGTCCGTCCGCGGATAATGTCAGTGACCGTTAGCACTAGAAAGCTGAAATTTGGTACCTATATTATATAGTATATCAATCATCACGCCGACAAAGTGGTAGAATAAAAAGTGGGAAAAAAAATGTTTTGTTAGGGTCCCCCTACATGTAAAGTGGAGACTGATATTTTTTTTTTCATTCCAACCCCAGCGTGTTGTTGGATGGGTATTTAATAAATTAATAGTTTAAAAAACACTATAAAACACGCTTTTATAAATGCACGTAAAAGCCAAAAATAAATTATGGATCGTTCAAGTTGTCTCTATTTGTGAGCTGAAGTTTAAAAACTATGTGCTTTTAATTATAATATTTGATTGTAAAAGCGTGGGGCGCTGGAACAGGAAAGACTTTTTGTATAACCACAGAATATATAAGTATAACTTGCTGATAAATCAAATTATGCTATGTTACGGGAAGGAGGTTACACAGATTGACGCGCTAACTAGAGTTGCAGCATGACTAGTAGGTTCTACATTAAACAGTCAAATCAATTAAAAGTCAGTGTTCAAAGTAGGTACCAGTTTGTCGAACTCAGACAAAATATGCGCTAGTAGCGAGGAGAGTCGACAGTCACCGACACTTAGAACGCCGCTTTTTTCCGGTAATCTAAGTACAAAAGGGGAAAGTGTCTACAGTGACAGGATGCAGAGTTCTTGTTCGTGGACGAGATATCTTTGGTTCTCTTTGGTAACCCTTAGGTGGCATATGTAAACGTTATGTTCTTATGCAACTTCATTCGCCAGGAAGTTCGGATTAGTATTTGTTTACAAGAAAGTCTTTCCTGTTCCAGCGCCCCACGCTTTTACAATCAAATATTATAATTAAAAGCACATAGTTTTTAAACTTCAGCTCACAAATAGAGACAACTTGAACGATCCATAATTTATTTTTGGCTTTTACGTGCATTTATAAAAGCGTGTTTTATAGTGTTTTTTAAACTATTAATTTATTTCATACTTTTTAGTCATTAATAATGAAATACTTTTAACATTTATACATAAATTTATTTCAAGTAGGCGGATTTTACATGCCATTTGTGGCTTAACGTGTACTTATTGCTAATTGCTACTTAAAAATAACTAGCGGCTACCTTCTTATTACGGTATTATCATAAAAATGTTTATACCTAGTAAGTTATCCGTAAAAGATAGACAATATAGACATGTGCCATCGCGGACTTTTTGAAGACATTAGAGAGACATACTTTCGCCATACATTGTTTTGAAGCTCTCAGCTAGTGGGATTTTGTTTGACTCGATTAGAAAATATTGTCACATTTCAACTAATTCAAACAAAATTTAAGTATTTCTTTTTTGCCGAGCCCCCCTTTATTTGCACTTAAGGGTCACAGGAAAACCATTACCCAACTTATTTTAAATACAACGTTGATCTTTCTTTTATGCGGGGGGCTTCGCCCCCCGAGTCCCCCTTTGTTTGCTCTGAAAGGTCACAAGAAAACGCTAACCCAACTTATTTTAAATACTACGTTAATCTTTCTTTTATGCGGGGGGCTTCGCCCCCGAGCCCCCTTTTCGTTACTCTTAAGGGTAACAAGAAAACCCTAACCCAACTTATTTTAAATACAACGTTTATCTTTCTTTTATGCGGGGGGCCCCGAGCCCCCCTTTGTTTGCTCTTAAAGGTCACAAGAAAACACTAACCCAACTTATCTTAAATACTACGTTGATCTTTCTTTCATGCGGGGGCTTCGCCCCCGAGCCCCCTTTGTTTGCTCTTAAAGGTCACAAGAAAACCCTAACCCAACTTATTTTAAATACTACGTTGATCTTTCTTTTATGCGGGGGGCTTCGCCCCCCGAGCCCCCTTTTTCGTTACTCTTAAGGGTCACAAGAAAACCCTAAACCAACTTATTTAAAATACAACGTTGATCTTTCTTTCATGCGGGGGCCTTCGCCCCCCGAGCCCCCCTTTGTTTGCTCTTAAAAATCACAAGAAAACGCTAACCCAACTTATTTTAAATACAACGTTGATCTTTCTTTTATGCGGGGGCTTCGCCCCCGAGCCCCCTTTGTTTGCTCTTAAAGGTCACAAGAAAACGCTAACCCAACTTATTTTAAATACTACGTTAATCTTTCTTTTATGCTGGGGGCTTCGCCCCCGAGCCCCCCTTTTCGTTACTCTTAAGGATCACAAGAAAACCCTAACCCAACTTATTTTAAATACTACGTTGATCTTTCTTTCATGCGGGGGGCTTCGCCCCCCGAGCCCCCCTTTTCTTTACTCTTAAGGATCACAAGAAAACCCTAAACCAACTTATTTTAAATACAACGTTGATCTTTCTTTCATGCGGGGGCTTCGCCCCCGAGCCCCCTTTGTTTGCTCTTAAATGTCACAAGAAAACGCTAACCCAACTTATCTTAAATACTACGTTGATCTTTCTTTCATGCGGAGGGCTTCGCCCCCGAGCCCCCTTTGTTTGCTCTTAAAGGTCACAAGAAAACGCTAACCCAACTTATTCTAAATACTACGTTGATCTTTCTTTCATGCGGGGGCTTCGCCCCCGAGCCCCCTTTTCTTTACTCTTAAGGATCACAAGAAAACCTTAACCCAACTTATTTTAAATACAACGTTGATCTTTCTTTCATGAGGGGGCTTCGCCCCCGAGCCCCCCTTTGTTTGCTCTTAAAGGTCACAAGAAAGCGCTAACCCAACTTATCTTAAATACTACGTTGATCTTTCTTTCATGCGGGGGCTTCGCCCCCGAGCCCCCCTTTGTTTGCTCTTAAACGTCACAAGAAAACGCTAACCCAACTTATTCTAAATACTACGTTGATCTTTCTTTCATGCGGGGCTTCGCCCCCGAGCCCCCTTTTCTTTACTCTTAAGGATCACAAGAAAACCTTAACCCAACTTATTTTAAATACAACGTTTATCTTTCTTTTATGCGGGGGGCTTCGCCCCCCGAGCTCCCTTTGTTTGCTCTTAAAGGTCACAAGAAAACGCTAACCCAACTTATCTTAAATACTACGTTGATCTTTCTTTTATGCGGGGGCTTCGCCCCCCGAGCCCCCCTTTGTTTGCTCTTAAAGGTCACAAGAAAACGCTAACCTAACTTATTCTAAATACTACGTTGATCTTTCTTTCATGCGGGGGGCTTCGCCCCCCGAGCCCCCCTTTTCTTTACTCTTAAGGATCACAAGAAAACTTTAACCCAACTTATTTTAAATACAACGTTTATCTTTCTTTTATGCGGGAGGCTTCGCCCCCCGAGCCCCCTTTGTTTGCTCTTAAAGGTCACAAGAAAACGCTAACCCAACTTATTCTAAATACTACGTTGATCTTTCTTTCATGCGGGGGCTTCGCCCCCGAGCCCCCTTTTCTTTACTCTTAAGGATCACAAGAAAACCTTAACCCAACTTATTTTAAATACAACGGTGATCTTTCTTTTATGCGGGGGGCTTCGCCCCCCGAGCCCCCCTTTGTTTGCTCTGAAAGGTGACAAGAAAACGCTAACCCAACTTATTTTAAATACTACGTTAATCTTTCTTTTTGCGGGGGGCTTCGCCCTCCGAGCCCCCCTTTGTTTCCTCTTAAAGGTCACAAGAAAACGCTAACCCAACTTATCTTAAATACTACGTTGATCTTTCTTTCATGCGGGGGCTTCGCCCCCGAGCCCCCTTTTGTTTGCTCTTAAAGGTCACAAGAAAACGCTAACCCAACTTATTCTAAATACTACGTTGATCTTTCTTTCATGCGGGGGCTTCGCCCCCGAGCCCCCTTTTCTTTACTCTTAAGGATCACAAGAAAACCTTAATCCAACTTATTTTAAATACAACGTTTATCTTTCTTTTATGCGGGGGCTTCGCCCCCGAGCCCCTTTGTTTGCTCTTAAAGGTCACAAGAAAACGCTAACCCAACTTATCTTAAATACTACGTTGATCTTTCTTTCATGCGGGGGCTTCGCCCCCGAGCCCCCCTTTGTTTGCTCTTAAAGGTCACAAGAAAACGCTAACCCAACTTATTCTAAATACTACGTTGTTCTTTCTTTCATGCGGGGGCTTCGCCCCCGAGCCCCCTTTTCTTTACTCTTAAGGATCACAAGAAAACCTTAACCCAACTTATTTTAAATACAACGTTGATCTTTCTTTTATGCGGGGGCTTCGCCCCCGAGCCCCCCTTTGTTTGCTCTGAAAGGTCACAAGAAAACGCTAACCCAACTTATCTTAAATACTACGTTGATCTTTCTTTCATGCGGGGGCTTCGCCCCCGAGCCCCCCTTTGTTTGCTCTTAAAGGTCACAAGAAAACGCTAACCCAACTTATTCTAAATACTACGTTGATCTTTCTTTCATGCGGGGGCTTCGCCCCCGAGCCCCCTTTTCTTTACTCTTAAGGATCACAAGAAAACCTTAACCCAACTTATTTTAAATACAACGTTGATCTTTCTTTTATGCGGGGGCTTCGCCCCCGAGCCCCTTTGTTTGCTCTGAAAGGTCACAAGAAAACGCTAACCCAACTTATTTTAAATACTACGTTAATCTTTCTTTTATGCGGGGCTTCGCCCCCGAGCCCCCTTTGTTTGCTCTTAAAGGTCACAAGAAAACGCTAACCCAACTTATCTTAAATACTACGTTGATGTTTCCTTCATGCGGGGGGCTTCGCCCCCTGAGCCCCCCTTTGTTTGCTCTTAAATGTCACAAGAAAACGCTAACCCAACTTATTCTAAATACTACGTTGATCTTTCTTTCATGCGGGGGCTTCGCCCCCGAGCCCCTTTTCTTTACTCTTAAGGATCACAAGAAAACCTTAACCCAACTTATTTTAAATACAACGTTGATCTTTCTTTTATGCGGGGGCTTCGCCCCCGAGCCCCTTTGTTTGCTCTAAAAGGTCACAAGAAAACGCTAACCCAACTTATTTTAAATACTACGTTGATCTTTCTTTCATGCTTCCCCCCTCGAGCCCCCCCCTTTTTTTTTCTGTTCTTATCTTCCGGCACCATCATCAAGCCTTGAAACCTAATCGTAGTCATAGTTCATTACAAGACTTTTCTAAGAAGCCCAAAAACAGCTATGATACGATGTTCCATCATGTAGTTCCAGTTCATATCTTCCGGCTCCATCATCAGACCTTGAATTCTAATCGTAGTCAAAGTTCATTACAAGACTTTTCTAAGAAGCCCAAAAACAGCTATGATACGATGTTCCATCATGTAGTTCCATCTCATATCTTCCGGCTCCATCATCAGACCTTGAAACCTAATTGTAGTCAAAGTTCATTACAAGACTTTCCTAAGAAGCCCAAAAACAGCTATGATACGATGTTCCATCATGTAGTTCCAGTTCATATCTTCCGGCTCCATCATCAGACCTTGGAACCTAATCGTAGTCAAAGTTCATTACAAGACTTTTCTAAGAAGCCCAAAAACAGCTATGATACGAAGTTCCATCATGTAGTTCCAGCTCATATCTTCCGGCTCCATCATCAGACCTTGAAACCTAATCGTAGTCAAAGTTTATTACAAGACTTTTCTAAGAAACCCAAAAACAGCTATGATACGATGTTCTATCATGTAGTTCCAGTTCATATCTTCCGGCTCCATCATCAGACCTTGAAACCTAATCGTAGTCAAAGTTCATTACAAGACTTTTCTAAGAAACCCAAAAACGGCTATGATACGATGTTCCATCATGTAGTTCCAGTTCATATCTTCCGACTCCATCATCAGATCAGCTCAACAGTACCATATTATTGTATTGTCATCGGAACTACATATAGCTGCCAATTTTCATTACGCTACGACTCCTGGAAGATGGTTAAATTAGCTTCCTTAGATTCCATTACATACATAGTTACATACACGACGACCTAATAAAAGCGTGTTAATGAATAGGGGTTTACTAAAATCGTTTTTTGATTATATTAATAATCGCTTCTAAAGGGAAAAAAAGTGTGCCCGGGTGGCACCTCTAACTTTTGAACCATATATGTTTAAAAAATATGAAAAAAGTCATAAAAGTTGAACTTTATGAAGACTTTCTAGGAAAATTGTTTTGAACTACCCTACCCTACACTGAGCGTGGCCCGACACGCTCTTGGCCGGTTTTCTTTTTCTTAGACTGTAGCTGTCTATACGGAGTTACATACTTATGTCTTTGCCTACATTAACAAACGGTTCGCGTTTTTGTATTATTTTTTTTCAACACGCCAAAAAAAGCTAGTGGCACTGATTTAAAACATGTTTTTTTGAAAAAAAAATGTCACTGCCAGTGAGTTCCCGTGTGTGTAGCTGAATGAACAAACGCTCACGAAACGCTCACGATAATATCTCTTTCGTGGCTATATCTATCTCTATAGCTCTTGCGTATTGGCGCGACAGAGCCAGACTACATTTCTGCGGCGTTTCGACGGCGTTTCGCGTCGCAGAAATGCCATTCGGCTACGTCACCAGGCATCTTCTGGGCGAGCTCCCTCCATCGTAGGCCACGTCTTTGCCTTTGGCTAGTCTATGGCCAAGGGTAAGCCCATTTATAATTTAAAAAAAAGCTTCTAACCCTACAAGTACTAACTTCTTAAACTACCTCCTAAGAAGATATAGTATGAATTTTTTGAAACGTTCCTTTTGTGTTGAGCGGGAACAATCTATCTCAAATTTGCTGCTGCACAGATTTGAACCTTACAATTATCAGGATACAGTTGCTTTTTAATCCAACTTGTTGTTTTAACACGTGCCTAAACAGAAGCTCCCGCTCAACACAAAAGAAACAATACCTTTGTTTAGAAACGTTCGTTTCAAAAAATTCATACTATAACACATTATTTACCTACTCAGTGACAGAGAAGCGTTAGTAACATGTGTGCCTGTCACGATAGGCTAATTTACATGACAAACCTTTGGTTGGGCAAGCCCATGAATAATTTAGTAGGTCTTAAGAGCCAGTGGTTAGAGATAGGACATTGTTCACTTAAGGCAATTCGGGTCTGAATAGCGTTAGACGGGTTAGACCACAGATATAGGAAGAAAGATCAGACATGCCGAATGGACGCCGTCCTGCTGGTCACCCAAAATATCGTAGACGTCGGCGGATAGAGTGGAGGCAATGCGGCATCGCTTCACGGGTTGGTATTCCAAAAATACGCACTAAGCGTTTCGCTTCAATATTTCTTTTGCGAACCGCCAAGGAGTGGAATGCCGTGCCTGAGTCTGTGTTTCCGCATGAGTACAATCCAGGTCTCTTTAAAGCAAGAGTAAATAGGTATCTCATAGGTAATAAGCGTGCTCCACCGTAGACCGCATCATCACTTACCATCAGGTGTGATCGTGGTCAAACGGCTACCTATTCATACTACAAAAAAAAGGTTGACCTCTGTGAGCTCGGCGTCGGCAAAGGCTGGCACGATAACGCTCAAGACCGAGCAAAGCGGCGTGCTCTTATGTTGGAGGCCAAAACTCATTTTGGGTTATCGAGCACGCTAAGTACTTAAGACGTAAGTATCAGACATGCTGGGCGATTTGTATTGAATACTTGTACGCCTACAAAGCAAGCAAACACACGTGTAGTTGGATGATCATGTCGCGCAATTAATGTTAATAAAGTTGATGACGATGACGTTCATTATCAGGAACCACCCTGTATATCAATTTTAGTTATATTCGCAAAAAAAAAATCATCATTCTCATACATAATACATAATAAATGAATTTATTAGTGTGAGAGATCCTTAAGAGTAACATTCAAGTTAGTGTCAAGTGATTGACGGCACATGTCAGAACAAATAACATTAGGCTGTGACACACGTGTTCAGCAATTATCTTAATTTTTTTAATAACTCGATAACCGCAAGAGTTAAGAAGCTAGTTTCTAAGAGAAATTTTTAATTTTTTTTCTGCCAAGGAGTGGAATGCCCTGCCTGAGTCTGTATTTCCACATGAGTACAATCCAGGTCTCTTTAAAGCAAGAGTAAATAGGTATGTCATAGGTAAGCGTGCTCCACCGTAGACCGCATCATCACTTACCATCAGGCGTGATCGTGGTCAAACGTTCTATTCATACTAAAAAAAAATTTTTTTTGATGTAATGAATCTTCCCTTAAAGTAACGGAATTCATTAAAAACAGGGTGTATAACTCGAGCGATATTAAAATTGTAAATTGGAATAAAACGCGTCTGCCTCAGGCATCGTCGTGTTTCTATAGAAATTGAGTAACAATGGCTAACAGTCGTGAAACATGTTGTATATTTGCTCAATAAACATTTTCATCAACACCAAATAAATAAATCGCAGTCTTTTTTACGTATATTGTAAATACTTGAATGTAATTTTTACAGCGTAAAAAATGTAGGTAGGTTTTCTTCAATTTGTTTTGCACACATTTTTTAAATATTTGAAACGCATTTGTGATATAAATGAAATAAATAATTCTTTGCCGGCGGCTACATTTCCGAGCTCATATAACCCGGCAACCTTCAAATCAAGAGTGAACAGGCATCTTCTGGGCGAGCTCACTCCATCGTGGGTGCGTAACATAATGAATACAAACTTTTGGCATATTCTCAATTTACAAACGCTCAAAAAGTATACTTTTTTTATGTATAATTCACAAAAGGTATAATTTCAATTTGTATAAGATACAAATAATATAACATACAATATACATACTACCGTATACTATAATATACATATTAACTAATTACATTTACTATATCTTTAATAATATATAAATATTAAAAAATATAACAACATGTCATATAAATCACAAAATTAGGTTGGGAACCCCACAGAAACGAACCCTGTCAAAAAAGTAGGTTTAGGTTAGGTTTGAACTGTGACCCCACAGAAAGGAATCTTGTCAAAAAAGTAGGTTTAGGTTAGGTTTGAACTGTGACCCCACAGAAAGGAATCTTGTCAAAAAAGTAGGTTTAGGTTAGGTTTGAACTGTGACCCCACAGAAACAAATCCTGTCACAATAGTAAGTTTAGGTTAGGTTTGAACTTGACCCCACAGAAACGAATCCTGTCAAAAAAGTAGGTTTAGGTTAGGTTTGAACTGTGACCCCACAGAAACGAATCCTGTCAAAAAAGTAGGTTTAGGTTAGGTTTGAACTGTGACCCCCACAGAAACGAATCCTGTCAAAAAAGTAGGTTTAGGTTAGGTTTGAACTGTGACCCCACAGAAACGAATCCTGTCAAAAAAGTAGGTTTAGGTTAGGTTTGAACTGTGACCCCCACAGAAACTAATCCTGTCATAATAGTAGGTTTAGGTTAGGTTTGAATTGTGACCCTACAGAAACGAATCCTGTCAAAAGAGCGAGGACCGAGAGAGAGAAAACAGCAGGCGCTTATATCACCTGTATGGTATTCGTTTTGTATATTCTATTACTTCAACGTTATACCACATTATACTTATAGGAAACAATATTATATGTAACAAACATTATATAATTTGAATTTATGCTATCTAAAATTATATATAACAGCAATTATACTAATTGAACTTTATACCATACAAAATTATACAATTGAAATTATACCTTCTACCGAATATACCATACGTTTGTATACGTTCTATTACTTACCCCTCAAATCGTAGACCACGTCTTTGCCTTTGGCTAGTCTGTGGCCAAGAGTAAGCCCATTTATAATAATAATAAAAAATATATAACTGAGATTTACCGATTTGTCTGTATCGCACATTTATTTATTTGTTTATAATCTTTATTGCACAAAAAAATACAATTGTACAGAAAGCGGACTTAATGCTATAAGGCATTATCTACCAGTCAACCTTCGGGCAAAACAGACACGACTTTTATTTTACCAAAAATATAAATTTCGAGACTGATCACAATATGTTATGTCAAAAATTTGCTCTAGATACGTGACGTCACTTTAGATTGGTATTGACATTGCCAATCTATATTATGTCTAATGACATTTTAATAGTATTTTATGCAACAGGCGTTTAAAGGAGTTAAAAAAACCGGCCAAGAACGTGTCGGGCCACGCTCAGTGTAGGGTTCCGTAGTTTTCCGTATTTTTCTCAAAAACTACTGAACCTATCTGTTAGGCACTGAATAAAACATAAAATTATTATTGAATGAAGAACTGTATTTCCACTTTTCTAACTACTACAACTTTTATAAGCTTAATCTATTAAGTTCAACCGCTAGCACGCTGTGCTAGGTATGCGGTAAGTTCTGTACTGAACGCTTTGACAGATGTCATTACATATAATTATTATGTACCGTCTTGTACATATTCCCAACCGCAAAGGTTTTTCTTATAATTAAAAGACTATGGTAATTAAACATAATTAAATATCTATTGGCAGAACACAAACTTTATATATGCTTGTACATATGACAGACCCTTTAGGGGTCCTAAATTTCTTTTAATTATGATACTCTTCATTTTATTCAGACTTGCCGCAAACCTTTTCATCCCATCATTGAGGTGGTCGGGCAACGGAGAGTTCCAATCTAATTTTTCCAACCATGTCTGCTGTAAGAGCAGCCTTGCATTAACTATGGCCGCCCCGACCAAGCCTAAAGGGTCAAAAAGTCTGCTGACAAATGATAATAAACCTCTTTTTGTGTAATTGTCACAAACATCATGTCTAGGGGCAACCATTATAATAGTGTCAGAAGCCAAGTCACATTGAATGCCTAAAGTTTTCACAATTGGGTCCTTTTCATTGGAAAAGTCTACTACTGCCTTAGTTCGTAAGCTAATTGGGATATCATCCAATAAACCATCAACATTTGAGCACCACTTGTGCACTTCAAAGCCACCTAACTTTAAAGGTTTTTCTTATAATTAAAAGACTATGGTAATTAAACATAATTAAATATCTATTGGCAGAACACAAACTTTATATATGCTTGTACATATGACAGACCCTTTAGGGGTCCTAAATTTCTTTTAATTATGATACTCTTCATTTTATTCAGACTTGCCGCAAACCTTTTCATCCCATCATTGAGGTGGTCGGGCAACGGAGAGTTCCAATCTAATTTTTCCAACCATGTCTGCTGTAAGAGCAGCCTTGCATTAACTATGGCCGCCCCGACCAAGCCTAAAGGGTCAAAAAGTCTGCTGACAAATGATAATAAACCTCTTTTTGTGTAATTGTCACAAACATCATGTCTAGGGGCAACCATTATAATAGTGTCAGAAGCCAAGTCACATTGAATGCCTAAAGTTTTCACAATTGGGTCCTTTTCATTGGAAAAGTCTACTACTGCCTTAGTTCGTAAGCTAATTGGGATATCATCCAATAAACCATCAACATTTGAGCACCACTTGTGCAGTTCAAAGCCACCTAACTTTAGTAAGGCTATCAATTGTGTCTTGGCTGCCAAAATTTGGTTCATATCATTGGCTACCAGGTTCACATCGTCAACATATGTGTTATATAACAAGGCTTCTGCGGCCAGGGGATAAGCATCTTTATACCTATTTACTAACTCTAATAGGCACCTAGTGGCCAGAAACGATGAGCTTTTTAAACCATAACTTACAGTAGCTGAAGGCATTGTATGTCTGAATTCTTATCTTTACGCCACAAAATATTTTGTAAAGGCCTGTGCTCTGAAGTTAACGAGATAGCTCTGAACATTTTTTGTATATCACAATTCAAAATGAATTTATATAGTCGAAACAATACTATAATACTAAATAGATCATTTTGCACAACGGCGCCGTTTAATAAAACATCATTGAGTGAGATTTTAGCCAAAGTGGGCATTGACCCATCAAAAACAACCCTCAGAGCAGAAGTTTTGCTGGAGGGGTTAAAAACAGGGTGATGAGCTAGGAAGTAAACTGCTTGACTATCCAAGTTATACTGTGAAAGGTCAATATATTTTGCATGACCTAATCGCACATACTCATCTATGAAAGCTTTATATTTTAAATACAACTCATCATCTTTTTTAAATCGCAACTCTAAATTCAAAAATCGTTTCAGAGCACATGACAGTGAATTGCCTAAGTACAAGTCTTTAATATCTTGCTTAAGGGGCAACGCCACTTCAAATTTATTATCATTTAAGACTACAGTGTCTTGAAATATTTTTTCAGCTAACTCTTGTTCAGAGCTGGCCTCTGTGAATGTCTCTGGGACCTTTTCAGTAGACCAAAATTGAGATACAATATTATCTAATTTACCTATGTCACTGTTGTGTGTTAGCCGTTGACAGCAATAATTTGATACTAAGTTGGATACCGGGGCTGTGTCGGAAGCACCAGCCAATCCAGCAACGATAAACCCAAAGCGTGTATTCTGCAGGATCAGCTTGCTAGGCAGGGCTGGCAGCTGCTCCG
This sequence comes from Leguminivora glycinivorella, assembly GCF_023078275.1. NCBI lineage: Eukaryota > Metazoa > Arthropoda > Insecta > Lepidoptera > Tortricidae > Leguminivora > Leguminivora glycinivorella. The sequence continues at coordinate 10,965,958 of NC_062990.1, forward strand.
GCAAAAGCGCCTGGAAGAACACATGAGAAGCCAATAGTATATCGATCCTTGATGAAATGTCAAAACTGTCATCAGCTAATTGCACATCGGCCGGTATGTTTATTACTTCATTCCGGAGAGAAAACTGTGGCATATTTGCCGTAATATTATTAACAACATTGCATGTTACAGTGACACTATAATCTGTTACCATGGAATAAACCCGCAAGGAGGTCTGCATAGCTTTAAAGCTGGGTGCATCACACACACCTGAGAGTACTGACTCATCAGGGTACAATTGACATCCTAACCGCTCTGCTACATCAGAGCGCAAAAAGGTAATCTGACTACATGTGTCTAGAAGACAACGAACAATCATAGGTTGTCCATATTTATCATATACCTTAGCCTTAATGGTAGGTAAAAGATCATTGCCTTTCCTACTTAACAATAAACTAATATAGGCAGAAATGAGGTTATCAGCTGGTTCAATAGTGTGGGACACTGCCGCACACTGTTGAGGAGTAACTTCCTCATGCAATAGAGTGTTGTGCTTGCCTTTGCAGATAGCACATTTAAATGAGTATATACATTTTTGACTAATATGTTCATTTAAGCAAATATTGCATAAGTTGTTAGAGACTACAAAGTCTTTCCAATATCTTAAAAGTCGAGCACTGATGAAGCTTATGGACAGTAGAATTGCAGTACTTACATTTGTTTATACCTGACTTAAGCGGCTTGGCCACTTTAACACTACTCGCAACTAAACTAGACCGGCGCCCTGAAGGCGTCCGCTCTCCCAGGGACTCCAAGGCAGCAGCCCGTTGCTCTAAAAATGTTAAAAAATCATGTAACTTTGGTAATTCATTGTTGCCTTGGTTTTCCAAATGGTAAGCCCTAAGTGTATATTGGTCAAGTTTCCTTTGCAAGATTGCAACTACAATTAAATCCCACTGAGAAACTGGGGCATTTAAATTTGTTAGCGCACCTAAATGTTGCCTAGTAGCTGAAACCAAATTTCTTATGCATCCTGCAGATGCCCTTTGCATGGGCGGTAAATCTAGTATGGACACAATGTGATGATTAACTACCTGCTTTTGATTATCATACCTTTGCTTTAAAAGATCAATGGCAATGGGGTAAGATTCAGTTGTGAGAGGTAAATAATTAATTAGCGCTAAGGCCTCTCCACTTAAATAAGTTTTCAAATAATATAGCTTTTCACAAGCCTTCAATTTTACATCTGCATCAATGACGCTGTTAAAGAGTGAAATGAAACTCTGGTATTCACCTACCTCTCCCGCGAACACTTTTAGATTTATTGGAGGCAGCCTAAATGGCGAGGCATTACAGCCTCCAGGAGACGAAAAGGATGGTTGCGGTGAGACGCTCGACGTAGAGGCGTCCAATGCCTTGTTTACTACACCCGCATAGAACGATTTGAGCAGATCATATTTCTCCTCGAAGTCCTCAACACGTTCGGAATCCGCAGGGTCCAACAATGAAATTTCAAGGTTGAGTTCCTTATATTCTTGAAAAGTCTTTTCAAGCCTATCACTGTAACATGTCAGAAACTTGCTTCCATGTTTCATCATATGCAAGCATAATAATTATATTTTTTGTTTAGTTGATTAAATTCCTGTTTCGGTCTCACGATAATTAAAATTTTGTTTGTCTCAAGTAGATCGTATTTTAGAAATACGAGATGGAGAGCTTGGAGATTTATAGTGAACCAAAATATTTAGATGCTTATTTGTAGCCCAATTTGAGTCTTGTTTCAAAGTCATAAAGGTTTTGCAGTAGGGATTTTAAGAAATGCTGCCTGGTCAAATTCAAATCAACAAGAAGATGTGTCAAATTTCAAACTGTACAATTAAATGATACTAGCCAATAAAAACAAATTTAAGCCATATTGAACCATATTACAAAGAGCGTTGATTGAGACAATTTTTAAAGCATGTGCAAATGGAAAAAAGTCTAGTGAGCCAATCCTGTGTCCAAACATGTGGAAAAAAACTTAGTTCGGCCACGCCCTATGAGTAGATCAAATTGGACCTTATTCTGATCAGGAAATAAAACATGTTTTATTTAAATATTGTATGAAATTATGAATTTCAGCGTTGGTTAAGAAATACCAATCAGGAGTGAGGAAGTGGGAGCTAGTGGGGATTTCAGAGTCTTGGAAGGGATGTTTGAAATGGGATGCAAGGATTGAGGATTCATTCATTGGCATTCGGGGATTAGAGAGCCTTCCGCTCGACCGTCAGACTGGTTCTATTTAGGTTTATTTGGGTAAATCTAGATTACCTATATTATGTCCTAGCCTAGATTTTGCTAGTATTTCATGATACTGGTATAGTTTGGGTTGGAGGATAATATAGAGTTTTGTGTTAAAAGCGTATATTTCAGTGTTTAATTGGTGTAAATTTAAGTGTCTTAATTGTTATTGTTTTGGAGCTCGATCACTGCTAGTATTATAAAGTGTACTAGTAGAGTTTAGAGTTGTAGAACAATAGTGTTGCTAAAGTTTTAAAGTTTGGTTAGATTTGTGAGTGTTTCTTATTAGTTAAAGAGTTAATTGTGTTTTAATGTGTGAAATGTTTTAGCTTGGATTGTTTTAGTGTTATTTTACGCTAGAATAATCTTTGTTGAAGGATTTCATATATTACTTAGTTTTGTTAGTTAATTAATAACTTTTGTAAATAATTATTGGGGTAGATTATTTTAGTAGGATGAACTGGTCTGATATTTTGCAGTTCTTTGGAGGGATAGGGCGGGTAACCTAACGGTGTTCAACTATAGCCCTAGTCAACCAAGGGACATTTCTTGGGTTATTTTAGTAGAGTCCAAGTGAGCTCTTGGCAGTTTCCTGCGTTTATTAAGACAGGATTTTGCTCCTGGAATCTGGACGATTTGAGTTGTTATCTAAACTTCTTAAATTTGCCAGGTTCTTGTCCAACTTTCCTATTTAACATTACCCGTCTGGCTGACTTCTTGCTGTCCCAATCCCTAGTGTGAGAACCAGCCCACGTGAAGAAATAGGGTGTCAGGTCTAAGGGTTATTCTTCACCCGTCTTAGTTAGCTTTAGCTAGAGATTTTCCATTGCACTTTCGGAAAATCACGCGAGTAAATTAAATGTGCGATTCGGATCGCTAGTTTGCTAATATGTCGGTAGAGTAGATGGTTAGTTTAGCTGTTAGGGCTAGGATTTTGTTTGGTATAGAAATTATTAGTATTAAAATTGTTTTCTCCTTTTCAAGTCTTTATTCATTTTCTAAAAGTTAATTATATATTTTTAACACGGGTTTTGGCTACTTAATATGTTAGACTTTAGCTGTGTGTGATTTTATAAATTAAAAATAAATAAATAAATATTATAGGACATTTTTTACACGGATTGTATGAGTCCTACGGTAGGCTCAGGAAGGCTTACAATGAATGTTGTTCAATTATTGATTTGGGATTAGTAAGGCTAATAGGAATTTATTAACTATGTTTATTTATGACAAATGACAAACTCGACATATACATTTATGACTTTATATATATATTTTTGATCCCTTGTATTCCTACTGGTAGTAAATAAATATATTGTGGGAATAATAAAATTAAATAGCTCACAATATAATGTAAGATTGTAAATTCATTTTGTTTTTAAAATAAAAATGTTTATTTTTAATTAGCTTGTCCCTCAGCAGTTTGTCTGTCTATTCTGTTATCTATGAACCTGTGATTTTTACATAATGGCTTTCAAATATAAAGTCATATTTTTCCAAATACCTATCATAAATGATTTGTCTAGACTGGATCGAGGCAGAAAGTTGCAAGATCGTGGTTTATTTTGGTCCGAAAGGTGATACAAAATGACTACATTAACAGTTTGGATAATATTATTTTGATAAATACCTACAAAAAACAATGATGTACAAAATTACAGAATTCTGGAGAATTGGAGTGGTCAGATACACTGCTCTACTACCAGTATTTGATATTTTAAATTGTCCCTTTGAAAATCCTCTCTATGGTGATGAAAGTGTCACAACATAATGGCTCGGGCAAATGAAAGTAGTCCTGTCATTATGAAAAGATGTCCCTTCAGGACCACAAAATAGTTCCTTCAGAACTGGGGCAGGGGTCTGACCCGTAACTGGATGATGGCCATGGACTGTCGCGGAGGCGGAGCGACATCTATAACCCCAAAAATAAAATATTTTAAATTGTATTATATTTACTATTGACTTTCTATATTATAATATGGTGACATTTTAGATTATTTACTGACAAACATTAATTATTTTAATTCTGACATAATTATGCTCATTTGTTTATTTGTGTTTATTTAACTATTTACAATCTGATTATATTTGATTAAACTCCATCTTTTAATTACAATTTATTATTCACTCTGATTTTTGTTGTGAATCCACAACATCCATTTATTTTGGTTATTGACATTTTAGGGTTATTAGGGCGTAATAGGACATTACTGTTTCATAATATGCAAAAAGGACTGGTTACTATTTGCGGCTACAACAATGGGTTCTACATAAACACTAAACGATCACTAGGTCAAAATACTGATCCAATATAAGATATTAACTTAATTGATTGATTTCGTTTCATGGTAATTAATTTTATTTAATACAATTTAGAGTTTCAATTTCTGTATGGTTATGTAGGTTAACTAAATAGGTAATTGATGTTAGTTAGGTATTTATAGGGTCAGAATATTACAATTGGTGTGCGTAACCAGGATGTATATATATATATATTTTATTTACTAGCGTGACCAAGATGTATGTATATATATATATTTTATTTACTGTCGTGACTCGGGATGTACATAATAGTACAATTGGCGCTAGCGTTACCACGATATACATATATTTTATTTGGTGGGGTAGGCCAGCGTAACTAGGATAAGTAGATTTTGATTAAAGTGGTTAGTCTTTTATAAATCTTAGAGTTCATTTACAGTGGTATTCATTATTTTTAATTTCTTCATTTTAGTTTTTATAGTATTGAGTTATATATCTTGTATTGGATCAAAGCTGTTGTTATAGTTGATTCGTGTAGTCGATTGATTATAGCAACACAATTGTTGTTGTGAAGACGGATAGCATATTATGAAATAGGTACTTAATTTTATTATTGTAAATTTTATTCATACGTCTATTTAGTAGGTATACCGTCAATTGTAATTCATTCATACTCATATTGTAATTTATATCAGATATTGTTCAAGTTTAAGTAAAGTTTCCTACATGGGGAGGCGTACATAGAAGTGTTTTAAATAGTTTATTACGTTACGTTCATACATAGAAGTGTTTTAATAGTTTATTACATTTCGTTCGTACATAAAAGTGTTTTAAATAGTTTATTACGTTATGGACGTAGTTACATAGAAACGGTTTAAATAGGATACTACGCGTCGTACATTTTAGTATATTTGCGTGTGAAATTATCATTTTGAAGTAGTCTAAAATGAAAGTTACCATTCTGAATTGTTATTTATGGCATCTTTGTTGGCGTCACTTAAATTCTTGAGAACACTTATAGTTCGACTAGACGTCGTGTTACAATCTTAAGTCCCTTTGTTTTTGTAATCTAACAAAAAGTTGTCGCGCCAACCACTTGACCATTTGTCGACGATAGAACAAGTGTTATAAATGGTTTTTGCATAAAAACGTAAGCGTTTGTTAGTTAGCTTGATTATTTTCGAGTAGGGAATATAATTTTTTATGTTTTATAGTTGTTCTTACCTACATGTTTAAATTTCGTTATACCTATTGATTACTTTGTAGATACTCAATATATAACTAAATTCAGTATGTTATTTTGGACAGCGGGATACCAATTTTTAATATAGTATTTTTTAGGGTTCCGTAGCCAACTGGGAGCCCTTATAGTTTCGCCATGTCTGTCTGTCCGTCTGTCTGTCCGTCTGTCTGTCCGTCTGTCCGTCCGTCCGTCCGTCCGTCCGTCCGTCCGTCCGTCCGTCCGTCCGTCCGTCCGTCCGTCCGTCCGTCCGTCCGTCCGTCCGTCCGTCCGTCCGTCCGTCCGTCCGTCCGCGGATGATCTCGGTAACCGTGGGCGCTGGAGGGCTGAAGTTTGGTGCCAGTGTGTATATCAATCACGCCGACAAGGTGGCCGGTTTTTTTTATATACTACGTCTGTGGCAAGCAAGCATACGGTCCGCCTGTTTTATGTTGAAATCAGAAAATAATTGTAATAATAGTTGCAGTTATATTAATAATAGTAGTTGCGTTTAGTTTAAACGAATGTTTTATTTCAGTTTGTGAAGTAAAGACAAAGGGAAGGTTATATTTAGTTGATTAGTAACACTTTGTGTTTCATGTAATGAAGTAAATATGCTCGGTTACATAATTTACAGTACCTAAAGATATAAAACAATTGAACACATTTTAGGCTTGTATGAACTTTTATCGACGGTTTATACTTAGTTGTAGGGAAATATATATAATACAATACTTATATTATTTGAATTAACAAAAAAAAAAAAGAATTTTGGAATTAGGGTAGTATTCAACAGCAGGCATTTTACGAAGTAAAAGTTAAATTTATTAAAGTAATACAATTACATCACCCTGACTTTAGTAAAGAATTTTATTTACAAACCGTAAGCACTTTAGCTGGGGTTTTGTTCCAATTAGACGACCAAGGGGAAATTAAAATATTAGGTTTTCATAGCTAAGCATTGAGTGACTCAAGTGTAGTTTTGATAATTATATATTATATTTCAAGCCAGATAAATCACAAGAAAATGTCATCTATTTTTCAGAAGTTTTAGGAATAGATTTATTGAGCAGATACATAAAGTAATGAGTCACCAAGGCATGTACAAAGTTATTAAGTATATTAGAGATTGGTTCTATTAGAAAAGCAATACACCATTTTAGTAAAACGAGTTATCCTTGTGTGTCATGACTGTCAGTTAGTAAAAAGCGACGTCGGAAAAAAAAGTAGGACCTTTTGCCAATCTATAGTTAGGTACTCAAAATATTGAAAATATGGTAATATATATTTATGGTGGAAGATTTTTGCTTACTGGTTAATTTGGTATTAGTGGTACAGGATGCGTTTCGTAAATTCGTTAAATTTTATAACTTAAGGAAAGCTACTGTTTCGAGTTAGAGGTTCATAATTGCGACCATAAAACATTTACGTTTTATGTATATAGGTAGATTTTGTTTCTTTAAATTACATACGTATATACTTTTGTAAACGCCTCTGCTATTTGAGGTAGTTAAAATGCTAATGTTTTGTGTAAGGTCCTTTGCTTATGTGGGTTATACATAATATATTAACGTTTATTTTTATTTGAGAAAGTTATTCAAGAACTCTATATTCATTAGTGTGTATTAACTGTTTTTGGAGGGGTTGTGAGGCGGCTTCATTCCATCTTTAAATTCAATTTTATTTTAATTTATTAAAATATAGAAAAATAAATACACATATTCATCATATCACTGACTTTTAATGCTAAATTAGTAATGAAGCGTTTATTATATAGATTATATAGCACCATTTTATTTCTTCAAACACGTAGATTTTTAAAATTCTATTATATTTAAAATCAGTATTTTAAAAATATGAATATTCAAATTAGACAAAACACATTCCTAATTAAAAAAAAAAACTGTTTTACTATTTTAAAATAATTTAAACAAAAAAAATATATTTCTCTGAATTTTTAAACTATATTTAGCTATTTTTATTTTACAAAGGTTTATTGCTATTGAACTGGGCTCTCCATATTTTTTTTTTCCTTCTTCTTCTTGATTTTAAATAGGTCATTTTGGGGAACATTTTCCAATAGATATAAAAAAAATAGTTTTTTTTAGTATATCTCTTTTATAAATATATTAGGTATATGTTTGCTAATGTAGATTTTCTTAAAAATGAAATAATTGTAATTTTTATTTTAGTTTCAATTCTTTAAAAGGGAAAAGTTTTGGTACATTTTCGGGGATGTGTGAAAGTGAGAATGAAGATGAATAAATATGATGGTTGTCAGAAAACATGCTAAATTGAAAAAAAAAAATGTTTTTATTTATGCAGGGCCCTGAAAAAATAACAAAACTAAACAACGATATTTCTTTTGATATTCTGACCGGAACACACACACATACACAAAAGAGGTAATACGGTAGTTTGGAGTTAGGTTAGGCTCGCTAAAAAAAAAAGAGCATATTAGCAGGTTTAAGCTGCCGCCGTGTTATCTCTATACTACACACAACATCAGAACAGGAAACACTACACACCCATCAGTAACGAGATGTTTAGTACTCTCTCATATGGAAAAGCATAATCATGAAGTGAGCTTAGTATTTTCTTATAATATTTAGTAATTTAGCTCGTTTCGAAAGATTCGATTTGCAATCTAGTTGTGCTTTTTTATTGGTTAGTACTATTTGTTTAGTGATTGTATAACAAACAGTTTATTTGTCATTTCATTTGGAAATCAAAAGTTTAGCATAGCATAGCTTAAACTTTTATAATTGACATCCCGTTATTGATGAACATGCTCCAGACTAGGAAAGGCTTTTTGGGGAAATAAGTCATCAGATACGGTGTTGGAATTAAATCTTTTAAAGATAGTAACCCCTCGAGTGGCATAGAATGCTCCTTGGTAAAAGGTTCAATTTTGTCTTAAAAAGAGATACCGTTTGATTCCTTTCTTGGTCGCTAAAATATAGACTCAAGTCGGAAACTCTCGTATGTATCAGTCGGATCGGTAGAAGGGTAGGCCATTGGCATACACAGCACAACTTCTATTCTTTTGTTGAGGCAAAATTAACTGGCTGCATTTTTAATTGTTTATTTCTAACATGAATGGTCCTGTAAACTTATTCCTTCAGAAATGTTCATTCTTCAGTTTGGTTTAAACACACACTACACACACACACACAGCCGCAACAAAAAAAAAAGGCTTACACGAAGGGAAGAATGTTAAAAGAGATTTTTATTAATAGTTTTACTTGCAGTAATTTATCAAATTTTGTTTAGCATTTTGTATACTTTTGTTCGAAAATTTACTTCTGCAAATATATATCCTTAATATATTTAAGCTACAGTAAATTTTGGGAGGCGATTGTAACATGTCAGAAACTTGCTTCCATGTTTCATCATATGCAAGCATAATAATTATATTTTTTGTTTAGTTGATTAAATTCCTGTTTCGGTCTCACGATAATTAAAATTTTGTTTATCTCAAGTAGATCATATTTTAGAAATACGAGATGGAGAGCTTGGAGATTTATAGTGAACCAAAATATTTAGATGCTTATTTGTAGCCCAATTTGAGTCTTGTTTCAAAGTCATAAAGGTTTTGCAGTAGGGATTTTAAGAAATGCTGACTGGTCAAATTCAAATCAACAGGAAGATGTGTCAAATTTCAAACTGTACAATTAAATGATACTAGCCAATAAAAACAAATTTAAGCCATATTGAACCATATTACAAAGAGCGTTGATTGAGACAATTTTTAAAGCATGTGCAAATGGAAAAAAGTTTAGTGAGCCAATCCTGTGTCGAACATGTGGAAAAAACTTAGTTCGGCCACGCCCTATGAGTAGATCAAATTGGACCTTATTCTGATCAGGAAATAAAACATATTTTATTTAAATATTGTATGAAATTATGAATTTCAGCGTTGGTTAAGAAATACCAATCAGGAGTGAGGAAGTGGGAGCTAGTGGGAATTTCAGAGTCTTGGAAGGGATGTTTGAAATGGGATGCAAGGGATTGCATGGGCATTCATTGGGATTATTCATTCATTGGCATTCGGGGATTAGAGAGCCTTCCGCTCGACCGTCAGACTGGTTCTATTTAGGTTTATTTGGGTAAATCTAGATTACCTATATTATGTCCTAGCCTAGATTTTGCTAGTATTTCATGATACTGGTATAGTTTGGGTTGGAGGATAATATAGAGTTTTGTGTTAATAGCGTATATTTCAGTGTTTAATTGGTGTAAATTTAAGTGTCTTAATTATTGTTTTGGAGCTCGATCACTGCTAGTATTATAAAGTGTACTAGTAGAGTTTAGAGTTGTAGAACAATAGTGTTGCTAAAGTTTTAAAGTTTGGTTAGATTTGTGAGTGTTTCTTATTAGTTAAAGATTTAATTGTGTTTTAATGTGTGAAATGTTTTAGCTTGGATTGTTTTAGTGTTATTTTTCGCTAGAATAATCTTTGTTGAAGGATTTCATATATTACTTAGTTCTGTTAGTTAAATAATAACTTTTGTAAATAATTATTGAGATAGATTATTTTAGTAGGATGAACTGGTCTGATATTTTGCAGTTCTTTGGAGGGATAGGGCGGGTAACCTAACGGTGTTCAACTATAGCCCTAGTCAACCAAGGGACATTTCTTGGGTTATTTTAGTAGAGTCCAAGTGAGCTCTTGGCAGTTTCCTGCGTTTATTAAGACAGGATTTTGCTCCTGGGATCTGGACGATTTGAGTTGTTATCTAAACTTCTTAAATTTGCCAGGTTCTTGTCCAACTTTCCTATTTAACATTACCCGTCTGGCTGACTTCTTGCTGTCCCAATCCCTAGTGTGAGAACCAGCCCACGTGAAGAAATAGGATGTCAGGTCAAAGGGTTATTCTTCGCCCGTCTTAGTTAGCTTTAGCTAGAGATTTTCCATTGCACTTTCGGAAAATCACGCGAGTAAATTAAATGTGCGATTCGGATCGCTAGTTTGCTAATATGTCGGTAGAGTAGATGGTTAGTTTAGCTGTTAGGGCTAGGATTTTGTGTGATGTAGGAAATATTAGTATTAAAATTGTTTTCTCCTTTTCAAGTCTTTATTCATTTTCTAAAAAGTTAGACTATATATTTTTAACACGGGTTTTGGCTACTTAATATGTTAGACTTTAACTGTGTGTGATTTTATAAATTAAAAATAAATAAATAAATAAATATTATAGGACATTCTTACACGGATTGTATGAGTCCTACGGTAGGCTCAGGAAGGCTTACAGTTAATAATGTTCAATTATTGAATTGGGATTAATAGGGCTTATAGGAATTTATATTAACTATGTTTATTTATGACAAATGACAAACTCGACATATACATTTATGACTTTATATATATTTTTGGTCCCTTGTATACCTACTGGTAGTAAATAAATATACTGTGGGAATAATAAAATTAAACAACTCACAATATAATGTAAGATTGTAAATTCATTTTGTTTTAAAATAAAAATGATTATTTTTAATTAGCTTGTCCCTCAGCAGTTTGTCTGTCTATTCTGTTATCTATGAACCTGTGATTTTTACATAATGGCTTTCAAATATAAAGTCATATTATTCCAAATACCTATCATAAATGATTTGTCTAGACTGGATCGAGGCAGAAAGTTGCAAGATCGTGGTTTATTTTGGTCCGAAAGGTGATACAAAATGACTACATTAACAGTTTGGATAATATTATTTTGATAAATACCTACAAAACAATGATGTACAAAATTACGGAATTCTGGAGAATTGGAGTGGTCAGATACACTGCTCTACTACCAGTATTTGATATTTTAAATTGTCCCTTTGAAAATCCTCTCTATGGTGATGAAAGTGTCACAACATAATGGCTCGGGCAAATGAAAGTAGTCCTGTCATTATGAAAAGATGTCCCTTCAGGACCACAAAATAGTTCCTTCAGAACTGGGGCAGGGGTCTGACCCGTAACTGGATGATGGCCATGGACTGTCGCGGAGGCGGAGCGACATCTATAACCCCAAAAAGAAAATATTTTAAATTGTATTATATTTACTATTGACTTTCTATATTATAATATGGTGACATTTTAGATTATTTACTGACAAACATTAGTTATTTTAATTTTGACATAATTATGCTCATTTGTTTATGTTCTATTTAACTATAACAATCTGATTATATTTGATTAAACTCCATCTTTTAATTATAATTTATTATTCACTCTGAATTATGCTGTGAACTTAATCCATGTATTTTGGTTATTGACATTTTAGGGTTATTAGGGCGTAATAGGGCATTACTGTTTCATAATATGCGAAAAGGACTGGTTACTATTTGCGGCTACAACAATGGGTTCTACATAAACACTAAACGATCACTAGGTCAAAATACTGATCCAATATAAGATATTAACTTAATTGATTGATTTCGTTTCATGGTAATTAATTTTATTTAATAAATTTTAGAGTTTAAATTTTTGTATGGTTATGTAGGTTAACTAAATAGGTAATTGATGTTAGTTAGGTATTTATAGGGTCAGAATATTACAGCCGCTCTTAACCTTTTGAGATCGTCGTCGGCCATATTGTGACACACAACACGACTTCCTTAAACAATATCACAATACAAATAAATAACTTATCTAAATATAATTTGCACGGCAGTCAATACAATTAAGCTGCTGAGCTTATTTACCTCAAAAAAATTACAAATTGCACACAATAATATAAAGTGCTGTTCAGGCTTCAAGCACAGAAAACCAATCGCGAAGCCCAGCCAGAAGATTGAAGCTGGCAGTTTAAACTATACAATCTGACACAATTATCACTAATTTAGTGATCGCTGAACGTGCCGTCAATTTTCACTATTATTGCTATGGTTAAACACCTGAAAATTGTTAGTAAAAGCTCGAAACACTGTGCAAACAAAATGGCGAAGATGCAAAGCTAAAGAGAAACACAAGAGTTTATTTATAATAACTTCTATGGCGTCGCCGAATGAACGATGCGGAAGTGAAGTGAATGAGCTCAGGAACAATCCCCGCCCGGCTGCTATTGGAACGGAACGGGATGAGCTGCGTTGCGCAGAGCCAATGAGCGCACGCGCTTTCCACACGAAGTTGGCCGCAGACCGGCCGCTGGCACCTGCGTTTCGTTCTTGCAAATTATGCGCACCGGAATGAACCTTAACTGCTCCGGTTAATTTTCGTGCACCGCACTCGCTAGCAAATAATTTTGCATAACCGAAACGCAATACCGTGAAGTTGCATGAAGTCAATCACCATTGGTTCATTTCCACCGGAAACGTATATACGGAAGTGAATTAAATTTAAGCACTTAAGATAAGAGTTCTCAACGAGCACCCAATAGTCCCAATACACTTGGTACCAATATTCATTCAATATGGCGCATATGGAAGCCAGAATGACTTGTAACACAAAATTGTCTATATAGATAGTCTTACACTGAGACCAATGTTAACGCAACTTGCGCTGAACACGAAGTGGTAGTCCATAAAGTTCACTGAACTATGAAAACACTAAAATGTAACTAAACAAAGTTAGTTCATACGCGCACTGCACGTTTGAAACACGCTGTTCATTGAACACGCCCCGAAAATCGCATTCGGTATTAAATTTAAGTCCCATGGAGCATCGCAACCGGGAAGAGTCTGATGACAACTTGCCACCAGTATATAACTACGTGTACACGCACTGCGGTTAACGTAGATGTATTTGCAACTTGCAAAAAAGTTTGAGCACAGAACACCACATACACGCATCAGTCCAGAAAGTTCGCGCACTGCACGATGTCGACAATATTGAGTCAACCGCTGACACTTGCACAGTCACTGGCCACGTACATAGTTCGCAGACAGTCTATTGAGTGCTAACGGCCCTTCGAAGGACCAATTTATGTTAGGCACTGAATAAAACATAATCTTATTATTGAATGAAGAACTGTATTTCCACTTTTCTAACTACTACAACTTTTATAAGCTTAATCTATTAGGTTCAACCGCTAGCACGCTGTGCTAGGTATGCGGTAAGTTCTGTACTGAACGCTTTGACAGATGTCATTACATATAATTATTATGTACCGTCTTGTACATATCAAGTTCAAAACAATTTTCCTAGAAAGTCTTTATAAAGTTCTACTTTTGTGATTTTTTTCATATTTTTTAAACATATGGTTCAAAAGTTAGAGGGGGGGGGGGGGGACGCACTTTTTTTTCCTTTAGGGGCGATTATTTCCGAAAATATTAATATTATCAAAAAACGATCTTAGTAAATCCTTATTGATTTTTAAATACATATCCAACAATATATCACACGTTGGGGTTGGAATGAAAAAAAATATCAGCCCCCACTTTACATGTAGGGGGGGTACCCTAATAAAACATTTTTTTTTCGATTTTTTATTTTTGCACTTTGTTGGCGTGATTGATATACATATTGGTACCAAATTTCAGCTTTCTAGTGCTAACGGTTACTGAGATTATCCGCGGACGGACGGACGGACGGACGGACGGACGGACGGACGGACGGACAGACGGACAGACGGACAGACGGACAGACGGACAGACAGACATGGCGAAACTATAAGGGTTCCTAGTTGACTACGGAACCCTAAAAAGACGAGTGGCGAAAATTGTTATTAAGATGCCACGAGTATTTTTTGACTCAGTTAAACACCGTTGCATACAATACTTTTTCTACGACCATGCACTTAGTTTTTAATAGTTTTCTTGAATAACTTTCGTGAAATTCACACTGTTTCCTGTATTTTGACGCAAAGTTTTGCACTGTCACCTCAGCTGCCCAAAGCCTTCCCGCGCACGCGCGCAGTGTCGTTATGATAATGCGTTGCCATGGTTACAGAGCGAAACAATGCGTTTTTAGTTTTTTCGATACTGCGCGCATGCGCGGGAAGCCTTTTATGTAGGCTTTTAAAGATCTATGCACGACCCTGTAAATGACGAATAACAGTTCGGGAGTAGATTTTTTTTAAATTTTTGACATATTATATCAAGGTTCACATCAAATGCGTCGTAAAAACTATGAAAGCAACGGTAAAAAACGTTACATTTTCAATTTAATTTTACTAACCTTTTCAAACGACGATTAAATGCAGAAATCTTTCCCAGCAAAAGGAAAACGGTAAAACCATTTCAAAGATAACATTTGAATCAAGAAGATAAACAAACTTATAAGAACAGAGACACAAAGTCGCTTTGCTTTCCTTTTGTGGTAATCCGCGTCTTGCTTGCATAATGGCGATGATACTTTAAGACAATACAGGAGGGGCCAATTCTCCATGCAAACGCTCTCGACTATTTCCTCCCTGCTTTTTGAAGATAAAGCAATGATTTTTCTCAACACAGAATATTATTATTTTTATCTGTGTCGGACCGTTTTGATTTTTTTGTTATTTTTATTTCTAAAAACGCTAGAGCCAATCAAAAATTTCGAAAAACGGCCTTTTTCATTATGGCGCAAAAAAAGGTGTGATACTCAAGATTGATAACAAATGGCCAAAAAAAGTACCTACTCTGTCCGACACAGATAATTTAATTGTTATTCAGATTCTCAAGTTTCGTTACGATTTATAAAGTTTTGAAGGAGGAAACAGTCGAGAGTGGCACCTCGATTTTAAAGATTTTTTCACTGTTCTGGACGTAAGTGCATGCTGTTTTTTTTAAAAATACCAAATTTACTATAACGCCGTGTCTTGCGTGGGCGACGGTCGCGCGACCGTCGCTGTCGCGTCTCATACTTCTATATCGATAAGGTTTGATTTCGTATGCGTCGCATCGCCGTCGCGCGACCGTCGCCCACGCAAGCCACGGCGTAAGTGTGCCGTTCAGATTTGAGGAGTTCCGTTATGACCATTATGGGACATGCGTTCGCATCGGCGGCCGGAGACAACTGAAGCGCGCGCAGGCGCCGCGCGCATATTTACGTTGCCGTTGGAGTGAGACGGAAGATCGGACGTGCCACTCTTACGGCCGAGAGTCGATGCAGACGGGTAATCCAAGAAAGCAGTTTTGCCAACTACCCATTTGTATATTTACCATAAGAGCGAGATAGATGATATGCCATCGCGCTAGTATTCGCAAGTTCTCAATACTTAGGGTAAACTTAGATTAATCAAATTATGACTACCTATTTTGTTGTTTTTCTTTAATATGAAAATTGTATATATAGCGATAAGTTATTAAAATAAATGTTCATTATTCTACTGGTATCGGCGTTTGAATCATCTCCTGCCTAGGTCCCCATATTTGGTGACCCTCGACGCTCACAAGATGTCGGACACGGAGGAAAACCCAACACGGAAGGAGCAAGCTCCAGCACCGGAGCTGTCACAATCAAGCTACGATCTCGCCGGGATCTCCATTCAGTCCAAATTACTGCCGTTTTGGCGCGAAAATCCACGCTTATGGTTTGCGCAGTTCGAAGCAATCGTAGAACCGTTAAAAACCAGCGACGACCAGAAATTCAGATACGCGCTCGGCGTAATGCAAGCAGCCGATATTCAACAAGTCAGCGACATTATTCTTAAACCTAATATGACCGGCAAGTACAGCGCGCTCAAGACACGTCTTCTTTCTGTTTACGAAGAATCTGCATCCAGGCAATTCCAGAAGCTCATCAGCGGTCTCGAGCTAGGAGATCAGAAGCCGACACAGTTATTAAGAAGAATGCGAGAATTAGGCAAGAATATGGTACCAGACGACGGTTTGCGAGTCATATGGATGAATCAACTTCCAGTGCAAGTACGCACCGTTCTATCAGTCAACAATGAGTCATCACTGGATATCCTTGCCGCCATGGCCGACAAGATGCTAGAGCACACCGAACCAGTCACAGTTGCAGCAGTCACAAGAACCTCAGAAGCCCAAGCCCCACCAAGCAGTGACATCGCACTTTTCGAAAAGCTGTCTCAAAAGCTTGAGAATTTGACGCTCGAAATTGCAGCGCTACGTTCCAGCGGCCGGCAACGCTATCGCCGTCCCTTTCGCTCTCGCAGTCGTTCCCGTTCACGATCAAGACCGACGCACGAAATTACACGCAAGCCAGGTGATCCTGGATGGCTCTGCAGATACCACTTCAGATTTGGAGACAGGGCACGAAAATGTGAATCGCCGTGTAGCAAGAACCACAACACGTCGGAAAACTAATACCCACACCGACTTTGGCGGGCGTCGGTGTTCCTGCAGTTAGCAACCGCCTATGTGTCATCGATCGCAACTCTCGAGAACGTTACCTCGTAGACACTGGCGCAGAAATATCTGTACTGTCGTCGCACCATAAGAAGAACCAGATATCAAGCACCTACAAACTTTATGCTGCAAACAACACACCGATTAAGACCTATGGGGACAAGACGATCACTCTTAACCTCGGGCTGCGACGAGACTTGCGTTGGACATTCGTCATAGCAGACATCAAGACCTCAATCCTCGGAGCAGATTTCATCAGACACTACAAGTTACTCATCGACCTAGACCAGAAGAAGCTCATCGACAAGACCACTAAATTTCAAGTCGACGCCGTAGAAGTCTCAACCACTCAAGAAGCCGTTTACCTGATTAGCAGCGACCAAGAATTTTACGATATACTGAGAGAATATCCTGACGTACTTCGACCTATGTCGGTGAAGACACCTGCCAAGCACAATGTACAGCACTTCATCACGACGACCGGCCCCCCACTCTTCGCTAGGCCACGCCCTCTGCCGCCCGACAAATATGCAGCGGCGAAGGCTGAATTCGAACGCCTGATGGCAATGGGCATCTGTGAACCCTCAAACAGCCCCTGGGCGAGTCCACTGCACGTCGTCACGAAAAAGGATGGGACCCTACGAGTATGTGGGGATTATAGACGCCTCAACGCAGTAACGCAACCTGACCGTTATCCACTACCTCGAATTCAAGACTTTACGTACCAGCTGCACGATAAGAAGATTTTTTCGAAGCTTGATCTGAAGATGGCATACTTTTGGATACCTATGAACAAAGAAGACGCACAGAAAACCTCGATTATTACGCCGTTCGGTTTATTTAAATTTAACTCCATGACGTTTGGCCTTCGTAACTCAAGCCAAACTTTCCAACGATTCATGCACGACGTTCTACGAGGCATAGATGGCTGTTTCTGCTTCGTCGACGATCTTCTGCTGTCATCCTACAACGAAGAAGAGCACAAGACGCTGCTTCGCCAAGTCCTAGAGCGCCTTGACAAGTACGGCGTAACACTTAACGTCGATAAATGCGAGTTTGGGCGAAGAAAATCAATTTCCTCGGCTATGAAGTTTCATCTGATGGCATCAGTCCCACTCAAGAGCGGATTCAAGCTATATCAAATTACCCGAAGCCGAAGACAGTCTGCGAGCTTAGAAGATTCCTAGGCATGTTGAATTTCTACCGCGACTGCCTACCACACCAAGCTGAACTTCAATCACAACTAAATAAGTACCTGCACAACTCCAAGAAAAATGACAAGACTCCTATCGAATGGAACCCCGAGACAGAAGAAGCTTTCATAAAATGCCGCCAAAGCATACTGAAAGCTACGACGCTATCTTATCCAGTTCACGGCGCTCCGCTGAGTATCATGACAGATGCATCAGACCACAGCCTGGGAGGAGTAGTTCAACAGAAAGTTGACAACGCATGGAAACCTCTGGCATTTTTCTCGAAGGCAATGAGTCCTACGCAACGCCGCTACAGTACCTACGATCGCGAGCTGTTGGCGATTTATACAGCCATCAAACACTTCAGACGACTTATAGAAGGCAATGACGTCATCGTCTACACGGACCACAGACCACTTACACATGCACTTACGCGAGCACCGAGCAACAGCGACACCCCGAGACGCGAGCGACAACTGCACTTTATAAGCCAATTTTGTTCGAGCATCCAGTATATTCCAGGCGATAAAAACAACATCGCTGACGCCTTATCGAGAATCGAAGAAATACAATGTCCCACGGTCATCGATTATGAAAAGCTAGCCACCGACCAGCACGCTGATGAAGAGCTGAAAACATTGAAAACACGCGAAAATCTCAAGTTCATCGTAGTCGCACTTCCAGGCATCAGCCAACCAATCACATGTGAGAACTCAACCGACACGCCGCGTCCGTATTTACCTAGTACTTATCGTTATGCTGCATACAAAGCGCAACACGATATAAGTCACTCGGGTGTACGTACAACAAGGAAGCTCGTCACATCGAAATTTTTTGGCCAGCAATGAACAGAGACGTCGCGCAATGGACTCGAGCTTGCATTGGGTGTCAACGAGCTAAGGTTCATCGACATGTCATTCCACCCATCGGCGAGTTCCCGCAATCACAACGCTTCGAGCATCTGCACATCGATATTGTGGGCCCGCTGAAAATATCGAATAGTTATCGATATTGCGTCACTATGATCGATCGCTGTACGAAGTGGCCTGAAGCAGTACCGGTACGCGACATAACAGCGGAAGTAGTGGCTAAAGTCTTGTACGAGCACTGGATTACAAGATTTGGATGTCCACTACGCATCACGACTGATCAGGGTCGCACCTTCGAGTCCAGCCTTTTCAACGCTCTCCTGAAGAAGTTTGGAACCACGAGAATACGCACGACAGCCTATCATCCGCAAGCAAATTCGCAAGTCGAGAGGCTCCACCGCACTCTAAAAGCAGCTCTTATGGCAAGAGGACAAGGTTCAGATTGGTCTGAAGAGCTACCGACAGTATTATTTGGACTACGAGCCGCACTATGCAGCGACAATAACTTAAGTCCTGCCTTAATGACATACGGATCTTCACTACGCATGCCAGCTGATTTTTTCGTACCTACAAAGTCGAAAATTGAAGATGCAGAATTAGTACGCCGCCTGTCAGAAATAATGTCATCGCTTGTACCTGTAACTCGGACGCACGCCACGCAATTAAGACCCTTCGTGCACAAGGATTTGACATCGTGCACACACGTCTTCGTCCGTAATGACACCGTGCGACCGCCGCTCACACCACCTTACGATGGCCCATTCGAAGTTTTGAAACGCTATGACAAATATTTCAAGATACAAATGCCCCAACGAACCACAGTCGTCACCATCGAGCGTTTGAAGCCAGCCTACATCTATGATGAAGCCATCGCAAGCGCCAGCCAGCCTACGGTTTCGAGCCCGGACACGCAAACATACGTAACAAGATCGGGCAGAGTTACGAAACGGATTCGCTTCGCTTGAGAGGGAGTGCTATGGGACATGCGTTCGCATCGGCGGCCGGAGACAACTGAAGCGCGCGCAGGCGCCGCGCGCATATTTACGTTGCCGTTGGAGTGAGACGGAAGATCGGACGTGCCACTCTTACGGCCGAGAGTCGATGCAGACGGGTAATCCAAGAAAGCAGTTTTGCCAACTACCCATTTGTATATTTACCATAAGAGCGAGATAGATGATATGCCATCGCGCTAGTATTCGCAAGTTCTCAATACTTAGGGTAAACTTAGATTAATCAAATTATGACTACCTATTTTGTTGTTTTTCTTTAATATGAAAATTGTATATATAGCGATAAGTTATTAAAATAAATGTTCATTATTCTACTGGTATCGGCGTTTGAATCATCTCCTGCCTAGGTCCCCATACCATCATTAGCAGTTCCACTGCACCAAAGGTCACTGTTTCGTACGTAAATGCATGCTGTTCTCATAAAAACACAAAAATCACCATTATGTATGCCTTTTAGATTTTGAGGAGTTCCCTCGATTTCTCCAGGATCACATCATGAGAACTGGGTTCTGATAAAAATGGGACCAATCTGTATGCATAGGTACACATTCAATAAAAAAAAATTCAAAATCGGTCCAGTAACGACGGAGATATCATGGAACAAACATTTAAAAAAAAACGTACAGACGAATTGAAAACCACCTTCCTGGAGAGATTTGAGGCGGCGGTTAAAAAAACATACAGACAAATTGAGAACCACCTTGCTTGAGATTTGGGGCGGCGGTTAAAAATAGGTATTTGGGCCATTTTTTTCAAAGTTGTCCACCCCACTTTTTTGTAACATGGGTATTTTTTACGCGATTCATACTCAGAATCAAGAGCTCTTTCGATCCTGATAGGAGAAAAAATTGTCCCATGATTTCCATACATTTTTTCGAACCTTCCATTCCGTTACCGCCATACAAAATGTATGAAAAAATGGTAACGGAATAGGAAAAAACCTAGGGACACTTTTTTCTCCTATAAGGATTGAAAGAGCTCGCGATTCTGAGTGGAAAACACAAAAATTTCCAAATCCAAAAAAAAAGTGGGGAGGAAAACTTTGAAAAAAATGGCCCATTTAATCTAACAATTTTGAAGGATGCGTAATATCAGTAAATTTGTAAAAATAAAAGATAAAAATGTGAAAATATGCGCCGCGCCACGGAATAATCGCAACGCAACTAATTTTATAGTGTTGCGCGGGTGTACATTTTTATCTAAATTCTTCTAAAACTAACTGACTAAACGAACCTTTGGTATATATTTTTAGCAATTTTTCACTAAAATAAACCTGCTGTAGAGTACATAACACGTGCAACGGACCTAAACATTATTATTAAAACTACAATATTGCGTTAGTAATTTCTCTTCTCGTTCTATCGACCACAAAAAAAGAAAAGTTTGCTATCATGAACACACATAAAACGCAGCATATTTTTTACATTACTTACTTGGTTTTCAATTATACACTTTGTGATTTCATTATTCAACTTATTAACATATTCCTTTAATATTTGTAAAGACATGAAAACACGTTGTATCCAACAACAGAGGGCCTAGCCGAAGCGACAATCGTTGATGCTACGTGGCTACGGGTAAATTTCTGCTTTCCTATATTTTAGGATTTAAGAAGAAGGTTAAAGGGTTAAGGAGTAAACCCAATAGTGGTGTGGGACACACAAAAGGCGAAAAAATAGTTATTTGTTATACAAGGGGGCAAAGTTGTATTTTAACGCCGAGTGTGGAATTGAAAAACGAGTAAGTGAAAGGATTCTATAGTTGAACCACGAGCGAAGCGAGTGGTTCGAGAATAGAATCCTGAACTTGCGAGTTTTTTAACACACGAGAAGTAAAATACATTTGCACCCGAGTGTAGGTAACACAAAACTTTTCCCCTCACTATAGCGAGGAAACTACAACGCAAAAAATGCGTTTATCACTGCTTCCAGAATTTCCACAGGTGGTAAATCATCTTTATTACTAGATTCACCTACTTTTATCAATTTTAAAGCAGTTAATTTGACTTTATTCAAGGTCAAATTACTTTACCCACTAGTGGATAAAATGCGTTTTTACCCGCTGATATTAAAGGACAAAACACGTGTTTCCGAGGTAGTGAAGGGAAAAGTATATTTTGCTATCAAGTCTATCTGCAATTACACGTTTTACGTATTGTACGTTTTGCTAGTACGTATAGTGCGCATTTTCAGATTTGTACATTATGCGATTGTACAATGTGCTTTTGTACGTTCCGCTTATCGTTTTATCTTCTGCACGTTTTATCTCATTCCGGACGTATAGAAAGGGACAAACGAACTTTATAGGCTTGATAACTTTAGTGAATGTTTATGAATACGGGGGTTAATATTATACTAGTCATTTTGCGTTCTAGACCGTTTGAGATCGACCAAGAGAGAGCTAGCTACGATACGCTAGCGTAAGCAACTATGACGTTGGCTAGGCTCCCTGTTTTTGCAAATGTCCGCTCTCGGTTTGTAAGATTTAATTAAAACAAGTTACCATTTGTGTTCTTGCTGTTCTTTTTTTCATTTTCTTTTATAATTGCTTTGAGAGCTAAGACTTGATGTCTTTTTATGAAACAGTAATTTTATACGTCATTATTTTAGGTATTAATTTTGTTACAATAATATATTTTCCAAGTAAATTAACACTAGCGTTTTCTAGCGGCTTCGCGCGCGTAGTAATCTAATCTATTCTTGTTTTCCCATATAAACCTTGGACCCCCATTTCACCCCTTTAGTAGAAATTTGGAAAAAAGTAAAAAAAATACACTAAGAAATTTGTTTAAATACATTCCGTCACCGAGTTCTCAACACCTTGATCTTTCTTTGTCAAATCCGCCATTTTTTTTTCACAGTCCAATAACCCGCATTGTAAAAAGCTAGCCAAGTTCTAGCTAAATTGATTCAAAGTGACGAAAAGTCTGAGCGTGTTGTGAATGCAAAGAAGAAATGTTATTATATTTCACCGCTTTTGTAGTCTGAGTTCTAGGTTGGATTAATATTCTTAGCTTGGTTTTCATGTATGAAGATGGATCAAGTACCTAATTGAAAGGCTACGCTAGATCGATTTTTTACCCCCGTAAACTCCCACATAACATTTTCGGCGAAATCCTTAGAGCTGTTTCCGAAATCGTCGTTAATGTTAAAAGTAATACTTTTATCATTAATACTGTTGATGTCTTCTGCTCGTTATTTATAATATATTCTTTGCTTAAATATGTTTTCTCTTTTTCCATTTAGTAAAAGGCAAAGATTTAAAACGTATTATACCACATTTCTTTGTAACAAAGGTATTATGGCAATGCAGCCTGGTTTTCTGTGAATAACATTTATGCGAATATTTTTATCTTTTGAAGCTTTCTAACTTGGCAAGTATTTTTTAATAAGAATAAATAGAATATCAAGGCAAAAATGTCACTGAATGTAAATGAAAAAATCTGCATGCGTAGCCGAATGGCACAAACGCTCACGAAACGCTCATGAAACGATGGGCTTTTAGATATCTATCTCTATCACTCTTGCGTATTGGCGTGACAGAGCCAGACTACCTTTCGCGGTGTTTCGTTTTCGTTTCGCGTAGTAGAAATGCCATTCTACGGGGCCTGTTCCTAGCTACAACAAAACAACAATGCTCCTCAAAATGAAAAAACAGGCAGTAACTCTATATGCATTCCATAGGTACATAAATAAGTACTAAATTTTTTTAATCATTGAAATTGAGAGAAAACGTGACGTTTCTTTTTTTTTTGTTTACCCAGGGGGAATCCTTTATGGATCCCACTGGCCCGGGAGAGCCAAGTGGGTATGTCTGTTTCCCACGGACTAAACCCCCTCGGGTGTTCCGACGCTCGCCTTGGGCGGGGTTTCGGGAACACGGTTCACAGGAGGTAGGGCATAGCGAATGATATTCCGCTTTGTGTGGTAGGGCACAGCACAGCGGATATCGTCTCGCTCGAATCTAGAGCAGAGCCCAACTGGGGTTACTACCCGCCTTACAGAAGACCGCAGCCAAATAACACTAGACCCTACTCATAGTGTTGTGTTCCTGTCGGTGAGTAAGGCTGCCAGAGCTCAACGAGGGTGCGGTGTGCTGATGACGGGAGGACTCACGGAACTAACTTGTTCCGTTTATTGTCCTTTAAGTCGTCGGCAACCCGAACCCTCCTTAGAGCTTGAACACTCCTTTTTGCTGTGTACTTAACACAGCAAAGGGGAATGTACAAGTTTCTAATGGGGTGGCAACGCGCATGTGACACCGTTTGAGTTGCAGGCGTCCATAGGTTACGGTGACCGCTTTACATCAGGCGGGCCGTATACTTGTTTGCCACCGACGTAGTATAAAAAAAAAACGGTTGTAGACCACCGTTGCCCCGCCAGCGTTGTCCTTGCGGGCCCGGCTCTTGTGGTTGGCCATGCAGCCTACTCCGCTGAAGGCACCCTTGGAACACTTGAGGGCCTTCCAGTCGTGACATGTTGAGCTTGTCGCCCATGCCACAATTGAACTCACATCCCACAGTCGACTTCTAGGCTCACGGGAGGAATGGGGGTGGTGAAATTCTTAGCCCGTCATAAAGACTGAATCTTGAGCACTATCAGGTGCTCTGCCCACCCCTTTTGAAAATACAGGCCTGAGTGTATGTACCTATGTATAATTTTTTTTTTCAGTACATATGGTGCTTGTTTTACGACTACACTAGTGCGAGAAGTGATTCATTTCTTGTCAGTTGAAACGTCGGAGAGCCATCTGTACTGAAAAACGTCGTACGATACACGTGTGAAAAGGAAATTCGTAACTTGTGTCGATTTGAAACACCTTCGGTCGTGTTTTAATTTATCGCCACTCGTTTCGAACTTCCTTTTTTCGTACTTGTATCATAATGTACTATTATTACTGTGTTATGTCATTCATACCATCTGATTTTTACAAGAACTCAATGCATAGAAATTTGAGTCTGACAAATGACAATCGTTGACGCTAAACGTTGATCGAAACACAGGCTGGTTCCGTCGTACCAATAGCACAGTATAATAAACAATACTATCGTAGAGTCTGGGCACTCCCGCTCCCCGTTGAAAAGTGCCGACCACCCCCTCTCGATTACCTCAAAGTTACCTGCCTGACAAAAGCGCCAGTCGACCTGTCATATTTCACTCATATAAGCATAGTACGCGTTCACCTACACGAGCTTAGATTGTGTGCTAGGAACGCGCCTTTTTTAACCGACTTCAAAAAAGGAGGAGGTTCTCAATTCGACTGAATGTTTTTTTTTTGTATGTATGTTATTCGATATCTCCGAGAATCATGGACCGATTTTCAAAATTTTTTTTTCATTCGATCAGGTATAACCCCGAGATGGTCCCATTGGCACCAAGTCGGGGTCTGATGATGGGATCTTGGAGAAATCGAGGGAACTCCTCAAATGTTATAGGCACATGTAATGTTTTTAGTGTATTTTTCAAAGGTACACCAGTATTTACGCCTGATGGTGATAACTTTATGTGGCTGAGCTGATGATGGAAGGTCAACTCCTCAATGGTTAGGAGTTAAAGGATAATTCTTTCACTACTGTACATATATTCGGACTGATACATAGAATATCAATAGGAACCACTAAAAATCAACAAATAAATAAACTTTTTAACAAAAAATAAAACCATCTTCAAAAATAAGCGCGTTACAAAACACGGAGAAACTAAAAAGCAAAAAATAATAAACCTTTGAATTCAGATTTCTTATCGGATTGCAATAATCTAAACATCCAAATTATAAACAAATCAATTATTTTTGGAGTCGGTGCCAGCCTGCGCATGGTTGGGTGGTGCAAACGGGAATAGCAAGGCGATGAACAGGTCTGGTACCGACTATATATTTGATCGCCAGTGTCCGAGGTGTGCCAATACCAAAGACATAATATAACTCCGTATAGACAGATAAAGTTTAAGAAGAAAACGTGCCTCAGTACCATACAGAAAAAGGTACGGTGGCATAGATGGCATTACCTTTGGGGTACGTTCAGCTAGATGGCGCTAATATTAATATTTGACATTTTCACACATATCAAGCTGAGAATATAGGCCAAATTGTTAAAACTGGGGTTCAAAAGTTTTAAGCCTGGGTCAAGAGATGGCAATCTGTGCACTATGATTACACATTTTACTTCGACAGTAACTCTCTATAATACTCGATCCTATTTGGCCAATACGGAAGAGAGATAGAAATACGTAAGCGCTTGTGCATTTGGCTACGTGCCCTGGAACGATTAACCTGTCGTCTAGCCTATTTTGTAAAAGAGATGCCTTCATGAAAATGTTCCTCCTATATTTGTGCATCCGTGCGATCACCCGTCTAAGAGCAATTTGAATGAAATCCGGGTTAGCCAAAGCTTTTTATATCCCGTTGGCATATTCTTACCAATCTTTTAGCATAAAAGCATAGGGCTACTTAATTAAAAACGGCTGAAAGAGAGCCATTCTTACCCTTTATAGCCTTAGTGATTTATTAGGATTAGATATAAAGGTTTATTTTATGGAATGTTACGTAGGTAAGTATACAGGTACCTACACCCCAGTTTTTTTTTATTTGGAATTTTTTATGTGGTTTCTACTCAGAATCGCGATCTCTTTCAATCCTAATGGGAGAAAAAAGGGTCCCAAGGTTTTTTCCCATTCCGTTACCACTTTTTACATACATTTTGTATGGCGGTAACGGAATGGAATGTTTGAATAATGTATGGACAATTTTGAGACATTTTTTTTCTCCCATCAGGATTGAAAGACCTCGCGATTCTGAGTATGAATCGCGTAAAAAATACCCATATTACCAAAAAAGTTGGGTGGACAACTTTGAAAAAAAAAATGGCCCAAATTAAAAATAGAAAAACACGATCGAAGGGAGTGGTTTAAATCGACACGAGTTACGAATTTTTTCTTCCCACGTATAACTTACGACGTTTTTCAGTGCGTATGGCCCTTTGAAATTTCGACATGAGAAGAAAATGTATTGCTTTGCGTACTATTGCGAGCAAAAAGCACGATCTGTATTGAAAGGATATATGTATAATTAGGTGCTTGCCTGCGCTGTGGATTTGGATGATGGTTTGTATCCTTGTGAATAATAACAGGCCTTTGCATCCTATTACAGATGATACAATACAATATAAATAGTGTTTATTGCACACCTCAATACAGGAAACAACATAGTTGTTAGTATAAACAACAACTTAAGAGGTAAAACTGAAACTAAAATCAAAGTTTTTTGAACTATATTGTGTTACAAATCAAATGAAAAATATTTTTATAGGTATTTAATATAATATTTCAAAATTATTTTTTGAATTATTTTTAGTCAAGTAATTTAGGTAATAGGCAAAAATTACCACTCCACCCCCCTCTTATCTCCGAAAGTACTAAGCGTAACATATCCAAAAAAATACACGAGATAGCCTTTAATTTTTAGATTACAGGAAATCTTTAGTTAAGCGTAAGGAGAACTTAAAAGAAAAAACCCAAATTAAGAATTTCACTCACTGCCGTTGCAAGGAGTTAAAATCATCATCCTTGCGTTATCCCGGCATCTGCCACGGCTCATGGGAGCCTGGGGTCCGCTTTGACAACTAATCCCAAGATTTGGCGTAGGCACTAGTATAAATTTAAAAGTGGAAAATGTCTGCCTTGGGTGAGACTTGAACTCACGGCCTCTGGATCGATACTCCAGCGCTCTGCCAACTGAGCCACCAATCCATCGATCCAGAGGCCGTGAGTTCAAGTCTTACCCAAGGCAGACATTTTCCACTTTTAAATTTATTCTAAGCCTAACGGCATCGATTGCAGACGTTTCTGCTAATCAGAAGTTAAAATGTAGGCACTAGTTTTACGAAAGCGACTGCCATCAGTGCCATCTGACCTTCCAACCCGAAGGGTAACTAGATCTTACTGGAATTAGTCCGGTTTCCTCACGATGTTTTCCTTCACCGAAAAGCGGCTTGCAAATATTAAATGAAATGATGAGCGCGTTTGAATATTACATATAAATTCAATTCTGTATCGTTTTTTTAGAAATTGTTCAAAATGTCGATTATTCTCAAAAATGACTTAAGTGTCTTCAAAAAAGGAGGCGCCCTTCTTGTGGTGTATGGAACCATTGCAACGCGAGTACAACTCGCACTTGGCCGGTTTTTACAAATTGCAATAAAATTAAATATTATTTGTGATATGTTTATTTATTTGAGTGAATAAAATCGTTGAAAAATTAAATTTTGTTTATGTTTGGATTATTTGTTTTGAACGAATCTGCGAGTCCTTATTTTATAAGCTAATATTTTGAATATCAAAATAAATATGTATGAGAGTTTAATTTTGAAACGAGTGGTTTGAAATCATAACATAAACAATGATACAATCATGTTGATTAAATCACATAAAAACAGTGAAGCAGATAAAATTAATTTGATTTATTTAGTAGGTACACGGTGAAATAAAGACCGTTAAAATTTTGCATACTCACTTTTGAGGTCATAATGAACTTTTACAATGGGACCAATGTTGAAATCGCAAAAAAATCGGCTGTTTTTTTTATTATTATAAATGGGCTTACTCTTGGCCACAGACTAGCCAAAGGCAAAGACGTGGCCTACGATGGAGTGAGCTCGCCCAGAAGATGCCTGTTCAATCTTGATTTGAAGGTTGCCGGGTTATATGAGCTCGGAAATATAGCCGCCGGCATGCCGGCAAGGTATACATATATACATTTCGACTGTCGTGATGCCGCTCATTTCTAAGGAACAGCCATGTCTGCTCGTTTGCCTCCTATCCCATAAAAAAAAAATTTTTTTTTCGTTATTTCAGCATTGGTCCCATAAAGAAAGTTGTTCATTATGACCTGAAAAGTCACTATGCATTGTTTGAACTGTCCTTTTTAAATTTGTTTTTTATCATGCAGAAACGTCTGCGAGCGATATTACGTCATATTTTTAAATTAAAAGAAAAATGGTAAAATTCACACCTCCGGTAGGACTCGAACCTGCGACCTTTGGCCTT
Organism: Leguminivora glycinivorella; assembly: GCF_023078275.1. Classification (NCBI taxonomy): domain Eukaryota; kingdom Metazoa; phylum Arthropoda; class Insecta; order Lepidoptera; family Tortricidae; genus Leguminivora; species Leguminivora glycinivorella. Next base: position 10,995,031 of record NC_062990.1, read on the forward strand.
GCGCTTGGGGCCATCACGCTACTAACTGCGTCACGGAGGCCTGCTGGATGTGTGCCAATTTATCCATGCATTCCCTCAATTCTCAACCGCCTTAGGGTGGCGTTATAGCAAACATCTACCCGTAAGAATAGATCTTAACAGATCTTAAGGCACTGGTCCCACCGCGAGCTAGTAAGCTATGAGCTATCGGCTATTAGAACGAACAACAGATAAGCACTCCCGTGTAAATAAAAGAGACACGGCGATGTTTATAGTTACTCGCCCAGCGGACCGGTGAGCTATCAAAATCGCCGTGTCTCTTTTATTTACACGGGAGTGCTTATCTTTTGTTCGTTTTTATAGCCGATGGCTCATAGCTTACTAGTTCGCGGTGGGACCAGTGCCTTAGGGTGGAGTTATAGCAAACATCTACCCGTAAGAATAGATCTTAACAGATCTTAACACTGTCCTTTTTTTTTCACCTTGTATTAGCGTTCCGACCAAAAGGAAGTAGGCAATGGGCTATCAGCGATAGAAAGGATCAAAAGATCGCTCCTTTGTAAATAAACAGCTATTATTTTTTTGATGTTTTTATAAATAGTGGTACGTGGGCCATTTTTTAGGGTTCCGTAGTCAACTAGGAACCCTTATAGTTTTGCCTGTCTGTCTGTCCGTCCGGTCGCCGCGGATAATCTCAGTAACCGTAAGCACTAGAAAGCTGAAATTTGGTACCAATATGTATATCAATCACGCCAACAAAGTGCAAAAAAAAAATTGAAAAAAATGTTTTATTAGGGTACCCCCCCCCCTACATGTAAAATGGGAGCTGATATTTTTTTTTATTCCAACCCCAACGTGTGATATATTGTTGGATAGGTATTTAAAAATGAATAAGGGATTACTTCTTAGTAATTACATTTTTGATAATATACATATTTTCGGAAATAATCGCTCCTAAAGGAAAAAAAGTACGTCCCCCCCCCCCTCTAACTTTTGAACCATATGTTTCAAAAAATATAAAAAAGTCACAAAAGTAGAATTTTATAAATACTTTCTAGGAAAATTGTTTTGAACTTGATAGGTTCAGTAGTTTTTGAGAAAAATACGGAAAACTACGGAACCCTACACTGAGCGTGGCCCGACACGCTCTTGGCCGGTTTTTTCAAAGTTGTCCACCCCACTTTTTTTTATTTGGAAATTTTTATGTGGTTTCGACTCAGAATCGCGAGCTCTTTCAATTCTAATAGGAGAAAAAAGTGTCCCAGGTTTTTTTCCCATTCCGTTACCATTTTGTATGGCGGTAACGGAATGGAAGGTTCGAAAAAATGTATGGAAATCTGGGTGGCTAGCCGAATGGCACAAACGCTCACGAAACGCTCACGAAACGAAGCGCTAGTAGATATCTATCTCTATCGCGCTTGCGTATTGGCGCGACAGAGCCAGCGGCGTATCGCTTTCGTTTGACGTCGGAGAAATGCCATTCGGCTACGGGGCCTGGGGTCATTATTTTCTCCTATCAGGATCGAAAGACCTCGGGATTCTAAGTATTAATCGCGTAAAAAATACCCATATTACAAAAAAGTGGGGTGGACAACTTTGAAAAAAAAATGGCCCACGTAACCCTTAGTATGCGAGCCCGACTTTTTCTTGGCTGGTTTTTTTAACATGATAGTTTACAGGGTTCGTTAAAAGTTTCAATTTTTCACTTTTCTAACTCCCGTAACTCTGTCAACAATTCAATAGATATTGTCAAAAGTTTGGCATCCAATTGGAACCCTAGGCCACTGTAGAACTATGTCATAGTGACGATATAAATCAGATTGTATAATATCTTACTGATTGTCATTTTGACATGGTTGTTGTGTGGTGTGGCCTAGGGTTCCAATTGATTGACTGCGTACAGTCAACCAATTGGAACCCTAGGCCACTCTACAACCATGTCAAAATAACAAGCAGTAAGATATTTCTTACAATCTGATTTATAACGTCACTATGACATAGTTCTACAGTGGCCTAGGGTTCCAATTGGTTGACTGTACACAGATTTTTTTAGTTCAAATATTGTACAACATTTTTTCGAGGGCAAATTTTTTTTAAATTACGGTCCCATAATTTTATTCTTTTTTCGTGAAAACTAAAATAATAAGTTTTATTGACACGTCGACCAATATTATAGACCCCCCTGCAAAAGTAGGTACCTGCGTGCGTAGACAAATGCCACAAACGCTCACGAAACGATACGCTCGTAGATATCTATCTCTATCGCGCTTGCGTATTGGCGCGACAGAGCCAGACTACTTTTCGCGGCGTTTCTTTTTCGTTTCGCGTCGCAGAAATGCCATTCGGCTAGGGGGCCTGATTCCATCAAGTTTAAGTGAATTTCGTAAAAATAAGGGTTCCTAGTTGACTACGGAACCCTAAAAATGTTGTCCGTAATATATTTTGTCAACAGGAATATCGTCACTACTTTAAAAAAACTTGTATCTTCGTCTGTCAATGAAAAGAAAATTGTAGTAAGTATTTATGGAATGCATATAGACTTACTGCGTTTTAACTTTGAGGAGCAGCGAGAGATACGAGATTTTTTAAAAGTAGTGACGATATGACAGTTATAGTAGTACAGCAAACTAAGGTATGGTATCCCTATGAAGCGAACAAAAAGCAGCAATATACGTCAAACAGCCGCAGACACAATAATTACTCATACTCATTTATTTATAATATTGTTACATATTACACGTCAAAATTTATTTACATCATTATTACATGGTGTATTAAAATTAATAATTATATTAGTAGTAATTGGTAGTAATTATAGTTAAAAATGTAAAAATATGCCAATACATTATCAAACAAAATCAAGGAATATTAATATTAAAATGAAATGAATACAGTAATTATAACCTCAAAGTCACACATTGCTGAAACATTATTATTTTCCCCTCACTAGCTCGGAAACACGTGTTTTGTCCTTTAATACCAGCGGGTAAAAACGCATTTTATCCACTAGTGGGTAAAGTAATTTGACCTTGAAAAAAGTCAAATTAACTGCTTTAAAGTTGATAAAAGTAGGTGAATCTAGTAATAAAGATGATTTACTACCTGTGGAACTACTGGAAGCAGTGATAAACGCATTTTTTGCGTTGCAGTTTCCTCGCTATAGTGAGGGGAAAAGTTTTGTGTTACACTCGGGTGCAAATGTATTTTACTTCTCGTGTGTTAAAAAACTCGCAAGTTCAGGATTATATTCTCGAACCACTCGCTTCGCTCGTGGTTCAACTATAGAATCCTTTCACTTGCTCGTTTTTCAATCCCGCACTCGGCGTTAAAATACAACTTTGCCCCCTTGTATAACAAATAACTATTTATTATGCCTGCTACGGTATAAATTTTTAGTCAAACCTTAGTTAACAAAGACGCACAACCGTATTTGTACATATTTAACCCTCGAAGCAAAACGACGGGGTGTTATAAGTTTCACAAACATGTGTGTATGTGTGTGTTTGTGGAATCGTAGCTCCCGAACGGATGAACCGATTTAGACTTAGTTTGTTTTTTGTTTGAAAACTGAATTAGTCGGGAGTGTTCTTAGCCTTGTTTCATTAAAATCGGTCCACTATTCAAAATTATTCAAAATTTTAATTTTGTGGTTAGGTTATTCAATAACTGTGTGTGTGTAAATAATAGTGTTAATAGTTGTCGTAAATTGCCTATACCTAGTTGTCATGCTCTCTTAATTATTTTTCTTACTGCATCCACATTCGCGAATTTCTATTTTGCCCTATGGTTGACTGGTAGAGAATGCATTAAGGCATTAAGTTCGCCGTTTGTACTTCTTTTTTTTATGGTGAAATAAAGTTTAAATAAATAAATAAGATTTTCTAACGGGAACTTCGAACAACTTAAAACCCAGTGTTGCTAGCTCGCGATTTTTAACATTTGTCGACTTTTTTTAGTGGCATGATTTGTCTGACCGTCTAAACCCTTCAGGTGGCGAAATCCGGGAGCCAACCGCAAGTAAAGTGGCAGGTAACCGGGAGCCGGACTTGAAATAAAAAGCTGTTGAGTGGCAAGGATACCGATAAAATGACACGAAAATTATTCCATAGCAAAAAAATACATTCCATTTATGTAAATTTTGACAGACTCGATCAAATATCAGATGGCTACATTTTCCACTTCCATGTATTAAAGTAACTTTATTTAGGTAAAAAAACAGTAGACTGTAGAAAAAAGTAATCCAGGGACTTAAATATACATTTATTTACACTTATATCCCTTTTTTTAACATATTACAGTACAATTTTTGCAAAAAAAACGGTTTTTAAACACGTGTCTCAAATATGGCAGGCGGGTGGTCCAATGAAATTGGGTCATATTTCAAGTTGTTTTGAAGTTGAAGGTGTTGAACCTTTACTGAATGCCGTCCTTGTTTAGTGACGAATAGTTCGTGCAAGTATGAGGAATCTAGATATAGTTTTAGACGGTTTTATTTATATATTTAGGTATATCGTCGCACGGGGTCCGGGAGCCGGTCCCTGCCACTTAACAGCTTGTTTTTCCCAGAGTCCGGCTCCCGGCGCCTGCCAGTTAACGGAATGTTTTATAAAATGACCGCGCCACTTCTCCCCTATGCAACTTGTAGCTCTGCCACCTGAGGGGATAACTACTCATTTTAGTTTCTGTTTAGATTGTTCCATTCGTCCTTGAGCCTGTCTAGTCTATTTAAATTAATAACTAACAAGAGCAATCTATTCAAGTTCAATATCAAAGTAATTAATTAAATCAGAAAACGTCAATAACAGTTATCCAGTGATTAATACAAAATACTAAAATTTGTTTCAAAGGTAAAGTTTAGTTTTGAAATATAGAATCTGCCTGGGCCAATAACCCACTCCCATACAATCAGTCAATCAATTAATCATTTATTCGTTCATGAAATAAAACTATGGAAACGGATTAAATCGCGTATAATGAATTTACAATTCATCCCGACGTTCCGAACACTTTACAGCATTCGTGGTCAACGGGTGACTGAGAAAAAATTACAATGTGCAAAAGCTACCCACATACAAGAAATATTAACGAACCATGAGCACAAATAATATAGATTTTTAAGGCAGGTTCACACACTATTAGGGTCCCCCCACATCTAGCGTCTCGCGAGCGTCGCGTCGGGCCAACTGTATGGGCAAAGCCTGACGCCGCGTCGACGTCGCGTCGACGCGACGTCTTTTTCCATACAGTTGGCCCGACGCGACGCTCGCGAGACGCTAGATGTGGGGGGACCCTTAATAAAGCTTGTTATACAATATTCAAAAAAATTACCATTACTATGTTAAAAACAATTAATCAATTAATCCGTTTCCATAGTTTTATTTCACGAGTAACTATCGCGGTACCTAACCGAAGACAATATCATTTATTCGTTGTTAAACTATTTTCTATGTATAACACAGTGACATATTGTATTTGCTTATCGATATCTTGCGAATCATAACCAATATTGTAATTTTTATTTAATTTATTATTTTAATCATTTATCAAAAATATAACGGCCTTCGTTATCTACTACTTGTCTCCATGGTTCTGGTAAAGAATGAATAGCATCGGCGAAGAAGTTCTTAGGTTTAGATTAAAAAAACTCAGCTATGTACTGTCGTAGATGGGCTTGATCATCGAACTTTTTTTCATTCAAGGCATTGCTTAGCGATCTGAACAATGCGTAATCCGTAGGTGCCAAGTCTGGAGAGTACGGTGGATGAGGTATCACTTTCCAACCTAGCTCCAATAGCTTTAGCCGAGTCACTTTTGCAATGTGTGGGCGAGCATTGTCGTGTAAGAAAAAAACTTTAGCATGCTGTGGACGATTCTGACAGATTTTTTGGTTTTAATTTTCAAGCTGATTACAGTATACTGATGCGGTAACAGTCATTCCACTTGGTAGGAGTTCCCAGTGAATAATACCATGAATATCCCACCAAACGGACAGCATAACTTTTTTCGGGTGAGGCTCTGTTTTTGGTGCCTCTATTCCTTTTTCGATTGGAGCTAGCCACTGAAGTTTGCGTGTGTGATTTATATATAAGACCCATTTTTCATCTCCAGTGATAAGATGGTCCAACCAGTTGAATGTGCGGCGAAAAGACAGAAGTTGTATGCAGATATCGGCACGGCGGTTTAGTTGATCTCTATCAAGTTCGTGCGGTATCCAAACACTGTATTTGTAGTTTTTTCCCAACTCGTGTAAATGTGTTTCTATGGTGACATGAGAGCAGCCTAACTCGGTAGCAAGAGTACGACTCGTTAGCCTCGGATCTCCTTTAATTAAGGTTTTTAATTTGGCTACATCAATCTTCACCGGTCGACCAGACTTAGGTTGATCTGATAATGAAAAGTCGCCACTACGAAACCGCTGGAACCATCGTTTCGCCGTGGCCTCAGACACAACTTCAGGAGCAACACGCTGACATATATTACGCACTGCTTCGGCGGCTGAATGGCCAGACTGAAATTCATATAGTAAGCAATGCCTTACATGCACTTTTAATTCGTCCATTTTCTTCCTTATATTAGCTCGGCGACAGCTAGTGAATGACTAACGAGAAACTGTGCGACTCGCCCTTTATATACTTTCGACCATAGAAGATTCTAGAACTCTCTCAAAAATTTTATGTAGAATTCAATCGATCGCTCATTACTTTCTTACCAACCCAATTAGCCTAAGACCGGTACGATATTTTTGAAAATAATTCTATAACAGTAGTTTTATTTCATATACAGCGCTTAATCGAAATTTAAAAAACCTATATTTTCGAATCCACCAATAGTTTGGAATGGAAGATATTAAAAAAAACTACGCCTAGAAAATAAGCGTTTTCTTTCAGCAAAATACCTCACAGTAATTTAATGGTGGAAACATGTAGAAAAAAATCAGTTTTAAGGTTTACAACCCGAAGCCACCTAAATATATGACGGGAAATAAGACTATTTTTATTGATATAGAATTTTTGAATTTTGTCTAACGTGCTCTAGAGCTGATATAATAACAGATATTTTTAAGCAGAAATCAATAGCACATAATTTTTCAGATATTTAACATATAAAAACCACCAATATATTTATATGGAAATAAATATCTCTAAATATTTGACCGGGCAAATTCGAAACAGATAATAGTACGAGGTTGACTTTTATTGTCCCTATTTAACAATATTAACAGCATGATAATCCACCCAATAAGTTTGACCTTTATTTAATACTTTAATTTATTTAATATATTTACATTTTTTGCGTGGTTTGGTTTGGACCTTAGTGTCTTACATTTAGGAATCCATATGGCAAACCACCACGCCGGTGGAGCTGAGCCGAGGGTAGGTGATGAGCCGTGTCGCATGCTTTTTATTCTGTTCTTCTATTACACATTAACGTAAATGAGGAGGCACACTGACATTTTACCCCGCCAGGCGGCGCCTATGCATGTCACTGTCATTCATATGTGAGAGAGAGAAAAACATAATTATCAGCTTCTCGCTCTCACGTCTCACGGACTAATAGGGTGGCGCCATCTGTCATATCCTTTGAGTGTTCCTCCTCATTACATGCCTGTTTCTACATAAGTAATATTTTAAGTAGATTAAAAACAGACGTTTCCCACAGATAATAAAGTCCAAAGTAATTAAAGAAATTACACATTTATTTTAGGCATGCGATTTGACAGTCGTCGAAAAGAGTATATACTTGTCAGTACATACATCTATCTCACGTTTTTCTCTTCTACCATTTGACAGATCTCCGTCATCTTGTGAAATGTATTCTTCCATTCTTCAGAATCGTTGAAGCAACGCTTGTTACAAACACGCGAAAGCTATGCAAAGTCTAATTTCGACCCATATGTCACGGCCAGGTATAGCCCCGGCAATTATCGTTAGACTTACAAGCCACAGGTCACAAGTTCAAATCTCAGTCGTCGCATACGTTTTTACAGCTTTTTTAATTCATTTTTTAAGGTTTTATTTATATTATAAGTTGATGAGTACAAGCTACTGCAATGACATTAAATACAAGGACGCACAATTCATAACAAAAATGTTTTAAAAATCTGGGTCTAAATTGCATTTATAACATTCTTGTTGATGCTAATAACGTTAACTTCTTATCTGCTTAGGAAAAAAATCGTTCATGTCATAACCAACATAGTGTATAAAGACCTAAGTATCAAAATTGCAAATGGAACTGCCACACACTAAAAACTCTTTATCAAAATACCTTTTGTCATAATATGCTCAAATGACTTATATGTCAAAATGAATTGCGAACGAATATTGAACGAATGGAGCCGCTACCAATATATAATAAGTATGTAGGTATTAGATATTTCCAATTTATGTCATAAATATAAATACCTAAAAAAGGCCGCAATTTTACTTCTTCATTACATAAACTTTAAAAATACCCTACTGTATCATCTTTATCTTGGTCACTTGTACTCCGTTTATTACAATAAATGTATGTAATGTATGTATGTGTAAATTTCCTGAAATAAATATCATATCTTGTTGTCACAAAGAAAAATTTACAAGGCTTCCAAGAATCTCGAGCTGGAAGGATACAAATTAAAATATTTTCTATGAAAATAATTAAATTCGACAGCAGACAAGCCAAAGGTTTATCGGATTTATTTATTATAGGCATTTGTTTTAAATTAAATACCAGTGGTTCTGATCTGATAGTGTGGGATATTCTTTAAAATTTATTTTCAAAAGGAGATTTAATGTTGGTAATGCCATTCAAATAATATTAGAAGTGTCTAATACGCGAGTGTTCGAATTTAATTATAGGATAGCACATATTGAAAGTACTGTAATATGGGTACAAAAGCCTGCCTATTGAAATATAAAATACATAGCAAAAAGTATAGAAAGGACCTACTTTTCGACTTTTTATTTACACTACGTACCGACCATACAACTGACTCTAATTAATCTTGGTATTAAAAAGAGTAAAATGTAGTACGTTTTTCCATTATCCGATCCCATATCGGATGTCGGACCGATATTCCATACATTACAGGCGGAATCTTGGATTCTTCTATTGATATCCTTCCGACATCCGTTATCGGATCGGATAATGTGAAAACGGTCTAATAGCGACTCAATAGTTTTTGTTCCTTGAAAGTCATTAATTTGAACAAATAAAATTATTCATTGAAATCTATACAATTACAACGAGTATTATAATGTATAATACATTCATTTTGTAATGTAATCCAAAGAAATAACTTATAAGAAATATATTCTACCCTTTTTGCTTGTTTTCTGATTACTATTTAGCCAATTTTTCATTGAATCATACCATGGACTTTCAATAGGGACTGAGCTCACACTTTTTTTGCCATACTAAATTGAACTTTATCACCGGTGCAGAAAGGCGTTCTTATCAGACTAGTAAAAGTGTGTCCACATGAGAGGGTCAAAGTTGGGGCTGGTGTCCCTCTCGCACCTGTGACCAGTGTTAAAGAGATTACTACAGTAGTACTATTTTTACCTGTATGATAACTAAGTTTATAAACTTCTTAAATTATTTTTGTATTATATCGAGGCAAGGATATTAATATCTTGTAATGAATTGGTAAGTCATTCTTATGAAGCCATAAAACCAAAGATTTGCGCAATTAAAAAAAACCTTTAATTCGGTATTAGTAGATTTGGTAGTAACTTTGAATATTGACTGGTATCCCCAAATAATGACAGTGGCGTCATTCAAATAATTTTGACAGTGGGAATAAGTGCGAGAGGGACACCAGCCCCAACTTTACCCTCTCATGTGGACACACTTTTTGGCCTAACAACTCAATCTAGCTTAATGATATATAAATCTATGAGTCATACCGGACAACTGTCACTGTACACTTGTAATCCTTATTACAAGGGCATAACGTCTAGCGATGGTTAGCTAAGACAGAGTATTGCGGTTAGTAGGAACGACGCACGATGTTGAACCTTAGGTTACCTTCAATCAATACTAATACTGAAAGACAATTTTTAAACTTATTGCATTACATGTGTCTATCAAAATTTCAATGAAATGGGTTGTAAATCTAATACTAAAAAATAAATATTTAAAAAGAGAGGGTTTAAAAGGGTGTAAAAGATAAAAAAATAATAACAAGAAAAAAAGATTTCCACTGCCGAGGATCGAACCCACGACGTCAGGTCAGGAGCGCGCCCATCGTCTTACGCTACTATAACTGAGCTATTTAAGCGATAGTGAAGGTGGCGAAATATATTATTATACCGCGATGTAATGAAAATACGAATGAATAACTAACTTTTGAAATAATGCAGAAAATGACATCGTCAATAGTAGAGTTTGTAGGTAAATGAAAAATATGAAAATACTTCTTTCAGTACAGATTTTAGCGCTTCTTGGCGTGCATTTAAAGGTGGATTATTTTTTATACTTCTTTATTTTGATCTTAACGAAAAGTCTGTTCCAATTTTTTTACTGATATAATTTTTGCCCTGAATGTTATTCTGAGCTAGTAAAATACTGAACTTCCGTTTTGTTTTTAGGGTGGTTTCAGTAGAAATAGTGTTTCAACACATAATGTAGATACAAAACAACCATAACTTCACTTGTCCTATTATTGCTTGCGTCATAACTAATTTAATTACTCCGCTTTTTGCTACTACGAAGTATCATTCACAAAAATAGGTGGTTTCTTAATGTGTTATAAAGATCATAAATTAAAGTAGTCGAATTTCAAACAAAAGTCCTGATACCATTTTCGCCTGATTTTTAGTGAATTAAAATAATCTTTTTTTTATTATATTATACGTTTCTTGTCACAAATTTTGGTGGCTTAACTAAAAAAACTGTACCAAATTACCAAACTTAATTTTTGGTGAGATAAAAAGTACTGTTATAGAATTAAGTTATTTTCCCAGTAGTAGCAAGACCGGATAGCTCTTGGGGTAAATAGTTTACCACGAAAGTATGAGAATAATCTAGTCAAGTTTCATGGGTTTTTATACTACCTTGGTAGCAAACAAGCATACTGCCAGCCTGTAAGCAGTCTCTGTAGCCTATGGACGCCTGCAACTTTCTAGCTGTTACATCTGCTCAGCCCGTTGCTGAGTTTACATATTACGCGTTGCCGACACTCGCACCCTCGTGAGCTCTGGCAACCTTATTCACCGTAAGGAATACAATAGTAGGGTCTAGTATTATTTGGCTGTGGTTTTCTACAAGTTTGCTATCTTGATTTAAGATATGATATGACATGTCATTTATGACGTAAGTAGACTACTTAAGGGGACGGAGTGAAAATCAGCGTTGCGCCGTCAATTTGTAATAAAATGGCTGCGCAGCATAACATGCTGAGCTCGTTCCTTTTGACATGCATGCTAATTGTCTATTTTTTTTTTCATATTTTTGTGTAAAAGTTCAATTTTTATTTGTGTGTCAATAAATGTTTTCTAATTCTTATTCTTACTTATTTCTGTCTTTAAATCTGCCATATGAATACTAGTATAAGTAGGGTCTAGTGTTATTTGGCTGTGGTTTTCTACAAGTTGGCAATCTTGATTTAAGATATGACATGTCATTTATGATAATTATGATGTAATTAGACTACTTATTTCTGTTTTTAAGCCTGCCAGATGAATACTAATTTAAAGTACTCGTATACCAAAAGTATTCAATCTAACTGTTGAAAACCAAACTCGTCCACTAAATGTTACAACACTGTAATAAATTCACATTCCATTCTTGTTATTATGTAGCATAACATAGTAATTTAATACTTCTTTTAACACATAATCAAACTAGGCAAGTAGGTACTAGGCAATGGAAACTATTTATTATAAATGTTGGAACAATTTATAGCACTATCGAAAATTTAATGCGTGATTGGGTTGTTATTTCAATCATCTTTGATACAAGGCGCTCAATTCTTGTTTTATAAGTTATTGCAAGTTTAAAATGGTTTTCATCACATTTGCTGTTTAAAGGTCTCATTGCGTCTACGTGTACTGAAGAATAATGTACTATTTTAATCCCAAGGGAGTAATGGATTTAGTTTTAAAAATTAATACAATCCGTACAATACTTCAGGCAAAGGATGTTTCAATCAGCCAAGGATTTTTTTGCACAACCAACATTTGACTATTAAGCTATAAAAAAATATTATACGGTATGAAGAATGCATTTTATTTATGTTTTACAATTATTTCAGTGTGTTTTACATTTATTTTGTAAATTTACATACATACATACAATCACGCCTGAATCCCATGGAGGGGTAGGCAGAGCACATGAAACTACTCAAGTTTCAGTGCCACTTTTGGCAAATAAGGGGTTGACAGAAAACGAAACTGTGACATTGCAGTGACAGAGGTTGCCAGCCTCTCGCCTACGCCACAATTTAACCCATATCCCACAGTCGCCTTCTACGACACCCACGGGAAGAAAGGGGGGGTAAATTTCACGTAGATAAATCGTTATAATTAGCAACCTGGCAGGAAATTGTGACGGCCATCTCGATTTGCGCTTGACCGCGTTGCCATAGTAACGGGCAGTACAACAGAAAAAAATCAGAAAATGTCGACAAATATTTTGACGGATACGTAAAATGAGTTCAATTGTATGCTTCTTTGAACATTGCATTTAATTTATATGCAGTATTTTAGTATTTGTTTGTGCTCAAAAAGCAGCCTGCAGCTGTCGCGAGTTATACACTGGTTGACAAAATCCCCCTTACCTCCCTTGTTGCACAATATACTATTAGGTTTGATCTTTCCAATTGCCATCAAAATTGTGTGTGGTGTATTCTGGCAAGATGAAAATTTATGAGACTATATTATGTGCAGTGCCTTGGTGTTACTGTTATACTGTGTAACTTATTTGAATAATAAAGTGATGTTAATTTTAATTAATTTGAAGAACATTTTAAGTTTCAAAATCTGTTTGTATGTCTGCAATTGTAGATCTACCGAACGGGCGTTTTCTTTGTGGATAATATTAAAGTAAAGGATTAAGAAAAATTCTACTGATCTTTTCTCAAAGAGCTTCTGATTTAAAATAATGTACACTCAGTTCAACCTTACTTGTCCAATCATGTAAACAAACACTGCTGGAAAACATTATCTCACTTTTCTCTGGAATTGCACATTAACCATCACTAAAAATGTTATTATACACTTAAATAAACTCACACAGTATTGAAATCAATCAAAAAACCACTGAAAAATATCATTTCTAAAACGATTTTCATCAATAGTTGTAATTACGAACGGATGACATCAAAAACTCCTGACATTACGAAGTCTAGATTGTCTATGAGTCGCAATGTTGGGATGACAACTTATCGTTAGGAATGATCAATATTAATCATCGATCATATTTGACGTTTCGTTTGTTTACATGATAGGACAAGTAAAGATGAACCGACTGTAAATCGTATCATCTCACACTTATATTTTATCCATAGGTACCAATATTATAAATGTGAAAGTGTGTGTCTGTTTGTTTGTCCGTCTTTTAAGGCAAAATGGAGCGACGAATTGACGTGTTTTTTTAAGTGGAGATAGTTGAAGAGATGGAGAGTGACATAGGCCACTTTTTGTCTCTTTCTAACCCCCCACTTCCCTAAAATGGGGGGTGGAAGTTTGTATGGAGCATTCCGCAATGATCGAATTAAAACGCGAGCGAAGCCGCGGGCAAAAGCTAGTATCTTATAAATAAAGGATAAAGGTGTCTATATTTCTTTTGCCGGATCTGAAACCAATATATTTTATATAAAATATAAAACCTCCGCAGAAATACCGCCATATTATATAAAATGGCGACATTTTTATAACAAATTGGCGACAGTGTCGTTGAGATTTACGACTCGACCCTTTCCCTTAAAATATTGGATATTTTAATATTTCGTATCCGTAACTTTATCGGGTAATGTGGTTATCTGATAAAAAAAAGCCGAACTTACTGTTGCAAAAAATAACTGAACATAGTGTTGGGGATATTACCAGGTTGATGATGAAAACTATTACTTGTACCAACACTTTTACTTTATTCGTTTATTACAAACATAATAACAACCAATTTACAATAAGTATTTCAAAATACAACTCGTCTGTAGGTACTCGAACTGCATTCCCGCTGTTTTATAACAATCCAAGATGGCGGGAATTAGTGACTAGTTCAGTCAATTGATATTCTTTAATACTTTCATCATAAATAACAGTAAGATAAATCAAAATATAAGTCATTTATAAATAATTACTCTTACAATAGGTACGCCATGGTTTATTTTAATTAATTAATCTTGACGTTGAAGGGACGCTCATTCCTGGTTACGCAATTAGAGTAATATCTGGTAGCTATGGGTAAGTACCCATAACAGATTTCTATGCATTTTCGGTAACAAAAAAGGAAAGTTTTATACAAACTACCTAGGACATTTTGGGAAACCTAGTGGATGTTGTCCAGCATCATGGAATTTATCAGCTTACCAATTTTTATCAAAATCAGACTTAATCCAAATGTACTATCAGCTGCAATTTGTGCATGGCGAATTTATCAATCAATTCATTCATAATTTCTCCATGCACTTCTGCAGCTGATAGTACAAACTTTTGAGACATTTCTGAAGTAATTTCTTTTATTTTGTTTTTACGAGAATCTACTTGGTTTTTAAAAACATGATTAAGTAGCACAGCCGAAGACAAGTCTTTAACCACAGATGTCATATATACCATAGATCAAGCAAACGTATCTACTTAGCGTGTCAAATGAACTCAGTGAAATCCACTGAGTTGTCCGTCTTTACTCGCAGCTTGCAGCTTTAGGGCGTCAATTTTTGTAAGTTGAAGTCAACCAAAACATAAAAAATGCCTCGTTACGTGATATTCAATTGCAACAACACAAAAATTATGAACAATCAAGAGCCTGAGACATATTTAAAATTACAGGCAAGAATCAACTTCAGTACAAAATTTGACACGCTCGGCCCCTATACAAATATATGAATTTGTTTCTTCTATCTAAATTAAGTTCTGTGTCTTTAACATTTCAATCTTCAAAAGCGTTCTAGAATCGTTTTTTGAATTCCGACATTCGTAACGGACTTGATCAAAGCCATTCCAAATCCAAACGGTTAACAAAGCCAGAAAAATAAACGACCGCGTCATAAATAACAAATATGGCCGACTTCAACGTAATACCGCCGGTTTGGTGTAAACTCGTAAATCTTCGCTTTTAACTAATGTATGTAGTTCTTTTGCTTTGCGTCATTCAACACTTGTTATATTTCTGAGTATCTGGATTCGAATAACCAGCAAGGTACCATTTTTTTCCATTATTACACTATGATGTTGAGTTTTACATGTATCCACTGAACACGCCTACCATATATAACCGGCGGACACTCTATTTAATAACATGGAAAAAATTAACCAGTTACATTTGCCCCCTCAGTCGAGATTTTGCCCCGCTGTACATTACTTTAAATAATTTATTTATTTATTTAAACTTTATTGCAGAAATAAAACAAAAATGTACAAATGCGGACTTAATGCCTAATGGCATTCCCTACCAGTCAACCATTGGGCTAACCAGAGACATGTAAAAATGGTGCAAGGAGAAGGAAAAATGACAAAAACAACTGATTAATTTAATTACCTATTTGCATATCCTATTGTATTGTGCTTCATTTGACAGCATCAACGGTCATTAAATGTTTTGTCATACTTGGGTATTGTGCTAATAATTGCACTAGTGCGGTAATAAAGCCATTATGTACTCTAAAATTGCAGATCTTCGAATAAGTATGAATATATTTTGTAAAATGTGAAATGTGTAAAATAAATACTGTAAGACTAATTATATTTAAATTAAATAGATAAGTCCGAACTCTAGCTGTAAACAAGCCATTTCTGGCTTAGCAGTTAAGTAACACGAAACTCTGCGCATAACTGAAGATTTAGTACTTTAATAAATTAAAAAAAAAAGATAATCTCAAGGTCACGCAGCTGGTTTACCCTCGCTAGACTATAAAATAAAGTGATATATTAATATTCTACGCTCTTACGGCCCAGCCACGACATTGGTCTAAGCGCGACAGCGGTGAACGGCGGCCATACACTGGAGCGAGACACAGCGATGGGAGTTTTCATTCGCACGTATGGTTGCCGCTGCCGCTCACCTCTGTCGCGCTTACGCCGTGTCTTGCGTGGGCGACGGTCGCGCGACCGTCGCCGTCGCGTCTCATACTTCCATATCGATAAGGTTTGATTTCGTATGCGTCGCATCGCCGTCGCGCGACCATCGCGCGACCGTCGCCCACGCAAGCCACGGCGTTAGACCAATCAACCAATGTCGTGGCTGGGCCGTTAGTACACCTGCGTCTTGGTATTGCAGATTTAGTAGCAGTCGGGACTTGCCTTAGCATTCATCCCTGTCATTTATCCCTGGATATTGGATATTATAATTTTAAAACTATTTTATTTAAGTAATTTAAGCACAAGTATGATTTTATGAATTTTTGACAATAACCATAAAACTTTAAAGGCAAAACTTAGGTATGAATTATTGAAATAATATATCGAATCGAATATTACCTATATAATAATGATGACTGGTCTGGTTTAATTGTTAATAATCACGCCTGCTAAGCCCATAATCCCGGGTTTGAATCCCGGTAGGGCCATTTATTTGTGTGTTGAGCACAGATATTTGTTTCTCAGTCATGGCTGTTTCGAATTATCGTTGTCTGTGTCCCCAAAATCCAAGCCTTCGAGCTCATCGTGAGACAGTCAATCTGTGTAAGGATTTCCTTTTATGTATATCAATCAATTTTTAACAAGCGAGAACGTCCGCTAACGATACTTTGTTTTTATATTACCTAAAGGAAAAAAAAAATCTTACTCTTCTGATGGGACTCGAACCCGCATCAGCCGCAGAATAGGGGGTAATTTTTTCCTTTCATATAAAAACTTGAATATTTATGTATTACTAGCTTTTCCGGCGGCTTCGCTCGCGTTAGAAAGAGACAAAAAGTAGCCTATGTCACTCTCCATCCCTTCAACTATCTCCACTTAAAAAATCACGTCAATTCGTCGCTCCGTTTTTCCGTGAAAGACGGACAAGCAAACAGACACACACACTTTCCCATTTATAACATTAGTATGGATATCCATGGAGGAAAATGGGAACACGTTTGTATGTAAAACCGGTTTTTTAGCTGTCTCCTTTCTCTTTAAAAGGCATGCTTGCTCATAATGCTCATCTTTACGAGTTTAGGCTTAGGTCCTAGGCTTAATAAAGTTGGGTTCTTAAAAGCCCTCTTTTATACACGATATTGCCTGTGACAGCGGGGCAATTTGTTGTGCGAAATTATGAGCTTGTCTCATAATTTTTGTTTTAGGTAGCGGGTTTTTTTTGTACAACCAGTTTATGTTCGTAATTTGCGGTTTTTGTAGCATTATTCGCTAACTACACGAATGGGTGAGGTCTCATTTAGATAGTTTAGCTTTTCTATGTCAAATATTATAGAGTACAATTATTTTAGCCGCTGCTAGAATTAATGTTTAACATGCTTATTAGTTAACGTTTATATTAACCTCCTTATTCATAAACGTACACTAAAATTTGTCCCTTTCTATCACACCAATACGTCGGAAAGGGACAAACGAACTTTATCGGCTTGATAACTTTAGTGAACGTTTACGAATAAGAAACGTTCATAATATTATTAGGCGTGCTAGTTCGGTTAATGTTAGTAATTAGGTACTTCTTATTAAAGAATTGTAAGAAGCGCTTGGCATCCGTTAACTCGTTGGGTGGACGACTTCCGGAAAATTGCGGGTCACAACTGGATGAGACTAGCTCAGGACCGGGACAAGTGGCTATGATATGACATGTGTGGCGAGGTATGATGATGATGAATTTACTTCTTGTGCTGAAACTGACTGAAGTACCTAGTAAGACAAGGAAAATCTTTTGCCCTTACATTTTTCAAAATCAGCGTCACCCCTTCACACACGTTGACAATAATAATAACCTAACCATAAAATTGGATGAGATGGATCGACGACAGATGGAGTGACGACACCCGCAAGTTGGCTGGTGTTGGCTGGATGAGATTAGCTGAAGATCGGGAGCAGTGGCGTGCATTAGGAGAGGCCTATGTCCAGCAGTGGACGAGGATAGGCTGATAATGATGATGATGAACCATAAAAATAAAATTTTGAAAAAAAAACCGACATAGTGGACCAATTTTCATGAAACATGGCTTCAACAGCAACACTCCCTTTCTACTACTAACTCAGCTTTCAAACAAAAAAAAAAACTAAATCTAAATCAGCACATCCATTTGGGAGCTACGGTGCCACAGACACACACACACAAGAATGAGGATTTTTAACACCCACTTTGCGTCGGGGGTTAAAAATCCTCATTCTTTTGAATAAATCTGTAAAAGCTTGTAATAAAACGCTGTTTCTCATCAACTTTCGTCCACCGTGCCGTGCCAAATTTAAATTCCGCCATCCACGCTCGCAAACCAGATTCTACGCAGTCTTTAAACCTATCGGATGCATCGAAATTAAATTTGAAGGACAGTTTTGGAACGAGCCTAGTCGAAGTGACAATCGCTTACGATATCGTAGCTAGGTCTCCCTATCGCTCTTTTAAAAAGGCGCGACCTACTATTTCGCTTACGCTTAAAGACTGGTGAAGTGTGCGAAAGAGAAGCTGTCTCATGAACATCCCATGAGTGCAAAAGAGGCAGCACTAGCGGTCTACTCAATTTAAGTTTAATAGATTTTTAAATCGGACTTTTCAGTACAAAAAGTTGTGTTTCTAGGATACAATGAGGGTTGTTTCGATTAAACAGTGAAAACAAAATTATTCAGGTAACCCTGTTTATAAATAAATAGTAATAATAAATATTGGGGACACCTTACACAGATCAACTTAGCCCCAAACTAAGCAAAGCTTGTACTATGAGTGCTAAGCGACGATATACATACTTAAATAGATAAATACATACTTATATACATAGAAAACATCCATGACTCAGGAACAAATATCTGTGCTCATCACACAAATAAATGCCCTTACCGGGATTCGAACCCAGGACCGCGGCTTAGCAGGCAGGGTCACTACCGACTGAGCCAGACCGGTCGTCATATAATTTCTGAATACATGTAGGTTATTTCCAATGTTTAAAATTGTTCCAGTTTTAGTCTCACTTTTGTTATTCGACAGTTCTTTTTTGTCATCATACTTGTATTGGCGCGACAGAGTCAGACTGCTTTTCGATTGCTACGAGAGCATTTCTTTTTTTTTTTGCCACTTTTATGAAGTATGGTATTTTTGAAAAAAAAAATGCTATTTCTACTCAGAATTACTAGCTTTTTCAATCCTAGTAGTTAAAAAAATTGTCCCATACGATTTTTTCTTATTTTGTCACCATTTTCCGTACGATGTTGTATGGGGTAACAAAAGAGGAAAGTAACAAATATGTATGGAAATTCTGGGACACTTTTTGTCTCCCAGTGAGATTGAAAGTACTCGTGATTCTGAGTACAATTGACCTAAAATTCCCTAAAACAATCAAAATTATTTTATTGGCAAAAAAAAATGCTCACGAACCGACAACGATTGTCACTTTGGCTAGACCGTCTTTGAACTTTGTTTGTTTTCTGGACACGATTTCCCGGAATTCCGTAAATTCTTTGTTAGCTTGTGTCGGTTCGTTGGCAACGGTCACGGAAAGAAATAAAATAATTAAAAATTCAACTGAAGATAACGATTCAAGTTTTGTTATGCCACATGCGTAGTACAAACCATGTTTTACCCTCAACCGTTTTAAAGAGCCTGTTATAAGTTTGACGTGTCTGTCTGTCTGTCTGTCTGTCTGTTTGTCTGTCTGTCTGTGTGTGTGTCTGTCTGTGGCATCGTAGCTCCCGAACGGGTGAACGCTGTGTCTGAAAGCTGAGTTAGCCGGAAGTGTTCTTAGCCATGTTTCATGAAAATCGGTGTACTATGTCGCGGTCGGGGGTTTTTTCAAAATTTTATTCCATTTTTTCTTTAATTTAAACATATTTTGTATCGCTCGCAGATATTTTTGCGTGAAAAACTATAAAATTAAAAAGTTCCCTTGCTCGACGCTTTTCCTCTATACAAAATTTATTTCCTGCAACCTTGCTCGCAAACCAGATTCGACGGGGTCTTTAAAGGATGCATCCAAATCCAATTTAGACGACAGCTTTGGAGCGAGCAGGAAATTCAGTTTTAATTTTTTTCTGAATATTTCAGTCAGCAGTGTGGGAGTGTATACCAATCCATACTAATATTATAAATGGGAAAATGTGTGTGTCTGTTCGTTTGTCCGTCTTTCACGCAAAAACGGAGTGACGAATCGAAATGATTTTTTAAGTGGAGATAGTTGAAGGGATGGAGAGTGACGTAGGCTACTTTTTGTCTCTTTCTAATGCGAGGAAAGCTGAGGGCAAAAGCTAGTATGCCTATATACTGAATGTACTCGTAACACAAAACAAGTCACCACGCCAAAACAAGGAAAATATTCTATAGCACCAAAATAAACCAAATTCATAAATTGAAATAGATATCATATACGAAAGAAAAAACGACAAGGCCCACTGGTGGCCGAGCCGGGAATCGAACCCGGGTCGTCAGCTTACACGGCTAACGTCATTACCACTACCCGGTCAAGGCCTTGTGGTTTTTTCTTTCCTGTATGTTATCTATTTCAATTTATACATACATATATACAATCACGCCTGTATCCCGTAAAGGGGTAGGCAGAGCACATGAAACTACTCAAGTTCAAAGTCCACTCTTGGCAAATAAGGAGTTGAAAGAAAACGAAACTGTGACATTGCAGTGACAGGTTGCCAGCCTCTCCTCCTCCCTCTTTCTCCTCTTTCAATTTATAATTTATATAATAGTAGAGTGACTACTTGAAAAAAGAACAAATCGAAAAATATTCAATAACATAATTCGATTTGTTCCCTAGTTGTAAACCAAATTAATTCATTGAAGATCTATGATTCACAATCACCCTTCAACTGCCAGGTTCGAACATCAAGTAAAAATTTATGAATGAATTTCGCATTCTTGTGAACGAAATGCAACTTTCGCATCAGTTTTCGAAGAATCGAAAGCGGCTTTACCAGTTGGTGTGGCGAAAATATCCTTTTCAGTACAGATGGTGTTTTTTCTACGCACTAGTGCGAGAAGTGGTTCATTATATGCTAGGTCGAAACTTTGGAGGCTCATCTGTACTGAAAAACGTCGTAATTCGAGTCGAAATTCGCAACTCGTCTCGATTTAAAATACTCCCTTCGGTCGTGTTTTAATTTATCGCCACTCGTCGTCGTCGTATTCGTCGCCTTTTTTACGCACTTGTATTCGTAATGTACTATTTTCTGCACTTGTATTCGTAATGTACTATTTACAGGGTCGTGCATAGATCTTTAAAACCCTACATAAAAGTCTATTCCCAGCCAGCGTCCGCCGGCTTCCGCGTATGCGTGCAGTAACGAAAAAATTGAAAACGCATTGTTTGGCTCTGTAACCATGGCAACGCATTGTTATAACGATACTTCGCGCGTGCGCGGGATGGCTTTGGGCAGCTGAGCTGACAGCGCAAACCTTTGCGTCAAAATAGAGGAATCAGTGTGAATTTCACGAAAGTTATTCTAGAAAACTATTAAAAACTTAGTACATGATCGTAGAAAAAGTATTGTACATGCAACGGTGTTTAACTGAGTCAAAAAATACTCGTGGCGTCTTTATTAAGCCACTAGTCTTTTTTAACCTCCTTTAAACGCCTGTTGCATAAAATACTACTTATTTATCATTTCACAGTTTATGTATGTAAGTATGTACGTATAAATCTCAGTTTAATTCCTCTTATAATGCAAAGATCTGTAAATATCAGACTCGAAGTAGGTTAATCAAATGCATAAGACCATATTCAATTCCGGTTTGCGCATAAATTCATGTCACTAGGGTATCCACGATTTTCTGTTTTGTAGGACAGACAAATCCAGGATTTTTTTCGCTTCAATCTGAATGAATTAAGTAATTTTGCTAATTTCGACACGTCGAACCTGGCCCCGTAGCCGAATGGTCTACGACCCGAAACGAAAACAAAACGCCGCGAAATGTAGTTTGGCTCTGTCGCGCCAATACGCAAGAGCGATAGAGATAGATATCTACCAGCGTTTCGTTTCGTGAGCGTTTATGCGTTAAGGATTTGTAATGAACAAAAAAACGCATTGATACACTTTGCATCAGAAAAAAGTTCAGGTCGGCTGTTTTGATGTAGGTATGTCATTCCACATTGCATATATAGTTAAAACAAATATTGACACACAATCGGTATAAATTATTAACCCCCGACGCAAGAAAGACGGGGTGTTATAAGTGTGACGTATCTGTCTATCTGTCTGTCTGTCTTTATGCCTGTCTGTCTGTGTGTGTCTGTCTGTGGCATCGTAGCTCCCGAACGGATGAACAAATTTAGATTTAGTTTGAAAGGTGAGTTATTCGAGAGTGTTCTTAGCCATGTTTCATGAAAATCGGTCCTATGTCCGGTTTTTTCAACATTTTAATTTTGTGGTTAGGTTATCAATACAGATATTTTTCCAAGGAGATAAAGAATAAGGCTTGGTAAGGTGATAATTTTTCAGTAGGTACAAAAATTCTATAGCAAAAAAACTTAATCCCGCATTTTGCGCACGCCTGGGCACCCTACAGGGTATGATTTCATGAGCGTTGAATTATTTTCAGTATGCGTTCATGCAGATTATGGGATAAGACGGCGGCGGGATTTATGTATGAATTTCACTGACATGTGTGTAATTGAATGCTTTATGTGCTCTGGCGATTTATTTATGATATATGAAAGTGTGTAAATTATTTTTAGTGGTTTTGAGTGGGAATAGATCCACCACCTCGTAAGTATTTTGTTTACAGCATTGGTCCCATAATAAAATTATGTTCATTATAACAAAAACCGGTCAAGAGCGTGTCGGGCCACGATCAGTATAGGGTTCCGTAGTTTACCGTATTTTTTTCAAAACCCGTTCAATCTATTAAGTTAAAAATAATTTTCCTAGAAAGTCTTTATAAAGTACTACTTTTGTGATTTTTTTCATATTTTTTTAAACTTATGGTTCAAAAGTTAGAGGGGGGGGGACACATTTTTTTACTTGAGGAGCGATTATTTCCGAAAATATGAGCATTATCAAAAAGTGATTTTAGTAAACCCGTATTCATTTTTAAATAACTATCCAACAATATATCACACGTTAAGGTTGAAATGACAAAAAAAGGGGGGGACCCTAATAAAACATTTTTTCCACTTTTTAATTTTGCACTTTGTCGGCATTGGTACCAAATTTCAGTTTTGTAGTGCTAACGGTCACTGAGATTATCGCGTCCGCGTCCGTGGACGGATGGACGGCCGGACAGACATGGCGAAACTATAAGGGTTCCTGGTTGACTACGGAGCCCTAAAAATCACTATGAAAAGTTTGAACGGTCCCTTTTATTTTACCCTGCATTATATAACAGGCCTTTGCATCTATAACAGATGATTCAAGCAGCATCCTTGCGACACTTACGTTCGTGGCTGTATAGCCCAATTCGAGAGAGGATCCCACGTCCGCACACATGGCAGGTGTATGCTCACCCAGATGGGCGGGGGTTGGAGGCCTGCTCGTGACGCCTCATGCGTTTATCATTCAAGGAGGAGAACCAGGCGTTGTCGTGCTTGGATTGACCGTCATGGACAACACGGCGCCACGTGGGTCGGTCTTCGGCCAGCCGCTGCCACTGGTTGCATGGAATATCAAATGTGACCATGTCACGCTTCACGCAATCTGTAAAGCGCAGCATTGGCCGTCCGACCGGTCTCTTTGCATCTGCAACCTCTCCCAGCAGGATTTGACGTGGTAAACGAGTCTGCTCCATTCGATACACATGCCCGAGCCACCTCAGTCGCCTCTTCTTTAGTATGGCTGTGATACTAGGAAGCTGTGCCTCGGCTAGAACAGACTCGTTTGTCACGCGATCCTTCCATGTGATGCCCAGTATGCTCCGCACACAGCGCATGTGAAAGGAGTTCAGCCGGCGTTCTTGTTTTGCGTACGATGTCCAAGTTTCCGCTCCGTACAGAAGTGTACTTAGGACACATGCTTGGTAAATGAGCATTTTCGTTTTTACCGTGAGATGTTTATTGTCCCAAGCCCTTGTACGGAGCGTCCCGAACGTTGTGGCCGCTTTGCCGATGCGGGAGTCGATCTCCGCGTCAAGCGAAAGATTGCACGACACAAGCGAGCCAAGATAGCAAAACTTGCTGATCACCTCTAGAGGTGCACCGTTAAGCACGATAGTTGGCTGTTCTGAACATCCTTGCGCTAGTATGACGGTCTTCTTGGCATCTACAAAAAAGTCCTTTCTATGTCGTTTGGACTTAAGCCTAGCAAGATTGTACATCTGACCATCTGACCACTTTACCTGGCCGTCAAGCAGCTAAAAAATGGCAAAAGTCCGGGCAAAGACGAAGTGTACACCGAAATCGTCAAGTTGAAGTGCATCCTTCCTGTCCTTCATAACCACCTGACCAAATGCTGGGAACAAGGCTGCGTGCCTCAGGATATGCGCGATGCTAATGTCGTCACTCTTTACAAAGGCAAAGGCGACCGCGGTGATTGTAACAATTACCCTGCATTAGTACAACTTAAATAGAGTTATAATAAACGCTAAGTAGTAAAGTTACTCCTATTTACTTTGTCATCCAATCAGTTTGTTTATCGTAAAGTGAAGTAGCCATTTCCACCTGTCACAGTATAGGGACGACTCAGTACTCTCAGTAGTTACTCTCCGGCATCCGGCGCGAAACTACTGCGTTCGAAAGCACGTGGTTGAACATAACTATAAAATTAAAATACACGCTGAGGGTGCAACAGCTGCAATCGCGTCACTGCGTGCACTTCAGTTCGTTCGTGGTACGCGTGCCGCGGCCGCTGCAGGACACCATCGCGAGCGCAGAATTCTAGCCGAAAGGTGTGGTTTTTCGGCGGTTCCGGGGCAACCTGCTAAATCCCACACCGGGGCAAACGACGCAACGGAGCCACGCTGTGACGTCATCGCCCAAATCAATTGTATAATTTTATTTTCTTTACTGAAGAATCATTACTTGTCTCTGCACTGAGAGAAATTTGCATTGTGAATTTAACAAGTTCGACTTGTTGCGGTTTATCCGTTTGAATCAGCCAAACGTATGTTTAAAACAATATGTGTCAGGTTGTTTTTATAAAATCGACTTGTTGATTCAAATATATTGCCGATTCAAATGACAAGTCGCTTGTTGTTTGAACCAAAGAGCGCAGGCGCTATTTTAGCCAAAAAACTTGTTGAACGAACATGAAAACTGGTTGTATTTTCTCTCAGTGTGCCTTAATTTGCTGCTGTGTATGTTATGTTATGTATGTATGTATGTGTGTATGCATCTGTGTATGTATTAATACTTATATGTGTATGTTTGTACATGATATTTTATTTTTATTTATTTATTCTTATATTTTATTTTTAATATTGGTGTATATAATTATTTAACTTAGTGTATGTGTAATTTTCCTATTCCTTTAATTATTTCTTGCACTATATACCATTTTCAAAATGCCTATTCTTTATTTCCTGCTACCCTAAGGTTGTCTGGTAGAGATCGCTTACAGCGATAAGACCGCCTGTTGCTACCTATATGTTTAATGTCTGCTATTTGTAATCTGTTATCCTTGTGGTGCAATAAAGAATATTTACTTACTTACTTACTTATTTTCATTGTTCTCTTTATTTTCTCTCTTTTTTACTTCCTAAGTTTCGTGACGCATTGGTTCTACTGTAATGTCATGTAAACATGTTTTTACTAATAAATAATTAAATAAATAAAGTTTAAAAAAAATCCCCGTACCCGTAAACATACATAGTGGGCCGATTTTCATGAAACACTAATAACTTGTTGTTTAAACCAAAGAGCGCGTAGGCGCTATTTTTCCTCCAGGACCACCAAGTTGAATTCCTAAAATGTTGAAATCCCGAAATGTTGACTTTCCCAGAATGTTGATTTTTTCAGTTTCGCAAAATGTCGAATTCTTATAACGTTGAAATATTAAAAAGTTGAGTTCTCAAAATGTATACTTTCAACATTTCGGGATTTCAACATTTTAGGAAGTCAAGTTTATATTCCTGGAATCTTTTTTTAACATGGGTACTTTTTTTTGGTCCTTATAGGAGAAAAAAATTGTCCCAAGATTTCCAGACATTTTTGGGATTGTCCATCCCATTACCGATATAGCTATGAAAAAATGGTAAACGGAATGGAAAATAAATCTTGGGACAATTCCTTTCTCCTATCAGGCTATCAGGATTAAAAGAGTCCGCGATTCTTTGAAGAAATCACATAAAAATTACCAAATAAACCAAAAGCCGTTTAACACTAAAGACCTACATAATCTTTCTGGTATAGCCCATTGGTCGACTGGTAGAGAATGTCTCAAAGTATTATTAAGTTCGCCATTGATACTTCTGTATTGTGCAATAAAGTTTAAATAAATAAATAAAAAAGTTTAAATATGCCCTGAAACTATATAACATGTAACAAAAGTCAATAGGGTGCATTGAGATAATTTCGACATACAGAAATGCTCGGGTAATTTCGAAAGGGGAATCTTGATATGATGGAAATAATGGTGATTTTTATGTGACTTTCGAAATTAGACAACGTTCGAAATTACTCCAATGCCCTACTTCAACAGCCGACAAGGTCAATACCCTGATTGCTATTTAAGCGGAAAAAATCGAAACTATTTTTTTTCGAACTACGAAATTTTTTCACTTGTATCGCACTTAGGGTCATTAGTAACCCTATCAGCTGTTAAAGTATCACTCGGGACCTTTGCTACACCCTGTAGGTACCTACCGCAAATTCAATCTTATGGAAATTCAACATTTTAGGGTTCACCATACGGCAAAATCAACTTTCTGCAAATTCAACATTTTAGGATTCAACAAGCTGCAAATTCAACTTTATACAATTTGGACATAAAAAGAACTCAACAGAATGCAAATTCAATATTTTAACATTCAACATGCATCCTGCAAATTCAACTTTTTGCAAATCCAACATTTTAGGAATTCAACTTGGTGGTCCTGGGGGCTATTTTTAACCCCCGACGCAAAAACGACGGGGTGTTGCTATCTGTCTGTCTGTCTGTTTGTCTGTCTGTTTGTCTGTCTGTCTGCGACCGTTGTTTTTTCTCTCAATCGGACTATATCCCGGTCAATACAAGTATAAGAGTTAATATTCTGTGCCTCTGTGGCCATACAGAATGTTTGCCGGTTATTAGACGACGTTCGAAATTACCCCAATGCACCCTACTTCAACAGCCGACCGGGTCAATACCCTGATTGCTATTTAAGCGGAAAAAATCGAAACTCATTTTTTTCGAACTACGAAA
Organism: Leguminivora glycinivorella; assembly: GCF_023078275.1. NCBI lineage: Eukaryota > Metazoa > Arthropoda > Insecta > Lepidoptera > Tortricidae > Leguminivora > Leguminivora glycinivorella. Next base: position 11,022,570 of record NC_062990.1, read on the forward strand.
TTTTTTCACTTGTATCGCACTTAGGGTCATTAGTAACCCTATCAGCAGTTAAAGTATCACTCGGGACCTTTGCTACACCCTGTAGGTACCTACCGCAAATTCAATCTTATGGAAATTCAACATTTTAGGGTTCACCATACCGCAAAATCAACTTTCTGCAAATTCAACATTTTAGGATTCAACAAGCTGCAAATTCAACTTTATGCAATTTGGACATAAAAAGAACTCAACAGAATGCAAATTCAACATTTTAATATTCAACATCCTGCAAATTCAACTTTTTGCAAATCCAACATTTTAGGAATTCAACTTGGTGGTCCTGGAGGAATTTGTAGTGTTTTCCCGTGTCGAGTTACGTGATTGAAAATCTACGGTTGATTTACTCCGGAATAGTACATTATTATACTAGTGCGGAAAACAGGAAATTCGAGATGTGTGGTGATAAGTTAGAAGACGACCAAAGGGAGTGTTTTAAGAGTCACGAGTTACGAATTCACTCTTCGCACGTGTATCGGACTTCGTTGTACAGTACATTATGTAATGACCCTTTGAAGTTTACTAACGCGAAAGAAAAACGCATGAGAACTCGAAAAGTCGCGTTTTCCGGGATCTAAGGCTTAGCTAGATCGATACACGTGCGAAAAGGGAGTTGTCTTTGGCACCTCTTTACTATATCGCCACTCGTTTCAAATTTCCTCTTTTCCGCCCTTGTATCATAATGTATTTATTCACAAGTGATTGCCCGTTTCCCCGTATATTTTCACGTCAACATATCAACGACAAAATTAATTAAACTCATTATTCATCCTGTATATAAACAACGACAGGTTTCCGAGGTGTCACGTATCCTTGTCAAGCAATAATACAGCCTCTTTCCTGGCTTTAGGGGTTAGAATTGATAGACAGCGATTCTTCATTAAGCAAAGGGTTAATAGGTTACAGGGTGCTTTTTCATTTGACCTCCGTTTCGTAGGTAAGATAGATGGGAGTTACTTGTGGTTTATTATTTGACTTTGTTTGGGACAACTATTAACTATACATACATACATACAATCACGCCTGTATCCCATAAAGGAGTAGGCAGAGCACATGAAACTACTAAAGATTCAGGGCCACTCTTGGCAAATAAGGGGTTAAAAGAAAACGAAACTATGTAAATAATAAAGAGTAAATAATTGTTATCATTTCTAGATAGGCCGGGTTAAGAATTTCACCACCCCCTTTCTTCCCGTGGGTGTCGTAGAAGGCGACTGTGGGGTATGGGTTAAATTGTGGCGTAGGCGAGAGGCTGGCAACCTGTCACTGCAATGTCACAGTTTCGTTTTCTTTCAACCCCTTATTTGCCAAGAGTGGCACTGAAGCTTTAGTAGTTTCATGTGTTCTGCCTACCCCCTTATGGGATACAGGCGTGATTTTATATATGTATTGCTAGATTATATGTATATTTGGGCCTTTTTTTTTTCTAAGTTGTCCACCCCACCTTTTTTGTAACATGGGTATTTTTTACGCGATTCATACTCAGAATCGCGAGGTCTTTCGATCCTGATAGGAGAAAAAAAATGTCCCAAGATTTCCATACATTTTTCAAACCTTCCATTCCGTTACCGCCATAAAAAATGTATGAAAAATTGGTAACGGAATGGGGAAAAAACCCTCGGACACTTTTTTCTCCTATTAGGATTAATAGAGTTCGCGATTCTGAGTAAAAACCACATAAAAAAATCCAAATCCAAAAAAAGTGGGGTAGACAACTTTGAAAAAAATGGCCCATTTATATTTAAAAAATGAGAGCAACTCAAAGCGTCTCTCAATTTTTATTTCCTAGCTTCTATATAAATCCATTTTCATCCATATATGAAGTGTGTGTGTCTGTTTGTTTGTCCGTCTTTCACAGCAAAACGGAGCAACGAATTGACGTGATTTTTTGAGTGGAGATAGTTGAATGGAGAGTTACATAGGCTACTCCCAACCCAACCAACCAACCCCAACGCTACTTCCAACCTCTCAATTCCTTAAAAGGGGGGGGGGTGGACGTATGTATGGAGCATTCCGCATCGAATTTAACGCGAGCGAAGCCGCGGGCAAAAGCTAGTATTTCATAAACGTATCTCAATATGAAGTAATAAATAAAATATGTCTTTTACATGTCAAAAAAACTTTGAGTCAGATCACATACTAAGCTCAAACGTTTCATTTATTCATACAAGCGAAGCACAACATATAAAGTAAATACAATAGTATTTTATGCAACTGGTGGTTAAAAGAGGTCAAAAAAGGTGAGTAGCGTGGGTAACAATTTGAGGCGAAGCCGAAAATTGTTAATAAAGACGCCACGAGCATTTTTTGACTCAGTTAAACACCGTTGCATACAATACTTTTTCTACGACCAAGCACTTATTTTGAAAGAAAATTATAAATCAACAAATACCTACTTTCAGTCATCTTAGTTATCTAGTGGACCGCGTACCATTTTGAATATGCAGTTTCAGTGCAAACATGAAAATAAAACTGTCTGTGGTATGGTTCTTTGAAGCCTGGCCACTAAGACGAATCGAGCCGAGTTGAATCGAGTTCTCATTACATTTGAATGCGATTCGACGCGTCGCCAATGAACGCAGCAGAAAACGAAGGAGTCTCGACTCTGCGAATTGGTTTGTTAAGTTGGTAGCAATGTATTTACTGAACTGTAACAGCTATATCGTGCTACTTCTACTAAATGTTTTCAGGGTATAGACTAGATAGACTTGTCCTGACATCTTTTATGTAGGGTTTTTAAGTTCTATGCACGACCTTGTAACTCACGAATAACAGTAGCCTTACCATGACTTTTTTAAGTGAAAAAATACGTTACGTTTTCAGTGAGAGTTACGGAAAATGTATGGAAAAACTGAACAGCGCTCCTAGCGGAAACGCTCACGTACTAAAATTTTCATCGGTACCATAAGTTATTAACGTGTTTACTCCGAGTTTTCAATACGTTCCTAACTTTATAGCTAAGGCGCTCTCTTTCTAACTGTATAAAGTCAATAGAACCAGAACTATTTGACAGTCTCTAGTGAAAACTCAATACTTTACGTGAGTAATCATGACAGTCACTAACGTAAAAGTAAACCACCAATTCACTCTGATGTGTCACTGTCAAATTATATAACAATCCCACAACATTTTCACGATTATATTTGCAATTTTAAATGCAATTATGACTAATATGTATTAATGTATAATATTACGTGAAATTAAAGAACAGCTTAAATGTAGCAGTTAGTCAGTAGTTCGATAAAAAGATAAACCAGTGATGAAACCAGTGCTTGATACTTTTACAAAGGTAATGAGTTAGGTATATTTATTCATCATTTTGTACTGTTTAGCTACAGTTGAGATGATTATATTGGTTGCTTTCAGAAAAAGAAGATATTATTGAAAACAATATTTCCATGCCAGCCGTATGGTATTCAGCAAACCCAACGTAGAAGATTGTTCAAATTGATAATGAATGAGGCAGTTAAGAATCAACTGATTACCTACAGCAGCAGGCAGTACCAATTCATGGGCATGTTAGTTCCTCAATGCACAATACTTGTACTTATGGTCACCATAACTCGTGGGTGTATATTAGAAGTGAACCAAAGGAAAAAACTTCAAAAAAATTATCCTATTACTGAAATAAAGTATCTCATTCTGTGACTTTGTTTATTTTGTAATATTCTTGAGTAACAGGCTAAGTATTTAATAAATTGACGTGAAACGAAAACTAAAAACCTAAAATTCAGCGTTTACGTACATATCAAACATCAATTACAACGACATCGACACGACACGTAACGACAAAGTCTAAGGTAAGGTATAGAACTTTTGAAGGCGATTAGGCCATTATGGGGTGTATATGAAGATTATAATTTGATACAAAAGTGAGTAGAAAAAGCATTTTGAAACAAGTAAAAATTGTATCTAATTTTTTGGCAGGGCACGTAGCCAAATGCACAAACGATTATGATAACATCGTTATCGTAGCTTAGCTATCTCTATCACTTTTCCGTATTGACATGACAGAGCTAGACTGAATTTCGATCGGCGTTTAGCGCATAGATTTAAAGTCCATGGTTTAGCGTCAACGATTGACATTTCAGCTAAGTCCTTGTGTCAAAATTGACAAAGCTAATTTTTTTTTTAATTTTTTGGGAGCATTGGCAACTTGGCCATCAGCGCAAACATACCATATTTAATACAACATACAGCAGAAGAAACAATTACAGGAATAACAATTACTTTGTAAATCATAAAAGTAATATTGCTCATATTGAAATGCTAAACTTATGACTATTTAGTAACTACACAATACAGTGTTTTATGAATGAAAAGAAGTATTTTTGAACAATTACAAATTATTTACAAAGCGCCAATAGTGTGCATAATAAATTCATAAATTATAGGGTTTATAACAGCCTTCAAGTTCATTTCCCGGTTCTTTGCTTGGCTGAAAATCCCGGGAATTCCCGGTACTTTCGGTACCGGTATTTCCCGGGAGCAAACGCTAATAGGGATAGGGATAGGGGTGGGGTTAGGGATAGGGATAGGGGTAATCGGTCGGCAATCGGTAATTGTAAGCGATAATGCGAGAAACTACTTTTTACCCACCGACAATAGTGCCGAGATACGGAGCTATGTGAGTTCTGTTGTATACAATATGTAGTTTCCTCAGTGTATATAGAATACATACCTACTCGTACCTACTACCTACGCTGTGGTCGCTGTGTAACATTTGTACAACCACTGCAAGCATTTCTTTTTTAAAAACAATAGTAATATGAGTAATCGAAAAAAACGCAGACAAACGTCTGCATAGAAACCTACGGATCCAAATGAAAATTTTATTATTTGTATTTGTTTGAATAAGAATTCTTTTAGTACGCGAGCGAAACCACGGGCAAAAGCTAATTCTATAAAAGATGCTATGCTATTTCTTTACTACTCGAGAACATCACAAATAAACAAAGTCAATTAATGAAATAGGTACTTTATTTTAGTAACAGGATTATTTTTTGGAGTTGAGGTTTTTTCCTTTATTGGAGCACTTCTATACATATACCTGTGATGCTCATGGCCAATAATACCATTAAGTGCATCGCGGAACAAAAACACCTATAAATTGGTACTGCTCCCCTCTGCTGCCCTAAGGTTTTGAGTAGCGTAACTGCCAGAGTGCCACAGTATTAATATCAATTGAACCATCTTCCATGTTGACTGAATACCATACGGGTTTGTTCGGAAATATTGATTTCAATCATAGCTTCCGTCATCTTTCTGAAACCAAAAACTGCTTTGAGCATTATACTTAATCATCTCAATTGTAAATAGTACAATATGATGGCCAAAAATAACTCATTACCTTATTTGATTTGTTCACTGGTTTATCTTTTTATTCAATTTTAGCTAATCTTGAATTTCACGTAATATTATAAATTAATGCAATATGTTAGTCATAATTTTATTTAAAACTGCAAATATAATCGTGAAAATTCCGTGTGATTTTTGTATAACTTGACAGAAATGTCACGTCAGAATGACTTGGCCTATGGTTTGAGGCCTACTACCGAATACCGAAGTTATCGAAATGTGGACATGCGTCTCTTTTACTCTTATCAGTATAAAGTGAAAGAGGAAGAATCCCTCAGTGCGTATGTTTCGAAATTTGCAGTAGACCCTATATTGACAGATTTCGATAGGTAAATTACATTTACTTATGATTTTAGTTCCATCGCGTAAACACCAGAGGCGTAGCATTCGCCTATAATTCTTTCTCCGTTTATTGATAAACTTAGAAAGGGATAGAAGCAGCTTCTTTGGCGTGAAGTTAGGCACAATATATTGTAAACAAACGTAAACTCACTTACTTTCTGAGTAAAGTAATACGGCTCTCACTTGGGCAGCCCATGGTAACGGTACAGTACGGGAGTAGAAAAACAGTATTTATAACAACTCAAATGTTTAATGGATTCCCGAATAAAATCAAAATAATTATGAAAAAATATTATTTGCATACCACGGCCCCGTAGCCGAATGGCATTTCTGCGACGCGAAACGAAAATCAAATGCCGCGAAAGGTAGTCTGGCTCTGTCGCGCCAATACGCAAGAGCGATAGAGATAGATATCTACGAGCGTTTCGTTTCGTGAGCGTTTCTGCCATTCGGCTACGTACCCTGATACCTACATACATTATTTATTCTACGTATGTTTACTATTTTTTATTCGAATACCCTTTCTCCCAGTTTTAATAGAATAAACATACAAAGGTAACCTCAAAATCGCTCAGTTGTGAAATTTATGTAAAAATCTCGAAACATTCATAAAATTTACATAAATTGATACTCATCATATCGCGGCCCTAAATAAACATTGGATAAATATATTGAAGTTCACAGAAAAACCTGATTTTTACATTTTCAGGGTCTGGTTATGAAGGTCATATTTTTTGATAATGTAGGACATTCATATCATATCCATACTAATATTATAAATGGGAAAGTGTGTGTGTCTGTTTGTTTGTCCGTCTTTCAGGGCAAAACGGAGCGACGAATTGACGTGATTTTTTAAGTGGAGATAGTTGAAAGGACGGAGAGTGACATATACTACTTTTTGCCCCTTTTTAACCCCCCACTTCTCTAAAATGGGGGGAGGGGGGGGTGGAAGTTGGTACAGAGCATCTCGCAATTTTCGAATTAAAGCGAGCGAAGCCGCGGGCAAAAGCTAGTACATAATAAATAGACTATACACGGTGTAACATGAGGAAACCGAATAATTTTAACAGAGTATTCCCCATCATATTAGAAGACTAAAATGTCATATAAAACTTTTCTGGGTTTCGCCTACTTTCAGAGTTATAAAGCGTTAAAAAAAACAATTACTTATTATTTCTCAGAAAAAAACGCTATTTTGATGGCTATGATGCCGTTATCGGACATAATAACATCTTCGTTGATAAATGTCAAAAAATAACTAGTAACTCATTGCAAAAAGGTTTTTTTAGGTGAGCGTCAGGACCCCTGGACCACTACAGATATTTTATGTTTAGTACATACTAAAATTTAGTACCTATTTGATACTATTTGGTACCTGAGTACATATATTTGGTACCTCCACTGATATCGAAAAATCGAGCGAATAAAGTGGCCAGACATTCTGACGTCAGGATGTCTGGACCATTTTTGGTTTACATAGTTCTAACACTACTAATTGATATCTTAGTCAATATTTACTACCTATTTGGTACCTGTCAATATATTTTTTTCAAATTTTTTTGGCGTACCAGAAAAAAGTTATGATGGAATTTAAAGTTGAAAACTAGTGTAATTACACTAATTACTTTTATATTTCGACTATATTAATGCCACTAGTCAGTAGAGATGATGTGCGAGTGCCTAAAAATAAATTCCTTTTAAGTTGACGCGCAGGAGGGCAGGCGGATTCGCCTCTATTCTTTTGACTGGCGCTACATACTTCAACGGCACGGCCGGGCTCACAACTTTAAATTCCGTCATAACTTTTTTCTGGTACGCCAAAAAAATTTGAAAAAAATATATTGACAGGTACAAAATAGGTAGTAAATATTGACTAAGATATCAATTAGTAGTGTTGTCTAGAACTATGTAAACCAAAAATGGTCCAGACCTCCTGACGTCAGAATGTCTGGCCACTTTATTTGCTCGATTTTTCGATATCAGTGGAGGTACCAAATATATGTACTCAGGTACCAAATAGTATCAAATAGGTACTAAATTTTAGTATGTACTAAACATCAAATATCTGTAGTGGTCCAGGGGTCCTGACGCTCACTTTTTTTAGAAAGAAAATGTAATTTTTTATTTTTAGTGCTAGTTTTACGACTAACATTTAGTACGTAGTTGCTGAGAGAGGGGACAGTTGGCCTCATTAAGCACCGGTTCTCTCTTCACTTATCTCTAGTACCTAAGTTAGTTATTTAAGATTATTTTTAAGTTAACCATAGTTTTATGTTTTAGGTTAAGTTATACTAACAAAATATGGACCTTTTTTAACCGACTTCAAAAAAGGAGGAGGTTCTCAATTCGACTGAATGTTTGTTTTTTTATTTTTTTTTTTATTTTATTTTTTTTTTTGTATGTATGTTACTCGATATCTCCGAGAATCGTGGACCGATTTTCAAAATTTTTTTTTTGATCGAACCGGTATAACCCCGAGATGGTCCCATTGGCACCAAGTCAGGGTCTGGAGAAATCGAGGGAACTCTTCAAATGTTATAGGCACATGTAATGTTTTTAGTCTATTTTTCAAAGGTACAACAGTATTTACGTCTGATGGTAATAATTTTATGTGGCTGAGCTGATGATGGAAGGTCAACTCCTCAATGGTTAGGAGTTAAAGGATAATTCTTTCACTACTGTACATGTATTCGGACTGATACATATAATATCACTAGGAACCACTAAAAATCAACAAATAAATAAACTTTTTAACAAAAAATAAAACCGCCTTCAAAAATAAGCGCGTTACAAAACACGGAGAAACTAAAAAGCCAAAAATAATAAACCTTTCAATTCAGATTTCTTATCGTATTGCAATAATCTAAACATCCAAATTATAAACAAATCAATTATTTTTGGAGTCGGTACCAGCCTGTGTATGGTTGGGTGGGGCAAACAGAAAATAGCAAGGCGACAAATAGGTCTGGTACCGACTACAAAAATAATTGATTTGTTTATAATTTGGATGTTTAGATTATTGCAATACGATAAGAAATCTGAATTGAAAGGTTTATTATTTTTGGCTTTTTAGTTTCTCCGTGTTTTGTAACGCGCTTATTTTTGAAGGCGGTTTTATTTTTGTCTGATATATATGAATTTTATTTTATTTATTATTTATTTACTTTTTGCTTTTTCTTTAATATATGACATCTTATTTCGATTTTTAATTTATATGACTACCTACTTAAAAACACAAATCAAAATATTTGTTAAAATAATTTGATTTGTTCCCATAGTTGCGTATAGATGGCAGCACCAGTCTCTCTAGCTATATCGCAAACCTGTAAAGGTTTCGTATAGGAGGTGCAAGCACCTACTGCTTGCCCTTAGAGTTGGTCAAAGACGCCTAGTCTTACAAAGATGACATATAGAAGAGAAATTTCGACGGCTTCCGGCTGTGGCGAGGTCATGACGTTAGCCCGGATTGCTAAAGACGCCGGTTCGAATCCGGCCTTCGCCACTGGTGCTGCTCGTCGTTTTTTCTTTAATATATGACATCTTATTTCGATTTTTAATTTATATATAGTAGTGTGACTACTTAAAACACAAATCAAAATATTTGTTAAAATTATTTGATTTGTTCCCATAGTTGCGTATATATAGGTAGTTATCGACGACTTATACCCCAATTTACAGCAATTGCAGTGAATGTCTACAAATGAGGATGTAATGAGGGACATTCCACGCTGGTTGCAATCTCTCTTACTTAGCGAGGGTGACCAAGCTATCCATGTCTGTTATTTTATGTCTGTTATACCGGCTAGTGGTTTAATTGATATAGATGGTCAACCAAAACTGGACACTAAAAAACGGCGGCCAATTTAATAAATAAATATTAGGGACACCTTACACAGATCAACTTAGCCCCAAATTAAGCAAAGCTGTACTATGGGTGCTAAGCGTCAATATATATACTTAAATAGATAAATACATACTTAAGGTCAGTGTCGGGAAGACCGTCTACCCAGAAATACCGTCTACTGAATATAACTTTTGTATTTATATATCTATCACTTTTATTACACCTCCGAAGGTATACCGGTTTCATCCTTAATCCATTGGTCTACAATAGATATCCCTAGGACGAACACTAGTTAACAAAAAACTTGATTTGTGTTTCGAACTCGACCATCGAGTTCAACATGGTTACGCAAAAAAATTAAAATAAAATAGAAGCAGTTGGAATATTTGTGCATTATGTATGTAACGTAGTAATCTAATAATGAATCTTCCTGTCTAGTACAATTAATGCTCTTAAAACGCGTTCAATTTATTGTTTCATGTTCTGAAATATCGTCACTACTTTTAAAAAATCTCGTATCTCACGCTGTTCCTCAAAGTTAAAACGCAATAAGTCTATATGCATTCCATACATACTTACTACAATTTTCTTTTCATTGACAGAAGAAGATACAAGTTTTTTTAAAAGTAGTGACGATATGTAACTTCGAAATTGTGCCTAGTCGGAAAGACCGGCATATAAGAGTAAGGCACCTTTTTCAGGCTTTATGGGAAATAAGTCGAGTTTAAACGGGTGTTGTAGGTTAATTTTAATTATAAGTTTCGGCTTTGCTTTTGTCTGGACCTGAAAAAAGAAGGTTATCAATCTCATTTACGGGACTTAAAACACTTCCTTTGGTCGTGTTTTAATTTATCGCCAGTCCTTTCGGGCTTCCTCTTCCACTTGTATCGTAATGTACTATTTCGGACTACCCTCGTGTTCTTTCGTTTAAAACTGTCCACGCAATCACAGAAGTGTGGTGACCCCGGCGAGGCTCGCTTGATTAGCCGAAGCCAAACGAATGGGACCGACTCGTCCAAGCCGCATACCAATTCAGAAAACGGTATATTGATTGCTTAAGCTTTTTAACCCCCGACGCAAAAACGAAGGGGTGTTATAAGTTTGACGTGTCTGTCTGTCTGTCTGTCTGTCTGTTTGTCTGTTTGTCTGTGTGTGTGTCTGTCTGTGGCATCGTAGCTCCCGAACGGATGAACCGATTTAGATTTAGTTTTTTTTGTCTGAAAGCTGAGTTAGTCGGGAGTGTTCTTAGCCATGTTTCATGAAAATCGGTCAACTATGTCGCAGTCGGGGGTTTTTTCAAAATTTTAATTTTGTGGTTAGGTTATATTAAATAAGTTAGCAGGCTCGGTTTATCCATACACATCGTCATCCCGGCTGTCCCAGATCAAAGCCTAGTAAGTGCATTTATCGAAATTTTAAATTTTAAAAGAGGCAAATAAAGATTTTGTTAAAAAAAAAATTGTACCAAAGACCTTGCTTGCTTTATAAGACCAACTGTTGAAACTTTATAGAACGTATGTGTCTTTTTAGAACTTTTATGTGCCTTACTAACAACTGATTACAAAAAAATAATAGTAATGTTTTGTCCATTACAAAACAAAAAGTTAGCAAGTGGTCTTACTAGTACTAAGTATTTAAAATGGTTCATTTTCGCGTCATCCCGGCATTTGCCACGGCTCATGGGAGCCTGGGGTCCGCTTTGACAACTAATCCCAAGATTTCGCGCAGGCACTAGTTATTTTTACGAAAGCGACTGCCATCTGACCTTCCAACCCAAAACCTTATTGGAATTAGTCCGGTTTCCTCACGATATTTTCCTTCACCGAAAAGCGACTGGCAAATATCAAATGACATTTCGCACATAAATTCCGAAAAACTCATTGGTGCGAGCCGGGGTTCCGTGACCTCCGGAACGAAAGTCGCACGTACTTACCGCTAGGCTACCAGCGCGTATTTATCCATACCATACTATACTATAGACCTTTTATCTTTTTAGGGTTCCGTAGTCAACTAGGAACCCTTATAGTTTCGCCATGTCTGTCTGTCTGTCCGTCCGTCCGTCCGTCCGTCCGTCCGCGGATAATCTCAGTAACCGTTAGCACTAGAAAGCTGAAATTTAGTACCAATATGTACTCGTATATCAATCACGCCAACAAAGTGCAAAAATAAAAAATGGAAAAAAATGTTTTATTAGGGTACCCATACATGTAAAGTGGGGGCTGATATTTTTTTTCATTCCAACCCCAACGTGTGATATATTGTTGGATAGGTATTTAAAAATGAATAAGGGTTTACTAAGATCGTTTTTTGATAATATTAATATTTTCGGAAATAATCGCTCCTAAAGGAAAAAAAAGTGCGCCCCCCCCCTCTAACTTTTGAACCATAAGTTTAAAAAATATGAAAAAAATCACAAAAGTAGAACTTTATAAAAATTTCTAGGAAAATTATTTTGAACTTGATAGGATCAGTAGTTTTTGAGAAAAATACGGAAAACTACGGAACCCTTTACTGAGCGTGGCCCGACACGCTCTTGGCCGGTTTTTTTTAACCCCCCGCTAAAATTGGGGGTGGAAGTGTGTATAAAGCTAGTATTTAATAAACTAGTTTCTGCCCGCGGCTTTGCTCACGTTAAATTCGAAAATTGCGGATAGATCCATATAAATGTCCATGCCTTTAGCCATGTCTCATGAAAATCGGTCCACTACGTCGCGGTCAGGGGTTTTTTCAATATTTTAATTTTGTCTTCATAGCGGCTTAGACAGGTAAATGTCAATTCAAGTACCATTTTTTAAATTGGAATGCTCCACCAGTGTGAATGCAGGTTATTACCGACACGAAGTTGTTATGAGTCTCATAACGCCACAACATCGCGTGCAACTTAATTGATGTAAACTACATTGCAACTACGTGGTACACACAATTCTAAGTTTATGTATCTGTTACATAACTGTGTAAAGTTGTAAACCCGTGTGGTAACGCGTTCATTTCACCACTTTTTTCCTTCCGTCACAGTATAATAGAGAGTACTACCGTACAGTATAGCCACTTCCGTTCCCCGCTGAAAGCGCCGCCCACCCCCTCTCGATTACCTCACAGTTACCGCCTCTCAAAAACGACTGTTCAGTCGACCTGTCATATTTTACTCTTACAAGCATAGTACGCGTTCACCTACACGAGCTTAGACTGTGTGCTAGGAACGCGCTAATTTTGTATATTTGATCGCCAGTGTCCGAGGTATGCTAGCTTCCGTGGCGAGGGTGTCACCGTGGGATTTTGCCTTGCAACCTGTCACTGTCATATCACAATTTCGTTTTCTTTTCCCGTTCAGTGTTCGATCAATTGTTTATATTTAATTCCTTATAATAGGTAAAGCAAAATACATATTTGAGGACCGGTCTGGAGTAATGGGTTTGCTAAGCCGCTATCCTGGCTTCGAATCCCAGTAAGGGCATTTACTTGTGTGATGATCAACAAAATAGAGCACAGATATTTGTTCCTGACTTATGGATGTATTCTATGTAATATATAAGTAATGTTTGACGACTGGTCTGGCTCAGTCGGTAGCACGTGACCCTGCCCTGCCTGTTACGCCGCGGTTCCCGGTTCGAATCCCGGTAGTGGCATTTATTTGTTTGATGAGCACAGATATTTGTTAGTCATGGATGTTTCTTATGTACATATAAGTATTTGTTTATTAATTATTATTTATATATCGTTGTCCGAATACTCACAACACAAGCTGGGAATGTCCTATTCATTTTATTTAATATTTATTTGTTTCAAGTCCTGTCCATATTTATTTGCTTCATTTTCGTGTCCTGTCCTAAAAATTTATTCAATTTTTCTGTAAGTATTTCTTAAATAAATGTTTATAATTTTTATTTTCTCTTTACAGGTAAACATCGCGCCAGATATTTTTTAGCTATCGGTAAGCGTAAAGAATTTCTAGACTAATATTCGAGCAAATCGAGGCAATAAACTTGAAAATACCTGAAATACCTGAATCAAATACCTTCCAAATAGAATTCTTGCCTATTCGGCTCTCTGTAAAACTGGCGTGGGATAAAACATGTTGAAAGCATATAGTACATTACGATACAAGTGCGTAAAAAGAGGAAGTACGAATATCTTTTTCGCACATGTATTGTACGACGTTTTTCAATACTGAAACACGGCGTTTCATGTGCGTAGCCGAATGCACAGACGCTCACGAAACGCTCACGCTGCGTATTGGCGCGACACAGAGCAGCAAATTTCTGCGTTTCGGTGGCGTTTCGCATCGCAGAAATGCCATACGGCTGCGGAGCCAGGCCAGAACAACCAATGTTTGAATTATGTAAGTAAAAACCGGCCAAGAGCGTGCCGGGCCACGCTCAGTGTAGGGTTCCGTAGTTTTCCGTATTTTTCTCAAAAACTAATGAACCTATCAAGTTAAAAACAATTTTCCTAGAAAGTCTTTATAAAGTTCTACTTTTGTGATTATTTTCATATTTTTTAAACATATGGTTCAAAAGTTAGAGGGGGGGGGACGCACTTTTTTTTCCTTTAGGAGCGATTATTTCCGAAAATATTTATATTATCAAAAAACAATCTTTGTAAACCCTTATTCATTTTTAAATACCTATCCAACAATATATCACACGTTGGGGTTGGAATGAAAAAAAAAAACAGCCCTCACTTTACATGTAGGGGGGGTACCCTAATAAAACATTTTTTTTTCATTTTTTATTTTTGCACTTTGTTGGTGATTGATATACATATTGGTACCAAATTTCAGCTTTCTAGTGCTTACGGTTATTGAGATTATCCGCGGACGGACGGACGGACGGACGGACAGACATGGCGAAACTATAAGTGTTCCTAGTTGACTACGGAACCCTAATAAAATCACCAAGGTAAACAGTCAGAAACTTAAAATTCTTACGATTTATTTCAAGCTTGCACGTACAGTCAAATCATAAATATAGTAGCGGACAAATTACCAGAAATATGTATGTCTGCCTTATCTTATAAGCAACTAGTTTTTTCCCGCGGCTTCGCCCGCGTACTAAAAGTAATCTTATTCAGACCTTTGGACCCCCATTTCACCCCTTTAGGAGGTGAATTTTGAAAAATCCTTTCTTAGTGCTCCTCTATTACCTTATGAGGAACCTATGTGCCAAATTTGGAATCTCTAGGACCAGCGGTTTCGGCTGTGCGTTGATATGTCAGTCAGTCAGTCAGTCAGTCAGTTTCTTCTTTTTAACTTTTTAACCCCCGACGCAAAAACGAAGGGTGTTATAAGTTTGACGTGTCTGTCTGTGTGTATGTCTGTCTGTCTGTCTGTCTGTCTGTTTGTCTGTCTGTGTGTGTGTCTGTCTGTGGCATCGTAGCTCTCGAACGGATGAACCGATTTTGATTTAGTTTTTTTTGTCTGAAAGCTGAGTTAGTCGGGAGTGTTCTTAGCCATGTTTCATGAAAATCTACTATGTTGCGGTCGGGGGTTTTTTCAAAATTTAATTTTGTGGTTAGGTTACGTGTGAAATATTTGATTTTATATTTTTCAGAAGTTATGTTCTCTTTTAGTAATTTTGAATGAGCACATTTTTTTTAATTTCGGTAAACCCTTCAGTAACTAACTAACAATCTACCCCGTCTCTGTAAAAAAAAAAAGTTTACTCGTTTATCGAATAGCCACAACATTTGATTTCTTTTAAATTGCTATTCCTTATAAATTGAAGGGGCTATTTGTCTCACAAAATGAAAAGGGGCGAATCAACTTTTTCTTGCCTGTTATTGCCATGGTTACGGTCCCCTGAGTCACGCTGGTTTTATGGAAAATTATGCTACTGAAATTATGCATGTAGTCCATGTTTGTAGTTGCAAATTAAGAAAAGGGACTGTTAACACCAAAAAAATGTAATTTTGCATAAAACCAGCGTGACTCAGGGGACTGTAACCATGGCAATAACAAGGAAAAGTCGATTCACCCAAAGAATAAACAGACAGTACAGACACGTAAGGAGGAATAATTTGAGTACTAGTGAAGATGAAATTGGTCGTACCCATGTTGTTGTTGTTGTAGTCCTAAGGCACCCCAGAGGTGCAAAGGGCCTTCACAAGCTCGCGCCACGCCTTTCTATCTTCAGCGACCCTCGTGGCCTCGCTGCAGCTCAAACCAGCCGCTTGTAGCTCATTTTCGACGGACCGCTTCCATGAGTGAACAGGGTGCCCGGGGCCACGGCTTGCATTCTGCGGTTTCCAGTCGAAAGCAATGCTCGCATTATTTCTTCCCCCTCTCCGTCGTACCCATAATTAAACTTATCTAATTCCTTCTTCATATTTTTTATTGACCAAAAATGAATGCGTGTAACTCGGGGCGTAAGAATATCGCACGAGTATTTATATCTCACCTGCTTTGCAATATTGAACTTACGCCCCTTGTACCACGATAAAACTAAATTGCCTTCACTCGTTAGATAGTGATTATAGAGCTGATAGTCTAATTGGGGTTAGATAGCATCGGGTTAATTACTAGCTGATGTTATCAAAGGGATAGACGTACATATCTACATAGGTACAAACGATTATAGGGTTTAATAGCACGCGTGTTTTCGCTTAGTGAGCATGGGGTTTCAAGCGTATTATAGTCAGGGACCAAACGACCTCTTTTACAAAAAGTCGTCGACATCTCTTCTAAATACCTAAAACAGGTATGGATGTGTTCCTCGTTATCTCCAGATTACGAATTGACCTGTTTTAGTTTAAGGAGGGGGGGACGGGTTGAGAAAAAGGGGGAGAAAGATGGCGGCCGACCATCATAGATATTTATTCACATCTCGACTCCTATGGCACCAATCTGTTCGTGCAAGGTATCGTTTGAAAGCTTATTAAACCTACTTTAATTGTTTTCAAATAACTATACTCATAACAGTAACCGTTTACGAAATATTTGAAAATATGTGTTTTTTTATCGCGCATGAGTTGCACAAGTACTAGAAAAAATGCGTCTAACTCAATAAACAATAACTTTACCACAATTGATGTTATTATAAAATTTTCGCGTCTATTCATGCTCTTTTTAAAAATATAAGTTTCATTGGTATATGATAATATATAACCATGTAATTACGAATTTGGTTTAGCAGGAGTCACTCTGCCCGGTCGCAGAAATGGGCGCTGACCGTAGTAAAGTATTCAATATTTTTGAGGTCCTATTTTACGGATCCATATGCGAGAGGTATCGTTTCAAAGCTAATTAAACCTACTATATTTTTTTATAAATAACTATAATCATAAAGGTAGCTGTTTAGAAAATATTTGAAAATATGTGTTTTATAGACCATGAGTCGCACAAGTACCTACTGGTAAAAAATGCTTCTTAATCAATAAACAACAACTTTTCCGGAATTGATGTTAGTATAAGATTTACGCGGAATTTCGTGCGCTTTCTAATAACATAAGTTTTATTGGTGTATGATATTATATAACCAAGTAATTACAAATATGGTTAAGTAGGGGCCACAGCGCCCGGCCACGTATGGATGCTGACCGTCGCCAAATTTTCTATATTTTTCAGATCCTATTTTATTTAACAGGAATCTTTTGAAAGCATATTATGCGTACTATCATTAGTTCTCAATAATTTTAGTTGTAACTGTAGTAGCTAACAAAATATTTGAAAATATGCATTGGAACCGATGTGAGTAAAACATGCTTCTAGCTCAATGAATTATATTTTTTCCGCAATTGATATAATAACAAAATAAACGGCGAAATGTATGACCTTTTCAAATAATAAGTTTTGTCAGTATTGCATAAACAATTAATGTTAATTTATCCATCATACTCACTGCGCACCGTCATATACATGGATGACCATTTTCGTTGCCGTGTTCATAATTTTTAAGATTGTATCTTGGTGCATGACCAATAAACAATAACTTTACCGCAAATAATGTTATGATAAGATTTACAGGACATTTCATATGCTTTCTAAAAATATAAGTTTTATTGATGTATGATATTATACAACCAAGTAATTACGAATTTGGTTTAGCAGGTGTCACTGCACCCCCGTGACGTAAATAAGTGCTAACCGTCGCCTAATTTTACGTATTTCTCAGATCCTATTTTAGCGATCAATTTGTGAGAGGTATCATTTGAAAGCATATTATGCGTACTATCGTTACTTTTTAATAATTTTAGTCGTAATTGTAGAAGTTAACAAAATATTTGACAATATGTGTATTTTTACTGTATATGAATAGCATTCGCACTGATACGAGTGAAACATGCTTCTAGCTCAATAAATTATATTTTTCTGCAATTGATATAATAACGAAATGAACCGCAAAATGTATGGCCTTTACAAAAAATGAGTTTTGTTAGTTTTGCCTAAACAATTAATGTTAATTTGTCCACCATACCCACTGCGCACGGTCAATCGTCATATAAACGGATGTCCACCGCCGTTGCCTTAATTTTTTCATCATTTTACAGATTTTATTTTACTGATCAATTAAGTATATAAGTAAATTCGATACGTGATAGATTATATTTATTATGAATATACGATTAGTGAAATAAAATCTGAAAAAGGCAACGACGGTGGACATCCATTTATATGATGGTGCGCAGTAGGTGAGCTGAACAAATTCAAATTAATTGTTTATGCAATACAAACCAAACTTATTTTTTGTGTAAGTCATACATTTTCCGTTTATTTTGTTATTATTTCAATTGCGGAAAACTATAATTTATTGAGCTAGAAGCGTGTCTTATCAATGCCAATGCTATTCATGCACAGTAAAATACACATATTACTAATCAAATATTTTGTAAACTTCTACAGTTTCGACTTGAAATATTAGAAATAAAGATAGTACGCATAATATGCTTTCAAATGATACCTCTCACAAATTTATCAGTAAAATAGGATCTGAGTAACGTAGAAAATTTGGCGACGGTCAGTCAGCACCCAATATCGTGACAGGGCGCAGTGACCCCTGCTAAACCAAATTCGTAATTACTTGGTCATATATTATCATACACCAATAAAACTTATATTTTTAGAAAGCGCATGAAATTTCGCGTAAATTTTGTAACAACATTAATTGCGGTAAAGTTATGGTTTATTAAGTTAGAAGCATTTTTTATCTGTATATGTGCAACTCGTGCTCGAAAAAAAAAGTCATGTTTTCAAATATTTTGTAACCAGCTACCTTTATAACTATAGTTATTCAAAAATAATTATAGCAGGTTTAATTTGCTTTCAAATGATACCTCTTACATATGGATCCGTAAAATAAGAACTTAAAAATATTGAATACTTTACTACGGTCAGCGCTCATTTTTATGCGACCGGCGGAGTGACCACTACGAAACAAAATTCGTAATTTAATGGTTATATTATCACTTACCAATAAAACTTATATTTTTAGAAAGCTCATGAACAGTGGCGTAAATTTTATAATTACATCAATTGCGGTAACGTTATTGTTTATTGACTTAGAAGCATTTTTTACCAGTACTTGTGCGATTCATGCTCGATAAAAAACACATATTTTCAAATATTATGTAAACAGCTACCTTTAATATTATAGTTAAGTGTGTTTACACTTAACTATAATATTACCTAACTATAATATTATTAATAAACAATAACTTTACCGCAATTAATGTTATTATAAAATTTTTGCGTCTATTCATGCTCTTTCTAAAAATATAAGTTTCATTGATATATGATAATATATAACCATGTAATTAAGAATTTTGTTTGGCAGGGGTTATCCTCCAGGTCGCATAAACGGGCGCTGACCGTAGTAAAGTATTCAATATTTTTGAGGTCTTATTTTACGGATCCATATAGGAGAGGTATCGTTTGAAAGATAATTAAACCTACTATAAATTATAGTAGGTTTAATTATCTTTCAAACGATACCTCTCCTATATGGATCCGTAAAATAAGACCTCAAAAATATTGAATACTTTACTACGGTCAGCGCCCGTTTATGCGACCTGGAGGATAACCCCTGCCAAACAAAATTCTTAATTACATGGTTATATATTATCATATATCAATGAAACTACGGATCCATATAGGAGAGGTATCGTTTGAAAGATAATTAAACCTACTATAAATTATAGTAGGTTTAATTATCTTTCAAACGATACCTCTCCTATATGGATCCGTAAAATAAGACCTCAAAAATATTGAATACTTTACTACGGTCAGCGCCCGTTTATGCGACCTGGAGGATAACCCCTGCCAAACAAAATTCTTAATTACATGGTTATATATTATCATATATCAATGAAACTTATATTTTTAGAAAGAGCATGAATAGACGCAAAAATTTTATAATAACATTAATTGCGGTAAAGTTATTGTTTATTGAGTTAGACGCATTTTTTACTAGTACTTGTGAAATTCATGCGCGATAAAAAAACAAATATTTTCAAATATTTCCTAAACGGTTACTTTTATGAGCATAGTTATTTGAAAACAATTAAAGTAAGTTTAATAAGCTTTCAAATGACACCTCGCACGAACAGATTGGTGCCATAGGACTCGAGATGTGAATAAATATCTATGATGGTCGGTCGCCATCTTTCCCCCCCTTTTTCTCGACCCGTCCCCCCCTCCTTAAACTAAAACAGGTCAATTCGTAATCTGGAGAGGACGAGGAACATATCCATACCTGTTTTAGGTATTTAGAAGAGATGTCGACGAAAATCGTGAAGGAGACGACTTGTGGCCAAATTGGCTCTAGACTATTAGAGGTAATAGTAAATTGTGTAATTTACAAATCATTTATTTACTTAACAAATTTACATATAGAAACTAAGACTAAGCATACAAATTTAATAGCTAGCTTATGTCTAAAATAGAATATATAAATAAATATTATTGTCTTCGTTTACCGCGATAGTTACTCATGAAATAAAACTATGGAAACAGATTAAATTGTATGTAGGTAGCTTTTGCACATTGTAATTTTTCTTCAGTCACCCGTTGACCACGAACGCTGTAGTGTTGGAAACGGGATGAATTGTAAATTCATTATACGCGATTTAATCCGTTTCCATAGTTTTTTTTCATATATAAATAAATATTGTAGGACATTCTTACACAGATTGACTGAGTCCCACGGTAAGCTCAAGAAGGCTTGTGTTGTGGGTACTCGGACAACGATGTATATAATATACAAATACTTTACATACCTACATAGAAAACATCCGTGACTCAGGAACAAATATCTGTGCTCATCACACAAATAAATGCCCTTACCGGGATTCAAACCCGGGACCGCGGCGTAGCAGGCAGGGTCACTACGCGCTAGGCCAGACCGGTCGTCAAATAGTTATGTGGACACCTATTCTGCCGTGCGCTCCATTGCTCGTTGGTAAACCTTAGTTCGGACATCAAAATAAAATGAAATACTATTAGCAAAGAGGATCGAGTATTACGCCGTGGCGTGGCTTGCGTAGGCGACGGTCGCGCGATAGTCGCGCGACGGCGATGCGACGCATACGACATCAAACCTTATCGATATGGAAGCATGAGACGCGAGGGCGACGGTCGCGCGACCGTCGCCCACGCAAGACACGGCGTTATAGAGAGTTACTGTCGAAGTAAAAAGCGCTGGAGGCCTAGCGGTAAGAGCGTGCGACTTACGATCCGGAGGTCGCGGGTGCGAACCCCGGCTCGTACCAATGAGTTTTTCGAAACTTATGTGCGAAATGTCATTTGATATTTGCCAGTCGCTTTTCGGTGAAGGAAAACATCGTGAGGAAACCGGACTAATTCCAATAAGGCCTAGTTGTCGGGTTGGAAGGTCAGATGGCAGTCGCTTTCGTAAAAATTAGTGCCTACGCCAAATATTGGGATTAGTTGTCAAAGCGGACCCCAGGCTCCCATGAACCGTGGCAAATGCCGGGATAACGCAAGGAGGATGATGATGAGTGTCGAAGTAAAATGTGTAATCACAGTACATAGACTTTAAAGCTTTTGAACCTCAGTTTTGACAATTTGGCCCATATTATTAGCTTGATATCTTTTAAAATGTCAAATATTAATATTAGCGCCATCTAGCTGAGCGTACCCCAAAGGTGTAATGCCATCTAGGCCACCGTACCTTTTTCTGTATGGTACTGAGGTACGTTTTTTTCTTAGACTTTATATGTCTATACGGAGTTATATATGTCTTTTCTATTAGGAAGTAATAAAGGTTTATGGTACACTTGTGAACTATTATGATTCGATAACAGTTAGAGTTAAGACACTAACTTCTATGATAAATTATAGGGTTATTGACGTCAATAACCTTCCAACAAAGACAAACATCTAACTATGAAATGACTATTACTAACAAAGAATAATATCCGCCCTATCACCATCGCTGCATACTTAGCTTGGTCAGACTCTGTTGGTAAAATTTCTCATGAAAAAGCAATCATTTGTCGTAAATATTGCAGTCATTTTACCGTTTTAATTAAGTACATAAATGTAAATCTGTAAAATGAAATATTTTAAAGAAGAGAATTTTAAAACTTTTCATTCATTACGGATAAATCGAGAGTTCTCTGGATTAATATATTTAAATTTATGTAGAACTTTAATTTCACGCTCTTTTGATTATTATTCGTGTTTTAATTCAATATATTAAATGTACGTAGGTGCAATTCGGAATTTATGTGCGAAATGTCAATTGATATTTTCCAGTCGCTTTTACGACGAAACGTTGGATAAAGGGTAAAAATGTTATTTTTATCGCGTTCGACCCGTGTGTCTTTTAAAAATGTGTACAAAACGCGAGAACTTAAAGTGTGAAATCATGACAAAATAGTTACGCACCGACGAAATTGTAGTTACGCGATCGCCCTCGCCTCGCTCGCAACTCGCCCACAAATCGCATTCTTAGTACAGTAGAACCCGGTTAAAACGATCACGTTTAATACGATTTCCCGCATTATACGCCATTTTACGCCGGTCCCTACAATTTGAGACTTGTTTTCATACATTTTTTCACGGTTAATACGACTCGCGTCCCCGCTTAATACACCATCTAAAACCAGTACCTTGCATTACTTTACAACTTTATTTATGCGGGTGACAAAAATCGGAACTAATTGTACCGTAGTAATTACGCGATTCTGGTGACACTGCTACCCGTAAAGATAAGTTTGTCGTCTTAACTCAGCGGTTAGTACGATGCGATAGTTCGTACCTACCTACATACACTTCGCTCATTATCAATTTATGACTGCTGCGGTGTTTAGTGTTGTTTATACTGAATAACTGAATTATTTGTTCTATCTTTGGTTCAGTGATGTCAAAAATAAGAAGAATAGTACATTACGATACAAGTGCGAAAAAAAGGAAGTTCGAAACAAGTGGCGATAAATTAAAACACGACCGAAAGGAGTGTTTTAAATCGACACGAGTTACGAATTTCCGTTTCGCACGTGTATCGTACGACGTTTTTCAGTACAGATGGCCCTCCGAAGTTTCGACCTGGCATATAATGAACCACTTCTCGCACTAGTGCGTAAAAAAACACCATCTGTACTGAAAAAGCATTATCGCTCCAGGAAAAAGTAACCATATTAAAAGTTTACGATGAAAAATCACAAACTAAAAGTCAGGTAGGTACAATTGGCAGCAGATTTGCAGTTACCCGTTTCTACTCTGCGTACCATTATAAAAAAAAGAGACGATATAAAAGAAAAAAGCAGGTTGGGAGGAGTTAAGAGAAAAAAATTGAAGGTAGGAAAGTTTGAGAAAATAGAAAATGTTTTAGTCGAATGGCTTCATCAAGCAAGGGCCTTGAACCTGCCTATAAGCGGCCCCATATTATGTGAGAAAGCACGTAAAATCGCAGAAAACTTGCAAATCACGGATTTTACAGCGTCAAATGGCTGGATCGATCGTTTTAAAAATCGTCACGGCATTGTATACCGGCAAATCAGCGGGGAATCAGAAACGGTGGCAGAAAGTGATGTCGACACCTGGTTAACTACAGCGTTGATACAAAATTATGAGCCTCGAGACATTTTTAACGCAGACGAATTTGGTCTATTTTTTAAATTGATGCCCGATAAATCCTACGTTTTCAAGGGAGAAACCTGCCACGGCGGCAAAGCAAGCAAAGAAAGACTGACTGTGTTAGCGTGTGCCAACTCTGATGGGTCGGAAAAGTTACGTTTGTTGGTGATCGGTAAGGCAAAAAATCCACGTTGCTTTAATGTAAGATCTCTACCTGTAAAATATGATGGTCAATCTCGAGCTTGGATGACTGGTAATCGCTTTGTTGAGTGGTTAAAAGCTTTAGACGACCATTTCCAGGTGAAGTGTAGACAGATAATTCTGTTCATTCAGATAGTTCTGTTTTTGGCTGGGTCCCCTCAGAATCGTTTTAAGCGGGTTCTACTGTATTAGAGTTTCGAACCACGTCACACGAGAATATTAACGCCCTGCCCCGTTCATTATATAACAGTCACATAAACTATTACCACACGAAGCCCATAAAAGATTGACATACTTCTCCGCTATCAATACGATCGGCATTCAAAAAGAGCTATAATTGTAGTCCGCCCTAATGAACTACCACACGCTCGCTCGCAGTGGGTAATTGAATTACCGTAATTACTAACGGCCACTTTCAATTACAAACTATTTTCCGATTGACTGATAAATACAATTAGGGCTGCTGACATTTTTATCGCTACATCGGTGACGAAATAAAAAGGTAGTTCGTGCGACGTCATCAAATTCAATTCATATTAAATTCTTGTAACTTGTTCGTTTATTCGTGTAGAAGTTTTGGGCAAGTCATCATCATCATTGGCTTCAGACTATACTAGCAGTGTCAAGTGGGGCGAACGCGTTTTTCATGGCTATGTAAACCAATACGGGAGCGACAACCACGACCACAACTCGGGCAGGTGAAGTGTGCACTCGACGAAGACGTATCGCGCTAATGACGCTTGGCGCGCTTACTTGCGAATGTCGCAAATCAAGCATTGTCGTGGATTTTGCGTCCGTCGAACACCAGTTTGCGCCATTTGTCTCTATCCTCGGCAAGCTCTTCCCATGTGTGGGCCGGGATGTTGAAGGCGTGCATGTCACGTTTAGTGCAATCTTTATATCGTAACATTGGCCGACAAACGCTTCTTTTGGCATCAGCTATGGCACCAAGCATGACACGCCGTTGCAAACGAGTAGGTTGCATTCGATGCACATGCCCCAGCCAGCGCAAGCATCTCTGCTTTAGCAGCGCAAAGAGGCTGGGCAGCTGAGCAATCTTAAGCACCCTCGTTCGTGACCTTGTCCGTATGCCCAAAATGTTCCGAATGCAGCGCATGTGGCAGCAAATGCATTGTTTGACGACCGGTCTGGCTCAGTCGGTAGTGACCCTGCCTGCTGAGCAGCGGTCCTGGGTTCGAATCCCGGTAAGGGCATTTATTTGTGTGATGAGCACAGATATTTGTTCCTGAATCCTGGACGTTTACTATGTATATAAGTATTTGTATATTATATATATCGTTGTCCGAGTACCCACAATACAAGCCTTCTTGAGCTTACCGTGGGGCTCAGTCTGTGTAAGAATATGTAAGAATGTCCTATATTGTGCATATTTCATATTTCACATGAAGTCTACTGCACAACATTCTTCGCTGGCAACGAAAAGGCTAAAAATATGTAAATCTCCTACAATCCACGGCAACTGCATATTTGATATTCTGCGATATTTAAACTAAAATTTTAGGATATTTGAAATATAAATTCTAGCTTGCAGAAAATGGAGTAACTACACATGGTGTAACATGAGAAAACCGAATAATTATAACAGCGTATTACTGTAGATCACACACAAGACAACTTTAGGACTACAAGTACCTATTGTAAATAATTAATGTAAATGTTTGTTTTTATCATGCAGAAACGTCTGCGAGCGATATTACATATTTTTAAATTAAAGGAAAAATGGAAAAATTCACACCTCCGGCAGGACTCGAACCTGCGACCTTTGGCCTTGCCGGGGCCATCACGCTACCAACTGCGCCACGGAGGCCTGCTGGATGTGTGCGAATATCCATGCCTTCCCTCAATTCTCAACCGCCTTAGGGTGGCGTTATAGCAAACATCTACCCGTAAGAATAGATCTTAACAGATCCATCCATGTTTTTCCATTTTTCCTTTAATTTAAAAATATGTAATGTAAATGTATTGAAACTTTTTTGGATATTGTATAGTTTCAGCATTATTAACATTTTTTTTATTTAGGCAATAGAGGAATAAGTAACGGAAGAGTTGTAACTCCATACATTAGTAAATGCGGGTTATTTGTATAAGCAAAGTTAAGTGACATCTAGCGACAATCACGCGTCAAATAGCGCGGATTATCAGTACCACTACTCTATACCAAAGACCTTGTATAACTTCGTATAGACCGATAAAGTCTAAGAAAAAAAGTACCCCAAAACCATACAGAAAAAGGTACGGTGAGCTAGATGGCGATACACCTTTGGGGTACGCTCGGCTAGATGGCGCTAATATAAATATTTGACATTTTAAAACATATCAAGCTAAAAATATGGCCCAAATTGTCAAAACTGAGGTTGAAAAGTTTTAAGCCTGTGTCGAGAGATGGCAGTCCATGCACTGTGATTACACATTTTACTTTGACAGTAACTCTCTTTAATACTCGATCCTCTTTGCCTATACCTACTAGGTTTCGACTGTGTCTCGTCTGCCAAAAATTTAATATTAGAACAGTTTACAATTTGTATTACAAGCAGAAAGAATTGAAAACAGAATACTGATTAATACTATTGTAATATTAGCTAAAAATTGGTAATCATTAGACTCTTAGTTCGTCGCGACATATATTGACAAGTAGCAGTACTGTTAATTTACGCTAGTTGACGCGTGATTGTCGCTAGATGTCACTTAACTATTCCTATACAAATAACTCGCATGAACTGATGTATGGAGTTGCGAGATGCTACGAAAGACTTCTACATGCTGACATGTTTGCTACGCAGCGTAGCACTTTGCTTTCCACTTAGTATTGTTCCAATCGATTTTATTAACCGAACTGGGTACTTAGCCGAATGGCACAAACGCTCACGAAACGAAACGCTCGTAGATATCTATCTCTATTACTCTTGCGTATTGGCGCGACAGAGCCAGAGAATACCTTTCACGGCGTTTCGTTTTCGTTTCGCGTCGGAGAAATGCCATTCAGATACAGCACCTGAGCCCACACCTTGACTTTTGACACCTTAGCATGCTGTTCGAAGAATGTATGTCACTGGATGTAGGTCACTGAGATTATCCGCGGACGTACGGACAGAGAGACATGGCGAAACTATAACGCCGTGTCTTGCGTGGGCGACGGTCGCGGGACCGTCGCGCGACCGTCGCCATCGCATCGTCTACTTCCATATCGATAAGGTTTGACTTCGTATGCGTCGCATCGCCGTCGCGCGACCATCGCGTGACCGTCGCCCACGCAAGCCACGGCGTAAGTTGACTACGGAACCCTAAAAAGCGGCGATGATGATGATGATGTAACCGTTTGAGGGCGCTGTCCACTTTATCCATACAATGACAGTTCCGTGCCGTTTACGCTATCAAGTGACATATTGAAAGCTCATGTTAGCTACACAGATGAATGGGTATCAGATTTTGCCAGTTTCGCCAGGAGCGCTGGTGGCCTAGCGGTAAGAGCGCGTGACTTTCAATTCGGAGGGCGCGGGTTTAGAACCCCGGCTCGTACCAATGAATTCTTCGAAACTTATTTGCGAAATGTTATTTGATATTTGCTAGTCGCTTTTCGGTGAAGGACAACATCATCGTTAGGAAACCGGACTAATCCCAATAAGGCCTAGTTACCCTTCGGGTTGGAATGGAAGGTCAGATGGCAGTCACTTTTGTAAAACTAGTGTCTACGCCAAATCTTGGAATTAGTTTTCAAAGCGGACCTCAGACTCCAACGAGCCGTGGGGAATGTCGGGATAACGCAAGGATCGGGTACAGCCCAGGGTGGCTAGCCGAATGGCACAATCGCTCACGAAACGAAGCGCTAGTAGATATCTATCTCTATCGCGCTTGCGTATTGGCGCGACAGAGCCAGCGGCGTATCGCTTTCGTTTGGCGTCGGAGAAATGCCATTCGGCTACGGGGCCTGGTATTCCCTATGAACTACTACAGTATGAGGCTCTTCAAAAAAAGGAGTGTACTTATAAGTTTCTAATGGATAGGCAACGCGCATGTGACACCCCCAGAGTTGCAGGCATCTATAGTTTACGGTGACCGCTTTCTATCAGGCGGACCGTATACCTGTTTGACACCGGCGTGGTATAAAAAACAGGAAGATGATGGTTGAATGAATAAGCATTTAGGTCAGACTCTAAAATGGCTTAACGATTTACTCATAAATGTACAATTTTGAATGAAGGCTTCATTGTTAAGAGGATACGGTAGCGAAAATACTAAAATGGAAAGGAGCCCCCCTTTCAACTTGGGAATTTCAGTTAAATATACAAGTGTTATTAACTAGATTTATCGAAAAAAAAATGTCCATTAAGAACAACTCAGTTAAAAGATATTTCAAAAAAATCTTTAAAATCGAGGTTCAGCTCTCGACTCTTTCCTCCTTCAAAACTTAATCAATCGGACGAAATTTGAGAATCTGAATAACAATGAAATAATCTATGTCGGACCGTTTAGCTTTTTTAGTTAATTGTTACCAATATTGAGTATCACACTTTTTTTTTGCGCCACAATGAAAAAGGCCGTTTTAGGAAATTTTTGATTGGCTTTAGAGTCTTTAAAAAGCAGAATATCAAAAAAATCAAAACGGTCCGACACAGATAAAAATAATAACAATATGTGTTGAAAAAATTATTGCTCTATCTTCAAAAACCAGGGAGGAAGTAGTCGAGAGCGTTTGTATGGAGAATTGACCCCTACTGTATCGTCTTAATATTCTATTATGTAAAAGGGGTGTTTCAGCAAATCGATTTCCAAGTCGTTGAAAGAAACCATGAAATATAATACGACTAGTTATGGCCACTCGTTCAAGCGAATTGAGATAAATAAGGGACCATTTAGACGGTACGAGAACTCGCATACGAGTTTTATTACATTATTTACATTGCGGTATTTGATGGCTGTGCAAAATTGTATGTGACCTCAACAGCCCGCAATGTAACTAAAATCGCATGCGAGTTCGCATGCCGTCTAAATCAGGCCTAAAACTAAAATAAATAATAACTATTACCATTTTTAGGGTTCCGTAGTCAACTAGGAACCCTTATAGTTTCGCCATGTATGTCTGTCCGTCCGTCCGTCCGTCCGTCCGTCCGTCCGTCCGCGGATAATCTCAGTAACCGTTAGCACTAGAAAGCTGACATTTGGTACCAATATGTATATCAATCACGCCAACAAAGTGCAAAAATAAAAAACCGGCCAAGAGCGTGTCGGGCCACGCTCAGTGTAGGGTTCCGTAGTTTTTCGTATTTTTCTCAAAAACTACTGAACCTATCAAGTTCAAAACAATTTTCCTAGAAAGTATTTATAAAGTTCTACTTTTGTGATTTTTTTCATATTTTTTAAACATATGGTTCAAAAGTTAGAGGGGGGACGCACTTTTTTTCCTTTAGGAGCGATTATTTCCGAAAATATTAATATTATCAAAAAACGATCTTAGTAAACCCTTATTCATTTTTAAATACCTATCCAACAATATATCACACGTTGGAGTTGAAATAAAAAAAAATATCAGCCCCCACTTTACATGTAGGGGGGGTACCCTAATAAAAAAATTTTTCCATTTTTTATTTTTGCACTTTGTTGGCGTGATTGATATACATATTGGTACCAAATTTCAGCTTTCTAGTGCTTACGGTTACTGAGATTATCCGCGGACGGACGGACGGACGGACGGACGGACGGACGGACGGACGGACGGACGGACGGACGGACGGACGGACGGACGGACGGACGGACGGACGGACAGACAGACATGGCGAAACTATAAGGGTTCCTAGTTGACTACGGAACCCTAAAAATGGAAAAATATGTTTTATTAGGGTACCCCCCCTACATGTAAAGTGGGGGCTGATATTTTTTTTCGTTCCAACCCCAACGTGTGATATATTGTTGGATAGGTATTTAAAAATGAGTAAGGGTTTACTAAGATCATTTTTTGATAATATTAATATTTTCGGAAATAATCGCTCCTAAATGAAAAAAAAGTGCGTCCCCCCCCTCTAACTTTTGAACCATATGTTTAAAAAATATGAAAAAAATCACAAAAGTAGAACTTTATAAGTACTTTTTAGGAAAATTATTTTGAACTTGATAGGTTCAGTAGTTTTTGAGAAAAATACGGAAAACTACGGAACCCTACACTGAGCGTGGTCCGACACGCTCTTGGCCGGTTTTTAGCAGATAAGATAGATAGGCCAGCCAAATATTAAAATTTTATTTGATGTTACTTAAAATATACACAAGATTTTTTTGTTTTATATATGGGATAGGAGGCAAACGAGCAGACAGGTCGCCTGATGGTAAGCGATCACCGTCGCCCATGGACACCCGAAACACCAGAGGTACCATAATAACCTATCCACAAAATTAAAATTTTGAAAAACCCCCGAGATTGTGGACCGATTTTCATGAAACATTGCTAAGAACACTCCCGACTAACTCGGCTGTCAAACAAAAAAAACTAAATCTAAATCGGTTCATCCGTTCGGGAGCTACCATAATTACCACAGACGGACAGGCATAGAGAGAGAGAGAGACTGACAGACACGTCAAACTTATAACACCCCGTCGTTTTTGCGTCGGGGGTTATAAAACAAACAATAACTTAATATTGTCTTCGGTTACCGCGATAGTTACTCATGAAATAAAACTATGGAAACGGATTAAATCGCGTATAATGAATTTAAAATACATCCCGACGTTTCGAACTCTTTACAGCGTTCGTCCGTTGACCACGAACGCTGTAAAGAGTTCGAAACGTCGGGATGTATTACGTCATTATAAGCGATTTAATCCGTTTCCATAGTTTTATTTCATAAACAATAACTTTTTATTGTTAATAGGTTTATTTACCTCCAATAGTAACTCTCTTTAGCAATTTCTGCGTACCTTCATAATACTTGATAATAATAACAGAAAAGCTTAATAAAACAAAGTAGAAACACTAGACGAATCAACTTTTGTCATAACCTTCAACAATAAAATACTATTAGGAATTGCGCAGAAATAAACACAGCAAACGCATTTATACGGCAACAATATTATTTTGTTACTTGAGTACCAAAACAGAAATAATATCAGACTTAGTACAAAGCAAAATAGTTAATACTATGTTTATGCTTATTTTGTAGTATTTTGATTTAATTTGTTGACTTCGAGGAGTGTGCTCAAGAGCTACACGAGCTTAGAAAACCAGCGCTGCGGATGTCCGCGGCATTATGCTGAGTGGGGGTCCTATTTTAGCGTCTAATGTTTTTTGTTTGCATGACTTCTGTTTTATTTGTACTTTGTTGTGGCGTTAAATAAATGTTTTCTATTCTATTCTATTCTATTCCACCGTCCCCATTCTACCATCGGACTCTTACGCCGTGGCTTGCGTGGGCGACGGTCGCGCGATGGTCGCGCGACGGCGATGCGACGCATACGAAATCAAACCTTATCGATATGGAAGTATGAGACCGTCGCCCACGCAAGACACGGCGTTAGACGCAGGGCCGGTTTCCATCCTTAGGCCCCATTTAGACGGTACGAGAACTCGCATACGAGTTTTATTACATTGCGGTATTTCATGGCTGTGCAAAATTAATCTAACCTCAACAGAGCCCGCAATGTAACTAAAATTGCATGCGAGTTCGCACGCCGTCTAAATCAGGCCTTACTTGGTAGGTATTCCGCGAATTCGCACGAAGTGACGAAGCGCTTTGCTTCTTCTTTTCTTATGCGCACTGCCAAGGAGTGGAATTTGGTTATATTTCCGAGCTCATAATTATAACCCGGCCACCTTCAAATCAAGGGTGAACAGGCGAGCTCACTCCATCGTAGGCCACGTCTTTACCTTTGGCTAGTCTGTGGTCATAATCTAACTCTATCTAATCTAAATCTGTGAATAACTTACCTGATGATTTTTTTAAAATTATGAATGGGCTTACCCCATTCATAATTGGACAGTGTTATGGAATAAGCGATCAAGCGACAGTTAGTTGAAATCGAGAAAATGAGCTAGAAAGATTTGAAATTTGAATCAGTTGTTGTAAGTTCATTTATAAAGCAAAAAAGTTAATTTTGACATTGAACCTATAAAAGTATTCATAATTTAAATAGAAAAAAAAATAACACCATACCTATTCTAGTTTCGAAGTTATTAACGTTTTTCCGCTTGATTCTTTATTGAACTAATACTGCGATGAGGTTAATTTATTTCGCCGTAGCGTACTATGAGACATATTTTGTCGCTTGATTCTTTAATGCAAATTGTTAGAGGTAAAGTGAATACTGGAATAAAATAAAATTCCATATATTTGAGTAAATAGTGCTATTGTAAATAAATCAACAACAATGTTTTCCTCCACAATGATTAGGACTAATCCGTCTAACAATTTAGTTTTGTTGTGCAATCAACTTTTTTTAATAAATGTCAAAAAAATCAGCATATATGGCAAAATTGGCATTGTAACTAATAATAATTCATTAGTACTAGCCAGGATTACACACATAAGATATTATAATATAACAAAACCGCTTGATACTTAGTTCTCATTAAGCGAAATATCCTGCAATTTCAAATATGTAACAACGAATTAAACGACACCATTAGGGCGGTTAAATCGATATTGCGTTTATAAATCGTCCCATTAATGCAAATACCGACTAAGTGACTTTTTGACGAAATCGAGTTTTTAGCACCTATAGAATAAGGTTTTCAAGGGCTACAATATGTTAAAACCCATGTATTGATACGACGCTGCATTCAAAAGATAGCTTCCGCATAAAGTTACTTAATGGTCAATTTGTTGCATTATAAACTGCCAGAATGTAATATGAATATTTAATATAAACTTTTATGCTTTATCCGCCAAGTAGAACCTTTTAATGGTGTATAGTGTTTTTTTGCATTTAAACATTTTGTTAAAGTAGCCATCTTATGTTCTACAAAAAAGTTTAATGTGTACATATTTGATTTTTGCAAATAAAACTATCAACAAAATTCTTTATTTTCAGCCAGGCTAAATACACCAAATGTCTTTAAGATGTTTTTCCAGAAGATGTTTGTTTATAAACATCAGCAATTTCATTCTACCAAAAAGTTGTATAGGGACTATAATTGGTTTTGCATGTGATGTGACGAAGGAAAGGATAACGGTCTATTACTGCAAATACCGACTATGTGTAAATAGGCGATTTTGAGATAATGCGGTTTGAAAGTTTGAAGGCACGTTTTATATGAAAACATGAAGAAATTTACGTTATGTGTATGGCATTTTAAACCCTATATTTTTTTGTTTACTACTTTGTCGTATATATATTCAGAATGTATTTAGTTGACGATCAAATACGATTTAATGAAACAGTCGAATACCTACTTAGTTGGTTTTTCCTGTAGAAATAAATGTTTGCATATTTCTCTTCTTTATACATAATTATAACCCATTGTTTGTCTTAAATAAAGCTTCGTTTTTCATACGATGTTCTACAACCTAAATGAGTTTTTTCTGAAATATACCGGGTAATAATTATAAGTTAGCCAGTAAGCTAATATAGTCAGTAGTTTTTAAGAATATTGTACGCTCGAAATGGGCACTGTTGATACTGTATTTCCTGTATATCATACCATCTTATGTACACAGTTAACAATGAATAAACTTTACTTTACTTTACTTACTAGCATACCTACGGTACGAGTAGACTTCAGATGTCACAACTGTGTACCACTTCACCAACTGCAGTATTAAGTGGTTGAAACCACTCATGGTACCCTTTAGGTATTAAATCTCTGTCACAAAGGCTGAATAAAGTCTTGAGGACACTTAGGTGGAGTCGAGGCACGTCGAATCGAGCCCTGCATACATTTACAATGAACGATGAATCCGATTCGACGCGTCGCTAATGGACGTAGTTTCATAAGAAATGCAGAAGGCGAATTAATGAGATTCGACTCGGCGAGCTTAGTGGGCACTAGGCTTAAGTTCATGTCGAGATCTGGACGTAGCACAAGGCAAGAAAACCAACGCCACAAATTAAACTCCAGTTCAGTAGAACCACCTCAAACCTCTTAATGTATCATATCATATTTCTATCTCGGTCTAAAGCTCGATAAACAACTAGCTATCTCTGCGTTCAAGAAAATGGACTTACGCAGACTTTTTGACAAAGGTATCGTAACTAAATAGTACCATGAGTGCTTCCAATCACTTAATACCTAGTTAGTCTAGCATTGTCAGCCGTGTTACGGACGTGTTTGTATCGAATTCCACCAGCGATGAAGATGTTGTTTAATAACTTTTTATCACTCTTGCGCAGTAAGTGTGCAATCGCACGAAGGCGTATCAGGAGTAAAAGAAAAAACTTTTTCCCAAAAGAGTGTTTAAATTTGTATTTTGGACTACCATAAATACTTTTTTATCTTTTTATTGCAAGTGTGATGAAAAACACTGCGTGTAACTGGGGGCGTAAGAATATTGCAAACATGATTGCTTTAAATCGCCCCAGAAACCTATGTAATTACCGTTACACATTACTTTTTCTTACTTATTACCTCATCTACGCCTACATTTTAGTGACTTTGGCGTAAATACTACACAACTTTAAATAAACTATTACTTCAGGTTATTGAGCGTACAAAAACTATTTACCTATACTAAATGTAACAGTGTAGATAGTGAAATTTCGAACATAAATTATGGCGGACTTCGGATTGCTGAGACAGTGAACTAGTATGTAGTAAGTACCTATGCATATTATGCTATTACCCAAAAACGCATTAACCGATTTGTAAAATTCTTTTTGTGATTTCAAGGGAATGCTATTGCGTTACTTCTTGTTAAATTTTACTGAAATCGGTTAAAGTATTTTGTGAAAAATCTCCTAAAACCGGTTGAAGAGGATTTTTTTCAAAATTTTTTTTTTGAGAATAACTCTTCAAAACCATAAATAAAGTATTATTAATGGTTAGTAATGTTAAAAAACTTTTTATTACAAATGTACCAGTTAAATTAACAATGATAAGTGAAGTTTTGTAACATAAAATTAGAGCAGCTATATTTCCTGCAACTAAAACCGCCTATGTCATTGAGAATATTTAATATATTTTGAAATAAGTTCAAAACTTTTGTATATTTTTTCGTTTTTTGCAAATCATAAGTAAAGTGTATTAAAAGCAAAGCTTAATCAAAGGGAAACACTGCTTTATATGTATTAATAAGAGAAATATACAAATTTTTATTTCTACAGGAAAAACCAACTAAGTTTGCTACTATTTTTTTTAAATCGTAGTTTTATCGGCAATCAAATCAAGCCTGGATATTGTTTACGATTAAGTATTAAACAACACAATACGGGCTGTAGAATGCTGTATACAAATAGTAATTTTTTTCATGTTTTCATATGAAATCGTACCTTCAAACATTAAAATCGCATTATCTCAAAATCACTTTTTTGCACATAGTCGGTATTTGCAGTAAGGGGACGAAATCATCAAAACTTTAAACCAAAACGAATTAATAACATCTTTATGGCGTTTAACTCGATTTTGCGATTTAGAATATACGCTTATTATAATTTGTAAAAGTAAATTTGGCGTTCAATTCGTTTTTACGTAACGACTTAGTACACACGGCCATACAAATTTTAACGTGTCGCTTGATTCTATCCCTTAAAATAAGGCTGTAATCATGATTTTTCAACAAAGAAATAGTCAATACTATAGATTATCACATTTATATCCGAACTGCATTCATAACTTTTTTTTCGGATTTTGGCGCTTAGTTCGCTATTCCATAACACCGTCCAATTTAAAAAAAATCATCAGGTAAGTTATTCCGGAATACAATGGTCAATTAATTTCAAGGTTTATATTGCGTAGCAATATTCTGCTGAAGCAATATCTAGAGATGAAATGGCCACTACTCTTGTCTTAAATACTTTCCTACACAGTAGCGATACCTCCTATCGATATTTTTTTTTGTCACTGGGTCGACCCACTGGTGCCACTGGTGTTAAAAAAAACTCATTTTTCGTGCCAATTTTATGAATAACATTTTCTTATTATGTTAATTACATCCAGAAAAAAAACAAAAAAAAATAATGAAAATAAAAATAGGAAACTTTTTTCCAAATTCTCTGTGTAACATTTTTAGGGTTCCGTGCCATAAAAGATACAAAAGGAACCCTGTCTGTCACATTACTAAATATCTCGAGAACTACTTATGCAATCGATTTGAAATTTGGAATAGTTACCTATGCACATTGTTAACCTCTACAAATAGAAGGTATTCTTTCTTTCTTTCTCACCCTGTACATCAACAAGCTAAAGTCTAAAGCAATCTGTAACAATTAAACAAAGTCACATTAAGTTATCTCACTCCTTCCTTACAACTTCAAGTACACACTATTCATCACACGAAGCCCGCCCAGTGCAAACTACATTTCACTAAGTTATTACAGGTTTCGTTCGGATTACGACTGCGTCAACGATTTTGCTGTAGCGTTTTTTGAGATGATTTGAGTTCGTCATGCCAACCTCCTTGCGTTATCCCGGCATTCGCCATGGCTCATGCGAGCCTGTGGTCCGCTTTGACAACTAATTCCAGATTTGGCGAAGGCACTAGTTTTACGAAACCGATTGCCATCTGACCTTCCAATCCAAAGGGTAACTAGGCCTCATTGCAGTAAGTCCGGTTTCCTCACGATATTTTCCTTCACCTAAAAGCGACTGGTAAATATCAAATGACATTTCATAAGTTTCGAAAACTCATTGGTACGAGCCAGGATTCGAACCCGCGACCTCCGGATTGAAAGTCCCACGCTCTTACCGCTAGGCCACCAGCGCTGCAGTAACAAAATATAATATAGCAATATTTATAATAATTATTTTTCATCAATGCACACAGCAGCACCTCATTCCGTCGCAAATGAAATGTCACCTTAATGTGAATCTTAGCATAGTTTAGCAACGCGACAAAGTCCTTGGAACTTTCCCGTTTTTGTTCCATTAACCTTACTCAATTCTCGTTAATAATCGCGACAATACTGCACCAAATGCCGTTGCAACTGGGATGGCACCTTAATGTGAATCTTAGCATAGTTTATCAAAGCGACAAAGTCCTTGGACCTTTCCCGTTTTTGTTCCTTTAG
Organism: Leguminivora glycinivorella; assembly: GCF_023078275.1. Classification (NCBI taxonomy): domain Eukaryota; kingdom Metazoa; phylum Arthropoda; class Insecta; order Lepidoptera; family Tortricidae; genus Leguminivora; species Leguminivora glycinivorella. Next base: position 11,059,547 of record NC_062990.1, read on the forward strand.
TAGGCCCTTACTCAAACTATGAGGAATTAGAGATGGACCAAATATTCGATAATTTCTTCCGGTGTACAGTTTTTTTAATACTACGTCGGTGGCAAACAAGCGTACGGAACGCCTGATGGAAGGCGTTCACCGTCACCTATGGACGTTTGCAAGTCAGGGCCCGGTATTTTCCGGTTTTTTAGGTTTTTGTTCTAAAACGTTACAAAACCTTTTTTAATTTAATAAAAGTGAATTATTACATGGTTAATTAAAAATTTAAAACCTCAGTTGTTAAAATTTTACCTATGTACCCTATACAGAGTGGGGCCTGTGACAAAGGCGAAGAATTGAACTCTAGGCTATTCTCCTTATACTGATCAACATTTGTTCGGCGACTTTTAAAAATAACTTGTATTTTGATTTTTATCACACTTGAAAGTTTTTTCTAAGAGGTAATGTATTGCGAATTCTGTTAAGTCTAAAGTGTGACAGACAACGTCAATGACAACAATAATGGCGTACATTGAAGCTAATATTTATTTTGTATGAAAAATTAAAAATATAAAGACTTCATAATTTTTAAAAGTCACTGAACAAAATATGTTGATCAGTATAAGGAGAATAGCCTACAGTTCAATTCTTCGCCTTTGTTACAGGCCCCACTCTGTATATTTTTTTTATACTACGTCGGTGGCAAACAAGCGTACGGCCCGCCTGATGGAAAGCGGTCACCGTAACCTATGGACGCCTGCAACTCAAAGAGCGTCACATGTGCGTTGCCACCCCATTAGAAACCTGTAGTACCCCTTTTGCTGTGTTAAATAAGTACACAGTAAAAAGGAGTGCACAAGTTCCAAGGAGGGTTCGGGTTGCCGGCGACGCAAAGGACAATAGACGGCATAAGTCAGTCATTTATTTGGTAAAGGATATATTCCTATATATGTGTTAAAATTATTAATAATATTTTCATCTAAACGAGCAACAACCAAAGGTTTGGCGCCATCTAAACTACTTAGCATATAACACTTTAATTTCTTGCGCTTTGTACACATTTATTTTAAGTCACATACAGGTCGAACGCTATTAATTAACATTATTTTACCTTTTTTGCCAACTGTGTGTGACTTTAAATACTTTGCAACTTAGCATACATTTTTCTTTACGGTTCCGAGGTATGATTTTTTTGTCTTGTACTTAAATCTAAAATTCAGCCGAATATTCATATTCTGCATCCCTAAGCCCCATCTCTAATAAAAATTGATTTAGGTTTCGGGTATGTAATTAATCAGACTTAATGGTATCTGTGTGTTCCATTGGCTGCACAATGGGAAAGCCATTTTGGGCTCTGTTTTACCACAGTAATTGTCGTCTGACAAAGGAACTTAGTGTATTGCTGTAGTGTTATACTTAGTGCCTTTTTTACTTAAATAGGTACTTGTACCTTCACTGAACATTGACAAGGGCGCAGATAGCAACTACTACATAGACATAAAAAATATACATGTAGATTGAAGGTATTAATCAGGATTTTATGTTATCCTGTACTTACTTACGAAGTAGACCTGCATAAACTGAAAGAGACAGATTAAGTTACTCTATTCGATCTTCAATCAGTACCGAGGTACTGCTTTTCTCTCCAACTTTATGAAAATTATTTGAATTGTTAGTGAAAAACTGGCAATCAGTCATATACTATTTTAATGGAAATTGTTGATCAGGGACTTCTATAAAATATTATCAATTCTCTAAAAATTGCTATTTTATTACACCATCATTATAAATTAAAATATCTTTATTTACATGAACATAATTATATAAGAAACTAAGACTAAACTTAAAAGCTAGCTAATGTCTAAAATAGGCCCTTGAGGCATTGTACCAAGGATACTGGCGACATTTCCTCGCTGTATCGCAATGCTGATACGTTGTGCGAAGAAGTCGCCAGCTCTTCGGTCACCAGTTACCTCAACCAGACGCTTCGCGATTTCTGTGAACAACTTGTTCGCGCTGGGGCCCCATGGACCTAGAGTTTCTACACCAAAGGGTACAAAAAGGTATTCTTTGCCAAGACTTTCGTATTATATTGACTTTAAATTGCTATTATGTAAGTACGATATTATTTTATACATATTTATGCGAGGAATTCCAACAGCTAATAATTATGATCTCAGAAAAAAGCTGGATAGATAAGTGTAAAGCTACACATGATACACATGCATATCCGCCATAGTCCGCCATTTGTACATTTTTGTGTATTTTTGTGAAATAAAGTTTAAATAAATAAATATGTGATCGAGATATTAAAAGAGGATAAAACTGATATAAGTAGGTAAGTATATCGCATATCTTGGAATGCGACGATTCAAGCCATGACAATACACAGCCAATTTCGTTGCCAGAATAGTAGGTACTGGCACAATTGTACGGGTCGTTAAATATGATATTGTTTGTTTTGCAATATTTGAGTTCACTGACATAAACCGTTTGAGATAGGCAACGTTCCAAGTTATTTAAACTTTGTTTTATTTTGTATACCATATATGTAGGAGTATTGTGTTAGTTATTGGGTCGGTACATAATCGTATACTATTATATGTAGTAAGTATTCTATGCAACCGGCGTTTAAAGGAGATCAAAAAATAAGAGTGGCGCGGGTAACAATTTGAAGCGAAGCCGAAAATTGTTAATAAACACGCCACGAGTATTTTTTTACTCAGTTAAACACCGTTTCATATAATACTTTTTTACGACCATGCACTTAGTTTTTAATAGTTTTCTATCTAGAATAATCTAGAAATTCACACTGTTTCCTGTACTTTGACGCAAAGGTTTGCACTGCCAGAGCTCAGGCCAGCTGCCCAAACTCATTGGTACGAACCGGGGTTCGAATCCGCGACCTCCGGATTGAAAGTAACGTAGCATTATTTATTATTTATTACATTTCCACTCTCCATTTTAGGGAAGGGTATTAGAAAGAAACAAAAACTAGCCTATGTCAGTCTCCATCCCTTCAACTATCTCCACCTAAAAAATCACGTCAATTCGCCGCTCCGTTTTGTCGTGAAAGACAGACAAATAAACAGACACACACACTTTCCCATTTATAATATTATAGTATAGATTTCTTCTAAACTCACAGGATCAGTCTAAACCAAACCTTTTTAAAAATCCGTCTTCATTTTCCTTCATCAAAAACTGACATCTGTATCCGGGATGTCAACTGAGATTTCTGCCATGTCACCAGCATTTCTGACATCTGTCACCCCTATCAGGAAATGTATTTCCCTTTGAGGAAACCTGTTTGAAGTATTTAAGGAATTCTTGAAAGACAACCCTTGCTTTTACAACATCGCAAACAACAAAAATCTAAATTTGAAAAACAATCAATCTGCTTTTGGGCCATTTTTTTCAAAGTTGTCCACCCCACTTTTTTTTGGATTTCGAAATTTTTATGTATTTGCCACTCAGAATCGCTAGCTCTTTCAATCCTAATAGGCGAAAAAAAGTGTCCCAAGGTTTTTTTCCCATTTCGTTACCATTTTTTCATACATTTTGTATGGCGGTAACAGAATGGAAGGTTCGAAAAAATGTATGGAAATCTTGGGACATTTTTTTTCTCCTATCAGGATCGAAAGAGCTCTCGATTCCGAGTATGAATCGCGTAAAAAATACCCATGTTACAAAAAAAGTGGGGGGACAACTTTGAAAAAAAAAATGGCCCTTTTATGCGACAGGAGGCAGGTGGTAAGATGGTAAGATAACTGTGTGCGTAGCCGAACTCATAAACGCTCACGAAACGCTTACGATAATATCTCTTTCGTAGCCATCTGTCTCTGCTGCTCTTGCGTATTGGCGCGAAAGAGTCGGACTACATTTCTGCGGCGTTTCAGAAAGTTTCTGGAGAAACGAACAGTCAAGAGTAATGTAAATAAATTAATAGTTTAAAAAACACTATAAAACACGCTTTTATAAATGCACGTAAAAGCCAAAAATAAATTATGGATCGTTCAAGTTGTCTCTATTTGTGAGCTGAAGTTTAAAAACTATGTGCTTTTAATTATAATATTTGATTGTAAAAGCGTGGGGCGCTGGAACAGGAAAGACTTTTTGTATAACCACAGAATATATAAGTATAACTTGCTGATAAATCAAATTATGCTATGTTACGGGAAGGAGGTTACACAGATTGACGCGCTAACTGGAGTTGCAGCATGACTAGTAGGTTCTACATTAAACAGTCAAATCAATTAAAAGTCAGTGTTCAAAGTAGGTACCAGTTTGTCGAACTCAGACAAAATATGCGCTAGTAGCGAGGAGAGTCGACAGTCACCGACACTTAGAACGCAGCTTTTTTCCGGTAATCAAAGTACAAAAGGGGAAAGTGTCTACAGTGACAGGATGCAGAGTTCTTGTTCGTGGACGAGATATCTTTGGTTCTCTTTGGTAACCCTTAGGCGGCATATGTAAACGTTATGTTCTTATGCAACTTCATTCGCCAGGAAGTTCGAATTAGTATTTGTTTACAAGAAAGTCTTTCCTGTTCCAGCGCCCCACGCTTTTACAATCAAATATTATAATTAAAAGCACATAGTTTTTAAACTTCAGCTCACAAATAGAGACAACTTGAACGATCCATAATTTATTTTTGGCTTTTACGTGCATTTATAAAAGCGTGTTTTATAGTGTTTTTAAACTATTAATTTATTTTATACTTTTTAGTCATTAATAATTAAATAAATACCTTTTAACATTTATACATAAAATTATTTCAAGTAGGCGGATTTTACATGTCATTTGTGGCTTAACGTGTACTTATTGCTAATTGCTACTTAATAATAACTAGCGGCTACCTTCTTATTACGGTATTATCATAAAAATGTTTATACCTAGTAAGTTATCCGTAAAAGATAGACAATATAGACATGTGCCATCGCGGACTTTTTGAAGACATTAGAGAGACATACTTTCGCCATACATTGTTTTGAAGCTCTCAGCTAGTGGGATTTTGTTTGACTCGATTAGAAAATATTGTCACATTTCAACTAATTCAAACAAAATTTAAGTATTTCTTTTTTGCCGAGCCCCCCTTTATTTGCACTTAAGGGTCACAGGAAAACCATTACCCAACTTATTTTAAATACAACGTTGATCTTTCTTTTATGCGGGGGGCTTCGCCCCCCGAGCCCCCCTTTGTTTGCTCTTAAAGGTCACAAGAAAACGCTAACCCAACTTATTCTAAATACAACGTTGATCTTTCTTTCATGCGGGGGCTTCGCCCTCCGAGCCCCCTTTGCTTGCTCTTAAAGGTCACAAGAAAACCCTAACCCAACTTATTTTAAATACTACGTTGATCTTTCTTTTATGCGGGGGGCTTCGCCCCCCGAGCCCCCCTTTTCGTTACTCTTAAGGGTCACAAGAAAACCCTAAACCAACTTATTTAAAATACAACGTTGATCTTTCTTTCATGGGGGGCTTCGCCCCCGAGCCCCCATTTGTTTGCTCTTAAAGGTCACAAGAAAACGCTAACCCAACTTATTTTAAAAACAACGTTGATCTTTCTTTTATGCGGGGGCTTCGCCCCCGAGCCCCCTTTGTTTGCTCTTAAAGGTCACAAGAAAACGCTAACCCAACTTATTTTAAATACTACGTTAATCTTTCTTTTATCCTGGGGGCTTCGCCCCCGAGCCCCTTTTCGTTACTCTTAAGGATCACAAGAAAACCCTAACCCAACTTATTTTAAAAACAACGTTGATCTTTCTTTCATGCGGGGGCTTCGCCCCCGAGCCCCTTTGTTTGCTCTTAAAGGTCACAAGAAAACGCTAACCCAACTTATCTTAAATACTACGTTGATCTTTCTTTCATGCGGGGGCTTCGCCCTCCGAGCCCCCTTTTCTTTACTCTTAAGGAACACAAGAAAACCCTAAATCAACTTATTTTAAATACAACGTTGATCTTTCTTTCATGCGGGGGCTTCGCCCCCGAGCCCCCTTTGTTTGCTCTTAAATGTCACAAGAAAACGCTAACCCAACTTATCTTAAATACTACGTTGATCTTTCTTTCATGCGGGGGCTTCGCCCCCGAGCCCCCTTTGTTTGCTCTTAAAGGTCACAAGAAAACGCTAACCCAACTTATTCTAAATACAACGTTGATCTTTCTTTCATGCGGGGGCTTCGCCCCCGAGCCCCCCTTTGTTTGCTCTTAAGGAACACAAGAAAACCCTAAACCAACTAATTTTAAATACAACGTTGATCTTTCTTTCATGCGGGGGCTTCGCCCCCGAGCCCCCCTTTGTTTGCTCTTAAATGTCACAAGAAAACGCTAACCCAACTTATCTTAAATACTACGTTGATCTTTCTTTCATGCGGGGGCTTCGCCCCCGAGCCCCCTTTGTTTGCTCTTAAAGGTCACAAGAAAACGCTAACCCAACTTATTCTAAATACAACGTTGATCTTTCTTTCATGCGGGGGCTTCGCCCCCGAGCCCCCCTTTTGTTTGCTCTTAAAGGTCACAAGAAAACGCTAACCCAACTTATCTTAAATACTACGTTGATCTTTCTTTCATGCGGGGGCTTCGCCCCCGAGCCCCCCTTTGTTTGCTCTTAAGGAACACAAGAAAACCCTAAACCAACTAATTTTAAATACAACGTTGATCTTTCTTTCATGCGGGGGCTTCGCCCCCGAGCCCCCCTTTGTTTGCTCTTAAATGTCACAAGAAAACGCTAACCCAACTTATCTTAAATACTACGTTGATCTTTCTTTCATGCGGGGGCTTCGCCCCCCGAGCCCCCCTTTGTTTGCTCTTAAAGGTCACAAGAAAACGCTAACCCAACTTATTCTAAATACAACGTTGATCTTTCTTTCATGCGGGGGCTTCGCCCCCCGAGCCCCCCTTTGTTTGCTCTTAAAGGTCACAAGAAAACGCTAACCCAACTTATCTTAAATACTACGTTGATCTTTCTTTCATGCGGGGGGCTTCGCCCCCCGAGCCCCCCCTTTGTTTGCTCTTAAGGAACACAAGAAAACCCTAAACCAACTAATTTTAAATACAACGTTGATCTTTCTTTCATGCGGGGGCTTCGCCCCCGAGCCCCCTTTGTTTGCTCTTAAATGTCACAAGAAAACGCTAACCCAACTTATCTTAAATACTACGTTGATCTTTCTTTCATGCGGGGGCTTCGCCCCCGAGCCCCCTTTGTTTGCTCTTAAAGGTCACAAGAAAACGCTAACCCAACTTATTCTAAATACAACGTTGATCTTTCTTTCATGCGGGGGCTTCGCCCCCGAGCCCCCCTTTGTTTGCTCTTAAAGGTCACAAGAAAACGCTAACCCAACTTATCTTAAATACTACGTTGATCTTTCTTTCATGCGGGGGCTTCGCCCTCCGAGCCCCCCTTTTCTTTACTCTTAAGGAACACAAGAAAACCCTAAACCAACTTATTTTAAATACAACGTTGATCTTTCTTTCATGCGGGGGCTTCGCCCCCCGAGCCCCCCTTTGTTTGCTCTTAAATGTCACAAGAAAACGCTAACCCAACTTATCTTAAATACTACGTTGATCTTTCTTTCATGCGGGGGGCTTCGCCCCCCGAGCTCCCCTTTGTTTGCTCTTAAAGGTCACAAGAAAACGCTAACCCAACTTATTCTACATACAACGTTGATCTTTCTTTCATGTGGGGGGCTTCGCCCCCCGAGCGCCCCTTTGTTTGCTCTTAAAGGTCACAAGAAAACGCTAACCCAACTTATCTTAAATACTACGTTGATCTTTCTTTCATGCGGGGGCTTCGCCCCCGAGCCCCCCTTTGTTTGCTCTTAAAGGTCACAAGAAAACGCTAACCCAACTTATTCTAAATACTACGTTGATCTTTCTTTCATGCGGGGGCTTCGCCCCCGAGCCCCCCTTTGTTTGCTCTTAAAGGTCACAAGAAAACGCTAACCCAACTTATTCTAAATACTACGTTGATCTTTCTTTCATGCGGGGGCCTTTTCTTTACTCTTAAGGATCACAAGAAAACCTTAACCCAACTTATTTTAAATACAACGTTGATCTTTCTTTTATGCGGGGGCTTCGCCCCCGAGCCCCCTTTGTTTGCTCTGAAAGGTCACAAGAAAACGCTAACCCAACTTATTTTAAATACTACGTTAATCTTTCTTTTATGCGGGGGCTTCGCCCCCCGTGCCCCCCTTTGTTTACTCTTAAAGGTCACAAGAAAACGCTAACCCAACTTATCTTAAATACTACGTTGATCTTTCTTTCATGCGGGGGGCTTCGCCCCCGAGCCCCCCTTTGTTTGCTCTTAAAGGTCACAAGAAAACGCTAACCCAACTTATCTTAAATACTACGTTGATCTTTCTTTCATGCGGGGGCTTCGCCCTCCGAGCCCCCTTTTCTTTACTCTTAAGGAACACAAGAAAACCCTAAACCAACTTATTTTAAATACTACGTTGATCTTTCTTTCATGCGGGGGCTTCGCCCCCGAGCCCCCTTTGTTTGCTCTTAAAGGTCACAAGAAAACGCTAACCCAACTTATTCTAAATACTACGTTGATCTTTCTTTCATGCGGGGGCTTCGCCCCCTAGCCCCCTTTTCTTTACTCTTAAGGATCACAAGAAAACCTTAACCAAACGTATTTTAAATACAACGTTGATCTTTCTTTTATGCGGGGGCTTCGCCCCCGAGCCCCCTTTGTTTGCTCTGAAAGGTCACAAGAAAACGCTAACCCAACTTATTTTAAATACTACGTTGATCTTTCTTTCATGCTTCCCTCCTCGAGCCCCCCCCTTTTTTCTGTTCTTATCTTCCGGCACCATCATCAGGCCTTGAAACCTAATCGTAGTCATAGTTCATTACAAGACTTTTCTAAGAAGCCCAAAAACAGCTATGATACGATGTTCCATCATGTAGTTCCAGTTCATATCTTCCGGCTCCATCATCAGACCTTGAATTCTAATCGTATCAAAGTTCATTACAAGACTTTTCTAAGAAGCCCAAAAACAGCTATGATACGATGTTCTATCATGTAGTTCCAGTTCATATCTTCCGGCTCCATCATCAGACCTTGAAACCTAATCGTAGTCAAAGTTCATTACAAGACTTTTCTAAGAAACCCAAAAACAGCTATGATACGATGTTCCATCATGTAGTTCCAGTTCATATCTTTCGGCTTCATCATCAGACCTTGAAACCTAATTGTAGTCAAAGTTCATTACAAGACTTTTCTAAGAAACCCAAAAACGGCTATGATACGAGGTTCCATCATGTAGTTCCAGTTCATATCTTCCGACTCCATCATCAGATCAGCTCAACAGTACCATATTATTGTATTGTCATCGGAACTACATATAGCTGCCAATTTTCATTACACTACGACTCCTGGAAGATGGTTAAATTAGCCTCCGCAGATTCCATTACATACATAGTTACATACACGACGACCTAATAAAAGCGTGTTAAAAAGAATGTATCTAACGCTTTTAATAGTTATAATTTACTAACGGCTACGCACGGGGCTATCATAAAAACGGTTATAGTAAATTATACGAAAAAGATAGACATGTGCCATTCGGGACTTTTTTGTAGACCTATGAGAGAGATAAAATTTCGCCATACATTGTTTTTATATAGCTCAAAGGGTTTGGGCAGCGTTACCGATTAAATCTCTCAGCCAGCGAAATTTTGTCCGACTTTATTAGCAAATACCTATTGTCATATTTCAACCAATTCAAACAAAATCTCAACAAATTATATACCTAAACCTTTCTCAAGAATCACTCTATTCATTGGTGAAAACTGCATGGTAATACAATGATTCATTTTTCAGTTTATCGCGAACACACAGACAGACGCGGCGGGCGACTTTGTCTTATAAGGTGTAGAGATATTGATCACGTGCATGATGGAGTGATGCTGATTGTTGTCATAGGTATGGCAAACATTAATGTTAGCGGCGGCTATTGGAACTAATATGACTCCAAAAGATTTAGCACAGAGCCCACAAAATTATGACAGCACCAGTTTTGAAATGAAATTTCTAATACGACTTCCAACTGACAGCGCGTAACACTCAAGTCATGCCGCTCACTCACCGCGTAACATTCGCTCAACGCGACTCACTCATTCCATTCATTCATTTATTCACTCAGTCAGTGACAGAACAGAATGCCCAGAATGGTTTTGAATGGTGGAATGGTTGGTTGGAATGTGTGTGTTTTATATTTAGATAGACGTAACTAAACAAGAAAACGTGATGGTCACTTGACAAAATATTTTTGAGGTTATGTTAAACGATTGTTTATGAAGTTTTACCGTGTCTTACCGTGTACCTTTAACATGTAGTACCTAATTTCTGTAATAACCTGCCTTGACCTGTAAAATGTTTTACTTTTACCAATAAAAAAACTGAACTGAACTGAACTGTTTCACTTCTTACCTACGCACTGTTTTTTTTTATGTCGTAGGTCCATAGCAGCTCCCTAATTCCTTTTCATTATATAGAAAAAATAATGGGTCAGTTTGTCAATTCATAAGAACTTAATTAGGCCTATGAATAAAGTATATTTTTGGATAAAAAACGACTTCTTCAACTCAATAGCAGTCAAGTACCCAAGCTTGTTATGGAGTCAACAAGTGTCCAAATTAGGTTGTTTTGGCAAACACCGAGCAATTTGGTCGCGACCCCGATTTGGTAACAACCCAAATTATTGCTATTCCCGACGACTGATTACGGAGCATTTCGCCTCAGTGTCCAGTATAAATGTAAGCTGATGACAATACAAGTCAAAAAGTACATTACGATACAAGTGCGGAAAAAAGGAAGTCACGAGTTACGAATTTCCTTTTCGCACGGGTATCGTACTACGTTTTTCAGTACAGATGGCCCTCTGGACTTTTGGCCTGACAAGAAAAGAACCACTTTGCGCACTAGTGCGTAAAAAAAGCTGAGCACCATCTGTACTGAAAAACTTATTAAATACTTATATGTAGGTAGATAAAGTTATGTGTGCAACTGTGCATAATTAGGCATTATGCGTGAGTCACCTTAAAATAAAACCACATGAACCTTCAGTCATTACGTGCATGTAGCTTTATGTTTGTGAAATGTTGAATTGGAAGGACTTAATTCAGTTTATGACCATTTTCTTAAAAGCTTTCTGATTTTTTAAAGTTTGACGCAAAAATGTCTATCTCAGTTTACTTAAAGGTAATTTTAGCAAAGTTACTTTTAAAAGTCACTTAACAAAATGAAATGTTCCTTAGTTTCAGGATTATAGCCTACAGTTTAATTTATAGCTTGTGTTGCAAGAAACACCCCGTATATTTGACACTTTTTACCTGTACTCGGTAAACATCAGGAACAGCGTTGGAGATAAAATTTTACAAGCAAAAACTGCAGTTTGGTTTAAAGGTATAATTTGGAAACGTTCCACAGTAACGTTCCAGGTTTGGAACATATAAAACTGTTTACAAACAGTCTTTAGAACTGTAACTTTTACAATTTTATTTTATGATTTTGTGAGAAGAGAAGCGTATTATGATTATGGACTTTCGTGAGGTGGGGTTGTTTTTATTCATATCCATACAAATATTATAATAAATGGGAAAGTGTGTGTGTCTGTTTGTTTGTCCGTCTTTCACGGCAAAACGGAGAGACAAATTGACGTGATTTTTAAGTGGAAACAGTTGAAGGGATGGAGAGTGACATAGGCTACTTTTTGACTCCTTCTAACGCGAGCGAAGCCGCAGGCAAAAGCTAGTTTATATATTCGTGGAACATCTGGGTGAAACAATCTCAGAACATTAGGACAGATCCTTAAGCATGGTAATGGGCTGGCTAAGATCGAAAATTATAATTTCTATAATCCGTGCTACAAGCATGTGTATCCGGGATACGTACCATAAATTAAAATAAATAAATAAAAGTAAAATAAAATGCGTTTATTTTCAGACTTTGGTCCAATTCCTTCAAAAACCTATTTGGCCTAAACGACGGCGCAACCCTACACCACAGTCCTTCCTCTACCTGACGTAGTCTCTGATAATACACTAATAATAATAATAAGTGCCTAATTTAAACTTAATTAAAATTAAGTTAAGTAAGAACACTGACATGTAAAATATATTATTTTATCAATAAATAAATGAATGAATGAATGAATGAATGAATGAATAGTCTGACTTATTGCGTGATACCTATGTAATTTTCTTTTTGTAATTATCTTTTCGTAAATAAATGATTCCGACGACCGGTCTGGCCCAGCGCGTAGTGACCCTGCCTGCTACGCCGCGGTCCCGGGTTCGAATCCCGGTAAGGGCATTTATGTGTGTGATGAACACAGATATTTGTTCCTGATGAGTCATGGATGTTTTCTATGTATATTCTTGAGCTTACCGTAGGCCTCAGTCAATCTGTGTCTACGAATGTCCTATAAAGTTTATTTATTTATTCCTATTATAATATTTTACATACATACATTACAATCACGCCTGTATCCCATAAAGGGGTAGACACATGAAAGTTTCAGTGCCACTCTTAGCAAATGAGGGGTTGAAAGAAAACGAAACTGTGACATTGCAGTGACAGTTTGCCAGCCTCTCGCCTACGCCACAATTTAACCCATATTGTCGACTTTTACGGCACCCACGGGAAGAAAGGGGGTCGTGAAATTCTTAACCCACACGGGTAATTTTAAAATTAAATTAAAGTTAATTTATCATTAGACCATTTCGTTACGAAAACTTAGAATACGGTCTCGGTGAAGGTCTGATGGTTGACCGGTAGAAGATGACATTAGGCATTAAAGTATCCTATTTGTAATACGTTATTTTTTGACATAAATAATTTGTTTCCATACTTTTTTTAGTGCCCGTGTGGTTGAGTGCGGCTTTATACCCGGAAATCCTTTATATCACATGTGAAATAAAAAACCCTGTCACGTGCACAAGCAGTCTAAAATTCCATATAATGAAATTTGGCTTCGAATAGATTGCGTGAAATCCGTGTCCATCGAGTTTGCATAAATTTAAATGTACACTTGAGAGCAATAAATCGGTTCTTTCTATACGATTTGAAACGTTTCTCAACCTGAGTTGCTATCATAAATAAATAAATAAATATTGGGGACAGATCAACTTAGCCCCAAACTAAGCAAAGCTTGTACTATGGGTGCTAAGCGACGATATACATACTTAAATAGATAAATACATACTTATATAAATAGAAAACATCCATGACTCAGGAACAAATATCTGTGCTCATTACCGACTGAATCGGACCGGTCGTCGAACGTCATGAATTATTGACGTTTTATAATACATGACATGATAGCGTCACGGAAAATGTATGTTTACTAGCTTTTTCCCGCAGCTTCGCCCGCGTACTAAAATAATTCAAACTTTTGATCCCAATTTCACCCCTTAGAAGGTGTATTTTGAAAAATCCATTCTTAGTGCTCCTCTGCACCTTATAAGGAACCTACTTGCCAAATTTGGAATCTATAGGACCAGCGGTTTAGGCTGTGCGTTGATATTGTCAGTCAGTCAGTGGTTTTTGTATTTAATGATTAAGTAGTCCCCGCGGGTGTGGTGACGGATTAAGAATTTCACCACCCCCTTTCTTCCCGTGGGTGTCGTAGAAGTCGACTGTGGGATATGGGTTAAATTGTGGCGCAGGCGAGAGGCTGGCAACCTGTCACTGCAATGTCACAGTTTCGTTTTCTTTCAACCCCTTATTTGCCAAGAGTGGCACTGAAACTTGAGTAGTTTCATGTGCTCTGCCTACCCCTTCATGGAACACAGGCGTGATTGTATGTATGTATGTATGTATGATTAAGTATCCCATTTCATTGTTGTTGAGTGTATCAAGTTTACAGTCGAATGGATTATGGTGTCGTGTTTTATTTTCGTCCGAACTTTTAAATTAATTTGATTCTGTACTCGTTTCGCTGTCTTTTTTCAATATTCACTGAGGCGTATTAAATTTGTTTTATTTTACACATTTATATTTAGATGTTGAAATAATAGAGATTTAAAACATTGGCGTTATTAACACATCTTCTTCTTCTTTGTCGTATCCTCATGGCTGAGGGACGTGACGAATGTGGACGCTCTTCACCAGTTGTCTCCACGCCACTCGATCCTGGGCCCGGTGCATGCTAGCCTGCAAAGTGGTCTTTGTCACAGACGTTATTCTGTCTGCTCAACGCGTGCCCATGCTTCCACTTCTTCGCTTCCTTGCCATGCGTCCCGTGATTGTGAGCTTCTCTAGATTAACACATAGGTACCTGTAAAAGTGTTACCATGAGGTTTTAAAGTGTAACCTTAACCTAAAACTATGGTTTATTAAATATAAGAAGATCATGGAATACACTACACCAGACATAGATGGCGCCACAAAAAAAATGTCTTGTAGCTTTCGATTATACTTGTAGATGGCAACAAGGCATTTTTTGTGGCGCCATCTATGTGTGGTATAGTGTTATGCGCGTTCTTAGGCGGTCGCATTTTAATGTATGGTATGGTATGATCTTATTATATTTAATCTATGCTAAAACCTAAGCTTGAACCTACAAAGAACAAAATACATAAAATCCAATAAAAAGCAATTTCATTTTAGTATAAATATTATATGATCAGGAATACGCTGTAAAAATATTCTTTTTTCTCATGTATAAGTAAAGACAAAGGTCTTGTGTTTGAGAATAAAATTCAACGTGTATTCTACAACAGGTTGGAAGCACGTAGCCGCCTCGTGTTAGTTTGCCTTACACTTTATCGGGCACGGCTCCTATTCTGTACTTTAAAGTGTTGTTTTCGGTCGAGTAAGCAGTCAACTTGTTGTAAAGATTCATTCTTAAATGTAAATTTTAATGCTGTTTTATTTTGCATTTGATAGTGTTGCCCGTTTTTTTTTAGTGTGTCTTACGTTTGAAATGAAATGAAATATTTATTTTTCCAAGTAAGCATATTACAATGCGCTTATGAACGTCAAATAAAGCTACGCCGGCTCTAACCCTACGCCTCAGCCTCGAAAAGATTTCAGTCCCCCCTCAGTTTGAGGGGGGTATCCACTATGGGACCGGCAAGAAACTCGGCGGGCCACTTCTTTTCAAGACATTACATCTTATAATTAACATGCATTAAAAAACGAGATACAATTTAATCAGCAAAAGTATTCATCAAAAAAAAAGAAATATTAAATTAACAGACTAAGTAGGTACCTACACTATGGAAATTCATTTCAATAAATTATACAAAGTACAAAGCTACTATGATTAATAAGAGATTTTAAAGATGTATAGTCTCTAAGTGTTAAAGTACATCAAAAAAAAGAAAAAATATACATGATGAAACCAAAAAAACGAACTGATACAAATAAAAGATAACTAAAATAACTTTAGAGTTGTTTGAGTTTTATAATTCACGTCGCCTATTTTTAACCCCCGACGCAAAAACGACGGGGTGTTATAAGTTTGACGTGTCTGTCTGTTTGTCTGTCTGTCTGTGTGTGTGTCTGTCTGTGACATTGTAGCTCCCGAACGGATGAACCGATTTGGATTTAGTTTTTTTTTTGTCTGAAAGCTGAGTAAGTCGGGAGTTTTATTAGCCGTGTTTCATGGAAATGGGTCTACTATGTCGCGGTTTTTTCAAAATTTTAATTTTGTGGTTAGGTTATATATTTAAATGTTCAAAATGTTTTAATGATCATGTAAGCACAAGCAGTAACATGTTGTACCTAAAATACCTAATATTTAGTAAATACTTTTATCCCGGTCTTAAATATTTTTATTTTTTGTTATTAGTGTTATTACCAATTTCATTAATTTATTTATTCTCTCGCTTGATACATTTTTTAATTCATCTTGTATCTTAAAGTAAAGAGCACGGCGCCTATTTTGTGCATTAAAGTGTTGATTTCGACCGTGTAAGCAGTCTAATGATGTAAAGATTTAGTCAAATTTACAAAGTCTAAAGATTTTTATTAACTTTTCACAATTGAATAATGTAAAATACCCTATAATGGACGGTGATGCCATTATGGACAAAAAAACACACATCCTTAAAAATAAGTATCTAAAATTAGTTTCTAAAATTAGTTTCTAAAAACTGACGGCAATGTACCATAAACTAGAGTTGTAGAGCTGTTTCATTTTGAAGTTTCAATTGATTCGGTTATTTTATTTCTGAAGGATTTGGCGACAAGATAAAATTCACCAGTTTACTGAAAAAAATATCAAGACGAATTCTTAGTAATATTGCTAAGATTGAGTTCATGTATAAAATAATAAAAAATAATACTCGGTGTAAACTTGAATGAGTTTTACTTACTGCATTGAGCATGAGATAAGGTATAAAACATACTAGTTTGTTGCTCCAAAAATATAAAGAAATAGCGTTATTTTGCGAGTGCCCATTACTGGAACCGCAAAACTGCGTACCTCCTATGATGGACAAGGAAAAATTTACAAAACCAAAATTTACAAGAAACAATCCTATGTTAAAATAACCGAAACTAATTTTATTTACGGTAGTAAATAAAATTGACTCATTGAGTATCAGTTGGCTTTAAAAGTAAAATTTAAAACTTATTTCACTGTCCATAATGGGGGATCCATTACTGGAGAACTGCCGTCCATAATTGGAGAAAAAACACCTAGTTTTAATTTGTTAACTATGAAGAAACCAATAAGAGTATCTATTCTACAATACGCTTGTAACGTAAAAGAAGGATTTGTAATTTAAAAGTAAAATTTAAAACTTATTTCACTGTCCATAATGGGGGATCCATTACTGGAGAACTGCCGTCCATAATTGGAGAAAAAACACCTAGTTTTAATTTGTTAACTATGAAGAAACCAATAAGAGTATCTATTCTACAATACGCTTGTAATGTAAAGGAAGGATAGGACATTCAAGATTTAACACGCTTAGCGGTAGAATTTTTACATTTATCAGTGAAATATCAAAAACAGGTGAAAATTTTTCTTAAACTGTCCATGATTGGGTCCGTTACCTTACATAGCCGTCTTTATTTATTTCTTCATTCCGTGCATCGTGTTCCTGCTGGCTGAAGCACGTTCGTTTCCAGTTTGTCTTACACTTGAGCGAGTAGGGTTCGTATTCTGTACTTTAAAGTATAGTATAATTTACGATTGAATCATGAAGGTGGAGATTTAGAATGTAAGATTTACGTGGTTTTGTGTTGTGTTTCCTATTAGTTAAAAATATTGCTTTGTGTTTATATGGAACCCCATTTTGTTACGTTAGAAATAAGTGGATTATGAAAAGGAGAATTGCAATGGTTTAAAAGTGAATTTGGGCATGATTCGAACATCAGTGTATGTAAAAAGTAACTTTAGAAATGATATGGGTTGGATATGTCAGTGATTAAAGTGACATTTCTGACATTTGTTTTAAGAAACGTCACTTTGGAAACATCCATTCATTTGAATTTGTTCAGTGACTTTTTAGAATAACTTGTGTTCGATTTTATTAAGTTTTACAGTTTTTTAAAGCGTTACAGTAAACGTTAATTATGTTAATGATGGCATATACGTTCTTGTATGTGATTAGTATTTCTTCTGTCTGTTACCCTCCGTGAATCTTTCTCACTTGATGGTCTCATCGGAAGATCAGCGCTGGAAGTCACCAGCAACACGCTGAGATGAGACCATTTCGTGGCACTTCATTCTTTCTGGCTTGTTGCTATTATGTGTATTTTGTCTTGCCTGTGTTCACGAATAAATGTTTATTCTATTTTATTCTTTTCATATATTGTAGGTAACTTAAAAGTATGAAAAAGTCAATATTAAAACTTCATAATTTTAAAAGTGGCTGAATAAATATGTCTTCGCTTGTGGAGTATAATACACACAAACAATCACGCCTGTATGCCATAAAGGGGTAGGCAGAACACATGAAACTACTAAAGCTTCAGTGCCACTCTTGGCAAATAAAGGGTTGAAAGAAAACGAAACTGTGACATTGCAGTGACAGGTTGCCAGCCTCTCGCCTACGCCATAATTTAACCCGATTTTTTGTGGAGTATAATATGTATCTATTATTTGCTCGCGTTACAAGAAACGCCCTGTATAAGGATTTAACCGAATTTCCTGCCCCTATACAGAACAAAGGCCTTATCAACGCACCAGGCTACCTACCCAACGTTAATCTCCCACGCTTCGTAAGGGTATCGTAGCTAGCTATCCCTATCGCTCTTCTATAATGGTGCGACAAAGCCAGACTGCGTTTCGATGGCCACGTAGCGTCAACGATTGTCACTTTGGCTAGGCTGCCAGGCTATTGAATGACACGGCTTTGTTATCTACATTTTGAATGGGTAGATTTAAACCTGCTGTTAAGTCAGATAATACTCGAATCAGTTGAGGATCTTGAATCTTATTAGATGGAGTATTTTTTTGCCAAATGAAAAGGTTTACTCTTTTGTTTACGCCGTGGCTTGGGTGGGCGACGCGACAAAACTATACAGTATACAAAGAATGACTGTGCATAATAACGAATGAGGTGAAATACCTATTGCGTCGAATTCCGATTGCGTAGAATTGCGAATAGGAAGAAACTATTCTGTAGGTACACAAATAATGGCTGTGCACAGTAGCGAATGAGGCGATATACCTATTGTGTAAAACTTAGATTGTGCAGAATTGCGAACAGGAAGAATCGCTACTGTACACAAATAATGACTGCACATAATAGCCTATGAGGTCAAAAACTATTAAGTATGTGCAATTCAGATTTTGCAGAATTGCGAACAGGAAGAATCGCCACTGTTTACAAGTTATAACTGTGCACAATAGCGAATGAGTTGCGTAGAATTCAGATTGTCCAGAATTGCGAATAGGAAGAAGTGACATTGGCAAAAACGTCGCATAATCCAAATTTTGCACACACATGTAAGGTCACGTGACAATGTAGTATCATGGAGCTGATTTGATGATGGAGCAGAAAGGTGGCCATAGGAACTCCGTAATGCAAAGTCGTAGCCACATCGAGTAAGGGGTTTTTAGAAACGTCTCCTGTTGAAAGAAAAGTACAGTCAGCGATAATAACTTGTCATTTATTTTTTGCGAGAAAACCTATTATTTTTCAGTCAAATTTGTAACATATAGGGTTATAAGAATTATAAGAATCGGTTCCTAAAATTTCAAAGGTCCGTCGAATCTTTGATCCTTGTATTCAAATGTAGAATACACTAAAGGTTTTAACGCTAAAGGGTCTAAAAGGTCTTGATATTTATACTTGTTGTAAATATTAGAAGGGTTTTGATACTTGTGAATATTAGGAATGTATTTTCAATGATTCCCGAACGAGGGTAATCAACCCTAAAAAGGTGAAATAACTTTGGGTTTAACACGACTAGTCTCAAAACTTAAATGAAACGAATAGAGTAAGGTTTTTGATGTGATACTTAACTATTATAGGGTCAAAGGTTTCAGAATGTTAGTCCGTCTAAACTATCTTTACACTGTTGAAAACTCATTTTAAAATTCATATATTCAATAAAAAGTTTACAATAATGATCATGATTATTTAATTTTTTGCAATTTCTGATATTGTAATTTTCGGTACCTATATATTTTTTTAAATAAGAATATTTGAAGTTAATACATTACCTAGTTAAATTTCATGATGGAACCTACTTCCATATTTGGTCACTGTAAAAAACATCTCATTTTGTAAGGTGAAGATCTTATTTGTAATTTTTGTAAATCTATTGTGTTTATAAGTATTTAAACAGAAAAATACAATTTCGTTTTTTTAACACGTTAATTGCCAAAAATAGCACTAAAATTTTAACAGTTTTATGTGTTCTCACTACCCATTTTGTAAATAATAGTGTGAGTTTATGTATGTACTTACGTATAATAAACAAGAATAAAACAGAATAATCCCATAAAATAAATCACTGAATATTTCCAATCCACCCCGTTCAGTACAATATATAATCGAACAAACCAAAAGCTTAATCCGAGATAAGCCACATTTTCAATATAAAAATATCTGTTCCAACTTCTGTTTTATAACCGAAGAACAAAAATATACTATCAGCGGTCGTAAAACGTTCTATTTTCGAATTTTGTTTTTGAACGCAACGGTTTATGGACTGGTAGCATTTGTTTTTTCGGTATACAACGTCACAATTACGCTTCGTAAGCGAATCGTAGCTAGCTCTCCCTATCGCTCTTCTATAGTGCGCGACAGAGACAGACTGCGTTTCGACCGCCGCGTAGCGTCAACGATTGTCACTTCATCTAGGCCGGCAGATATCTTTTATTTTATTATTCGGCATCGTAGTTTTTGACCATTATTTTCGTGCGGTCATATTTTTGTTTCTGTACTGCTGCTGAGTTTAAAATATTAAGTGCTCGATGGAACTATGTATCAGTGTTTATGTTTTTAACTTTTAAAAGAGTGATATTTAGAGAGTAAAGTACGTAACGAGTCTTCGTGTATCTTGCACTGTGCTGGTCGATTACACAATATTATGGTGTTGCGGTCTGGGGCAGCATACACCTTGTGACAAGCTTACCGGACTAAATCAGTGTGTATTTCCTGTACTTACATAATGTAAGAAAATACACATATACCCATTTTATTGAACATGTCGCGCACAACAACTAGTCGCGTACCTATTACCTACTACAAAATCGTTAGTATGTATGTATGTATGTATGTATGTATAAGCTTTATTGTACATAAAGGAAACAAAAGAGACACAGTTACAGAGTCAGTAATATACAATGTAGGCGGACTTATCCCTTAATAGGATCTCTTCCAGTCAACCTTTGAGGAAATGAGTAGAAGCGAATTAACGATGAGTGACCAATTTAAAAATGTACAACCACTAAAAGAATTAAATGCAAATTTTGTATACACATGGTAACAAATATATACATAAACAATTACATTAATACACCAATATATACATATATAATAATATAATAATTAAATAAATAAACAAATACTCATAAAAAATATATTTATATAGGTACTTATTAGACCAAAAAGTATATGGATATTAATTCGAACCACAAAGCAAGACGACAATTTAAAGAATAGATAAAAATTAAAGAAAAAGAAAAAGAGAGAGAAAAAAAACAATCCGATTAAAAAAAAAAATTAAGTGTCGGAAAGCCATAGTTTTTTAAGGTTATTCTTGAGTGCTGCTACAGATTGGGTTAGTCTTCCGTTCATAACATAACACAGGACGAACACAAATAAATAATGCCCTTGACAGGATTTTCATTAGTGGGCTAATTCATCACAATGACATTGACACTTGACACTGACAATCCAGTGGTTATTTCTAGGTTGATAGGCTTGGACTTCCGGTTCGAACGCCATTTTAGCGGTATCGTGTCGTGAATAATTTCTCCTTCTTTTGCTCATTCATGCTGTTTAAAGTGTAATATCGATAGCTTATTATGCAGTAAACTAATGTTATAGTAAGAAGCTGATGAAGAATTAATCTCGAAACGCGTTTAGCCACTTTTTTGTCGTCAACGTGCCCTTGTAAAATCTAACTATCAATTTACAAGTGCCAACTACCATACACTTTCGTACTTACCGTACCAAAACCAATAACAATTAGCTTATATCACATTGACACTGGCAAAATAGTCCCACCAATGGACTGAAGCCATTTAATTTAAAAAACTTAACTTAAGACGATACGGTAGGGGTCAATTCTCCATACAAACGTTCTCGACTATTTCCTCCCTGGTTTTTGAAGATAGAGCAATGATTTTTTCAACACAGATTGTTATTATTTTTATCTGTGTCGGACCGTTTTGATTTTTTTGATATTCTGCTTTTTAAAGACTCTAAAGCCAATCAAAAATTTCCAAAAACGGCCTTTTTCATTGTGGCGCAAAAAAAGGTGTGATACTCAAGATTGGTAACAATTAACCAAAAAAGCTAAACGGTCCGACATAGATTATTTCATTGTTATTCAGATTCTCAAATTTCGTTCCGATTGATTAAGTTTTGAAGGAGGAAAGAGTCGAGAGCGGACTCTCGATTTTAAAGATTTTTTTTAAATATCTTTTGACTGAGTTGTTCTTAATGGACAATTTTTTTTCGATAAATCTAGTTAATAATACTTGTACACTACCGTCAAAAAGTTTAAGACCAAACACGATATATGCAAATAATCAACATTTCATGAAGTTCCTATGAGAATATTACTTTTCTTTTCAGTACCTACAACCGACAAAATAAAGCGTATAACAATTTTTAAAAAGGGATCATAATAAGAAATAAAAGCTAAACGTTTTTCTCATCGAAAAATCCTCCTCGACGCTTTTTCACTTCCGAGCAGATTCTTGGCATTCTTGCTATAATTGTATAGCGTTTCTTGGCTAATGGATTTCCACTCGTATTGCAATATCTCCCATAGAGCTGTTGCAGATGTCGGACATTGTCTTCGGACTCTACGGTCGAGTTCATCCCATAAAAGTTCGATCGGGTTAAGGTCTGGGGATTGCGGTGGCCAAATCATATTTTTTAACACACCTTGGCGTTCTTTATTAACTGTGTAGCTTCTACAGATCTTTGCTGAGTGTTTGGGATCGTTGTCTTCTTGCAGAACAAATGGGTTGCCGATCAATATAATAAGATTACGTTGTTTTCTATTGATTACAAATTTAGTTTGATGATTTTTAGAAGGGTTTATAACAATGACACTGAACATTGTGTTTGGTCTTAAACTTTTTGACATTCCCAAGTTGAAAGGGGCCCCCCTCCTTTCCATTTTAGCATTTTCGCTACCGTATCCTCTTAAGTAACATTGTTATTGTGTCAGCGTCAATATTTCCTTGTTGAACAGGCAATGAACGGCCAAGTGTCACTATTGGACGACAATGAGGAGGCACACCGACATTTTATCCCGTCAGGCGGCGCCTGTGCAAGTGTCTAGGCATGTCACTATCATTCATATGCGAGCATCGATCTAAACTACCTAGATGCACCATCACGGCTTAGAATGTGTCCGCAGCAAATTGTGCTTGAAAATGTTCTAAGCACAATTGGGCGGTCAGTAGCGCTTCATCCGCCGTGTCGGCAACATGCCTAAGTGCTCCGTAAAAAAAATGCAAAAATAACACCTTATATACGTTGAAAAAGGATGACGTATCGTATTTCCGGTAAGTAATTGTTAATAATTTTATAATGTTATGCATTTGTGGTCAAAATGGCTTCCTAACTTACAAAAAACATTTATTTTCTAGAATAATTAAAGTAAATTCCTTGATTTGGTCTTACGCAGTTTGTCTCTTTCTCTCGCGCTATACTAGTAATGAGCGGACGGCGACAAAAGATGGATGAAGTGGAACATAGTTAAAAATGGAATGATGGAGTCGCTAATTTATATTTTTTGTAAAAGAAGCCTATTTCATATTAATAATGTATGTATTTATTTATTATTATGGACCAATAAGTCTGAAATAAATGATTTCAATTCAATAATATTAATACATATCTTATAAATTACTTTAATTATAAAAAGAAACAACCCGGGAATAGCAAATTCGTTTTTAAGTAATAAAAAAGCTTTTTATTCCAGATTCCCAAAACAAGACGTTGAAAGGGAAAAATGACGCAAGATTATAGCTGAGGAGCGGAGAGAAGATTTACCCAAACAAAGCTTTGAAAGAAATTATACGTAGAATAATAAATTAATGTCATCGTTCAATTCTTCTTTGTTTTAATAGCTACTTAATTCATATTCTCCAAGTGCACCCTCACACACACCACATACAATCCCTCAACTGTTTACCTTCACATAATCGCTACACATACACTCACTACACGCACACACACACACACACACACACATATGTTATATATATACATACCTACACACACACACACACACACATATATATATATATATATATATATATATATATATATATATATATATATATATATATATATATATATATATATATATATATATATATATATATATATATATATATACCCCAGTTGACTCTATTTAATAATGCAAACATTGCAAAACGTGGAGATATTAATCAGTTCAGTTGCAATTGTCCCCCAGTCCAAATTGTCCCGCCGTACCTTATATATTTTTTTGTTTGAGATAATATCAATAAAAATATCGTACAGTAAAAACTCATTTTTTTTCGCTTAAAATACGCAACATCTCGAAAAATGTTATACCAAACGTTTTGTTCCTTAAGAAATTTTCTATCTAATAGGATTTTTTAAAACAGTTTTTCGCAAAAATACCGCAAATTTCCTCATTCTCGCCTTTCATCTCATAGCGCGACTCCCATGATGCCTCTGTCCATCCTCGTTCCCAATGTAAAAATGGCGTTTAGATTGTTGCAGCGCAAACGAAATTAAACTTAAGTTGGTTGCAATAAGACGTAGATTTTTTTAAAAATATGCACACCTGCGATCTGCGGTAATAAAATTTTATGGCTTTCGCGATGATCACATTCATTAATGTCATAACCGCCAATTGCTTGCATTTGAAATTGAACTTTAAGAACTAAGAAATAACGTTGTTTTTGTAAAAAAATGAAAGTAGTTTTTACTACATTGCGAAGTTTTCGTTTGTCAACTGGACGCACACATTTGCAACTAAGCGATCGGACACTTTTGAGTGCCGAATTTGTAGGTGATAGTGTATCTAGAGAAGTTTAAATCGATGTATGCGAGAGATAGAAAACAAATATCATCTTCTCACACTCACGTATGAAATTCTTTATCTGTGCAATGGACTAATAGGGTGGCGCCATCTGTGAGTCAACCTTTGAGTTTGCCTCCTCATTTGTCACTCTTATGAATATGCCACAGCTTAGCAGACAGGGTCGTTGGTACAATAATACACCGTGTTTTTTTGTTTTCCGTTAAATTCGACACGTAGTTAGGTTCATTATCAGGAACCATCCTGTTTATCAGTTTTAGTTATATTCGCAAAAAAAAATTTTCATCGTTTTCATACATAATAAATGAATTTATTAGTGTGAGAGACCCTTAAGAAATGCATTCAAGGTAGTAACCGTAAAAGTTAAGACGTTTGTTTCTTAGAGAAATTAATTGTATTTGATCTAAAGAACCTTCCCTTAAAGTTAACGGAATTTAATAAAAACAGGTTGTATACTAATTCGAATACTATTGTCTATTTAGTACCCACACTTTAGCAAATTGTACAGTCAAAGCCACCGGGTAGAAACACGGTCCTAAATGGAAATCAGCCCTAGGCCTCGACCTTCGTAAGGATTTGTCGGTCTGTCTGTCACTTCGTTAATTATTCTAAAAGCTGAACTATTAATTAATTTGCGGGGTTCATGACATAAATAGGTATTCGCACCGTTTACCTTTCACATCTAAACCGGAAACCTTTATGATTTTTTAACGTTTTAGAATACATTCATCCGGATCCCTTTCTTAGACATAATGATCAAAAGTCATTATGTAATGAGCGCCAGATTATCATACATACTTTTTTAGGGTTCCGTAGTCAACTAGGAACCCTTATAGTTTCGCCATGTCTGTCTGTCCGTCCGTCCGTCCGTCCGTCCCGTCCGTCCGTCCGTCCGTCCGTCCGTCCGTCCGTCCGTCCGTCCGTCCGTCCGCGGATAATCTCAGTAACCGTAAGCACTAGAAAGCTGAAATTTTGTACCAATATGTATATCAATCACGCCAACAAAGTGCAAAAATAAAAATGGAAAAAAATGTTTTATTAGGGTACCCCCCTACATGTAAAGTGGGGCTGATATTTTTTTTCATTCCAACCCCAACGTGTGATATATTGTTGGATAGGTATTTAAAAATGAATAAGGGTTTACTAAGATCGTTTTTTGATAATATTAATATTTTCGGAAATAATCGCTTCTAAAGGAAAAAAATGCGTCCCCCCTCTAACTTTTGAACCATATGATTAAAAAATATGAAAAAAATCACAAAAGTAGAACTTTATAAAGACTTTCTAGGAAAATTGTTTTGAACTTGATAGGTTCAGTAGTTTTTGAGAAAAATACGAAAACTACGGAACCCTACACTGAGCGTGGCCCGACACGCTCTTGGCCGGTTTTTTTTAACACGACCGTTTTCACATTATCCGATATCGGATCGGATAATGTGAAAACGGTTAAACCGCCATGGTGGATTTCTTGTAGACCTGTCAAAAAGAGACAATATCGCCATACATTATTTCGTCAAAGATCTTAGCCAGCGTGTTATTTTCCAACTTGATTAGAAAATATCGTAAAAGACCTTAACAACATTTTGTTGCGATTTCATCAACATTGGTCCCGTAATAAAAGTTATTCATTATGACTACCAATGCAGCGATGAGAAGTTCTGTTTCATAAGTTGCGAATATTCTATGGATAATATTCTCTGGAACTTAGATAAATAGTACATTGTGCAACAAGGGGAGGAAGTTGAATATCTAACGAGAGTAAGTTAAATCGCGACGGCTTGCCGGAGTGATTTAAAGACTATGTAAATAGATGTCAAAAAGTTAAGTACGGTAGAAAAAATTTCATTATTCCTTTGGGAGAACGATTTTTCTATAACTCGCGCTCCGCCTGCGTGCAATAGCACATTTAAAGTGCGGGTGTGATGAAAACAATCTAAACATCTCAGGATCATAAACTGAAATAGAAAAAAAAATTAATAAAATGATTTGATTTTGTTCCATACATCTCAGGATCGCCCTAAACAAATGCTTTTTTAGCTATTTCGCCTGCCTGGTTTACTAATGTGTGATGAGAGACTGGAACATTCTTCTTCTTCTATTCTTTAATTGATACATTGCTAATTTATGACCTTAAAAGCCGCTACGCAAAGTTTGGTGAGTACGAACGAAATCATCCTGTATTTATCCCTTTTTCCTACCAACGTCGAATATGCCTTTAGCTCTCAAAGAATAGGTAAAACCAAATAACGTCATGAATACCCGTTGAGATAACGGTACCCAACTCAACCTGCGTCAGGAATCAGTGATGGTTCACTGGAGTTTGCGAGGGACTCGATAGGGTCACATGTTCAGGGTTACTGTGTCTAAAGAGATAGTTTTTTGTAGAATATTTAGTTTTCCATTGCAATTTTTTTTTTCACCTCAGCAGCTGGAATGAGCGTACTTTTGCTGCTTAAAATCAGTGAGCAAGTAACTAATGTCATGGATACCCGTAGAGATAACGGTACCCAGCTCAACCCGCGCCGCGTCAGGAATCAGTGATGGTTCACTGGAGTTTTGCGAAGGACTAGAAGGACTCGATAGGGTCACATGTTCAGTGTTACTGTGTCTGAGGGGAAAATTTTATGTAGGTGTAGTTTTTCATACATTTTTTATCGCTGATTATTTTTTTCAACACTTTGAAGGAATTAATGGGAGATGAAAACCTTTCCTCGGATAGTGGTGGATGGGCTGTGTGAAAGATGATTTTATGAAATGAAAGCAAGTAAATAATGATGACGGGCGATAGTTAGGTATGGAAGAGGACATGCTGCGCTGCGATCATGATGATTCTCAATTTAATTAGACTTAAGCAAATACACTCGGTTGCGTAGTTTTATCATGGAATCCGGCTAAAGTCTAAGAAAAAAACTTACCTCAAAACGAAAAATGAAAAAGGTACGGTGACCAAGATGGCGTTAAACCTTTAATATTTGACATTTTAACACATCAGGCTAGGAATATGGGCCAAATTGTCAAAACTGAGGTTCAAAAGTTTTAAGTCTGTGTCGAGAGATGGCAGTCTATGCACTGTGATTAGACATTTTACTTTGACAGTAACTCTCTACAAATACATTATAAATAACTCCATCTAGACCGATAAAGTCTAAGAAAAAAACGTACCTCAAAACCATAATGAAAAAGGTACGGTGGCCAAGATGGCGTTACACCTTTGGGGAACGCTCGGATAGATGGCGCTAATAAAAATATTTGACATTTTAACACATCGGAATATAGGCTAAATTGTCAAAACTGAGGTTCAAACGTTTTAAGCTTGTGTCGAGAGATGGCAGTCTATGCACTGTGATTACACATTTTACTTTGACAGTAACTCTCTATGATACTCAATCCTCTTTGCCGATGGCAAATAGGCTATCGTCACCAGGGTGCGTATACGAATGGCACAAACGCTCACGAAACGAAACGCTAGTAGATATCTATCTCTATCGCTCTTGCGTATTGGCGCGACAGAGCCAGACTAGCTTTCGCGGCGTTTTGGTTTCGTTTCGCGTCGGAGAAATCTCATTCGGCTACGGGGCCAGGGGGGTTACCATGAAATGCTAAAGCCATTCACTTTAGGTTGAGAGAAAGGGACGAAGCTACAGCAGTTCCATAGCTCCGTCCCTCTCTCTCAACCTAAACTGAACGGCTTTAGCACTTCATGGTAGCCCCCCTGATCTTATTTCACCAGCTTAATTGACTGCAGTGATATGCGTGATAGCGTTGGTCTACGTTTTCACTCAGACAATTTGCTTTTGTATGTCCGGATGGTCGATATTCTCAACCGATTCATGTAAAATTTTGTAACCCTATTCTACGAATCAATAAGCGCTCGTAGCCTAGCGGTAAGAGCATGCGACTTCCAATCCGGAAGTCGCGGGTTCGAACCCCGGCTCGCACCAATGAGTTTTTTCGGAACTTATGTGCGAAATGTCATTTGATATTTGCCAGTCGCTTTTTGGTGAAGGAAAACATTGTGAGGAAACCGGTCTAATCCCAATAAAGCCTAGTTACCCTTCGTGTTGGAAGGTCAGATGGCAGTCGCTTTGGTAAAACTAGTGCCTACTCCAAATCTTGGGATTAGTTGTCAAAGCGGACCCCAGGCTCCCATGAGCCGTGGCAATATGCCGGGATAACTCAAGGAGGATGATGATGGTGATTCTACGAATCAAAAAGTTTCATAATCTGATATCCTTGTCAGTGTATCAAAATACACTCTCTACACGTCTGCAGATTCTCTCAGGATACTTTCTGTAAAAATAAAGACGCTACTTATTTCCTAAGCCATTATTTGAGAACATTTCTTCTTTATCGAGGAAATAAAATGCGATTTAAGCCGTTAAAGGCGTAAGGCTCAATCATCCGTGGCGTTGTTCCTATTTGGCAGAGCCTATTCGACACCAGGCCCCGTAGCCGAATGGCATTTCTCCGACGCCAAACGAAAGCGATACGCCTCTGGCTCTGTCGCGCCAATACGCAAGCGCGATAGAGATAGATATCTATATATAGTCCTCCATGTCGTATCCGACAACGATAGAGATAGAGATAGATATCTACTAGCGCTTCGTTTCGTGAGCGTTTCGTGAGCGATTGTGCCATTCGGCTAGCCACCGCCCCGTAGCCGAATGGCATTTCTCCGACGCCAAACGAAAGCGATACGCCGCTGGCTCTGTCGCGCCAATACGCAAGCGCGATAGAGATAGATATCTACTAGCGCTTCGTTTCGTGAGCGTTTCGTGAGCGATTGTGCCATTCGGCTAGCCACCCTGGCCCCGTAGCCGAATGGCATTTCTCCGACGCCAAACGAAAGCGATACGCCGCTGGCTCTGTCGCGCCAATACGCAAGCGCGATAGAGATAGATATCTACTAGCGCTTCGTTTCGTGAGCGTTTCGTGAGCGATTGTGCCATTCGGCTAGCCACCCTGTTCTCGTATTAGCATAGCTTAAATATAAGAAGATCATACCATCCTGTAATATATATTAAAATGCGACCGCCTAAGAATGCGCCACACATAGATGGCGCTATCATACCTTTGTTCTAATTTTTATACATATTCATAATTTTATCAAATCGTTTTAATTTTTATACTGAGAATTGTTTAATGTTATAAAGTGAATTTTATGAATACCTTTTTGAGATGAATATTCCTACATACCTATTTGGTTTATTTTAGTTTAAGATTCTATTGATGCTGTGTATCCACTACTGCATGGATTTGTCCCTATTTGAAATAAAGCTTTGAGTATTGAGTATTGAATTACGAAGTGCATGCAGTACTTACATTGAATATGCAGATTTTGGAAAATCAATTTCGCAGTCAATTTAAATAACTATGATTAGCTGATTTAACCCTTAATTTGGCAGAGACTCTGGTGACATAAATTTTCCGATTTTACTTAATATATTGAATAACAGGTGTTTTTAAAGCGTCCGAAAAATATTTAAAAAAATCTAGATTTATTAGTTTTGGAAAAAAAATATGTCCGCCACAGCGGACTCTGCCAAATATTGGGAAAAATTAATATGTCCGCTGAGGCGGACACTGCCAAATATACGGTCATTTAAAATAAACCAGTATTTCTTAACATATATTTATTTTAAAAATTAACAAATATAATAATTTTGTATGAAAATCAAACTGACACATATTAATAGTCAAATATCATTATTTTAACTTTTTTCCGACTTTTTGGCCAGGTTGCACAGGCCGTGATCACGACAGACTGATGTGACAGTGATGTCCCAGCAAAATGTCGTCGAAGATGTAAACAACACAAAACTACCCGAAATTAATTATATCAATGTTCGGGGCAGACAAAGAAATTATAAATTTTGATCTACCCGGTTTTCTTTAATGTTTATTGCCCCTCGCGCGACATGTAACATTCACAATATCCGCGCACTACGTATACTTAAAAGTGCCAAAATTTTAACTGCTTGGTCCAGCACCACACGCTGTTGGATTAAATAAAAAATCTAAGCATAAAAGCAGGCCACCAAAACAAGAAAATCAAAATAATAAACAAAACAATATAATAATTTGTTACAACACGTGTCACCGCAACATTGGCATAGTCCGCCACGGCGGACAAATCGTATTTAGTATATATTTGGCACTGTCCGCTGCGGCGGACAACTTGTTTAGATGATGATTATGAGTATTAGAAATTGAGAAATAAATTGAAAACATAACCACTTGCAACTATTATGTAATATATTTTATTATTTATACAACAGAAATACCCTGTTTTACAAAAACCAAAAGAAAAACGCATAAATATTTTGCTAAAAACAGTTGACTTCTGATGCGGTGCCATCTTGACGAGTAACTGTCAAACGAGTGTTGACAGTGGTCAAATAGTATTTTTATACAAAGCATGTATCATAAAAGAGTCTCTTTCCATATGTTAAATTAAATAAAATTCTACCTAAAAAGCGAAATATTTTTTTTTATCACCTGTCCGTCCCACCGGACTTTGCCAAATTAAGGGTTAAGCAAATGATTACTACTGGACCGGATCATATTATTATCGGTTAAATGCCCGGTGGTGTTAACACACTGTATTATTTACTATTTTTGTTGAGACTATTATTTATTTATTTAATCTTTATTGCACAAAGAAAATACAATTGTACACAAGGTGGACTTAATGCTATAAGGCATTCTCTACCTGTATAAAACGCTTACTTAGGTCATTACTCAATTTCCCGAGAGATGTCACTTTTGCTATTTACAACTAGCTAACGGTATTGTAGTGTATAGGTGTCTCGAGTACATATGGCAGTCGGTGTCCGAGTGTGATGGAGCACGGACGTGCGGTGTGTATTGGCGAGCCAACCCGATGTATATAGTGTAATAGCGTGACATTACAAGTGGCGACGAGGATAAAAGCAAGTACTTACCACGTGAATCTAGTATTCGGAAAAGATGGGATAGAAACATAAGTAACATAACCTATAAAATCGAGTAACGATGCGCCATGATGCACCGTTATCTTTTTGTAAACAGGTTTGGTTACCTGCCGTTTTAAATTACTGGCATTCTTAGTAGTTTCGGAACGTAATGAAGCTAAATGAAAGTGTTCATTAAATACTACAAAGCGAAATGATTATAACGGCAGTTTTTCAAGAATTAAGTCAAAACCAAATAAAAATAAATGAAATGTTATTTCTTTCAACCGTGCTAATATAAACCTTAAGCAGGTAACCGAACGATGCAATTAATAAAATGTTTGAGGCAATTGACAACATACGGCCAGCCTTCCTAGATTGTCATGCCTATACATACAGGTGTCGGTGTGTGGCTCCTACCTACCTAGTAAACGGTTTGGTTACCTACCTAGATTGCCAAATGTTTTTAGGTACCAAAATGTTATTTGAGTTTATATGTAGTGGGTTTATAAAATTGATTTATTATTTACATAAATCACAGCCCGGAATCATTACAAAATTTCCGTCCAACCAAAAGAAATGATATTTATTTTTAATTAGTGAAGTTACCATCTACCTGTTGGTTGGTTTAATACACAAAATTATGTGATGTTGCTAAATTTATGAATGGTTAAGCTATTTACCTAAATAAGGCATTTACTTGAATGATAAAATGTTGTACAACCATCACACTTAAATGTCCTATGGTAGCATTAGTCGATGTTTGAGAGTAAGGTGAAAACCAAAACAAACTAGATAAATACTTACCTAAGTATACTTCCTTACAGTCGGGAAAGTAACACTTATTTAGAGATAGATTATCACTTGAACGTGAATCTTTTGAATTGATTGAACATGCCATAAAATCGTGACTAATACTCTTGTCGCGGATTGACTTACGTAAACATTCCTAACGCCGATTTCGAGCAGTTTTATCTGAGTATTTAATTACTTAAAAAACCAGAAAACTAGATGGGTTCACATTAAGTGCTAAATATACCTACTTATAATAAATAAAGAAATATACACCCTGTTGTTATTGGATTATTGAAGCACTTATGATAAGCAGTTTCCATTTAAGTATTAAATTACTTTGTCAGTAAAGTCGGCAGAAAAAAAGAGGCATTAAACGGATATGCAACTCTGTACATTCAATTGTATCGAACATTTAATTGGCACCTAAGTACTATGAAATTTTATGCCATTTGTGGCTGAAAATAAGGCATTAAATTGCGAATTTGGAAACAGCACATGGAGGTGCACTCTGTACATTCAATTGTATTGTTTAGTATCGACCATTTAAATGGCATCTAAATACTATGAAATTTTATGCCATTCGTGGCTGAAAATAAGGCATTAAATTGCGAATTTGGAAACAGCAGATTACAGAATCTGGACATTTAATTGTCATGTGTGTGAATTGGATAACAGAAATTCTGGTTATTAAGCTAGTTAATACAGCAGATTACCGAATCTGGACATTAAATTGTCATGGAAAAAAAACCTACTGGTAACAGAATAACAATGACCTGACCTGTACAGTGTGCACGGCTCATTCAAAGCAGATAAAATGTATCTGGTCATTAATTTGACATGACTTTAGCCTTACGAGGATAAATATAGATATATGTGGAACCAGCAGATTACTGAATCTGGACATTTAATTGTCATGTAAAATAAATGAAAAAAAAACATACTTACCTTGGTTAAGGCAGATATATTTATCTGGTCATTAAATTGTTGTAAACATAGTTAAACAGCAATTTAAAAAAATAAAAAAAAAAAAACTGAACATTGAATTGTTGCAAATATGAGCTTAATGATAATAAACCTAAACACGAAGTAAATTACGGTTATACTGGTTGAACGTGCGCTTAAATGACGCTTAGATCAGATGATAAATGCTATCTGAGCCTTCAATTGTCATAATAGTAGATTGACGTCGGTCAATAAATATCATTAAATTGAAACCGAAATAAATTACACATATGAAAGAAAAAAATACCAAGGCATCCAGTGCCTGAGAGTCTGAGACAACTACCCCAGTAAAACACTCAAGTACAATGACTGAGTACTTTGAGATAGCATAAGTTGAAATATTTTCAATATAATATATGTTGACTTGTGTTAGTTAGAATCATTAAATTGATTGGGTACAGGTTGCCCCAAGAAAGTCCAGTATGGCTTCTTAATTGTCGTTGGAGGCATTTGACAGCGAAGGTGATCCTACATCAGTAGGAGTTCGGTGGGAGCGCTGGAAAAGAGCACTCTTTATATACCTAGATGCCGCTAACGTCAATCAGAGTGAAAAGAGTGAA
Source organism: Leguminivora glycinivorella (assembly GCF_023078275.1). Taxonomy (NCBI): domain Eukaryota; kingdom Metazoa; phylum Arthropoda; class Insecta; order Lepidoptera; family Tortricidae; genus Leguminivora; species Leguminivora glycinivorella. The sequence goes on from NC_062990.1 coordinate 11,093,503, forward strand.
AAAAATAAATAAATAAAGACAGTTCATTGGTTTGACATTGCATTGTATATAAAAAAAAAAAACACGTAGTGGTGCAGCTGAATTGAATAAAATTAAGCGAACGCTTGATACATTTCAACAACGCGGAAAAAAAAGAAGTTGCTAACTCTGCTTACCGTCAACAAGGCTTTGTCAGTATGGGTGACCTCAAGAGAAAGACATGCCTATTTAAGTTGATCTATGATAGATTTTCAAAGACAATCTACGTCAGTTGAAAATCATTACAAAAATATATTGGTACTGAAGGTACTCGTTATCAGTTAGGGTAATAGGTACATACTGCAGAGATTCATGTAGGTGAATCTCATACAAGTCAGGTGTCCAGTTAAAACAAATAAACTAATGGATCTGTGAGCCTCTATTGAACTAATATAGAAAAAAAAATAAGAAATAAAAATGCTGAACTTGTTTGCGTAATTTCACGGGAGGATATTGAAATGTGGTCTCTCTTTCGTGAATACATATTAAATTTGTATAAGATTTTCCAAGCGAACTAGTAACCTAAGTTTGTAAATTTATAAAATAAATCTCACTAGTGACCTTATTTCGTCTGGTCAAGAAAATGAACAAAAGGACAACAATCAGCGGCTGAATCAGCTTTGTCTGTAGTGATTGTAAAATGTTAAATAATCACAGATTTCAATGCTTCACGTCAATTATCTAGGTACCTAACTACCTACAATGCACATTATTTAGAGGTTAGGGAACATGATTCTATATATAAATGGATTGATAGACGGATGTGAAGTTAAGGGTACAACTGAGAGAAATTTGCCTTGTGAATCTAACAAACTCGTCTTGTTGCGTGTTTATCTGTTTGAAACAATAGTATTTTAGTAAAGGGAATAAATCACAATATTGATGATACAAGTCGAATTTGTACGAACCAAACAACAAGGTCAAACTTGTTAAAATATATTTTATTGAATCAGCTAAACATATGTTTAAAACAATATGTGACATGTGCTTTTACAAAATCGACTTGTTGGTTTAAATAAAACATTGGTTCAAAAAAAAAAAAAACAATAAAAATTCCTCCCACGAACGCTCCGGCTGTGGAATGAGCTATGTCAAGGTATTCCCGATGAACTACAGTGTGGGGTTCTAAAAAAAAGGGAGTGTACAAGATAAGATAAGATAAGATAAGATAAAATATCGTTTATTCAAGTAGGATTTTACAACCTCTTTCGAATCGTTTCTAGTGGGTCGGCGACGCGCATGTGACACCCCTTGAGTTGCAGGTGTCCATGGGTTGCGGTGGCCGCTTTCAATTAGGAGGCCCTATGACTGTTTGCCACCGACGTGATATATATAAAAAAAAAAATATTGTGGAAGGTAGTTACACTTAACAACATCAAACTTGTAGTTGGAATGAAAGAACACGTAGGCGCAATTTAAAAAAAAAATTGAAATGTTGAAAGAACATGAAATCTAGTTATTTTTCTCTCCGTGTGACACATAAATAAACGCTGAGTCTGTCAAATCGTGGTACCTTGGGAGAAACACTGTGCTTACCTACTAAACTACCTCGTAGTTCGGTGAGCTGTATAAGTATACTGTTACTCCTGTTACTCTGGTCAATTTCAGTATGACTTAATGCCTTGTAAATGGGCATGCTGATTTGTTCGGTTAACAGCGCAAAGAAAGTAAATCAAGGAGATAATATTTGGGTAATAATTTAGATGATATTTTATCAAAGGAATGGATTGCACTCCCACCATAGATGTTCCCAGAAAAATACGACCTCGGTCTCTTTAAGATAAAAGTGAATATGCTATATTACTGAATCGGTGAGCTCCATCTTCGACTATGTCTTCACCTTCCATCAGGTGTGACTATGGTCAATCGCCAATCAGCAAAAAAAAAAAAAAAAAAAAAAAAAAAAAAAAAAAAGTTTTGTAATTTCTTTAATAATCATATTATAAAATAGCCTAGCCTAAGAGTTAAGATCTTAAGATAGATAAAGAGATAATAATAATAAAAAAAAAGATGTTGATAAAATACTTTAAAAGAAAAGTGTTATCTAAAATATATACATACTGTGTAGATATAAATCGGATGTTAGTATAATTGGGTCAATTGGGTAACCACTTCTTAAATAGTATATGAACAGCTATCTATTTTAGAAAATTAATCGTTGATTACTTTGTGTGGTACAAAGTATCTACGAGAAAGAAGCTGATCATGATGAAACAAAATCAATAAAACGATAAAGTGGATACGTGACCCTGAATAGGATTTTAATGCATATTCTATATAGTATCTCTATGTATTACAATGCAATGAATCACGAGCCCTTTCGATCCAGAAAAAAAAACAGTAGACAGTAAAAGTTTTAATAACTATGCACTGCAATTTATAATTAAATTTATGAGTAGATCTAACTAAACATTATAATATCCGTAAGTATTATGAATTGCATTAGATGAAATGAAAAATGAAATAAAATGAAATAAATGTTTATTCAAAAACTAAACCTACAACTAAATTTATCTTCTGCCAAACCAGAGTATGGTTTGTCGGCAGACGAGGCTCCAGATACATTAGGTTCCATAACTAAATACTTATATGTACTATTTACTAGTTACTAGCAATAATAGGTGCATAATATAATGAAGTATAGGGCCGATACAATCAGTTATCAATGTTATCATCAATAATTACCTAATATACATTAGACGCCTGACAAGCGACCTATAAAAATAATAATAATAATAATGTAAATCATGAAAAGGTATGAAATTAGTGAAATATTATTGTACGAGCCGTACACCTTAGATGATATGATTCTTGATGGTTGATGGTAGTCTTGATAGAAATAGAAACACTGATTTTTGATACACTTATAAATTTATTGATAACCAAGGTATACTGAGTACTAGCTAGGAGCACGTATAAACATAAACTAATGCATAAATCGATGTATAGCGTAATCGCAAATACAGCGATCAATCAATCAATCAATCATTATTTATTTGCAATAAAACATAACTAAATGCATGCAAATGCAATCAAGCAATGCAAAGCAATTCTAATCAAGTCATAATTATATTAATTTTAATGCTGACGCGAGAAATGTGCGATGCTTGCATTGTACAATTATATTGTATGCTATTGAAGAAAGAAAAAAAAAAAACAATCATATATGTATATAAAAAAAAAAAGTACTAATCTAGTTTTCAAAACAGTCTGAATTGAAAAAGGTAACAGATTTAAAGAAGAAGGAGTGAGACTGACATCTAGGAATTGTAGTTAATAAAACACACAAGTATGTTTGAGTATACACTGCAGGTGGTGGTGCAGCGTCCGCTCTGAGTCAACCCTCAGACCGGAATGTCCTAAACATATGATTAAAGATAGAAAATTAATCCCTAATTATAACTACTTCACATACAGTACTAAGTGGTAAAGACGGAGATGATCAAGTTAGGAATGACGAAAGTGGGCAGACAATTAGAAGAAACGTAGTTCATTAAAAAGAAAAAAAAAGATACACGGCACAGCATGGCAAGTATTTGAATTAAAACTAAATTGACCTATTATTTAAATATTTATATAAAAAAAAAATTAAAACAAGAAAGGGATGTAGTGTATAGGTGTCTCGAGTACATATGGCAGTCGGTGTCCGAGTGTGATGGAGCACGGACGTGCGGTGTGTATTGGCGAGCCAACCCGATGTATATAGTGTAATAGCGTGACATTACAGGTATGTTATCGTACTTTATAAGAGATTTTAGTTATTTTTGTATCGTTGAGAGAAGACAAGAAGACCTGTGTGGTATTCAGTTCAGCCGATTAAACGTACTTCTGTTTATTATTAAACTGAGCGTTTGATGTTCCCATTCGAGACCAGAGTTCCAAGTTAAACACTACCTGTCAACCTTCGGGCAAAACTGAGAAATTGTAGGCGGTGTAACATTAAACTATATTAAGAACAAAGTAGTTATTTAAGTTAATTGCACAATATTACTCTGTATACTGTATTGGATTTCTACATGTGCTCTGCAATGTACAGTATTATATTGTAGGTAGGTTTTATTTCTAACCAACCAAATAGCGTCGCCACCGAATGGGCACAATACTCATTCACTCAAAAACAAAAAGTCATCCCAGTAATGCCGCTCGTATGAAGATACTGTACGCCTTTACAAAGTGAAAAATATACTGCCAACTCACAATAGCGTGTGTCATCCTTAACTTTGCCGGTCAAATGTCAACTGTATGTGGTTTATCTTATAGAATGTTTTAAGTTTCCTAGTAGGTTTTGAAATACGATGTGGCTAAAGTAAGTTGAAATGGAGGTTTGTTAAGAGTACTTTTATTTTATGAGGTTGAGTGTTGATGTATATGTTTCGTTTTAAAAGGTTCTGTGTTTTGAGGCAAGCTCTTTTAATAGCCGCCTTTACACAGTCGCTCTATCGCGCGTTCCTGGAGCGTACAGGATATCGCGCGCAATTGCGTATTGTTAGTTTTTTCCGCTTCACGCACGCGAAGTTTTTGAAAACGGAAAGAGCGTGCGTGTAAAGGCTAATCGTCCGCGATAGACTGCGTGAATCTGACGCGTGTGCAATCCACACAGTTTTAGTGAAGTACACTGTATTTGTTTATAGTATAGACCTCTTGCGTTTTAACTTTGAGTAGCAATGTGACTAGTGTGAGGTACGAGATTTTTTCAATTGTGACGTATGCGAGAGGTTCGCAACCTGTCACTGCAATGTCCCAATTTCGTTTTTTTTTTCAATCCCTTCATTGGTAAGAAAATCTTGAGCATGAGCAGTTTCATGTGCTCTGCCTACTCCTTATGATAAAACAGGCGTGAGTACCTATATGTATCTATTTTATGTCCCAAATATTTTACATTTTACTACAAGTTTTTCGCAAAATACTTATGATCCAATCAAACATAGGGCAAAAATGACTTGTTGGATACGGAACCCTAAAAATGTGTTATCATATAGATAGCTACATGTACACGATTCATTGTATAGGGATTATTAAATTTGTGCCAGGACGAGCGTAAAAAACATTGCTTTCAATAAAAACGGACAGGAAAATGTATCAATAATTTACAAAATATCTTTGTAAATCTTCAAAAAGGCGGTTTCGACATGATGTTGATGTTTCAATTTTACTTGCGATTTTTGTGTACGAGTAATGTATTTTTCATCACATTTGCTGTTTAAAGGTCTCATTGCGTCCATGTATCAGTATACGCAACGTGTTCCCTTGGGAATAAAATAGTACATTATTAATTATTCAGTAATAATTAATAATGTACTATTTTATTCCCAAGGGAATAATGGATTTAGTTTTAAAAATTAATACAATCCGTACAATACTTCAGGCAAAGGATGTTTCAATCAGCCAAGGATTTTTTGCACTACTAAAATTTGACTATTAAGCTATAAAAAAATATTAGGTATACGATATGAAAAGTGCATTTTATTTGTGCTTTATAATTATTTCAGTGTGTTTTACATTTATTTTGTAAATTTCACGTAGATAAATCGTTATAATTTGCAATCTAGCAGGAAATTGTGACGGCATCTCGATTTGTGCTTGACCGCGTTGCCATAGCAATCCTTCGCTGTGATGAATGCTCTCGTCATAAACAAGTCACTTTGCACCCTTGTGACACAAAGCACTATTTGTAATGAGCTTCCAATCTCGACGAAAAATCATCATCATCGTTCACTTGCCTTTTCTCATTATTAGGGGTCGCGCAACAATACAATACAAAGCATTTATTCATGGTAAACACACATAAAAAAAAAATACAAACAAATGGTTATAAAAAAATACAGTATAAATGTTGTTTACCACGAAATGGGGAGCCTCAGCATATTGCTAACCATAAGGTCAGCGCTGATCTTCCGTCGAGACCATTTGTGGGCCACGGACGCAAACGTGCAGCACGGCCTTAACACATCTTCTTCTTCCATTCCTCTCTGTCAGCCGTCATTTCTATAATATAAATTCTTTTCACTATCATATGATTAGTAGGAGCACGAGAGATTTTAATGAAATACCATGTCCATATCATAGAATTTACAGCACAAAACTGATTCACATCATAGTAATACATTCCGCCTATTATTTCGAGCAAACCACCGGACTAGACCGATGAATCTCCAACAACGCCAGCACTCCCCATTTCCCCTGCAGAACGATTGACAGCCTCCAATCATCACACATTCCATCCATCTTTTCATAATTATCATATCAGCCCCTTGTCACGGTCCTATTACGAGTAGCTATATTCTGTCAAACAAGTTTGTCAGTAAATAAGAACTAAGAAAACTATAGGTAACCTTTTCTCCACCCTAAAGAAAAGCATGCATATAGTTTTCTTTGTACTTATTTACTGACAGACTTGGTTGACAGAGTATAGTCTTATCCAGTTGTGACCCACTATTTTCCGGATGTCGACGAAAAATGGTCCTGTCTTCCTCGTATATACTTTACCCAACCACCATGAAGTATTATCGATAGGAAACGGTTGAACCCCTCGATCGAATGAGAATTTGAGATAAGCCCCCAATACACGGGTCTGTGTAACAGATACGTTATAAAATGGGTCGTGTAGAAGGTTTTATTTGTTTTTTCTACTCCCGTACTGTTATTCGTGAGTTACAAGGTCGTGCATAGAACGTTAAAACCCTACATAAAAGATGTCAGGACAAGTCTATCTAGTCTATACCCTGAAAACATTTAGTAGCAGTCGCACGATATAGCTGTTTTACAGTTCAGTAAATACATTGCTACCAACTTAACAAACCAATTCGCAGAGTCGAGACTCCTTCGTTTTCTGCTGCGTTCATTGGCGACGCGTCGAATCGCATTCAAATGTATAGAACTCGATTCAACTCGGCTCGATTCGTCTTAGTGGCCAGGCTTCAAAGAACCATACCATAGACCACTAGACAGTTTTATTTTCATGTTTGCACTCAAACTGCATATTCAAAATGGTAGGCGGTCCACCTAGATAACTAAGATGACTGAAAGTAGGTATTTGTTGAATTTATAATTTTCTTTCAAAATAAGTGCTTGGTCGTAGAAAAAGTATTGTATGCAACGGTGTTTAACTGAGTCAAAAAATGCTCGTGGCGTCTTTATTAACAATTTTCGGCTTCGCCTCAAATTGTTACCCACGCCACTCACCTTTTTAGGGTTCCGTACCTCAAAGAGGAAAAACGGAACCCTTATAGGATCACTCGCGTGTCTGTCTGTCCCTCTGTCACAGCCGATTTCTCCGAAACTACTAGACCGATTTACTTGAAATTTGGCACACGTATGTAAACAAGTGGCCCAAAGACGGACATGTAATATAATTAAATGAAATTAAACGAAATTTAATCATAGGGGCCACTTTTGGGGGTAAAATTGACAATTAAAAATCAAAGTTATTAGAACTATATTGTGTTACATATCAAATGAAAGAGCATTTTATAAGCATCTCAAATATATTTTTTTTATAGTTTTTATTTTGGTAATTTAGAAGTAATTTAAGAAAATAAGCAAAAAATTACCATTCCCCCCTTATCTCCGAAACTACTTAGCGGAAAATTTTCAAAAAAATACACGAGATAGCCCTCTACCTGTAGATTACAGGAAAACCTATTAGAAATCTACAGTCAAGCGTAAGTCGGACTTAAGAGAAAAAAACTCAAATTGAGATTTTTCACTCACTGCCGCTGCAAGTACTTACTAAATGTTTTGAAATTTTGTGAGCGCCATGGACAGGTAGAAAGAAATTCATTTCTGTTTAGAAATTGTTAAAAATTTTAAGCATTTGCCAAAATGACTTAAGTTCCTACTAAAAAAGAGGCGCTTACGACTGTTTAGAACTGCACTGACCATAATATTGCCCTAATAGGTCCAAAAAATGGTGTATATATACGAAAACAAAAAAATTGTGCCACCGACAACCAAAATCTGAAGTCTATTTGCTCTATCTCTTATAGTTTCCAAAATATACGCAAAATCTTTAAAGTACAAATCTAGTGTAGTCAGCCACTCATGACCTTTTTGTATGGAAATGTCGAAATCCGACTCGCACTTTACCGATTTTCATAGAAAGTTGTGTTTTATTATAGTTTTGAAGGAGGTTTCTTGTTTTTAACCACCAACGCAAAAATATTATAATAATAATAGGTTTGACGCTTGACATGTCTGTCTGGCACAGGGACCGGAAAACCCCTTTTTAGGCTTAACTTCATCAATTTGCTTACCCAATCAATTTTCTTACTAAATAAAACGGTAAGCTTTTTTAAAGGTAACCTTTTAAAACGGTAAGCTTATTGAATCTGTTACTATGAGGTTACCATAACTACTAACTAAGTTAACTCCGAAACCCTATCGCGATAGGGTTTTTAAAACCTGTTTTCATTGAGTTATGGTAAGCTTTATCCGTTCCTTGTTGTCTTTCTACATTTAAACTGGTTTGCTATAGATAGAGCTTGTCTCAGACGCATGCACTCGAATTTGCGTAGTTATTACCATTTGACATGTACGTCATTTAGTTTCTGTATTTGATAGTACAATTATTGACCTACTCGTACTCATCAGTAAGGGAATAAAATGAAGTAGGTTTTTACAGCAAGCAAGGTTTTGTACCTATTTTTAGGGTTCCGTAGTCAACTAGGAACCCTTATAGTTTCGCCATGTCTGTCTGTCTGTCCGTCCGTCCGTCCGTCCGTCCGTCTGTCCGTCCGTCCGTCCGTCCGTCCGTCCGTCCGTCCGTCCGTCCGCGGATAATCTCAGTAACCGTTAGCACTAGACAGCTGAAATTTGGTACCAATATGTATATTAATCACGCCAACAAAGTTCAAAAATAAAAAATGGAAAAAAATGTTTTATTGGGGTACCCCCCCTACATGTAAAGTGGGGGCTGAATTTTTTTTTATTCCAACCCCAACGTATGATATATTTTTGGATAGGTATTTAAAAATGAATAAGGGTTTACTAAGATCGTTTTTTGATAATATTAATATTTTTGGAAATAATCGCTCCTAAAGGAAAAAAAAATGCGTCCCCCCCCTCTAACTTTTGAACCATATGTTTAAAAAATATGAAAAAAATCACAAATGTAGAACTTTATAAAGACTTTCTAGGAAAATTGTTTTGAACTTGATAGGTTCAGTAGTTTTTGAGAAAAATACGAAAAACTACGGAACCCTACACTGAGCGTGGCCCGACACGCTCTTGGCCGGTTTTTTTGACCTCTTTTAACCACCAGTTGCATAAAATACTATTATTTGTTTGACGACCGGTCTGGCCTAGCGCGTACTGACCCTGCCTGCTACTCCGCGGTCCCGGGTTCGAATCCCGGTAAGGGCATTTATTTGTGTGATGAGCACAGATATTTGTTCCTGAGTCATGGATATTTTCTATGTATATAAGTATTTGTATAATATATATAGCGTTGTCATAGTATCTGCAACACAAGCAATCTTGAGCTTACCGTGGGACTCAGTCAATCTGTGTAAGAATGTCCTACAATATTTTTTTTTTATTAGCCTACTGTAGTGTCCCTCTGCTGGGCAAAGGCCTCCCCTCGCTTCTTCCACTCAACCCTGTCATGTGCGTAATTTTGCCAGCTTGGATAAAATCCGTTCAAGCCTATAATATTTATTTATTTATTTTTATTTGTTAAGGGATGCAACAATATAATTTATATTTAGTGAGTCTGAGTGAGAAATAATGGGACCAGCCGGCCTAGCATATGACAATCTTTGACGCCAATTGAAACACAGTCTGGTTCTGTCACGCCAATAAGGAGGAATGATAGATGTAGATTATGATACTAGCCCCGATGCAGAAGAGTTCGTCTAGTAATACAGAAATATGTTGTTTATTCTTGTAATAAAACCAGCACGTCTGTTCTTACGCCATTTATTTGCGAACAACCTTAGTACCCACATCTCATATTTCTCCAACTTAAGTCTACCTACATTACACTCCTCTACGCTAAATTTATGCACAAATATTTTAAGGAACCCTCTAACCGCCATCTATTGAGCTAAGTGAGAACGAACGCCATTTTAGGACGTTCCTGACTAATTATACCTACCATAACATTGTAACGGCGAAAAATAGGATTTATATCACAAGGTCCTGAAGCAGTAGGTGGTTAAAGGGTTTAACAGGTTTTACACTCTAAATCTTATAATTAGGTTTATTAATCCGACATTGACGGATTGGGCGAGCCCGGGCGGGTGTAGAAGCGTGAGGCGAACCAAGGCGCCACTCCGGTGAGGCCGGAGAGGCGCTGCCAGAGCTGGCGGTGTGCGCCTCTTCCGTGCCGCGCGACTCGTCCGCGGAGGCCGCCGACATCTCCGCCTGGACCCTCTCCGGTGTTGCCGGTGTCTCCACCACTACTGAGCGATGCCCTTGAGAATTCGCGCCCAGTGTGACGGATGGTTCTATCGCTGCCGTGGTAGCTGCGATAGATAACCTACCATCAACTGACCGTTTCCGTAATTGATCGATATGCCTGTGTACAGTTTCACCATCATCACCTAATACTTTATAATTACTCGGTCCTAAAACATCGACTATTCGACCCGAATACCATTTTTCCCCCTTCAGGTACTTCCTATACCAGACCTCGTCCTCCATGTCCACCCTCCTACTCACTCCTCCCGCCGCCTCCTGCTGCCGCTGCTGCGCGTGCCGCACGCGACCCTCCCTGTCCGGTTTAATTGCGTCTAAGCGCGTGCGTAAGCGCCTACCTAAAAGGAGCGTAGCCGGGGATTCGCCAGTAGTAGAGTGTTCCACATTCCGGTAATGTATAAGGAAAGCCCATAATGCCCTCTCTACATTTTGGTTTTCTTGCAAAGCTTTACGGATAACGCGTTTCAAGGTCCTAACCGAGTTTTCCGCTAATCCGTTTGACGCTGGATGATAAGGAGCTGTAAATATATGTTCTATACCGCAATACTTTGTAAAATCCTCGAGTTCCTTTGAAGTAAATTGCTTGCCGTTATCACTAACTATTTGTTTAGGTATACCAAACCTGCTGAATAATTCGCACAGCCGATCTATTAACCCTCCCGCTGTTGTAGTAGTGACGTTAAAAACTTCTATCCATTTAGACATCGCATCCACTACGACTAAATAAGTTTTACCCCCTATAGGGCCCATGTAGTCCAAATGGAGGCGCGACCAGGGTCGGTGAGGCCAGGGCCACATGCGCGGCGAGTGACGCGCCGGCGCGTCCGCGTGCGCCGCGCACACCGCGCACGCGCGGCACACACGCTCCACGGCCTCGTCGATCCCTGCCCACCACACATAACTGCGGGCGAGTGCCTTCGATTTAACAATTCCCATGTGAGGCTCGTGAATCATAGTTAATATTTTATCCTTACACTTTTCCGGTACTACCAGTTTAGGGCCCCACATCACACACCCTAACTCCTCGTATAACTCGTTTTTCCTATTAAAGTATGGTTGTAAATTCGAAATCTCACATGACTCAGGCCAGCCGTCCCTAATGTAACTTAAAACCTTAGACAACAATGTGTCGCGTGCGGTTTCTCGTTTAATTTCATTATAATCCAGCAGAAGTGCTTGTTGAACAAAATGCAAATAAGTTTGTTCCGGTGCCGATAACTTATCTTGACCCTTGTTACTAACGGGTAACCTTGAAAAACCATCTGCGCCATTATTGTCCGTTCGCACATATTCTATATCAAACGAGTAGGCCGATAAAATAATCGCCCATCGCTGCATCCGATTAGCTACCATAGTCGGTATACCGGTATTAGGTCCAAAAATTGACACAAGCGGTTTATGGTCAGTACGTAAAGTGAAATGCCGTCCATATAAGTACTGGTGGAATTTATTCATACAAAATATGATAGCTAGTGCCTCGCGATGTATTTGTGAATAGTTCCGCTCAGCGTCATTAAGAGTGCGCGAAGCGTAGGCAACGGGCCGCTCGCGGCCGTCCGGGCCCGGCTGCGTCAGCACGCCGGCCACGCCGCGCGAGCTCGCGTCGCAGGTAACAAACAGCTGTTTCTTGGGATCATAATGAGCGAGTACTTCCGCACTCGCTAGTATTGTTTTAATTTCCTTAAAAGATCGCTCACAGTTAGAAGACCAAACCCATGGCTTTTCCTTTTTTAGAAGTTTGTATAGCGGAACTAACCTTTCACTCATATTCTTAATAAATTTCCCATAGAAATTAATAATACCTAAGAAGGAACGGAGCTCTGTGACATTATTTGGCCTCGGTACCCGAAGTATAGCCTCGACTTTAGCTGGATCCGTCTTTATACCGTCCTTACTTATTATGTACCCGAGATATTGGACTTCGTCGACTAAGAATACGCACTTGCTACTTTTTAACTTTAAACCGGCCTCATGTAACCTACTGAACACAGCCTCTAAGGCCTGCAAGTGTTCCTGTTTTGTTTTGCCCCCAATAATCACGTCATCTAGAAATATTTCCACATTAGGAATACCTTTCAGCAAATTACACATTATACGTTGGAATATTCCCGGACTAGACGACAACCCGTACACTAGACGGTTATACCTATACAGACCACGGTGCGTGTTTATAACGGTATATTTTCTTGACTCATCTAGCTCGATCTGGTTATAGGCTTGAGATAAGTCTATTTTAGAAAAATAACACGCTCCGCTAAGGCTCACCATCAAATCATCAATTTTAGGCAATGGATATCGATCAATTAGTAAAACAGGATTCAGTGTAGATTTATAGTCGGCGCATATTCTCAAAGACCCGTCAGCTTTATTTACCGGCACCAGCGGTGAGGCCCAGTCGGAGCAGTCCACGGCCTCGATGACGCCGTCCCGCAGCATGGCGTCCAGCTCGGCGTCGACGCGCTCGCGCAGCGCGTACGCCAGCGGCCGCGCGCGGTGGAACACCGGCGCCGCGCCCTCGCGCACGCGCAACGTTGCCTGCCCGCCCTTATACCGCCCGAGCCCGCCGCTAAACAGTTCTTTATACCTGCAAAGTAAATTGTTGATTTCATTAGACATTCCAAGGTCAACAACTTTTACATTATTACAATCACTGAACTCAGGTATTTTAATCTTTAACTCCGCCAACCACTGTCTCCCTAACAATGGAGTGGTGCCCCCATCGATAACAAACAATTCTAAATATTTTTCTCGTTTATCATAACTAACCTTCGGTTTAATTACCCCTATCGGCTTGATCTTTGTTCCATTATAACACTTAAGTGTCAACCAGCCGTTTTCGAGAGGATAGTGACTTAAAAGTTTCTTATAGATTTTGCTACTTATACATGACACTGCCGAGCCCGTATCTACTTCCATTTGTAGCAAAATATGATCGTCAATGGTAATAGGTACACTCACCGGTCCATAAGTCACTCAAACACAAATGGTGAAAGTCCTCAGCGGTCGCCTCCTCCCGGTCCGAACTTTCCATTCCCTCCGCTTGGCCATAATGAAGTCTTCCTGACGGAGCACTTCCACCGCGACCGCCCTCACTACGGCCCGGGCATACCCGTCGCAAATGCCCCCTACGACGGCACAAACTGCAGATGTACTCTCGGAATCGACAATTGGTGTAGTCGTGTGCTGTCGACCCGCAGCCTTTACAGTCCCGGCCGCCTGCTGAAGTATAAGCGGTGCCTGCGCCATGACCGCCGTTCTCCGCGACCGTGTACGATCTAGCACCGCTTCCCCGCGCCGTGCTGCCAAAGTTCCTGCCGCGCGAGCCGCCTGCGGCTCGCGGTCCGCGCGCCTGGTTCCCGCGCGCTCCTGGCGCCAAAGCATGTACCGCAGCTACCGTCTGCCCCGCGCCGCTCGCCCCGGTGCCCGGCGATGGTTCTACCGCTGCCGAGTCTCTTTCCGCTGCCTCCAAGGAAGTCGCAATCCTTATCGCGTTTGTATACGTTAGTGTATCTTCCGCAAATAAGCGCTGACGTATGATATCGCTCCGTAACCCACATACAAATTGGTCGCGAAGGTTATCATTAAGGGCCGACTCGAACTTGCACTCTCTAGCCAGTTTTTTCAATTCCGCCACGTAAGTAGCAATATTTTCGCCGGTATTTTGTCGACGTTGTCTAAACCGATATCTTTCAGCCAAAACTGATGGCGTTGGTTGTAAATGATTACGTAACAACTCTATAGCTTCTTGGTAAGTAATCGTCGACGGCTTTTTAGGGCTTGCCAGGTTCACAAGTAGTTCATACGCCCCATTTCCCATCACAGCAATCATAGTTGGCAATTTTAAATCGTCTTTTATAGAGTTCACAAGGAAAAACATCTCCAAACGATCCACATATGACGACCACGATCCGTTCGTCACATCGAACTCGCTCATTTTCCCTATCGACATTGTTTATATTGTTATTTTCACTGCCTATCACTGTAGCACACTGTTTTACGTATATTTATCAATATCACTGTGAATAAACTTTAAATCCCATCCTCGTCGCCACTGTAATAAAACCAGCACGTCTGTTCTTACGCCATTTATTTGCGAACAACCTTAGTACCCACATCTCATATTTCTCCAACTTAAGTCTACCTACATTACACTTCTAATAACGTTTACGCATGTAGGTATATCACGACCCGTTTACTTTGAATGTAAAATAAAGTTGCATGTGACTTATATTCTTAAAAAAAAAAGATCTTTAAAAAAACCGGCCAAGAGCGTGTCGGGCCACGCTCAGTGTAGGGTTCCGTAGTTTTCCGTATTTTTCTCAAAAACTAGTGAACCTATCAAGTTCAAAATAATTTTCCTAGAAAGTATTTATAAAGTTCTACTTTTGTGATTTTTTTCATATTTTTTAAACGTATGGTTCAAAAGTTAGAGGGGGGACGCACTTTTTTTTCCTTTAGGAGTGATTATTTCCGAGAATATTAATAATATCAAAAAACAATAGTAAACCCTTATTCATTTTTAGGGTTCCGTACCAAAAAGGTACAACAGGAACCCTTATGGTGCGACTCTGTCCGTCTGTCTGTCCGTCTGTCACATTCCTAAATATCTCGAGAACTACTAATGCTATCAACTTGAAATTTGGAATAGTTGTTGTTGTATATCCGGGTGCCTCAGGAGGATGGCAATTAATTAATACACAAATCACTTCTGAGAAACACACCAATATATTTTATATTAATTAATATAAAATATTACATTTCACTAGTTGTACAAAACTTGACAGAAGAGAGCATGTCAGCTAGAGAATATTCATACCGCGCAAGCGTGAACATTTAAATTAGGAAACTCAATATACTACACTCTTCCCCGCATAACAAATAAAAGTTACAAATTTAGTAATTAATGAATAAACAATGTTTAACTTTCAAACAAACAAATACTTAACTATCTTACAACTTAAATCTTGTTTTAAAAGTAAGTCTTGGGATAGAGGATTCCAGATTTCTCTTCTCCCCTACATAAGTTTTGGTGGTGATACACACACCCATAGATGTTAAAAATGCTGACAAAAATATGGCATAATATTTAGTTCTAAATTCCGAAAATAACTGCTAATTCTTCTTTATCAAAACCACAATATTTACTATAAGCAAAATAGCTGTTATATATTTCAAAAACAATAGAGATTCCATCTTAATGAATTTTATATCCAAAAACTCCAATATTTTTTTGTAAAAATTTCCATTTTTGAGGTTTCAGTCTTATCTCTGAATCCTTTAATATTGAAAGTACAGCCTCTAAGGTATTGTACATATCAGTTAATTTTTTATTACACATATATATGTTTTCCATAAAAGCAATCAATTGCGTGTTTATGTTGTCAGTCAGGTTTTGTGAAACTGGATCCAACGGTGCTAGTAAGTAGGCTTCTTTAAAATCTAGCTCACAGTAGTATACACTACTTTCAAGGGTCTGAAATATGCTATAAATATTTTCTAACAGCGTATCAATTTAATTTTTTTCTTGTTCCCTGAACTTATTTTTATTTCCTTGCACTGGATCACAAGTTTCATTCACCTTCTGATAACATATCTTATTTTCTAACTCTAGAGGCCACCGCCCAAAAGCCATTAACCAGCTTCTACCTAAAATAGTGGGTTTATCATTGCCCACGACATAGACATCAACCTGTTTTGTCATTTCATTCCAACAAACATTAACATTTTTTACCATACCCACTGGTTGTGATAAACTTTGATCAAAGTTTTTAAATGTAACATTACTTCTCTCACAAGGTTTTCCTGGAAATAATGTATTATGTGTCTCAATTGTTATTGTGCTAACCTCAGAACCAGTATCTAACTCTAATTGAACAGGCTGTCCCTCAACAAATAAGGTAACATACTGTGGAGGCACTTTCTTATCATCAAAATTATTAAAAGAATACATACAGTACATCTCCCTGTCATCCTCAGCTTTAAACAATTTTTGTATGTCCTCGCCAATGTTGTTCTCACCAACCACGTCTACAGTTTTTGTTTGCCGCACACTACACACTCTAAAAATATGGCCCTGTTTACCGCACTCAGAGCAGAACTTATTTTTTAATGAACACTCAGACCTCACATGATTATCTTTACCACAAACAAAACATCTTATACCATTCTTCATAGCTGCATCTGCTTGTGTTGGCCTACTCCAACCATGCCTTTGTTTCGTTGATTGCACTTTGGATGTAGAAGTAGCATTCTGCTGACTAGCATAAAACATATCTTTCACTCCATGTGATAATTCGACGTGTTCATGTTCCACCTTTGACTGTTTTAAGGCGGCTTCTACCGTTCTAGCCAATACAATTAATTTCTCTAAAGAAACATCACCATTCTTCATAAGTTCAAATTTGATCAAAGGTTTGTTGACCCCATCAATAAACTTTCCTTTAACTTGGTCATCTATATCTTTGAACTCACAGCGTTTAGCTAATTTCTTTAACTCAATAACATAGTCTTCTATAGATTCATCTTTAGTTTGATTCCGTGAGCGAAATGCCGCTCTGTCCAAAATCTTGCATGTTGATTTGGCATATCTGTTCTCCAATAAGTTAATCAAATCCTTGTATGACTTATTTATGGGCTTATCAGGCGCGCATAAATGATTGAGGGTTTGTAAAACCTTCGTAGATAAATTTGTAATCAGTAATGGTGTCTGTTTCGTAGCCTCGATATCATTTAACGTAATAACACATTCTAATTGTTGTTCAAATAATTCAAAATTATCTCCATTGAATAATTCTATTCTCCCTATAAAATTATTCATTTTGACCGGTACTTTAATTGGGATTCTCCTAAGCGATTCAAACTTTTCAGTATCGTCTTCTTTCGAGTCCAAAATTGTCCGTAATTTTCCACTTTTGGTCAACTCACGAAGCGATTGTCTAAGTGATTCCACAGTTTCTTGATCAATATCCGATATTCCAATATCCTGAAATAAAATGACTAGCTCTTCCTTTTTTAATTGTTGTATCCAGCTAGTTTTATTTTGATTAATTTGCTCAATGAATTGCTGAACCACCATTTGAAAGTTTTCGCAATGAGATTATTTTCAAACAAATGTGTCAAAGATGTCAATAATGAACGAACAGAATGAATGAATTTTATGATGAATGAATGAGAAACTGTCAATTCCAAGTAAATTGTGTTCCAATCTGTGGTTCACCGTGCTCTTCCCGGGATATTCAAATAATCAGATTTATGATGGCTGTCAATTTTTTTCACAAAGCTATGCAATTTTGATAACGCGTTTTATAAATTTTCCGGTTTTCTCGTCGCCAAATTGTTGTATATCCGGGTGCCTCAGGAGGATGGCAATTAATTAATACACAAATCACTTCTGAGAAACACACCAATATATTTTATATTAATTAATATAAAATATTACATTTCACTAGTTGTACAAAACTTGACAGAAGAGAGCATGTCAGCTAGAGAATATTCATACCGCGCAAGCGTGAACATTTAAATTAGGAAACTCAATATACTACAGTTGTGAACATTGTAAACCTCTACAAATAGAAAGTATAATTTTTTTAAATATATTACAGTGAAACCTGGTTAAGTGGGACCTGGATAAGTGAGAAACCTCTTTAGCTGGGACCCAAGGTGCGGTCCCGATACTTTCGCACCTATTTACCTCTGTTAGTGAGACAAAACAGACCTCTATAACTGAGATTAGCCTTTTCGATGTTTTTGTCACATTTCCCTCTATTAGTGAGACAGAGTGTGTATTTTACCTCTGTTACTGAGACTATATTTGAAATGTATATTCACTTAATTGTTTGTTAAGAATTTTATAGTAATTTACCTCTGTATCTGAGATACAGTCAATCTATGACCTCTATAACTTGGACACTATTGAAAATCTATTTCCATATTTTTAATAATTCTTAGCCCATCTGTAAATTACGCGATTGATTCTTTGTGTTTAGGTGAGTTTAAGGGTTTTCTTGGTTATTTTAAGTAATTAAAACTAAAATTTCGATTTGTAACATAAAAATTATTCATAAAAAAATATAACTTTCATAGTATAAAATGTCTATGACACAATGACATTAAAATCTTATATATTATTTAAAGACAAGGCTTATTTACCTTTTCTTTTAGCATGCAACTAATAATAACTATATGAAAAACACCTTATCACCTCTATAACTGACACATCCCCCTATTCTGGCCTCTATTAGTGATACCCTCTGTAAGTGAGACAAACTTTGTATTATACCTATCTAACTGAGACCCTGAATAAATGGAATACTTCTTTAAGTGAGATAAATTTTGTCGTCCCTTGAAGTCTCACTTATCCAGGTTTCACTGTAATTTTAATTCTAGAAAATGGCCAAAATGAAAGGGGGCAAACTGTAAATTTCAAGTTACTAGGTCAAGTCCGTATCGTTGGAAAGAGCTCAAATTGAACGTAAATAAGCTATTTTTTATATTTTTTTTGTTGTGGAAAAAAAAGAATTTTGAAGGAAAATGTAAAAAAATACCGTTCCCCCCCCTTATCTCCGAAGTTTACCAACGAAAAATTATGAAAATTTTAGTAAACATTGGTTTTATGCTATATATTACAGGAAAAATATAATCGTGTTTGTATTTTGAATACTTTTTTTTTATTTACAAAAAACTTTTCAGATTTTTACTTTCAATTTACCCACCCTTGCGGATGTATATCGTACTTCAAATTAATACGAGATGTTACGTAAACCATCTTCTGTCCAATAAAGTAAAAACTGTTTAAATCGGTTAACATTATAAAGAATTATCCCTGAAAAACCAGGTCGCGCAAATTAGTTAGCAAATTGACCGGGAGATGGCGCTATACACTATAATACTCATTAGTGCCTATACTTTTGTCTTCTAGTCAAGTTATTAGAGTTATATGAAAATATGAGATTATTTTTACTAGGTAGTTTGAAAGAAAGTTTGTACGGAACCCTCGGTGGGCGAGTCCGACTCGCACTTGGCCGGTTTTTAAATACCTATCCAACAATATATCACACGTTGGGGTTAGAATGAAAAAAAATATCAGCCGCACTTTAAATGTAGGGGGGGTACCCTAACGCCGTGTCTTGCGTGGGCGACGGTCGCGCGACCGTCGCCGTCGCGTCTGATCGCATCGTCTACTTCCATATCGATAAGGTTTGATTTCGTATGCGTCGCATCGCCGTCGCGCGACCATCGCGCGACCGTCGCCCACGCAAGCCACGGCGTAATAAAACATTTTTTTCCATTTTTTATTTTTGCACTTTGTTGGGGTGATTGATATACTGATACCAAATTTCAGCTTTCTAGTGCTAACGGTTACTGAGATTATCCGCGGACGGACGGACGGACGGACGGACGGACGGACGGACGGACGGACGGACGGACGGACGGACGGACGGACGGACGGACGGACGGACGGACGGACGGACGGACGGACGGACGGACGGACGGACGGACAGACAGACATGGCGAAACTATAAGGGTTCCCAGTTGACTACGGAACCCTAAAAATGTGATCTTAATCACGTTCCCCTCTCCTATAGCAGTTCTGCATGCACAGGCTTTAAGATTTGTTTTTAGTTTATTAGCAGAACAGTTACTTTCCTTGGGCCGCCTTACATCAGTCATGAATTATAATACCCATCGATAAAAGATAAAATAAAAAAGTGATTTTCTTTTTTCAGTATCAATGATATTTCTTGTATTTAGATTTAGTTATTTTACAATACTGCCATAAAAAATAAACTAAATTAGTATTATTATCAAACATTAATGATTTTTGAACTAACACATTATTTTTGTACGAGAAGGAGAACCTCAAAGAATGGTCTGACGAGACGAAAACAACATAACAACACTATACAGCCGCGATGCATACATCGGGGCTGAAATTATACATCGTAAGCGGCGTACGGGCACGAAACCACCTCTACTGACTAGGGGGCAAGAACCATGCTTTTTTTTTTTATTTAACTAGGGACTTACAATCCTTAATGATTATATCAGCCCCATTGTACCTTAATCAATATTACAACCATGCTGTTCTACCCTAAATGGCCCCCGAGGACCACACGTCTTGTATAATAGATAAGAGATAAGATTATTTCAACCTAGCCACCTAAGACTGTATCGTTAAGTATGAAGACAACTTTGAGTAGCCGTATTTATTTGCTATTATATTTTTTTCTTATAACAAGCCATGGGCTTAATAAGGCACATAATAAGGTACACATTTTGTCCTAGAAACTCGACGTAAAGCATATGGTTTAGACAGTATTGACTTAATCCTCCCGAGTACCAATTACGATTCCGGACAAATGCTACTAGAAAATTCACAAAGTGCGTAAAAGACGATACGATTGCGAAAAAAATTTTATGGTGCGAACCTCAACGACACATGATCCACAAAGCAGAATATCTGGACATAGTCTAGCCACTGTTATTTAAAAAAAATATAGTTCAGGATCTGTGTATGGCGGCCATTTAGAGAATGTGGCATGGTGCTTACTCTAACTCCGACTTTGATGTCGAATTTGACTATCATACATTGTTTATATCGATCTGGTTTAAGCACTGTTCAAACACCATGAATGTCAATTAGACTTTGGCCTATGGCTAATTTTTTTATCTGTTTCTCTCATCCTGCTAGCATCAAAAATTTACGGCAATCCGGAACGTTGCTCAAAATTGCGTTTTTTTAAATTATATAAATTCGCCGCATTTATTCTACAAGTACCCAATGGAAAAACCATGAAGAGGACTCTTAAAGAATATATTTTGGCAGCATATTAACCTTTGTTTGTTGAAATCGTACAAAGAGTCATTGAAATATTCTCAAATTAAGCCAGATAGGGGTTGTCCGAAATTTATTTGCTAGACCTTAATGAAAGTACCATAAAGTCCCTAAAATAAAAAAATATCAGACCTTCTTATATCAAATAGTACTTACCAATACCTTAAGATCATACTCTCGGAACATAATAATACAAAATTATGCACATGTCAACATTTAGACGAGGTTTGTTTTGTCCTTATACTTAACGATACAGTCCTTATGACCTAGATGGCCGAGAGGACGCGATTACAAAATACCTACACTGGTTCGATTCCAGCCTTAATAGGCACTTGGAGGCCTTGGACATTTTTTCTTTCATATTTGTAATTTAGGGGTGCGCCAAAGTTCATATAAAATTGGTATTTAGATTATTGGTAGTCCGAAAATGTTTCTCATAAAATTTTACATTATAATGATCATTATTTATAACAATTTTATGTTAATAACCATCGTAACTTCGAATGACTTATGTTCATAATGTCATTCATCATAAATACATTTTATACTAATGTTAATGTTTATATACTTATTGATCATAACAATTGCGAGGAATATAATTTATCGTTATATTATTGTTAACAGAACAGAAATCACATGACACAGTTCAGTTAGGTGCGACGAGAGCGTAGCGAGGAGGAGCGTGTTAGGTTGACCGTGAGCAAACCAGAAACGACTTTTTTAATGTAAATTGTATATGTCACTGAAAAAGCTTCAAGCGCGCTTGTATAAATGGCACAAGTTTTTCATAGAACTTCCCCAAACGTTTTTAAATAATTTTATTATGAATGATTTTCTTAAACACAAAATTATGAATGTTATTAAATATTTGTATAGAATTTATGATTAAAAATTTTCGGCTAAATGATTATTATGAACAGTGATAGTAGTACTATTGATAATAATGAAACAAAATTATGATAAGTAAAATTATGAGAAATGATAATTCGGACTGAAACCTGAGTAGTTTCATGTGCTCTGCCTACCCCTTCATGGGACACAGGCGTGATTGTATGTATGTATGTATGTATGATAATTCGGAGCACAAATCGGTATAAGCAATAATTTTCTAACAAATAATTTTATATGAGCCAATATGGACCCGTAATTTAGATATTTCAATTTTAGGTAAAATATATTAAATTGTCAAACGTGTTGTGTGTGTGTTGTGACTGGTTAAATTGCCTGTGTGGTGACGGGTTAAGAATTTCACCACCACCTTTCTTCCCGTGGGTGTCGTAGAAGGCGACTATGGGATATGGGTTAAATTGTGGCGTAGGCGAGAGGCTGGCAACCTGTCACTGCAATGTCACAGTTTCGTTTTCTTTCAACCCCTTATTTGCCAAGAGTGGCACGGAAGCTTTAGTAGTTTCATGTGTTCTGCCTACCCCTTTATGGGATACAGGCGTGATTGTATGTATGTATGTATGTATATTCACAGAGAGAGGCCATGGTTGAGCGAGCGAACTTGACCCTTAGTCGCGTTTCCCAGTGGGGGGACGACAATCTGGTCAAGTTCAATGCCACCAAAACGCAGGCGTGTCTGTTTTCGGCAAAACGGAGTCCGTTCGATCTGACTCCTACTTTCCGGGGTGCATCTGTACCTATTACCGACAGCCTAGAACTCCTCGGTGTGGAGTTGAGTTCAGTCCTCAACTTTGGCACCTTCATTGAGTCTAAAGCACAAACTGCGGCCAGAAAGCTGGGCATCCTAAATAAGGTGAAGCGATACTTCACACCTGGACAGCTTCTAACACTCTATAAAGCTCAAGTCCGATCCTGTATGGAGTATTGCAGCCACCTGTGGGACGGCTCAGCCAAATACCAACTCGCTGCTTTGGACTCAGTGGAGCGCAGAGCCAGGAGGATGATTGGCGACAAGAAGCTAACGGCCAAGCTACAGTCTTTGGCCCATCGGCGGAAAGTCGCTAGTCTGTCGGTGTTTTACAGGTTGCACTTCGGGGAGTGTGCTCAAGAGCTACACGAGCTTATTCCACCGTCCCCATTCTACCATCGGACTCTTAGACGCACGGCAGGTCTCCATCCTTACTTGGTGGATATTCCACGAATCCGCACGAAGCGCTTTGCTTCTTCTTTTCTTATGCGCACTGCCAAGGAGTGGAATTCCTTGCCGGCGGCTATATTTCCGAGCTCATATAACCCGGCAACCTTCAAATCAAGAGTGAACAGGCATCTTCTGGGCGAGCTCACTCCATCGTAGGCCACGTCTTTGCCTTTGGCTAGTCTGTGGTCAAGAGTAAGCCCATTTATAATAAAAAAAAAAAAAAAAATATTAAATTGTGTACTCGTTATTGTTACAGGTGTTTGCTGCTGCATTCTGAAGATTTTCAATAGGTGAGTTATACTTAATCTAGTTAGTAGGATATATTTTATCTTAGATAAATAGCTTTTTTCGATTTTTTTTTCAATAGAGAGCGGATAAGCTGCTGCGCCAAAATCAAAATCAAAATCAAAATAATTTATTCAGCAAATAGGCCACAGGGGCACTTTTACACGTCACATGTACATATTTAGAAAATATTTAAAATTGAGTTGAAATTACAATTGATACTATTATATACTAATTCTAAGTTCTAACTAAAGTTAACTCTATACAATTAATTAGAGATGTAGAAGGTCTCTAAATGTCGAATTACAACCAAGAACTACACTAAATATAAAACCGGCCAAGAGCGTGTCGGGCCACGCTCAGTGTAGGGTTCCGTAGTTTTCCGTATTTTTCTCAAAAACTACTGAACCTATCAAGTTCCAAACAATTTTCCTAGAAAGTTTTTAAAAAGTTCTGCTTTTGTGATTTTTTTCATATTTTTTAAACGTATGGTTCAAAAGTTAGAGGGGGGGGACGCACTTTTTTTTCCTTTAGGAGCGATTATTTCCGAAAATATTAACATTATCAAAAAACGGTCTTAGTAAACCCTTATTCATTTTTAAATACCTATCCAACAATATATCACACGTTGGGGTTGGAATGAAAAAAAAAAATCAGCTCCCACTTTACATGTAGGGGGGGTACCCTAATAAAACATTTTTTTCTATTTTTTATTTTTGCACTTTGTTGGCGTGATTGATATGCATATTTGTACCAAAATTCAGCTTTCTAGTGCTTACGGTTACTGAGATTATCCGCGGACGGACGGACGGACGGACGGACGGACGGACGGACGGACAGACAGACATGGCGAAACTATAAGGGTTCCTAGTTGACTACGGAACCCTAAAAAGTACAAATAACTATAAAACTCCCGTGAGACTCATACATATTTAAAAATATTTTAAGCGGGTTACTCACGTATTAAGTCGATATAGTGTTCGACATTATTTTAAAGTACAAATACAAAAAAAAAGTCTAAAATTACTTTAGAGGTGCAAATGACTCTAAATGTCACAACTAAAGATAAAATGTATATCTACTTAATCTAATTCTCCTTAGAGATGTATATGGTGCCGGCGGACATGTCGCAGTTAGCTCATTGAGCATACAGTTCTCGATGTGTGTGTGCGTGATGAGACAACTCGCTGGTCGTTTGCATGTCACACAGACATGGAAATGATGCGCGTGTATTGCGCAATAGCCCAATAGAATTAGGAGCGTCCATCTACAAGTGTGCGTGGGTTCTAGAACTTGGGACAGTCGTAGGTAGATTCGATCTCCTTCTTTCTTAACCCCCGACGCAAAAACGACGGGGTGTTATAAGTTTGACGTTGTCTGTCTGTCTGTCTGTCTGTTTGTCTGTCTGTCTGTGTGTGTATCTGTCTGTGGCATCGTAGCTGCCGAACGAATGAACCGATTTCGATTTAGTTTTTTTTTGTTTGAAAGCCGAGTTAGTCGGGAGTGTTCTTAGCCATGTTTCATGAAAATCGGTTCACTATGTCGCGGTCGGGGGTCTTTCAAAATTTTAATATTTAACTTGCCTTAGCTTGGGTAAAAACGTAGAAGCTAAATTTGACCCACTTCCCAGTTTCTGATTGATCAGAAATTTTGCACACATATGTAAATCAGGTGACAATGCAATATTATGGTATCATGGTGTTGATCTGATGATGAAGCTGAAAGGTGGTCATAGGAACTCTATTATGAAACGTCGTATCCCCATCGAGTAAGGGGTTTTTAGAAACGTCTCGAAGAGCAGTAGATGACTGTTGAAAGAAAGGTACAGTCGGCGATAAAAGCTAGTTCCAAAAATGAAGTTTTTGTAAAAAAAACTTATTATATCTGTTGGTGTATTATTGGTGTAGGTAGCCGAATGGTAATCGCCGACGCCAGACGCCGACAGAAATGCAGTCTAGCTCTGTCACGCCAATACGCAAGAGCGATAGAGATAGCTACCTGAGCGTTTGTGCATTTTGCTGCGTACCGTAATCTATAATAATAGAGGCTCAAGCAATATTTAAAGGCGCGAACGCCCAAGATCGTATCCACTTTACCACCTACCCACATCATCATCCTCCTTGCGTTATCTCGGCATTTGCCACGTCTCATGGGAGGCTGGGGTCCGCTTTGACAACTAATCCCAAGATTTGGCGTAGGCACTAGTTTTACGAAAGCGACTGCCATGTGACCTTCCAACCCGAAGGGTAACTAGGCCCTATTGGAATTAGTCCGGTTTCCTCACGATGTTTTCCTTTACCGAAAAGCCACTGGCAAATATGAAATGATATTTCGCACATAAGTTCAGAAAAACTCAATGGTACGAGCCGGGTTCGAACCCGCGACCTCCGGATCGAAAGCCGCACGCTCTTACCGCTAGGCCACCAGCGCTTCTTTCCACCTATCCACATAAAAGTGAAATGTCCATTTCAATTTCTGCTAAACGCCAAATAATTCAAACTAACGGCGTATTTTACTACCCAATAGTCATTGTCTGAATATTTGAGCCTTTACAGTTCAAGAGTTATAGTCCAGGGGATAAACCCTTTCAGCGGGTTCGATGAAACCGCATGATAAATATACTGGAACCTCTACTATTTGTTTTTCAAGATTTTTTTTTTATCTCTTACACTGATACATTTATTAACAAAAACACAACAAAAAATACAACAAAAAACCTCAGACATCATAAATACAATTAAAACTTAACCTAAAATTAAAACTAAATATAAAATACTTCCCCTAATTCACCTCCCTCTGGCATGGTCGCCAGGCCACTCGCAGCGTTTCCTCTCTGCACCGCCAGACTCAGCCTTTGTGCAAAGAAAGCGCCCGCTCGTTGGTCCCCTGAGACGCCTACAAGCCTGACCGACACCTCCTTAACGAACTTCTTGGTGTCGCTCGACCACGAACCGAAAGTCTCCATTGCAAGCGCCTCAAACTCGTACTCATTTGACAGAAACGCGTATTTGCGGCGCTTGAACATTTGAGCCTGATCCGCGGCAGTCCCAGGCTTCCGAGCCGACCCTTCCAGGTGGGACAAGTTTTTGAATACATTAGGTACTAGATAGTGTAAACGTAACGAAAAATTTATGTAAATTTTGATTCTAGTAAGTATACCTAACGATTTTGAAGCGCTGGCGGCCCAGCGGTAAGTGTGCAACTTTCAACCAATGAGTTTTTTAGATCATAAATGCGAAATGTCTGATGTTTTCCAGCTGTTTTTCGGCGAAGGAAACCGGACTATTGGAATTAGTCGGGTATGGCAGTCGCTTTCGTAAAACTAGTGCTTACGCCAAATATTGGGATTAGTTGTCAAAGCGGAGCCCAGGCTCTCACGAGCCGCGGCGAGCAAATAACGCAAGTATGAATGATGATGAAGAAAACCATATTTTCAATGATGGAATTCATTCATTCAGTCATTTGTTTCGTTCCAAATATCGAAAGTTTTCAAAGTTTCGTAGCTAGTGAAACGCTTACGAAGCATAAGAGACTTTTTTAGGGTTCCGTAGTCAACTAGGAACCCTTATAGTTTCGCCATGTCTGTCTGTCCGTCCGTCCGTCCGTCCGTCCGTCCGTCCGTCCGCGGATAATCTCAGTAACCGTAAGCACTAGAAAGCTGAAATTTGGTACCGATATGTATATCAATCACGCCAACAAAGTGCAAAAATAAAAAATGGAAAAAAATGTTTTATTAGGGTACCCCCCCTACATGTAAAGTGGGGGCGGATATTTTTTTTCATTCCAACCCCAACGTGTGACATATTGTTGGATAGGTATTTAAAAATGAAGAAGGGTTTACTAAGATCGTTTTTTAATAATATTAATATTTTCGGAAATAATCGCTTCTAAAGGAAAAAAAAAAGTGCGTCCCCCCTCTAACTTTTGAACCCTATGTTCAAAAAATATGAAAAAAATCACAATAGTAGATCTTTATAAAAACTTTCTAGGAAAATTGTTTTGAACTTGATAGGTTCAGTAGTTTTTGAGAAAATACGGAAAACTACGGAACCCTACACTGAGCGTGGCCCGACACGCTCTTGGCCGGTTTTTTTTTACTTTACATGAAGTGTACATCATTTCCGTAACGTACTCGCTATCGAGTAACGTATGAAACACTCAAAGTAGCCACGGACCCTGTCCGTAATAAATTTCTCATATTAAAGACTCGGGTCGAGTCGAAAAATTGCTTTTCAACTCGATACCTCGCAGTGTACTCGAAACTCTTCGCTCGGAGGATCCTTCGCTCTTCAGTTACGAGATATACACTCCTAGAAGGTTCAAAACAATATAGACGTTCGTGATATTCAAATATTTTATATAAGTCCTGTGTGGTGACGGGTTAAGAATTTCACCACCCCTTTCTTCCCGTGGGTGTCGTAGAAGGCGACTATGGGATATGGGTTAAATTGTGGCGTAGGCGAGAGGCTGGCAACCTGTCACTGCAATGCCACAGTTTCGGTTTCTTTTAACCCCTTATTTGCCAAGAGTGGCCCTGAAGCTTTAGTAGTTTCATGTGCTCTGCCTACCCCTTTATGGGATACAGGCGTGATTGTATGTTGTTGTATGTATGTTGTATGTTTATATAAGTAGGTACTAGCTTTTTCCAGCGGCTTCGCTCGAGCAAGAGACAAAAAGTAGCCTATGTCATTTTCCATCCCTTCAACTGTCTCCACTTAAAAAATCACGTCAATTCGTCGCTCCGTTTTGCCGTGAAAGACGGACAAACAAACAGACACACACACTTTCACATTTATAATATTAGTATGGATTATACAACCTAAATGGTCGCGGACCGTGCGGTTTCATTGGAATTTCCTCCCGCGGACGCTTCGGCTGTGGAATGAGCCGAGATATTTCCGATGAACTAAACTGTAGTTACTACAGTATGGGTCTCTTCAAAAAAGGAGTGTACAAGTTTCTAATGGATCGGCAACGCGCATGTGACACCCCTTGAGTTGCAGGCGTCCATAGGTTACAGTGACCGTTTTCCACCAGGCGGGCCGTATACCTGTTTGCCACCGACGTGGTATAAAAAAATATACACCCACGCTACGCTCTACGAGCTGCCAGCGCACGCGCAACCGGCTAGCACTGGTGATCCCTTTTGGAATACAAAACTGAGTTTATTAGGGTTCTGTACCAAAAAGGTACAAAAGGAACCCTTATGGCGCCGCTCTGTCCGTCTGTCCGTCTGTCACATTACTAAATATCTCGAAAACTACTTGCTATCGATATGAAAAATAGTTATAAAGATGGAGAACCTCTACAAATGGAAAGTATTTTTTTTATTTATTAATATTAACTAAAATTGTCAAGTTACTAGGTCATAAGAGGTATCGTTAGAAAGAGCCCAAACTCTACAGTCAGCTGCAGAGAAAAAGAGACCCCGTGCCATACAAATTTGTATGCAAGGGGGTCTACTTTTCTCTGCAACTGACTGTACATAACAAAACTATTTTTTATAATTTTGTGTGTATGTAAAAATACATGGAATACTACAAAGACAAATGACGATCGGTCTGGCTCAGTCGGTAGTGACTCTGCCTGCTAAGCCGCGGTCCTGGGTTCGAATCCCGGTAAGGGCATTTATTTGTGTGATGAGCACAGACATTTGTTCCTGAGTCATGGATGTTTTCTATGTATATAAGTATGTATGTATCTACTTAAGTATGTATATCGTCGCTTAGCACCCATAGTACAAGCTTTGCTTAGTTTGGGGCTAAGTTGATCTGTGTAAGGTGTCCCCAATATTTATAAAAAAAAAACTTCTTTGTCTATAATAACGTGACCCATTTTTATCGCTCATGGCCATAAGTAAGGGTAAAAGAAATAGTGTCTTCAACTGGATAACCATAAAAGTAATTGATATTTTTATGGACGGTCATCGATGCAATATTCTTTGCGTCCCACGGGCGTTACGGGTTTATGAGTTTTATATGAAATGGGGTCACGGGGAATAAATATATGATACACTTCATTTCATTTCATTTTTATTCAGTAACAATATACATTGTATTCGAATGTCTATAATATAATCCTTAATTAACAATACACTATTTTACAATAAATATAATTATATTACTTACTACTAAATTACATTAAACAAGCTACTATTCATCAAAATTTGGTTTTAACTATGTCATAACATTATTATATTTATACAATTATTGAGATCATTTAAATAAATAACAAACAATGATTTATTGAATATTAGGAAATTTAGTTACTCATCTTTATCATTAATGAAGTCTATCACAGAATAGTAACACTTTTTTATAAGAAACTCTTTCAGTCTTGCATTGAAAACGTGATTATTGGTAATAGTTTTATATTCCACTGGCAGTCTATTAAACAAGAGAACGCTCTGATAACATGCTGCATGTTTCACGATGTTTAGTCTTGGCACTATCCTATTCGACACATCCTTCCTTCTAGTTAACAATCTAGCATTCTGCTCATTCTGGCTTTCATAATGTAGTATATGTTTAATAAAGTCCGTTAGAAGAACGAGTATATACAAACAAGGCACTGTCAAAACCTTTAATCGCAAAAAGTGTTCCCTACATGATTGATACTGAGGAATGCGCACTATGGTTCTAATTGCCCTTTTCTGCATCTTAAACATTTCATCCACGTTATATTTGTAGCTATTTCCCCAGAGTTTTATGCTGTAACGCAATTTGGATTCGACTAAACTATGATAGACCATTTTAAGGTGTTTAGACTGGACTTCATCGCGTAGACTGCGGAGGGCATAGCAAGCAGAGCTTATAGAGTTTCGCAGTGCCTCTATCTCATGCTTCCAGTTTAGTTGGGAGTCTATCTGGATGCCTAAGAATTTGACACTATCTGTCTGTTCTATTTTTATTCCGTTAATACTAACATCCAATACATCAGCCTTATTTGCAGTCGCCGATAGGAGCATAACATTGGTTTTGCTTGTATTTAGCTTTAGTTGGTTTACCCCAAACCACTTACTAAAGGCTCGTAAGGCTGCGCTAACATTACTGTTTAGTTGCACCATGTTGTTGGCCGATATAACGGCATTTGTGTCGTCGGCAAATACAACTAGCTTGGTATTGGGAACAACGTTGCTTATATAGAAAATAAGATCGTTCAGGAATATAATGAAGAATAAAGGACCCAAAATGGATCCTTGGGGCACTCCTCGTGTCACAGTTACTAGTCTGGACTTGACAACCTTCTCAGTACCCCCTTGAACCGATCTGAGTTCAATAAACTGTTTCCTGTTTCTCAAGTAGGACTCAAACAGTTTTAGGACCTTGTTTCGGACTCCATAATATTCCAGCTTATTTAAAAGAATCGTATGATCGACCGTGTCGAAAGCAGCGCTCAAGTCAAGGAATAAGCCTGCCACCTTGTTTCTATTATTGATTTCGATCACTGTATCATGAATTAACGTATCAATGGCTTCGCTAGTACCCACGGATTTTTGATAGCCAAATTGTCTACTATTTAATACTTTGTGTAAATTTAGGTGCCTCTGTAGTCGCACTTTCATCAACTTTTCAAAAATCTTTGATATGGTGGGTAGCATGGAAATGGGCCTATAATTATTCGGGTCACTTTTAACCCCTTTTTGTATATGGGTAACACCTTTGCTAATTTTAACTGATCTGGGAACACACTTTGTTCATAACATTCGTTAAAGAAGTTTGCGAAAGGCACAGCTAGCAGGTCTATATTTTCTTTAATTACCGTGATAGGTATTTCGTCATGGCCCACCGAAGATTTAGGTGCCATTTCTTTTACTAGCCTTGAAACTTCTAGCGGGGTGACACTTTCGTACTCCATGCATTTTTCAATTTTAACTGCATTTTTCTGAAGTAGTTCCGTAGCTGAACTATAGTTTATCGACACGTTATCCTTACTATGGTCGAATATTTTTGAGAAAACGGCTGCCTGATCTTGTGGATTAGTAATTATTCTATCCAATTTAAGTGGTACGCATTCTTTTGATTTTACTTGTGTTTTATTTCTGTGTCTGTTGACTACTTTCCAGATTTCTCTACTTGAGTCACCTGCCCTATTTATTTGAAGCTGTACTGCATTCCTTTTCGCATTTCGTATAACTCTCTTATAGAATGTAAGATACTTATTTCTATAATTTACGATCGATGAGTCACAGTTTTCCTTATCTATCGTATTCAAGAATCGCTTCATTTTACTCGAGATTCGTATACCCTTAGAAATCCAGACTGCTTTAGGATCTTGTTCTTTTACCAGCTTTTTTTTCTTTTTGAAGCAGGATTTATAGCCATCCACAAATTTCTTAAGAAACGTATTGATTCCCATGTCGTTCCAGTTTTGTTCCAGAATCATTTGCCTAAAGGCCGCTTTGTTTTTGCTGTTTAGCACACGTCGCACTACGGAAATCTTAGGTTTATCTGTTTCCCTTTTCCTAGATTCTAATCTTGTATCACAGAATATACCTGCATGCCCATCAGCTAATTCATTGTGATCAATTTCCATATCTATTATACTCTCAGGGGATAAATTAGATAACACATTGTCAATGCAAGACTCTGAAAAGTTCCTTTTGAAAGTTACATCACTGACAAGTGGTTTAAAATTAAAACAATTCAAAAGTGAAACAAAATCTATTGCTTTTTTGTCACCTTTCAACAAATTTATGTTAAAATCGCCACATATGATGCATTTTTTATTAAAGTAGTGTTCTAACATTTTTTCCAGTTTTTCCATAAATATATCCAGGTTCGCGTCGTTCGGACAGCGATAGCAACAAATAATATAAGCATCTGTTTCACAGTCTCTGACCCCGCACACTTCGAAACATTCAGACTTATAAAGCGATTTACAAAATAACAACTCTTCTGTTTTCCTATCTTTACATGCAAGGATCATGCTTCCACCCCTTTTTTTGTTGGTTCGTACATTATGAGTAGCTAAATTGTAGAGTGACATGTTAAAAAGTGGTGCCGTAGTCTTATTTAAGAAATGTTCAGTAATACATAGATAATGGACTTTATTTTTTCTATTACTTAAGTATATTTCCAACTCATCTTTTTTGTTGCTAATTCCACACATATTTTGATGGAAAATGTTTAGGTTGGTGGAGCTTGAGTTAGTATTAGTTACATTTTTACTAGGATCTGCCGCGTCTTGTTCATTGGTCACGAAAAAACTCTCCATCTAGTTGATTTACGTGTGTCGAATCAGAAATATACCCGTCTGTAATAGAGTTAATAGCGACAGAATTTAGCAATGTCATTAAACTATTATATATACATATATATCCTTTTTTGTTCAGATTACCAAGTTTAGAGAACACATCGTTACTTTGCGAGAGTTTTAATGTTAAGTCTAATATGTTACAGGATTTATTTTGAGTATTGTTTTTGTGTAATAAGTTATTGAAAATCTCTACACGCTTATTATGTATGTTAGCATAGCAACTTATTTTAGATGTCGCCGTACATATCACTATGTTAGTATGTTGCACGAGTGTAAGCTGAGCCTGTATAAATTTGATCAAAGTGTTGTAATCGATACTTGTCCTAAAGTCTTTATCACCGATGTATATGATACAAAAGTCATTATGCGTGAAATCTTGTAGTTTATTCTGTAGGCCATAAAATAGCTCCTTTGTACCTGCGCCCGGTGTTAGATAGAGGCACGTGTTGCTGCTGTCAAACGCCCGCCTTACAAGTCGTAACATGTAGTTAGAATAGTTACTGATGAGGCATAATTTGGATTGTTTAAGTGATGGCTTCACTTCTTCTGGTGAGATTATTTGACGTGTCTCGCCCAGTGCTTTGTTAACTGCATATGTCTTTTCATATATCTCTTCATTTGATCGCCTTAAAGCTTGTGCCAGGGAATCAAATCTAGCGTTAAGATCATACATTTGGTTCTTGTATATATTGAGTTCTTTTTCTAAGTTTTCTACTAGGTATTCCAAGCTCTTAAGTTGGTCGGCCAAATCTGCTGGTTCAGAGGTGCTGTTTCTGTTTTCCCTGCCATCTGGTGAAGTAGACACCGACGTGGAGCTTACTGGCGTAAATATAAAATTTCTGCTAGAGTCAAGTATAGAGCGTCTCAAGTTCTTGTTCGCTTGTGACGCTGGGGTCAGGCTTGTTGTCTGGCATAAAGTTTTTAAGGTTCCATTTTCAGTTTGTAGTCTCTCAATTTTTCTTTTTAGTCCGTTGTTTTCGATTATAATCTCCTCGAATTGCAGCTGAGTAGATGTTAGTTCAGACGCTAGGCGATTTATTTGCTCTTTCATTTCAAGTACAGTTAAGACTTCATTTAGAGAGTAATCTACACTCTTTGACATTATTTCTTGTGGTAGAGTGGTATTAATATCTACCTGGGTTTTAGTCGATTGACTTGAGTTAAGAATCACTGGCGACATTGTGTTCGTTTGAGGACTGTTTTCTGCTGCTGTATGGCTCGCATCGTCTCCTGCGCCAAAGTCTTCCAGCGTTTCACTAGTAGCATCTAAAACTAAATCTAAATCGGCGGATGCTACTGGTGTGGGATTCTCGGAGGGTGACATTATATTTGATTTAGAGCTGTCTTCAGTTTCTATATATTTCGACTCTTCACATGTGTTAATATCAGGAGTCGTACATGATTTTCCTGTAAAAGTCGATGTTGGCTGGATCTCTGATGGTGACGAAGCGTTTGAAATAAGACCGCCTTTGCTTTCCGTGTGGCCCAACTCATCACCTGATCTTTCGCCAACTATTGTACTACGCGTTTCCTCCAATAAAGCCGTTATTATCTGTGTGGTGTCCAATGGTGTAGTGGTGTCCATTGCAAATCCGGACTCTACAATCGTTCGTGAATTAAAGTTCAGCAGGGTATTGTCTTTCGAATTATCATGCGTAGGTTCTGACTGTTCTGAGGTCATACGTTGAATATTTGTTACAGGCTCGTGTGTAGGGGTGTTATGTTTTTTATTAGTTTTTCGCAATGTCACGTTTGCCGATGGAGATATAAACTTTTGCGATGTGCTTTGTCCTTTCCGTATACATGTTTTACATTTCCAGTTTTCCTTCTTTCTAGTTTCCATCATTTTGTAAACTTTTTCTGGGTAACCGTCACAATCAAGATGGTAAGTCAAAGTACATACTGAGCATATCGCGCTTATTGTCGTATTTGATTGTAGTTTACATTTATAACAAGTACTTACAGGCTGCCGGCTCTCGAGTTTTGATGTACATTTATTTATTTTATCCATGATGAATCGATCTGTACCAAGTTATACTCTATTTTAGACTACAGATAAACGATACGTTACTTGCGCTCGAAGTGTCGTGGTACGGGGGCGCGGCGAAAACGGTCGCTTGCGACCACGGTTGCAAGCGACAGGATCAGCGACCGGTTTGCGATACTGCACCTGTGCGCCGGTTTCATAGTACGGAGGCGACGGCAATCGGCGAGCGGCCGCGATGACTCATCGCAGCGAGAGATCCGCGAGTTGTCCTAGGTCAGGGATGCAACGGATTTTTTTAAAGCATTTAAATGTTTTTGCTTGTATCTTGCGAATCCCTGCACCAAAATTAAAGCGGTTTTCACTATTTTGTTGATCACAGTCTATATATTGTCACTGTTAATTTTATTTTTACAAATTACTAATTTTTGCACGGAAAACGAATAAAAAACGGGGAGCAATTTAACGGTAGCTGTGCTCTGGTTGCTGTTCGCGCGCGCGCGATTACTTAATGAATATGAATATAGTGGCGAAGGAAATGAATAATAATAGCGTCCTGAGTCCTCGTGTTACCTATCCATAAATGAAGATTTGTAACTCCATACATCAGTAAATGCGGGTTATTTGTATAGGCATAGTAAGTGACATCTAGCGACAATCACGCGTCAAATAGCGTGATTATCAGTACTACTACTAGGTGGCAACTGTATCTCGTCTGCCAAAAATTTAATATTAGAACAGTTTAGAACCTGTATTACAAGCAGAAGGAATTGAAAACAGAATACTGATTAATACTATATATTGTAATAGGCTAGTTTCCTACTAGTCAAATCAGCTTCTTTTTAAGAACTGTCTAAACGATTTGCTAATATGGAATTACTATGAAATATTGAGGAGTGACGTCACGGTCAATTCATTTACTTTACATCTTTCTCTTTGACTTATTAAATAGAAATTTTGTTTAAAAATAACTACTGTCCATATTTTTCATATGTCTTTGACTACATAGAAAATTTGCCTTTTTCTAGTAACAATCTTTTTTGACCGGCTGACAAATTTGATATTTGCCAATCGCTTTTCGGCTAAAGAAAACATCTTGAGGAAACCGGACTAGTTGCTATAAGGCCTAGTTACCCTTTGGGTTGGAAGGTCAGATGGCAGTCGCTTTCGTAAAACTTCTACCTACGCCAAATCTTGGGATTAGTAAATAGTTGTCATAGCGGACCCCAGGCTCCTATGAGCCATATTGGACGCCGGGATAAAGGAAGGAAGATGAAAAAACTTATTTGGTCTGTTTCAAATGGGGTCCCCTCTTTTTGGCATACTTTTAATTGTTCTTGTCCTTGACTTTGCATAATCGGTTTTCGACGAATGTTAATTTAGCAGAAAACTTATTTGTCATAATCTAAAATAATATGAATATCACTGTATCCGAAAATTTGTTCGCATAATACTGTTTACGCCGATTGTGTTTATGAATAATATTGATTCGCATAATTATATTTGTCATATTTCTTAAAATCAGAATAACCACCCATACCAAATGCTGGCAGAAGAGTCGGTTAGGTTAGGTTAGAACTGCGACCTCAACAAATACAAAATTTTGTCCAGAATGTCGGTTGGGTTAGGTTAGAACTGCAACATCAATATAGTACTATTACTTATGATAAAAATTGTGCGTAGTAAATTTCGACTTAACAATGTTATGCACAAATAATGTATGCATAAAAACCAATCGGCGAATGACATTTATGCACGAAATATATTCGAATAAACAAAAATATGCCTAGACAAAATTATGCGTAACTATACTATGCCATAATAGATTATGCGAAAGGTTTATTATGCCAAAAAGAATTCTGGATTGAAAAATATGGCAAAACAAGGGGAACAATTTCAAATACCTATAAATTTTGTAAATATTTGTTATGACTACTTAAAAGTGACACTTCCAGCATATTTCTACACATCCACGTGTCGACCCTTCAGGTTGCGATCATTTTTCTCCGATCTTCCATCGCAAAGATCTCGAGAACTAGTTAAAAGCCTCGGTAAGTACGGCCTTGTCATCGGAAAGGTATCGGGAAAGATAATATTTCCTTTAGAATTATATTTTTCGTCTTGCTCTTTGATAAAGAAACAAATATATTATACCTATAAATATTAAAAATAATTCGCATTTTTGGAGTTGGTAATGTTATAAACCGCCTAAACTCTTTTTTTTTTTTTTTTTTTTTTTTTTTTTATAGGACGTTCTTACACAGATTGACTGAGGCCCACGGTAAGCTCAAGAAGGCTTGTGTTGTGGGTACTCAGACAACGATATATATAATATATAAATACTTATATATATAGAAAACATCCATGACTCAGGAACAAATATCTGTGCTCATCACACAAATAAATGCCCTTACCGGGATTCGAACCCGGGACCGCGGCGTAGCAGGCAGGGTCACTACCGACTGCGCCAGACCGGTCGTCAAAACTCTTAGCAAATATCTCTGCTTACTATTTAAAGCTACTAACTACTTTACTTCTTGTCAAATCAGCTTCTTTTTAAGAACTGTCAAAACGAATTTGAACGTTTTGGTAGTATGGAATTAATAATACGACTTCGAGTCACGTCACGGTCAATTCATGTACTATTATATTTCTATCTAAATTTCTATAAAAATAACTACTGTCCATGTGAAAAACAGTATAATTATCTGATGCTTTATTTCGTGCATGGTATACAATAATTCATTTCAAGTACAGGCAAATTCTCTGTTTTCTGCAAACTATTTTCAGTGGTAAGGCCGAACAGGAGTGTCACACATCTATCGATAGTGTACGATAGCCTAATAAAATTGTGTGGAAAGACCGAAATCAAGACCGTCAAGATAATAATAGATTATAATTAATTAATGATTTGATAACGATTATTTTAGTCCCATTTATATTGTCCGATTTTTGTATAATAATGTAGAACGCAGTGAAATCGATAGAAAACCAACTCCTTACAAGGTATTCACTTAAAATGTGAACCTATCTGAATTTTATTAGTTGCTAAGTTAAATTTAATCACATAAAATTATCAATGTATCGAATTATTAAGACCTATTTTGCCTGAATTCCAGTAGGGGTTCTCCTGAAGCAATTTATCGTTTAATGAGTTTGATTTAAGTTTGAATGAGTAGTTTAGTCCTAATTTTATTAGTATTTTTAATTTATTTAGTTATTAATATAATTTATAGTACCTATAAGCCTTGATTGTAATTGTTATATCTTTATATTAATAAAAAGTATGGTTTTAAGAAAACAAATTTGTGATAATTGCAGTGTCAGGTTGCCAGCCCATCACCTACATCTCAATTGAACCTATATACCTCAGTCGACTTCTACAACACCCACGGGAGGAAAATGGTGAAATTCTTAACCCGTCACCATTCGGGCAAGCTTATCTAATATCAATTTCGTATCGGAATACATAAATGGATTCTTGCTGGGTTTTCACATGGGCATACAATTGATGATAATTTGTAGATAGATAACAATATAAAGGCCGGATATTGTAATAATAATGTAGTAATTAACAAGTGACTCTAGCGATATGACAATGTTAAGGCATCTAGGATTATTTGTGATATTTTCTTTGATTGGGAGTCATGTTTTGGGTAAGTTTGACTATTATGTTCACAAAAATACACTGAAAGGAATAAAAAAGTTACAAGTAAACGAATAAGAATATCAATAATAGCAATAATCACATATTTGAGATCCTAAGTAAACCTATAGATATGACCAAGTACTTACCCGAGTACTTATTGTTAGTATTAAGATTTTAATATTTAAATTATTCCTATATTTGTTAATTTATTATCTAACACTTTAAACAGCTAATATTTATATACAATATTTACGTTTTAAAATTTAATAATAAATGACTTAAAAATAAATTCTCAATAAATATAATACTGTAAGGTAACAAAAACAGCTCACTATATTGTAGTGAAATAATATTTATTCAATTAATCAAAAGTTAATACAATAAATCCTTAATTACTAACAATTACACATAATTCTACCAACTAATGTAGTTAGTTTCATAGTTATAAAAATCTTAAAGATCAATTTGTATTCTTCTGTAATTTCGACTATGTTTGCTCGACACGACATGGTTAGCTGGTGGAATTGTCTCAGTACAATTTTCACAACTTAACCCATTTGCATTCGCAGCTGTGCCAAATCCACTAACCACTCAAAGAATAGTGGGTGGGGAACTTACCACTATCGAGCAATACCCTTTCCAAGTCGTTGTGCTACAGTCGTCGGACTTAAGCTTTTACACACTTACGTGTGGAGGTACCATTATCAATGCGAGGTCTATTTTGACCGCTGCCCATTGTTTTACGTAAGTATCTTTCTATTTATGAACCCACAAAATCATAATCACTCATCTAAAGACATACATACATTAACTCACTCCTGTAATCAATAAATAAGTCAGTAGACATTACGGGGTCAAAGAAATTTTGGCCACAATGGGACACGTTGACAACACTGATTGTCGCATGTGTGGCGAAGAGGAAGAGACCGTCAGACATCTAATGTGTGAATGTCACGCCCTCGCCAGACAAAGAATGAAGAACTTTGGAGCAGGCTACCTGGTACCAAAGGACTTCAGAGAACTGCCCATGAACCTCATCATCCGATACGTGGAGATGGTCGAGAAGCTCCTGAATAGCTGAAGGATCTTAGGATCGTAGGGGTAATTACACAAAAGATCCCGATGGGTCGAAGTGTATCCGTAAGGGCGGGGGCAGATTTAAGATAAGATAAGATAAGACATGAGTAGTTAACAAATGGAAGATTCAATTGAATTACTTCGCTTGATTTATCTCCTTCATGCACTAGTTCAGTTTGAAATCATTTATTTAGTTCTTTACTTCAGAAACAATGATGTATTCTATCTTATAATTACAAGACTGATCATCACTTTTGCATCAAGATTTACTAGTCTTAAAGTCAATTACTTCAACCATATTACCATTGTTTAAAGTTACTGTATCTCTTCCACATGCAAATTCACGTTTATACTCGTAACTATTATCATCTACCGCTGGTTTTACAGGTTCTTCACAGATCCTCAGCGATTCCAAATCAGAGTTGGTTCTTCCTTCGCAAACAGAGGCGGTGTTGTCCACAACGTCCTTGAAAACATCATCCATCCGGATCGCAACCCTAGTAACTATGATATCGACGTTGCCATAATGCGCTCTGCGTCTGTCATTGTTTTCAACGAGGCCGCTCAACCTGCTCCTATATCGGGCCCTGGATATGTTATGCCTGATAATTCTGAAGTTTGGGCTACTGGATGGGGACGAACTGGTGTAAGTGCAACCACAGAATATACAATAGTACAAGGTGCAACTATAGTTATTGAATTTCCATTCAGGTGTTTCCATCCTCCTTGCGTTATCCCGGCATACTCACGGCTCACGGGAGCTTGGACGGACCCCAGCAGACTAAAGATTTCATGATTAAATAAGATAGTTACTGGGGACGCTATTGCACAACACCCTGCATTTTATGATTAAGCACTGAGATTTGGCACAGGTTGTTCCTTGGGTGGCCCTGAGTAGATAAAGATCGGGAGGCATCGAGAGCCCCCCTTAATTTAGGACGGAAGAGGGGGGGAAGGCTGGCGCCGCCGCGCTTCCTTTGAAACCATATTTCTCTAAAACTATACAAAATAGGGCATGCGATATATCATTTTCGGATAAATGAAGGACGAGGAATTCATTTTTGGAACAAAAAAAATGTATTTTAGAACAAAAATACAAAATAAAATGGGAAAATCTGAAAACGAGATTTTTTTTTATACATATTATTGCACATTTTATGAAAACTGTAATGGTTTTTTCTAAAGAAAAATATTATTTAATAGCTACATTTATCTAGTTTTAGAAAATGTATAATTTGTTATAGAAATATATTATAGGACGAGTGATAAAAAATAATTTACATCGCCCGATAGGGTGATTTGAATGCTCATTTCAATAAGTTTTGTCAATTATTTCAGGTATAATCACTATTTTTAACACACGAAAGCCGTAATCATTGTAGTTTATGGCTATTTTAGTGATTAATGTACTTAAAATAAAAAAAATACAAAAATTTTAAAAAAATATTAAAAATGTGATAATTTTTTTAACATTATCCTATTTTGTTCTTTCTACACAATATATATCTAAAAGCAATAAATATCAATAAAAAGCCACATTTATACAGTTTATAAAAATATATAGTTTGTTATATAAATATATTACGAAACGCGAGATAAAAAATAATGAAAATGAAAATTTTAATGTACGGGTCAGCTTGCATTATTCGATGAGGTGAGGTACGAGTAAAGGTACTACCCGCTATGCAGTGGAGTTCGTCTAGTAATACAGAAATATACTTATTCTAATAACGTTTACACATGTAGGTATATCACGACCCAGTACAGAAAATTGTAAAAGTCCTATAATATAGTTTATTTTGATTGTAAAATAAAATTGCATGTGACTTATATTGCAAAAAAAATGTCTTAATCACGTTCTCCTCTCCTAAAGCAGTTCTGCATGCATAGGCTTGAAGATTTTTTAGTTTACTAGCAGAATTTAGTTACTTCCTTTGGGCCCCCTTAAATCGGTTTTACCCATCCATAAAAGATAAAATAAAAATCGTCATATTCTTCCTTTCAGTATCAATGATAGTTAGTTATTGCGCAATAGTGCCACAAAAAATAAACTAGATTCGTATTAGCATTAAACATTAATGATTTTTGAACTAGGACATTGCTTTTGTACAAAGGAGAACCTCAAAAAATGGTCTGACTAGACGAAAACATGTGTATCGGGGCTAGTACTCAAGGCTCTCAAAAAGTGTAGCTATTTTGAGTTATTCAAATAAAACAACATGAATAGTCTGAATTTAATTATGTATATATCACAACATCCACTGCATAAGCACATCAGCTCCGAACATTTAATTTAAAAAGTCTTTTTTTACGGTTGCACCTTACGCGGCACTGTTTATTACACCTGCATCCGACAATTTCGAGGCATGTTTCTGCAGCAACAGGCAACGTTGCGGGCAAGTAGGCCCCCAAATCCCAATTGTTACAGACTTTCGTCCAGCCACAAGTAGCAAATAATGGCAAATTTTGAATTGGGTTTAGTTGACCCCATAAATGGACACCTTGATATACCTATAACCCTTACAAAAATGGTGCAAGGCAGCTTTTGTCGGTGAAATGCTGTTAATTTGGCGGTCTTTTTTGGTTAATAACTATTTTCGGCACTCGTTAACCAAAGTACAGGACGCAGATCTGGAATAATAAATATGTCAAGTAAGAATTATCCATAAATTATGCAAATCATATAGATAACTACTATTTCACAAGATGTATTAGGATCAGATGTATATATCTGACCTATCATATCAATCGATCATTTCATGTAATATAAATAGTTAAATTCAGACTATATAGGAGTATGTTGTTTAATTTGAATTACTCTAAAACTAAATAACTACACTTTTTGAGAGCTTTGAGTACCTTTACCTCACCTCATCGAATCATACAAGCTGACCCGTACCGTACATCAAGATCGCCCTGCCACGTCACTTTCATTATTTTTTATCTCGCGTTTCGTAATATATTTATATAACAAACTATATATTTTTATAAACTACATAAATGTGGCTTTTCATTCATATTTATTGCTTTTAGATATATATTGTATAGAAAAAACAAAATAGGATAATGTTATAAAAAAAGTTATCACATTTTTTTTTAATTTTTGTATTTTTTTATTTTAAATACATTAATCACTAAAATAGCCATAAAATACAATGATTACGGCTTTCGTGTCTTAAAAATAGTGATTATACCTGAAATCATTGACAAAACTTATTGAAATGAGCATTCAAATCACCCTATCGGGCGATCTAAATTATTTTTTATCACTCGTCGTATAATATATTTCTATAACAAATTATACATTTTCTAAAACTAGATAAATGTAG
Source organism: Leguminivora glycinivorella (assembly GCF_023078275.1). NCBI lineage: Eukaryota > Metazoa > Arthropoda > Insecta > Lepidoptera > Tortricidae > Leguminivora > Leguminivora glycinivorella. The sequence goes on from NC_062990.1 coordinate 11,136,457, forward strand.
CTATTAAATAATATTTTTTATTTAGAAAAAACCATTACAGTTTTCATAAAATGTGCAATAATATGTATAAAAAAAAATCTCGTTTTCAGATTTTCCCATTTTATTTTGTATTTTTGTTCTAAAATACATTTTTTTTGTTCCAAAAATGAATTCCTCGTCCTTCATTTATCCGAAAATGATATATCGCATGCCCTATTTTGTATAGTTTTAGAGAAATATGGTTTCAAAGAAAGCGCGGAGGCGCCAGCCTTCACCCCCTCCTCCCTCCTAAATTAAGGGGGGCTCTCGATGCCTCCCGATCTTTATCTACTCAGGGCCACCCAATGAACAACTGTGCCAAGTCTCAGTGCTTAATCATAAAATGCAGGGTTCCCATACAAGACATAGCAATAGCGTCCCCAGTAAGTGGGAGTCTAGGTAACAACAATTGCATGAAACTTCTGGAATCCTATTAATCGATACTACCACGAATTTTGTAGTGTTTTGATGGCAGCTGAGTTACTTTATTCTTACATCTGGCTTTTCATAGGTGAGATTTAATCTATAGCAGCCACAATTAAAAATACTCTTTAATAACTTTCCAGCTCTCCGAACCACCGTCCGAACAGCTCCGCCACGTACAAATCTGGACAGTAAACCAAGCTACCTGCAGATTGCGGTACAACGAAGTCAACTACACAGTAACGAACAACATGATGTGTTCCGGATGGCTGGATGTAGGAGGCAGGGATCAGTGTGCTGGGGACTCTGGGGGCCCCCTCATACACAACGGGGTGGTGGTTGGAATATGCTCCTGGGGGTATAACTGCGCGCTCGCCAGGTATCCTGGTGTGAATGTTAGAGTGTCCAGAGTCGCTAACTGGATTCAGGTCAATGCTTAGTGGATATTTGATACATAGAAACATATTAATAAATGATTCTTTATTCTCTTTTTGTTTCCTTCTTTATTCCTTCCCTTATATCCCTTATTCTCACTTCCCATTTTTATTTACTCCTCCCTACCTCCTTTCTGTTTTATATTTACCTTTGTTTCTTCCTTTATATTGTAGCTGAAGTTTTGAGAGGCTAACTTTATTAATACTTTATTATTGCACTTAAAAAAATAAGTACAAATGGTGTAGGTACTTAATGCCTTAAGGCATTCTCTACCACTCAACCACTCAAAAATAAACATTTGATACGTGCAGACATCGTGACAGAAAACAATTTTATCAGATATCACTTTCTATTTTATCTACCAGCAACCTCATGATAAGAGTTTTGAATGATTCACGGTAATTTTCATTAGATATAATATTGACCGGGATCTAGACCGTGATTTATCTTTTTGATTTTTGTCGAGTTCCCAATATTTCGACGCAGTTGCATGCATCATGATCACGGAAAACAAAATGTTTTCCGTGAAACGTTTCGGAAATCAAAAAGGTAATCAAGGTCTATATCCCGGTCAATATTAAGTCTTATGCTTGATATGTTTACCATTGATAAATCCAACAACAGTTGACCACGAACGCTGTAAAGAGTTCGAAACGTCGGGATGAATTTTAAATTCATTATACGCGATTTAATCCGTTTCCATAGTACGAGTATATATGTATATCGCGGTAACCGAAGACAATATTAACACTTTCGCTACCAAGAACCCGACTGTCGGGTACACCGCTCGTAGAAGCGTAGCCGATTACATGGGTTTCCCCGTATGTAGCGAAAATGTCGTAGCGCCGCGTAGAGCCCGGTTTCGAAAGTGTTAAATCCAACATGTTATCAGTACACCACTTATCATTGACGGTTGCTTAGATCGCACTGTCTTCAGTCATTTTATAAATTAAATTTTACATTAGAGTAAACATCTACCGACGACCTGTCTGGCTCGGCGCATAGTGACCCTGCCTGCTACGCCGCGGTCCCGGGTTCGAATCCCGGTAAGGGCATTTATTTATTTGTGTGATGAGCACAAATATTTGTTCCTGAGTCATGGATGTTTTCTATGTATATATTAAGTATTTTGTATATTATATATAACGTTGTCTGAGTACCTGCAACACAAACTATCTTTAGCTTACCGTGGGACTCGTCAATCTGTGTAAGAATGTCCTGTAATATTTATAATAATAATAATATCTACGGTTTCTAATAACGTTTTTATGTTAATAAAATTGAACAGAATGGGTTGTGATGATTTCTCTTACACCTTCTGATTCTTTTACATAAATAACAGAACTGTATCCAAAACACTGTGTCGTCACTTTTACAGCACCAAAATAAAAGACTACATTAAAAACAGTAAAGTTCTTTATTACTCAATTGAGATCGGAAAGTCACAATCCACTTAAGCATTGGACTGGATCCAGGAAGTGTACCTCGACACCCTAGCATTAACGCCAGGATACCTGGGAAGGGCACACTGTTCTCCCCAAGAGCACACACCAATGACAACTCCGTTGTGGATGAGGGGACCGCCAGAGTCGCCCTGGCACTGATCGCGACCACCAACGTCGAGCCAGCCAGAGCACAGCATGTTGTTGGTGACCACCTTACGAATTTCATTCTATCGAGCCACGCAAAGAGCCTGGTTTATGTAATGTATCGGATTTAATATCTACTGGCAACCCTCTGGTAGTCACAGTGCTAGCGCATTACCAAGAACTGTCATTGTATTGCCTGGAGTAAAAGCAATCATAAAATTAACTAAATTGTGTTTTATTTAAAGACTTAATATTGGCGACGAGATGGCTTTAGTTGGAAACATTGAGCATTATAATTCCCAAAAAGATTTCGCGGATTATAATGAAAGGATGGAGCAGTTTTTTATAGTAAATTCCATTGAAGAGAAAATGAAAGTTCCGATGCTTATAACCCTAATAGGACCAGAAACGTACAACGTCTTGAAAAACCTTGTTTCACCAGATAAACCGGCTGAGAAGAGTTATAAGGAGCTGGTAGAAGCCCTAACTAATCATTATGTGGCGAGTAAGTCTGCTGTAGCGGGCAGATACGAGTTTTATATGTGCAAACAAAAGGAGGGACAGAGTGTGAATGATTTTGTGGTGGAAATTAAAGGGAAAGCGGCTTTATGCAAGTTTGGTACATTTTTGAAGGAGGCACTGCGGGACAGGTTGGTGTGTGGACTCATGAGGGAGTATCTTGTCAAAAAGCTGTTAACGGTGGGTGACAGTTTGTCTTTCGAGGAGGCTGTAAAAATTGCTTTGGCTTATGAAAGTGCAGAAAAGGAGACTAAAAATATCCAACCTGTCGGGTCTGTCTGTCAGTCGGAAATAATGAAGCTATCCACAGGCCAGAGAAAACAAATGAAACAACACTCAAAAGAAGATAATGCTCAGCATACCAGAAAATGTAGCCGTTGTGGAGGCAGTCATACTGCGGACAGATGCTTTAAGAAGTCTTGGACCTGTTACAATTGCCAAAGACAAGGGCACATTGCCACAAAGTGTCACTTTCGGCCGGCAGGGGAAAGGAAGCTACTGCAACAGCTTGTGGAGCAGGACAAAGAAGATCAGGGCCAGGATGAACAGGATGGTGAAGAAGTAATTCTAGGAAGTATTCAAAATATCAACAGGGACGAGGAAGAAGCAGCATGGTTACCCTTGTGACTAGGAAATCGAATTTCTCTGAAGATGCAAGTGGACACGGGAGCATGTAAATCAGTGATACATAGTAAGGACTTTAAGAAGTATTTTAGTGAAAGTGATTTAAGGAAATGTAGTACTAAATTAAAATCTGTGTCAGGGGAGCCATTGAAAATTTTAGGAGCTGTTAAATTATGGGTAAATAATATAAAAAAAGAATTATATTTAATAGTGATTGAATGTGACAAATATTTTGAGCCATTAGTTGGTAGAAACTGGTTAAGAATTATTTTTCCTAAATGGCAGAGGTATTTTCAGATTAAACTGCTGGAATCTGAAGGTATAGATAAGAAAAAATTAATTCAAGACATTAAAAAGAAATATGCAAAGGTTTTTGAGAAGGATAGGTCCTCCCATATTTTGAAATTAAAAGCAAGTCTAAAACTGAAGCATGGAGCAGAACCTATCTTTCACAAAGCTTATACTATACCCTATTCAAAGAAAATGGAAGTGGAAAAAGAATTACTAAGTTTAGAAAAGGCCGGAATCATAGAAAAAGTGAGGCATAGTAAATGGGCTAGTCCAATTGTGGTGGCGCAACGAGCTGATAAAAAAAATACGTGTTTGTGTGGACTATAAAGTAACACTAAATCAAGTACTGGATAGTGAACATTATCCTCTCCCATTACCTGAGGACATTTTTACTGAATTGTCAGGGGGTAGTGTTTTCTGTGTTTTGGATTTATCGGGTGCATATCAACAGTTATTATTAGAAGAGACGTCTCGTGAGTATATGACAATTAACACCCATTTGGGTAATTCTCAAAATAGTGGCATCGTACCCTGCCATCACGTTTTTGAATAGAAAGTATGCGAAATATATAATTTTCACATATAATTAAAATTTTCATAAGTAGGCATTAACGTGACACATCGAGGCCAACACATATTTTTTCTATAAATATAATACTTTTGTAAAAAAAAAAAAAAGAAGACCGTTTTCTACTGTACCCTGCCTTGTCACAACGCGACACTGCTCAAGTTTTCGCTCTATAGATTATTAAATTGCAGTTTTATGATAATAAAATATCGTTTTTTGTAGAGAATAGACTACTATATTCTTAAATATACGTTGCACGGGATGTTTCGATTACTTTTGAACACTAATTTTCACCTTCAAAGTTTGTCCAGCGATATTTTCTCCATATCCTGTGCGTCCGCGGTATTGCACCTCACTCACACACAGAAAGTCTTATTGAGGCCCTAATATACGTAAAACACGTAGCCAGTATGGTTCTAGCCGCCGGTGTAAAGGTTTGTGTGTGAGGTGCTGCGGTCTTGTGGTTAGAAGTTTTCAAAGTGTGACGTTCGGAGTTTGTAACAGGTATGTCCACTTTATTCTGGCATGATTATTTTAAAATATTAATACGGCAGTTTTTTTACCAATAACATTTTAATGTTGTATTGAAGTATAACTATGTATATTAAAATTATGACAGTTGTATTATCAACAGTTTCGGAGATAATATCTAGTTAATCGGATTTTCACTACACCCTGTGTAACTTTATCCTGCCATCACTCTGCAGGGTAAAGTGACTGTTGACAGGATAAAGAAACACAAGTAAAAAAAAGCTATTTTGACATGGTTTTTACTAACTTGCAATGTATGTATGTATGTATGTTTGTATGTATGTTGAGGTCAAATCTTGCAACCCAATTTGAAGCAGAAATATTCAACCGACTGAGCTAAAATTTTGTATACACGCTGCGGATGACGTTCGCATATAAGCGCCGATATGGGGCATTGGGTCCTTCGATATTGGGCTATAGTCTGCTCAGCGCCGAAGCAGTCCCGACGAGGCTAGGAACCAATTTGATAAAATGTTCCTCGGGAGTACCAATTTTGGTTTGAATTTAAGCCCAAGTACTTAATTTGGGGCGTAAGAGGGGCGGTCCCGCCAATAGGCAAGGCAACATCCCTATCGCTCTTGCATATAGGCATTACAGAACCAGATTGCATTTCGATCGGCGTATAGCGTCAACAATTATCATTTTGGCTAGGTCGGCAGCAATCACTTTCTTCGGGCAGAAGCCAACCTTTCCTTCGAAAACCACGTCATCGGTCGTGGCAAGTAACACCGCAAGCCCAAACAAATTAATGCGCCTAACTGTGAGCTCAGTTGCCACTGTGGCTCTCCTTATTATCCTGATACTTTCTTCCCCTCACGGCTACTATTGTGTCATCGGCATAACAAATGGTGATCATGCGGAGAAGTTGGACTACTCTGATAGCCAAGTCAAAGCCAATGCTCTAGAGTAGGCGCCCAGTACCGACCCCTGTGGAAAACTGTGGGTAGGTTATGATTATTATGAATATGCATGTGGGTAAGAAGAAGAATAAAGAAGTCAGTCTTGATTTGAGCACGTAGTCTCATTGACCTGTCCCTATACGTTTATATGGCGCAGCCGGTAGGAACACCACACTCCATTCGCCTTTCTAGGCATCTTCCTCCTGATTCATTGAGCAGTACTCTATCTGCAAGGTAATGCCCTATGGTGAATGATGATCTTCAAATAGAAAGGCGCATCGTGGAAGCAATGCGCCTATTTTATTACCACATAAGGAAGAAAGCCGAAGTAATTGGCAATGTCAAGAGATACTGAGATAGCTCCCTGCCTTTTCTCTGCTACCAGACCGCTGTATTTATGCAGCGCATCAATTGCGTCTATCGCTCCTCCCAGAACCCGATCTCTGATGTTTGGGCACGTGTCTTTCAAAATGCGTGCACAGCAGTAGATGAGACTTACGATGATGCGCTCAACATCGTGCCAGTTTCATCTAGGAGGGCAATGGGACGGTATCCTAAGGGACAGTCAGCTGGACTACCCTTTTTCGAAAGGCACAGTCTGCCCACCTTCCAACGAGAATTTATACTCTCTCGGAGGCAGTCGTCAATGTGGCCACGTAATCTACTTCCAAGATGTTTAAAGAGCCAAGGCACACCGTCCGGCCCTAGAGTGGCCCTCATTTTAAATACTGACCTCATTATCTCGACATCTGTTACCAAGGAGACATCAAGGAGACGAACCAACTCTTCCACTGGGGCAGCCATTGCAGGCATTACATGCACAAGTACAACTCACATTGTGAATCATGATATGTGCTTTGTTGTTTTACAAGACTGTGATTGTAGGGACTTATTTATTTATTCTTTATTGCACATAAAAAAGTACAAAATGGTGTACATAATGCCTTAAGGCATTCTCTACCAGTCAAACACTGCAGGCATCGTGACTGAAAATAATAATCAGATATCACTTACTGTACTTCAACTGTTTTGAATAAAAAATAATGGATATTGTTTAAAAAAATACTTTTTTTTGCTTTTGTTTCTACTTAAAGAAAAAAAATTGAACCCTAACGAAATCATAATAGTCGATATACGTTGAATTATTAGTGGTAAACTTGTTTTTTTATTCAAACTCTCTTTATCCTGCCACGTTTTCCCTGCTACCCTGTCTATTCACTTTCTCCTGTATGTCTAAAATTTCAACTCGCTATAAGTTCTACGTTTTTACAACTATTTCGTTCCCTCCTGCAAATTCCGTATCATTGATGCACTCAAAAACATATTTAAATCCAAAAAGGTACAAAAAACCATTTTCATTTTTTTTCATTCACTTTACCCTGACGGTGCCACTTTTTTGAGAACGAACCATTTAGGCTTATTCCGACCAACCCGGTTGCAATTTGGGGTTTCAAGTGGACCGTCAGTATTCCAGTGTGTTATGGACCAAATTTTAGAAGGATTAGGAAATGTCAAGTGTTTTATTGATGATATAGTAATAAAGGGCAAGAGTATTTGGGATTGTTACCAGAATTTAGAAAAAGTCTTGAAACGTTTACTTTGCTACAATGTAAGAATAAATTTAAAAAAGTGTCAGTTTTTCTCAACGGAAATTAAATTTCTTGGCCATATTATTAGCAAAGATGGGGTGAAACCATTACCGGAGAAAGTGGAAGCTATTTTAAAAGCACCGGAACCCAAAACAGTTACTCAGGTGCAAGCTTATCTTGGTCTACTAAACTATTATGGGAAATTTTTACCTAGATTATCAGAATGCTTGACACCCATTTATAATTTACTGAAACAGGATACTCCTTTTAACTGGACAGAGAGTTGCAAAAGAGCTTTTGAAAATAGTAAGAAATTATTATTAGAAAATCAGTTAATAGTACTATTAACTGATTTTCTTGATGACTGATTATGATGGTAGTAAAGAGTTATTTTTGACATCAGATGCTAGTAAATATGGAGTAGGAGCGGTACTTAGTCATAAAATTGATGGTGAGCCAATTAGTTTTGCATCTGGTACCTTGAATAGTGCACAACAAAATTATTCACAAGTAGAGAAAGAGGCATTGGCCATCATTTTTGCTGTTAAAAAATTTCACAAGTTTTTGTATGGCCGTAAGTTTGTTTTGGTAACTGATCATCAACCTTTGAAATTCATTTTTGATCCTCTAAAGAGAATACCAGTAACTGCTAATGCCAGGCTTCAGAGATGGGCTCTTTTACTGTCTGGTTATAGTTATGAGATTAGGTATCGAAAAGGCACATTACTGGCGAATGCTGATGCCTTATCTCGCTTGCCTTTGCCTGAAGTAACAGTGGAGTCTGAAGAAATAAGCTACTTAAACTTTTCTGAAGATTCACCATTGAATTATAAAGAGATTGCATTGTGTACTAAGACTGATCCAGTACTCAGTAAAGTTTGTGAATTTGTGACTACAGGATGGCCTAAAAGTGTAAATGAGGATTCGCTAAAGCCCTATTTTGTAAAGAGAGCTGAGTTATGTGTAGAACAAAAATGTTTACTATGGGGTAGTAGAGTAGTAATTCCATTAAAATTAAGGTCTAAAGTACTTAGCAATTTTCATGAATCACACCAAGGGGTGGTACAATCTAAAATGTTTATGAGAGAATTTTGCTGGTGGCCAAACATGGGTCAGGATATTGAAAGTTTAATTTTGGGTTGCGACATCTGCCAATCTTCTAGAAGTTTTACTAATACATGTTCACTGTATTCCTGGAAGACCGCAGAGAGTAATTTTGAAAGAGTTCACATTGATTTTTTTTATGTAAACTCTACTAACTACCTATTAATTGTGGATTCTAGATCTAAATGGTTAGATGTACATATTATGCAGAGCACTACAGCCCCACAAGTTATTGAAAAATTATGTAAGACTTTTGCCTTTATAGGGATACCAGCCCAGTTAGTTAGTGATAATGGTCCACCTTTTAACTCTAGTGAATTTGTAACTTTTTTGAAAGCTAATGGATGTGAAGCACTCAAGACTCCTCCGTACCATCCTCAATCCAATGGATTAGCGGAACGGACCGTATTTACTGTTAAAAAGTTGTTATCTAGATTAGAAAATCTTCACCCTAAATTATCTAGAGAAATAAGTTTACAGAATTTCCTTTTTACTTACCGGAACTCACCTAATGCAACGGGAATGTCACCAAATGAACTTCTGTTCAAACAAAAACCTAGAACCAGATTTGATTTAATGAAGCCATATAATGTAATTTCGAGAAAAATCAGAAAGCAAATAGACAGACAGTATTAATAAATTTTAAGGAGAGGGATAGAGTTTGGTGCAAGGAGTTGAGCAAAGGAAAGGGCTGGGTCAAAGGAACTATTGTGAAAAAATTGAGTGTGGTTAGGTATGTAGTTAATGTGGAGGGTATTCATAAGTATTACCATGCATCCTCTCTAAGGCCTTGTTTTAGCTCTGACTTAGAACACCAAGCGGACATATCTGTAGAACAAGAAACTAGGCCTGAAACGTTGTCTGAGGAGCCACCAGTTCAGCCTTTTAGCGAAGTGGGTTTTGAAAATAATGGGGCACCTTTAGAAGTAGATCGAAATGTTTCCATGGGTGAAAACGTTAGCAGTGGAATGCCAGAGCATCCAGCTGCTGGAGAAGGGGAAAGGGAAAAGGACGTTAGTATCGAAACACCGGCCAGCCCAACATTAAGGAGGTCTGTTAGACCGCGAAGAGCGCCGGATAGGTTAAATTTGTAACTATTAGATTTTAAGTTAAACTTTTGAAAAGGGGGACGAATGTAATGTATCGGATTTAATATCTACTGGCAACCCTCTGGTTGTCACAGTGCTAGCGCATTACCAAGAACTGTCATTGTATTGCCTGGAGTAAAAGCAATCATAAAATTAACTAAATTGTGTTTTATTTAAAGACTTAATAGTTTATAGTCCAGATTTGGACATGACGCAGTTGCTCAGACGCGGGACCTTGGAACTGGAAAGGATTAAAAAGCATCGTTAGCAACGTGTCGGCTAAATGAGTTGCCGAAGCAAATTGACACTGATATTTTTAACTGTAAAGTTTCGAATGTGAGGCATATATTGGTTAAGCGGTGTTTTTGTGAGTGATCTTTTAATTAATACTTATGTTGAAGTTTTTTTTTTTTTTTTTTTTTTTTTTTTTTTTTTTTTTTTTTTTTTCTATTTTAGTCATTGTTGAGAGTCAATCGGTCCTCGCTAGAGATACGGGCGGCCGGTTGCTCTTTCATTGGTGGTCAGGTCAGGTAGGTAATAAGGGATTTGGTTATGTTTTGTTAAAGGTTTTTAGGGTATCTATTATATATTTGGTGTAACTAATAAATGAGGCTAGTGTTTCTTCTTTGTCGGTTAACTGTTTTATATTGTAGGGTTGAATATTTTGATATTTTCCACAGATAGTCTCGTGGACGCATCTGGCATACTTGTATCTGGGACAGTATTTAATCAGGTGGTCGATAGTTTGGTTTGTAGCGTTGTCACATGGACAAGCATCATTATCAGTTAAGCAGAATCGTTTAAAATAGGTTTTATTGTAGCCGTGGCCTGTTAGTATTTGCGTTAGTTGAAAGCTTATGGTTGTATGTTTACGGAGAAGTTTAATGTCATCTAGGGTGGGTAGCCATTGTTTAACATGTTTTCCCGTGGCACTGTCTACATATGTTTTATTATGGGAGGTTAGATGAGTGAACCCTCGGGAAAGCTGTGGAACGTGTCACAGGACCTCCAGGGCATGTTGGCAGCTCTGCGGTGACTTGTCAACCCGGAACGCGTGCCACGCGGACACCGAGGCAAATGCGGCAGAGGCGGGCCATCCTCCAGCGAACAGGACCCCAAAACCTGCGCCGGTCACAAGGACTCCAAAGAAGGACTTCCATAGTAGTATAAGATTTGAAGATTCAATGTTTCAAATCAAATTATAATAATCATAATTAATGATCAAATATCTTAATATCAATTTTAATTTAAATCCCGGCTCCTGAAAGCGACATAAGAATACATTAGTCTAATGCTCTCAAGACCAGCATGACAAAATAGAAGACAATCTGATTAATTAGCTCACCGCTGAAGGTCAAAGATATTTCCTAGCGGAGCGCTCCCAATCCCACAGCAGAAGACAGATCATCCCTGTGAATAACCAAGCACATGGTTAGGAACAAACCCATAACGGTCTTTTTACAGGCTTAAACACTTTTTGCCGGTTAGCACGAAAATGCTCCTTATTCAGGCGTTAGTATTGCCTGTAATAGATTATGGTGACGTATGTTATTCAAACATTACGCAGGAATTACTAAATAAATTGGATCGTTTGCTTAATAACTGCATCCGATTCATCTACGGGCTCAGAAAGTACGACCATATTTCCATCTTCCGCCGAAAACTAAACTGGCTCCCGATCCGCGAGCGTAGGTCGTCTAGAATACTTTGCATGCTCTATACTATCCTGTTTGATCCAGCTGCACCAGATTACCTTCGATCTAAATTTCAATTTATAACTCCTCGTCCCGATTGCGATCTTCGTAAGTCTCGGAGCCTTAAGCTCGCTATCCCCCTCTATCGCACCGGGTTCATGTCCAACTCCTTCGCTATGCAGGCAATTCGTCTTTGGAACGATCTCCCTCTCGCAATACGACAAGCACAGAGCAAGTTTTCCTTTAAACGTCAATTACGTAAACACTTCTCGCAGGTACACCAACGTTGTTAGACAGTAATGGTTAAATGGGTACTATATATATATGTATATATATGTATATTATATATTTTAGTTAGTTTATGTATGTATATGATTGTACTTATTTATGTATGTATATTGATGATGCATATAGTATTTAGATAGTGACTTATATCTATTTAAATTTCTGTTTTATTTTCCGCACCAATTTGTAAGTTTCTGTTTGGTCCAATGGTTGACTGGTAGAGAATGCCTTAAGGCATTAAGTTCGCCATTTGTACTTTATGTTGTGCAATAAAGGTTAAATAAATAAATAAATAAATAAATAACGTTTCACGCCATTATGGAGTTGATCTGAACAATTCAAATACTCACTCAATGAGGATTATTGCAGTCCTCCTGCTTCCACCGTTTTGACCACCATGAGGTTGGTCTTATAGAGAAAGTGCGTGTGCACCCAAAAGGGTCAAAAAAGGAAATGGACCACCCATGATCGTTAACCTATTTGCATATGGAGCATCAAGTACATAGGGTGACAAACCCAGGTAGACAAAATATATAAAATTAATATATTATATTTATTTGAGACTCCATCAGAGTCATGAAATATTTACTATGATGTACATAGCAAGATTGTCACGTCACTCCAGACAGGCCTCTTATTTAGAGTATTAATATTACAGTATTTTGTTATGTATTTAAGATAATTTTCCGCATTATTTCTATATAATTATATTAATTTAATTTATCAAAATGTACTGGAGTAACAATTAAAAATCTCATACAACGCGTTATTTTTAGCTATCTGGCAACCCGTGCACAGATTATGCAGAAAAGTGCATACATGTGTGGATGCAAGTATTTTTGCACCACATTAGGATTGCAATTAACTTTTGAAACAAAATAAAATTAATGAAATTTCGATTTTAGATTTATAAAAACATATTAATTACGACCAAGAAAATGTACTACGTTACAGGTTTTCCTGTAATCTACAGGTAGAGGGCTATCTCGTGTATTTTTTTGAAAATTTTCCGCTAAGTAGTTTCGGAGATAAGGGGGGGGGAATGGTAATTTTTTGCTTATTTTCTTAAATTACTTCTAAATTACCAAAATAAAAACTATAAAAAAAATATATTTGAGATGCTTATAAAATGCTCTTTCATTTGATATGTAGCAGAATATAGTTCTAATAACTTTGATTTTTAATTTTCAATTTTACCCCCCAAAAGTGGCCCCTATGATTAAATTTCGTTTAATTTCATTTAATTATATTACATGTCCGTCTTTGGGCCACTTGTTTACATACGTGTGCCAAATTTCAAGTAAATCGGTCTAGTAGTTTCGGAGAAATCGGCTGTGACAGAGGGACAGACAGACACGCGAGTGATCCTATAAGGGTTCCGGTTTTCCTCTTTGAGGTACGGAACCCTAAAAATGGAAAAATTTACGCTTCCGGCGGGACTTGAACCCGCATTATTTGCAATCCGTGCAAGGCTCTTAACCAATTGAGCTACGGAAGCCGCGCCGGACATCGCAAATCCTTCCATACCTTTCCTTATGTACACACGTCTTGGGGTGACGTCTATCTTGATTATCTGCTTTGTTATATCGTCTGATTAATTATTGTAAGTCTTAATTCTAGTAAAAGAATTAATAGTTCCGGTGATTTCCGAGTATTGACTGATCTGTAATTCTTATCAGTGGTTTATGAATCATGATTTTAGTCTTGTGGTTTTTTAGAAAACTAGTTTTTAGTATTCGTAAATTCTTTAATTAGCAACGACGATAGCTCTGTACACTATATACGATATACGTGATTAAAATAAAAGAAACTGTCTCGAAACTAAACTACAATTCATCAGAACCTTAATAACAGTTTGGTAATAACTTAACCTACTTAACCACAATATTAAAATTTTGAAAAAACCCCCGACCGCGACATAGTGGACCGATTTTCATGAAACATGGCTAAGAACACTCCCGACTAACTCAGCTTTCAGACAAAAAAACTAAATATAAATCGGTTCATCCGTTCGGGAGCTACGATGCCACAGACAGACACACACACAGACAGACAGAAAAACACACAGACAGACACGTCAAACTTATAACACCCCTTCGTTTTTGCGTCGGGGGTTAAAAAGGGTAGAAATTAAAAAGTAGCAACACCGTAGTGTCGTCTCTTTCAAATCAGTACTAATATGTCAGAAAAAGAGACGTAGTTCCCTTTCCTCATGGGCGCCTTGTATATGTTCATGTAAATAAATTATTAATAATTATCATCATTAGGTACTATTGATTTCATAGGCATAAAGTTGGTTATCACTTATCAGCTGATCAACACCTACTAATATCAATATCCAAATAAAAAGTAATACCTAGTAGCTGTAGTTGGTGAGCAGAGGGGAATGTTTTTTTCCAATTAGGGCGACGGCTCAGCGAGAGGCCATGACCCTCGTTCCGGGTCTTTTCTATTTCTGATGCAAAGGCTGTCTATCGCAATTCAGCGTGGGAACGCATCGAGTGTAATAGGCACTTTTGCACCTGAGAGGGACCAGAACGAGTTCTGTGAAATAGGGTTTAGTTTTATACTAGTAGTAATGTTAGATTTAATATTTAAGTTAGTTTTACATGTTACTATGTCTTTTGAATAATTTTAATTTTCATAATAAAAATACCAAGTAACTAATACGTCAATAATAAACAATTCTTGCGTTTTATTTCAGTATTAACCCGGTATAGAAACGTTTAAAAAACAAAACGACGTCAGAGATTAAATTATCTTTTAATGCCCTACGATATAATAATTATTTAGGCTATCTCACACCTTTGTACTTTTATCAAACTGGCCATTGTTATCTTAATTACTACATACGAACATTAATTGACTTATTTCATTTATTCATTCCTTATCGGTCTAACATTTACCTGAGATATGAAGACACTTATAGGTAAAAAATCTTCTTACATCTTTGCAAAAAGAGTAGAAAAGAAACTACTTATTTTATTTATTCGTATTCTTACAACACAGTCAAATTTTATTAATCGATGGTATCAGGCAACGCTTTAGTGAAGACTTGGCGACAATCCATAATTACTGTCCTGGATCATCTGATCCAATCTGGATTGAATCTCGCGTACGGGATTTTGTCACTAAAATACCGGTTGAAAACGGTGACTTGCTTATTATTCTCAGTGACAATTTTCTGAATTCGAACGCGTGAGACTCAAAAATCGGCCCGCTGTTCGCGGATTAGTACTTCTACGAGTATTCTATCTTCTTATTTTTTGACACTGGCAAAGTTGTGACCAATTGACTTGTTAAATACGCTTGCACAACATTTGTTCGGACGCAGCAGTGCACTCTTAAATTCAGTAGTGCGTGCACATGACCCATAACCAGTAGGGTCGGGCGCAGCCCGATATTCAAGGGCATTTTCAGAAATTGGTCCCCCCAATTAACGTAAGTTGTAAACAAAAATGAACTCGCTGTCAGTTTTGTGACGACAATTAAGCATAAAATCTGTTTATAAATTTGCTTTTTTCACATTCTGAATATAGATTTTCGCTTATAGTTTACCACAAAACTGACAGTGAATTAATTTTTGTTAACAACTTACGCTAATTGGGGGGACCAAAATTTTGAAAATGCCCTCAAGCCCGCGAAACCCGACCTAAACGCTTCGGGTCTTCTACCCTACATTGTTGAAATTAGGTCTCCTCAAAAGCGGTAGTTCATACCACGTTTCACAACTATTGTCCCCCTAATAGTTTCATCGAAATACGAAATAAAATAAAAACAGTTATGTAGTATTTCTTTATTCATTGGTTAAGATGAGAACACAATCAGAATCGGGTTTAAAAAGGACAATATCCGCTTAAGCATTGGACTGGATCCAGGAAGTGTAACTCGACACCCTAGCGTTAACGCCAGGATACCTGGGAAGGGCACACTGTTCTCCCCAAGAGCACACACCGATGACGACTCCGTTGTGGATGAGGGGGCCGCCAGAGTCACCCAGGCACTGGTCGCGACCGCCGACGTCGAGCCAGCCAGAGCACAACATGTTATTGGTGACCACCTTGCGGAGCTCGTTGTAGCGAGCCACGCAGGTTGCCTGGTTTACAGTCCAGATTTGGACGTGACGAAGTTGCTCAGAAGCAAAACCTCCAGACTGGAATGGATTTCAAACGCGTCGTCAGCAACGTTTCACATTATTTAGTCAAAAGTATTAAAGCAATTTTTCACAGATGGAACATAACTAGTTTGAAGTGTTTGAATTTATGTCATATTGCTTCGTTTACGAATACAAAAAATATGTGGCATTACTATAATGCAAGGAGTATCTTCACGGATCAAATGGTCCACTATATGGAATAATTTTTCATGTCTAGCTATCGAAGAAAAATTGGAACCGGCTTACATAGAAATCGCTCAACTGACATAAGTACAACTCTTTTAATAATATGGTTGAAGCAAGTTTGAATTACAACAGGTCTTACCGAAGTGGTACCCCATCCGACAGCCCAGACAGCCTGGTTATCGGCGACATTGTAGTTAGCGCCAGCGATGGAGCCCGCACGAGCCTGGTTGTTGAAGACAATGGTGGACGACAGGCGGACGATGGCGATGTCGTTGTCCAGGGTGTTGCGGTTGAAGCTGGGGTGGAGAATGTTCTGGGAGACAGCGTGGACGACGCCACCGCTGTTGGCGAAGGTGGAACCAACACGGACGCGGAAACGGTTAGCAGCGGTGAAGTACCTGGAAAGACATTTAATAATTTGGAAATATTGCATAAGATTAAAGATCGTTAGATAGATGATTGTAATAAATCGTAGTACAGAATTTAATTGAGTGTGGGTACGACAGGTGGAGTGCCCTGCTCTGCTTAATGTAAGAACGCGCCACGCGCGCCTTAATTACCTACTGTGTCACAAATTTACTGCTGAATCTAAGAAGGCGCGCTTGAATTGCCTGATCCTACAGGATACAGTGCCCTGTTTAGTTGTATGACCTTCGAAGTAAGATGCCCTGCTTGGGGGAGCATTGTGGTAGAGGGGGAGCTAATAGTAGAATATTTTTGAACTCATGATGCTCCCCTATAACGGCACTGAGGGCAACGCCGCAGGGAAAGTTAGTGGGTACTCTCCTCCCCTCTTTCTGACTAGCAGAAAAAGTAAGGGAAGGGGTTAGTCCCACATACCAACCCGTCCCCAGCGGGCTTCCAAAGCCCGGGGGTGAGATGATTAAATGCATTTACCCCTGCGTCAAAAAAAAAGGGTGCCCTGCTTAGTTGCAAGAGCGTGCTTCGCGCGTTTGCATATCGGGTTACGCCCGACTCTTGATGACTAAGTGCACTTCTGTGTTTAATTGTTCTATTTATTGTCATTCATCTGTCTGCTGAAGTGACCAAAAAATATATTGATTAGCAATAGTTATTCCAGAACAAATTAATGAAGTCACAAGATTGTTGTCATTGTCGAGCACTTTCCGAATGTTATAAAAATATAGCTAAAAATAACAAAGGTTACCATCGAGATCAAATTTATAAACTTATCAAAAAGCTAATGATCTGATCAAAAACGAAATTAACATCAACCATCTAAAAGAAAAAATATATCAATAATATAAATACTGTAAAGATTAAACAAATGACAGGGTTGTGACTAGGCTTTTGCCCAGCAGGACACTAAACCAAGCTAGTTAAAAATAAGTTTTATTGCAAAAAAAAAAACATTTTTGGCACAAGCTTTTATCGCTGACTATACTTTTCTTTGAACAGTCATTTATACTGGTTCTCCGAGACGTTTCTAAAAACTCCTTACTCGATGGGGATACGACGTTTCATAACAGAGTTCCTATGACCACCTTTCTTTTCCATCATCAGATCAGCTCTATGATACCATAATATTGCATTGTCACGTACAAATGTTTGCAAATTTTCAGCTCAATCGGAAACCGGGAAGTGGGTCAAATTTAGCTCCTACGTTTTGACGCACACTAACATACTAACAAGGCAAGTTGAATAAAAGCTTGTAAAAATACTAACCAGTAGCAGTGAGCGGCGGTCAGCACAGATCGGTTGTTCAGGATGGTGGCGCCGCAGATTTGGCCATACCAGTTGAAGTCGTTTGTCGACAACAGAGCCGCTTGGTAGGGATAGTTCTCGATGGTGGTCACAGAGCCTCCCACGATCCTTTGGCTGGGGGGTTCGGTCCTGGGCAAGGCTGAAATGTTTCAAAGAAATGTTTAGTATGAAATACCCCAGAGGCCCTGAATAGTCTTAAGACTAGCCTAGCCGACTAGCCAGATTTAAAAAAGTACCTAAAATGTTTTTGTCAGGGAAAATCCTTCCCCTACTGGATGGTGCGTCCAGATTACTGCATCCATGCAATTAAAATTGCACGAGGCCATGCGCTTGGCGAGGAACAGATGCCTATGGAGGGACCTAGTCTTCAACAGAATGACATGGTGTCACGATCTTCAGTATTGAGGGAACGACTGAAGAAGAAGAGGTAGAAATTCGTGATGGCTGGTATTACGTTGCTCAGACTTCAAATTCCGGTACAGGAAACATGAGCACGTAGGAGGTCTATAGTTTTATTTTTTGTCGTCTTGGATCATACCATTATTTTTCTCAAGAACTTAAATTAGATTCTATTCTTTTTCCGGAAAAAGAATAGAATCTAATTTAAGTTCTTGAGAAAAATAATGGATTTCATTCATCCATTTTGAATTCGTGACTTCTGTAGTAATCTTTGTCGTCTTTGATCATTTGAGTTGTGTCTTTCTTTTCCGCCTTATAGTATTACCACTATACCACTTTGTTTTGTCTAAACAAATGGTTGCTACAAACGATTCTGCGTTCCGCGTCTCTCAGCCACTTTTACTATTGAGTCATGTTTAAGCAACTTCACTACCAATGGGCGTAACTGTATTTCGAAGGCCGAAGGATAATGTACACGAAAATTTTAAACACTTACCCGACACAGCCACTACCACTCCAAGTATCAATACAGCGACACGCATGGTTCTAAAGCTGACTGTTTTTGCCAACCACGACATACATATATATATATACCCAAGTACTATCTTGTCTTAGTTTATCTTCTGATTAATTCGTGTAATTAAATCTGTCGATTTTAATTGTTATCAGTGTCTTTAGCATCAGTAAAAACTTTTACTGATGCTTAAGACACTGATAACAATTAAAATCGACAGATAACAAAAGAATAACAAAAAATAATTTCATTCTAAACTTAGAATGAAATTATTTTTTGTTATTCAAATAAATTAATTTAAAAAACTTTCAATTTGTAGAAGTTAACAATGTTCATCTCATAACCAGAGAGCGGATTTCATGTAGCGATTTAAATATTAATATGTATATATATATATGACTACTGCATTTTTTTAAATACGCTACGTGGTTTATAATAAGGTCTTAATATTATTACATTATTTTGCAACAAACTACTTTTAAAAAGTATTAATTTTATTCTAAATAAAGGTGTTTGTATACAGGAAGCGAGAACTTAAATAAATAAAACATTTAAAAAATTACAAACATTTTTTTATTTATTATCATCATAATTTTTGCCCGATATTCACAAAAGCATCCAAAAAGGGTTTAACTTTTATGTCCCGATACAATTTTTTTTGTATGCAGAAAAATAATAAATTATGCGAGTCATATCCATATAATATTTAAATCGCTACCTGAAATCCGCACTCTATTCATAACTATACCAAATTTCATATCAATAGCATAAGTAGTTCTCTAGATATTTAGTAATGTGACAGAAGGACAGACAGAGAGACAGACAGAGTCGGGTTCTTTTTGTACCTTTTTGGTACGGAACCCTAAAAACGAATGACAAAGTTGTTTTTTATCCACGAGAATGCAAAGTAATTTCGAACAAATTTTTACTATGAAATGGTTCGAGAACTCAGGTGTCAACATCATAATATTGTTATTATTTATTTTTAAGAGCCTGTAATGTCCCACTGCTGGCTGGACAAATGCCTCCCCCCGCTTTTTACAAGTTTTTGTAATCATATATTGCAAGTAAAATTTGACCCACTTCCCGGTTACCGATTGAACTGAAATGTTGCACACATATTTATGTAAATCAAAAATAACTTCATGTCGTTATAGGATATGATTCTAGTAAGACTCTTATCGAATTTGGCACAATAGTATTTGACATAAAAAAACAATATTCACCTATAAATTTTGGGTATTAGAAGTGTATGATGACTACGTATTTTCGATGTGTGTATTATTTTTATTTGGCCACCCAAAACGCTGTCAGCGATGTAGTGACGTCATCGAATTCGAACTTACTTCATGTCAAAACAATCATTGACATAATGAACTTTATACCTCATACTTAAAAGTCAGAAAATGTTGTTTTCGAGTAGAATGATCTGATGCACAGATAATCTATAGATGGATTTTTTATTGAGAAACAAACAACATAACAACTATAAATAAGCTTAGAAATAATAATAAATAAAATAAATTAGATTAAATTAAAATAAGTTATAAATAAAAACTCTATAGATTAACATGACTGTGTTGTTTTTGCCCGATTACGTAAAATTATACTTTAAAACTATTTTTTGGCGTTTTTAGGTCATAATAAAATATGGTAATATTTTATTTCGGTTAATTGGACAGTACTTAATCATATAAGACAGACTTTAAAAAAGTGTCAAGTAGCCTATTGCACCCTGCACACACAGATTAAAAATTAGATAATGACGATTAAATAATTATCATTATAATACCTTCAGATAATTTAAGGAAAAACCCAAACGTTATGGGCTGACGAATTCACAACCTGCTAATGATTATTTTGATTCATCACCTAAATTATTTTAAGTAGGTAATTTTGTGTACATTTTTCGTTTTACAGACATTTTTATGCCTATTTGTCTACGTTTTGTTTGAAAAACTGCATTTCTAAAGAATTTTGAGACTGTATTATAGTTTCGTTTTCACCCACATAGTGAGCACAGATATTTATTCCCGAGTCATGGATGTTTTCTAAGTATTTGCGTATTACGTATATTGGGGCATTTTCAGAATTTGGGTTCCCCCAATTAGCGTAAGTTGTTAACAAAAATTAACTCGCTGTCAGTTTTGTGACAACAATTAAGCCTAAAATCTGTCTAAAAATTTACTTTTTTCACATAATGAATGTAGATTGTTGCTTAAAGTTTATGTAATTAACTCAAAAACAATATTTTTATTGAAATTTCATGCTTAATTATCGTTACTAAACTGTCAGTAAGTTAATTTTTGTAAACGACTTACGCCAATTGGGGGGTCCCCATAACACAAGCCTTCTTGAGCTTGCCGTGGACCTCATCTAATCTGTGTACAGTCCACTAATTGGAACCCTAGGCCACTTCAAAGTCAAAGTAAAATGTGTAATCACAGTGCATAGACTGCCATCTCTTGACACAGGCTTAAAACTTTTGAACCTCAGTTTTGACAATTTTGCCCATATTCTTAGCTCGATATGTGTTATTTTAAAATGTCAAACATTAATATTAGCGCCATCTAGCTGAGCGTACCCTAAAGGTGTAATGCCATCTAGGCCACCGTACCTTTTTCTGAATGGTACTGAGGTACGTTTTTTTCTTAGATTTCGTCTGTCTATACGGAGTTATATATGTCTTTGGTCATAGACGTCATAGTGACGTTACAAATCAGATTGTAAGAAATCTGTTACTGCTTGTGATTTTGACATGGTTGTAGAGTGGCCTATGGCTCCAATTGGTTGACTACGAATGTCCTATAATATTTATTTATGTATCTTAGTAATCATGGTACTAACATTGTTATCAATATCTATATTTATTATACAAATCTATTCCAATGAATCGTAATATTAGAATTAGTAAACGAGTGATTCATTATTTTCATGATAACTAATGTTCTATTTTTATTTCGGTTATTAAAAATATATGTATCTTAGTAATCATGGTACTAACATTGTTATCAATATCTATATTTATTATCCAAATCTATCCCAATGAATCGTAATATTAGAATTAGTAAACGAGTGATTCATTATTTTCATGATAACTAATGTTCTAGTCATTTGTTGTTAATAATACAATTTATATCAAGATTTCTACCATGACTATTTGATGTTATAGAACACGTTACTAGATAATGTACGTAAAAGCAGTCAACAACACAACTGTGAATAAAGACAAAGTGCCCAAAATATTTGTACAGAACTTTATTGCCATACATTAAGGTGTGTATACATAATTTTGACTGCGATATCAAAATTTAGTTTTCATTCAACATTTTAATACTTAGTGGCACTGGAGGCTTCATGTGTTTCTACCCCGTTTGCGTCCCGCCATAACGCCGTGGCTTGCGTGGGCGACGGTCGCGCGATGGTCGCGCGACGACGGCGATGCGACGCATACGAAATCAAACCTTATCGATATGGAAGTATGAGACGCGACGGCGACGGTCGTGCGACCGTCGCGCGACCGTCGCCCACGCAAGACACGGCGTAAGAATGATTGTCTTATGAATAATATTCAGGACTGATAATAAATTAATATTAGGATGATAAGATAATTTTGGTTTGTTTGAAAGATTTTCCTCAACAGTTTTAGCTGTTGACTTCTAGGAAAGAAATTATGTAAACACTGATAGCATGACGTTAAGAATCGTAATTATTTGGGGCATTGGAAAAATTATTAAATTTAGCGAAATAATATTTCTTCAAATTGACACAACAGGCCAAGCGTTAACGCATTCGTGGACACGTATGCTATAGCATACGCGTAATTAAATAAATAAATATTATAGGACATTTTTTACACAGATTGACTGAGCCCCACGGTAAGCTCAAGAAGGCTTGCATTGTGGGTACTCAGACAACGATATATTATAATATACAAGTACATAGGTATATACTTACATAGAAAACCTCCATGACAGGAACAAAATATCTGTGCTCATCAAACAAATGCCCTTACCGGGATTCGAACCCGGGACCGCGGCTTAGCAGGCAGGCCCTACCCGCTAGGCCAGACCGGTCGGCATATGCGTAGTCATTTGTTTTTTGGTCTATGACAGATGACGTCACTAGCCGTCCGTGAAAGTTAAGGTTTCTTCCCCCGACTTTACTATGGTCGGTGACTTCTGACATGTTTAGCAAACAAAGTTACGACGTCAAAAGTTTTGTTTCAAGCATTTCCCTCTATACTATACCCTCTTAATGGTCAATTGGTCATTCATTACCTGACGTGCAAGCTAATGCAAATATGCTTGATTATTTGCTTTTTGTTTCATAATTAGTCATTTCAGCTCTGACTAATACCTATTTTATATAAAATTATTGAATTTTTGGTTATTTTATGAAAATACCGCAAGATTTTGTATTTTAGAGGGATTGTATGACTACGATATTTTTAAACCTTTTTCTTGTCGGACATTTTTACACAAATTGAGTACCACGTCCCACGGTAAGCTCAAGAAGGCTTGTGTTGTGGGTACTCAGACAAAGATACAGTTATGTAGTATACAAATACTTATAAACATACAAAACAACCATGAGTCCATGACTCAGAAACAAATGTGCCATATTTTCAAAGTTGTCCACCCCACTTTTTTTAAAACATGAGTATTTTTTACGCGATTTATTCGCGATTCGCTAGGTTTTTCGATCCTGATAGGAAAAAAAATGTCCCAAAGTTTCCATACATTTTTCAAACCTTCCATTCCGTTACCGCCATACAAAATGTATGAAAAAATGGTAACGGAACGGGAAAAAAACCTTGGGACACTTTTTTTCTCCTATTAGGATTGAAAGAGCTCGCGATTCCGAGTGGAAACCATAGGTATAAAAAAATTCAAATCCAAAAAAGTGGGGTAGACAACTTTAAAAAAAATGGGCGTAATATTTATGCTCATCACTTAAATAATTTGCCTTACCAGGATTCGAACCGAATACCGTGGTGGCTGCCAGGCTGTCACTATCTTTTAGGCCAAACCGGTCGTCTAAAATTAACTAAGTCCTAAGCTTAAGGTTTATTCACTTGTAACTACGGTACTTATTTACCTTTTTCAATACATGTAATAAAAATATAAAAATACTTTTGTCAGTAATATGACAAACTTGATCTGAAAACGAAACCTATTTTATTACTCTTATTAGTTTTCCAAATTGAAATTAATACGACATGTTTTTCTCCTCATAAGTTCCTAAAGAAAATGACTTCAATCGAAGAGAATTGGTACTAGACGTATAGACTACCTAGACACCGCAATCGAAATTTGCAGAATGTTCCATACAAACTTACACTCCCTATTTTAGGGAAGTGTGGGGAGGGGGGTGTTAAAAATGGCCAAAAGTAGCCTCTCCATCCCTTTAACTATCTCCACTTAACAAATCACGTCAATTCGTCGCTCCGTTTTGCCATGAAAGACGGACAATCAAATAAACATGAATACTTTCCTATTTATAACATTAGTATGGATTCACAAAGAGCGCATCACCAGAAATTATGAAAAAAATTATTGGTAAAATACTACGATTTGAGCAGCGCAATTGAGTGGCATCTTACACCATTACATATTATGACAGCGCAGGTTTAACCCTAAAAGTCAATATAATTACACAGAATATATAATAGTACAAGTACCTACAGAAGACCCACTCCTTCGATATTCACAAAATGCCGCCATTCTAAATTCTTACCTACATTAACAAATGGACCGCACGCGAGCAGCCGAGATTGAATTCTATTGCGCCGCGCGAAGGTCATCACCACTGAATGGGCCGCGAACTCGCGGCCGACGGCATGTACTTGCAGCGCGGCGATAAAATCGTGGAGTGAGCCGCGCCTGATAATAAGTAGGTATTCCTAAATTACCCAAGCGCTACCTAATTAGCACTAAACTTGTTCTAAATTACCCAAGTGCTAATCAAACTAGTGTGCTACGCCCGCTGGTTGTAAATATAAGCGTTGACAACTGGATCAAGCGATTACGTTCCCGAAGCGATTAATATTAATAACATGAGTAATTTTCAATTAAAAAACAAAATTAAAACTTGGCTAAAAACATTAAATTATAAAGATACAGAATTATTACTACAAATCATTGTCTAGAAAAGTCTCAAATAACACACGCGCGCGTCAACACACACAAACACACACATTTCAAAAATCACACATACACATTACTCACGCACACGCGCGCACACACTCTCATCCTATTTTCTTGCATTTATATAAAATTTAACTTTAGTTGTAGGTGAGATATATATAAATATATATGTTTTTTTTTTTAATGTGTAAAATATTGTAACCTTACACCTGATTGTAAACGGGAAGAAACTGGCTCTTGAGACACAGAATATTTTATTTTATATTTTATTTTTATTTTTTTTCCATCATGCTAAATTACCTAAGTACTACCACAGAATCTACTACGGAAAATCATACTTGGTGACTTTGAGTTGCCTTGAATGCTCTTTCTACATAGTAGTTGATCTGTGATAATACGTAATCAATTTTATGAAATCCTCTTTCTAAGTAAAAACCAGTTCGTTTTTTCCAAGAAACTTCATTAATAAAGTTTAGAAAGACTGAAAAGTATGCACGAGAAATCTATAAAAAGGTTAGGTTGCGCAGTCTAATTAAAAAAGGTTGGCATAACAAGGAGTTTGCCAAGTGCGGATAACTTTTTAAACGAATAATTTAAAAAAATAACTTTAATAGGGAACCTACCTGTCCTTAAAATTAAATATTCATGCACGAAATAAAGCATTAGATAATTTTATTATAATATGAAAAGATAAATATGGCCAATAACTAATTCTTGACTTTTTAAATGCAATTTCTATTTAATAACTCGGATGGATGTAAATGAGTTGACCGTAACTCCTTTTCTTCCTCCTACACTTATCCCATGTTATGTGGGGTCGATAGGTACATGTCTTCCTCTTCCATTCTCCTCTATCTTTCGTTTCTCATATCCTCTTTCACACAATCCATCCATAGTTGTTTGGGTTTACCCCTCATCAATCCTTCATCTCCAACATTCTTTTGCGTTTTTCACCACACCAACACGAACAAAAAACTGACTATAAAACATCAAACTAAATCAAATCTTTTAATTTATTCAATATTTTTGATTCAAAATCATCATTTATAGGTAAATGCAATGCTATCTGTTTTCTAATAGCAAAGTAAGCCTTTACCAATTGGTGTGGTGAAAAATTCTTTATTTTTCTAGTCAGAAGTAATAGTAATATAGTAAGGTAGGTAGGTACTGAATATACCCACTATTTTATAAATGGATACCCACTATTTAGCAGATTATAAGTAGCATCTGATTATTTTTCCACCCATAAAATATCCTCTAATTCTTTTACACTTTATAGTATTGTCACTCTGTAGAAAAGTTTCACTTTATTCGATATGCGAACACTTTTAAAAAAGACGTCTCTCAACTTGAACTGTCATAATGTCGTCTAGACATCTTAACGTTTTCCGACGTATCCATTCACAAATAACCTTAGTTACAATGAAATTAGGTGGGAAATGCGATGACTGAATTGAATATCACGAAAGTCTGGAATCCGCGAATGTCACGTCTCGGCTCTTTGGCACAAAATTGAAGGCTTTTTAGACAAACGAGGGATTATAAAGATACTTATTTTACTTTGAGTTTTTACTAGAGATGCAACGAATAGTTGTTTCGCCGGATACCGGATACAGAATATTCAGCCCAATCATCGGCCGAATATTCGGCCAGCAGAATTTTACCTACAATACCTACAATTTAAGCAGGGAGCGGGCGCGTCGTGTAGGTTTTGATTAGTTGCGTAGTGAACTTCGCGCGGAGTTCGTTTTAAGTGCAAAAACTAGTTTTATTATAATTATTCTGTTCAAGGTAAAATGTATGTTTAAATGTTTATTTTTTTAATAAAAAGGGCTATGATGATAAGTATTACAACCGTAACTGTTTTATTACATTTATTTACTCCGAAATCATTCAATCAAAAATAGCACCTCCGGTATCCTGCCCGATAGTAACGTCACTATCCGGCCCTTATTTCAATATTCGGCTGGATAGGCCAGATACCAAATAGTAACCGAATGTCGTATTTTGTATAACTATTTTCTCATAGATAATATTTTAATTTGTATTTTTTCAAGTAGTCTCACTACTATTATACCATAAATATTAAATAAATGTCATATACCATGAAAAAATTACCAATGCCTCTAAGTAAAAATTATTTTCTTATTATAAATGGGCTTACTCTTGGCCACAGACTAGCCAAAGGCAAAGACGTGGTCTATACGATGGAGTGAGCTCGCCCAGAAGATGCCTCTTCACCCTTGATTTGAAGGTTGCCGGGAAGAGGTAAATTTGCCTTAATAATATTAATGAATGTCTAAATATTGTTTCTCCTTTATTTTTAAATATGACTAACTAATAAAGGAAGGCTTTGTTTATACTTTGTCCTTTTTAAATACGGATATTTTATTCCGTGCTTTTCTGATGAAAAACAAGATTAATTTGTACATCAACAGTATTTGCAAGCGAGGCGGCTTTTTATTTTTTCTCTTACTAGATAAGTATCTAAGTTAATAAAAAAATGTCCTTCTGAGAATTTATGAAAGATATTCATGACTTTTTTGCTGCTATATTATATCAGGGTACCTAATACACTCCGTAAGCATATCGTATGGTAGGCTTGTGCCGTTTCGTTCGTTGATCGGAGCGCTCCGATCTCGTTCAATCGCTCCCACGAACTAGTTCGCTCTTTTAGGTCTTTGCTCATTTAGTTCAGTCAGACCAGCGACCACTACGGTCGGAAAGATCAGAATGAATGGGATCGACTAGTGTCAAAATGATACGAATATTCCACAGACAATAACAATTCCGGGCCGAAAGGTTGTAAGTAACCGAAGCTTAATATGAAAACCTGACGTTTTTGTTTCGCTTTGCTAAATACCTCGCTCCCGGTCGGCGCCGTCACACACTCTTTCTTGATCCAAACCGCTCGCGCTCGCCGATCCTAAGTATACTGAACTAAATGAGCAAAGACCGATTCACAGAGCACGGAAAGATTCAGTTCATTTCGGTACGAACTATGAACTGTTAGGAATAAAATCCCATCAATATGGGATTTTATTCCTAACAGTTCATAGTTCGTGAACGACACAAGCCTATCGTATGGGGCATTTTCAGAATTTGGGACCCACTTAGCGTAAGTTGTTAATAAAAATTAACTCACTGTCAGTGTTGTGATTGTGACTGTCACTAAGTATGAAATTTCAATAAAAGTACATAAACTTGAAGCGTTGTGTTAATTACATAAACTTGAAGCGGTAATTTAAATTCAGAATGTTGAAAAAAGTATTTTTTAGACAGAGTTTATGCTTAATTGTCATCACAAAACTGACAGCGAGTTTTTTGTTAACAACTAACGCTAATTGGGGTGTCCCAAATTCTGAAAATGCCCATAGATACTCTCCCTATCGCCCTTCTGTATTGGGGCGACAGAGACAGACTGCGTTTCGGTTGCCGCGTAGCGTCAATGACTGTCACTTCGACTAGGCCGGCAGAAAGTAAATAAAAACCGCCACTGAGTGAAAACTTTGAAACCTTTATTAAAGTTTGTAACTTTTCGTACTAACTTTCAAAATATTCCAGTCATTTTTCTCCTACCACATTTTTTCTATTACGAAATGCCACGATAAGGGACCTTCAATAAGAATGACTATATTAATTTTTATTAAGCAGAAACGTCTGCTAACGATTCTAAACATTTTTATATTAAAGGAAAAAATGGAAAAATTTACGCTTCCGGCGGGACTTGAACCCGCACCATTTTTGCAATCCGTGCAATGCTCTTACCAATTGAGCTACGGAAGCCACGCCGGACTTCGCAAATCTTTCCATGCCTTTTCCTTTTTGTACACACGTCTTGGGGTGACGTCTAGCGCCATCTACGTAAAATGGTGCGGGTTCAAGTCCCGCCGGAAGCGTAAATTTTTCCATTTTTTCCTTTAATATAAAAATGTTAAGAATGACTATGTCAGTTGGACTTCTGGTTCGAACGCCATCTTAGCGGTTTTGTGTCGTGAATAATTTATTTTTCCTTTACTCATTAATATTGTTCATAGTGTAATATCGATAGCTTATTATGCCGTAAACTAATGTTGTAGTTAGAAGCTGATGAAGAATTAATCTCGAAACGCATTTAGCCTCTTTTTTGTCGTCAACAGCCGGTAGTCCACGAGCTCTTGTAAAATCTAGCTATCAATTTTACAAGTGCTAACTCACCGTACACTGTCGTACTTACCGTACTAGAATTATCAATAATTAGCTCACTACACCTTGACACTGGCGAAATAGTCCCAATGGACTGAAGCCATTTAATTTTAAAAAACTGAACTGAACTGACTATGTCAGTTTTACCCTTCCATATTACAGAATACAGAATACAGAATTTATTGATAAAATAAAAGTACATTTTACAAGTCAAAAATAATATACATACAATAATAGTTTACACAATTAAAATTTAAATATCATTAATATAACACTAATTGTTTCTCTTTTTTTTTTTAGTACAGATGAGACAGCTATATTTCAATCGCTACTTTCCTGACACTGTGATGAATGACAAATGACAAGTATGAAACGAACAGCGTCCCCAAAAGCTTACTGACCAGGGGCGGCTCACTCCGTGATTCTATCACCGCGCTACAAGTACATGCCTACAAGTTCGCCTTTGTACACCATAACTATACTGTAGATATTTCTATGTCCTAACTTGTCTTATGTACAATAAAGTGTTTACATACATACATACATACATGCCGGGGGCCGCGAGTTCGTGGCCCATTCAGTGGTGACGACCTTCGTGCGGCGCAATAGAATTCAATGTTGGCTGCTCGCGTGGGACCGCCCTTTGGTAATGTAGGTAAGAATTTAAAATGGCGGCATTACGTGAATATCAAAGGAGTGAGCCTTCTCTACTCGTACGTACTATTATACATATCAAATACAAAATACAAATACAAATAATTTATTAATAAAAACATAATTGTACAGTGATTGTTCTTAAAGGCTAAGAATTGTTATACATATAAGAGATGTTTTATATAAATGCCTGAGCTAGGATAGTTCCTGTGTTTCAGGCAGAGGAAGGACTAAATTAGTGATTTATTTTTAATTATTCACTAAAATAAAACTTATAAGAAAATAAACACAAGACTTATTATATATTCTGTGCCAGAACCAAAAATTACAAAAACGCGTGTTAGATCCGTTATTTTTCAACCAATTTGAATCTTAGGCAACCCTAGAACCCTGTATTATTGACACAATACATCATAGGCCATAGAAGACACTTTTAACATTTACTGTGAAAAGGTTCTATAGTGGCCTAGGACTGAAACTGGTTGACTGTAAATTTTCAATAGTAGTGGCTGTGGATGGCGAGGTTTATTAAAAAAAGTTACGACCAAACTGGTCAGATAAGCTTAATTAGGAAAGTGTTGACCTCTTTCGTTCTTGCTTTTGCGACTTTCACAACCTTGTTTTCGTTTTATTATATTTTTTAAAACTTTTGAACTATGGCGACCCAGTTTTTAGTGTTTCTGCATTACGGGACAATAAGAAAGATCGAAAGACATACATAAACGCACGCCCGTATTCCCAAAAGAGGTAGGCATAGCACATGGAAGTGCTCAAGTTTCATCGGAACTGGGCCCCGTTTGCTGTGCCGTTTGGGCAGCGTGCGTAGCCGAATACACAAACGCTCACGAAACGAAACGCTCGTAGATATCTATCTCTATCGCTCTTGTTTATTGGCGCGACAGAGCCAGACTACCTTTCGTGGCGTTTCGTTTTCGTTTCGCGTCGAAGAAATGCCGGCGTGAGTTTGTGTATACAGTATATATTTCTGAGCGGGTCACTACCCTACCTACTAAGCCGCGTTCCTGGGTTTGAATCCCAGGAAGGGCAAGTATTTGCGTGATGAGCACAGATATTTATTCCCAAGTCATGGATGGTACTTGTACATATGTATTAAGTATATTGTTGTCCAAGTACCCGCAACAATAGCCTTCTTGAGCTTACCGTGGGACTAAGTCAATTTGTGTAAGATTGTCTTAAAATATTTATAATTTACTAGCTTAAAGTGACAAAAAGTAGCCTATGTTAATCTCCATCCCTTCAACTATCTCCACTTAAAAATCACGACAATTCCTCTCCGTTTTGCCGTGAAGGACGGACAAACAAATAGAGACACACACTTTCCCATTTATCTTATACTTTTAAACGAGCAATTCTTGTATATTTATTTATTTATATATACCGACGATCTCGGAAACCGCTCTAACGATTTCGCTGAAATTTGTTAGGTGGGGGTTTTCGGGGGTGAAAAATCAATCTAGCGTAGCTTTAGATCCCGGAAAACGCGAATTTTCGAGTTTTCATGAGTTTTTCTTTCGCGTTAGTAAACGTAAAATATGGTCGTTAATTTCGCCGCGCGCGCATCGATTCCGCTTAGCTCAGTCGTACGAGGTCGGTCTAATGTACGCAGATAGATCGTAGGTGTCAGGGTTTCGAATCCCGGCCAGAAATTAAGTTTTTGTTTTTTGTCTTTTTTTTTGTTTTTGTATTTACTTATAAGAGTTTTTTTTTTATCTAAAGACGTGATATATTAAAATAGAACCGAGCGAAGCTCGGTCGCCCGGATATTAATATTAGTATGGATTTGTGTAGGTATATATAATATGAGTCCTTTTGCTATCTTTGCTTGGTCAATGAAGGAAAATGCTTTTCGAAAGTTAGATTACCTGATAGCCTTTCCATTTCCATAATGAACCTAGATTTTCCTCAAGAAACCCCACAGGAGTCGAGTTAAATCTTAACATAATTAGTTTGAAAACTAATTAAGAAGTTGTTCTTTACTTTTCAAATGAGTTCAGTAAAGAAATAACTCTTATAACGAGATTTTTCTTTATTTGCAAATTAATGTTAATGTTAGTGCTTCTCTTTTAACCCCCGACGCAAAAACGACGGGGTGTTATAAATTTGACGTGTCTGTCTGTCTGTTTGTGAGTGTGACTGAGCATCGTAGCTCCCGAACGCATGAACCAATTTAGATATAGATTTTTTTTTAATCTGAATTAGTCGGGAGTGTTCTTAGCCATGTTTCATGAAAATCGGTCCACTATGTCACACCTCTGACACTGGCGATCAAATATATGAAAGAGGCGCGTTCCTAGCACACGGTCTAAGCTCGTGTAGGTGAACGCGTACTATGCTTGTATGAGTAAAATATGACAGGTCGACTGTTCGCGTTTTTGACAGGCGGTAACTGTGAGGTAACCGAGAGGGGGTGGGCGGCACTTTCAGCGGGGAGCAGTAGTGGCCATACTGTACGACAGTACTCTTTATTATACTGTGACTATGTCGCAGTCGGAGGTTTTTTCAAAACTTTCATTTTGTGGTTAGGTTAGTTTCATACTTAAAATTGCTAACGGGAAAATAGTTATTTGTTATACAAGGGGGCAAAGTTGTATTTTAACGCCGAGTGTGGAATTGAAAAACGAGCAAGTGAAAGGATTGAACCACGAGCGAAGCGAGTGGTTCGAGAATAGAATCCTGAACTTGCGAGTTTTTTAACACACGAGAAGTAAAATACATTTGCACCCGAGTGTAACACAAAACTTTTCCCCTCACTATAGCGAGGAAACTACAACGCAAAAAATGCGTTTATCACTGCTTCCAAGTAGTTCCACAGGTGGTAAATCATCTTTATTACTAGATTCACCTAATTTTATCAATTTTAAAGCAGTTAATTTGACTTTATTCAAGGTCAAATTACTTTACCCACTAGTGAATAAAATGCGTTTTTACCCGCTGGTATTAAAGGACAAAACACGTGTTTCCGAGCTAGTGAGGGGAAAACAATATTTTTAATATCACGCAAAACTAAGTTTTTAAAACCAACCTCCGACGTTTCAAGGACGGCATTGTCCCGTGGTCTCGGAGCAGACTCGTTGCAGGTATTTTTTTATATTATACCAATTGTTAGCCTATTAAACATACAGGACGCCTGATGGTAAGCAATTTTCTGAGTCTATGGACGCCTTCAACTCTAGAGAGCGACCTGCAACTTTACTGTTAAAGTAAAAATCTTTGTACCTATTAAAGTATAGCGACCTGCAACTCAAGATTGTCAAAGTCAAAATCTTTGTACATATTAACCCCTCGTATGCGGCCTGTCAATTTTGATCATTGAAATAGTGACCTTGACATTTAAAACAATCGATTAAAATTCCCACGCACGGATCAGTGTTTAAGCATACGAGGGGTTAAAGTTTTCAAGGTCTCATTTTAGAAAGCCCGTTACTTTTAAAAGATTCGGGTGCTGCGTCGAAATGAGGAGGCATACTGACATTTTGTCCCGCTAGGCGGCGCCTGTGCAAGTGTCTAGGCATGTCACTTTCATTCATATCTGAGAGAGAGAAAAAACATATCATTTTCTCGCTCTCCCGTATGGACTAATAGGGTGGCGCCATCTGTCATAACCTTTGAGTGTGCCTCCTCATTGTTGTTCTTGTCTAATTTTTTTTTAATGTCAATTGGCAGACTCAATGCCAAAAGGCATTACCAGTCAACCAAAGCGCCAAAGATTCTTACAATTGGACGTAGTTACGCAGAAACGTTCCAATACATCTGAAATTGTCATTGAAATGAAAGACTTTTGTTTTTCATACAAGGTCTAAACCTTAATGACAATTGCATGTGGATTGGAACGTTTCTGCGTAACTACGTCCAATTGGTGCAAAGAGAAATCGAAAAGGTTTCTTGGTTAACAGTTATAAAAATAAAAATAAAACTATTTCAAATTCAGCATCAATACCTAATTGTGCACACGAGCATATCCAAAATAATTGTTGTATACACGGTGTTACGTAAGGGACCCGAACGATTTTAACCAAGCATTTTTATGGCCCGTGTGCGTAGCCGAATGCACAAACGCTCACGATAATATCTCTTTCGTATCTATCTCTATCGCTCTTGCGTATTGGCGCGACAGAGCCAGACTACCTTTCGCGTCGTTTCGATTTCGTTTCGCGTCGCAGAAGTGCCATTCGGCTACGGGGCCAGGAAGGAAAAAAAAAACATATATTTATTAGTAATTTTAACTAAATAATGCATTTCTATTCTGTATTTGTACAATCTTTAAATTAATATTATTCGTAAAAGTGGCACTAAAAAGAATTTTAATGTTTTTTTTCTGACACTTACTCTTTCAATTTATAAATAATTACATCTGGCCCGGGGGCCCTGGCGCTCTAAGTCTCTTTAAGGACCTGTCGAAGAGACTAAGAGACGCCACCGGAGACCGAAGAGCTGGCAGCTTCCTCGCTCAGCGTATTAGCTTGACAATCCAGCGAGGAAATGCTGCCAGCGTCTTCGGTACTATGCCACAGGGGCCGTTTTTAGATTTATTTTAGTTTAATTTTAGATTTATTTAGTTTAATTTTTATTTTAAGTTTAATTTTAGAATAATTTTAGATTTATTTAGTTTAATTACCTATAATATTATTTTAAAATTATGTAAATATGTTCTTGAATAAATTACATCTATAAATAATAGGCTAATTAGATATGTTCCATAATGACATCATTTCCGTAAAAAAGAAGAGAAATAATATATAAAGATATTTCAATAAATAACAAGTTTTAATCCATGATACAAATGTAGGCGAAATCCAAGAAAAGTTTATGAGACATCAGTCTTCAAAATTGTGATTTGGGATAAGCTGGTAAAATATTCAGTTTGCTCAAGTTACACCGTGTATAATTACGTCTTGTGTAATGACTATAGCGATCTCATTAAAACGGTGTCAAAGGAGCCCAAAAGGAGGTCTTAAATGGGTTTCACACGGAACTACTTGAGGAACGTATTCACAAAGAGATTCTGTAAGTTGCACTAAATTGTTTGTTGACTTTCAACTCTAAACGAAATACATGTCACATAAGTATAAATACATGTCACATAAGTACAAAGCACTGCCAAGGAGTGGAATTCCTTGCCGGCGGCTATATTTCCGAGCTGATATAACCCGGCAACCTTCAAATCAAGAGTGAACAGGCATCTTCTGGGCGAGCTCACTCCATCGTAGGCCACGTCTTTGCCTTCGGCTAGTCTGTGGCCAAGAGTAAGCCCATTTATAATAATAATAAAAAAAAAACATAAGGACAAAGAAAAAAATACCAATGCTCTGTCTAAAACTGGATTCGAACCAGCGTCTTCCGTTTTCGCGACGGATGCCTGCCAGCGTATGATGCTTCTAATTTTATCACTTATTTTATTCACGTGGATAAGACATTGGTCACTCTCACACTGACATACTTGCGAAAGCGCGACGGATACTTTATCCACATAGATAAGTGATAAAATTAAAATTTTGAAAAATCCCCACCGCAACCGATTTTTATGAAACATGGCTAAGAACACTTTAACTAACTCAGCTTTCAAACAAAAAAAAACTAAATCGAAATCGGTTCATCCGTTCGGGAGCTACGATGCCACAGACAGACACATGCACAGACAGGCAGACAGTCACGTCAAACTTATAAACACCGTCGTTATTGCGTCGGGGGTAAAAAATTGAAAGCGTAATACGCCGGCTGAACCATTCGGCCTTCGGTCACGGTGGCAAAGGTCGAAATTTTCAAGTGCTTATATCGGCCGGCCTAGTTATTAGTCCCGGATTTGTAAGAACCTCTTTTTGACACATGACAGCGTCCACAAAATGTAAACTCGCGCCACCTAATGAAATTTTAAATAAAATCCTGTAATAATATTTAAAAAAATCAAGTACTTAAAAACAATATTTCGCTTACTTTAAACATAATATAACACATGTTATATTTTTACGGATCTTCGTTGGTGAGTATTTCACGATATTAATTTATCACACAGCATTTACTTATCATGTCATTTAACGTTCATTTTTATTTTTAAACTAGTGCTGTAGCAGAGTCTATCACTTCGATTCAAATGACATTTCCGTCAGTTGATAGAAATCGATTATTTTATTATAATATACGATACTTTAAGGAAGTAAAAATTAAAATAAAATTAAATAAGATGAAAACAGGTTTATTACTAATACTAACGAACAAATCGTTTATCGTACCAAAGAAAATTTGAATTTCACGGCTTATTTCAGTGACAAGATGGGTGGTGGTGCTTTGTTAAGTTTAGTTTTAATAATCGTTTCTAGTTTACAATTTCAATTATATTTTCAATCACATCCCATCATACAATCGATTCAAACAATTCGTAAATAATCGCTAGATTATGCAAACGATTCGTCTTAGCCACATCTCTACAAATTTCAATGGAAATGTGTCAAAAAGAGGTGCTAAAAAATCCGGGACAATAAAGTGACAATTGACGCCACGTGGCAATCGAAACGCAGTATGGCTCTGTCGATACGCTTACACGTCGTAAGCGATTGTGACGATGGCTATGTCTATACCACGTAACGTCAACGATTGTCACTTCTGCTAGGCCGGCAAAGTCTCTTTTCTTGAGGTTCATGATTCCGGTCCAAAAAGGTCGCAGGTTCGTATTTGGAAACTTTTATAATTAATTTTAGCATGTTTTGTAAACAGTTAATATTCTATAACCTAACAACAAAATTAAAATTTTGAAAAAACCCCCGACCGCGACATAGTGGAACGATTTTCATGAAACATGGCTAAGAACACTCCCGACTAACTCAGCTTTCACACAAAAAAAAAAACAAAATCAAAATCGGTTCATCCGTTCGAGAGCTACGATGCCACAGACAGACACACACACAGACAGACAGACAGACAAACAAACTGACATACACACAGACAGACACGTCAAACTTATAACACCCCCTCTTTTTTGCGTCGGGGGTTAAAAAGATCGCAGGGTCGTATTTGGAAACTTTTATAATTAATTTAAGCATGTTTTGTAAACAGTTAATATTCTAAAACGAAGTCACTGTTCATTATTTAGCATTATTCAGAGCAAACTCTGTTTAAGTCGATTAATAACGTTGATTGACCACGATCCATCACTCATAAAACTTTCAAGCAATGAATAAGTTCAGAAAACAATTCTGATTTACAATTTTTTCATTTGTTTTGATACGATCTTGTGTTATCAGGTTTGTGTCCTAGATGACAGTCGAACATGGATAAATGACAACAAAAAATTGACTGATATAAAGTTTTAAAGCTAAACCCACATAGTTAACGGAACTCACATATTCTTAGAACAAATTAATTTATCCTCATAGAAAATAATTTAATTTGTATTTTTTAGTTGACACACTACTGCTTTAACTAGGTATAAACTGAAATAAATGTCATATACAAAGAAAAAGTGACCAAGGCCTCCAAGTGTTCAAAGCTGGATTCGAACCAGCGTCCTCCGTTATCGCGACGGATGCCTAAACCTCAAAAACTTTGTACAAAAATTAAGGAAAAAAGTCAAATTTGTTTTTTTTATTCCTATTTTGTTACCAAGTTTTTTTTTTGATGAATTGAGATTTTAGTAAGTTTTATTTCGTCATTAAGGTTCTCTAGTATCTATATTTTCTTAATTATAACAATCATCCCGTATATATCTTACGAAAGTCGACTTATATTTAGGATCAATTAAAATTTGCTGACTTGGCTATGTACAAAATTTTTGAGAACTGCTGAGTTACGTAATATATAAATAATTATTAGAGAGAGAAAGGGCACAGTAACTATAACTAGCGAAGGCCGAAGGCCGAAGGCCGAAGGCCCGGAGCGTCACTGAGAGACTCCCAAGTACGCGAGGCCGCAGCCAAGCTCTGGACAGACAGTGCTCCCACGCAGAACAATAATAATAATGTCTAACGCCGTGGCTTGCGTGGGCGACGGTCGCGCGATGATCGCGCGACGGCGATGCGACGCATACGAAATCAAACCTTATCGATATGGAAGGAGACGATGCGATGGCGACGGTCGTGCGACGGTCGCGCGACCGTCGCCCACGCAAGACACGGCGTAAAATGTACGAAATCATCATAAAGAATCGTCCTGGATGTCAATTTATTAAATAATTCAATATGGTCTGAATAAATTTGCAATTTTACGGAGTGTCACAAAGGGCGAAGATGTTATTAATGGAATTAATTTGCGAAATGAGTTAAAACGAAAAGGAAACGACAGGACCGAACCCACTTACAAAGGTCCTCAGTTTTCTTCCCTATAAGTATATAGAATTATTAGCGCTGGTGGTAAGAGCGTGCGAATTTCGGTCCGGAGGTCTCGGGTTCAAAGCCGGCTCGTACCAATGAGTTTATCTGAACTTCCATTCCATTTGTATTTTTTCGTAATTTGTGCAATACTGT
This sequence comes from Leguminivora glycinivorella, assembly GCF_023078275.1. Classification (NCBI taxonomy): domain Eukaryota; kingdom Metazoa; phylum Arthropoda; class Insecta; order Lepidoptera; family Tortricidae; genus Leguminivora; species Leguminivora glycinivorella. The sequence goes on from NC_062990.1 coordinate 11,174,556, forward strand.
TGTAAATATTCTACAAAGAAGTAAATAAGGACAGTTTTTGTATGTAGAATCGATAGTCTCCTGACTTGAATAAGTTTTAATAAGTTTTAGCAGAAATATTGGGGTAATTAACAAAATGGGACCGAAGTTGGGAAAGTTTGCTCTCACAAATATTAATACAAAATAAGCAGTTTATTACTTTACTGTTATTTTGTTGGTAATCAAATTAATTGTATTCATTTGATGAAGTTTTAGACACTTTGATCAATTAAAAAGTCTCTTAGAAAGTAAACGAAATTTGTAGTGACAGCTGGTTGATAGCTCATCGCTCGCACAGTTGAACCCATATCCAACAGTCGACTTCTACCCACAGGAGGAAAGGGGGTGGTGAAATGGCTAATCCCTCACCACACGGGAACACAACTTACTTACTAGTTGTTATTTTTTATATACACTGTAGGCGCTAATTACTTAAAAGATTTTAATTAAAGATTCAGTAGGTATACTAGGTAGTCCAATAACGCATTTTTTTTTTTTTAATAAATAACCTAACCACAAAACTTCAATTTTGAAAAAACCCCGATATAGTGGACCGATTTCCATCAAACATGGCTAAGAAAACTAAATCTAATCTAAATCGGTCGCTGTTCGGGAGCTACGATGCTACAGACAGACAAACAAACACACACACGGACAAACAGACAGACACGTCAAACTTATAACAACCAGTCGTTTTTGCGTCGCGGAGTTAAAAACTCATATGTTTTTATATCATATATTATAAAAACTCATATATTATATTTTATTTTAACATTATCTGCGGTTGGGAGTCGAAAGAGCTCTTACCAATAATGGTTAATTTTATTATGAGTTACGTTTAATTGCCGCAGCGAAGGTGTTAAAATATTACAAATAATTTGTTATGACAACTACTACTACTAGCCTTAGCGGCTATTTCAGACGATTTATGGTGCAATGTCCGAGAGACATCGCTTTTGATGACTAAAGAAACCTATGCGAGAGCGACATATTTTGCCACATAGCTGACAAGGGAAGCTTGCAACAGTTGCAACCGATTGCGACGTTTCGCTATGGTGTCTTCTTTCCCTTTTGTCAGCAAATGCCGCAAACCAGGTATCATCGACGAACTCTATGTCATCAAAAATACATGATTAAGTTTAAAAAGCATAAACAATCAAAAACCAATCATTGGTAGGTACTATTATCATCCTCCTTATCCCGGCATTTGCCACGGCACATGGAAGCCTGGGGTCCGCTTTGATAACTAATCCCAAGATTTGGCATAGGCACTAGTTTTTACGGAAGCGACTGCCATCTGACCTTACAACCTGAAGGATAAACTAGACCTTATTGGAATTAGTCCCGTTTCCTCACTATGTTTTCCTTCACCGAAAAGCAAGTGGCAAATATCAAATGACATTTCGCACATTAAATTCCGAAAAACTCATTGGTGCAAACCGGGGTTCGAACCCGCGACCTCGGGAGCGAAAGTCGCACGTACTTACCGCTAGGCTACCAGCGCTTCAGTAATTGGTAGGTACTTATTGAAATTCGAACAAGACCGTTTGCTCCTCCGAATTATTAAAACCGATATCGGAAAACGATACGTAAACATTGCAATGAATTTTAATTGCTCTCAACCACCACACAAAGTTAATTTTTCACTGAAACACTCTAATTATCACCTTCGAACCCAAGAAAATACATTTTTCGGAGCGCAGAGTTAAGTTGGTTTTCAGGCAAAATAACGAGCGTGTTGCTGTTAGTAATTTAATTTGTAGCTCAAAATTGAACTTTATTTTCGCTGTAGAAAGACTGTTGTAGAGCTTTTGGCAATTATTTAAGTCACGGAAGAATAGAAGTGGAATATTGTAAATTTTAAAGGAAATTCATTGTTATCGTTCGAATTGTATGAAACGGGTTGACAATGTCGGGCAATCTCCGTGTTTTGTTTTGACAAGCTTGTTTCAAGTAATCTGTCAAAAACAGAATAGTATTTTATACAATCGTGATATAATACAAAGCTTTTCAGCCGAGTACCATGTTTAGGCCACGAAGCTTGCTGAGTGGCCTAATAGTACGGTACGAGAGTGAAAAGCTTAATTATGTCACTATTGTATACATACTTTTTCTACGAGTCATCATCTTCATCATCAATGGACGGAAAAATCATCATTCATGCAAGTTAAAATTAATGTTAATAGAGTCGTTCACCGTTGTATCAACATCGAATTACCTAGCAACCAATTGATTGTAATAACCGTCTCTGATTGGCCGATAACGCGACAGATAAAAAAAAATGTGTTTCAGATGCAGGAAAATTTGCCAGGTATCGCAAATTAGTATAGAAATTGTATGAAGTTCTATTATAGAAATTATTACAGTTAACTAAAGGAAAGTATAATGAGCTTATTATAATTGAGTCGGAACTGCCATAGAGTATCCAACACTGAAAAGTTAGCACTTATAGTTTAGTCTGTGGTGTCCTAATTGACAGATTACAGTCGACAAGTAGAAAAATAACCATTTGATACTAATAGGACACTTGACATCATAGAGGAATAAGGGAAGAGTAACTCCATACATCAGTGAATCCATATACAACAAAAACATCAAATTTTCTATGTTTCTTGGAATCTTCCATGTTTGATTTCTACGCAATAACGGAAACTGGCTGCAACGATTCGATTTACGACGCGGAATTAATTCCACCTACTTTTCATGTTGTGCGATGTGACCGGACTGATGGTCGCAAGCAAGGCGGTGTGCTTTTCGTGGCCACACCACGATATGAACTACGTGAAGTTAAAACAGATGTTAACTTAAATGATTATCAATTTGAAATGGTGTGTATTACTGTTTATTTGCGATGTAATTTTATGTTCGCTTGTTGTGTGGTTTATATACCTCCTCAAACAGATGAAAATGAATATTTTACAATGTTTAGACTCATAGAAAATATATGTAAAAAATATAAAGGTAATCTCATCGTACTCGGTGATTTTAACTTGTGCTCTTGTAACAATAATGTATCATCGTATTATGAATATTTAATAGCTTTTTGTGAGTTCGAACAGAGTAATCTAATACCTAATTGCAACGACAGGCAACTCGATCTCGTGCTCGTGGGCCCGGGCGTGCGCGGCGCCGTGCGCGTGCGCGCGGCCGGCGACGACGAGTGCATGCGACCAGTGGACGCGTACCACCCGCCGCTCGTCGCGTGCGTCGGCGTCGCGGCGGCTATCGCCGGCGTCGGCGTCGACGTCGGCGACCGTTCGCCCGAGCCCGAATCCTTAGATTTAGGCTCTGAGTTAGAGTCGCCTAGTAATAATTGGAATTTTTATAAGGCTAATTTCCCTATGCTATACCATTCGTTAGCATGTTTAGAATGGAGTAATTTATTTTATATCGACGACCCTAATGAAGTAGTTGATTATTTTTATGATAGCATTAACAAGGTTATGAATGAATTTGTTCCGATTAAAAAGCGAAGGCATGAAAGTGTTAGGTACTCTTACCCTGAATGGTACACGGCCGAGCTCATTCGCGATATCAAGCGTAAACATACATTGCATAAAAAATATAAAATGAGCAGGACCGCCTATAATTATGATATGTTTTCTAAGTGTAGGGCTTCTGTAAAGATGGCAATAAAAACAGCTCACGATGCATACATGGACCGCGTACAGAAGCACTTATCACGGGAACCTAAAGCTTTTTGGGATTTTATAAGGAGTAAGAGAGGGAACACGACTAAAAGAAAGTTGGTAGTAAACGGACGTCAACTATCGGACCAAGAATGTGCCAAGGAATTTGCGACATTCTTTGAATCTGTTTACAACCCAAATTCGGCTCGTTTAGATGTTGAAGTGGCGGATGCCTGCTCGACGGCAAGCAGCGCGCGGGTGCACGTCGAGAGCCTGGAGCTGGCGGAGGTGCAGCGGTCCCTGGCAGCGCTCCAGCCCAAGAGGTCCGCAGGCCCCGACGGCATCCCGCCTTACATTTTTAGGGACTGTCGTAGTGTTCTGGCTGTACCATTACATTATATTTTTAATACTTGTCTGAAATCGAAAGTGTTTCCTGACAGGTGGAAGTTAACCAGAGTGGTACCTGTCCCGAAAGGTCGCGGTGGACCGAATGCTAGCGACTATCGACCGGTGGCAGTACTGTGTACGGTAGCAAAAGTATTCGAGTCTGCGATTTACCAATCGGTTCAGGCCCAAGTAAACTGCCAAATGTCTGACGCTCAATATGGCTTCCGGAAGGCGCGCAGTACCACAGGCAACCTACTGCATCTCATGGTCAACATAGTGCCGGCTGTGGATGCAGGAGACCAAGTAGATGTGGCATACTTCGACTTCCGGAAGGCATTCGATACCGTAGACCATGACGTCTTGCTTATGAAGCTGGCGGACGCGGGTTTCACTCCACATACTCTAACTTTCCTCGCCAGCTATATGAAAAATAGGCGACAGTATGTGGATTGTGCTGGTCACGTGTCAGAAGCGTATTTCACGAGGTCTGGCGTTAGTCAGGGCAGCAATTTAGGTCCTTTAGAGTTCATCTTAATGATAAATGACCTTCCTGACGTTGTCAAAAATTCCATTTGTCTACTCTTTGCTGATGACCTCAAGCTTGTCCGCAGAGTTATTGACAGCTCCGATTGTATTAAGTTACAAGAGGACATACATCGAGTGGTCAAATGGAGCGAAACGTATAAATTACATTTTAACGCGTCAAAATGCGCCATCGTTTCATTCACCAGATCTCGGAACCCACTTTGCTACCAGTATGTGTTAAAAGAGACACCGATGCAGCGCGTCGGAGAAGTGAAGGATTTAGGGGTGCTGCTGAAGTCCGACCTCACGTTTAGAGACCATATTGTTAGCGTTTGTAAAAGGGCTTACCGAAATCTGGGGTTTGTAATGAGGCAGGCCCACGCGTTTACCAACATTAACGCAATTCGCGTCCTGTACGAGGCAATAGTCAGGAGTCACTTAGAGGGTAATGCGGCCATCTGGAGTCCACACGAGTCTAAGTATAGGGTAATGTTGGAACGCATCCAGAATAAATTCATTCGATTTGTGTACTTAAAGTTATACGGAGTTTACCCTTTTTACCCGTTAAACTATCCTACATTGTTTGTATTAGGCATGGTAGGATACAATAAACTAGAAGTTAGACGGGAACTGGGACTGTCTTTGTATATATTTAAGTTGGTACGAGGCAAGTTGTGCAATCCTGGAGTCCTGGCAGAGGTGCGTTTAAACGTACCTGATCGGTATGTGTGGCGGCGGCGGCGGCCGACTCTGCTGGCCGAGCCGCGCGCTCGAACGCAACTCCTTCGCCAGGCCCCTTTCACGCGCGCACTCCGGACCATCAATCGAGTAGCGATCGAGTTAGATATATTCTCTTGTTCTCTGAACGAATTCACAAAGGCTACGCTATATGTTTTGTGCTACGGCAGTGTATAAAATGTTGTGTAAATTTCCATACTATCGTATTAGGATGCCCTGTTATTGATAGTTTATGTGTATGTAATAAATAAATAAAAATAAAAAAAACAAATAGGCATAGTTAAGTGACATCTAGCGACAAACACGCGTCAATCACGCGTCAAATAGCGTGAATTATCAGTATTGCTACATCTCAATAGATGTCGCGACGAACGAAGAGTCTAATGTTCACCAATTTTTAGCTAATCATCCTCCATGCGTTATCCCGGCATTTGCCACGGCTCATGGGAGCCTGGGGTCCGCTTTGACAACTAATCCCAAGATTTGGCGTAGGCACTAGTTTTTACGAAAGCGACTGCCATCTGACCTTCCAACCCGAAGGGTAAACTAGGCCTTATTGGAATTAGTCCGGTTTCCTCACGATGTTTTCCTTCACCGAAAAGCGACTGGCAAATGTCAAATGACATTTCGTATATAAGTTCAGAAAAACTCATTGGTACGAGCCGGGTTCGAACCCGCGACCTCCGCAAGTCACACGCTCTTACCGCTAGGCCACCAGCTCTTCAATTCAGCGATTCAATTTTTAGCTAATATTACAATAGTATGTATGGTGTTACAACTCATCCCTTACTAACTCCTCTGTTCTTGACATCAAATCAGCCTTTTTCGCACTGCCAAAACGATTTGTTATTAAGTATGAGCTTTGCTTCTTTTCTTATGCGCACTGTATTGGCACTGTATTATATTTTGAGCATTTCTTTCTTTAATCTTTAACAAGCAGAAACGTCTGCTAACGATTCTAAACATTTTTTATATTAAAGGAAAAAATGGAAAAATTTATGCTTCCGGCGGGACTTGAACCCGCATCCTTTTTGCATACATAAGGAAAGGCATGGAAAGATTTGCGATGTCCGGCGCGGCTTCCGTAGCTCAATTGGTTAAGAGCATTGCACGGATTGCAAAAAGGATGCGGGTTCAAGTCCCTTCTATTTTTTCCTTTAATATAAAAAACATTTCTTTCTTTTTTGGCCATTTTTTTATTTTGATATTTTAGTGAATTTTAGACCTAGTTCTAGACAGAAGTACGACCACTTCTTAATAGCAAAAAAAAGTATCAAATATTTTCCATACATTTTCTATACTTCCCCCTTTTGTTACCTCATACAAACTTTACTTATGGAAAATTGAAACACAATAGAAAAAAATCGTATGGCACACTTTTTTACGTATCAAAATTTATGATTTTTTTTGTCACATGAATTATTCATTAGACTTTCTACTTGAAATATTCATCAATGTTGAACCTAAATGAAATATGAAAATGACAACAAAATATGAAAATTACCTTATTTATTCCATGACTAAGAAATCACTTAACTAAAAAAGGTACCTAAGGTGTATTTTGGTAATTCCGAAAGTCGTCTAATTACGAAAGTCGCATAAAATTCGCCATTATTTCCATCATATTAAGATTCCCCTTTCGAAATTATCATCATTATTAGCATTTCTGTCATTCGGAATTACCCTAATGCACCTTACTCCTTGTTAAAAACACACAACTTTAAGAAAAGTTAGTAAGTACGGCAAATTCTTATCACGTAAAAGTTGGAGGGCAAATTATTAAACTCGGTAATTGAAAGGTACTTATCCCTGTTGTTGAAACTTTGGTGCTGAATACAAGCTTGTTCGCGGCTGTACTTCTGTACACAGAAACTCTATAGAACTCTATACGGTGTAACATGAGGAAACCAAAGAATTTTCACAGCGCAGGAATACGTGGAGATAAATGTCAATGAGAAAACTCTTTTAGTACACTCTTTAGTACCTACACTAATAGCGTTAGCGTTGTACACATTATTTTGAGACGAAAATGTGTTTTCAACATTCCCTGATTTCGCCTAATAGAGTTATTACAAAAATGTATAAAAGTAACATTGTCTGTTTTTCCCATCACGGAACAATGGTGTTCCAAACCTTTGGGTGGTGTGCGCGGAGCTAAAGCCAACTAACTCGTGGAGGCCCTTTTGACACTTTAATGAAATGTTAAGGGGTACACCGAGCGGATGCTGCGCTTATCATGGGACATACGCAGAGGTAGACACCCGCTAGGAAGGAAGGACTATTTGAGAGTTGACGGAATCTAAAATGAACTGAGCTATTGGATGAAAATGATGAAGTAAAAACTTTGTTACGGGATTAAAAAAACTGGACGTCTGCCTAATAAAACCAACTATCCAATTTGTCCATTTTATTTTCGGCAGGCGGTGACGTCCCCATAAGATGGTCCCCCACAAAAAGCGACATATAAGATGGCTCATGGACAAATATAATATATGTCGGAGAATGACCAAAATGTGGTTTAAGATACGTTTTATGACGCTATATTTGACAAATAGAGCAAACAAGGGTTTTACAACTTTGTACAACCTGGCTGGTATTCGACTGAGTTCTGCCAAAACGTCACAGAGGACGCTACTGTCTAAAAGAATAGAATCGAAAAACAGATGATGAACAGATGATTGGAGGCTGTCAATCGATCTGCAGGAGAAATGGTTGAGGAGTGCTGGCGTTGTTGGAGATTCTTCGGTCTAATCCGGCAGTTTGCTCGAAATATTAGGCGGAATGTATTACTGTGATGTAATTTAATGTGTTATCGGTTTTGTGCAGTAAATTCTATGATATGGACATGGTATTTCATTGAAAAGCTCTAATAAACAACTACAACGGGTCCTGACAACGGTTCTGGTATGATACGCCCACGATCCGACATATATAATTATGAGTAACCTATACAACGACTAGTAGCGTCCACTGACCGTATTTTTTCGTGATTTCGGGTTTTGTCTCATAGTAAAAGCTGCTGATGGTGAACTACTTATTAAGATTATATTCAGTCCATAAATTATTTCAGGTGACCAAATAAACACAGTTATAATAACGTCTTCCAAAGTTTCGCCTCCCGTATTATCTCTAGCATCAAACTGCGAAGCCCGCAGGTTTGTCTGTTATCTTGACGAGTCGGGAAGTTACAAATTAAGCCTGTCAGGTTATGATGGACGTTTATCATTAGTCATACTAAATACCTGTTACGATTTAACAAGAACATAAGTAGGTACCAGTGGCGGGGCGTCGATACAACTCGATTCCCTACGGGTTCCCTAAAATTCTCCAATACTTATCTGTAAAAGTTATGACCGAAAATTTTCAAGCCACGCCACTGGTAGGTACATACATACATACAGTCACGGACTTTAATAATTGCTGATCCATTTCTAGCTCATTTTATACTGGAACTTCATAGCTTAACTATGAAATGTCCAGTATAAAAAATAAGCGCGTTACAAAACACGGAGAAACTAAAAAGCCAAAAATAATAAACCTTTCAATTCAGATTTCTTATCGTATTGCAATAAGCTAAACATCCAAATTATAAACAAATCAATTATTTTTGTAGTCGGTACCAGACCTGTTCGTCGCCTTGCTATTGCCTGTTTGCCCCACCCAACCATACACAGGCTGGTACCGACTCCAAAAATAATTGATTTGTTTATAATTTGGATGTTTAGCTTATTGCAATACGATAAGAAATCTGAATTGAAAGGTTTATTATTTTTGGCTTTTTAGTTTCTCCGTGTTTTGTAACGCGCTTATTTTTGAAGGCGGTTTTATTTTTTGTTAAAAAGTTTATTTATTTGTTGATTTTTAGTGGTTCCTAGTGATATTATATGTATCAGTCCGAATACATGTACAGTAGTGAAAGAATTATCCTTTAACTCCTAACCATTGAGGAGTTGACCTTCCATCATCAGCTCAGTTGATTTTTAGTGGTTCCTAGTGATATTATATGTATCAGTTCGAATACATGTACAGTAGTGAAAGAATTATCCTTAAACTCCTAACCATTGAGGAGTTGACCTTCCATCATCAGCTCAGCCACATAAAATTATTACCATCAGACGTAAATACTGGTGTACCTTTGAAAAATAGACTAAAAACATTACATAAGCCTATAACATTTGAAGAGTTCCCTCGATTTCTCCAGGATCCCATCATCAGACCCTGACTTGGTGCCAATGGGACCATCTCGGGGTTATACCGGTTCGATCAAAAAAAAAATTTGAAAATCGGTCCACGATTCTCGGAGATATCGAGTAACATACATACAAAAAAAAAAAAAAAAAAAAAAAAAAAACATTCAGTCGAATTGAGAACCTCCTCCTTTTTTGAAGTCGGTTAAAAATGAGGTAGAAGTGAATCAACAATTAAAGTCCGTGACTGTACCTTACTTACTTATTGGCGCAGCGACCCAAAATGAGTCTTGGCCTCCGACAAGAGTGTATAGGTGAAAGAAAGTCCCCTGTTGTATGTGTGAGGGAATGACGTATTCGAATAGGCGTTTTGTTTTGTTTGTCTTACTAATTTTAAATATGTGTTTTTTAATTTTAACTATAAAACTCCCGTGAGACTCATACATATTTAAAAAATATTTTAAGCGGATTACTCACGTATTAAGTCGATATAGCGTTCGACATGTTTCGGTCCAATTTCGAGGACCTTTCTCAAGAGTTCCTAGCGACCCCGCCTTTACATGTCGAGAGCGCGACGCATACTGCGGGCGCTTGCTCGGTGCGCGCGGCTGCTGAGGACAGCGTTTTTTTTTTTAAATATGTGTTCTCTATTCGAACATGTCACTCAAACATACAACACGTGACTTTCTTATGTTTTTCACCTATACACCAATTATCTACATCCTTATCAATGTCCCTCCAGTTGTCTGCTTGAAGATCGTGCAGATCCGCTTCAACGGCATCACCCCAACGATATCTAGGTCGTCCATTTGGCCTCCGTCCTACTGAGAGACCTAGGTATGCCCTTTTCGCGCCACGATCATCCTCCATTCTTGATACGATACAGGTCAATTCTCCATACAAACGCTCTCGACTACTTCCTCCCTGGTTTTTGATGATAGAGCAATGATTTTTTCAACACAGATTATTATTGTTTTTATCTGTGTCGGCCCTTTTTGATTTTTTTGCTATTTTTATTTTAAAAAATCTAGAGGCAATCAAAAATTTCTAAGAACGGCCTTATTCAATATGGCTCAAAAAAAGGTTTGATACTCAAGATCGGTAACAATTACCCAAAAAATCTAAACGGTCCGACACAGATTATTTCATTGTTATTCAGATTCTCAAATTTCGTTCCGTTTAAATAAGTTATGAAGGAGGAAACAGTCGAGAGCGGAACCTCGATATTAAAATTTTTTTCACAATATCTTTTAACCGAGTTGTTCTTAATGGACATTTTTTTTCGATAACACTAGTATATTTAATTCCCAAATTGAAAGGGGGACTCCTTTCCATTTTAGCATTTTCGCTCCCGTAGCGTCTTAAAACGTGGCCGTTCCCCTTGCGCTATGATATAGGGTTCTTCAAGAAGCAGGTATTTAGAGTTCTCAAAGGTCGGAACGCATAAGTGGCTCCCCTGATGTTGCTTATGACCATGGACGGCGATGACTGCCTACCATCAGGCGTCTGCTCGTTTGCTGCCTATTTCATTAAAATAAAAGCATAAATTAAATATAACAAGATCATACCATCCCATACATTAAAATGCGACCGCCTACGAACGCGCTTACTCCACCACACATTGTTGCCACCGATTATTTGTAGATTGGCATTAAGTGTCAATTCCGAGCCGTAAATCTATGTCAAAAGTGACACTTAACGCCATCTACAAGTATAATCGAAAGCTACAAGACATTTTTTTGTGGCGCCATCTATGTGTGGTGGAGTGTAAGCGCGGTCTTTAGGCGGTCGCATTTTAATGTATGGGATGGTATGACCTTGTTATATTTAATCTATAATAAAAGCCAACGGAGTCGGTGAGCTTAAGGGCCAGTTGCATCAACCACATTTGACAGACACGTCATCGTCACGCAGCAGACGTCCTTGGAACTTCCCATACAATAAAACTTAACGGATGACAGATGGTTTGATGCAGGCCCTTAGTCTCGCCGATGATGTTTGGTGCAGCCACAAGGTCTTCAATTTCGGCATTTTTGAGGAGCCTAAAACTACCAGCCGCTCTCTTTCTTGACAGACAGACAGACACGTCAAACTTACAACACCCTGTCGTTTTTGCGTCGGGGGTTAAAAATCCTGCACGGGAAGCATGGTCGCGCGATAGACGATAAAATAGCAGGCCGTCCCTATCGCACTATTAGTAAGTGCGATAGGCACGGCCTGATATTTTATCGTCTATCGCGCGACCATGCTTCCCGTGCTGTTACCAAATACCCCGTATTTTAATTTCTTTCACATCACGAACAACCAACTTCAAAACAAATCCAAAAAACTCGGTCGGTTTGATCTCGAATCAGCATTTCCTTATTTGAATACGTTATTACTTCGGCAGCCATATTTGTCTTTGGAACACTGCACAGGGTTCCATCAAATGGAATATGTAATAGGCTTTTTTCCATGTTACATGGTATTACTTCATATTGGAGCAAAATATGTCAATATGGAGGGGATACGAGGGTCATGCCAAAAGAAATTAGATACTCAAAATTTACATACTTTATTCTTTATTACAGCTATCTATTTTTTCGAAGTATTCACCGTGAACACGTATACACTTTTCCATCCGTCTAAACCACTTAGAAAATACCGATGACCACTCTTCTTTAGACACCTCAGAAATTTCATAATTATACGCAGCCAGGGCGTCTTCTTTGTTCTCAAATCTCTTTCCTTTTAATTTTTCTTTAATTTTAGGAAAAAGGTAAAAATCACAGGGGCTAGGTCAGGGGAATATGGGGGTGGGGCAGAATAGTCACGTTTTTTGAGCTGAAATAGTCAAGTGTTCTAGCGGAAGTGTGCGGGGCAGCGTTGTCGTGGTGCCAGAGCAGGTGCCGGGTTCCTGACTTCGGCCGCCTGTCGCACCAAGCTGACAGTACTCTTGGGGCACAAACTGTCACATACCATTCTGAATTAACTGTCTTTTGATTTTCTAGCACTATTGTAGCAATATGTCCCGTCTTGCAGAAAAATGAGGCAACCATTTGTTTTTGTGTACTTCGGGTTCGGCGACATTTTGTTGGCGTCGGTTCATCTACAAAACACTATACTGTGGACTATCGCTTTGTTTCGGGATCGTAGTTATATAGCCATGTTTCGTCACCTGTAAGTATATCATATACGTTTTTTTTCTCGCGTGCGTCGAATTTATCTATCATAAATTTGCACCAATCCATGCGACGGGGTTTCTATAAATCGGTGAGCTTGTGCGGCACCCATCTTGAAAAACGCTTATGAAGAGACAGTTTACTATGAATTATAGTTTGCAATGCTGCTGATCCAAAGCCCAGTTCACGTTCGAGCTCTACATATGTAATTCGTCGGTTCGCACGAATATTTTTTTCCACAGCCTGTACATTTTCTTCAGTGACTGCGGTTGGCGACCGTCCGGTCTTCGCCTCATCTTTAAAGCTCTCCCGTCCTCTTTTAAATTCAGCAAACCAATAAAAAACAGTTGCACGTGAACACGCAGACTCTTCAAAAGTCGAGACTAAAAGTTCAAAACACTCTTGAGATTTTAAACCTTTTTTAAAGTCATAATATATCATAACACGAAAATCACGTCCAGTAAGCTCCATTGTTGCGGAAAATTCCCGCCAAAATTATTTAGAAAAAAAAATAATTAAAAAAAGAATCCTAAGAATTTCCAAGTGTTCCATTTTTAAATTTATAAGCAAATAACCTACCTTTACAATGGTGTATAACTGGCCAGTATCGATCAAATGACCATGGAGTATCTAACTTCTTTTGGCATGACCCTCGTAAATCTCAAAGCCCGTGTTGTGGGGAACGATTCTTTCACAGGTTGTCAATCACTACATAGTATAAATAAAATAATGTAACCTAACCACAAAATTAAAATTTTGAAAAAACCCCCGACCGCGACCTAGTGGACCGATTTTTATGAAACATGGCTAAGAACACTCCCGACTAACTCAGCTTTCAGACAAAAAAACTAAATCGAAATCGGTTTATCCGCTCGGGAGCCACGATGCCACAGACAGACAGACAGACACGTTTTCTTCAACCATCGTTAATTGGTAAAGGAAACTGTCAAACTAAACTTGCGCGTTGCTTAACTTAAATAGAATTGTGTTTATTAATGATTGTACCATTAAGAGAAAAGTTGCATTTCTACAAAATAACTTTGTGACGGTCCGAAGAAAGAAACTTCCATAATCGATGGTTGGAGTAAGGATCATTAGATTTCCTGGAAGTTGGAAATCTAATTTGCAACAAACGATGAAAGCAATTTATTTAAGTCAAGATCAAGAAAATGCCGAAAAGGCGTTGGCCGAACCAGTGTGAAAGTCGTTTCACACTGGTTTGAAGCCTCATAGTGCATTGTCATCTGACATTTTTACCCCCTTATTCATAAACGTATTCTAAAGTTATCAAGCCGATAAAGTTCGTTTGTCCCTTTCCGACGTGGTGTGATAGAAAGGGACAAACGAACTTTATCGGCATGATAACTTCGACTTTAGAGTATGTTTATGAATAAGGGGGCTAACCCTTAAACCTTTCTATCCCCCATAAACCTTAACCTTTCTATCACACCAATACGTCGGAAAGGGACAAAGGATCGTTATCGGCTTGATAAGTTTAGAATACGTTTAAGAACAAGGGGGTAAATCTATAATAACATTAGTAACACATTGTGTAAAAAGTTTACTTAATAGCTTACTCAATTTCCCGAGAGATGGCGGGTTTTATTAACAAAATTAGTAAACGGTGAGAGTGGAAGGGTCAGTTGGAAGTGGAAGGGTCAGTTGGAAGTGGAAGACCTAGGCGAACTTTTCTCGACTAAACCGGGGAACTACCTATTACGAAAACGCCAGTTCAGAAGTAGTTAAGTACTCAAAACCGGCAAGAATGTATGAGGAACGTTATGAAAGTGCGTGAAGCGAAAGTGGTTTATCAGGATCGTAGCAAATGGGAATAATAAATAATAAATATTATAGGACTTCTTACAGAGATTAACTGAGTCCCACGGTAAGCTCAAGAAGGCTTGTGTTGTGGGTAGGTACTCAGACAACGATATACATAATGTACAAATACTTATATGCATAGAAAACATCCTTGACTCAGAAACAAATATCTGTGCTCATCACACAAGTAAACCGGGATTCGGGATTCGCTAGGCCAGACCGGTCGTCGGAATCCGTGATCTCTGCCTGCCCCTCTGGGAAACAGGCGTGATTGTATGTATGTAACTAGTGTCCGGACCGGTGAGATGTTCATAGAGTTAAATTTACCCAATTAAATATACTATTGGGTTGGGGAAAAAAAAATTTCGGTTGTTTCTAATAGATGGTGTTACTAGTCCTATGTCTCTAGTAATGATTATTTGGTGATGTCATACTATAGCATGTTTAGAAGTTACGAGTCTATGGAACATTCTAGAGTGCGAATTAGCGTCATTTGTTTACTCATTAAAAAAATATTGCGAATTGATCATGGAGACTCCAGAAGGCCACTTTCGTCACATTTTGCTTTTTTATTTCCGGAAAGGAAAAACTGCAGCCCAGGCTCATCGGAAATTGTGCAGTGTTTATGGTGATGACTGCTTAAGTGAACGACAGTGTCAGAATTGGTTTTCTCGATTTCGTTCCGGAAACTTCGATCTTAAAGATGAACCTCGCCCTGGTCGGCCACCCGTTGAAAAAGTCGATCAAATTCTTAATGAAATCGAGGTAGACAGACATATTTCATCTCGTGACATTGCTGTTAAACTAAACGTCGACCATAAAACAGTCTTGAACCATTTACACAAGCTTGGATACCAAAAGAAACTCGATACTTGGGTTCCGCATGAATTAACATTGAAAAATTTAATGGACCGAGTTTCCATTTGTGAATCCCTGTTGAAACGAAACAAAATCGAGCCATTTTTGAAACAAATGATTACGGGCGATGAAAAGTGGATCATGTATGACAACAATGTGCGAAAGAGATCGTGGTTAAAGCCCGGAGAAACTTCACAAACAGTAGCGAAGCCCACCTTGACGCGAAGGAAGGTGATGTTGAGTGTTTGGTGGGATTGGAAGGGTATTGTTTATCATGAGTTGCTCGAATCTGGCCAAACCATTAATTCGACTATCTATTGTCAACAGTTAATGCGATTGAAGCAGGCGATGGAAAAAAATCGGCCAGAATTGATCAACCGAAAAGGCGTTATCTTCCATCATGACAATGCTAGACCGCACATATCTTTAGTGACTCGTCAAAAGCTGAAAGAGTTTGGCTGGGAAGTTCTGATGCATCCACCATATAGCCCTGACCTTGCCCCATCGGACTATCATTTGTTCCGGTCTCTGCAAAATTCTCTTAATGGTGTAAATCTGGTTTCAAAAGAGGCTTGTGAAAATCACTTGGTTCAGTTTTTCGCCCAAAAACCTCAGAAATTCTACAGTGACGGAATTATGGTTTTACCAGAAAAATGGCAAAAGGTCTAACTTGGACTAACATAATGAAACCGAAATTATTTTTTCCCCAATACAATACTATAATAATTAAACATACATGTAAGTTGTGGAATGAGCTACCTCCTGAGGTGTTCCCCTTGCGCTATGACATGGGGTTCTTCAAGAAGCAGGTATTTAGGGTTCTCAAAGGTCGGCAACGCATAAGTGGCTACCCTGATGTTGCTTATGTCCATGGGCGGCGATGACTGCTTCCCATCAGGCGGCTCGTTTGCTCGTTTGCTGCCTATTTCATAAAAAAATACTATGGTACTTAAGTTGAGAATGGAGGCAATAGATAGCAGTCTCTGGGGCCGAAGCCCATAGAGAGATTTACAGGTTGTACATATACGACTGGTTTTCGGAACTCCGTTAGCGCGTTGTAGGATTGATACTCCGCACTTGCTTACTAGTAGACGTTAAACGCCATCTGTTAGATTATTGTGGGACGACGTTGGCAGTGACCGAAGACGCCACAATTGATACTTGTCCTTTTCGAGACATTAGTCCAAGCAAAGATATATGTAACACCGTATACACAGATAGTCTAAGAAAAAAACGTACCTCAAAACCATACAGAAAACGATACGGTGGCCTAGATGGCGATACACCTTTAAAGACGCTCGGCTAGATGGCGCTAACATCAACATTTGACATTTTAACTCATATCAAGCTAAGAATATGGGCCAAATTGTCAAAACTAAATATGCACTGTGATTACACATTAAAGACTATTTCATTGGAAACACCAACGGAAATTCGTCTTTGATGCAGATGAAGCATGAGGGTCCTTTGTACAAGGAATTATACGTACACCCTGTTTTTATTGAATTCCGTTAACTTTAAGGGTAGGTTCTTTAGATCAGATACAATTAATTTCTTTATGAAACAAGCGTCTTAACTTTTACGGTTAACGAGTTATTAAAAAAATTAAGATAATTACTGAACACGTGTGTGACAGCCTTTACCAATTCCTAATGTTATTTGTTTTGACATGTGCCGTGCCGTCAATCACTTGACACCAACTTGAATGTAATTCTTAAGGGTCTCTCACACTAATAAATTCATTTATTATGTATGGAAACGATGTATTATTTTTTTTTGCGAATTTAACTAAAAGTGATATACAGAATGGTTCCTGATAATGAACCTAACGACGTGTCGAATTTAACGGAAAACAAAAAAAACACGGTGTATATTAGTTAATTAATACACGGAAACAAGCTTTGCCTGTTTGTTAATTAAATTAAACTACTGTTGCGGCAAAGGTCCCCAATTTAGGCTATTGATCAGTTGCTCTAATGTAAATTACGTTGGAAAGCGTAAGTTAAACATTTCGGTACAAGCTTATTTGGGCCATTTTTTTCAAAGTTGTCCACCCCTATTTTTTTTTGGATTTGTAAATTTTTATGTGGTTTCCACTCAGAATCGCGAGCTCTTTCAATTTTAATAGGATAAAAAAAGTGTCCCAAGGTTTTTTTCTCCTTTCGTTACCATTTTTTCAGACATTTTGTATGGCGGTAACGGAATGGAAGGTTCGAAAAATGTATGGAAATCTTGGGACATTTATTTTCTCCTATCAGGATCGAAAGATTCTGAGTATTAATCGCGTAAAAAATACCCATGTTACAAAAAAGTGGGGTGGACAACTTTGAAAAAATGGCCCATTACACATTTGCATGCTGTATGAAGACAGCTGGAAAAGGTGGAACTATATCTAACATAATGTTAAGACATGTAACTAACCCTTTTTCTGCAAATAAATATATCTTATCTTATCTTATTTAAATTTATTGATTTTCTGAGGCTTCGGACCTTCGGCCTTATACGGAGCTCTGCCATCGACACTCGCATTTGGATACCTGGCCCCGTAGCCGAATGGCATTACTGAGACACCAAGCGCCGCAGAAGTGTAGTCTGGCTCTGTCGCGGTAATATGCAAGAGCGATAAAGATAGATAGCTACGAAAGAGATATTATTTCGAGCGTTTTGTGAGCGTCTGTGCATTCGGCTACGCGTACGCACACTGTACTTTTGTTCTAAGTTCGAGCACTGGCCTCGTGGACCCTTCGGGCACACCTCGGACACTGGCGATCAAATATATTGAAAGAGGCGCATTCCCAGCACACAGTCTTAGCTCGTGTAGGTGAACGCGTACTATGCTTGTATGAGTGGAATATCAGGTCGACTGTTCGTGTTTTTGACAGGCGGTAACTGTGAGGTAACTGAAAGGGGGTGTGGGCGGCACTTTCAGCGGGGAGCAGGAGTGGCCATACTGTACATCTTTATTCTACTGTGCTTCGGGTCTTCGGTCATACGCGGAGCTCGGCCTTCGGTATTCGCATTAAGACATCTTGTACTTTTGTTCTGTGTTTGAGCAATATCCTCCTGGCCGAATCGCCCTTCGTCCCTATGAGGCCCTTCTGACGCTTATGGCCTTTGACCTTACGCAAAACAAGTGTGACTTAGCTTAACTAAACAAATTTATGTATTTGAAAGAAATCTACCCGACATTTTCGAATGAAATCACACACTGTTATAAGCAATTAATTAAAAAAAATCTAGTAAGAATAAACAAGTAGTAGGTAGGTAATAGTTAGGAACCTATGCTATGTAGATAGAAATATATGATTACTAGCTTTTGCTCGCGGCTTCGCTCGCGTTAGAAAGAGACAAAAAGTAGCCTATATCACTCTCCATCCCTTCAACTATCTCCACTTAAAAAGTCACGTCAATTCGTCGCTCCGTTTTGCCGTGAAAGACGGACAAACAAACAGACACACACACTTTCCCATTTATAATATTAGTATGGATTGTCAGGAGAGCGCTGTTATTCTGGGGTGACAGTTCAGTTTAGTATGAAGAAAATAGTTCTAATGAAATTCCGCAAGATGGCGCGTTGTCATATATATCTGGTTTACCCGTGTACCCGTGGAATTCAATTTAATCTTTGAACCCTCTCAATCGCTCAAAATTAATTTTGTGATATTTTAATTACAAGGTACGTACAAAGGTACAAAGGTTGTTGAAATTAATAATTTAATACATGCCATTAATATATGAATTTGTAATATATATAAGTACCTACTTAAGAGTGTAATTAAATTAAAGACGACGAAATCTTTGCTGGTTCTGTCCTTAAAACGCTACAGGAGCGAAAATGCTAAAATGGAAAGGAACCCCTCTTTCAATTTGGGAATACGAGTTTAGTATACTATTGTTAATATATTAACTAGATTTATCGAAAAAAAATTGTGCGTTAAAAACAACTCAGTTAAAAGATATTGCAAAAAAAAATCTTTAAAAACGAGGTTCCGGTCCCGCCTGTTTCCTCCTTCAAATCTTAATCAATCGGAAAAGAATTTGAGAATCTGAATAACAATGAAATAATCTATGTCGGAGTCGGACCGTTTAGTTCTTTTGGCTAATTATTACCAATCTTGAGTATCACACCTTTTTTGAGCCATAATCAAAAAGGCCGTTTTCGGAAAAAAATGATTGGCTCTAGCGTCTTTAAAAATAAAAATATCAAAAAAAATCAGGAAATAGTCGAGAGCTTGTCGAGAGCGTTTGTATGGACAATTGACCCCTTCTGACCCTTTAGCACAACTTACTTTGTCGCGCTCGAGTCCATACATCAAGCGCGACTTCAAGTATGGTCTCGCGCGCGACAAGGCAAGTTGTGCTAGAGGGGCTGTATCGTCTTAATTTGTAAGAACATGACATAAAGCTGGTACCAATACAGCGGCATCATTGACGATTACACAAATTATAAATGGGAAAGTGTGTGTGTCTGTTTGTTTTTGCGTCTTTCACGGCAAAACGGAGCGACGAATTGACGTCATTTTTTAAGTGTAGATAGTTGAAGGGACGGAGAGTGACATAGGCTACTTTTGTCACTTTCTAACGCGAGCAAAGCCGCGGGAAAAATTAGTTTATAATATAAATATCTGAATGTTTTTCATGGTAGGTAGGTAGGTATGGATATTTCATGAATTGTGCCTATTGACGTGTAAAAGAACCCTTGTGGCCGACTTGCTGAATGTGTTTGTATTTTTTTATTTTTTGTATACCTTTGGCCCGTAACGTATAAAAATCGTGGTAAAGTACAGTGGACTAGCCTCAATTGAAGCAACGTATAATTATGTTCTTACTGCGCGAGATTGCCTCCGGCTTTCATTTTGCCGACCGGCAAACCGCAGTACACAAAATTATTACAGTACGAAAACGGCTCATTTTTTATTGAGGTTAGAATTATTAAACGTCAAAATGTAGGATATTGAAACCCTAACCTGATCATCATCATCCTTGCGTTATCCCGGCATTTGCCACGGCTCATGGGAGCCTGGGGTCCGCTTTGACAACTAATCCCAAGGCCCAACACCTAAATCCTAACCTGATAGCTGTATAATAACAGATTCAGAGTAAGTTGTCGACAGGGAAAAAAACAGCTTACTATGTACAGTCAACCAATTGGAACCCTAGGCCAGACTTTACAAGACAACCAGTAAGAGATTATTTACAATCTAATTTATAACGTCACGTGTCGTGCTGTCAAATAGTTCTACTTACAGTGGCCTAGGGTTCCAATTGGTTGACTGTACTTAGGTACTAGCGGCTTCGCCACGACATTGGTAAGCGACCAGCGTGGCAGCGGGCGGCACGAGAATCACACACGAGTGCTAGCCATGCCACGTACTTTCAGAAGCAGCGCCAGCGACTAGGAGTGGCTGGGACGTTGGTCTTATTTAAAATCATTATTTTTCCCCTCACTAGCTCGGAAACACGTGTTTTGTCCTTTAATACCAGCGGGTAAAAATATTTTATCCACTAGTGGATAAAGTAATTTGATCTCGAATATAGCCAAATTTTCTGCTTTAAAATTGACAAAAGTGGGTTAATCTAGTGATGAAGATTTTTTTCCACCTGTGAAACTACTGGAAGCAGTGATAAACGCGTTTTTTGCGTTCTACTTTCCTCGCTATAGTGAGGGGAAAAGTTTTGTGTTACACACGGGTGCAAATGTATTTTACTTCAGGATTCTATTTTCGAACAACTATAGAATCTTTTCACTTGCTCGGTTTTCAATTCCACACTCGTCGTTAAAATACAACTTTGCACCCTTGTGGTATAACCAAGAATTATTTATTGTTACATGAGGGTCAGAAAAGATGGATGGAATGTGTGAACAATGTTATGACAGTAAAGGTAATTAAATTATGGGAAAGACGGCTGATAAAGAGGAATGGAGGAGGAAGATCTGCTGCGGCGACCCCAAATAATGGGAAAGGGGCAAGGAATCATTTCATTTCATGATGAGGGTCAGTGTATAGAATACTTTTTCGTAAGGCTCGTTACGCGTCGCTGAGTTATTGTTTTTGTTACTAATAGTTTGCCACTGCCGCCAGTCAACTTAAACCAACGTCGTGGCCAGGCCGCAAGCGTTTTTTTTTTTTTTTTTTTTTTAACGTTGGGGAAATGCATTTACGCATGCCACCTTGTCCGGGGGACCAGTGGCGATGACGGAAAAAAAAAAAAAAAGGCCGCAAGCGTTACTGCTTTTCTACTAGCCACTGTGATTAGGCACCGCTAAATGCTGACGAGAAACGGATTGCCGTACTAAACGGTTTACGACGACAAATTTACCCAAATTTCCTAATTTCAGTTCACAAATGATTTTCCGGAATAAATTTCATTATCTATAATCGTTTTTTGACTCAATTGGGGATAATATTCTTGACACGTGATGATTTTTTTCATCATATATGTCATTATAAACTGAAGTAAATGTCATATACAAAGAAAAAATGACCAAGGCCTCCAAGTGTCCGATGCTGGATTCGTACCAGCGTACTCCGTTATAGCCACGGATGCCTCAAACCACTCATAATTGTCGTAATTGTGTCATATACTTGAAAATTTCAACCCTTGCCGCCGTGACCGGTTGGCCGAGTGGTTTGAGGCATCCGTGGCTATAACGGAGTACGCTGGTTCGAATCCAGCATCGGACACTTGGAGGCCTTGGTCATTTTTTCTTTGTATATGACATTTACTTCAGTTTATAGTTAAATAATAGTAATGTGTCTACTAAAAACACAAATTAAAATATTTCCTATGAAATAATTTAATTTGGTCTTAGAGTGATATATGTCATTGTCAGACCGAAGCAGGCGCTCAAAAATATCAGATGCAAATGTTCGTATAATTTTGAGGACCTCTTGTATATTTAACATCCTGTATAATATGATAACATACATACAGTAGGAGCATTCCACGGGCTGTCCCGTACAAACGCATGTTTCATGTGTTGCGATTTTTTTTCGGCGTTTAAATCATGCAATCACTTTTCTGTGCATAAAATTTTGCAAATTACCTCAGAAAAAGACCCTTTTACCCCAGCCAATTAAGAGAAAATTCGCGTTTGTACGGGACATTTGGTTGACTTATTCATAAAATGCTCCAGTTGAGATGCGAAATTGCGTGGAGAAATTATGAATTAATCATTGATAAATTCGCCACGCACTTTGTAGCTCACTGTTTGGTTTGCATTACCTAATTTTAATAGTTATTTGTTATACAAGGGGGCAAAGTTGTATTTTAACGCCGAGTGTGGAATTGAAAAACGAGCAAGCGAAAGGATTCCATAGTTGAACCACGAGCGAAGCGAGTGGTTCGAGAATAGAATCCTGAACTTGCGAGTTTTTTAACACACGAGAAGTAAAATACATTTGCACCCGAGTGTAACACAAAGCTTTTCCCCTCACTATAGGGAGGAAACTACAACGCAAAAAATGCATTTATCACTGCTTCCAGTAGTTCCACAGGTGGTAAATCATCTTTATTACTAGATTCACCTACTTTTATCAACTTTAAAGCAGTTAATTTGACTTTATTCAATGTCAAATTACTTTACCCACTAGTGGATAAAATGCGTTTTTACCCGCTGGTATTGAAGGACAAAGCCCGTGTTTCCGAGCTAGTGAGGGGAAAAATAAATTTTGTTTTCTTTTACAGGTAAGTTCCGTGGAAAATTCTTACAAATCCAGATTTTCTCGGTAAGCAAATCTACCGGGTACCTACTAATACTACAAGCAAATACAATATTATTCCTTAAAAGACAAATTAAGTTTTAGAAAAAAACGAACTTTGGAAGCAGCAAGAAAAATGTAAGTATGCTTTGCTCGCCACACTTACAATGTACCCGAATAAAATAAATATAAAATCGGAATGTGCCCCTTTAGTGTTATGATAAATGATGTCCCAAGGTTCTAAGAAACGGCAAAGTAAGATAAATTGAAATGAAAAGAAATCCAATAATGAGACGTAAAGTGTCTAACCAACGTAGTTAGTAGAAAAATGTTAAATACAATTTAAATCGTAAATGGCGTGTATTTTATAAGACATTTACAGGTTTTTATTAAATAAAAATTCTAAAAAATACGATAATGATATTTTAATAAGGTCGGGCTATTCCGGTAATTTAGGTGGATACTATAATCAAAAATTTTAGAGCATTTCTTTTTTTTTCGCCACTTTTATGAAATGTGAAATTTTGAAAAAAAATATGCTATTTGTACTCAGAATCACTAGCTTTTTCAATACTTATTTTTGAAAAAAATTATGCTATTTGTACTCAGAATCACTAGCTTTTTCAATCCTAGTAGTAAAAAAATGTCCCATACGATTTTTTCTTATTTTGTTACCATTTTCCGTACATGTTGTGTGGGGTAACAAAATAGGAAAGTAACCAAAATGTATTCTGGGACACGTTTGTCTCTCAGTGAGATTGAAAGTACTCGTGATTCTGAGTATAATTGACCTAAACTTACCCAAAAAAAGAAAGAAAAAGAAATGCTCTTTAAGTGGTGTATTTTTTACTCGAGAGTATCTACCAGTAGTAATACATATTGTTACCCCCTTATTCATAAACGTTCACTACAGTTATCACGCCGATAAAGTTCGTTTGTCCCTTTCTATCCCACCATCATCATCATCATCATCATCATCATATCAGCCGAAAGACGTCCACTGCTGGACATAGGCCTCCCCCAAAGATTGCCACAATGACCTGACCTATCCCACCAATACGTCGGAAAAGGACAAACGAAATTTATCGCCGTGATAACAGATTTAAATCCAATTGAATGTACAGAAAATTTAGGAAGGCCAAATCATGTATTTCTTATTATATTTCAAATATGTCTCACGAATGTTTAACTTCTGTAATCATACAAAAAATACATATTTAAAATTGCAAAAGGGACTTACCCTTTTATTCATAAACGTACACTAAAGTTATCAAACCGATAAAGTTAGTTTGTCCCTTTCTATCACACCCATACGTCGGAAGGGGACAAACGAACTTTATCGGCTTGATAACTTTAGTGAACGTTTATGAATAAGGGTGTTAATCACGTATTACTATGTTTTAAACACCAACCGAACAAACGTCGGAGGTTGTTGTTTAACACAAAGTAATACGCGATAAAGTCCCATTTGCAATTTTAAATAATACAAAAAATATCTTGATTTATAAACCTCCTTGTATATGTTCTTGTATATGACATAACCATCCCGTATATGTCCGCAGTTGCTGATGCTACATAATGAAACTTAACACTTACATTATTAGTGTGCTAAGAAATAAGAGTAAGCAATTCTATGAAGCTATATCAAGATAATAATATTATGGTAGGGTAAAATCAGGAAAGGTGGCTAAGTGACACATTTGTTAAGCTCAAAAATTTAAACGCACTTGTGTTCAGTGTAGAGATGGGCCGAATATTCGGTAAATATTCGGTATTCGACAAATTCGGTAAGTTTTTCAATGTTCGTATTTGGCCGAATAGTTCGGTTAAATTGCCGAATATTTACCGAATAAACAAAGTAAATAAATAGCGTAAGTTGTTTCGTAATTCATCGGGTAATGACATCCTATATCAGCATTCTAAGGACCTACCAAAGTGAAATAAAAATGAGTTAAAATATAAAATACATTATTTTAAAAAAAAGGTAAGATAACGTATCTTAAGAAACAAAAACAAAAATTCTTATGCACTAAATTACAGGAACATTAAGAGCCTTAATAAGATAAATGTGTACCCATTACCAATCAATGAAACGTTTTTAACTCTACGCAGGGGCGGCTCACTCCGCGATTCTATCGCCGCGCTAGAAGTACATCCTGGCGGCCGCGAGTTCGCGGCCTACTCAGGGGTGGCGCGCGTTCTCACGGAATGCATGTTCGCACTTTCTATTGTGACTTTACGTCGCAAGGTTTTTTTAAGCGATGTCCGCGTGTGGAATGGCTAATAATACTTAGTTAAATAGACATATTGAATAAAATAAATACCATAGGATATTCTTACACAGATCTACTACTGATAAAGTCCCACGGAAAAGTTCAATAAGGCTTGTGATGTTGGAACTTGAACAAAAATATATAAATACAGTATATATACCTAGAAATTACCCAAGACTTGAATATAATAGTATAACATTTTATGTGAGTATTAATTCGTTTTAATCCATAGGTAACCCTATCACCGGACGCCGCGCACGTGCGGCTCGTTTCTTTGTAAGAATTTTGTAGGTATTTAAAAAGGCGGCATTTCGTGAACATCAAAGCAGTAGGCCTTCTGTACTTGTACTATTATATATTCTGTGCTCTAAGCCAGGATTTAAAATATGGCTCACCGAATATTCGACCGAATGTTCAGTTCGATAACAGCTGAACTGAATGTTCGACCGAATATTCGTATTCGGCAAAGTCGGTATTCGGCCCATCTCTAGTTCAGTGGACACAGTCATATATGATGGCACTATAGTCAAATAGTGGGAAATATTTCGATTACTTAGTTCCTTTGGTTCTTTCTATTCTTTGCTGGGACGACTTAGACACCTTTGTGAGAGACTGGCCGGAAAAAGCACACTATAGGGAGTTGTGGAAATCAAGGGGAGAGGCTTTTGCTCAGCAGTGGGGCACTATAACACAACAACACGCTGAGATGAGGCCATTTCGTGGCACTTCATTACTTTCTGTCTTGTTGTTATTATGTGTTCTTTGTCTTGTTTGTGTTTACGAATAAATGTTTATTCTATTCTATTCTATAATGGATTATTTAAAAAAAATGGTTCGGTGAACTTTACCATGGAACAGAAAGTAAAATTGGCAAATTAGGTACTTCGGTACAAGTTTCCTTTATAAGATATAGGAGGTAAACGAGTAGGTGTATAGATATAGGTAAGCGATCAACGGCGCCCAAGGACACCCGAAAGAACAGACTTGTAAATGCATTTTAATAATTATTTTTCATCATTCCTGAAACCCTTAATTTGAAGTTTAGTCATACATATATTTTATCTTATGTTTTCCTATGGCTGCCGAGTATTGTAGCCATTGTAGGCATTTTTCCCCGACTTACCCCAAACAATACGAGTATTTTAACGAACATAATGCTGTATTATTACAACTATAAGTTCGAATTTTAAACTCCAACTATCCAAGCCTATGGTCTTGGGCACTAACAGGGAAGGATATGCGTGGGGTCCAAAGCCCAGGGTCACAATCGCTGACGCTTCGTAAGCGTTTTGTAGCTAGCTGTCTCTATCGATCTTCTGCCGTCGTAGCCGAAATGACAATCTTTGACGCTAGACGCCAATTGAAACGCAGTCTGGCTCTGTCACGCCAATACGGTCGAGCGAGAGGTATTTACGATAACGATATTATCCATTGTAGGCTATGGACGATGAAGTGGAGCAACAGATCCAGTTACGTTTTGATTGCCACGTAGCATCAACGTTTGCCACTTCGGCTAGACTGCCTCAGCCTTATCATCCATCAACGCAACATCGTATTTTAAATATTTCGTGTAAACCAACGAATAACATTTGAAACCTTCATAATTACTTCAACAAACGGAACATCGTTACTTCAACAAACTCATGCACAACAAAGCAAGTTTAAATTGAACAGCCATGAAGTCGTTTGTGATAATTATATTTAGTTTATTAAGTGTTGCGTACTGCAAAAATAACTTACCTGACTTTGCTGATAAAAAAGTGTCGAATCAAAAACCGTGGAATGTAAAAATGGACATCAACTTCTCCGAAACGCTTCCTAATCAAGAAAAGACTGTAAAAGCCGATGTGCAGATAAAATATGAGGTGAATATAAACGTCACTGGCGCTGAACGAAATACTACTAAAGAAGACGCGGAAGCAGCTATCAAGAGTCTTCCGGTTGATTATATTGTTCAAAATTTTATGAAAAGTGTAAACAAAAATTTGTTGGAAGATAACAGTAAGCCTGATAATTTTTCTGTCATTTCTAATAATAATATTCTTCCAAACACAAATTTAGAAAGCGGTTTACACCAAGATGTTATGAATAACAACAACAACTCAAGTGAGAGCGATTATTACGACGAAGCTATCCATTTTGATTCAGAACTTGTCCACAAAATGTTTGAGAAGGCAAGGCTTGAAAGGCTCAATAAATCAAAAGAAATTCAAATTGTAATCGAACTAGCTAACGCTATTTCTAAAAATGAAGACAAGCGTGTAGAAGATAACGAGACCGATGGATTAGTATCCATGATTTTGAAGAGCGATAAAAAGCCAGACGATTTGCAACTTCCATGTGAGAGATATATGGGGAGTGTTTGTGATAAATACTTATCTACGGGTGTGTATGTCCCTTGGTTTACATCTCAAGAGACACTGGAATCTAACATACTTAAAGCTGCACAACATTCTATGTTTATCAGCTCACATTGCAAACAATATGCATTGCATTATTTATGCTATTTAATTTTTCCTCCATGTACAGCTTTTGTTGGAATCAAGTTGTATAATGCTAACATGGATTTGATGCATAAATATAATTTAACTAACGATAAATACTACCATGATGGAAAAGATTTTGAAGATTTATCCATCGAAGAGAAAAAAGAGTTTACCAAAGATATTGTTTCACTTTATTCACGATGGAATGTATCCAAAAAAATCTGTAAGTCGTCTTGTAAAAAGATGGAGGCAGCATGTACAACAGAGTTATTTTTTTTGAAGAATAATTATATTTTCATCGGGCAAGAATATAACTTTGAAAGTTGCCAAGAATTGCCGAACTTTGATTGTATTCAAATATATTGAAAATTCATTATAATTTTCTATTATTATATTTTTTGTATTATGTACATCTGTAGTGTTATAGTGTCTAGGGTTATGTTTTAGATAATTATAATATAAGTTTTTTTATAATAAGATCATAAACAGATGCTTATTGATATTCATTCTAATAGGATTCCATCTAAAAGTTACTAAAGAAAATGGTACAAATTCTGTAAACTGGTAGGTATAATATAAATAACTCAATAAACAAAAAGTGTTTTCTATTTTTTTTACCCTTAAAACCTTCAAATCAAGGATGAATAGGCATCTTCTGGGCGAGCTCACTCCATCATAGGCCATGTCTTTGCTTTTGACTAGTCTGTGGCCAAGAGCAAGCCCATTTATAATTTTAAAAAGTCTTCGGAAATATTCTACAAATTTTTCAAAATACAGGGTGCCCGGTAATTAATGGACAACCTTTTAACCACCAAGAGGGTACCTTACACTGATCCAGAAACCTTAAAGTCGATTTTCTGGACCAGTATAAGGTGCCCTCTTGGTGGTTAAAAGGTTGTCCATTAATTACCGCGCACCCTGTATATTTGTGTTTTGTGTTTTTTACAATAAGGAGTTTATACATACATACATACATACATACATACATACATATATCAATACAGGTAAACGTTGACATATTTTCAAGGAAGATTTTATTATTCTGCCTACAGTCGACGCTTTTTTATTATTTTAAGTTTAATTTCGCTGCCTTGTTCCACTAAAATTAAATGAACAGATAAGGCGTGTACTGACTGCCTGCCTTTTTTTTCTTAAGCTGAGCTTACACCTGCAAGTTATTGCTGTTACAACTCAGAGTGAGTCTCAATTATCATTGCAACCATGTTTACAGCAGGTACATTCCCGCTGAGAAAAAAATCAAAAATCAATTATGGGGTGAAAATTAAAAGTAACTCATAAACAGCTCTTTAATTTAATGATAACACTAATTACTTCAATGCCTGCCTGGATTCATTTTACGCCCGTATAAGGATTACACACTGTATACCTATTCGATATTACCTACTCGATCTTCAATCAGTACCGTACCGCTTTATTACTGCAACTTTATGAAAATTATATGAGTATTTGGTTTGGCTTATAAATAGTTACCGTAGCCTATGGACGTCTACAACTAACCCACCGCAACTTCGTTGAACTTTCTATGCCAACATTAAACTCACCCGATGGTCCTGGTTGTCTAACAGTAAGCGATCAGTGCCCCCATGGACACCCAACACCAGAAGGGTAGCTTCTAATATAGGTGTAGTACGCTCTTTTGAAATTTCCATAAGGACAGTAGGGCATAGCGTGTAGAAGGTAGAGCATAGCGAATGATATTCCGCTTTGTGTGGTAGCGCATAGCACAGCAGATATCATCTCGCTCGAATCTAGAGCAGAGCGCAACTGGGGAAGTACCTCCGCCTTACAGAAGACCGCAGCCAAATAGCACTAGACTCTACTCATAGTGTTGTGTTCCTGCCGGTGAGTAAGGCTGCCAGAGCTCAACGAGGGTGCGGTGTGCTGGTGACGGAAGGACCTACGGAACTAATTTGTTCCGTTTATTGTCCTTTGAGTCGTCGGCAACCCGAGCCCTCTTTGGAACTTGTACACTCCTTTTTGCTGTGTACTTAACACAGCAAAGGGGAGTGTATGAATTTCTAATGGGTTGGCAACGCGCATGTGACACTTCTTGAGTTGCAGGCGTACATAGGTAACGGTGACCGCTTTCCATCAGGCGGACCGTATGCTTGTTTGCCACCGAAGTAGTATAAAAAAGGGCACATGAAACTGTTCAAGTTTTAGTGCCACTCTTAGCGATTAAGGGGTAAAATAAATAGTTATTTGTTATACAAGGGGGCAAAGTTGTATTTTAACGCCGAGTGTGGAATTGAAAAACGAGCAAGTGAAAGGAATCTGTAGTTGAACCACGTGCGAAGCGAGTGGTTCGAGAATAGAATCCTGAACTTGCGAGTTTTTCAATACACGAGAAGCAAAACACATTTGCACCCGTGTGTAACACAAAACTTTTCCCCTCACTATAGCGAGGAAACTACAACGCAAAAAATGCGTTTGTCACTGCTTCCAGTAGTTCCACAGGTGGTAAATCATCTTCCTTACTAGATTCACCTACTATTATCAATTTTAAAGCAGTTAATTTGACTATATTCAAGCTCAAATTACTTTACCCAGTAGTGGATAAAATGCATTTTTACCCGCTGGCATTAAAGGATAAAACACGTGTTTCCGAGCTAGTGAGGGGAAATAGTTATTTGTTATACAAGGGGGCAAAGTTGTATTTTAACGCCGAGTGTGGAATTGAAAAACGAGCAAGTGAAAGGATTCTATAGTTGAACCACGAGCGAAGCGAGTGGTTCGAGAATAGAATCCTGAACTTGCGAGTTTTTTAACACACGAGAAGTGAAATAAATACATTTGCACCCGAGTGTAACACAAAACTTTTCCCCTCATTATAGCGAGGAAACTACAACGCAAAAAATGCGTTTATCACTGCTTCCAGTAGTTCCACAGGTGGTAAATCATCTTTATTACTAGATTCACCTACTTTTATCAATTTTAAAGCAGTTAATTTGACTTTATTCAAGGTCAAATTACTTTACCCACTAGTGGATAAAATACGTTTTTACCCGCTGGTATTAAAGGACAAAACGCGTGTTTCCGAGCTAGTGAGGGGAAAAGGAAATTGTGATGTGACATTGCAGTGATATTCATATAGTTTTCTTTGAATAACTTTGTATGTATGTATGTATAAACTCTTTATTGTACAAAACACAAAACACAAATATGACACAGGATAGTCAGTACAAAGGCGAACTTATCCATTTAAGGGATTTCTTCCAGCTAACCTTTGAGTAGGTAAAATGTGATGAAGAATGGTAGACAAATATAGCACTTAGTACAACAGACTATAGGAAAGCCCATAAAAATATAAAAGAGACGGAAACAAAAATAATAAAACAAAATTAGAATAAAAGGTATATCAAATATAAAGAATATATAACAATATATATAGTAAATAAATCGTCATTACTTTTAAAAAAACTTGTATCTTCGTCTGTCAATGAAAAGAAAATTTTAGTAAGTATGTATGGAATGCATATAGACTTACTGCGTTTTAACTTTGAGGAACAGCGTGAGATACGAGATTTTTTAAAAGTAGTGACGAAATATAACTTTGGTATAGTAATAAAACGTTTTATTAAATTATTCCGTAATGTAACTTGAAACTGCTTGCAATAGAAATACGTAGGTATGTATTTGATCAGCATAATGTGAACAACAATAGAATAAGGAAAAACAGAAAGCTAATACCATAGAGTAGATACCTAGTTATTATTATATTAAGACGATACGATACGATACAGGTCAATTCTCCATACAAACGCTCTCTACTATTTCCTCCCTGGTTTTTGAATATAGAGCAATGATTTTTTCAACACAGATTATTCTTATTTTTATCTGTGTCGGACCGTTTTGATTTTTTTGGTATTTTTATTTTAAACGACTCTAGAGCCAATCAAAAATTTCTAAAAACGGCCTTTTCCAATATGACTCAAAGAAAGGTGTGATGCTCAAGATCGGTAACAATTAGCCAAAAAATGTAAACGGTCCGACACAGATTATTTCATTGTTATTCAGATTCTCAAATTTCGTTCCGTTTAAATAAGTTTTGAAGGAGGAAACAGTCGAGAGCGGAACCTCGATTTTAAAGATTTTTTCGCAATATCTTTTTATTGAGTTGTTCTTAATGGACATTTTTTTTCGATAAATCTAGTTAATAACACTAGTATAATTATGTAACTGAAATTCCCAAATTGAAAGGGAGACTCCAGGGAGACTCCTTTCCATTTTAGCATTTTCGCTCCCGTAGCGTCTTAATACGAGTATACTTCCACTTCATTAGTAAATTTCATGAAAAAGATTCACTGAGTCCCAAGGTAAGCGCAAGAAGGTTGTGTTGTGGGTACGCAGACAACGATTAGGTACAGCGGGGCAAATCTCGACTGGGGGACAATTATAGCTAATCCATTTTTTCCATTATTACAGAAAGCTACAAGACATTTTTTTGTGGCGCCATCTATCTGTGGTGTAGTGTATGCGTGTTCTTAGGCGTTATATTTAATCTATTCTATACACAGGTAGTTAAAATTAGGGATGTTACGAATATTTGCATTCGCATTCGCATATGCGAATGATTCGCATTCTTTTAAACATTTGCATTGACATTCGCATTCGCTTCAAACGATGCGAATGTTTTGCGAATGCGAATGTGTGCAAGTCGCAGCTTGTTCCTCGCCCGCGCCGGCCGCTCCAATTGCTACTTGTCGACTGTCGACTCGCGCATGTGCAGATAGGTCAAATTCGTACGGCGTGAAGTTCGTACTTGGCATTTTGACCAATAGTAAGCATTTTAATTTTTTTACCTAGCGGGTTGTTGGTGATTGCTTGGTTTTTATTTTGTTTTTTTATGAAATTCAGCGATATTCGTATTCGCATTCGCATTCGCACATTCGCATTCTGAATATTCGCATTCGCATTCGCATTCGCGAATGTGACACATGCGACATTTGTGACATCCCTAGTTAAAATGCCTTCATTGCAGATGCCAGCATTCACTTTCTAGACTTTGTTAATCTATGATAAATAATCCATACCAGTATTATAAATGGAAATGTGTGTGTTTGTTTGTTTGTTTGTCTTGCACGGTAGAACGGAGCGACGAATTGACGTGATTTTTTTTAATGGAAGTACCTACTTAATTGAGGACATGGAGAGTGACATAGGCTAAATTTTGGCTCTTTCTAACTCCCCACTTCCCCAAAATGGGTTGGAAAGTATGAAGCATTCAGCAATTTTAGAATTTAACTCGAGCGAAGCCGTGGGCAAAAGCTAGTAATATAATGTTTACGTTTCGTAGCTATGTCGTGTGTAAATATTGCTGTCGTCATTATTTTTTTGTATTTCTTCTAAGTAAGATTCATTCACGATTGTGCGTTGCGTTGACAGATAATTAAATTGATTAATTTATTGTGCCTATAAAAATGAAAGTGTTCTCTATAATAGAATATTTGTGTCTAATAATAATGTTCATATCAATAAGTGCTCAAGATGTCATCAATGACGAAGTAAGTGAACTTGAGTCTAACAACGATGAAAATCTTGAAGATGATGAAACTCAACTTTCTGTTTTGGTAAAAAATGCATCTGAAATCATTGCATTACCTAATCATGACGCAACAAGTTCAAAACCTGATATTCCTCCTGAAACTCCTGGACCTTGGAAAAATCTTACGTTAAACAAAAAAGACGTGTGGAGCATGAGATTCAATATGAATTTAACTGAAACCAATAATCAATTAGAACCTCCTAAAGCGTTGATAGTCATAGGGCTTACGGCGAAATTATGGTCAAAAGCTGCACTTTATGCAGAAAGCAAGCCACTTTGCACAGTGATACTAGGGACCAATACAAATGATTTCATCCGAGGAAACACGATTTTCATCCACTAGAATTCAAGATGGCGGACATTTTCCAAAATGGCGGCCGCATATTATTAAAAATTTATAGAATCATAACGGCTGCACCGATTTTGATGGTTGGGGTGTCTATCAGTTTGTATTGAAGCGTTTATTAATATAAAAAATAAAATCATAAAAAAATGTAGATGGCGGCCGAATAATAAGAAAAATATGAAATTTTCAAACTTTTTTTTTCATTCTCGTGAAATTTACCACTAAATTTTCTATGATATGGCCACATTTGTATGTATTTAAATTAAACCTGATAATATTATCTACATAATAAAATAAAAATCACGAAAATCCGTTGAGTAGTTTTTGAACTATACTCATTTCAAATGGAGCGCGCGGATTTAAAAGACGTTTTTGCACGTAATGTAAAAAAATTTGGAATCATAACGGCTGCACCGATTTTCATGGTTGAGATGGCTATCAGTTTGTATTAAAACATTTATTCATATAAAAATTAAAATAATTTAAAAAATTAAATATGGCGGCCGAATAATAAGAAAAATAAGAAATTTTCAATTTTTTTTTTATTCTCACGAAATTTACAAATAGTTTTTCTACGATATGGTCACATTTTTATTTATTGAAATAAAATCTGTTAATATCATCTGCAAAATAAAATAAAAAACATTAAAATCCGTTCAGTAGTTTTTGAACTATACGCATTGCAAATGAAGCGCGCGGGTTTGAAAGACGTCTTTGCACTTGATGTGATGCATCGTATCGTTTGGTACCGCTATACACGTAAGACTGATTATTTATTTTGGTCACAGCTTACTATATTACTATTCCGAATCAATGTTTTTAGTATGTATATTCATTATTAGTTTTTATTCCGAGTTTAGGTATATTTAGATGACCCCCGTAAACTTTGATGGTCATAATATTTATTTTAATAGGTAAAAGAACTTAAATAGGTACACATAACATTTGCATCACTTGTCCTTTTCAAGGCTAGAGATAATCTCCGACAACTTCTGTAGGGGGCTACGGAAACATATATTAATACAAAACTTATTTTTTGCTTCTCGTCTAGGTTATACTGAAAGATAAAAGAGTCATACAAAATAATATCTAAATACAAGGAAATAATGAATAAATGATAATTTATAATATCATTTTTGCAAAATACTTTTTATTTTGGCAGCTGCCTTTGCAAATGTTACATTGCATTATTTGCATTGCGCAGGGTAGACCCACAACACGTACAGTGCATTGTTTCGCATCGTTTTTCACAACCGCAATTGTCCAAGTATACCCATTCATACGATATCTCCCTGTTTTCAGACCACTGCAGTACCCAATTATCATTGTATGTCTTCCAACCCCAGGATGATGGCATAGACACAGAAGTAATATCCAGAATATGGGGCGTTGCTATACGACACGGAGCGCAAGTGCTGCCGATGTTGGTTACTAATTTATTTTTGGTGGTAAACAGTTTCTTGCTCACCAAGTTCAGGTGAACTTTTCCAGCATGGCGATTATTCCTCCAGGAAGACTGTAGTTACTGCGATGTTTCTATCAAAGATGGTATAACTTCGAGGTGTGCAAACAATATTTTAGAACATAGGTTCTTAAATGCCAAATTGGGACCGTTCTTACACATATTTTAGTGAGCAAGCATGGACTCAGGCCTGTTTACCGGTATGGTTTGGCGGCTTAGGCACTCGTAAAGTGTCGTTTTGCCGACATTCCTGCCTCCATTTACATCATGTCCGATCTCACAGGTAACATCCTGAAAGATTCCACAAACTCCGACTACAAATTGCGAAATAAACTCAAACAACAAAGGGCATGGGACACTCTAGTATCCGTTACCATCCTGAACTCACTCGAGGCCTCTTCATGAGGCAAAGACCTTTCGAGGCTCTAAACTAGGTCCAAACCCGAATCTGGCCACTGACTTTACGTCTATCCTTCACCCCTACTTCAGACTCCAGTAGTTTTTATTTAAATACCAAGACATCTGTATCGGAAGATCTGATGATATTTACGCGTGAGTCCCTATTCCGCCATATCTTTTGCGCGAGGTACAATGAGGCTATCAGCTTCTTCCGGTTACGTTCCTATGGTTTACCCTGAAATAGCAGAGCAAATGTTCTCTGAGGAAGTGAATTGTTTAGAAAAAAAAAATTCATCACACTAATAACATCAACAGGCTACAGTTTCTGGAACAAGACTTGTTGGTTGTCATACTGAACAGTGTCTTCCTGGAGGAATAATGGCCAAGCTTGAAAAGTTCACCTGCGGCCTATACATGATCCGCAGACTCCACATATATCGGTGAACTTGGTGCGCAAGGAACTGTTTCCAACCAAAATTAATAACCAGCATCCCACCAACATCGTCAGCACTACAAAAACATACGCTCCTTGTCGTATAACAAGCAGACCATCTCGAAACGTAGACTAAGTAGACGAGAAGCAGAAAATAAGTTATTTTATACATAGATATTTCTGCCCCCTACAGAAGTTGTCGAAAATTATCTCTGGAGTCCTCGGAATGGACAATTGCTATTAATACAAATGATATGTTATATGCATTTAAGTTCTTTTACGTATTAAAATAAAAATTATGACCATCAAAGTTTACGGGGGTTATCTAAATATACCTAAACTCGGCATTTAAGAAGCATGGCTGGTGTAAAGTTGAGTGATAGGATCAGAAATAGCGTGATAAGAGAGAAGTGTGGAGTGGATGTAGATGTGGTGACAAAGATTGAGATGGGTATGTTAAGGTGGTTTGGGCATTTAACGAAGAAAGTATATGAAAAAGGAGTGAAAGGGTCAGTTGGTAGTGGAAGACCTAGGCGAACTTTTCTTGAAAATCGGGGAAATATTGCAAAAAGGCCAGGTCAGAAGTACTGAAACCGACGAGCGTGTAAGAAACGTTATGAAAGTGTGTGAAGCGAAAGTGGTTTGTCAGGATCTAGTAAATGGAAATCCGTGATCTCTGCCTACCCCTCTGGGAAACAGGCGTGATTGTATGTATGTATGTATGTACCTAAACTCGGAATAAAAAACTAATAATGTATATAAATGCTAAAAACATTGATTCTGAATAGTAATATAGTAAGTTGTGACCAAAATAAATAGTCAGTCTTGCGTGTATAGCGGTACCAAACGATACGATGCATTACATCAAGTGCAAAGACGTCTTTCAAACGGGCGTTTCATTTGCAATGCGTATAGTTCAAAAACTACTGAACGGATTTTCAGGTTTTTTATTTTATTTTGCAGATATGACCATATCGTAGAAAAACTATTTGTAAATTTCGTGAGAATAAAAAAAAATTGAAAATTTCATATTTTTTTTATTATTTGGCCGCCATCTTTAATTTTTTTTAAATTATTTTAATTTTTATATGAATAAATGTTTTAATACAAACTGATAGCCACCCCAACCATCAAAATCCGTGCAGCCGTTATGATTCCAAATTTTTTTACATCACGTGCAAAAACGTCTTTCAAATCCGCGCGCTCCATTTGAAATGGGTATAGTTCAAAAACTACTCAACGGATTTTCGTAATTTTTATTTTATTATGTAGATAAATTTAAATACATACAAATGTGGCCATATCATAGAAAATTTATTGGTAAATTTCACGAGAATGAAAAAAAAAGTTTGAAAATTTCATATTTTTCTTATTATTCGGCCGCCATCTTAATTTTTTATGACTTTAATTTTTTATATTAATAAACGCTTAAATACGAACTGATAGACACCCGAACTACCAAAATCGGTGCAGCCGTTATGATTCTATATTTTTTTTTAAATATGCGGCCGCCATTTTGGAAAATGTCCGCCATCTTGAATTCTAGTGGATGAAAATCGTGTTTCCTCGGATAAAATCATTTGTATTGGTCCCTAGTATCACTGTGCAAAGTGGCTTGCTTTCTGCATAAAATGCAGTTTTTTTCCGTAAGCCCTATGACTATGATATACTTATTCATATTTTTGATATTCATAAAAAAATGCTGTTTGTAAGCATTTGGCTACGATGAATAAGGAGTAAAACATATAATGTTAGTTGGTTTAATGACGAAAACGTACATAATTATGGAATTTTAATAGTGTTAAAATGGACATATGTTTATTGTATAAAGCGAGGCAGAATAGGCTAGTTTCCTACTAGTCAAATCAGCTTCTTTTAAAGAACTGTCTAAACGATTTGCTAATATGGAATTACTATGAAATACTGAGGAGTGACGTCACGGTCAATTCATTTACTTTATATCTTTCTCTTTGACTTATTAAATATAAATTATGTTTAAATATAACTACTGTCCATATTTTTCTTCTAATTATGTGGTGCTTTATTTCGTGCACTGCATAAAATATTTTATTTTAATTACAGGAAACTAGCCTATAGTGGTATCATATCATAATTAACTATGAAATAAATTGATGAATGAAATAAAGTTTTTTTTTTCGCTCATAAATAATTGCAATAAATTCAATCTAAAAAGTCACAGTAAGAAGCTACTACAAAACGTCATTTAAATAATATCAAATGTCACTAATGACTCAGCCGACAACATAGTAACTGCCTCGTAGATAAAACAGGTACTTACACTTACCTACTCGTAATACGAATTCAAACTTGCATGTGACATCAAACGTTATCTAAATGATACTGGTAAAAGCTCTTTGTTCTTCGAAAACAGATAGCGTTTTATCCACAAGAGTGCAAAGTAATTTCATACAAAATTTAACTTGATGTCTTATGGGCTGCTAAAACTTACTTATAAATGATGACTTTGAATCATAAAATTCATAAATATTGAATAAATCGTGTTTTGGCTGTGATAATATGACTGAACTATTTTTTACTTTTGCGATTTCCATGTCTATAAAAACAAAGCAGCAAATTTTTTAACTTATTCCGGAAAACAATTCTGACAAAAAAAACTTTAATGGAATCACAGCACCTGCCTAGCCGAAGTGAAAATAGTTGTCGCTTACGCGGCGGTCGGAACGCAGTCTGGCTCTGTCGCGCCACTACTGAAAAGTGATAGCATATATCTTATACTTTTAAACGAGCAATTCTTGTATATTTATTTATTTATTTATTTATATATATATATTTATTTACACTGACGATCTCGGAAACCGCTCTAACGATTTCGCAGAAATTTGTTATGTGGGGGTTTTTGGGGGTGAAAAATCGGTCTAACTTATCCTTAGGTCCCGGAAAACGCGAATTTTCGAGTTTTCATTCGTTTTTCTTCGCGCGCCATCTCGTGTGCAGTAGTTGTACTGTTAAGACAGAATTCTTTCGGTTGATGTAAGTACTATTTATTGCAAACACTAGATGGCGACACAGGTCAAGGCTAAAACGAATAGAAAAATACACTATTTGAGTTTTTGTGGCGAAATGCGCGCCATCTCGTGTGGAGTAGTTGTGTTGTTAAGGCTGAGAATTCTTTCGCTCGATGTAGGTACTATTCATTTTTGAACTAGATGGCGACACATGCCAAGGATACGAAACAGAACCGAGCGAAGCTCGGTTGCCCAGATATTTAAATATAAATATAAGAAGATCATACCATCCCATATATTAAAATGCGACCGCCTAAGAACGCGCATATACTACACCACAAATATATGGCGCCACAATGTCTTTTAGCTTTCGATTATACTTGTAGATGGCATTAAGTGTTACTTTTGACATAGATTTATGGCTCGAAAGTGACACATAACGCCAATCTAAAAATAATCGAAGGCAACAAGGCATTTTTTGTGGCGCCATCTATGGGTGGTGTAGTGTATGCGCGTTCTTAGGCGGTCGCATTTTACTTGTAGATGGCGTTCAGTGTTACTTTTGATATAGATTTATGGCTCGCAAGTGACACATAACGCCAATCTACAAATAATCGATGGCAACAAGGCATTTTTTTGTGGCGCCATCTATGGGTGGGTGGTGTATGCGCGTTCCTAGGCGGTCGCATTTTAATGTATGGGATGGTATGATCTTCTAATCTATGGCGCTAGAGAGAGCTAGCTACGATACGCTTACGTTACGACTCGTAAGCGATTGTCACGGTGGCGTGGCGCAACTTTTCGAAAATACTCATTAACGTTCTCTTTATGTTTTTAATTGCGCAGAGTCCGACAAGTTTTAATTATAAGACTTTTAACAGGTTTCCTTATGACGTAGTCAAGATTGTGGCGTTTTGCAAACTCGAAACATTATTTTTAACCCTTATACAACGAAAAAAAAAAAATATTCAACAAAATAATTTGATTTGTTCCCTAGCCTTATACAACGGTCAACGCATTTAATATTGCATGCTCGCTACAATAACAATACACGTGTATTCCCGAAAGGGGTAGGTAGATCACACTCATCGCCTACGTAGGCAGCGACTGAGTTAGTATAGGCCTGAGTGGACGCTTAGAGCGGAGCGTTCAGCGGGTTGTACAGCAGACTGGTGAGCGTTTTTTCTTACTTTATTTTCATGTTTTTTTTTTAACCCCCGACGCAAAAACGACGGGGTGTTATAAGTTTGACGTGTCTGTCTGTCTGTCTGTCTGTCTGTTTGTCTGTCTGTGTGTGTGTCTGTCTGTGGCATCGTAGTTCCCGAAAGGATAAACCGATTTCGATTTAGTTTTTTTCATTTGAAAGTCGAGAGTGTTCTTAGCCATGTTTCATGAAAATCGATCCACTAGGTCGCGGTCGGGGGTTTTTTCAAAATTTTAATTTTGTGGTTAGGTTATTAAACGAATAATAAGGTTCTAACCTTAAAAGGACAACTTAGGGGCTCCACACGGTTTTCATCGATTTTTGAGTTGAAATTCCCAAATTTGCACTACAGACAGAATTATAAAACCATCGGCCATCGATTCTTCAATCTTTTATCTCTATTCCTAAGAGCCATATTTTGAAAAAAAAAAGTATACTAATTTTTTATGAATTTTTTAAACATGGTCTAAAAAACACTTTTATCAAAATTTGATTTTAGTGAAAGGTGTTACAGTCATGAAATCGACATGTTTGGATTTACCTTCGACTTGTCTAAAAATTCAAAAGAGATTTTAATTTTAATATAATTTAAACAAAAGTTATGACCAAAAAACCCGTT
This sequence comes from Leguminivora glycinivorella, assembly GCF_023078275.1. NCBI lineage: Eukaryota > Metazoa > Arthropoda > Insecta > Lepidoptera > Tortricidae > Leguminivora > Leguminivora glycinivorella. The sequence continues at coordinate 11,215,358 of NC_062990.1, forward strand.
TTTGGCCCTAAAATTGTTCAACTTTGATGCCAAATATCACAGAAACAATGAGCTGTGAAGTAATTATGAGATACTATTTTTAACCCCCGACGCAAAAACGACGGGGTGTTATAAGTTTGACGTGTCTGTATGTCTGTCTGTCTGTCTGTGTCTGTGTCTGTGTCTGTGTCTGTGTCTGTGTCTGTGTCTGTGTCTGTGTCTGTGTCTGTGTCTGTGTCTGTGTCTGTGTCTGTGTCTGTGTCTGTGTCTGTGTCTGTGTCTGTGTCTGTGTCTGTGTCTGTGTCTGTGTCTGTGTCTGTGTCTGTGTCTGTGTCTGTGTCTGTGTCTGTGTCTGTGTCTGTGTCTGTGTCTGTGTCTGTGTCTGTGTCTGTGTCTGTGTCTGTGTCTGTGTCTGTGTCTGTGTCTGTGTCTGTGTCTGTGTCTGTGTCTGTGTCAGTGTCTGTGTCTGTGTCAGTGTCAGTGTCTGTGTGTGTGTCTGTGTCTGTGTCTGTCTGTGGCATCGTAGCTCCAGAACGGATGAACCGATTTAGATTTAGTTTTCTTTGTCTGAAAGCTGAGTTAGTCGGGAGTGTTCTTAACCATGTTGCATGAAAATCGGTCGACTATGTCGTGGTCGAGGGTTTTTTCAAAATTTTAATTTTGTGGTTAGGTTATGTTTAAAGATAATAAGATAGGCTTTAGAAACTATCATTATTATCTTATCAATGGATTCAAATTGAAGGTCATTGTCGCAGAGAACGCCCTTAATATTATTTTTTATAATAAACGTTTGTTCCTATTTCATTTTTTTGCTCTACCTGGTAAAATAAAATAAACATGTAAACAATTCCTCGGGGATTTACCTTTCCACATAATTTAATATACATTTTTTAATATACTCCACGTGTCTCGTATTTCAACATATTTTAATATACTTATATTTTTCGCATGAACGAAGATGTCAAAAATATTTTACTTATCGGCAAATAATTTGGTATTTTACACATGTTAGGTTCATTAGTTTCATTACTTATTTGTTGTACAAATGACGTTATTTAAAAAAGCATTAGAGGAGCATTTTATTAGTGTTACCAGAAAAATAAACTTTGCGAAATACCCCAGATTTGAATGATATTTAAAAAAAATCTTACATCGGATAATAGTTCCTGTGGCATATTTTTTTTTACGCTTTGAGTAGCTCTAAGTTTAATTTTTAAGGTAATTTTTATAAGTCAAGCAACTGACACACCTAAGTTTATTTAGAAATGTAACATTTATCCAAGTAACTACCTTTTAGACAGCGACTTCGCCCGCATATTAAAGTTTCGGAATAAGACGTCTCGAATAAAATACTCGTAGTCAAACTAATCTTATTTTCCCATAACAACTTTAGACCCCCACATCCCCTTAGGTAGTGAATTTTGCAAAATCCTTTCTTGGTGCTCCTTTACACCTTATAAGAAACCTACGTGCCAAAAGTTTGGAATCTCTAGGACCAGTGGTTTCGGCTGTACGTTGATATGTCAGTCCGACAGTTTCTTCTTATATACTTATAGCTTTTGCCCTCGGTTTCGCTCACGTCAGAAAGAGACAAAAAGTAGCCTATGTCACTCTCCATTATCTCCACTTATAAAATGACGACAATTCGTCTCTCCGATTTGCCGTAAAAGGCGGACAAACAAACAAACACACACTTTCCCATTTATAATATTAAGTACCTATACTTAGATAAAAATACACAATACAATACAATACTCTTTATTGCACACTTCACATAGTTTACAAGTAATACACAAGAAACAAAACAAGAAAAATACCCACTGTAAATAAGAGATAAAACTATAATTATAATTAATACGTATTAATTAACATGGAGTTAATCAGTATTAGGCCCAACGTAATTTTTCGTAGACAACAAACCACGCAAAAACATCATTAAGGTTCTGTTGAAGTTCGGTTTAATCTCCAACTGGTCAAAGATAACAAAACAATGGAGTCACCGCTTATCTATTCTCGAAACTTTATCTATCAAAGAGGATCGAGTATTATAGTACTGTCAAAGTAAAATGTGTAATCACAGTGCATAGACTGCCATCTCTCGACACAAGCTTAAAACTTTTAAACCTCAGTTTTGACAATTTGGCCCATATAGCTTGATAAGTGTTAAAATGTCAAATATTAATATTAACGCCATCTAGCCGAGCGTCCCCCGAAGGTGTATCGGTCACCGTACCTTTTTCTGTATGGTTTTGAAGTACGTTTTTTTCTTAGTCTTTATCTGTCTATACGAAGTTAATGTCTTTGGTGCTATCTACACAAACTGTCAACCCCATTCGAATTATACATCGACAGCAAAATGACACCTAAATCACATCTCGGACACTGGCGATCAAATTTATGAAAGAGGCGCGTTCCTAACACACATTCTAAGCTCGTGTAGGAACGCGTACCATGCTTGTATGAGTGAGATATGGCAGGTCGACTGTTCGCGTTTTTGGCAGGCGGTAACTGTGAGGTACGAGGGGGTGGGCAGCACTTTCAGTGGGGAGCGGGAGTGGCCATAGTGTACGATAGTACTCTTTATTATACTGTTCCTAAATAGTACATTACGATACAAGTGAGGAAAAGAGGAAGTCAGTGTCATATACTCTGCCTACCCCTTTCGAGAATACGCCTAAGATTAAGGGTGAAATCACCTATCAGCATTGAGCTGCATTTTATGTACCTATGAGAAATCGCTTATTAGTAGGTATGAAGACGCTTATTGGCTCGTTGGGTGGACGACATTCGAAAAACTGCGGGGCACTTCTGGATGAGATTCCGTGGCTTGCGTGGGCGACGGTCGCACGACGGCTATGCGACGCATACGAAATCAAACCTTATCGATATGGAAGCATGACACGCGACGAAGACGGTCGCGCGACAGTCGCGCGACCGTCGCCCACGCAAGACACAGCGTGTGGCGTACACGAAGGGAGGCCTGTGCTCAGCAGTGGGTGATTAATGGCTGAAATGATGATGATTGATGATGAAGACGCGTCGGAAAGTTGAAAGCGTGCGTAAGGTACTGCGGGCAAATTTCGACTGGGTGGCAAATGTAACTGGTCCATTTTTCCATGTTTTACAATGTTTGCATTATTAAATCTATTTAATTATTTTAGTGTCCACCGGTTATACAGGGTGTAAACCTAATACGGGCGAACCTCTTAACGGTGGTGAGTATAGGACATAAAAAATGGAATTAGATAACTTTTACTTAAAATTGAAATATTTTTTTTGTCCATACAAAATAATTCGGCCCGCAACGTAATGCAAACACACTCGCGTTAACCGCTCGTTGACAGTTGTCATTGATTGTCATCGCAACCACGTTTACAGTTCATTGCTACTGGGAAATTTTTCAAAAATTCATTATGGGGTGAAAATTAAAAGTAACTCAAAAACACCTCTTAATTAATGATAATAATATTGAATTATATGCCTGGTTTCATTTATCGCCCTTATTAGGTTTACGCACTGTATAGAGGTATAGTAGTCGTGTTCAGTGGACACGTTATGTAGAACTTCGCAGTGTCATCATTTGACGGCCGGTCTGGCCTAGCGCGTAGTGACCCTGCCTGCTACGCCGCGATCCCGGGTTCGGATCCCGGTAATGGGATTTATTTCTGTGATGAGCACAGGTATTTGTTCCACACACACAGGTTTTTGTAAGCGCTGGTAGCCTAGCGGTAAGTACGTGCGACTTTCGTTCCGGAGGTCGCGAGTTCGAACCCCGGCTCGTACCAATGAGTTTTTCGGAATTTATGTGCGAAATGTCATTTGATATTTGCCAGTCGCTTTTCGGTGAAGGAAAACATCGTGAGGAAACCGGACTAATTCCAATAAGGTCTAGTTTACCCTTCGGGTTGGAAGGTCAGATGGCAGTCGCTTTCGTAAAAACTAGTGCCTACGCCAAATCTTGGGATTAGTTGTCAAAGCGGACCCTAGGCTCCCATGAGCCGTAGCAAATGCCGGGATAACGCAAGGAGGATGATGATGATGAGCACAGGTATTTGTTCCTGAGTCATGGATGCTTTCTATGTATATAAGTATTTGTATATTATATATATTGTTGTCTGACCTGCAACACAAGCCTTCTTGAGCTTACCGTGGGACTCAGTCAATCTGCGTAAGAATGTCCTGTAATATTTATTTATTTGTTATTATTTATAGTATCTAATGATGTGCAAGTTGCGGAAACTTTCCAAAAAAATCTTAAATTTCTTGAAAAATTCACGAAACTTTCACGAAAAATAAAGGGAATTTAAATTTATGAAATGGAATTTTTCCATCCATACAATTGTCCATACAAAGTATGGAAAGTTTCCGAAGTTTTCCTATGTGAAAATTTCAGAATTTTGGAAACTTTCCGTCGGCACATAATAGTCGGCAGTAATAGTATCAATATCGTATCGTAATAATGGAAAAAATGGATCAATTACAATTGCCCCCCAGTCGAGATTTGCCCCGCTGTACCTTAAGCATGTTCACACTAACGGGCGATTTTAAGTCTGTATTTAAAGTATAATTTTTAATGTACATTTCAACGATATCTTAGAGAATATTAATTCGCCTATAATTACACCGGTAAACGTTATCCAAAAGTAACTTTTCGCCTTAGGGAGGAAAGAAAATGGGCCATTAGTCCCGTTCCGACACCAGGTGTGAAATATTGTTCGGAAATTGTCGTCTTGGCTCATTAGAGGTATAATTTAAGGTCGTTAGGCCTGCTGATTGGTCACAAAATAATAATGAAAGAGAAAGATGGCTATATCTAAAGAACCAATAAGTACCTATACCGTAATTGGGCCTTTTTTTTTAAAGTAGTCCACCCCACTTTTTTTGTAACATGGGTATTTTTTACGCGATTCATACTCAGTCTTTTGATTCTGATAGGAGAAAAAAAATGTCCCAAGATTTCCATACATTTTTCAAATCTTCCGTTCCGATAGCGCCATACAAAATGTATGAAAAAATGGTAACGGAATGCGGAAAAAACCTTGGGACACTTTTTTTCACCTATTAGGATTGAAAGAGCTAACGATTCAAATACAGATACAGAACTTTATTAATAACGGCAAAGTTACAGGTCATTTAAATGCATTACAATAATCATAAGCAGGTACAATAGTAACCTTACAAAAATAAATAGGTAAGTAATAACTTATTGTCACATTATTTATTCTTTCTGATTCTGAGTGGAAACCACATAAAAATTTCCATATTAAAAAAAAAGTGGGGTGGACAAGTTTGAAAAACAAAATGCCATTTAAACCCGCCATCGCCAGGCGGCGCCTGTGCAAGTGTCTAGGTATGTCACTGTCATTCATATGTGTGAGAGAAGGAAAAATATCTTCTTCTCGCTCTCACGTATGAAATTCTTCATCTGTGCAATGGACTAATAAGGTGGCGCCACCTGCCACCTTTGAGTGTGCCTCTTCATTACACTTATTAACTACCCGCGAAAGTCCGGGAGACAAGGTTAGGTGAAGAAAAAATGGTCATAATGATAAGAGTTTTAAATTTGAATTGTTAGTTTCATTCTCGTTTCATTACCAACCGGGATATACTTATAGACCTTATATATATCAAAGAGGATCGAGTATAATAGAGAGTTACTGTTAAAGTAAAATCTATAATCACAGTGCATAGACTGCCATCTCTCGACACAAGCTTAAAACTTTTGAACCTCAGTTTTGACAATTTGGCCCGTATTGTTAGCTTGATATGTGACAAAATGTCAAATATGAATATTAGCGTCATCTAGCCGAGCGTTCCCCAAAGGTGTAACGCCATCTAGGCCACCATACCTTTTTCTCTATGGCTTTGAGGTACGTTTTTTTCTTAGACTTTATCCGTCTATTCGGAGTAACATATGTCTTTGTATATATATAATTATATATATAAGATATATTAAGATACTTCTAAATTAAGTAGACCGTTGTAGCCGCCGTGCAGGATCAGGAGCCGACGATTTATAAAAACTTCAATATAAGTGGACTATAATTTATATAGACCGTACGAGGCCTCATGATGATTATTACTCTTTTAACGATTACAATCTCATTCAAGACCACAACGCAAAAGTTTAAATAAAGAATGAACTTCATAAACTTCAGGCTGGGTGGTAAAATATGCGAGGAGTTGTGGAATAAGTATGAGTTTCAAAAACACTCGACTAACCAAACTTTGTTAGACTTTATCCATGAATAGAGAGCGGGTGTGTATTCACTGTTTTCATAGGATTTTGAGATGAGGTGTATAACTATTATGAATTAATATGTCGCTCCTTGAAAAACATAGTGTCATTAAATGAAAAACGTCTTTTTTGGGTACAATGGTTTAAAGTTTTGAAATTTTTGAATTGTCAAAAATTGCCATTTTTACAACAAAGTTGTAATTTTTTTGGCAGATCTTGTTAGTTTTGTGACTAAACCTGATAGATATAATAATAAATTGTATTTTTTTTATTTTGTTTCTAAGATAATTAAGCTTAAACAAAATGGTAGTGACACTTTTCCATTTATTTTTGTTTAGGGACACATGACAATTTTATATTTTCATTTTACTTTGTGGAAAAATGACACTATAGCCATTTTTTTATGAAATTTACCTTTTATTTCAATGAATAATTAGCAATCAAACCACCTTTTATGTATATACATTAAAATTTATTGAATTAAATGACATTCGGTCTCAAACCCTGTATCTATTTAGCATTACTGCCCTTAAAAACTAGTGTAAACACTCCTGGCTTGCCCTCTTAAACAATAAAATATAACTAAAAATATATTAGAAACAAAAATCACTTTCAGCTTTGACATTTGCGTTAGTAATACAACATTTATTATTTTAATATCCATAAAATTCATGACATTTTATACAAAAAATTAAAATTGTCAGGAAAAAGTAACCAAAGTGCATTCAGGTTAAAATTAAAAAAAAATCAAACGCAATAAAATCAACAAATATCGAAAAAAATGACTTAAAATTAATCTTAAAACCCAGTGTTCCTCCCTCTGGCCCTTCCTGTAGCTTCCATGCGATCAGTTATGGACCTGATCAGTGTTACGATCAGTTTTTGAGGAATATTTTCCCATTCCTCAATAACTACGGCTTCCAGCTCGTTGAGGGTGGCTGGAGCAGGATCCCGTGACCAAACAAGCCGTTTTAACTCATCCCAGAGATGTTTGATGGGGTTCAGGTCGGGGCTCGTTGCTGCCACTCCATTACGGTGCATTCCGACCTCATGCATCAGGGAGTCCCGCACTATCAAGGCAGTATGGCAACGGGCGTAGACGTGCATGAATTGGAAATCAGGTCCAAAAACTCAGCGTACAAGACCATACGTTCTTCTAAGATCTCCATAATGTAACTGCCTGCAGTTAAGGATCCGTTTTGCCGTCGATGGAAATGCCGCCCCAGAACATGCACGAGCCGCTCCCGTAACTGACTGTTTCTTCGGTGAAGACTGGTGTAAACTGCTCTCCTTGACTCCTGTACACCCTTTTGCTTCTATAGTTGGTGTAAATGATCTCCTTCGTCTCGTTGGGGAACAAAACATTCCTCTATTGCTGCAACGTCCAATCCTTAAGCCTTATAGCAATTCGTTTGGGGTATTGGCTCTGGCTTCAATTGGTAGCCTCTGTCAGCTCTTCGGGGTAACATTTTCTTCTCCCTCAATCTTCTTCTGATCATGGAGACACTCACTACAGTTCTTCGAGCTGTTCTAAGCAGTATCTGCAGCTCAGGAGCGATAAGAAAGCGGTTCCGCAAAGAGGCCGATACAATGTACCGGTCGTCTCTAGCGGTGGTGCAGCGTCTTCTCTCAGATCCTGGCCTCCTGATGTAGCTACTGGTCTCCAGAAACCGCAACAAGACTCGTCGCACCCGGAAACGGATTATGCTTAGGCGTTCAGCAACTTGCTACTGCCGTAGTCCGTTTAGGAGCAGTACCACCACTTGAGCTGCTTTTTCTGGTGTTTTACCCCTATTGCCTTCAAGGCTTTTTTTTCTGCAGGCGTTCGTCCTCGGTGACTTTTGGAGTGCAAAAGATCCACATAACACCTTTACAGCTCCTTCTAAAACCGTCTGGGGTAGCACACCTAGAGTCCCATTAAAATCGCATCAATACCTTTTTTTTTAAACCACGGCAGATTGGCGATTATTGTTTTTAAGAAAGTTGTACACCTTTTTTTTTCTTAAAGGGCTTTAATTGTACTTTGAAATGATACAAATATTGATAGATTAGATAAGATTAGAGATATTTATGCTTGAAACGATTTTGCGCGAGGTGCGACTTTTTTTTGACGACGTGGTATACCCTAACCCTAACTTATGCGAAGTTTAGTCGGCCGCTTGAAATGTGCATGCTCGTGGCAATGTAGCAAATAGGTGATCTGTAGATTATACTATTGATGATTGCTTTGAATTTTTGAGCCTTGAATATCGTTGAGCCATTTTTTACTGTAACAAACAAATATACTTATTTATGGCTAATAATTTAGTTATATTAATGCACAAGAAATTTATCCACTAGCAATCATAGTTTTTATATTGTATCTTAAATTAGTACTTGTGTCTTGTAGATCACAAAAATAGCAATTACTTCGTAAAAAATAATTATACAAAAAATAACCTTCATTTTTATTAGCGCTGTTTATAGGTATTTTACAAAAAAATAGAGTAAAATGTCTTTTTCATAGAATTTCATCAAAATTGTGTAGGTTTATGTGCTAAACTTAAATGGAACAATAGTATTAAACGTAATATGTCTAGAAGGTAATTCATCATTAACTGTTTTGTAATTTTAATTACCGCAAAGCATGACATAAAACTTAAAGTGACAATAATCAGTCAACGCGCTTAAAGCTACCATTACCAGTTAAAGTGGCTTTAAACTCATAACAGTGGTATTCCATTTCTTTTCAAGCGTAGTTATGGTAATTCATACAATCAAAAATGACACTAAACAGATAATGACGATTCATTCATGCAAATTCTTTTAGCGAGTTAAGACCATACCGTCATTTTAAGTAAAAGTACAGTACAACTTTATTTTTAACCTGCATTAAGCCTAATAGTTTAAAGCCAAACCGTCATTACGTGCACAGTGTCACTATACCTATCTCAAAACGTTTAGAATTGTTAAAGTACTAGTGTCATTATAGCAAAAATGACACTGTTACTTTAAAATGAAACTCAATATTGAATAGTTTTTACAAGTTCAAAGTGACACTTTAAGGATTGATACAATGTTCCATAAGAAAATTGTCATACTTACCATTCAATCTCGCGGAACACCGTCACTAAACACAAAATGACAACTTTCGTCTTAGAGTTCACTACATTTTGATCGGCGTCCAGGTCATTAATGCAAACATGACATTGTTCCCGTCCGCCACGCGTCTATTCCCACTATTCGCCATAGTGACATTAGCGCCCCCTGTCGCTTCTAAGCGAGCTAAATCGATAGGTGTCTTTGCATTGCGTTCGTTATGAACGCGCGACCTAGATGGCGTTGTTAACTAAAAACCTATGTTTTTTGGATAGTGTCACTATGTTTTTCAAGGAGCGATGTATAAAACTATGATGTCCTCCCAGACGTATCCGTCGACGGCGACATCCTGGCAAGCTTTATTTTTTTTTTTTTATTATTTACTATTATTTCTGAAAAAGAGAGGGATTTGTTTAAACTAAATCTTTGCGTGCATGAGCACGAGCGTGACTTGCAAATCCGAATTTGGTCTTGAAAGTCCGACAGCACGGAGCCCAGTAGAGCTCACCAGAAGAGTTATAAGTATAGTTGTAGGAGGGCTTGGGACGAGATTTTCGGAGCTGACGTTTGGCGTCAAGGTCTTCAAGATACAAATACCTAACCACAAAATTAAAATTTTGAAAAAAAAAAAACCCGACATAGTGGACCGATTTCCGTGAAACATAGCGAAGAACATCGACTAATTTAGCTTTCAAAGAAAAAAAAAAACTTAATCTAAATCGGTTCCTCCGTTCGGGAGCTACGATGCCACAGACGGGCACACACAAACAGACAGACACGACAAACTAATTATAACGCCGTGTCTTGCGTGGGCGACGGTCGCGCGATCGTCTCGCGACCGTTGCCGTCGCGTCTCATTCTTCCATATAAGGTTTGATTTCGTATGCGTCGCATCGCCGTCGCGCGACCATCGCGCGACCGTCGCCCACGCAAGCCACGGCGTAACACCCAATCGTGAGGAAAGGCATGGAAAAATTCGCATGCATCCAGCAGGCCTCCGTGGCTATGGCTAAGTTAATCATAGCGACTGTTTCGGCAAAACAGTCGGTCGCACGTTCGAGTCCTGCCGGAGGTGTGAATTTTCCCGAAGTGTGGAAAAGAAGACATTCGAAAAGAGAGAGAGACACACATTGTAATTTTTCCTCAGTCACCCGTTGACCACGAGCGCTGTAAAGAGTTCGAAACGTCGGGATGAATTTTAAATTCATTATACGCGATTTAATCCGTTTCCATAGTTTTATTTCAAGAGAGAGAGAGAGAGAGATAGAAAAAATAAAAACGTGACCGAAGGAAGTGCTCGAAATCGACACGAGTTACTAACTTCTTTGCATGTGTAGGTACCTACAGCCAACCAATTTTAACGCTAGGCCACTCTAAAACCATGTCAAAACAAGCAGTAAGAGATTTCTTACAATCTGATTTATAACGTCACTATGACAAAGTTCTACAGTGGCCTAGGGTTCCAATTGGTTGATTGTACATTTACAGTATTTACATAAGTATGGTGTTACTTTCTGTGCCATAATTATGTAGTGTTAATTAAAATTCATACGATACACGTACGATGAAGCAATTCGTAGCTCGTGTCGATTTAAAACACTCCCTACAGTCGTGGTCTAATTTATAGCCACTCGTTTCGAATTTCCTCTTTTTCTCACTTGTATCGTGAGCATTTTTTTTGCCACTATTATGAAGTGTGATATTTTTGAAAAAAAAATGCTATTTCTACTCAGAATAGAATTTAACTACTAGCTTTTTCAATCCTAGTAGTTAAAAAAATTGTCCCATACGATTTTTTCTAGTTTGTTACCATTTTCCGTACATGTTGTATGGGGTAACAAAAGAGGAAAGTAACAAAAATGTATGGAAATTCTGGGACACTTTTTGTCTCCCAGTGAGATTGAAAGTACTCTTGATTCTGAGTACAATTGACCTAAAATTCCCTAAAACAATAAAAAAAAATTATTGGCAAAAAAAAATGCTCTCGTAATGTTTACACACGGGCGTTTAAACCGCCCGCGTACCTCGATGATTGATAGACCTATAATGTCTCCGCATCTCCCGTATATTAGAGCTAAATTATGTCGCGTATAAGTAATATTAGCCACGACATGAGGTGAAAGGTAATATATAATAATATTACTTTTTAAGAGGAGTGAAAACGGCTACTTTTCCATTCAAAGGTCTCCTAGATAGACAATACATAGAAAGAAAGAAAGAAAGAAGAAATATAATTTTTATAATTACTGGACTTCTATTACCCATAGTTATGTATCTAAGTTTACTATTTTTTATTATTGTATCACCTTCAAATCAAGAGTGAACAGGCATCTTCTGGGCGAACTCACTCCATGGTAGGCCACGTCTTTGCCTTTGGCTAGTCTGTAGCCAAGAGTAAGCCCACAGAACTAAATCAAGATTATTTCTGTGAGTAAGCCCATTTATTTATTTATTTATTTATTTTAATCTTTATTGCACAGAAGAAAAATCTTATAGTACAAAAAGGCGGACTTAATGCTTTAAGGCATTCTCTACCAGTCAACCTCGAGGCTAAGCAGAGAGACTGTGAGCGGTGCTACAATTTCAACAGTAAAAGGAAATAAAAGAAAGCATACTAAATAAACTATAAACATAAGTACACATATAATCTACAAATACATATACATACATATAACTATACACACACACACACACACACACACATATATATATATACACGTATACACATACACACACATATATATATATACATATATATCATACGAAACATGTGAAACTAAGAGTTTTTCATTCTGCTAGCAAAGAGAGCTCGCAGATAATAAACAAATAAAAAATAAAAAAAATCTTGACGCTTAGCTGAAGCTTCTGCGTGACAGCCCTAGGGTCCCATGCCTAAGAAAGTCAGACAGGTACCTCCAGCTTGCCTTCATTGGCATTGGCCAAGATCACTGGTCCACAGAATTCCAACCTCTATGATGTTTTTACAGGCCGTCCAGTGTGGGGTACCAGAGTTATATGTTTGCTCAGAGTGCGAACTAGCTACACACTAACTCTATGCTTCATATATCACCACTTGTACTAATATGTATTCTGTGGTATCACTAGCGAAACTTTTTCTGATGATAACCACAATACAAAAAAAAAATACCCCGACATATATGGACCGATTTCCATCAAACGTGGCGAAGAACGCTCCCGACTAATTCAGCTTTTAAACAAAAACAAACTAAATTTTAATCGGTACATCCGTTCGGGAGCTACAATGCCACAGACAGACACGTCAAACTTATAACATCCCATCGTTTTTTCGTCGCTTGTTGAAAATAGACTATATTAAGCACAAAAGAATGTATAATAAACCAGGGGCGGCTCACTCCGCGATTCTATCGCCGCGCTACAAGTACATGCTTGCGGCCGCGAGTTCGCGGCCTAATCAGGGGTAGCGCGCGTTCTCACGGAACGCACCTTCGCACATTCTATTGTTATTTTACGTCGCGAGTTTTTTTTAAGGTTCTTACGCGATGTCCGCTGGTGGAATGGCTAGGGTTGTAAATAGAAAAAATACCAAATGTTTTTTTTTTAGAATTATGAAAAAAAACATGAAAAAAAACCGAGCACCATGGTTTTTTTTCTAAATATGTTTTTTTTTCAGATGAACAAATAATACGACAATAACGGTTTTTCGTGAATTGTAACGTGTTTCAATAACAATAACGTCAACAACGTACATTTTAATTCAATTAACATTCAGTATACAAACGTTTATTGGGGAATCCCCGATGCTGCGTGTAGCGTGGAGAGGCGGTGGTGTTGCCAACAGTAAATAGTGATAACTACCAACTACAGATTTCGTAAATGTTACTTTTATAAGACCAGAAATTAAAGTTATTTGATTAAATTCGTTTAATAGTTAACATTAAGTCTAAAAAACCGTATAAAAGTATTAACTACTTTGCAAATTTTGAGATTTCGTACTTTAGAAAAAAAACATACTCCAGAAAAAAACTGTTTTTTTTCACGGTTTTTTTCATGATTTTTTTTTAAACCAGAAAAAAAAACCGTTTTTTTGCAACCCTGGGAATGGCTAATAATGCTTAGTTAAATAGATATCATGAATAAAATAAATACCATAGGACATTTTTACACAGATCTACTATTAATTAAGTACCCCAGAAAGGTTCCATAAGGCTTGTGATGTTGGAACTTAAACAAAAATATATAAATACTATAGATATACCTGGAAAGTACCCAAGACTTGAATATAATAGTATAACATTTTATCTGAGTATTAATTCGTTTTAATCCATAGGCAACCCTATATCGCCGGACGCCGCGCACGAGTGGCTCGTTTTTTTGTAAGAATTTTGTAGGCATTTAAAAAGGCGGCATTTCGTGAACATCAAAGCAGTGGGCCTTCTGTACTTGTACTATTATATATTCTGTGAATAAACTTAACTGTACCTGTATTGGCGGGTAATGCGGTTACCCTCCGCCCGTGATTCAATTACCCCGTCTTTGAGCTTTTTGCCGCGCACGGCTCTCCAGAATCTCCATATTGGATTTAAACGGTCTGAGCTGGAATTTCAGGAAATTGCGAGTTTGTGACAAGACTTTATAATTAAAGTGGTTTTGTACTCAAATTAATATTAATTAAAGTGCAATTGGTTTAAAACGAGAGTTCAGAATAAGTGCGATTATTTGATACGAGTACGTAATAAGTACACTAAACTTGTACCTATATTTAATTAGTATTTTTAATGGAATGGAGTATCGAGATAAACCTCTCTGGTTTAACGATGCTTTTAATATATAACATGTAATTTGTGATGTTTGAATAAATGAAAAATAATAAGGTTTTGCTCTGAAAAAGTAGGCTATATTTAGCACAAAAGAATGTAAGATTGAATAAACCTGTACCTGGGTACCTGTATTGGCGGGTAATGCGGTTACCCTCCGCCCGTGATTCAATTACCCCGTCTTTGAGCTTTTTGCCGCGCACGGCTCTCCAGAATCTCCATATTGGATTTAAACGGTCTGAGCTGGAATTTCAGGAAATTGCGAGTTTGTGACAAGACTCGTGGACTAGGTACCATTATATTAGAAAGAAAGAAAGAAGAAGAAAGAAAATACATTTATTACGACCAAGAAGGTACTTATATACTAGAATACATAAACACAACATGTAAATACATAATGTTTGATATAGTGGTCGCAAAAGGACACCACTCAGCATATGCTCTGGCACAGATGGTGCCACAGCGCTGGTCTTCCGTGGGGCCCAGGGTCGGTCGATAGTGCAACACAATAAGTTTGGGTACAGTACAGTAAGATAACATTTAGAGATACAATTCACACTAAAACCATAACAAGAAGTCAATAGAAAAATATATTTGTACTATTAAAACGAGACGAAAAAATATTAAAGTCTGTTAGGTATTATACAATCCATTTTTAGGGTTCCGTAGTCAACTAGGAACCCTTATAGTTTCGCCATGTCTGTTTGTCCGTCCGTCCGTCCGTCCGTCCGTCCGTCCGTCCGTCCGTCCGCGGATAATCTCAGTAACCGTAAGCACCAGAAAGCTGAAATTTGGTACCAATATGTATATCAATCACGCCAACAAAGTGCAAAAATAAAAAATGGTAAAAAAATGTTTTATTAGGGTACCCCCCCTACATGTAAAGTGGGGGCGGATTTTTTTTTTCATTCCAACCCCAACGTGTGATATATTGTTGGATAGGTATTTAAAAATTAATAAGGGTTTACTAAGATAGTTTTTTGATAATATTAATATTTTCGGAAATAATTGCTCCTAAAGGAAAAAAAAGTGCGTCCCCCCCCCTCTAACTTTTGAACCATATGTTTAAAAAATATGAAAAAAATCACAAAAGTAGAACTTTATAAAGACTTTCTAGGAAAATTGTTTTGAACTTGATAGGTTTAGTAGTTTTTCAGAAAAATACGGAAAACTACGGAACCCTACACTGAGCGTGGCCCGACACGCTCTTGGCCGGTTTTTTATTGATTTTTTGTTAACTTTAAGGGTGTTCTTTAACAATTAGGCACTTTCTTTAAGAAACTAGTGTTAAGACACCAACTGTTATCGATCTATTTAAAAAATAAATTTATTAAATTGGTAAGCAAGTGATGCATGACCTTTATATTAACTTCTGTAAGATACTATGATACACGAACTTTAATGGTAAAAGCTCTCTTGATACCTACTTCACTTAAGTGCGTTTTCACATTATCCGATCCGATATCGGATGTCGGAAGGATTTCAATAGAAAAAATCCAAGATGGCGCCCGTAATGTATGGGGTACCAGTCCGACATGCGATATCGGATCGGATAATGTGAAAACGCACTAATACTAATGATAAAGTTGAATTTTATCCACAAGAGATTTCAGAGTAATTTTATACAAAATTTTAACTTGATGCTCAAATATCGGGCGCTCGCTATCGGGCGCCTCAGATGGCCCATTATAATTTTTATTCCTCTCATTTTTAGTAATATAAAATTGTAGTCTTATAAAGTACGACATTTTGAGATAAAAAAGCTTAAGATCCGGGACACGCATATTAAACCGCCAGTCATTATCCTCCTTGCGTTATCCCGGCATCCTCATGGGAGCCTGGGGTCCGCTGTGACAACTAATCCCAAGATTTAGCGTAGGCACTAGTTTTACGAAAGCGACTGCCATCTGACCTTCCAACCCGGAGGGTAACTAAGCCTTATTGGAATTAGTCCGGTTTCCTCACGTTTTCCTTCACCGAAAAACAACTGGTAAATATCAAATTACATTTCGCACATAAGTTCCGAAAAACTCATTGGTACGAGCCGGGGTTCGAACCCGCGACCTTCGGAACGAAAGTCGCAGGTACTTACCGCTAGGCTACCAGCGCTTCGATATTAAACCTCCAGTATTGAGTAAAAATAGCTCATAATAGTATTCATATTTCATATTGATGTATTACATCGCACGGGGCTACAACGTATTTTATGCACAAGGGCGAAAAACTCGTAATAACATATGATTGATGTGTTATTTTATAAATACACAGGTGTTACGCGATGACGGGGGCCAAAACTCTTAGAGGAAGTAGACGCGATTTTTACTTTTATGAGTTTTTTTTTTAGTATGAATAGGTATATAGACGTTTGACTACGATCACACCTGATGGTAAGATTAGATTAGATTAGATTAGATTAAGTGATGAGTGATGATGCGGTCTACGGTGGAGCACGCTTACCTATGAGCCTATTTACTCTTGCTTTAAAGAGACCTGGATTGTACTCATGTGGAAACACAGATGATAAAGAAGGGGTGTTTTTAATGTTTCAATGTATTTTTTTTTTCAAAGCTGTCCACACCATTTATTTAGTAAGGGATCATCCATAAATTACGTCACACGTTAAGGGGGAGGGAGGGGGTCGACGAAGTGTGACAATGTGTGACAAGGGGGAGTGAGGGGTCCTAAATTTCGTGACGTCACATTTCAAAATCTATCATAATCTAAGGGTTAAAACACGAACTATAAACTTTCTTTATGAAACCCCATAAACATATATATATATGAATATGACATACAAATACAGAATGTTCGGTAACCGGATGAAAAGCCAAAAGTAGGCGATAGTCTAGGCCATTTAGAACATTCTTATATCTTGGACAAAATTTGATTCGTCGTTTTTAGGGTTTTTTTTTAACTTCTCGGCGAAAACTCCAAAATTTCAGACTAAATCGATAAGCGTACTTTTGTTACTGTAGATGGTTTTATTTCGTATTGTAAAATGTCTATCGTATACCATAAAATAAATTAGACATATATGTGTCTGAAGAAAATTAAACTACAGCAATTTGAAAATTGAATAACATAAAAAAAATATTTCAGCCATTACTTAGGTCGAAAAAAAAAACTAAAATTTGTCTAAGCCATGTATAGCTAAAAATGTTGTAAATGGCCTAGAATACCACCTATACTCGACTTTGCATCTGGTTATAAATAAAAGATACCAATTGTTTTGTCGACCGATTCAGAATGTGGAATCTTGAGTGTTGCAGGGGTTTCAAGGCACATAGGTTAAATAAATTTGTCACTCACACACCAACATGTGGAAAATATTAACTGCAAAACATCAAACTATATAGTTTGATTCATATTTTTTTAACATTTAAGAGTTAACATCATCTTTTAAAATCGCTGTCAATAGAAATTGTCAACAATGTAAACAAAACATTGTATAAAATATCAATATTTTAGCACAATTTTATCATTTTAAATGTTGACGAGGATCATAATGTGATATGAATTGATTAAATAACACATGGATTTAGCCAGTATCTGATGAGTTAGAATGGAAATTAAAGACATTTTGACTACAAGGTTTGTTTACATTGTTCACAAGTTCTATTGACGGCGACTTTAAACGATTATTCTACCAGCCACAGCTAGTTGTGGACATCAAGTTAAAATTTCTATGAAATTACTTTGCACTCTTGTAGATAAAATGAAACTGTTGGTGGAGTGAAGAATAATTTAAGTACATAAATGGAAATAAGATTGATTTCTACCCGCTGTTTTCATTCAATAATTTCTACGTGTAAATTTGCAAAATATGTATGTGCCGTCACACTAGGGAGGGGGGAGTCCAACAAATGTGACCAGCTGTGACAAGGAGGGGGGGAGGGGTCAAAAATCACGATTTTTAGTGTGACGTAATTTATGGATGATCCCTAACATGGCTATTATTTACGCTATTCATACTCAGAATCGTGAGGTCTTTCGATCCTGATGGGAAAAAAAAATCCAAACTTTATTTTCAAAATATAAAATAAGTAAGGTACCTACTTATAATTGATACAATGTTCCTTTTCCTTTCAAAGGCAGACATTTCAAACACTAAAATGCAGAATTAAATAAAATATCTAACAATAATAGAAATAATTAATTGAAATACGGTTGTACTCACGTTATTATATCGCTATTGCTGCGACATGTTTCGGGCCAATTCGGAGGCCCCTCTTCAGGCGTATAGGAGTTCACGCGACGGCTAGACTCCGCAAACTGCTAGCCGTCGCGTGAACTCCTATACGCCTGAAGAGGGGCCTCCGAATTGGCCCGAAACATGTCGCAGCAATAGCGATATAATAACGTGAGTACAACCGTATTTCAATTAATTATTTGAATATGTCTCACGGAAGTTGAACGTGTATAATAATAGAAATATTTCTAGCTCTTTTTATTACTCTCTTTGAACGGAATTCGAGAATTTCTCAAAGGAAAACGATACTTTAAGTTTTCTCAACTTATTTCTGGCATATGCGCAAGAGAGCCAATTGAGGGTATTGGAAATATATTGTTGCAAGAGAGGGGACAATCAGCTGCAGGAGCTTGTGACTCGATAAGAGCTTTAAGATACGTCAAACATATTTAGGTAATAAATAAATATATCAGTTTTAAGTATTATGGCTCGTTGAAGATTCCGCCAACGTTAATGTTTATGAAGGCACGCGTTTTATGAAGACCGGTGAGTCCTACATTTTACAAATGTTATTTCATTTTTAGTACCAAGATTTGCTATATAATATTATAAATAAAATTAAACCTCAGAATCTTGAGCATACAACCTACAGTTGCTGTTGTATGCGCTTGACGTATAATTGACTTAACGTATCTTAAGGTTCGAATCGGGTCTTTCGTTGCACAAAAGTAATTGGCTCTTACTATAGTGATTTTTAGTTGAAAAGACTTGTCCTGTAATAAGGCATGCATTTAGGGGGGAACAGATGGAATGGTTGTATGAGAAAATTGCAAGAAGTCATCACTTTTAAAAATACATTGTGCAACATGGGGCGTTAATTAAATATTGCAAACGTTAGTAGGTATACTTAGTTAGTTAAATCAAGGCGGCTTGCATGAGCTTTAATGAATTACTTAAGATTGCGGTATTGAACCTTCTGAGTTACAAAAAGATAAAGCATTTTCCTTAAGAAGTTACTTCTAGTATCTTAATTATTCATGGAACTATAAATGTCATAACTTCTTAAATAAAATGATTAGCATTTCTTCTTTTCCAATGTCTAAAAACATTTTTTTCTATAACAGCAATTCTGATGAAAATGTAATTGTATGGTAAAGGTTTCTGTGCTTCACCTTTGCGGTACGACTGCGGTTTGAACCCTTGGCAATATTTAACAGCAGGCCACAAGGCCACAAGCCACAAGGCTTCGCTCCAGAGCTCCTCCTCCTCTTGACTCATGTTTCACCTGTGACAGATGTGGCAAAAGGTGTCGTGCTGCCAACGGACTACTAAGTGTGTACGGATACTAGCGAACATAAAAATCCCAGAGAGCTGTACTCCTTATTTTAGACAATTTAATATGTTTATTTAAAATTGCAAACGGGACTTAATCGCGTATTTACTATGTTTTAAACACTATGTTTTAAACACTAACCTCCGACGTTCGATTCTCTCTACAGATCGTGGGTATTATAGTAGAAAAATACGTGAAGCCATTGAAATTAAGAAGTATAAAAATTTCAATCGAGACGAAGGTTTTAATATCTCATCCACATGGAACCCGGTCATTAGTAAATGCAAGAAGAAACAAATATCGCGGGTTGAAAATCCGAATATCGTGAGTGTTGTGTGTCGACAAGGTGACATCCCTAGTGCACAAACTGTTCAAGTGGGTAGTCAGGACCAGGTGCGGGTAGTTCGAAAAACTCGTACAGCTAGAAGATGTTGATGTCAACTTCAGCCAGTCTGCTCCGAGACCACGGGGACAATGCCGTCCTTGAAACGTCGGAGGTTAGTGTTTAAAACATAGTGTTTAAAACATAGTAAATACGCGATTAAGTCCCGTTTGCAATTTTAAATATGTGTAAAAATCGTGAAAGTTTGAATCAGAATTTAATATGTTAACTTTAGTTAGTAAGTATAGTAATATGAGGTGTGTAAATTTATAAGAAAAAACCCACAATTGTATAGGTCAATTATAGACCAGACCCGCCGTTATGAATCTAGGTTCAAAAATAACCTAGTTCCTGTTTCAGGGTCAACAATGAAATTACATAGTGACAGTCCACACTCCATGTCTATCAAGATATATAACAAATTAAGCAATAAATTAAAAGAAGAGAAAAACACCAATACTTTCTTAAATAAACTAAAAAATCAACTTAAAGGGAAATGTTATTATAATTTACATGATTTTTTGCTAGACAAAGAAATTTAAAATTAAAATTTATTTATTCTCGCATCAAAAATTGCGGTTAGACACGTTAGATCCAAATTGCAATCTCTTTTTGAGCCTATTCAGCTTGGTTTTGGCACGAAAGGTGGGTGCGAGGCAGCCGTCCATGCCCTTCGGACCTACCTTTCACTAGACGACTGTGAAATTTTAGTCAAAATTGATGTTAAAAATGCATTCAATTCAGTTAGTAGAGACACTTTGCTGACAGAAGTCAAAGATAAAATTCCAGAACTATACAATTACCTTTTCTATTGCTATTCAGAGTCATCCAAATTAATGTATAAGACACACGAAATTTCATCTGAAGTTGGCTGTCAGCAAGGTGACCCTCTCGGCCCAGCTATTTTCAGTTTGGCGATAAATCCAATAATTAAAAACTTAAAATCAAAATTCAATGTTTGGTATTTAGATGACGGTACCCTAGGAGGCGACGTGAATACTGTACTTTCTGATTTGTCTTACATAAAAAGCAGTTTCGAACTTATTGGTCTAGAGCTGAATTTCAGCAAATGTGAACTTTTTATTCAAAAGCCTTCTTATACTTTCACTGATTTTAAACCAAAATTTGACGTTCTGGCCCCCAATATCAAAATAGTAGACAAGTATTCCCTTAGCCTCCTGGGTTCTCCCGTATTTGAAGAATCTTTTCCCGGTTACGTTTCTAATTCCATATCTAAATTCAAAAGTCACACTGATCGGTTACTCGAAATTAGCCCTCATTATGCTCTCGTAATTCTTAAATTCTGTCTTTTTGTCCCTAAATTTACATATGTGCTCCGTTGCAGTCCTTTCTGGAAACATCAAAATTTACTGTCACCCATAGATGATTTAATCAAAATTAGTTTAGAGACAATCCTAAATATTCATTTGAGTGAGGCCTCCTGGTCTCAAGCATCCCTTCCTATTCGGTTTGGTGGTTTAGGTATTCGCAAAATTACCAGTGTCGCTTCCCCAGCCTTTTTGGCATCTACTCATGGCGCGTCAAAATCTCATAGGAAATATCTTAAGGGCTTTGCCCACAAACTATGAGATTGCGGGCTTTGAGGATGCCAGAAATGCTTTCAAAATTGCCTGCCCAGGCAAAAACTTTCCAGACAATCAAAAATCACAAAGGAGTTGGGATAATATTTATTGTGATTTAGCTTACAATACTCTTCTAAACAACTTCACAGGTCCAGAACACGCGAGGCTTTTGGCGGTCGGAGCCCGGGAAGCCGGTTACTGGCTACATGCCCATCCCTCACCAAACACTGGTACTTTCTTGGATCCGACCTCCCTTAGACTGGCGATTGGCCTGCGACTTGGGGTTTCGGTGTGTACGCCACACATATGCTCTTGTGGCACGGACGTGGACCGACTGGGACACCATGGATTATCTTGTCAAAAAAGTGCAGGCCGTTTTTCGAGACATGCGTCGCTTAATGACATTATTCGTCGGTCCCTTGCAACCATCAATGTGCCTGCTCTCCTTGAGCCGACTGGCATAATCAGAGATGATGGCAAGAGGCCTGATGGAGTGTCCTTGGTCCCTTGGAGTATGGGACGAATGTTAGTGTGGGATGCTACCTGCGTAGACACATTGGCACCGTCTCACCTCCAACGGACCAAGATAAAAGCGGGCGCAGCGGCAGAAAGTGCCGAAATTTTGAAACGTAATAAATACAAAAGTCTTGGCAAAGAATACCTTTTTGTACCCTTTGGTGTAGAAACTCTAGGTCCATGGGGCCCCAGCGCGAACAAGTTGTTCACAGAAATCGCGAAGCGTCTGGTTGAGGTAACTGGTGACCGAAGAGCTGGCGACTTCCTCGCTCAACGTATCAGCATTGCGATACAGCGAGGAAATGTCGCCAGTATCCTTGGTACAATGCCTCAAGGGCCTATTTTAGACATTAGCTAGCTTTTAAGTTTAGTCTTAGTTTCTTATATAATTATGTAAAATTGTAAATATGTTCATGTAAATAAAGAGTTATTAAATTTATTTGATTTGTATATATAATTTGTCAAATATTTAGGTAACTTATAATTTACTGTGATTAAGCTTTGTATATATTGTTTTTCTTGTTAACTAGTATGTATTTTCATTAGGATAGATTAGTATTTAAGTTCTAGATCATAAGTTTACCTGCTATGCCCTAACAGGGTGTCATATAACGTGTACCTACCCGTTATTGTATACTTATGTGAAAGCATAAATAAATGAATATGAATATGAAGCCACCAAAGACGATACCACACTATTTATAGTTAACTTTTAGTATGTCATCTTAGCAGATGATTATTGCAGTGATCTTATTAAACTACTATCTTTTGCCCGCGGCTGCGCTCGCGTTAGAAAGAGACAAAAAGTAGCCTATGTCACTCTCCATCCCTTCAAATATCTCCATTTTCAAAATTACGACAATTCGTCGCTCCGTTTTGCCGTGAAGGACGGACAAACAAACAGACACACACACTTTCCCATTTGTAATATTTGTATGGATAAATGTACCCACATCTGACCTTTAGAAGGTGAATATGATTTTCATTAGAGATGGGCCGAATATTCGGTAAATATACGGTATTCGGCAAGTTTTTAAATGTTCGTATTCAGCCGAATAATTCGGTTGCATTGCCGAATATTTACCGAATAAACAAAGTAAATAACTAATGAAGATCTTACGTATTCCAATGGATAATAAGCTCCTCTTTTAGTAGGTTTTTAAGGAACTGCTAAAAATATTAATACAATTGTTTTGTAAAAAAGTTAAAAAACCGTAGTTTAAGAGTTGAGAAGAGTTCAGAGTTGTTTTAACTAAGTTTTAGTTATCCACTAAATTTAAACTTAGTTGTAGTAACAAATGTAACCATTATTAATCTTTTTTTTTAATACTACGTCGGTGGCAAACAAGCGTACGGCCCGCCTGATGGAAAGCGGTCACCGTAACCTATGGACGCCTGCAACTGCATTTAATAGTTTTAATGAACATCTCCTTTAAAAATATGGCGTAACCGAATATGTTCGGTTCGGTAAGAGCTGAACCGAATGTTCGGCCGAATATTCGTATTCGGCAAAGTCCATATTCGGCCCATCTCTAATTTTCATATCATAATCCATGTCTCATGTCAGACTGACTGGACATTATTGTCCCTCAGGGCGAACATTCTCATTGCTATTAGATGACCGCAAGCGAGCGATCGCCTCAGATATACAATTTTACCAAACATCACTGGCAACGAAACATAACGTGGTATCATCATCGTTATCCCGGCATTTGCCACGGCTCATGGGAGCCTGGGGTCCGCTGTGATAACTAATCCCAAGATTTGGCGAAGGCACTAGTTTTTTTTTACAAAAGCGACCTTCCAACTCGAAGGGTAACTAGGCCTTATTGGAATTAGTCCGATTTCGTCACGATGTTTTTCCTTCACCGAAAAGCGACTGGTAAATATCAAATGACATTTCGCACATAAGTTTCGAAAAACTGATTGGTACGAGCCTCCGGATTGAAAGTTTTTTTTATTATTATTCCCAGTATTTATTTTCTATCTTAGGCTAGGCTGTTTATAATATGGATATAAAAGTAAAATACAAAAACACATACAAAACAATATAAAAAAACATATAAACACATTATAAAAAAACCTAACCTAGGGTGCCGCCAGCAGCGGGGCAGGGCCCAAGCTGCCGGTGGTTAGGGCTGCAGAGAGAGGAACCGTCGGACTATCCGCGCCGTGTCCAAGATCACCGCCTTCTGCATCTGGCCCTTGATCCAGCCACCTAGCGAGAGTCTCTTAAGATGTTGGTCGAGACTCTTCGCTATGAGACCGTTCGCTGAAACGACTATCGGAACAATGATCGTTGAATCAACATCCCACATGGCGGTTATCTCGTGAGCCAAGTCTAGGTACTTACTGGACTTGTCCTTCTCGGCTTTCACGAGATTCTCATCATGGGGGATGGTGATGTCAACGAGCACTGCCCGGCGTTGCAGTCGATCTATTATCACAATGTCAGGCTTATTGGCTACAATAGTCCTGTCAGTGATAATAGATCGATCCCAATAGAGCGTGGCACGACCATTTTCAAGAACTGGCGCAGGTAAGTACTTGTAGTACGGTACTTCGCGGTCCACAAGGCCGTATTGAAGAGCAAGTTGCTGGTGAATAATCCTGGCTACGAGATTATGTCTGTGCAAGTACTCGCCGTTAGCAAGATGAGAACAACCGGAAATGATATGCCTGAGTGACTCTCCGGGACGGCGGCATGCCCGACAAATGTCGACCGTACCGTCCTTCAGGATATATTTCCGGTAGTTGTTCGTCATCATAACTTCGTCCGCAATTGCACAGGCAAAACCCTCGGTTTCTCCGAAGAGGTCCCCGAATCGTAACCAGTTCACCGATGCGAGCAGGTCTACATCGGGTCCCGTGAGGGCCTTGTAGAACCGCCCGTGTAGCTGCTTGCTCTCCCATACCGCCTTGCGGTCCGCAGTACTTAGTACCACAGGTTTGCGCCAGTTCTCTTTCGCCAAGGAGAGCGGCGTGAGGTTTCCGTCAACTGCCACCACATCACGATGCATCCCACACTCGTTGTTAAGGAAGTAATTCCTGAGATTGTACACCTCACGGTTGTGGAGATCTTTGGCGTTTAGGAAGCCTCGACCTCCGCACTTCCGTGGGATGTACAATCTCATAACAGACGAGCGCGGGTGTAACATACGATGTGTGGTAAGCAGTGAACGGACCCTCCGATCCAGGGCGTCCAGCTCAGTCTGGGTCCACCGTAGTATGCCAAAGGAGTATGTGAGTAGAGGCATTACCCAGGCGTTAAAGGTGCGCACTTTGTTGCCTCCTGACAAAAGACTGTTAAGGACTTTTGTGAGCCGACTGAAAAAGCGCTCCTTCACCGACCGTCTAATGCCAACATCCTCAATACCCAACGACTGTGACATACCAAGGTACTTATAGGTTTCTGATTCAGAGATAGATCTGAACGACATCGTCTCAGAAAGTTGAAAATGTTCTGAATTTACAACCTCCCCACGCTTATTATTATTATTATTATAAATGGTCTTATTCTTGGCCACAGACTAGCCAAAGGCAAAGACGTGGCCTACAATGGAGTGAGCTCGCCCAGAAGATGCCTGTTCACTCTTGATTTGAAGGTTGCCGGGTTATATGAGCTCGGAAATATAGCCGCCAGCAAGGAAATCCACTCCTTGGCAGTGCGCATAAGAAAAGAAGAAGCAAAGCGCTTCATGCGAATTCGCAGAATATCGCACGCTCTTACCGCTAGGCCACCAGCGCTTCCATTACGTGGTATATGATTCTCAAAATAGAATCGGTTTAGCAGGGGCCTGTAATAATAGTGACAATTGTCGCCTGACGGTGACACTTCGCCGGTCATTGCCTGTTTTACAAAAAAAATATTGACACTGAGTAGCCATGTTACTTATTAACCCAGAAATAGACACAAAATTGTCAGTGTCAAGTGTCAATGTCACTCTGGTGAAATACCCCACAGGCAGGGTTAACCTAGTAAAAAAAAAAGAGTTTTATTTTACTACAATTTTTATTTATTTATGTATATTAAAAGAGCCCGTTAAATTGCCCCTGTGGTAACGTGTTAAGAATTACGATACCCACTTTCTTCCCGTGGGTATCGTAGAAGTCGACTGTGGGATGTGGGTTATATTGTGACGTAGGCGAGATGCTGGCAACCTGTCAGTGCCATGTCACAATTTCGTTTTATTTCAAACCGTAAAATGTGGCACTGTAAGTACTTTCATGTGCTCTGCCTTCTCCTTTATGAGATACAGACGTGATTGTATGTACTAAAATAGGAAATAAAGGAAGGAAGGTTGATTGGTAGAGAATGCCTTACAGCATTAGAGTTCGCGTTCTTGTTTTTTGTACAGTTGTATTATCTTTTTGTCTTTTTATTTGTGCATTATATGTATTTTTGATTTATAATATTTTATAATATTTTTTCAGTACAGATGGAGCTTTTTTTACGCACTAGTGCGAGAAGTGGTTCAATTCTTGTCAGGCCGAACCTTCGGATCCATCTGTAGTGAAAAACGTCGTTCGATACACGTGCGAAAAGGAAATTCGTAATTTTTTTCACCACTTTTAAATTTATCACCACTCGTTTCGCACTTCTTTTTTTTCGCACTTGTATCGAAATGTACTATTCTACACATCGAAAGCTCTTAATTATACTGGTTGTTTCAGACATGTGTTCTGTAAACAATGCTGAAAACATAAGGTCATGTTACATTATAATCCGGGATATTAAGGTTAACAAAGGTCTTTAAAGATACTTTTGGTAAAAATGTGAGCTTTGACTTTGAACCCGTATGATGTGGCATGTAACAGCCATGTTACATGATTTCTAAGAAATTTTAATGTTCTTCTGCTTGTTATTTTTCGGCTTATCATTCTAAGTATTTCAAATAAGATCGCATTTTTTTGTTTATTCAGATAAGTCTTTTAATGTATTAGAAAGTTTTTTTTAAATTATAAATGGGCGTACTCTTGGCCACAGACTAGCCAAAGGCAAAGACGTGGCCTACGATGGAGTGAGCTCGCCCAGAAGATGCCTGTTCACTCTTGATTTGAAGTAATATTTTAACATAGCTTCAATCATCACGTTATAAAATAAAAACTAGATGTTTATCTAATAAAACTACTAGGTGTACAGAACTAGATGTAGATAGAGAAAACAAATTCATCTATATGTATGGTGGCCGAGCGTGTCAGATTTTGCACTGAAGTTGTTACTTACCTGTGATTTTAAATAAGTCTCAGGCCAGTGTTCATATTTTTGTAGTGTTGCAATTAAATATCACGTAATGAGGCATTTTTAATGTTCTTGTTGACTTCAACTTACAAAAATTGACGCCCGAAAGCTGCAAGCTGCGATCAAAGACGGACAACTCAGTGGATTTTACCGAGTCCATTTGACACGCTAAGTAGATTCGTTTGCTTGATATATACCTACTAGGTGTTTTTTTTTTATATGACCTGTCTATTCACTGAACTGTCCTATTAACTTTTGAATTAGTACTGCACTTCCAGATACCCAAAAATTGTCTAAAAGAAATAATTTCTTAGTAATAAGACCCCCTGTTATTACTTAGTTGTACTTTCACTAATCATCGTGAGGAAACCGGACTAATTCCAATAACGCCGTGGCTTGCGTGGGCGACGGTCGCGCGATGGCCGCGCGACGGCGATGCGACGCATACGAAATCAAACCTTATCGATATGGAAGTAGACGATGCGATGCATTGAGGTATATGTACTACGTACTAGAGGCGACGTTGCCAAGCGAAAACACTGCACATGCTGACAAATGCGCGGGGCGGGGGGAGCGGCCATTTACGCATAGAGTAGGTCTACCATCAGATGTGACACATTATTATATTCTGCCTAATGGGAATTTTACATTTAGTTAAAATACGGCTATTCTAGTCAAAATGATTTATTTATTTACAACTTAAACAATACAAAATAATATAATTGTACTGTACTTATTTTCTTCTTTAAAATACAATGAATGAACAATATGTGTAGTCAGTTGGTAACCAAGTTTCCTCAGCACAATTTTTGGATAAAGCGTATCCATTGTTCCCTTTTTTCATGACCAGGCCAAAGAAAACTGCAAAAGTGAGCGTGCTACAAATACAATTTCACTCAAAAAATATTAACAATTTATAAACAAATAAACTTTTTTAATATTATAGTAACATAATTCATGAAGTAGTAAGTAGTTACCTAATAATTTTCCAAATAGAAATATATATATTTCGCAAATATATTAGAGGTGAAACACATTAGTAGGAACAATGTAAATGGCACATCTGCGCGGTTAACTTTTTCTAGTCTGTGATTGCGTCACCAAAATGGCGGCAGTCCGCTCCCGCTCGCGTGTTTGTAGAATATAGACGAGTTTTTTGTTTAATTTACCGATGAAATGTCACACCTTGACTTTTATTTGATTTTTTCGAGTGAATAAAACAATTTTTAAGCACACAAGAACGCATTATTCACGTGGATTGTAAATGAATCACGGCACATCACTGCACTGCAAGGGCCTGTAGACGACTGACAACGTTGCGGTCCATGGACCGCAGTGGGGTGTGTTAAAAATTCTCTTAGTAACGTCGCCTCTAGTACGTAGTACATATACCTCAATGATGCGATGAGACGCGACGGCGACGGTTGCGCAACCGTCGCCCACGCAAGACACGGCGCAAGACCTAGCCCTTTTGTTTGGAAGGTCAGATAGCAGTCGCGTTCTTTTTTTTTTTTTTTTTTTTTTAGTATAGATAGGTAGACGTTTGACCACGATAAAACTGGCCTCCGATCTGGCCTGGCCCCGTAGCCGAATGGCATGGAGAAATGCCATTCGGCTACGGGGCCAGATCTTGGGATTAGGTTGACACAGCGAACTGGCTTCCATGAGCCATGGCGAAGCCGGGATAACGCAAGGAGGATGGTGATGACTTTCACTAAACATTCTTTGTAGTTATTAGTAGTAGTAATAGTGTAGTTAAAAGTATTATTGAATGGCACAATACAGAATATTTACTTAATTTTTCAACTCCTACATGACTTTTAGATTCCTACATTCTTTTATTTCTATTAAATTAACCAAAGACCTATGTAACTCCGTATAGACAGCTACAGTCTAAGAAAAAAACGTAGCTCAGGACCATATAGAAAAAGGTACAGTGGCCTAGATGGCGTTACACCTTTGGGGGACGCTCGGCTAGATGGCGCTAATATTAATATTTGACATTTTAACACATATCAAGCAAAGATTATGGGCCAAATTGTCAAAACTGAGGTTTAAAAGTTTTAAGCTTGTGTCGAAAGATGGCAGTCTATGCACTGTTATAACATATTTTATTCTGACAGTAACTCTCTATAATACTTGATCCTCTTTGAATTAACCTAAAACTTATCCATAAATAGAAACACTTCATAATTCTATTAAAAGATTTTTCCAGCTTATTTTACACCCATCTTCACTCTCACACAATCATGTTCATAATCATTTTGACGTCTAATATTACCCCACTTTTAATATAAAAAGGACACATCAACTTATACTTTCTAAAGATGTTAAGTCATTCTTCTTCTAAATAGGTAAAGTATTAAAAAGGGGAGTCGCTACTTGCTAAGAACGAGAGAACAATTCTAATTGCACAACTCGTTATAAAAATTATAAATAAGAATAACAACAACAACAACAAATATTTTATTAATAAAAACATAATTGTACAGTGATTGTTCTAAATAAGAATAAACATAGGTACATTGTTTTTTTTTATAAGACAGGAGACAAACGAGCAGACAGATCGTCTGATGATAAGCGATCACTGCCGCCCATGGACACCTGAAGCAGAACTCGGACAATGGTGATCAAATATATGAAAGAGGCGCGCAGTCTAAGCTCGTGTAGGTGAACGCGTACCATGCTTGTATGAGTGAGGTATGACAGGTCGACCGATCATGTTTTTGACAGGCGGTAACTGTGAGGTAACCAAGAACGGGTGGGACTTTCAGCAGGGAGCGGGAGTGGCCATACTGTACGATAGTATTCTTTAGTATACTGTGCCAGAGTGTTGGAGGTACGTTGACTGATGATCCCCAAGGCTTGCATTATGGGTACCTACTCAGACAACGATATACCTACATAATATATACGAATACTTATACGAGTATACATAGAAAACGTCCATGACTCAGGAACAAAAATTTCTTTGCTTATCATGCCCTTTGTATTTGAACCCAGGACCAATGGTTTAGCAGGCAGGGTCACTGACCACTAGGCTAGATCGGTCGTTATGTTTTTGATAAACTTTTTAATCGTGACAATCGACTTACCGGCAGATGCGAGACGTCAAATATGTTGAATACAACGACTAATATGTTTTTTAACCGAATATTATATGGTAAATTTGTATATGTATAATTTACAGATGAAAATAGACTAAGATTATGCTCGTGAGCATTGCGAGAGAGTTTAACAGCATATTCCTGATCCCATTTTAAGACTAAAATGTCATATATAGAATAGAATAGAATAGAATAATTTATTTAATTATAAAAACCCAATATAAATTTGTATTACATCAAACTTATAAGTATTTTATACAATTATCGTCAAATATGGCAATTATATACTATTTTGCATTATGCCTAGTTTCAGAGTTCATTAATTTGACGTTCATATGCGCATATATTCTTCATAGTAGGCACTTGGAAAATAAATATTTCATTTCATTTCAGAGTTCTTACCAATTGAAAAAAAAAATATTTTCTTGTTTTTACTCAGTACAAAAGGGTTTTTACCGACGTTAATGCCGCTATGAAGAATAGTCTCACTATCCTCATTGATAGATGTCTAAAAGTGAGAAGTAAAACCTTTACAAAATGAGGTTTTTAGAAAAAAAAGTCAAAACTCATTTTAAGTGCCACTTTTATCAATAACATTTACTTTTTAAGTAGGTCAATATCTATTCAAAATTAGTAAAAAAAAATTACTAAATTTTTTTGGCTAAATTTCTTCATCTGTATCATGTCTTTCTTTTACCCTCAGAAATGAGTGGTTAAAATTTCTCGCAATTCTCACTAACACCGTATATATACGCAATGGTTCCTGATGGTGGCCCAAAATCGGTGGTCTCCTTTTTATACCAAAGATGAAAATCAAAAATGTAACACTTTGTCACATCTGAATCGGTCTTGAGTAAGAGCATAATACCCCATTTTACATCAAGGGTGATGTATGGTATACGCCGGGAAGCAATCCCCGAATTTTTGATTGATTATATAATGTTTGATCCCTAATTTTCTACCCGTTCAGGTAAAGGAGTATTCTAGCGTGAAGTTTTTTTTTTTTTTTTTTTATTATAAATGGGCTTACTCTTGACCACAGACTAGCCAAAAACGTGGCCTAAGTAAATTTAATATGCATCGTGGTATAAATTACCATACCTCCTTAAGGGAGGAACCCTTGGGTGTTGTAGAAGTCGACTGTGGGGGGCTTAGTTGTGATGTGGACAATGGGCTATTGGGGTAGCAACCTGCTGCCGAATGACAATCGTTGACGCTAGACGTCGATAGAAACACAGTCTGGCTCTGCGCCAATAAGGAAGTGCGATAGAGATAGATATCTACGAGCGTTTCGTTTCGTGAGCGTTTGTGTCATTCGGCTACGCACGCAGTGCTTGAAACGCTAATTATCAAAAGTTGAGATTATTCTGTCATTGATGATTAATGATTAATTATTAAATAAAACTCTTGAACCATCCTAAGCAGCGCGACGTCAAATTTATGTCATCGGCATGATAGTTACGGGCTCTGCTCATATGGAATAAACTCATTGCTCACAGCAAAGAGGATCGAGTATTATAGAGAGTTACTGTCAAAGTATAACCTAACCTAACCACAAAATTAAAATTTTGAAAAAACCCCCGACCGCGACATAGTGGACCGATTTTCATGAAACATGGCTAAGAACACTCCCGACTAACTCAGCTTTCAGACAAAAAAAACTAAATCAAAATCGGTTCATCCGTTCGGGAGCTACGATGCCACAGACAGACACACACACAGACAGACAGACAAACAGACAGACAGACAGACAGACAGACAGACAGACAGACAGACAGACAGACAGACAGACAGACAGACAGACAGACAGACAGACAGACATACAGACAGACAGACAGACAGACAGACAGACAGACAGACAGACAGACAGACAGACAGACAGACAGACAGACAGACAGACAGACAGACAGACAGACAGACAGACAGACAGACAGACAGACGGACAGACAGACAGACAGACACGTCAAACTTATAACACCCCTTCGTTTTTGCGTCGGGGGTTAAAAATGTGTAATCAGTGCATAGACTGCCATCTCTCGACACAAGCTTAAAACTTTTGCACCTCAGTTTTGACAATTTGGCCCATGTTAGTGTTAAAATGATATTAAACTTCTGTGATTCGCCCTTCGTGATTACACTGTATTTTACATGTAGTAGCACGCGAATGTGCTGCCATCGTACACAATTTTAGAGTAACATTTTTAACAAAAAAATATCTCGCCTAAATTGGGGGTATTTCATACACGTTTTGTGTGGCGGCCATCGTGCACGTACTTTTCCTTTGTTAGTGAAATAATTGTGTTTTTACTAAGTTTAGTGTAGTGTTTTGTGTTTGCGGATAAAATGGGAAAACGCAAACATCGTGAGGAAGATGAGGAAGATTACTTGGAAAGAAAAATCCGAAGTCTCGAGAGGAAAAGATTGAAGATTCGTCGCAGGCGCCGTCATCGTAGTTATAGCCCTAGTACGTCCTCATATACAGATAATTAATATGAAGGTAAGATTTTCAGTTATCTTCGTCTAATCATTTGATAGAATGTGTTTTATGTACATGCCAGCTTTGTTTTATTAAATAGATACATTGTGCAATGAGTATAGTCTGTAAGGCTATTACCGACCCTAATTTATACCTTCAGTTCAATCCGAGAGGTTGATCGCTGTGTAAAAGGGAAGCACATATATTCCTAGAGCATCAGTCCGTGAGGCTATGCCGGAATACTATAGGTAAAATACCTGGTTGCGGCGAATTGTCAATGCTATCAGTCTAGACTACAGTCCGCGAGACTGTAGCACGACTGCCTATATGTTTAAGAACATTAATTACGTTAATTACAACGGCTTATATGTACTATTTTATACGTAAGTATATAGATATGTAGATACGTATGTAGATACGTACGTAGTTATAGTATAACATCCAACATCGAGGAAGTAGGCGGTAGAAACACTACCTATTACCCTACCAAATGGGCAATTCACAAAGATCACCGAGCCGCTTATGATGTCTGACCAGTATAAGCGTTGGTCTCTGATTGAAAACATCATGTCTAGAGATAAGGGTCAAAGATAATGGACACTTATTTTTTGTTGCTGAAATTAGAGCAGCATTGTGAAGGCTATTTGACCGTATTGTTATAGAATCCCTTGACCAACAATACTGTATACGACTTAACCGATGATGAGGCCGGTGCTTCAACGTCGGGTGCGCTGCCTGCTGCTGGCGGGCTGCGATCGGTGGTCATACAGAATGGAAGCGCCGCCGGGCCCCGCGCGGTGGACGCGCCGGCCCCCGCGCCCCCTCCCGCACCCGCCGCCGCCGCCGCGCCGGCGTGCGCGCCCGCGGCCGCGACCACCACGCCGGCTGCGCCCGCTCCCGCGCCTACATCCGCAGCTACCACCACACAGGTGACCGGTGAACAAATTGGTTTACAAGAATCTACGCCAATTGTGACCGCGCTTAATCCCGGTTTATTATGTTTGTTGGGGAAAATTAGCGCAAGCTCCTATACTCAATCCCGAGATTAAGGTCGCGTGTAATGATAATGTTTTAAAACGGGATAATATTCTAAGTGACAAGCAAAGGTTGCTCTCGACTATTATAACAGGAGTTGCCAATACATTGTCGAATATCTTGACAACAGATTCAACTTTAGACAACAACAAACAGGGGATCATAAAGTCACTGAGCGATACAGGTAGACTATTATGTCACTTACATTTTTCAGAGACTCAGAGCAGGCGTAATTTCTTGGTGCCTAGTTTAAATAAGGAGATCAAGGATAATATTAAGGACTTAAAGCGCGATAGTTTGCTTTTTGGTAAAGACTTACAAGAAAGTCTGAAGTCAATAAAAGCAATGACTAAAACCGGAGCAGAATTGAGACCGACTGTCACAAAGCCTAAATGGACGCCCAAGCACCAACAGGCAGGAGCAGGACCGTCGACATCGAGGGCTTTAAACTGGAGGGGCAGCCGTCGTCGGCGTCGCGGCCGCCGCCTCGCCAGAGTCGCCAGACGCCAGCGAGGACGAGCTACACGCGTGGCGGGCGCAGACCGCCGCCGCCGTCCCGCCGCGCGAGCGACCGCCGAGCGCCGCCGCCGCGGCCGCACGCCCGGACCTCGCGCCGCTAGCATCGGATGCTGATACACAACCTCAGGCTGGTAGACTTCAATTCTTTTATAAAGTATGGTTAGGCATTACCAAGGATCCCACCGTATTGTCTTGGGTCCGTGGTGTGCGTATTCCAATATCGGATTGTATATCTCAATCGAATATTCCTGTTAACAAACCCGAGTCGGTTGCACACGAGACGATTATGAACGAGGAAGTCAAAAAACTTATTAGTGCTGGTGCCATACAAGAATGTGATCCGTGTCAGGATCAATTCTTGTCCAGTATTTTTCTTATTAAAAAGAGTAATGGAAAAAATAGATTCATTCTAAATTTAAATTTCAATTCAATTTCAATTTCAATTTATTTATTCGTTCATCATAGGTACATAATAGATAGGTGGTAACATAGTACTTCATAGAACAGCCATGATGTGCCTTTAAAATCATTGAATAAGTTTATATGTACCCCGCACTTCAAACTCGAAGATTATAGGACAGCAATGAGACTTTTATCACAAAACGCTTACATGTGTTCAATAGATTTGAAAGACGCCTATTTTGCGATAAATATTGATCCTGATTACAGAAAATATTTACGATTTCTTTGGAAAAACAAAACATATTCACGAAGTTAATGCGTCCTGTTGTGCAGTTTTTGCGCAATCAAGGTTTTTTATCAGTCATTTACTTAGACGACTTGTTACTCTTCGGTGACACGTATTCTAACTGTTTACATAACTTTAATGTAACGAAAGACTTGTTAGAATCATTAGGATTTACAATAAATGTTGCTAAATCAATAGGTACACCAAGTCGAACGGCAAATTTTCTTGGGTTTAGTTTCAATTCTGCAAATTTGACAATTAATATTCCATGCGAAAAACGAGAGAGGATTAAAGACGAACTTTTATACTTTAAATCCATTCGAAGATATAAACTTCGTAATTTCGCACATTTGATAGGATTATTAGTTTCTGTTTGTCCGGCAGTACCATAGGGCTGGTTGTATACTAAGAGATTGGAAAGAATCAAATTTCTTTATTTAAGTAAAAATGATGACTATGATCAATACATTAGCATTCCGGGTAGCTTAGATGATGATCTAGATTGGTGGATATATAATATAGAAACATGTAGTAATCCGATCAAGACAGGAAATTATCAATTAGAGATATTTTCTGATGCGTCGCTAACAGGCTGGGGAGCAAGTTGCTCAGATATGACAGCCAGTGGTCAGTGGTCCAGTCATGAGCTTGGGCAACACATTAATTGTCTAGAGTTAACTGCCGCGTTTTTTGGTTTAAAAATATTTGCTAAAGATTACAAAAATTGTGAGATTTTGCTAAGGATAGACAATACCACTGCGATTTCATATATCAATCACATGGGTGGTGTTCGATTCCCACATCTGAGTGAATTAAGCCGACAGATATGGCAATGGTGCGAGGAACGCGACATGCATATATTTGCTTCGTATGTTCGTTCAGAAAACAACGATATAGATGCAGAATCACGCCGGAAACATGCAGACATTGAGTGGGAGCTAGTCGACAGTGGCTTTCGGAAAATTTGTAATTTTTTAAACAAAAGTCCAGAGATTGACCTCTTTGCGAGTCGAATAAACAAAAAATGTACTAGATTTGTTTCGTGGCATCGTGATCCTGACGCGTACAATATCGACGCGTTTACCATATCTTGGTCGTCGTATTTCTTTTACGCTTTTCCACCATTTTGTCTAATACTTAGGATGTTGCAAAAGATAATAACAGATAAAGCGGAGAGCATTGTTGTCGTGCCACTATGGCCTACACAACCCGGGTTTCCTCTTTTTGAGAGATTATTGATTTCTGAACGAATAGAACTCCCACCTAAACCAAATTTATTGTCCTCCCCTTACAGTGTCGAACACAAGCTGCACAGGAGCCTTACCCTGGTTGCCGGAGTGTTGTCCGGGCGGCGTTCATGAGGCAAGGCACTCCTGCAGAAGCGGCAGACATCATGCTAGCGTCACTTACAGAAACCACACTTAAGCAATATAATTGTTATTTAAAGAAATGGTATATATTTTGTAAAGAAAAATGTTATGATATTTTTGATGTCGGCGTAGCAGAAGTATTAGATTATTTCACATTACTTTTTAATCAAGGTCGTCAATTTGGATCAATTAATACTGCGAAAGCAGTTTTGTCATTAATATTGAATAATAATGTTATAAATAATCCAACCGTGAAACGTTTTATGACGGGAGTATACAAACTGCGGTCTCCAAATCCACGATATGATTTTACTTGGGACCCTTCAATCGTTCTTAATCATTTAACTTGTTGGTATCCAAATGAAAGCCTTTCTTACGAGCATCTTTCTAGGAAGTTAATAACTATTTTGGCATTAGTTACGGCACACCGTGTGCAAACCTTATCGTTAATCAAGCTAAGTAATGTTCATAAATGTAATAAGAAATATATTATTAACATTACAGATAAGATTAAGACATCCGCAGTTAATCGCATGCAGCCAAAACTGATTCTGCCTTATTTCGATGAAAATCAGTCAATTTGTCCTGCAAGGACTTTAGAATGTTATTTGGTTGTCTCATCTACCAATCGCCCAAGCGATTGTGATTTTCTTTTTACAAGTTTTAAAAAACCATTTAGAAAAGTGTGTTCACAGACCTTGAGTCGATGGATCAAAACCACTTTGCTCGAGAGTGGTATTGATACATCGATCTTCAAATCGCATAGTACGAGACACGCAAGTACGTCAGCAGCCAACCGGCTCGGGGTTAATATAGAACTGATTAAGAAGACCGCCGGTTGGTCAGATAATTCCTTGACGTTCGCTAGGTTCTATAATAGAGATGTTCTAGCGGACTCGTCCGAAGTACTTGCTCGTACAATATTACATGGTAATAATAATTGAAGTGTCTGTTGATTACAGTTAAACTGACGTAAACGTTTGTTTTATTTACATTTTTCAAACATACATGTTTCATTTAATCTGCTATTTCGTGTAACTCTAAACATCTACATGTAAAATACAGTGTAATCACGAAGGGCGAATCACAGAAGTTTAATAGATAATCAAACGAACTTACCTGTAAGTGATGTTCGATGACTATTAAACGATGTGATTCGCCCGAGTGATTACAACCCTCCCTGACCCGAACTGGTCAAGCTCCAGATTCTACCCAATTGGTCACGAAATAGCACACGTATTTGATGGCCTTTTTTATAAGAAACGTGTATGAAATACCCCCAATTTAGGCGAGATATTTTTTTGTTAAAAATGTTACTCTAAAATTGTGTACGATGGCAGCACATTCGCGTGCTACTACATGTAAAATACAGTGTAATCACTCGGGCGAATCACATCGTTTAATAGTCATCGAACATCACTTACAGGTAAGTTCGTTTGATTATCTATTAATATTAGCGCCATCTAGCCTAGCGTTCCCCAAATGTGTAACGCCATCTAGGCCACCGTACTGTTTTCTCTAGGGCTTTGAGGTACGTTTTTTTCTTAGACTTTATCCGTCTATACGGAGTTAAGCTATATGTGTTTTCTACTGACTGTACTGAAGTGTCTTCAATTTTTGAAGTTGGTTAATGATAACGTATGCTCAATGGTCCGGATTCCGGAACCCTGGCATCTGGTGCTATATTCCAATCGCTTACTTAGCAGGTGCAAACATTCGCCTCTTTTAATTTACTACTTGTTTTTAGGGATCCGTACGCAAAGGGGATATAGCGGGATTCTATTTTTTAGATTCTACTGTCTGTCCGTTTGTCCGTCCGTCCGTCCGTCTGTCTGTCCGTCAACAAATGTAGTCTGGCTCTGTCGCGTCAATACGCAAGAGCGATAGAGATAGATAGCGACGAAAGAGATATTATCGTGAGCGTTTGTGCATTCGGCTACGCACATTGGTGCCCTCTCATTGTGTTTCATCCGATGATATTGCTGCTGACTGTACTACGTCTGAAATGAAATGGAATGAAATATTTATTTTCCAAGTAGGCATATCACAATGCGCATATTAACGTCCAATAAAGCTACGCCGGCTCTAACCCTACGCCTCAGCCTCGAGAAGATTTCAGTCCCCCCTCAGTTGGAGGGGGGTATCCACTATGGGACCGGCAAGAAACTCGGCGGGCCACTTCTTTTCAAAACATTACAACATCTTATAATTAACATGCGTTAAAAAACAAGATACAATTTAAAAAGCAAAAGTATTCACTAAAAAAATATTAACAGACTAGGTACCTACTCTATTTATGGAAATTAATTTCAATAAATTATACAAAGTACAAAGCTATTACTATGATTAATAAGAGATGTTAGAGATGTATAGAGTCTCTAAGTATCAAGGTACATCTAAACAAAAAGAAAAATTATAAATGATGAAAAAAAAACGAACTGATACAAATAAAAGGTAACTAAAATAACTTTAGAGTTGTCAAAGACTCTTGATGTCTCAACAAAAGAAAAAGATATATAAATACTTAATCTATTTTTTTTTCCTTGGAGATGTATATGGTCTCCAAAAGTCAGAAAGTAAATAAACAAACAAGGACCGAACAGAGTGCCTCAATGTAATCTTGCTCAAAATTAATGTTAATATAATAGTATAGCCCCTATTAGCTGAAACAGACCGGTCTTCACAAACAGCCCCCGTTCACGAGTATGGCGCGTATCTCAGCCATCGCCTCCCTCAACCTTCATTCGGGAAGATGGCGTCCACATGGCGTCTGTATAATACGTAGGTTTGAAAGATACAGTAGCGTCGTGAATCAGACGGCCACACACAATGTCCTGCCGGTGACGGCCGGAAAAAAGGTTTTGTCCGTCCGCGGTTAATGGAGTGAGAGGGCCCTTAAAATGGCTCCTAGGCTACTTGATGGGATCATTTAATTATTTTTTCTACTCCCGAACTGTTATTCGATATTTACAGGGTGCAAATATATTATACATATCGTTGTCTGAGTAGCCACAACACAAGCCTTCTTGAGCTTACACTGAGAGAAATTTGCATTGTGAATTTAACAAGTTCGACTTGTTGCGGTTTATCCGTTTGAATCAGCCAAACGTATGTTTCAAACAATATGTGCAGGTTGTTTTTATAAAATCGACTTGTTGATTCAAATATATTGCCGATTCAAATGACAAGTAGCTTGTTGTTTGAACCAAAGAGCACGTAGGCGCTATTTTAACCAAAAAACTTGTTGAACGAACATGAAAACTGGTTGTATTTTCTCTCAGTGTACCGTGGGCCTAAGTCAATCCGTGTAAAACTGTCCTATAATATTTATTTATATTATGACTTCTAGGTAAATCGGTAGAGAATTCTACGTAGCAGGAGATTCCAGGTTTGGATTCTGGAAAATAATTGAAAAATAAATTGCATAAATACACTCTAAAAAATGAAGACCAACTAAGAGCAGTTTTCTCTTAGTTGACGTTAAGTTGATCACTACAATTACGATCTTATATAATTCAAATAAAGCTGATTGCTAAAAACAACAAGGGAATGTATGATTGAACTAATAACTTAGGTGTTTTGTTATTCCTAACCATTGTACACCTTGATCCAATTATGAACTTGTTAGGCATAACTATGTAACATAGGTTGATTCAATCCTTAGTTGAACTTACTAAGGTAATTTAGTTAACATAATTATTTTTCATGGAATTATTGAACAAGATCTTAATCGATTCAGTTACGTTGCAAAAGTAAGAGCAATCAAAATTACCTTATTTGATGTGTCTAAGATCTTATCAGGCTCGTATGGAATCAAGATGCTTGACTACGACTATCAAAATATTGATAGGAGCAACCAAATTTTTTTTAGAGTGTAAGTATATTATTATGTCCATTGCTTAGTAGTTGAAGACCCTATAATAACTTTTATATTATAATAAATATATTGTGCAGTACGCGTCTTTTTGTTTATTGAAAAATGTCTACGAAATTACAATAGGTGGGAATGTTATGATTCATGTTTCCTTGACACCTGAACTTGAACCTGTTCCTTGACAATTAATAGTGTAAATTACCTTACACTATTTGTCAAGGAACAGGTTTAATACATATTTTTATATTTACCAATCATTATTTTTCTTTGTTTCAGGTATGTCATCGCAAGGATGGTGCCATTGAATTAAAAAATCGATGGGTAAATAATCACAGACATATAATTAAAAATATCATATCGCGGAAATTTAACACCAGATATTTGCCGAATAAGGTATTAGCTTAGTAAATAATCATAACTAATACCTAACCACAAAATTAAAATTTTGAAAAAACCTTCGACCGCGACATAGTGGACCGATTTTTATGAAACATGGCTAAGAACTCCCGACTAACTCAGCTTTCAAAAAAAAAACTAAATCGAAATCGGTTCATCTGTTCGGGAGCTACGGTGCCACAGACAGACACTCACACAGACAGACAGACAAACAGACAGACACGTCAAACTTATAACACCCCGTCGTTTTTGCGTCGGGGGTTAAAGAGATAGCATGTGCTGAGAACTCCTACCTGGCCGACGTTACAATTCTTACGCTTATACTGCGTATTTTAGCGATAGGTGGCGTGACAGAGCCAGACTGCATTTTGACCGCCACACGTAGCGTCAACGATTGTCATCATATTGGTTCGTATACATACATCCTACCACTTCTCGAGGTGAGTTGTGACAGAGGTGAGTTGTGACAACGTCGATTTTTTTTTTTAACTTATTAACTATCAGCAAGTTCGCAATAGCGCGCGTTTGCGGTCCGAGACTTGAACTTAAAAACCTGCGCTGTTGCAATCTTGCTAATAGTTAAGAAAATCCCAAAATTCGACGTTGCTCCAACTCTCCTCTATCACATCTCACCTTGGTCTCCCCCACAAGTCGATAAGTGAAAAGAATTGTTTGTAAGTATACATATGAGGC
This sequence comes from Leguminivora glycinivorella, assembly GCF_023078275.1. Taxonomy (NCBI): domain Eukaryota; kingdom Metazoa; phylum Arthropoda; class Insecta; order Lepidoptera; family Tortricidae; genus Leguminivora; species Leguminivora glycinivorella. Next base: position 11,256,852 of record NC_062990.1, read on the forward strand.
AAAGCATCATTTTAGCCGCCTTCTCAGAACTTCGTATTATTCGTACCGTATAATACTTTCTTCCAAGAAATTTCACGTCTCGCTTATTTATGATTCTTGTTGTGATTTCATTTTGAAACGGATACGACTTTCGGCTTTTACCGGGTCTAAATTTAGATATTGAGTTTTACGTGGAGCGAAAAAATGCCATAAAGTTCTCGTAAATGGGCCATTTTTTTCAAAGTCGTCCACCCCACTTTTTTTGGATTTGGAATTTTTTATGTGGTTTCCACTCACAATCGCGAGCTCTTTCAATTCCAATAGGAGAAAAAAAGTGTCCCAAGGTTTTTTTCCCATTCTGTTACCATTTTTTCATATATTTTGTATGGCGGTAACGGAATGGAAGGTTCGAAAAAATGTATGGAATACTTGGGACATTTTTTTCTCCTACCGGGATCGAAAGACCTCGTGATTCTGAGTAAGATTCGCGTAAAAAATACCCATGTTACAAAAAAGTGGGGTGGACAACTTTGAAAAAAATGGCCCAAATAAGTCTCATATAAATGACCGGTCTGACTTAGCGCTTAGTGACCCGGCCTGAAGCCACGGAGCTGGGTTCGAATACTGGGCATTTCATTCATATCATAAGTACAGATATTTGTTACTGTGTTATGGATGTTTTCTAAAATTATTTGTTATCTTTGTCTGTGTATCCACAACACAAGCCTAGGCTTCTTGAGTTTACCGTGGAACTTAGTCAATTAGTGCAGTCAAGTGAAATAACCGCAAAATTAAAATTTTGAAAAAACCCCCGACCGCGACTTAGTAGACCGATTTTCATGACACATGGCTAAGAACACTTCCGACTAACTCAGCTTTCAGGCAAAAAAAACTAAATCTAAATCGGTTCATCCGTTCGGGAGCTACGATGCCACAGACAGACACACACACACACACAGAGACAAACAGACAGACAGACACGTCAAACTTATAACAGCCCGTCGTTTTTGCGTCGGGGGCGGTGGTTAAAAATATGTATCGCAAAAATCGTCCCATAAGTACTTAAGTATATGGTACTACGCTCTTATTACACCGGACTAAGATGCTATGGGCCATATTTTTACACTTGGCTGTGCAAGAATCTCCTATTATATTTATCATCATAATTTCAGCCGTTAATCGCCCACTGCTCAGCATAGGCCTCCCTTCGTGTACGCCACTTGTCCCGATCCTGGGCTAATCTCATCCAGAAGTGCCCCGCAGTTTTTCGAATGTCGTCCACCCAACGAGCCAACGGATGCCAGGCGCTTCTTACATCCGATAGCGGCCACCATTCGGTCAACATTTTGGTCCACCTGCCATCACTCTCTGGCAACATACCCCGCCCAATTCCATTTGCGTTTGAAAATGACGTCACTCACGTCCCGACATTATATTTAAATTATTTACTAGCTTTTTCCCGCGGCTTCGCTCGCGTTAGAAAGAGACCCAAAGTATGCCTATGTCACTTTCCATCCCTTCAACTATCTCCACTTAAAAAATCACGACAATTCGTCACTCCGTTTTGCCGTGAAAGGCGGACAAAACAGACATACACTTTCCCATTTATAATATTAGTATGGATATACTTATTCATTTGAACATATCTTATACTTTTTCATATTCATATTCATATTCATATATTTATTGATAAAGTCAATTACAAGTCAAGAATAAGGTACATATAATGGTTTACACTTGTATGTAAATATAAGTCACAAAATACATCACTAAAAGTTTACAATTATATCTATTTATAAACAGAAAATACAATGTCATTTTTTATCAATATCCAATAACACATACAATTAATTGAAAACAATATAAAATTATACAATTTTTTTATTATACATATATTATCACTATAAAATCAGTTCACATTTCATTTCAAGACCGTGGATCAATGACACTTTATCGAAAAATTCATCTATTCGAAAAAATCATCATATATTTTAAACGAGCAATTCTTGCATATTTATTTATTTATTTATTTATTTATACCGACGATCTCGGAAACCGCTCTAACGATTTCGCTGAAATTTGTTATGTGGGGGTTTTCGGGGGTGAAAAATCGATCTAGCGTAGCCTTAGATCCCGGAAAACGCGAATTTTCGAGTTTTCATGAGTTTTTCTTTCGCGTTAGTAAACGTAAAATATGGTCATTAATTTCGCCGCGCGCGCATCGATTCCGCTTAGCTCAGTCGTACGAGGTCGGTCTAATGTACGCAGATACATCGTAGGTGTCAGGGTTTCGAATCCCGGCCAGAAATTAAGTTTTTATTTTTTGTCTTTTTTTTTGTTTTTGTATTCATAAGAGTTTTTTTTATCTAAAGACGTGATATATTAAAATAGAACCGAGCGAAGCTCGGTCGCCCAGATATTTATTATATATGTGAGTAGGGTAAAATACTAGAAGTACCAACTACGTTAAGTAATGTCATCGTCGTAGCTCTTAATATAGAATCGGAAAGTTATGCGCAAATAATAAAGTACGTGGGTGTTTTAAATATAGCCCAAAACAATTTTAACGAACTCCTTCATTCATAACGCTTTATATATTCTATTTTGACCTCAAAGACATTTCGCTAACTTTCACTGAACGTTTTAAGACGAAATTGTGAAACAATTTCACGGGCCGAAGTTCCAATACTTGTAAGTCTACCCAATTACAGAACAAAGAGGTTTTGGTTTACATTATCTAAAAGGGTTCTGGCAGACAGCACATATTAGATAGAGCATCCGAACAGTGTTTAAGCGTTTAAAAAATATGAAATTACTTTTTGGAATTATTTTATTTGCTCGGGCATTGTTTGTATTTTCAGGCCCTATTCATGAAAAAAATGTGTACCAAAATTTTCTTGCTAAATTATCAGATCATTTTTGGTATGGATGATTTTTTTTTTACTTAATCATGCAATTCGATAATTTAGAAATTTTCCTAGGAGGTAGGGCATAGCGAATGATATTTCGCATTGTGTGGTAGGGCACAGCATAGCGGATATCATCTCGCTCGAATCTAGAGCAGAGCCCAACTGGGGAAGTACCTCCGCCTTACAGAAGACCGCAGCCAATAGTACTAGACCCTACTCATATAGTGTTGTGTTCCTGCCGGTGAGTAAGGCTGCCAGAGCTTAACGAGGGTGCGATGTGCCGGCGGCGGAAGGACCTACAGAATGGGAGGGGCTGATTTTCAGTGGGACCCTCACTTAATAACCTAAGAACTAAACTAAAACTAAAACGAGTGACAGCACAAACATCAGGGAACAGTCACGAACTATACGGTCTGGCTCAGTCGCTAGTCATAGTCATCCTGCCTGCTAAGCCGCGGTCCTAGGTTCGAATCCCAGTAAGGGCATTTATTTGTGTGATGAGCACATAAATTGTGCCTGAGTCATGGATGTTTTCCAAGTATATAAGTATGTATTTATCTATTTAAGTATGTATATCGTCGCTTAGCACTCATAGTACAAGCTTTGCTTAGTTTGGGGCTAAGTTGATCAGTACGTGTAAGGTGTCTCCAATATATTTATTTATTTATTTATTTATACAAGTAAATTGACCGAAGACACAAAATGTTTAACAATGACTTAATTATACACAATAGATGATAGAAAAGACAGTAACACGAAACAAACACGCGACATATCGATACATTCGATATTTAAAAGACAACCAAATTCCCTTCACTGATTTAAACTTTCACGATTTTTACACATATTTAAAATTGCAAACGGGACTTAATCGCGTATTTACTATGTTTTAAATACTAACCTCCGACGTTTCAAGGACGGCATTGTCCCCGTGGTCTCGGAGCAGACTGGCTGAAGTTGACTTCAACATCTTCTAGCTGTACGAGTTTTTCGAACTACCCGCACTTGGTCCTGACTACCCAGTTGAACAGTTTGTGCACTAGGGATGTAACCATGTCGACACACAACACTCACGATATTCGGTTATTCAACCTGCGATATTTGTTTCTTCTTGCATTTACTAATGACCGGACCCCCTAACCAAATTCCCTATTATTCTAAAAGCTCACAACGCGACATCTACAGGAGAACACCTACGTCTCAGGGCGGTGATGGCGCCATCCTCATTCCAAAAAGGGTATTTTTCGGTTACATCCCCTGAATGGGGGATGTAAACTGTTGTTGCCTTTTTAATATTTCCCGCCAAAATAACTTCCTAGCTTTTTCGTGTTTTTGTTTACATTTGTTTGTGTTTTTGTGTAAATTTACGATTAACTGGTACTTATTCGTAAATTTACACCCTTTTTTGGTTTTTTCAGCTTTAAGGAAAATACTTTTTAATAAATGTAGGGTGGTTTTTTAAACAGATTTTGTGGCTATTTATGTCAAATAGGGCCTGTTTCACAATCTCCAGTTAAATATATCTGCCAGATAAAAAATCAAAATTTTGAAAAAACCCCCGACCGCGTCATAGTAGACCGATTTTCATGAAACATGGCTAAGAACACTCCCGACTAACTCAGCTTTTAGACAAAAAAAACTAAATCCAAATCGGTTCATCCGTTCGGGAGCTCTGATGCCACAGACAGACACACACACACAGACAGACAGACAAACAGACAGACAGACAGACAGACACACAGACAGACACGTCAAACTTATAACACCCCGTCGTTTTTGCGTCGGGGGTTAAAAAACATGCATGGATTGTAAATCCATCCATACTTAATATTATAAATGGGAAAGTGTGTGTCTGTTTCTTTGTCCGTCTTTCACGGCAAAACGGAGCGTTGAATTGACGTGTTTTTTTAAGTGGATATAGTTGAAGGGATGGAGATTGACATAGGCTACTTTTTGTCTATTTCTAACCCCCCATTCCCCTAAACTGGGGGGGTAGAAATTTGTATGGAACATTCCGCAATTTTCGAATTTAACGCGAGCGAAGCCGCGGGAAAAAGCTAGTCCTAATAATCGTTGCTTACTAGAACCAGAACTTACATACGTTTTTCGGGAAATTTTCGCTATCAAGTAACTTATTCTAAACCGTCAAAACTCGTGTTAGCTTCTCTGAGGTATTGTTCGAAACTCTAGTATAGCGTACAAACTTCCTCACAAAGCTATCTCAATTCATGCCAACGCAGAACATAAACATGTAAAGAAGATAACGCCGCGTCTTGCGTGAGCGACGAACCCGCGACGGCGACGCGATGCGATGCGATGCGACGAAATCAAACCTTCTATCTCTATGGACTTGTCTTAGGTGGGCGACGGAACGCGACGGCGATGCGACGCGACGAACTAGCGATGAATATGCGAATGTTAAGCGACGCGAAGCGACGCGATGCGATCAAACCGCTGTGTTCATATGGGAGTGTCTTGCGTAAGCGACGGCCCGCGACGGCCCGCGACGGCGATGCGACGCGATGCGATGGCGATGGGCGCGCGATCAAGCTATTTAATTTTTAGAAGCAAATTCAATACGTAGAGAGGTCGGACTAGAGAAATAACGATTGATTACTAGTCTCACATTTCATTCTTTATATTTTCTTATAATAAAAATTCAAAATATTAAAATTAACATAAGTTGACCAAAGGAGTAATGTGCCTAAAAAGTAGGTAAGGAAATTACAACTTTTGTAACTTGTATTGACAGCCTTTTATTATGTGCACGGTGATACGTGATTGTCTGCGTAAAATATTAAAATTTAAGTGTGAACTAAAAATATGAAACACTAGTGCGATGACCTTGCGATGTATGTACTAGCACTTGACTTTGGTCAATAGGATCACAAAATTAACTGGTTATTACAACGGGCTCGTAGCCTAGCGGTTTCGACGTCTGGATGCCGCGCCAGCGGTGTGAGTTCGAACCTCGGCTGAAGCGTGCTTTTTGCAGTTTTATTTTTGTTTCTTTTATTTTCTTTTATTTGATTGTTTACTTTTTCTTTCTGTAAGAATCTATATTATTATTTTTATTTTATTTTTAATAACTCCGGCTTTTATACTAACAAGGAAAGGTACCCATACAAAAAAAATATAATTAGACTACTCTTTAAGAGGCCTTATTCCTAAAGACGAGCGTTTTTTGCAAAATAGAACCTTTTTCATTCAAAATTATAAAGAAACTATAAATGATTATTAAAAAAATGATAATGTTCCTAAAAGTACATATCTTAAGCTAGAAAGTCAATTGGTACTACTTTAAAATATGTCTTTTTATACTTCCGAAAAATCAGTTTTTTCGGAAGACGTTTTCAAATTTCGTAGTGTAATAGCTCGTTTAGAATCGTGATTGTGCTGTTAAAAATGTTATTTGGGGTAATAAATGATCACAATCCTATTTGTTATATCCTGTACGAGTTAGCTAATACTTTGACATTTTAAGATTTACTTGAAATGGTGGATAAATAACCTTCCGTATCCTCCCCATTTTTTCGATAAAAAGAGGTTTACATTATGTATTTTTCCTGCGATTCCTGCATTTTTTGTAACTCTTAAATAATATTATCCTAAACTAGAACTTCTTGTTGACCTATAAAAAAAAAATCATACATATAAGACATACCTTTCTGTCGATAGATATGTTTTTAAAACACCTAAAATTCGAATAAAAGACACTGTGCTAACGCGAGCCCGCTCAGTCTGCGCCGAGCGCTCGAAGACAGCGGACCTGCGTTTGATCGTCCGGCGCACCTAGCTTTCGTAAGCAGCGCGATAGTTCCGAGAAGTGCCGTAAACTGCGACTAAACAAATCTTGATCCTTTTTACACCTTATGCAATTTTAGCATTCGACATGCTTTTCATATGATTTTGGATTTTAAGTTATACGTGAAGTTTGTTGAGAGTTTGAATTATTATTATATTTTGGGACCAGGATGAGGTTCTGGTTCTCATGATGATGGAGTCAGGCAGGAGATGTTCAACAGAACTGCTATTCTACTTATCATAACTCCACCATGTTTGGGCTCATTAGATTTGGGCTGATGAGCACCATCGATCTAGATGAGGTCCAAGGTCTCATGATGGAGTCAGGAGGTGGTCAACAGAACTGCTATTCTCCTCATCATAACCCCATCATGTTTGGGCTCATTAGATTTGGGCTGACGAGCACCATCGAACTAGATGAGGTCCAAGGTCTCATGACGGGGTCAGGAGGTGGTCAACAGAACTGCTATTCTCCTCATCATAACCCCATCATGTTCGGGCTCATTAGATTTGGGCTGACGAGCACCATCGAACTAGATGAGGTCCAAGGTCTCATGATGGAGTCAGGAGGTGGTCAACAGAACTGCTATTCTCCTCATCATAACCCCATCATGTTTGGGCTCATTAGATTTGGGCTGACGAGCACCATCGAACTAGATGAGGTCCAGGGTCTCATGATGGAGTCAGGAGGTGGTCAACAGAACTGCTATTCTCCTCATCATAACCCCATCATGTTTGGGCTCATTAGATTTGGGCTGATGAGCACCATCGACCTAGATGAGGTCCAAAGTCTCATGACGGGGTCAGGAGGTGGCCAACAGAACTGCTATTCTCCTCATCATAACCCCATCATGTTTGGGCTCATTATAAATATGTGGAAGGTCGTTAATAATAATAAATGTTTTATTAGGGTACCCCTACATGTAAAGAGGGAACAGATTTTTTTTTTTTATCTACTACTTTTTTTTTATCTGTATTCATATACATTCAATAATTTTTTTTTTAATCGGTCCAGTAACAACGGAGATATCGAGGAACAAAGATAAAAAAATAAAAAAAATAAATAAACATACAGACGAATTGAGAACCTCGCCTCAAATCTCTCAGGTTAAAAAGTGACACATCATGAGCAGTTCCAATGCACCAAATGTCACTGTTCTGGACGTAAGTGCATGCTGTTCTTATAAAAATATGAAAGTCACTATAACTGTGATAATTTCCGAAAATATTAATATTATCAAAAAACGATCTTAGTAAACCCTTAGACTTATATTGACCGGGGTCCGGGATATAGACCGTGATTACCTTTTTGATTTTTGTCGAGCTCCCGATATTTCGACGCAGTTGCATGCATCATGATCACGGAAAACTGACGAAGGCGGGTGGATGTTAAAGTTGTATAGACAGCGCGCGATCTACCCTCCTTCGCGCGCGTTTGCTGCGTTCACTTTCAGCGTTACCACTGGTCGCGTTCACACTCGATGGTCTGTCCAAACACACTACACTCACAGTGTCACTACGTTTGTTCAATTCTGACTTCACCGGCCAAAGAAGCCATTCAGAGAAGCCATTGAGATTCACAAATATAAAAATTTCAATCGTGAGGATGGCTTCAAACTATCTAATGTATGGAATCCAGTGATTTCTTTGTGTAAAAAACCGGTGAAGTCAGAATTGAACAAACGTAGTGACACTGTGAGTGTAGTGTGTTTGGACAGACCATCGAGTGTGAACGCGACCAGTGGTAACGCTGAAAGTGAACGCAGCCGACGCGCGCGAAGGAGGGTAGATCGCACGCTGTCTATACAACTTTAACATCCACCCGCCTTCGTCAGTTTTCCGTGATCATGATGCATGCAACTGCGTCGAAATATCGGGAGCTCGACAAAAATCAAAAAGGTAATCACGGTCTATATCCCGGTCAATATAAGTCTAATGAAAATAACCGTGAATCATTCGAAACTCTTAGTAAACCCTTATTCATTTTTAAATACCTATCCAAAAATATATCACACGTTGGGGTTGGAATGAGAAAAAAATCAGCCCCCACTTTACATGTAGGGGGGGGGGGGTACCCTAATAAAACATTTTTTTCCATTTTTTATTTTTGCACTTTGTTGACGTGATTGATATACATATTGTTACTAAATTTCAGCTTTCTAGTGCTTACGGCTACTGAGATTATCCGCGGACGGACGGACGGACGGACGGACGGACGGACGGATGGACAGACAGACATGGCGAAACTATAAGAGTTCCTAGTTGACTACGGAACCCTAAAAAACAGAAATCACTATTAAACTATTCTCTAATTTCAAGTTCCTAACTAAAATTTTCCTAATAAAAAAAAAAACAAATTGATCCCGCTACAAACTTTCACCCCCTTTTTCCCTCTACTAGGGGTGTAAATTTTCATAATCGATTCTTATCTCTTCGAAATTTTGTTAATGCAATCTATACAAATTTCGACTTTCTAGCTTTCGTAGTTTCGGCTCAGCGGTGTTGGTTGTTGAATCAATCAATTAGGAAACCTGAATTTATATATGTACATGTAGACTAACCCCCTTATTCATAAACGTTCACTAAAGTTATCAAGCCGATAAAGTTCGTTTGTCCCTTTCCGACGTATTGGTGTGATGGAAAGGGACAAACGAACTTTATCGGCTTGATAACTTTAGTGAGCGTTTATGAATAAGCGGGTTTTACTATACTTTTACTACATTCATATACCTTATTTACTACTACCATACCATGAATATGAAATTAAATAAAGAGTCCCCATATAAAATTGAAAATTATGTTATTAGCAATTTAATTCAAAACTATCAAGATTATTCGTGTCTGCGTTGAAACGCGCGTTGAGTTGCCGGTGCTCGCGTACCGAGCGCCAACGCCATCTATCGATGGCCGTTTCGTGAAATTGATGAGCGCTCTAAGGAATAAGGGGTCTTAAGGAGCGTTCATTGTAATTCCTGCGATTCCTGCATTTATTGTAACTCTTAAATAATAATATTATCCTAAACCAGAACTTCTTGTTGCCATATAAAAAAAAACATACATATAAGACATACCTTTGTGTCGATAGATATTTTTAAAGCACATAAAATTCGAATAAAATACACTGCTGACACGGGCCCGCTCCGCTCACTGCTAGGCTTGTGCCGTTTCGTTCGTTGATCGGAGCGCTCCGATCTCGTTCAATCGCTCCCACGAACTAGTTCGCTCTTTTAGGTCTTTTGCTCATTTAGTTCAGCCAGACCAGCGACCACTGCGGTCGGAAAGATCAGAACGAATGGGACCGAATAGTGTCAGAATGATACGAATAGTCCACAGATAGTAAAATTCCGGGCCGAAAGGTTGTAAGTAACCAAAGTTTATTATGAAAACTTGCCTTTTTTTGTTGCTCTGCTAAGTAGCTCTCGCTCTCGGTCGGCGCAGTCACACATTCGTTCTCGATCCAAACCGCTACGCTCGTCGATCCTATACTGAACTAAATGAGCAAAGACCGATTCTCAGAGCACGGAAAGATTCAGTTAATTTCGGTCATTGATGGGATTTTATTCCTAACAGTTCATAGTTCGTGAACGACACAAGCCTACTCACTGATCAGTCTGCGCCCAGCGCTCATAGACAGTGGACTTACATTCGATCGTCCGGCGCACCGTGCTCTCGTAAGCATAAGCAGCTAGATAGTTCCGAGAAGTGCTGTATAGGTACTGCGACTAAACAAATCTTGATCCTGTTGGTGGCAAACAGGCATACGGTCCGCCTGATTTTTACACATGCAATTTTATCCAAGAAATTTTACTTGAAATCTGATGAGAGTTTGAATTATTATTATATTTCGGGACCAGGGGACCGATTTTTGAGTCTCACGCGTTCGAATTCAGAAAATTGTCACTGAAAATACTAAGCAATTCACTGTTTTCAACCGGTATTTTAGTGACAAATCCCATATGTGAGATTCAAAAATCGGCCCCCAGGATGAGGTTCTGGTTCTCATGGTGGAGTCAGGATATGGTTGACAAAACTGCTATTTTACTCATAATAACTCCACTATGTTTGGGCTCATTACATTTGGACTGATGAGCAGCGTCGATCTCGATGATGTCCGAGGTCACATGATCGAGTCAGGAAATGGATAACAGAACTGCTATTCTACTTATCGTAACTCGACCATGTTTGATCTCATTAGCCGGGCCAATAACACATGTAATTTTTTGCACACAGCTCAGCTCTTTGAAACTGTTTATTTTAAGTTACTTACTATTTAAGTAGGTACCATATAATAATAATATATTCTTATCTCTTGTAAACTTTACAAAAAAGTTAACACATAAAACCAAAAGAATTGTTACTAGCAATTAAATTCAAAACTATCAAGATTATTCTTGCCTGTGTGTTGCGTTACCGGTGGCTCGCGTACCGAGTGCCAACGCCATCTATCAATGGCTATTTCACGAAATTGATGAACGCTCTAAGGAATAAGGGCTCTTAGTGTAGTGGTTATGCCAGTCGACACTAGATGGCAGCATTTAAAAACACTGGGTTACACTGTATGACATTTTTTCATTTCAACATTAAGTAAATAGCATTCGGTGCACGTGGAATTAGGTACAAATTATAATAATTTTATTGATAACACTGGTTTGTTTGAGTCTGGACTATTTACTTGATGATCCCGTGTTCACGAGTTTTTGTTTTGTGTGTAAATAATGTCGGACACTGAATTGTTTATTAGTGCCGTGCAGGAACGTCCTACACTGTGGGATAAGCGAAATAAAAACTACCACAACAGATTAATGTCGCATCGTGGATGGGTGGATGTGGCCGGAATTGTTGGAACTACGAGTAAGTACTACTAAAAACATTTATTAATTTAATATCATGTATTTATTATCATGTTTACACTCGCTGTATAGGATGCTGTTGGAAATACAATTTAAATTTGTCTCTAACTTGTCCCGCTGCTCGTGTTGTAGCATTAAATCTCCTTTGCGGGTGTCTGCTTGATGCTTGCGGCATATTTGCATACGATTCCCGGAAAGATGTCAATTCAGTGTCAGTTGTCGATTCAAAATCTCTTATTATGTTGTGCAGCAAGCATATGGCCTTGACAATATGAACTGCATTTTCTACGTCGGTTTCGATACATTTGTGCAGAATCCTAAATTTTGAGGTGATCGATCCAAACGAACATTCCACTACCATTCTTGCCCGAGATAAACGATAATTAAAAGTATCTTCAGGGTCTCCTTTGGTAGTAGATTTTTCTGGATACGGTCGCATCAAATACTCTTTGAGTGGAAACGCTGCGTCCCCTAGGAGAACATATGGAGCTTCGATTTCTGATGCAGGCAACGGCTGTGCTGGTGGTATATTTATTCTTCCTTCTTCTATAGCACTTCGAAAGGGGCAGTCAGCAAAGACGCCTGCATCATTATCTTTTCCATATGAACCCACGTTTATCGACGACACGAATTTATAGTTGGCATCAGTAACGGCCAACAACCCAATCGAAAAAAAAGATTTATAGTTATAATACATTGACCCAGATTTTTTTGGCTTTTTGACACGTACGTGTTTCCCGTCCAGGCCTCCGAGACAGTGAGGAAACTGCCATCTGTCCCAGAAACCTTGTGCTATACGTTTAAATGTTTCCTCTGTAGGTACAGGCATGTGTTTAGAAACCAACTCGGTCCAAATCGCTTTGCAAACTTGAGATACAATTGTTGAAATTGCAGATCTTGAAATTCTGAAGGAAAATGCAAGTTGCCTGAATTGTAACCCTGTGGCTAAGTACCTGTAATAAAAAAATAACATATTTAATTAAACAGTGTAGCGAGACGAAACACAATTAAATAACATTAATAACATTACCATGCACGAGCGCGCGGACTCGAATACTTTCTCACTCGCACACTATCACCCGTCGCGCTCAGCGGATCGACCGGCCCGAGCAGCGGCGCGGGCAGCGCAGGCCGCGCGGCGCCTTTGTTAGAAACAAGATAGTGTGCGAGCGAGAAAGTATTCGAGTCCGCGCGCTCGCGCATGGTAATGCCAGGCAGGCAAGTATGGTCGCGCGAAAAATGATAAAACATCTAGCCGTCCCTATCGCACTTACATTTGTCCACTTAATTGCCAGTTACTATGTTATATTATATACCTACTAAAAAAGTGTGTATATTAAGTATCATATTTAAGATCAAGCTTTTTAGATAATCTTTCTACTTATTATTATTTACAAAAAGAAAATAACTGTATAAGTTTATCTAAAAATCTTGATCTTAAACATGATACTTAATATGTTACACACTTTTTATAGGTATATAGGGTGAAATCACCAATAGATGAACAGTTAAGCGAATTTCCTAACTTTGACAATTTATTTCTATATGATGTAACAAATTTTTAACAATTTCAATTTTTTTTATGTGATAGCGCATTAAGAAAAATACTCCCGGGTGCGTAAAACGATTCGTGAATTAATTATTTATATTTTTAGGTCATCTAATGGTGCAACTACCCTAATATAATATAGTAACTGGCAATTAAGTGGTCAAATGTAATAGTATAAGGTTGGGTATTGTAAATTAGAAATAATTAATGTTGATAAATTTTAAACTTTTTTGTACCCACGATAACGACCGACGTATGGTTTTTTTTCACTAAGCTGGCTGGTCCCAATCTCTTAATAATTATCCATAGTAATGAAGGTATAATAACGCTTTTCTAAAGGTATATTTTATATTTTTTAGGTGACACAGCTAAGAAAAAACCGGCCAAGAGCGTGTCGGGCCACGCTCAGTGTAGGGTTCCGTAGTTTTCCGTATTTTTCTCAAAAACTACTTAACCTATCAAGTTCAAAACAATTTTCCTAGAAAGTCTTTATAAAGTTCTACTTTTGTGATTTTTTTCATATTTTTTAAACATATGGTTCAAAAGTTAGAGGGGGGGGGACGCACTTTTTTTTCCTTTAGGAGCGATTATTTCCAAAAATATTTATATTACCAAAAAATGATCTTAGTAAACCCTTATTCATTTTTAAATACCTATCCAAAAATATATCACACGTTGGGGTTGGAATGCAAAAAAAAATCAGCCCCCACTTTACATGTAGGGGGAGTACCCTAATAAAACATTTTTTTTTCATTTTTTATTTTTGCACTTTGTTGGCGTGACTGATATACACATTGGTACCAAATTTCAGCTTTCTAGTGCTAAGGGTTACTGAGATTATCCGCGGACGGACGGACGGACGGACGGACAGACAGACATGGCGAAACTATAAGGGTTCCTAGTTGACTACGGAACCCTAAAAATGGAAGAACTTGAGAGATACTTACATGAGGGAATGCAAGAAAATAGCAAAGCCACGTTCTGGAGCTGGAGCGGACCAGGAGCCAATGTATACAGGCAGTTGGCCTTTTTTTGAAAATATGCATTTTTTAAAAGTAATCGTGAAGCCCAGACGCACGGAAGGAAACATACCCATAGAAGATAAACAGGATCAGGCAAATAAAGAAAATTTAGTTGACCCGGACGCGACTCAGGACGTAACGGACATTGACACGACAGAACTATCGGCATCCATTTTACAGGACTTAGATTTAAACGTCTTAATTCAAACACCTGCAGTACAAAGTCAAACCACCTACACCTACTTCCATACACCATCGCCATCGTCGCCACCTGCATTATCATCACCACCACCACCGCCACCATCTGCCAGTTTGCTGCCACCACCATCCGCTTCTCCGTCTGCTCCGACACCATCACCTTCAGCGCGGCTACCTGCCTCCAGGACGTCGTCACCATTACCACCCCCCAGCAAGAGGTCCCGGAAAAGGAAGGATGACTTGGAGGCGTTTATAGAAATCGAGAAGGAGAAAATGGAAATTCTTCGGCAAGACCAGAAGGACAGCAGCGACGACGATCTTCTCTGGTTCAAATCAATATTGCCGTACCTAAAAAGGTTGCCCGCGATTGATAAATTAAGTTTTAGGACGGAAATGCAGGAACTGTTATTAACTAAATTGAATTCACGACATCCCGATTCTGACAATTGACTGATCTGATTATTGAATCTATCGTGAAATCAATTTAGCTTAATTATTTTTAAATCGGGACTTAATCGCGTGTGACTAGTTGACTACATAATAAATTGACCTCCAACGTTTCAGGGACGGCGTTGTCCTCGTGGTCTCGGAGTCGGAGAAGACTGGCTTGAAACGTTGGAGGTCAGTTTAATATGTAATCATACGCGATTAAGTCCCAATTTAAAAATTATGTGTAATAATCATGAAAGTTTAAATCAATTTAGCTGGTTGTACAGTCCGCAACCAAGCTGAGAATACAGACAAAGTGCCAAAAACATGTATACACACACCTTAATGTAGGTATAGACAATAATATAACACTGGCTATATTCATATCTTTGTTGCTGACTGTACGATTCATCTTTGTGATCCGTTGTAATTGTCATAACAAATTAATCGTAACGCCCGATTGACAGTGTATTTCAGTATCTGCCTCAGTCGGGACTCGAACCGGTCAAATGTGACAAAAAATAACGTGTGTAAGTGTGGCAGGATCGACGGGGCGTCAGCAGTGAGCGAAACACAGATGTGAAGAGTAGGTATTTATTTTATAAAACTTGGCGAAATACAGAGGGTTTCAAAAAAGGCAGAAAGGCTTAGCTGTTGTGCAAGGGTAGGACCCACAAATGCAGGAGCGAACACCTTGACAAGAACTCAACACCAAATTCTCAGTTAGCAAATTCAGTCTCCGAGCATCTCTATGAAGAAAGTAAACGGAGTAGCTGAACCCGGTCTAAAAGAGCCGTGTCGCCTTTATAATTTCGATCGACGAACAAAATATTAACTCGATACTTAACTAATCTAGGTTGAACTAACGTTCGCGCGTTCTATTTAGTCGTCAGAGACATCTATTGAGCGATCTGCGCACTAATGTTCACTTCACGCCTAGAGACCACGATACACTACCGTTCGCGCGATCTATTTAGCCGTCAGCGCCATCTAGCGGGGTTTTGGGTCAATATTCTACGGTCGATGACGTGTTATGCTATAATCTCCCCCTCAGTTTCGTAGGGCGGCTCGACCACGGAACTGGTGACTTTATTTATTGCTTCTTCGGTCTGCCTCGGCCTCGCCTTGCAGTGGCCGTCACGACAGTAGGTTGCTTGCGGGGACGACCTCTCTTCCTCAGCGGCTGCACTGGACTTGGTAAGGTTTCTTTTCTTCCTTTGTAAGGTTCGAGGGCGGATGCATGATACACACCCATTGGGATATCGCGCTGTTCGGGGTTGGCGAGCTCATAGGACGCTGGACCGCATCGTTTTGTCACTACGTATGGTCCATCTCGGCGGGGCGCGAATTTAGCGCTAAAACCCCTAGATGCACTGCTCACAGGGTGAAGTTTTGCCATAACGAGATCCCCGTCAGAATAGAGTGGGCTTTCCTTCCTCTTCTTATCGACGTATTCTTTTCGTGCTTCTTCTTTCATCTCCTGCAATTCCCTTGCCAACCTCAAAGTGTCAGACATCTGTAACAGCTTCGGGGTAATCTCTGGTACGAAGTTTTCAGATAATACTATCTCCCTGAAATCATGTCCTATCTCGTCTGGTGTTCTTAATTCCCTGCCAAACGTTAGATAGGCAGGAGTGAAACCTGTAGAGGAGCATTGTGCTGTATTCATTGCGAATCTTATACTTGGCAGCTTACCGGGCCAGTTGCCATGGTCGTGTTCCACTAATATAGCAAGTTGCGATTTTAAATCTCGATTCCGCCTTTCTACCGGGTTCGCTTCCGGGTGATATACGGGCGTAAACGAGTGTTTTATTCCCAAACAGAAAATGACTTTTTGTAATACAGCGCTCACAAACTGTGGCCCGTTGTCGCTGATCACCCGCCTAGATATGCCGAATCGTAAGAATATTTCTTTAAGCAGGATTTCAGCGCAGTTCTCCGCCGTTGCAGCCTGGAGGGCAAATAGCTCTACCCATCGGCTTGCCACATCTTCTACGATGAAGATCCAGGTTTCCCCTTGGGGCGATGCAGGCAATGGTCCGAACAGGTCAAAAGAGATGACTTCGAACCGCTTGCTCATGGTTGTCGTTTGTAACAATCCAGCTGGTTTCTGATTGCTGGGTTTATAGCGCTGACAAGGCACACATTGTTTGACATAACTATCGACATATTTTCTCATACCCTTCCAAAAATATCTCTTTGCAATCCTTTCAAGGGTTTTCTCAACACCGTAATGCCCTGCGAGAGGGTTATCGTGGTATGCGGAGAGCGTGTTGGCCCATTCATGTTCCGGTACTACTAACTGGGCATCCTCTGAGTCAGAGTACGGAGAATGGCGATAGAGCAGTCCGTTATTCATGAGGTAGCCCTTCCCACTCCAATACCTTGCATTCTCACTATCGTTCTCTCCTTCTAACGTGTCGACAATCTTAGCTATCCAAGCGTCTTTCCTTTGCTCCTCCCTTATCTCGGCCGAGCTGCGGACAGGCATGTCAATGGTCACTCCACATACGCTGCAGTCCTTCTGATTGTCCTCGGAGCAAGGAGGACGAGATAGAGCATCAGCTACCACATTCGTACGACCAGGAGTGTACTGTATAGATAGATCAAAGGCTTGTAGTATCAGGGCCCATCTAGCCAGTCTACCTGTAGGTGACTTTAAGGATAGAAGCCACTTCAAGGCATGGTGGTCAGTCTTCACAACAGTTGGTAAGCCCTCTATGTAGCCTCTGTACTTGGTAACAGCCCAAACAACGGCCAGTGCCTCGCGCTCCGTAGTAGAGTAGTTCCTTTCTGCTGGAGTGAGTAACCTGCTTGCATACTCTACAGGATGCTCATCGGGTCCCTCCCCCTGGACCAGAACTGCTCCAAGGGCATAGTTGCTTGCATCCGTTTTAATCACGTACGGTTTGGTTTCGTCTGCTTGTCCTAAGACGGGTGCCGTAGTAAGCATCTCCTTTAGTTTCTTATACGCGGTTTCCTGTTCCGGGGTCCATTCCCATTGAGCGTTCTTTTTTGTCAATCTAGTCAGTGGTTCCGCGATGGCTGAGAAATTACTGATGAATCTACGATACCACGAGCATGTTTGGAGAAAAGTTAACAGATGTCGTACACTGCTAGGTATCGGAAGATCCAAGATAGCTGATACTTTATCCGGGTCTACTCGTATCCCTTCCGGAGTTATATAGTGTCCTAGGTACTTTATGGTTGAGCAACCTAAACGACACTTTTGTCGATTCACTGTGAGGTTGTACTGACGCATCAATTCGAAAACTGCGGTAAGATCTTGCAAATGTGCTTCAAACGAGGTTGAGAAAATTATCAGATCATCGAGATACGCCAACATTTTGATGTCACTGAGCTCTACGCGAAACCGGTCAATTAGCCGTTGAAAGGTTGCTGGTGCATTTCGGAGGCCGAAAGGCATTCGGTTGAAGACAAAAATCCCAAAGGGCGTAATAAAACCCGTTTTCTTCCTATCCTCCTCTCTAACTCTGATTTGCCAGTACCCAGCCTTAAGATCCAAAGTGGACATATAGGGTGTTGGCTTTGCCTCGTGTAGCAGGTCATCCACTCTGGGTATTGGGTAGGGGTCTGGAACTGTGACCGCGTTGAGTCTTCTGTAATCCACACATACCCGGGTCTCGCCATTAGGTTTCGGCACGAGAACAACCGGTGCCGCCCAAGGTGTCTGTTGTGGTTCTATGATCCCATCTTCTAGCATTTTATCGATCTCCCGTCTCAGGATTTCTTTCCGAGGAGCAGACAGTCGATAAGGAGGCACAGTAGTAGGAGGACTATCTAAAGTGTCAATGCGGTGTTCGATATGCTTGGCTGGTTGTGGTTTTGCTAAGAAAACGTCCTCAAAGCTGTCCAGCAATTCGTGCATCTT
Organism: Leguminivora glycinivorella; assembly: GCF_023078275.1. Lineage (NCBI taxonomy): Eukaryota > Metazoa > Arthropoda > Insecta > Lepidoptera > Tortricidae > Leguminivora > Leguminivora glycinivorella. The sequence goes on from NC_062990.1 coordinate 11,275,484, forward strand.
TTCCTGTTGTTGATCGTCCATTACCGTGCGGCTGAATTCAATAGAATCGATATTGACCTCTTTGTACTCAACTGTCCCAGGGAAAAGACTTTGCGAATGTGGGGAGAGAGTGACATCTTCTTGTGCTACATTGACCTCTGCATCACGGAGCATATAGTCCCAATGGGGTAAGTAACCATCAAAGGTCTTGTACTTCCGATCTGTTACTGTGTCCTCCAAACGTCGAAGCCGATACTGCTTACCATCAGCTTGTTTTTGGACTTTAGACGCTTGGTTATGGTTGATATCCGCGTCATGTACTGCAAGCACATGCCTCACTTTCTGTGATGGGTCCATCGACGTGTCCGAGATGACTACGTCTGTATTCGTGTCAAATTTCAGAAAATTTTCCTCGTAGAGTTCCATGACCTCCTCTGGCTCATCAAGGAACCACCACGTGAATTGCGGTAAGTTGAGTATCATCAGGGCATCCTGCATAAATCCAGTTCCAAGGAGCGTTCTATTGTCCCTTGACTGAGGCAGGATGATGAAAACTGCGGGAATGACTCGCGTCGCCAGTGTCACGTCCACCCTTACTTTCAACACTTCCTGTTCTTTCGGGATCCCATCAGCAAGTGTTAGGGATATCGTTTCCTTCGTAAATGTGTAGCCTTCGTTTTTGAGCTGGCAGTATAATTTCCAAGAAGCGACGCTTGACTTGGCACACGTATCCACATACGCATAACCTTGAATGTTTTTTATTGAGATACAGACGACTGGCCTAGGTCTGTTGTCCAGTTCGTTATCAACGGCGCAAAAACTAATATTCTCCTTCTTAACCGGCTGTTGACGTGGTTGTTTCGCACAAGTAGGACAATTTGTACGGACGAATCCTGGCGCACCACAGCCGTAGCACGAGAATTTCGGAGTGGATGGTGATGGCATTTGTGTTTGAGCCTCCGGTTTCGTCGTTGGATTCGTCGTTGCGGCTTTACCCTCAGCGAACTTCTTCTTGCGACATACATCCACAGAGTGACCAGGGTTCTTGCAATAACTACAACGGATGCGGCCTTTTACTGCTGGCTGGGGTTTCGTGTCAAACAGTTCTTCAGCACTTTGGGCAGCCGTTAGAAGATCGTCAAAGCTCGTGACCATCTCTCGTAGCACTTTCTCCCTGATCTTCTTATGCAGTGCTCCGTGTACCATGTCGAGTTGGATACTCTCCGAAGGGCGCGGCGTAGGCAGCTGAGCAATTAGGTCCCTCTTCGTCGCGACGAAGGTTTCCGTTAACTCGTTGTCTTTCTGGTGAACGCCCACGAGTTCCTGGTATATCATCGGCGCAGGCTTTCTCGGAGCAAAAGCCCTGTGCAACCGACTTTTAAAGTCGTCCCAGGTGGTCACGCTGTCTGCCACTCCATTCCACCAGACTGCAGCGTCGTCCTTTAGGATAAGCGGAAGGCTGTCAAGTGCATCGCCATCAGACATCTTCTCGACGCGTTTAAAACAGGATGCAGCAGTCAGGAATGTCTTTACTCGTGTTACGTCCCTCTCGCCGTCATACGTGAAGGTTGCCGTAGCGAATGATGTGATACGGCGTGCAGTCTGAGCGGTTTGAGTTTGACCTTGAGTTATGGCTCCGATCAGCTGTTGGAGCTGGGCGTCGGACATATTAACCGCCATTTCTTCGTTATCGATCGACTTGACAACTGGTTTCGGCTTAATCTTTATAGATGTCACCCGCCCCGACTTCGTTACGATGTATTCGTTTGTAGACGAAGTGCCCGCGTTGGACGCCAGATTGTAAGTGTGGCAGGATCGACGGGGCGTCAGCAGTGAGCGAAACACAGATGTGAAGAGTAGGTATTTATTTTATAAAACTTGGCGAAATACAGAGGGTTTCAAAAAAGGCAGAAAGGCTTAGCTGTTGTGCAAGGGTAGGACCCACAAATGCAGGAGCGAACACCTTGACAAGAACTCAACACCAAATTCTCAGTTAGCAAATTCAGTCTCCGAGCATCTCTATGAAGAAAGTAAACGGAGTAGCTGAACCCGGTCTAAAAGAGCCGTGTCGCCTTTATAATTTCGATCGACGAACAAAATATTAACTCGATACTTAACTAATCTAGGTTGAACTAACGTTCGCGCGTTCTATTTAGTCGTCAGAGACATCTATTGAGCGATCTGCGCACTAATGTTCACTTCACGCCTAGAGACCACGATATACTACCGTTCGCGCGATCTATTTAGCCGTCAGCGCCATCTAGCGGGGTTTTGGGTCAATATTCTACGGTCGATGACGTGTTATGCTTGTTGTGTTTGGTGTTGAGTTCTTGTCAAGGTGTTCGCTCCTGCATTTGTGGGTCCTACCCTTGCACAACAGCTAAGCCTTTCTGCCTTTTTTGAAACCCTCTGTATTTAGCCAAGTTTTATAAAATAAATACCTACTCTTCACATCTGTGTTTCGCTCACTGCTGACGCCCCGTCGATCCTGCCACACTTACAATCTGGCTCAACACCAAATAATGTGCCAAATTTTCATGGCCTTCCGTTATTCTGATTGTATTTGTTATTTAGAGAAAAATGAACCTTATCAGTAACCCTTTCAATCTGCATCATAAAATACGGCACGTTATTTTTTGTCACATTTGACCGGTTCGAGTCCCGACTGAGGCAAGCAATTTTTCATAAGTCCTTAAATGCAGAATGTATTGTTTTTAAAAACAAAGGAAAGTCTCCCTTACACAAAATGTGCTATTTACAATATTTAAGGTAGTTGCCATCCATGTGGCATTCGATTTTTCCACACTGTATACATTTATTTTGAAAAGAGAATAATGTTTAGTTTTTATTGACTTCACAAATCAATAATATGTAGTTATTTGTTATACAAGAGTGCAAAGTTGTATGGTCATAAGTAAAATACATTTGCACTCGTGTGTAACACAAAACTTTTCCCCTCACTACTTATAGCAAAGAAACTACAACGCAAAAAATGCGTTTAACACTCTGCTTCCAGTAGTTCCACAGGTGGTAAATCATTTTCATCACTAGATTCACTTACTTTTATAAATTTTAAAGCACTTAATTTGACCTTATTCAAGGTCAAATTACTTTACCCACTAAGTACTGGATAAAATGCATTTTTACCCGCTGGTATTAAAGGACAAAACACTTGTTTCCGAGCTAGTGAGGGGAAAAGGCTGTTACATACGTGTTCAGTAATTATCTTTATTTTTTTAATAACTCGATAACCGTAAGAGTTGAGAAATTAGTTTCTTAGAGACTGTATTTATTTAAGTTAACTGCATTTCATCTAAAAAAACCTTCCAAAAACACGGTGTATAACTCCATCTAGACAGATATTCTAAGAAAAAAACGTACCTCAGTAAGTCAGTACCATACAGAAAAAGGTACAGTGGCCTAGATGGCGTTACACCTTTGGGAGACGCTCATGTAGATGGCGCTAATATTAATATTTGTCATTTTAACACATCAAGCTAAGAATATGGGCCAAATTGTCAAAACTGAGGTTCAGCCTGTGTCAAGAGATGGCAGTCTATGCATGGTGATTATACATGTTACTTCGACAGTAACTCTCTATAATACTCGACCCTCTTTAGTTTTATTTATGTAAGTGTCCAAATGCTCATTAAAAACACTGATTATTTTGTTATTTTTTTGAATAAAAAATGTGGTACAAAGACAGTTTTATTATTTTACAAATCCAGTTTGCATTACTATTAAGTGTTAATTATTTATTTCTTTGGGTTGGCCAACAGGTGTAATACCAAAACAAATGAACTTAAATAATAGCACAAAAAAAACATTATCCCATTTTACATGAAGGATTTTTTTTAATTTATCTAATTTTATTAAGGTCAGTACGGGTAAGTGTGTGCATAAATTATGAGTAGGTCAGGGTATTAATCGTTATTTGTTTTACAAGGGGGCAAAGTGGTTGTTTAACCGCACGTGCTAATATTGATACCCGAGCAAGCGGAAGATTCCAAAATTGAACCGCGAGCGTGGCGAGTGGTTCAAAAGGTGGAATCTAGAGCGTTGCCAGGGTTTCCAGGCACGAATGCTAAACAAACTTTGCCGCCAAAGTAAACAATATTTTTTCCCCTCACTAGCTCGGAAACACGTGTTTTGTTCTTCAATACAGTAGTGGATAAAGTAATTTGACCTTGAATATAGTCATTTTTACTGGTTTAATTTTTTTTTTTTTTTTTTTTTTTATTATTATAAATGGGCTTACTCTTGACCACAGACTAGCCAAAGGCAAAGACGTGGCCTACGATGGAGTGAGCTCGCCCAGAAGATGCCTGTTCACTCTTGATTTGAAGGTTTCCGGGTTATATGAGCTCGGAAATATAGCCGCCGGCAAGGAATTCCACTCCTTGGCAGTGCGCATAAGAAAAGAAGAAGCAAAGCGCTTCGTGCGGATTCGTGGAATATCTACCAAGTAAGGATGGAGACCGGCCGTGCGTCTAAGAGTCCGATGGTAGAATGGGGACGGTGGAATAAGTTCGTGTAGCTCTTGAGCACACTCCCCGAAGTGCAACCTGTAAAACACCGACAGACTAGCGACTTTCCGCCGATGGGCCAAAGACTGTAGCTTGGCCGTGAGCTTCTTGTCGCCAATCATCCTCCTGGCTCTGCGCTCCACTGAGTCCAAAGCAGCGAGTTGGTATTTGGCTGAGCCGTCCCACAGGTGGCTGCAATACTCCATACAGGATCGGACTTGAGCTTTATAGAGTTTTAGAAGCTGTCCAGGTGTGAAGTATCGCTTCACCTTATTTAGGATGCCCAGCTTTCTGGCCGCAGTTTGTGCTTTAGACTCAATGAAGGTGCCAAAGTTGAGGACAGAACTCAACTCCACACCGAGGAGTTCTAGGCTGCCGGTAATAGGTACAGATGCACCCCGGAAAGTAGGAGTCAGATCGAACGGACTCCGTTTTGCCGAAAACAGACACGCCTGCGTTTTGGTGGCATTGAACTTGACCAGATTGTCGTCCCCCCACTGGGAAACGCGACTAAGGGTCAAGTTCGCTCGCTCAACCATGGCCTCTCTCTGTGAATGTATGTCGTCCCTGCTGTCCCCTGCACTAGCTAAATATCTCTCAACAACCGTACTGTCGTCTGCATAGCCGACAATGCTGGGTTGCAGCATGTCGTTAATGTGAAGCAGGAAAAGGGTTGCGGAGAGAACAGACCCCTGAGGAACACCGGCGTCAATGGCCATGAGGTCCGAAGAGCAGCCATCAATGACCACTCTGATCGACCGTTCACTCAGGAAGTCAGATAGCCAACTACAAAGGTCAGCAGGGATGCCGTATGCAGGAAGCTTGCTAAGGAGACTTGCGTGCCAAACCCTGTCAAAGGCCTTCGAGATGTCCAGTGAAACAGCAAGCGCTTCACCGTTCCTCTCGATGGCTTCGCCACAGCGGTGCGTGACATACGCTAGGAGATCTCCAGTAGACCGACCCCGGCGAAAGCCATATTGACGGTCACTGAGCAGATCGTTTGTCTCAAGGTAAGTCAGCAACTTGCCGTTAAGTACCCTTTCCATGACTTTACACAGCATGGAGGTAATGGCGATTGGTCGGTAATTGCAGGGATCAGCACGACTACCCTTCTTGGGTACTGGCTGCACATTTGCAAGCTTCCAGGATTTCGGCACCACTCTTGTTTGGAGAGAGAGGCGGTACAGGCGTGTTAGTACAGGAGACAACTCAGGCGCACACTGTTTTAGAACACGTGCAGGTATACCGTCTGGACCATTAGCCTTATTCACGTCAAGAGTCTGCAGAGCTCGGCGTACCTCATTTTGCCGGATAGCAATTCCTTGCATAGAGGAGCTGCACTGAGGTAGCGTAGGTGGGAGTTTTGAGCCTGCATCTAGACGTGAATTGCTCGCAAACAGAGAAGCAAACAAGTTTGCTTTCTCCGCCGCGGAGTGGGCCAGCGTACCATCCGGTTTCTGCAGAGGTGGCAGTGTGGGACGGCAGAAGTTGGATTCGACCGCTTTCGACAGGGACCAGAACCGCTTACTACCGGGAGGGTAGGAGGCGAGCTTGGCCCCTATACGACTGACGTGGTCGAATCTAGCCTTTCGAAGCACCCGTTTGCAGGACTTGGCAGCAGAGTTAAAAGCTTTCTTCCTCGCGCACACCCTCTGTGCTCCAGCTTTTGAGTCGCGGGCTAGCACCCAAGCTTGGTATGCAGACTGCTTAAGGGCCACCGCCCGAGCACAATCCGAACTGTACCATGCCATGGGCCTTCTGATCGAGCGATAGGTCGGAGAATGGAATAAAATATTCCATTCCCTGCCGAATCACATCCGCAACAGCCTCAGCAGAACACGAGGGGTCACCCGAGGAAAAACAGACCTGCTGCCAGGGGAAAGACGCATAGAAATGCCGCATCTCATCCCAGTCTGCTGACTCGTATCGCCATACCCTCCTCGTGCCCCTAGGGCAAAGATCAGGAGGAGAGTGGATCGACACGGATTTCACCAGACAGTGGTCGGAAGATCCCAGCGGAGCGGAGACCGAAACCGAGTGCCTGTCCGGATCAGTTGTCAGCAGAAGGTCAAGGCAATTGGGTGTATGACCAGGAACATCCGGTACCCGCGTCGCAACATTTATTAGTTGGGTAAGGTTTAGCGACACAGCAAATTTACGCGCTTCTCTTCCAGCGTGGCAAGTTTTCTCGTACGGGAACAGCCACTCCTCGTGGTGGGCGTTAAAGTCCCCGAGAAATACGAGTTGAGCTGTAGGGTACCGTTGTTGGGCTTTATCTGCCATCTCAGTAAGGTGATCAAAGAGCCTGGTTGTCTCCTGGTTTCCGCTGTGCGATCGGTAAACACAGGCATACAGAGCTTTCTCTGAGCCTGTGTCAACCATAATCCACAAAGTGGAAAACCCGGAAACCTCAAAGCAACGGAGACGCTTGCAGCAAATGTCGTCGCGGACGTACACACAGACCCCAGCATGTACTCTAAACTTATGTTCAAGTGAGTAGCCTGGGTAGTTGAGGTACGTCGCGTCAGCTGGGGTTTTTATTTGCGTCTCCGTCAAAAAGAAAAGGTGCGGCTTCTCGGTTTCAAGATGGTGGTGGACCGGGTCGATATTTGAGTGCAACCCCCTGATGTTAGTGAGGTGCACTTTCAAAGGGAGGAAGTGCCGCCGGTGTTTAAACCTATTCTTTTTGGAAACTTTCATTATTATTATTATTTTTTTTTTTTTGGAGTGTGGGTTGGGAGAAAAAATGGCTGTCGAGGTGTTGCGTTTACCAATTGGATCACTTGAGTTAATCCGGACAGTAAGGAGCTCACTTGGAGACTGCGGGGACGCCCGAGCCCCCCTGAAATAGCCCACCGGGTCCTCCCGTCCAGTCGCCAACTGGCACGGTGGAGCTATTCCAGGATTTTTCGCTAGGTGGCGGGGCAGCCTCTCGCACGTGGCTGTCGTACGATTGGGCCCCCAACTTCCTGCGGTCGGCCACCGGCAAGACCGTGCCTCGGATCCCGCTACCCTCCAACGTGAGCCACTCGGCCCGACGTCACTCAAGGATCCAAAGACCGGCATTAAGCAACACGACTGACAACCAATCAACCCCCAAAGGCTCTGGTACTCCCGCGCACAGACGGAACGTAGCTAGGCTACTTGGCGCCTGACTCCGGCGGGAGGGTGGTAGCATACCAGGCGGCCCCTTGCGGGACCTACCACCGCTGGTTTGGTCGTAGTTTAAGGACATACCCGGGTCCAATTGATAAAAATGAGTGAATCTAGCGATGACGATGTTTTACCACCTTGTGTGTTAAAAAACTCGCAAGTTCAGGATTCTATTCTCGAACTTCAACTATAGAATCCTTTCACTTGCTCGTTTTTCAATTTCACACTCGGCGTTGAAATACAACTTTGCACCCTTGTATAACAAATAACTATTCCCCACACACCACAATAATAGGAATAAAAACTAACTGCTAAACATCAAACTAAATCAATATTTAACATGTTTGATTCAGTATCTACCAGCCAGCTTAAGTACTATAATATTTATTTATTTATTTTATCCGATCCGATATCGGATGTCGGAAGGGTTTCAATAGACATCCGATATCGGATCCGATAATGTGAAAAAGCACTAAGACATCAAGTTAAAATTTGTATGAAGTAACTTTGCACTCTTGTGAATAAACTTCTTAATTATTTCGTAGTTTCCTTACCTCAATGTCACCATCAACCGTTCTTCGACTGAAATTGATCTCTGAAAATTTGTTGATGTTACCTCCACCACGGGTTTTATGCTTTCAACTATAAAATCAAATGTTGCCGGCAACATTCGGCAATATTCTTTAAAAAGTCCGGGTTGAGCCCGTAACTCTTCATAGAGAGTATGAAATTCTCCATATATATTCCTTTCCAAGTATACAATGTTGACATCGTTCCTTTGACGGACGTACTTGCTTAATAATTTGTACTTTAAATATGAGTTCTCATATAAACTTTGTTTACGTGCGGCCATGGCGAATGCGCATTGCTCACTGAGGAGCGATTGCCTCGGCCGCGCGATGGATACGCGATGGCCTTGAGCCATCGCCGTCGCATCGCGTCGCATCGCGTCGCGTCGCGTCGCGTCGCCCGTCGCTCACGCAAGACAGAGCGTAAGCACTACAAACTTCTGCTTCAACTTAAAACATTAGTAGTTTGTCTAGCCAATATCACAAATGCTCCGCTTTCAAACAAAAAAAAAACAGGCAGACAGACAGACAGACACGTCAAACTTATAACACCCCGTCGTTTTTGCGTGGGGGTTAAAAAGGGACGGGTTATTCGGCCATTGTACAATACACGCGCATCATATCCATATCTGTGTACATGCGAACGACCAACGAGTTGCCTCATCACGCACGCACACAACGACAACTGTATGCTCAATGAGCTAACTGCGACATGTCCGCCGGCGGTTTGTCCGCTCTCTAGCATTTTATGCTTCTGAGCAGAGGTATGCCCAATGCTCCCATCCGCTCTCTATAATATCAGGGGCGGCTCACTCCGCGATTCTATCGCAGCGCTACAAGTACATGTGGGGGCCGCGAGTTCGCGGCCCATTCAGCGGTGACGACCTTCGCGCGGCGCAATAGAATTCAATGTCGGCTGCTCGCGTGCGGTCCGTTTGTTAATGTAGGTAAAAATTTAGAATGGCAGCAATTTGTGAATATCAAAGGAGTGAGCCTTCTGTAGGTACTTGTACTATTATATATTCTGTGATAATATTACTTAATAGTTATTTATTTTACAAGGGGGCAAAGTAGTTGTTTAACCGCACGTGCCAATATTGATACCCGAGCAAGCGAAAGACTCCGAAAAGTGGAATCTTGAGCGTTGCGAGGGTTTCAAGGCATGAAGGTCAAACAAACTTTGCCACTGAGTGAAACACAAAACTTTTCACCACACCAACACGAACAAAATACTAACTATAAAACATCAAATTAAATCAAATCCATCAATTTATGATTCAAAATCATCACTTATAGGTAAATTCTACCAGCCAGCTTAAGACATCAAGTTAAAATTTGTATGAATCTATTTTCGTATAATATAATTAGTGTCGTCACATTCAAGGAAGTGGTTTGCGAGGTTCACAAAGTACCTATTTCAGTCTTGGATAACATGATTAGTACTTGATATAGGACTTGTGGGATGTAGAGAGTATTTATAGTAAGGTTTTGTAGACTTACTTTATAAGCTTTAACGCTGACATAATTATAGCTAGGTATACACCGTGTTTTTTTTTCCGTAAAGACACGTCGTTAGACTCATTCATAGGAACCACCTGGTAAGTATATCAGTTTTTGTTAAGTTTGATCAAAAATATTTTTTTCTCAAACATGCAATGAAATATTGTCTTTACGTTCCTTAAAATGGGCTGGAAAGTATCGCTTTTTGAGCGCAACAACTCGAGAGGACTGTAAAGGGATTTCATATTATTTTTTAGGCCTAGGCCTGCAAAGTAACTTTTTTTTTTATAAAATATTGTCCTTTAGAGCATTTTTTATTTTATTTCATTGTATGTTTGAGAAAAGCACTATACATGCCTCGGCGTGAAAACGGATTCCCGGCCGTATATGTATACCCACTTGGCCGGAAATCCTCATTTTCCCGGCCTCTGATGTAATATACTATTTCGCTTTCATACATACAAATACATGACAGGTACGAGTACTTAACAATGTGAGATAACTTTAAAATTACATAAAAGTTTTTTTTTATTTTATTAAATGGCTTCAGTCCATTATTAAAATAGGATTTCGCCACTGCCAGGTGATATTAGCTAATATTAATTAGTGATTGCAGTACGGTAATTACGACAGTGTACGGTGAGTTAGCACTTGTAAATTGATAGCTGGATTTTACAAGAGCACGTGGACTACCGTCCGTTGACGACAAAAAAGAGGCTAAACGCGTTTCGAGATTAATTCTTCATCAGCTTCTCACTACAACATTAGTTTACTGCATAATAAGCTATCGATGTTACACTTTAAACAAAATTAATGAGCAAAAGAGAAAGAAATTGTTCACGACAGGATGGCGCTCGAACCGGAAGTCCTACATAAAAGTTAGGGACAAATAGATATTTAAATATCTATATTTAAATATTTTTATATTGTCTGTGTGGTGACGGGTTAAGAATTTCACCACCCCCTTTCTTCCCGTGGGTGTCGTAGAAGGCGACTATGGGATATGGGTTAAATTGTGGCGTAGGCGAGAGGCTGGCATCCTGTCACTGCAATGTCAGAGTTTCGTTTTCTTTCAACCCCTTATTTGCCAAGAGTGGCACTGAAGCTGTAGTAGTTTCGTGTGTTCTGCCTACCCCTTTGTGGGATACAGGCGTGATTGTATATATGTGTGTATGTAGATATTTAAATATTATTCGAACTAGCCCTCCTGTATGGCAATTATTAAAATCGCTCTAATATCAAACTTATCTTACTACACTTCTAGTTTTCCACGTGTAATAGGTCAGCGTGAAATCTAGTTAAACTGAATTCAGTAAGTTAAACGGCAAAGTTAAAACAAACTGAACCGTTCGTTATCGCGGTAAATAGTCAGTTTACGACGGAAGTTGGAATTGTTTTGTGTTTATAGTTGAATTCTAACACGAGATTATATTCCTAGTAGCTTTGCAAATATCTAATGGGTCGGCAACGCGCACGTGACACCCCTTGAGTTGCGGGCGTCCATAGGTTGCGGTGACCGCTTTCCATCAGGCGGGCCGTATACCTGTTTGCCACCGACGTGGTATATAAAAAAAATATATATGACTTTTTTGTGATATATAGGTAATCTGGATAGTGCCTGATTAAAAAAATATTGGCAATCGTTCAAGTTCAAGAGAATCTTTATACTCATATCAATTACCAGGCAGTTTTATGATGTTAAAATATTATTTCCGGGTTAAAAACTATCCTATGTCATTAATCAAAACTCAGAATACTTATATCTAATAATTATATGTATATGTATATTTGAATTCTACTACTTGAGATTATATGTATTCCTACCTAGCTTACGCAAATATGCAGGTTATCTTTGTGTGGGATAAGTTATTCGATAGCGCCTGATGAAATAGTAATGGCAGTTGTTCAATTGAAACGGAATGTTTATATTGTTTACCAGGCACTTAACTATTTTACTTCTATGGTAGATGAGATGTTTTTTCCTTTGCTATGCATGCCCTTCGTCGGGATTCAAACTATACCGACACACACAGGACATTAGACTGGGACACAAATCAAATTCGTATTTATAATATTAGCACTATAAAGTTAAAATTCGTTTTCGTCAACTAATTAATTACTTTAAGTGAGAACGATAGGTAAAAAACTTTTAATAGTTATAAATTGTAGGTAGCCATTCAAAATGAAAACTGTAAAAATATATACAGCGAAGAATTCACGTCGAAGACGAGAAAATTCCTACATAATTTTTTTCCATTTTTTTTTTTAGTTTTTTAGCGTTTGTGGACGTTCGAGTTTATTTAAAACAAATAGTTACTAGTTATTTCTAATTATTCTATTTATTTTTATTTATTTTGACGAAATCTTAGGTTAGAAAACTCAGTTATAATATGACGAAGCCTGCGCTGTGGATCTGAACGTATGTATTTTTTAATTATTTCTTTTGATGAATAAATTTCTATAATATTATTCAATCAAACTAACAGCAACTAAAATAACTTTGGCAATCCAAGCAAGTTTGTCGACGAATCTAATTGAGTAATGATAAACCCTTAGACTTATCGGACAAATAAACTGTACGAGAGACCGGTACAGTAGGCCAGGTCTTCAATTTGACCAGAGGACCGTAGTATTACGATAGAAAATTTTGTACATGGCATTTCCTAATAGTCGTTTTTAGGGCAAAATAGAAAGATTGTATACTGTAATCAAATAATCGTTGGAATCAGGCGTTTCGTAGAGGAAAGACATGCGAATCGAAATAAAAAAATCCGCGATTTACACACGAAAATAACGTGTAAATCAATCAGTGTTTTTTTTATATGAAAGTAAGGTTTTCACCGTAAAAATAAAGGCCCTAATAAATAATTATAACAAACAAACCAAAACAAACCAAAAATACAAAACTCTGCATATGTTTTACCTCCAGTCGGACAACATAATCTACCATCTAGAACGGGGTTTGATTAGGTACCTACAATCAAATCAATAGTTTTACTGTAGACCTACTGTGTTTTCTTCACTATGATCAAACTATCTGTTAGTAATGAATCACGGAGTTAGATGGACGCTACCAATTAGAGAGATTTGCCTAGCGAAGGGAGGCATAATAATGCTACTATTGCTACTTGGAAGATTGGATTACTTTAGTCAGTATAATAATTCAAAGTGTAAGTGTAACATAGGCATACAACCAACGATTTTTGAGGCAAAAAAAAAGAAATAAAATAAATAAATATTATAGGACAATCTTACACAGATTGACTGAGCCCCACGGTAATCTCAAGAAGGCTTGTGTTGTGGGTACTCAGACAACGATATACATAATATACAAATACATATATACATAGAAAACATCCATGACTGTGGAACAAATATCTGTGCTCATCACACAAATAAATGCCCTTGCCGGGATTCGAACCCGGGACCAAAATCCAAGATGGCGCCTGTAATCTGTGGGATATCGGTCCTACATCCGACATCGGATCAGAAAATGTGAAAACGCACTAAATAATAAAAATTTGCGTCTAGTATCTGATGGCACTTAAGCACAGTACAAACCAGTAATAACTCTTCCAACAAATGTACGCCGCGCGGGGTGCACACAAGCGCGTCGTGTACGTACGCAACCATCGATCTAAACTACCAACACATGCAAGCGGATTTGGATAAACGTGGATAAGAATAATATGCATAATGATATTTTTTGTGTTTTCTGACTGATATAATGTGGTATTATTATACTAATATCGTTTTCCCCTCACTAGCTCGGAAACACGTGTTTTGTCCATTAAAACCAGCGGGTAAAAACGCATTTTATCCACTAGTGGGTAAAGTAATTGGACCTTGATTAAAGTCAAATTAACTGCTTTAAAATTGATAAAAGTAGGTGAATCTAGTAATAAAGATGATTTACTACCTGTGGAACTACTGGAAGCAGTGATAAACGCATTTTTTGCGTTGTAGTTTCCTCGCTATAGTGAGGGGAAAAGTTTCGTGTTACACTCGGGTGCAAATGTATTTTACTTCTCGTGTTTTAAAAAACTCGCAAGTTCAGGATTCTATTCTCGACTATAGAATCCTTTCACTTGCTCGTTTTTAAATTCCACACTCGGCATTAAAATACAACTTTGCCCCCTTGTATAACAAATAACTATTAGTACCTAGTAGTATTATATAACAACATCGTACTTTGGACGATGTCGTGTAACATTGATAGTAATTTTGTTCAACCACGTGCTTTCGAACGCAGTGGGTACCTGTCGCGTCGCCGCTGCCGGAGAGTAACTACTGAATCGGACTTCCGGTTGGGACGCCATCATAGCGGTTTCGTGTCGTGAATAATTTATTTTTCTTTTACTCATTAATGTTGTTTAAAGTGTAATATTGATAGCTTATTATGCAGTAAACTAATGGTGTAGTGAGAAGCTGATGAAGAATTGTTCTCGAAACGCGTTTAGCCTCTTTTTTGTCGTAAACGGCCGGTAGTCCACGTGCTCTTGTAAAATCTAGCTATCAATTTACAAGTGCTAAGTCACCGTACAATGTCGTACTTACCGTACAAAAATTACTAATATTAGCTCATATCACCTTGACACTGGCGAAATAGTCCCAATGGACTGAAGCCATTTAATTTTAAAAACTGAACTGAACTGAACTACTGAATCGTCCTTATACTGTGACTTAAGTAAAATAAATAATATATACCTTATAAAAAATCATAATAATATACATAGCTCTCGAATTTCACGATACAATTGATAAGTCATTCAATAAAAAAAATATATCTATAATAGTAATCACTAGTTCTATAGAGAAATTCATTGTATTTGACCTACCTTCTATTAAAGTTAAAGTTAATAAAACTAGCTTGCATAAAGTGTGGATAGTACAGATTATTTAGTACTAGTCTACTTACGCCGGTCGATGTATTTAATCTACATACCTAACTGCCTCTGACAACTTCCTTACTCCTAACCCTTCAAGATTAAATCTCGGTCCTCTATTAATAGCGACAAATTATTCAGTGGAACTACCCTCTAACCATAGAATAAGTAATAGCTAGCTAACTAGTAACTTACGTATAGAAAGGACACCACTCCTCGAATGCCTTTTTATGCTAAAACAGTTATTCGGTTTTCTTTTAACGTCACTCCATCGTGAGCAATCGCAGCAAATGACTGTTTTTTGTTTTAAAATAATTGTCATACATTCAAAAATGGAATCAAAAACATTTTCTTAAAATTATGTTCTAAATTTAAAAATAAGGTGGCAGTGACAGAATTTTAGGATATTTTAGTCATTGTTGGGAGTCAATCGGTCCTCGCTAGAGATACGGGTGGCCGGTTGCTCTTTGCTTGGTAACGGCTGGTTTTGTTATGTTTTGTGAAATGTAAAAAATGTGAACATCCTTAGACAATCTAAGCCGCAAAAGCCAGTTTTGGAGATAAGTGCTATTGATTAAGAAACTCTGTAATTTAATACCACTTAATCTCAAAAGTTGTAAAATGGAGTCGGTTATCTTAGTGAACAAAACTTGTGCTAAGCTTCAAATTCAATTTAACGCCATTCCGATTGTTGACAAAAGGACTGAAGGATGTAGTACCTGGCCAACGTAACACTCACTTAGGCTTAGGAAAATATCGATATCATACTATCTCTATCGCCCTTCCGTTTTGGCGCGACAGAGCTAGACTGAATTTCGGTTGTAAAATCCTACTTGAATAAACGATATTTTTATCTTTATCTTTATCTTTATTGGCGTCTAGCGTCATTGTCATTTCGGGTAGGCAGATTGCCAGGCCCCGTAGCCTAATGGAATTTCTGCGACGTGAAACGAAATCGAAACCCCGCAGAAAGGTAGTCTGGCTCTGTCACGCCAATACGCAAGAGCGATAGAGATAGATAGCTACGAAAGAGATATTATCGTGAGCGTTTGTGCATTCGGCTACGCACACTGTTCAACATCACGCAGCGTATTAGAGGTTGTAGCTAACCTCTCTATCGCTCCTCTGTAGTGGTGCGACAGAGCCACACTGCGTTTTATTGGCCACGTAGCGTCAACTATTGGCTCTTCGACTAGCCGGCAGTGAATCTTATGCATAAATTTGGTTCGGCTCAAGTTTATCTATATTTTAACTACGAAAACAGAACAAGAAATCAGGAATTTGAATAGCAAATCGCTGGCTTTGTTTTAATTTTAATTAGAAATGGAGAATACTGGATTTAAGTAGTAATTATGTACATACAAATTAGAGTAAGTTTTGCCACACCTCGGACACTGGCGATCAAATATATGAAAGAGGCGCGTTCCTTGCACACATTCTAAGCTCGTGTAGGTGAACGCGTACCATGCTTGTATGAGTGAGATATGACAGGTCGACTGTTCGCGTTTTTGGCAGGCGGTAACTGTGAGGTAATCGAGAGGGGGTGGGCGGCACTTTCAGCGGGGAGCAGGAGTGGCCATACTGTACGATAGTACTCTTTATTATACTGTGGTTTTGTAGAGTCTGGCCAGGATTCGTTGGCAACTATTTTGAAAGCCCTCCCTCCTGTCCGCAGTCACGTCGTCGTGTGTATGACCAACCTAGGCTCCAAGGCGAACTTACTCACACTTGTAGTTGGACGCTCCTATTGAGTTATTGCGCAATACACGGTTACACGCGCATCATTTCCATGTGTGTGTACATGCGAACGACCCAAGACGTGTCATCACGCACGCACACAACTACAATTGCACGCTTGCACGCTCAATGATCTAGCTATATGCAACTGACAACATTTTATATTTTTGAGTACAACTTTTTATTGTTTGGTTTGAAAGAACTTAATAATAAAAGATACACTTATCTTTTTACGTTTCATAAAAACTACAATTTTAACGCGAAAATCCCTTTTTATTACTACTTCGCGGCCAAGCCGCGAGAAGAATCACCAAAAATAGTTTTTTCTACTTGTCGACTGTAATCTGTCAATTAGGCCACCACAGACTAAACTATAAGTGCTAACTTTTCAGTGTTGGATACTCTATGGCAGTTCCGACTCAATTATAATAAGCTCATTATAGTTGACTTTAGTTAACTGTAATAATTTAAAAAATAGGACTTCATACAATTTCTATACTAATTTGCGATACCTGGCAAATTTTCCTGCATCTGAAACACATTTTTTTTATCTGTCGCGTTATCGGCCAATCAGAGACGGTTATTACAAACAATTGGTTGCTAGGTAATTCGATGTTGATACAACGGTGAACGACTCTATTAACATTAATTTTAACTTGCATAAATGATGATATTTCCGTAGACTCGTAGAAATAGTGATATAATTAAGCTTTTCACTCTCGTATCGTACTATTAGGCCACTCAGCAAGCTTCGTGGCCTAAACATGGTACTCGACTGAAAAGCTTTGTATTATATCACGATTGTATAAAATACTATTTATGTTTTTCCTACTCAGAATCACGAGCTCTTTTGATCTAGAACAAAAAACAAGAGACAAAAAATGGTCCTAAAATTTTCTATTATTTTGCATACTTTCCACTTTGTAACCGCTGTATAAAACGTTTAGAAAATGGTAACGAAGTGGAAAAATTTAATTTGGGACGTTTTTTTTTTTTCACCTAGTAAGATCAAAAGGGCTCGTGATTTTGAGTAGGAAAAACATTAACCAAAAACATTTAAACCTATTTTGTACTATTCTTCACGCAAAAACGCCCATCTTTGATCTATTATTTTTGATGCTGACTGTACTACATGTACTTATCATCCTCCTTGCGTTATCCCGGCATTTGCCATGGCTCATGGGAGCCTAGGGTCCGCTTTGACAACTAATCCCAAGAATTGGCGTAGGCACTAGTTTACGCAAGCGACTGCCATGTGACCTTCCAACCCGAAGGGTAACTAGGCCTTATTGGGATTAGTCCGGTTTCCTCACGATGTTTTCCTTCACCGGAAAGTGACTGGCAAATATTAAATGACATTTCGCACCCGGAAAACTCATTGGTATGAGCTGGGGTTGGAACCTGCGACCTCCGGATTGAAAGTAGCACGCTCTTACCGCTAGGCCACCAGCGCTTTTTACATGTACTCCCTGTCTAATTAAAATTAAACTAAACATCATTCCTCAAACAAAACACTTTATCAAATTACTTACAAAAGCCTGTCGTTACAGACTAAAATTCACATAATTGTGTTTTCCTTGCCTTTTATTATCAATTTAGATTAAATTGGGTTATTCGTTCTTGCATTTAATTAACGAACACAAACATTCTTACTTTTGTGTGGTATCATTTTACCGTTTAATTTGGCTTCAAGAGGTCTCTAATGAAAATAAATGATGTTATAGGAGACTGTAAATGACTTGTGAATTTTTCAGTAGGCTTGATTGCGGTATTCACATATATATGTGAAAATATTAATTAGAAACATAATTATATTATGTAAATATTCTTATACTTATAAGCTTGTTTAAGCTGTGGTGTTGATACTTTAAATATTGATTATATTCAAGAACTCCATGAAGCAAAAAGAGAATTGTACATACTATATTGGATTACATTTGTTTGCCTTTCAATTGCATACCTATGTGATGTGACTTAATGCGTTTTCACATTATCCGATCCGATATCGGATGTCGGACCGGTACCCTATACATTACGGGCACCATCTTGGATTTTTTCTATTGAAATCCTTCCGACATCCGATATCGGATCGGATAATGTGAAAACGCACTTATTCGGAATCTACTGGAAATCCACGTTAGAAAGAAAATGAAGTGCACTTATATCAGCCGAGCCGTAGGCATTCTCTAAATAGTCTAAATGAATCAGATTATTAACCAAATTTTGACCTGAAACGATATAATGAAAGAAACTAAAACTTCGGTTTCCGCTGATCAGTCAACTCAACTCAACCCAAAAGATATAAAAAGAATGTTACCACACCAAAAAACAGAAGAACTCACCACCATTTTCTTTGTCCACAGATCAACATGACGTAACACAATGAACATTTAACAACCACCATGGAGTCCAAAGAATGGCCCGATTTCCTGAACAGCACGAAGAATTTCAAATCCGGTGCATTCGAAGAGCCCTACGGGATTAATGACGTCATAGATGTGTCTCCGAAGATCAACTATAGTTTCTACGACAATACTACTGCGCCCGATTACACGAACTTCACTACGGACAACTTTTGCGCGTCTAACTTCAGCCATGTCTATTTGAATGTGACTTGCGAGTTCCCTATTGATTATGCTGAGCCTATGTATGGGTAAGTGTTATAGAAGTATTATTTACCATAAAACATTACAAAATTACCCCAGGTACTTAGGTACTTCTTACTATAATATAATAATGCTCTTTTAAATCCTTGTTCTTCATGCCAATTTCCCCTTATTATTTATTACTTAGGTTTTTACTTTAGGCACTTCTTTCTACTTCTTGTGGCACGACGATCCAAAGTGAATCATGACCTGCCTTCTGTCCAAAGCCGTTCAATCTAGTGCGAACTCTAATCAAATATGACATAGAAAATTATTGTCAGAAAATTCAACTTTTATCGACTTTGTCTGGCCTAGTGAACCTTGCCCTGCCCGCTAAGCCGATGGTCGATCCTCAGTTTGAATCTCAGTGTGAGCCATTTATTTGTGTGACGAGCTCATACAGTTCCTGAGCCTTGAATGTTTTCTATGTATGGATACTTAATTATCCACTACACCAGACCGGTCATCGATCCTAAAAATAGGTCCTAAATAATCATTTCCTTTCTTCCAGATACATCGCACCATTCCTGCTAGCAACCACAACCGTAGCCAACACACTAATCGTGGTCGTCCTCTCCCGCCGGCACATGCGAACGCCTACCAACGTGGTTCTCATGGCTATGGCTCTCTGCGACATGTTTACTATGCTTTTCCCGGCTCCTTGGCTATTCTATATGTATACTTTTGGGAACCATTATAAGCCACTGAGTCCGGTCACAGCGTGTCAAGCGTGGAACTATATGAATGAGGTGAGTCTTTTGAGATTCTGTAGTCAATAGCTCAGTTGCAGTTTGACCAAATCATAACCAAATCTAATAATATACTATTTAGGTGTCCGTGCCTTCGCTTGAACCACTAATGAGATTAACACCTTCATAACTCGGCCCTAATCGAGTGAATTCCTCGACTAGTAGCGCCATCTGGCGCGCCAGTCAAGTACTAGTGTCGCCCGGTTACCAGCGCTCGGCTGCTTTTTCCTCAGTACGCTTTTGTAACTCGGCCGAGCAACACGTTTACAAAAGCAAGTCTTAAAAAGTTCGAGAAATTTAAAACATCGAAAAGATTATGATTACTTCTAACTTCGTGATATTCCGCTCGGTGCCTTTGGCCCAGCGACGAGACGCAGTGACCTCCTGTAGGCACCGTCATAAATACGCGGATACATATGCCTCACTCACGTGAGACTGACATGGCGTCGTCCCGTGAGACGACAGACGTCGTCCCGTGAGACGACAGGCGTCGCCCTATGAAACGACAGACGTCGTCCCATGAGACGACAGACGTCGTCCTGTGAGACGACAGACGTCGTCCCGTGAGACGAAAGATGTCGTCCCGTAAGACAATAGACGTTGTCCTGTGAGACGACAGACGTCGTCCTGTGAGACGACAGATGTCGTCCCGTGAGACAACAGACGTCGTCCCGTGAGACGAAAGACGTCGTCCCGTGAGACGACAGGCGTCATCCCGTGAGACGACATGACGTCGTCCAGTGAGATGACATGGCGTAGTCCCGTGAGACAACAAGCGTCGTCCCGTGAGACGACAGGTGTCGTCCCGTTAGACGACATGGCGTCGTGCTGTGACACGACAGGCGTCGTCCAATGAGACGACATTGCATTGTCCCGCGAGACGACAGGGTGTGTTCCTGTGTGGTGGCATGGAGACGATGAAGAAAATTGACAGCGACGGGACGCAGTGTAATCCTATGCACCGTCATAAAGAATATAAGGGACAAATGCCACGCTCACGTAAGACGAGACAGAGCGACGTCCCGTGAGACGACATAGGTTCGTCCCTTGAAAAGTCATAGCTTCGCCTCGTGAGGTGACAGGACATAAGAGATGTTTTGAAACGACAGATGAGGTCCCATTAGATAACCTGGCCTATGAAAAGATAGGGCCCACAATCCGATAGGGCATCGCCTCGTGATATGACAAAGGAGATCATTCATTGTGCAGACATGATTCGTCATTAGAGACAACATGAGTAAAGTTGTGCTGTGCGAAAAAGTACACTGTCATAGAAATTGACAAGCGTCGCTCCGTAAAAGATTAAACTTTGCAGCGACTTGGAATTTGGATTTCGTTGCCCTATGCGATGATTTACGACATCCTGTGAGAACCCATTGGGTTATTACATGCTATGCACTAATTCACCTTTCGTGTCATGAGACGAGCGTTATGATCACGAGGCAAAATGTTGTATTTGTACTCGAATCTCAATGAGATTATGTCGCTTTAACATCTACTTTGCGGTAATTAGCACAACTCTTAGCTAAACATACTTTGTATAAGGTATTTCTAACCATATGTACTTCGTAGAAGGTCTTTCGAATCGGAACCACAGCGTACGTGTTAACCTGAGACATACACAATTACACAGTTTAGTCATTGTCTTATTAGACAAAAATCATCACGCGATGGGTTCCCATAAGTGGGGTCGTTTTAGACAGGTAAAGTGAACGACATCGGCGTCGTCTCAATTGCCTAATTAGCTAATACATAATGAGCGTGGTCACCTGACCAACAGATGAATGATTGTGAGGAATGTCCAAATTTATCTCACTCGTGAATATCTGAACGGCCATAATGATGACGAATGTGTGATCCAATTACTGTAAAGCAACGTCGTTATTGCCAACCTAATTTGTCATGTCAACTTTTAGAATGCTCGTCATTATAGAGGTTTATTAGCAGGTTTGACGTTGTGAAAATCCACTTCCATATCTAAAAACGTGTGGGTGGAGCTTCGGTAGCAATTAACTAGCACTTTGTTGCCAGATACTAAGCGAATTAAGAAATATACATAATAGTGATGCTAAACAGAATGAAAAACCACTGTATATTACAAAGCCCTTCTTGCCCAATCAGAAAGGGAGAGGGGGCGGCGAAGATACCAATGGAAAAAAGAAAATCCATTAATTTATGCCACTGTTTTACGCTATTCCTAGAGTGCAGATTCTTTTAAATGAATGATTAGAGTCAACTCACGGGCGTCAATAATTGACGCATGGTCTTGGGTCTAGATACGGACTTTAGAAATGCAGAAGGACCACTCAGGTACTTAGCAAATGTTGACTATTAGCTACAAAATAACTTACCGCAAAGGAAAATTCTTGTACTAGGCTCATTACTCTGTGAAACCTGGATATTCGTCTGTATTTCAGCAAACTTATAGCTGTCCGGCTGAAACATCCAGTCGGACTAATGGCGGATAATGTTCCAGTATATGTTGTTTAGTATACCGAACTGACAAAAGTATTACTTCTGTAACAATCGACCCAGTAGAGACTTCTGAACCAATTCATTTAGAAATAAAAAGCTACAGCTCGGAAAGTTTTCTAAATACGATATATACATATATGTACTACAAATTGACCTCAAACTGCCGTTAATCGACCAACGGTTAGAATACTCAATCATGCATTATTACTAACGTTAGCTAGACCAAGGTTACATACAATCCTTAAAGAGGTTAATTACAAAGACAACAAACTCGTACCGGAAATCTGACTCCCAAATATATACGATATTATGTGGATAGTTTGGCAAAATGACTTAAAGGATATGTTATTTAGTACAATAGCATTTTAGTATGCCTTGTTGCATTGTTACTCAGGACGGACTCTCGTCGTAAAAGGATTTGTCGGTTGCCCAGTTCGATGGCGTAATGTTACGAATCCTATGTTTCTATAAATAACTAACGAATTAGATTAAAGAGACGACCGAACAATATTCTCAAACTATTTACAGCGAAGGACTATGGCTTACATCTCTTGACCGAAGTAAATGAAGTTGGTCCTAAACTTAAACAACTACACAAAACAAAGCAAGAAACCGTGTAGGTAAATTGTATTCAAAGTGCTTATTTGTTGTATGAGTATGATATATCGAAAACACTTTAAGCTCATTAAAACCAATAGGGCAATACATTTTCCGAGAGAAGCAGATTTTCGCAATTTGCTAAGGCACTCTTATGGATAAAATGTTGAAAGGTAGTCACTGAATGTGGAGGCCTGTTTCTGAAATAATAAATTAAACGGAATGAAGGATGAATCTCTTTCGATTTTAGAACACAGTTTCCTCTTACAAATAAAGAGGCGCTCGCATCCTAAAATTATCGCCCGCTACTGCGGTATTACTAACAGAAAGTTCCCGTTTATTTCATTTGACAAATGTTTTCTGAATAGGTTTCTGGGGCCTAGAGAGATTAACAGAAGTTGTATATGTATACACAATTAACTTTTGGAACTCCATTAGCGCGTTGTAGGATCGATACACATTTCCGCAGTTGCTTACTAAGCGCCATTTATTAGAATTTTGCGGCGCGACTATTTGTCAGTAACAGAGGAGACGCCACAACTTATTCAAAAATGGTTCGTAAGGTCAGAGGACGAGTCCCGGTTCAAATTGAATTTAGTGTAAGGAACTAGAAATATGATGTTTATAACATTACTGTGCTTATGACTTAATTTAGAAGACTTCGGACTCCTAATATACCTGAAATACAAGAATTTGTTACGACACTCATAAAAGGGAGCGCAGATTCTAGGCAAAATGGGTTTCTAGTGGTAACAGAAAACTTAAAATTATTGCCGTTTAAATAGATATTGATGAACTATATTTATCAGAAGTAAGGTCTTGAAACCTAAATGAAAAATAAAAGCTCAGCGCTTAAGGTACGCAGTACTTATAGCTACGATATTTTGACCTATTGGTCTCGGATGACAGGCAAGTGTAAATACCATTGTCATTGTCCGTGGCGCTACATGCTACATCCGTGTGCACGTACGACTTTTAAGAAAATTCTAATTATATGCCATACGATAAATAAATAATTGTCATCTCGATATAAGTGTAGAATCAGGTATTACCCTACATAACAGTTGCATCTTGTTTGTGGGAAGTCCCGCTGCATATGGATTTTGGGAAATAAGCAAGAATACAGTAAATATTAACCCGTATGTTTATGTGTATACATCAGTTTATAAAGAACGTGAGACATTTATATTATTCGCACAAAAGAGCAATATATAATATATTGCTTTGCAATTTGGTGATAAATTACGAAAGTTCTGAAAAAAAAAAAAACTATTTACTATCTTAAGCTGATGACTGAATTTTTTTTATAAATGGGTAATCGTACATCATTAACCCTTATTTGAAGAGTTATCTGTCGTCTTACATTCTTATTAGAATATCGAAATGGACTAAAGAGCCATAAGTCGTAATGTTTTAGAATTACTAGCTCACGAATCGTACAATTTTGCCTTTATAAATTCGGCTAGTCAGCACATAAGTCATAAAAATGATAAGCCTAAAAATATATGCATCACATATTCATAATTATTCAAACACAAATTAAATTTTTCAAATATCGAAAAAAAAAACATACTAGCTAGACATAGCAAAAGACTAAATAAAGTTGACACGTACAGTGTAGAGAGGATTCCCGCATTAATATTCATGTATATTCATGGAAGTATCAAATTGCCTTCATTTGATCTTCGCCTAAGTATGTGTGACTCATTAGATCATTGATTCGTTTCAATCGCTTGTATCAGAAAGCTTTTTGCTCAGTTGACCCATTTTAATTTAATAGGAAAAATTTGCATAGTTTCCGTTCTCGTAAAGACTTTGAGTAGGAGCTTACCTTTTATTATATGGATCCTTAGCTAACCATTGCCATGGTATTGTCAATTCAGTCAGAAGCCGAAAATGTATTATCATCTTATTTGCAGTTTTGCTGCCAGTCCAGCAGTAACGCATAAATTATCGTGATGTGGGTATAAATTACAAATTAACATATGATAGCGTGCAATTTCTTCCAACTCAAGCGTTCATTTCAATTGTTTTGGCAAATGTATATTTCATATACAGAATTTAATCCCATAACACATTATGCTATGGGAAATGTTGACATTTGGCAGTGGGCTATGTAAGACAATGTTTAAGCTATGTCAATATTGCTTATTACTCAGTATGCCAACAATAATATGTGCATATTCGGATATACATATAGGCGCATTACTTATGGTACAGTAATCAATTTACATGAAAAATAAAAATTTAAACATAATGTCATAATGCTCATGGCAGTGCTATGATATAATTTGTGTATTATAGTTACATAAATTATTATTAAATAATAATAATAATAGGCGCCGCGGGTTGATTCCGGTAACGACGGCGGGGACTTCGCGAGTCAGAGCGAGAGTGAGCCTGCCAATGAGCAACTGAGGAGGTCTTTGGAAGAGGCGATTACGCAGTATCGCTCCACAAGCAATCCTAGGCCACGATTACCACGTCTGCCCATGAATAGACGCAATCTAGCGCTAATAGGAGCCTTAAATGCTTTACTAGATCCATATATGCGGACTAGTAAAGATCTAGATGATACACACTCGATCATGTACTGCGGGGCCATCGCGGCGTGCCGTGTTGCTCGAGTCAAGTTTCCGGACGCTGACCGTGCAACTAGGACCGCCGAAGGTGTCCCTGCATGGCAAGTACGGATCGAGCGTCGTATCAACTCGTTTAGGACTCTCATTGCAAAGCTGATCTGCTTCAGAGGGGTAATAATCGCCCCCGAGTAATGCGCTTTGTGAACCAGGCGTTCGCGGGGACGGACATCAGGCCCCGCGACTATTTGGCCAATGTCACAGAGCGCATCGACTTCCTGAAGCAGAAAGTCTATGCATGGGCAAGCCGTATTCGCCGCTACAGAAAGCGTGTGGACCGATTCCAGCAGAATCGTCTTTTTCAAAGCGACCAAAGGAAAGTATACCGAAGGTGGGAGGAAACCGACCCTCGTGTGTCTGACGTGCAGCTGCCGGATGCTACTGCCATGTCTGATTTCTGGCGTAGCATCTGGTCGGTGCCCGTCGAACACACGGAGGGTGAGTGGATGACCGTTGTCGAACGCGAGTGCGAGAGCATCGAGCCTATGGGGGCTATCACCATCAGCCCCGACGACGTAAGTTGTGCTACCCGTACGGCCCAGAACTGGAAAAGTCCTGGACCGGACGGATTGCACAACTTCTGGCTAAAATGGTTTCGATGCTCGCACTCGCGTTTGGCAACGCAATTTCAACAAGCCCTCGATCTTGGTTCTCTCCCACCTTCCCTAACAACTGGTGTTACTTTCCTGCTCTATAAGTCCGGTAGTACCACGGAAGCAAAAAACTACAGACCCATCACGTGCTTGCCTACACTTTACAAGCTCCTTACATCCATTTTGAGAGCAAAAATTAACGCGCATATTGTCGCTAACAACATTCTGGCTCCCGCTCAAAATGGATGTAGGGTTGGGTCCCGTGGTACTAAAGAGCTCCTCCTCATAGACATGACCATCTGCCAACAAGTTCGGCGGAACAAGGGGGCCATTTCGGCCGCTTGGATTGACTATAAGAAGGCCTATGATTCGGTGCCTCATTCATGGCTGAGAAGGGTATTGGAGCTGTATAAACTTGATGCAGCTTTAATATCCTTCCTGGCTGCATGTATGAGGCAGTGGACCACAGTCCTTCGTCAACCAGGAGGCAGGGATGGCCCCCTGGCCCGCAGGACTTCATAAGGATTGAGCGAGGAATATTCCAGGGTGACAGTTTGAGTCCATTATGGTTCTGCCTAGCTCTGAATCCCCTCAGCACGCTGCTGAAGGATTCTGGGCTAGGTTGCCGGCTTCGGAGAGAGGGTGAAGTCATCTCTCACCTTCTGTACATGGACGATCTCAAACTATTTGCACCGAACACCCAAGACCTGATGGTGCTATTGAAAACCACAGAAGTTTTCAGTACCGCCATCAGAATGGAGTTTGGTGTCGATAAGTGTGCGGTCATGCATGTGCAGCGGGGGAGGTTGTAAATTCAGAAAATTTACAACTTTCTGAGACGATGTCGTTCAGATCTATCTCTGAATCAGAAACCTATAAGTACCTTGGTATGTCACAGTCGTTGGGTATTGAGGATGTTGGCATTAGACGGTCGGTGAAGGAGCGCTTTTTCAGTCGGCTGACAAAAGTCCTTAACAGTCTTTTGTCAGGAGGCAACAAAGTGCGCGCCTTTAACGCCTGGGTAATGCCTCTACTCATATACTCCTTTGGCATACTACGGTGGACCCAGACTGAGCTGGATGCCCTGGATCGGAGGGTCCGCTCACTGCTTACCACACACCGTATGTTACACCCGCGCTCGTCTGTTATGAGATTGTACATCCCACGGAAGTGCGGAGGTCGAGGCTTCCTAAACGCCAAAGATCTCCACAACCGTGAGGTGTACAATCTCAGGAATTACTTCCTTAACAACGAGTGCGGGATGCATCGTGATGTGGTGGCAGTGGACGGAAACCTCACGCCGCTCTCCTTGGCGAAACAGAACTGGCGCAAACCTGTGGTACTAAGTACTGCGGACCGCAAGGCGGTATGGGAGAGCAAGCAGCTACACGGGCGGTTCTACAAGGCCCTCACGGGACCCGATGTAGATCTGCTCGCATCGGTGAACTGGTTACGATTCGGGGACCTCTTCGGAGAAACCGAGGGTTTTGCCTGTGCAATTGCGGACGAAGTTATGATGACGAACAACTACCGGAAATATATCCTGAAGGACGGTACGGTCGACATTTGTCGGGCATGCCGCCGTCCCGGAGAGTCACTCAGGCATATTATTTCCGGTTGTTCTCATCTTGCTAACGGCGAGTACTTGCACAGACATAATCTCGTAGCCAGGATTATTCACCAGCAACTTGCTCTTCAATACGGCCTTGTGGACCGCGAAGTACCGTACTACAAGTACTTACCTGCGCCAGTTCTCGAAAATGGTCGTGCCACGCTCTATTGGGATCGATCTATTATCACTGACAGGACTATTGTAGCCAATAAACCTGACATTGTGATAATAGATCGACTGCAACGCCGGGCAGTGCTCGTTGACATCACCATCCCCCATGATGAGAATCTCGTGAAAGCCGAGAAGGACAAGTCCAGTAAGTACCTAGACTTGGCTCACGAGATAACCGCCATGTGGGATGTTGAATCAACGATCATTGTTCCGATAGTCGTTTCAGCGAACGGTCTCATAGCGAAGAGTCTCGACCAACATCTTAAGAGACTCTCGCTAGGTGGCTGGATCAAGGGCCAGATGCAGAAGGCGGTGATCTTGGACACAGCACGGATAGTTCGACGGTTCCTCTCTCTGCAGCCCTAACCACCGGCAGCTTGGGCCCTGCCCCGCTGCTGGCGGCACCCTAGGTTAGGTTTTTTATAATGTGTTTATATGTGTTTTATATTGTTTTGTATGTGTTTTTGTATTTTACTTTTATATTCATATTATAAACAGCCTAGCCTAAGAAAGAAAATAAATAAAGAGTATAATAATATCTTTATTGTACATAAAAGAGCAAGTTACATAATAACAGAGTTACATAATACTAGGGATTTGTACAAAGATGTCGGCTTGTAGTGGTCAAACTTTGACCTCTAAACTAGGTTAGTACCTGTGCCTTAGGGGGAACATGATATAATTATAGTGATGTTAAGCAGAAGAAGACTAGTATCTTGGTGAATTTATAAGACAAAAAACATGTATATGATCTTGTTCTGACTAGGGACTGTTGTAAGGGAAACGCGAGACAAATTTAGCCGACGTTGATGTAACACCCATTGATGAAGGGGAAGCTCTCCAGAGTTTGGGTTGCTACTGATATTTTCTCACAAAAATGTTATTGAAATAACAGGTTTTATTTCCGTAAATATTGTAATACTGATCTATTAACTACTGGCTTCCTGTCGGTTTTATGTTATACATAAATTAAGTGATTTACCACCATTATAGAGTCATAATGGATAACTGTGCTGTGCTGTGTGGAGTCAGTTTCAACTCATGAAACCTTAGTGGCTAAATTTTGAAACATCCCTTTGTATACCTTCCTATTTCTTATTATGACATTTCTGTATAAATAAAGTATATCAGTCACAGTACGCCCTAACCAGCGCCGGCAGAGGTTTAAACACGTCTCATTAGTGGTTCAAGCGAAGGCACGGACACCTAAATAGAACCGTTTTTCCCCCGAAGGGTAAAAAACGGATATTTAGGTTCCTGCCGAAGCTTGAACCACCCTTAAGGGCCTTGCCGGCTAAAGGTACTGAGGAAAAAGCAGCCGAGCGCTGGTAACCGGGCGACACTAGTACTTGACTGGCGCGCCAGATGGCGCTACTAGTCGAGGAATTCACTCGATTAGGGCCGAGTTATGAAGGTGTTAATCTCATTAGTGGTTCAAGCTTCGGCAGGAACCTAAATATCCGTTTTTTACCCTTCGGGGGAAAAACGGTTCTATTTAATAGGTAGGTAGGCGCCCGTGTGGTGACGGGTTAAGTATTTCATCATATCATAATCATATCAGCCCTTTATCGCCCACTGCTGAGCATATTAGGCCTCTCTTCTAGTACGTCACTTCTCCCGGTCCTGGACTAATCTCATCCAGTTGTGACCCGCAGTTTTTTGAGTGTCGTCGACCCAACGAGCCAATGGATGCCAGGCACTTCTTACATTTGTTAGCGGTCACCATTCCGTTAACATTTTGGTCCTTTTGGATTAAGTATTTCACCACCCCCTTTCTTCCCGTTAGTGTCGAAGAAGTCGACCGTAGGATATGGGTTAAATTGCGGCGTAATAGGCGAGAGGCTGGCAACCTTTTTTTTTTCTTAGTATGGATAGGTAGACGTTTGACCACGATTACACCTGATGGTAAGTGATGATGCGGTCAACCTGTCAATGAAATGTCATAATTTCGTGTTCTTTCAACCCATTTAATTTCTAAGAGCTTCACAGAAACGAGCAGTTTCATGTGCCCTTTCTACCTCTTATAGGAATACAAGCGAAAGTATAATTATGTATATAGGTACGTATATGGACCTTTATCAAAGAAATCCATTACTATCTTTTTTTAAATCTTTATGTACATGATCATAAGTATATTGACATAATATATAAGAAACTAAGACTAAACTTAAAAGCTAGCTAACGTCTAAAATAGGCCCTTGAGACAATGTCCCAAGGATATTGGCGACATTTCCTCGCTGTATCGCAATGTGATACGTGGCGCGAGGAAGTCGTCAGCTCTTCGGTCACCAGTTACCTCAACCAGACGCTTCGCGATTTCTGTGAACAACTTGTTCGCGCTGGGACCTCATGGACCTAGAGTTTCTACGCCAAAAGGTACGAAAAGGTATTCTTTGCCAGGAATACCATATTTATATCAATATCTCTACTATAGTATTCATAAACGATCATCAACATCATCCTCCTTGCGTTATCCCGGCATTTGCCACGGCTCATTGCCTGGAGTCCGCTTTGACAACTAATCCCAAGATTTGGCGTAGGCACTAGTTTTACGAAAGCGACTGCCATCTGACCTTTCAACCCGAAGGGTAACTAGACCTTATTGGAATTAGTCCGGTTTCCTCACGATGTTTTCCTTCACCGAAAAGCGACTGGCAAATATCAAATGACATTTCGCACATAAATTCCGAAAAACTCGCGACCTCCGGAACGAAAGTCGCACGTACTTACCGCTAGGCTGCCAGCGCTTACCAATAGATAGATAGATAGATAGATCTTTATTGTTCAACCGTGTTACACAGGTGTTAATTCATTACATTAGTAGGTTACAACGGTGACCCAATTCGGGTATACAATTATCACTTAAAGCTAAAAAACTATACTAGGTAGGTATACATTATTAGCAATCATGTCATGGCGAATCATAATTATCAGTCATATCTTTGAAAGAAGTCTTTTAAGGTATAAAATTCATTGTTAATTAACCATTTCTTTAAACTAGGGATAAATTTGGAGTCCTCTAACATTTTTAATTCATCTGGCAGCTATTAAATAACGATATTTCACTGAAATGATCCCCAAAACGTGTCACCAGAGAGTTATTTCATACTCTAAAGCCACCGGCAATATCACTAACACCTTCTGAAAATAGCTCCCAGAAGGCAAATTATTCTTACTCTGCCGTAAGTGAAGACCACATAGTAATAGACACCGCAAATATTTATTCCCTCGTTCATAAACGTTCACTAAAGTTATCAAGGCGATAAAGTTCGTTTGTCCTTTTCTATCATACCAATACGTTGGCACGGGATGAGGCAAAGGCACTTTTATGAATAAGAGGGTCAATTTGAGTCATATTGAGCAAATAATTCTGCATGTAAATATACAGGTACAGGCTGTTTCATCAGCGACTGAAAACCTCAGACACATCAGCAAATTTGACTATGGGACCATCATTGAAATCGCAGAAAAATTTAAGGTACAGAGGCACTAATGTTTTGCATTTTGAAAATTACTCAGTGTGACTTATACCTCGTCCAACCCCTTAACCGGAAGCTTGTTTAAAAGGATTCGCTTTTTAGCAATAGCTTCCTGTCTCGCATTTTAGCAATAACTTTCAGCCTCTTGTTACTAAAATTTTTACTTTCACTAGTAATTTCGTTTTTCGAACCTCTTCAATTCAAATTTTCCAGATTTTTTTGGCGTTTTGCGCTTCTAGGGGATCAAATGATCTGTGTAAGGGACTGATACATAATGACTGAAAGGAAAGTCAAACTTTGCTTTTAGGCAGAATAATAAAGGAGCCTGGCTGGAATCGATAGGGATTTGGAAACAATTTAATTTTAAAACTCGTAATGGATGAAAACAAATCCATCACTGTAACAACAGAGGCACATTTCAATTATTATAACGATTGAAATCAATGACATATACTAAATTATAGTTCGGGAAATATAATTTGAACATTTACTATAAAAGGACTCCAAGTTTAGGGTCCCGAGCTGGAATCGAACCAGCCTCCTTCGTTTACGCGACGGATGCTTAAACCGCTCGGCCATCGGGTCACGGTGGCAAATGATGAAAATTCTAAGTAAACTACAATATTTCCAAAGGCTCGTGGCGCCCTCTGCCATCCCTGAGGTAGAACAATATGTGGTTTTACCTCCTAGCTGAATCAACTCAGGTGATTCCCAAATAGCGACACATTAAGGTACCGGCACCTAAGATGGACATCTTACCATGGATACCATCTTACCATCTTACTCTGGATGGGACCATCATTATTTTTAACCCCCGACGCAAAACAAAAACGACGGGGTGTTATAAGTTTGACGTGTTTGTCTGTCTGTCTGTGTGTGTGTCTGTCTGTGGCATCGTAGCTCCCGAACGGATGAACCGATTTAGATTTAGTTTTTTTTTTGTTTGAAAGCTGAGTCGGGAGTGTTCTTAGCCATGTTTCATGAAAATCGGTCCACTATGTCACGGTCGGGGTTTTTTTTTTTCAAAACTTAAATTTTGTGGTTAGGTTATTATTATTCTCATAGGTATTTAGAGGTAATATATTCATATTCATTTACGAAATAAATGCACAGATACGTTATACCGTAGACTAAATCTCTTTTCTCTGGTTATACGTCAACAGTTAGGTACAGTTCATGTATACAAATTTAAAATATAGATTAATGGATGTCAAATGTTTACGTAGGTAGAATCATGAGAAATAAATAAAACCAAAACCTAGTTTTGTTCATACTAACGAACATGGAAACAAAAAATAAAAAATAATTCATAGCGTCGCCTATTATCGATAGCTCATCAACGTCGCCTACCTAAGACACTTTTTTGCATTTTCCGATGAAAACCTGCTTACTATGCCATTACTCTTAAATGAAGGGTTATTTTCTCTTGCCCCTGAAAACATGCTACAAACATAAATTACAGAAAAAAGTCATGGCAGATACTATAGAGGTAGACGATGTTCGTTCAGCTGATAGGCAAAGGGTATTTTATTCTCCAAAAACCGGCCAAGAGCGTGTCGGGCCACGCTCAGTGTAGGGTTCCGTAGTTTTCCGTATTTTTCTCAAAAACTACTGAACCTATCAAGTTCAAAACAATTTTCCTAGAAAGTCTTTATAAAGTTCTACTTTTGTGATTTTTTTCATATTTTTTAAACATATGGTTCAAAAGTTAGAGGGGGGGGGACGCACTTTTTTTTCCTTTAGGAGCGATTATTTCCGAAAATATTAATATTAGCAAAAAACGATCTTAGTAAACCCTTATTCATTTTTAAATACCTATCCAACAATATATCACACGTTGGGGTTGGAATGAAAAAATATATCAGCCCCCACTTTACATGTAGGGGGCCGTACCCTAATAAAATACTTTTTTCCATTTTTTATTTTTGCACTTTGTCGGCGTGATTGATATACATATTAGTACTAAATTTCAGCTTTCTAGTGCTAACGGTCACTGAGATTATCCGCGGACGGACGGACGGACGGACGGACAGACAGACATGGCGAAACTATAAGGGTTCCTAGTTGACTACGGAACCCTAAAAAGAGTGATTAGAATAATGGCTAGGGTGCCCTGGGATACGCCTGCCCGTGATATTTTCCGGTCTCTAAGGATAATGACCTTTCCAAGTCTCTATATATTTGAAGTGGCAAAAGTAGTGCGTAGGAACCTCGAAGAATTCAGATTGCGTGGTCCAAACTATCGTCGTGGCTATAACATTCTGCCGAATAGACACAGACTGAAAAAATCGGAGCAGTGTGTGTGGTACAGTCGACTACAAAGAGATGTATCCATTTTTTCAGCTTATTACAATACAATAAGGTGAAAAAGTGTATACATCTCTTTGTAGTCGACTGTACACAGGTCCTAAAATTTACAACAAGTTACCCAATGAGTTAAAAGTAGTTGAAATGTCTGACACCATGTTTACAACCAAACTCAAGAAATACCTAATAGAGAAAGCTTTCTACTCGGTAGATGGAGTTCTAAACCCAAATGACTATTAGCTATGTATACTCCAATTGCCTATGACATTAAATATTTCTTAAAATTTATATTTTATAATTTAATTGCACAATTATCATCTTCTGGTCGAGCTCACTCCATCGTAGGCCACGTCTTTGCCTTTGGCTAGTCTGTGGTCAAGAGTAAGCCCATTTATAATTTAAAAAAAAATGTTCAAGAATCCAATTTGACAGTATCTCCCTATAAATCCTATAATGTACAGCTAATATTATTATTAAGTGAATAATTGAGATTAAACTACAATTAGTTACTATTCTCCTTTATTGATTGCCTTATTATTTATTATACATGTTTGCTTTAGGCATGTTAAATTAAGTAAGCAGAAAATGTTAAAATGACGTGTAACTCCTGCACGGGAAGCATGGTCGCGCGGCGCGATAGACGATAAAATAGCAGGTCGTCCCTATCGCACTATTTATAAGTGCGATAGGGACGGCCTGATATTTTATCATCTATCGCGCGACCATGCTTCCCGTGCTGTTATCAATAAATGATTAATTGATTATACTAACGAGCTCTAGCGAATACGTAGTATTTTCCATGCTACACGGAAGATACTCGTACAATCAGCGTCAATAGTAGCGGATGAAACAACGCACTAAAAGCATCTGATCTGACGTCTCGAATAACTTCTCTTATTATGGATAAAATTTGTACAGGGTACCAAATGCACAGACACGTACGAAAAAATAAATAAATAAATAATAAATAAATATTGGGGACACCTTACACAGATCAACTTAGCCCCAAACTAAGCAAAGCTTGTACTATGGGTGCTAAGTGACGATATACATAGTTAAATAGATAAATACATACTTATATACATAGAAAACATCCATGACTGAGGAACAAATATTTGCGCTCATCGCACAAATAAATGCCCTTACCGGGATTCGAACCCAGGTACACTGAGAGAAAAAAACAACCAGTTTTCATGTTATTTCAACAAGTTTTTTGGTTAAAATAGCGCCTACGTGCTCTTTCGTTCAAACAACAAGCTAATTGTCATTTGAATCGGCAATATATTTGGATCAACAAGTCGATTTTATAAAAACAACCTGACACATATTGTTTTAAACATACGTTTGGCTGATTCAAACGGATAAACCGCAACAAGTCGAACTTGTTAAATTCACAATGCAAATTTCTCTCAGTGTAGAGTCACTAGTCACTACCGACTGAGCCAGACGGGTATTTTTGGATTTCTTAGAAAGGTCTTGTAATATAAACATTGACCACGGTTGAGTTTCAACGTCTGATGATGAAGCGGGAATTATCGGGTACAGAATTTAGTTACCTCTGAAGCCTTATTTGATGCACTACTTTCGCGGACTGTACACTTTACAGCCTTCACGGTTGCACTGCACGCTAGCCAATTTACGTTGGGCTTTTGCTTTTCCAATACTCGCTAAATATACACGTAGCTTAATGAAAAAGCTTACTAGAACATTTTATCGTACACAAACACATATGGGGTAAAAACGTTCGGAGAACATGGCGGCCATTTTTTAATCTGGAGTGCATGAGCATGACGTCAAGCAAAATTTCGCCAAAAAAAATTCTTTCTGTATTTTTTATTTGCATGTAGTTTCAATGAGTTACTACTTATTTTTTGCCATCTATCAATGAAGATAGTTAGATTATGTCCAATAACGGCATTATCGCTATCAAAATAGCGTTTTATTCTGAGAAGTAATAAGTAATTGTTTTTTTTTTACTGCCTGTAACTCTAGAAGTAGGCGAAATTGGGAAAAATTTATATGAAATTTTACTCTCCTAATATAATATGATGAGGAATACGCTATTAAAATTATTCGGTTTCCTTATGTACACCGTGTATTATACTCGATCCTCTTTGCCAGTGCTCAAGTATCTTCGAATATTTTACCTCAGAATAACCCAGTTACGGTCCACGCTAACGTTGCTTAGCAACGTTATTGTTACGCAAATTGGTCGAGCGACCGGCTCGTGTCCATAATAAGCACGTTTACCCTATTGGCAGCGTAAAGACCCTGTAATGGACGCTTGCCCTAGTATTGGATATTTTACCTGAGCAGTTTCTTTTTTTTTTATAGACGTCGACTATTAACACGTGTCCTAGTTATTTAAAAACGAACTTTGAGTTACAACTCTTCCCTTACTTATTCCTTTATGATAAATTGATAATATGTAAATAATTAACAACTGAGCTTCTAAGTTTTAATCCTCTACCGATAGATGGCAGTAACTGTAACGAGACCACAAGATTCACTATGACAATAAGCCTTCATAATACTCCTCTTTCCTTTAACGATGTGTGTAACGCTACCACGATTCGATACACGTGTATATGTAATACAGGGTGTTTCTATGAACGTAACACAAAATAAGTGATTCCGGCTCTATTAACGACGAAAAATATAATGCACGTATTCAGGTCTTAAAATTCTACGTTATTACTTTGCTAATTTTGTAACAAAACATATCAAATCAATAATAAATCCTATCAAATGAAATACATACGAACATTACATTAACAAAAAGAAATTTTAGGCACTGTTTGAGAAATACACAGCATTAAGCACAGAACAGCTTACGGTAAAAAAAACATCATGTTCGAGGGAGTCCAAATGTAGAATAACTTAGTGAAATGAGAGACAGCAAATCATTAAAATTGTTTAAAGCCAAGTTGAAAAAACATATCAGTGACAATGTAAATGTATTAAGTATCAAAGACTAGCTGGATAAAACTATAAATATTAAGAAAATTGTTTATATCTTAAGCTCATTGTAAGTGAACTTTTGTTCTTTATGAGTAATAAAGTCTTTAATCCCATAAATTAAATTCTCGAAGTGTCACTTGTGACGTCATGGCGTGTCTTGCTATACGTCAGTTGGTTTTTGTGACAAGTAACACGTCAGAATTCTTTTTTTTTTTAATACTACGTCGGTGGCAAACAAGTATACGGTCCGCCTGATGTAAAGCGGTCACCGTAACCTATGGACGCCTGCAACTCAAACAGTGTCACATGCGCGTTGCCACCCCATTAGAAACTTGTACACTCCCTTTTGCTGTGTTAAGTACACAGCAAAAAGGAGTGCATTTTTATATTCATAAAATATCAACCTAGATAAACAAAGAGGTGAGTATACAAAACTAGGTTCGAACTATTTTCTATTAACAACGTAGTTAGATAGGGTAAATACACCGTGTTTTTTTTGTTTTCCGTTAAATTCGACACGTCTTTAGGTTCATTATCAGGAACCATTCTGTATTCGCAAAAAAAAATTACATTGTTTTCATACAAAATAAATTAATTTATTAGTGTGATAGACTCTTAAGAATTACATCCAAGTTGGTGTCAAGTGATTGACGGCACATGTCAAAACAAATAACATTAGGAATTGGTAAAGGCTGTCACACACGTGTTCAGTAATTATCTTAATTTTTTTAATAACTCGTTAACCGTAAAAGTTAAGACGCTTGTTTCTTAGAGAAATTAATTGTATCTGACCTAAAGAACCTTCCCTTAAAGTTAACGGAATTCAATAAAAACAGGGTGTATATTGTGACCAAAATAACAGTATTTTAACTATAAAACTCCCGTGAGACTCAAACATACTCACTCACGTGTTAAGTCGATATACTCTTGAGGAAGATCCTCGAAAATGGATCGAAACATGTCGAACGCTATATCGACTTAACACGTAAGTAACCCGCTTAAAATATTTTTTCCCCTCACTAGCTCGGAAACACGTGTTTTGTCCTTTAATACCAGCGGGTAAAAACGCATTTTATCCACTAGTGGGTAAAGTGATTTGACCTTGAATAAAGTCAAATTAATTGCTTTAAATTTGATAAAAGTAGGTGAATCTAGTAATAAAGATGATTTACCACCTGTGGAACTACTGGAAGCAGTGATAAACACATTTTTTGCGTTTTAGTTTCCTCGCTATAGTGAGGGGAAAAGTTTGGTGTTACACTCGGGTGCAAATGTATTTTACTTCTCGTGTGTTAAAAAACTCGCAAGTTCAGGATTCTATTCTCGAACCACTCGCTTCGCTCGTGGTTCAACTATAGAATCCTTTCACTTGCTCGTTTTTCAATTCCACACTCGGCGTTAAAATACAACTTTGCCCCCTTGTATAACAAATAACTATTAAATAAATAACAGGATTTAGGAAAACAGTGGATAAAATGCGTTTTTCTTTTTACCCGCTGGTATTAAAGGACAAAACACGTGTTTCCGAGCTATTGAGGGGAAAAAGTCTTTTTTACCTTTTCGCAGATTTTTTATTATGTTAGTGTACTAGTACGTGTCCTGCTTACCACCGCGTGCGCTTCGCCCGACACTTTAAGTTAGAGGGCGCCAAAGGCGCCCAGCTTGGGTCCGCGTGCGTCGGGCTTCGCCCACAGTTACTACTAGCAGTTACTAACTAGTTACCAAATACTCATTACTATGATAGCATAGTAATGAGTATTTGGTAACTAGTTTAACAACACGCGACCTAACATAGTGTTTTAGCAATAGAAAGACAATTTTGAAAAACATGTTTTGTATTACGTTCATAGAAACACCCTGTATATACGTGGAAACACGTTAATTAACGAAATCATTCCAGCAGAGTAATTAGAACGTGATATGTAAATAATGTCGTGCGAAAGTCAATAATTTAACAAGATGTTTACTTTAGTTTGTCACGCCAACACATACATATATGTATGTGTAACAGAAAATGAGCACAAACACATAGATATGTATGTATGATCAAAGAGGATCCAATGTATAGAGAGTTACTGGGTAAAATGTGTAGTCACAGTGCATAGACTGCCATCTCTCGACACAGGATTAAAACTTTTGAACGCCACTTTTAAAAAGTTGACCCATATTCTTAAGGGGCTGACAACACCCAATTGTGCAAAACTGATGTTACTTGCGCAGTTTTTTAAGACGAACTATCAGTTTTAAGGCAAGTAAATTATATTTTAGTAGCTTTTGCTCGCGGCTACGCTCACGTTAAATTCGAAAATTGCGGAATTCTCCATACGAAGAAGTGTGAGGTTAGAAAGAGACAAAAAGTAGCCTATATCTCCATCCCTTCAACTATCTCCACTTAAAATATCACGTCTATTTGTCGCTCCGTTTTGCCGTGAAAGACGGACAAACAAACAGACACACACACTTTCCCATTTATAATATTAGTAGATATTATTCATTATATTTCAACGGTACACGATTTAATAAAATCGGCTCGATAGAAAAAAAATGCAAAGATTGGTCTCGAGTTCGTCATTAAACATTTCTATGTCGTTCAATTATTCATTTAGTTGTCTTTAATTAATATTACAATGACATAAATATACATATCTAAAACAATAACGAAACATTTTGCACAAATAATGCATCTTTCTATTTTATTATAATATTTTTCCGTAATTTTCGCACCTAGCCGGGCGGCTTAAAGAGGGCTCTTTTATTGACATCGCGCTCTCACTTACTCCCTTGCGAATAGACAGTGTACGCTAGCGTCAAGGCCATTGGGTGTTGTCAGCGTCTTAACTTGATATGTGTTGAAATAGTCAAATATGAATATAAGCGCCATCTAGCCGTGAGTCATGCAAAGCGCCATTCCACATTTTTATTGACGGTTGCGTGGTACGTTTTTATCTTAACCTTTGTCTGTCAATACGAAGTTACATTATACAGAATGAAACAATTATAAATTTATTAGGTTCAAACAAGAATACATGTACAAAAATTACACTTCCAACCTTAAAATAAAACAGTACTTAACACTACTCCCATGCGAAAATTCATCCGCAACGCAGGCTTCGTCAGGTGGCCACAAATCCAAATCAACAACATGCTTCGTCAAACAAACCAATGATGATATCCGCAACAGGCTTCGTCATATATAAAATAATAACCTTAAGCTAAATGAAACTGTCCCGAATCGTACCTGGCTCAAATGTCCCCATCACACCGGCAGCGTTACCATACCACGCTGAATAGCCAATGAGATCTGTTGGACCAGGTACGATCCGGACCGAGGGTCACATCCCTTGTCCCTTAGCCGCCGGCCCAAATCCCTTATAAACTCCTTCGCCTCCAGAGCCCAAGGTCCCGCAGTTTCGACTGCGCCTGGCACAAAGTCGTACACTGGTTCCAGGGCAGAGTATTTGGCATGCTTCATTTTGGCCGCATACTCCGCGGCTGACCCTGCAGACCTAACCGTAAGGTTCAAGTGGGACGGCGCAAACGTGCTGACGCACGTCGCGTCCCATAAGAGACACCGACCCTTCTGCCATGGAACCAATGTCAGACCGTCAGGCCTCTTTCCATCCGTGCGGCACAACCCTGGAGGTTCCAAAACGCAAGGAACGTTGGCCGACACCAAAGCCCGGCGGATTGCTTCATTGATAGCATGATGCCTCGAGAAACGTCCCGCGCACTTCAAGCAGCTGAGACCATGGTGACCGTCTTCCTCAACCATGACCCCGAATAAAATAAAAAGGACCGGTGAAACTTTGCATATTGACTATTGAGGTCATAATGAA
The DNA here is from genome assembly GCF_023078275.1 of Leguminivora glycinivorella. Classification (NCBI taxonomy): domain Eukaryota; kingdom Metazoa; phylum Arthropoda; class Insecta; order Lepidoptera; family Tortricidae; genus Leguminivora; species Leguminivora glycinivorella. The sequence goes on from NC_062990.1 coordinate 11,315,898, forward strand.
CAACTTTTACTTACTATGGGACCAATTGCAATGCTGAAAAAAAAAAGGCTGTTCCATAGAAATGAGCAGCGGCATCATGACAGTCGAAATTTATGAAACAGCAAAATTTAATTCGCGATTTCAGCATTGGTCCCATAATAAAAGTTATTCATTATGACCTCAAAAGTAACAGAAAGGATAACAGGAATGAGTCGACTGTGGGTTACGGGTTCAATTAAGGTGTCGGTGATAGGCTGGCGACCTGTCAACTGTAAATAGGTATCACAAATTCGTTTTCTTTCAACCCCTTAACTGCTATGAGTGGCACTGAAACTTGCAAAAATATATGCAAAAAGGTGAAAAAGAGTTCAATACAGTACTAGAAGTTTCTTAACTCCCTAGGGAGAACGATTTTTCTATAACTCTCGCTCCACCTGCGTGCAATATAAGCACATTTAGTGTGCGAGTGTGATGAAAAAGTATCTTGAGCAAATCTCATATTTATAGATTTAGGAAAAGTAATATTTATTGAACATTCGTAATATTCCTTTTATATTAGACTAGCTTTCGCTCGCGTCTTCGCTGACTTCGCTCGCATTAGAAAGAGACAAATAGTAGCCTATGTCACTTTCCATCCTTTTGACTATCTCCACTTAAAAAATCACGCCAATTCGTCGCTCCGTTTTGCCGTGAAGGACGGACAAACAAACAGACACACACACTTTCCCATTTATAATATTAGTATGGAAGTATGGATTTTTATCAGTATCTTGTACATTGAGTAGTAACACTTGATATCAATTCAATATAGGTTACTTCACGACAACGATATTATAATAAACCGCCGCCCCCGCAGTATGTAAACATTTCGGGGCGCTGTTCACTATCTCCTTACACTAATATGTATGGCATCGCTATTGAGAAGGCTATTTTAAAATTTCACAAAGTTATGGAAAAGGTCATTATTATCCAAATTAATATTATTAATGGGAAAGTGTAAGTGTCTGTTTTTTTGTCCGTCTTTCACGGCAAAACGGAGCGACGAATTGACGTGATTTTTCAAGTGGAGGTAGTTGAAGGGATGTAGAGTGGCATAGGCTACTTTTTGTCTCTTTCTAACGTGAGCGAAGCCGCGAGAAAAAGGTAGTAGTTTATATTATAGACAATAAACAAAGATTTGTTTACGTTTTATCTATCAAAAGACCTTCAAACATAACGTTTCCCCTCATATTACACGATATTTTGCAAACGGCACAGAAACAATTGAACTGTAAACATAAAAAAAGAAATGAAATGAAAGGAAATCGTGGAAACAAATCGGAAATGTAATCAAAAGGAAATCGTCCCATTGGTCTCTTAAAGATAAATAAAAATGCTGTAAGAATTTGAATCGCGGAACAAAGACATGAGATAAAAAATAAAGTATAAGAAAACGTACCTTTGAACCATTTAGATGGCGCCACCTTTACTTGATACCAAAGACGTACCTATATAACTCCGTTTAGACAGATAAAGTCTAAATAAAAATTTTACCTCGGAATCATCAAGAGTTTACTAGATGGCGCTAATATTAATATTTGACAATTTAACACATATCAAGTTAAGGATAAGTGTCAAAACATGATTTTAAACATGCGTCGAGAGATGGCAATCTATACTCTATCCCTCTTATTCATAAATTTTCAATAAAGTTATCAAGCCGGTAAAGTTCGTTTGTCCCTTTCTATCACACGTACCAATACGTCGAAAAGGGACAAACGAACTTTATCGGCTTGATAACTTTAGTGAATGTTTGTGAATAAGGGGGCATGACTATACTTGTTCGAGCTCTGAAATTTTTGAACGCGCTTCTGTTATGGGCACCTGAAAGTGATTTGGTTGCGAGTCGATGGGCAAGTGTGTGCAGCGTCTGTCTGAAGTATTGCGAGATGATGGATGGCAGTGCTGTTTTATAAAACTGTATTTGTAAAGTTTGACCAGCAGAAGTGGAGATGGACCGGCCATATGCTCCGTGACAAGCAGGAGAAATGGAGCCAAATCATAACAAATTGGTACCCTCTAGGGTTGTACTAGGGGCCAGAAAAAACCCCGAATGAGATGGGAGGACGAACTGAAGCTTACATTGGGCTCGAAGTGGAGAAGAGTGGCCCAGGATAGACGTCAATGGAAAGAGCTAGAGGAGGCCTTTGCCAAGCGGCACACTGAACTAAGAGACATTCTCTAATTCAGAAAAAAGGGGCTTAATAGATAGATAGATTTGTAAAGTGTTGTCTTGTGTACCTACCTACTCTAGTATCTAAGTCTGAATTGTACATGTACAGTTATTTGGTATATTCTGTTATACTGTATTAATTTTTGTTTGAATAAATAGATAAATAAAATAAATAAATAAATTTTACTTTGACAGTAATTATCTGTATACTCGATCCTTTTTGTTTGATAACCTACTTCTTTAGATGGTTGTTGTCCTGTCGCACCCCATAGGTGCAAACAAGGGTCTCCACAAGGTCTTCCACTCCTTTCTATCTTAAGCCACCACCTTGGCTTCGTTACAGCTCAATTCAAATTCTCACAGTCAATTTTTAACCCCCGACGAAAAAACGACGGGGTGTTATAAGTTTGACGTGTCTGTCTGTCTGTCTGTCTGTCTGTGTGTGTGTCTGTCTATGGCATCGTAGCTCCCGAATGGACGATTTAGATTTAGTTTTTTTTGTCTGAAAGCTAAGTTAGTCGGGAGTGTTCTTAGCCATGTTTCATGAAAATCGGTCTACTATGTCGCGGTCGGGGTTTTTTTTTAAATTTTAATTTTGTGGTTATACCTAGTCATGATAATTTTTGAATGAACATTAAAATCGTGAATTATATTATCTACTTAACTAAAGAAAACATCCCTAAAAGAAAATTCTAGCTCCTACCCGATTATTATACAAAAATCTGTGATAAAATCTCGTATAAAAAAATGTCGAAAACGTACAACCAAGAAAACACAAAGCTATTATATTTGCGTGCCAACTCATGCTTTCCGAAATTAATTCTGGCTTAGAGCAACATATATCTCATATTATTCCTAACATTGTGGATTGAGGAAAGAGAAGGATTTTTCCACGCTAAAATGACTAAAGTGTATGTAAAACGTGAGGCGCCTACGTCGTTTTATATTTGTTAATCCTGTATCGAAACGAGAGATATTTGCGCGAACATGTTTTGTGATAACGATATCTGTATACACATACAGGGTGTCATAGCGCTGTGATAAATTACATAGGAGAATTGCAGACAGCACATTTGGTCCCGTGGGAGCTAAGAATATTTTTATATGACATTAAATAAAGTCAGTCAATGGTAAAGAGTTTCATGAAGTTCGGTAGTGACCCTGATGTCTGCTAAGTTGCGGTCCCGGGTTCGAACTCCGGTAAGGGCATTTATTTGTGTGATGAGCACAAAAGTGTTCCTGAGTCATGGATGTTTTCTATGTATTTATATATTATATATATGTATATCGTTGTCTGAGTACCCACAACACAAGTTTTCTTGAGCTTACCGTGGGCCTCAGTCAATCTGTGTAAGAATGTCCTATATTATTTTATTTATTTTTATATATAGATCACTCTTGCCAATTAGCGCGACAGAGCCAGACTACCTTTCGCGGCGTTTCGTTTTCGATTCGCGTCGCAGAAATGCCATTCGGCTACGGCACCTGGGGGGCTACCATGACGTACTAAAAACGTTCAGTTTAGGTTGAGAGAAAGGGACACAGCTATAGCAGTTACATAGCCCCGTCCCTCTCTCTCAACCTAAACTGAACGGCTTTAGCACGTCATGGTAACCCCCCTGGATTCGTACGAAAAGCGGAGTCAGATCACTGATTCTGAACACGCTGTATATTCACTTCTAAAGAGCTCGTCATTTCCGACGGATTCTCGGATAGGTTGATTCTCAGAGTAATAGTGGGTCAGGAAAACAATACTCCAAATCAATGCTATCGTCATCCTCCTTACGTTATCCCGGCATTTTCCGCGGCTCATGGGAGCCTGGGGTCCGCTGTGACAACTAATCCCAATATTTGGCGTAGGCACTAGTTTTACGAAAGCGACTGCTGCCATCTGACCTTCCAACCCAAAGGGTAACTAGGCCTTATTAGAATTAGTCCGGTTTCCTCACGATGTTTTCCTTCACCGAAAAGCGACTGGCAAATATCAAATGACATTTCGCACATAAGTTCCGAAAAGCTCATTGGTGCGAGCCGGGTTTCGAACCCGCGACCTCCGGATTGAAAGTCGCACGCTCTTACCGCTAGGCCACCAGCGCTGCAAATCATCTCCAAATCAATGCTATCATGCATCATTAATGACGAGTTTAGGATTACATTTAGGCACAAATTCAAAAATATTTTATTGAATAATCATCATCATATCGGCCATTTATCGCCCACTGCTGAGCATAGGCCTCTCATCTAGTACGCCACTTGTCCCGGTCCTGAGCTAGTCTCATCCAGTTGTGACCCGCAATTTTCTGGATGTCGTCCACCCAACGAGCCAACGGATGCCACGCGCTTTTTACATCTGTAAGCTGCGCCACCATTCCGTTTACATTTTAGTCCATCTGTCATCACTCGACCTAGTAACATATCCCGCCCAACTCCATTTTAGTTTGAATCATGAGCTCATTTACGGCGAGGCCACAGATTATCCGAGGCAAAGACGTGGGCTACGATGGAGATCGCACAGAAGGTGCCTGTTCACCCTCGCGGGTTCGAACCCCGGCTCGTACCATTGAATTTTTCAAACCGTATGTGCGAAATGTCATTTGATATTTTCCAGTCGTTTTCCGGCGAAGAAAAACATCGTGGGAAAACCGGACTAATTCCCAATAAGGCCTAGTTACCCTTTAGGTTGGGCAGACGGCAGTCGCGTTTGTAAAACTTGTGCCTACACCGAATCTTGGGATTAGTTGTCAAAGCAGACCCTAGGCTCCCGTGAGTCGTGACGAATGCGTGAGATAACGTAAGGAGGATAATGTAGCGATAGTGATACATCTATCTGCGGTCCCGGGTTCGAATCCCGGTAAGGGCATTTATTAGTGTGATGAGCACAGATATTTGTTCCTGAGTCGTGGATGTTTTCTATGTATATAAGTATTTATATATTATATATATCGTTAGACTTATATTGACCGGGATATAGACCGTGATTACCTTTTTGATTTTTGTCATCATTCAAAACTCTTATATATATCGTTGTCTGAGTAGGTACACACAACACAAGCCTTCTTGAGCTTACCGTGGGCCTCAGTCAATCTGTGTAAGAATGTCTTATATATATATTTTTTTTTTATCTATTGTGAACGCATATACATATAGATATTATGTTTTGCTAGCATCAGCAGCGGATCTATTAAACGGCTTTTATCAAAAGCTTGTTGTTCTATTATTTCTTCTGCCATTATCCCCTTTGCTCTTTTTTGCTGTTTTCTAAAAGAGGCTTTAATAAAACAGCCTATTGTGAGAAGGCTTTTGTTCACACCAGCCATGGCTCGTTATTGAAATACACAGCTTGTAAAAGAACATTACGATTCTAGTGCGGAAAAGAGGAAATTCAAAACGTTGAAATTGGAACTCGCCCGAAAGATACCACAGAGACCGGGTGGTGTAGTGGTAATGACGTTAGCCGCGTAAGTTAAAGACTGGTTCGATTCCCGACTAAGGAATCGGTGGAATATATTTAATAATATTGTTGTTTTAACTGTCATGGATTGTAATTGATAGGCGATAGGCAGGCACAATTCTTCTAAAACATATCAGTCAGTGATCTCAAATAGGATCGAGTATTATAGAGAGTTACTGTCAAAGTAATATGTGTAATCACAGTGCATAGACTGCCATCTCTCGACACAAGCTTAAAACTTTTGAACTTCAGTTTTGACAATTTGGGCCATATTCTTAGCTTGATATGTGTTAAAATGTCAAATATTAACATTAGCGCCACCTAGCCGAGCGTTTTCCAAAGGTGTAACGCCATTTAGGCCACCGTACCTTTTTCTCTTTGGCTTTGAGGTACGTTTCTTTCTTAGACTTTATCCGTCTAATACGGAGTTACATATGTCTTTGGTGATCTTTAGAAATAATTGAATATTTTCAAATGATATTGCGCTCAAAGGCAAGAACTTAGAATAACATAAATAATATTCAGCCAATCGACTAAATGGAATTATTTCACAATATTACAAAAATATATAAGGCGTTTTCTTTAGAAATTAAATTGTATCTCAAATCAATTTGTTCGTAGAAATGGAATAGATAAAATGTTTTCGATTTAAGCTAGGTTTTTCAATTTTCATTTGAAATTATAATTATTTGAAGCAATACTGACGACAACAGTGCTTTATCCTTAACTTTTTTAATACTTATATATTTTTAATTTAATTCCATCAAAACCTATTATAGAGGAATAAATAAGGAATGAGTTGTAACTCCGTACATCAGGAAATACAAGTTATTTGTAGTGACATCTAGCACCAACTAGCGTAAATGATCAGTACTGCTACTTGTCAAAGATGTCGCGACGAACAAAAAAGTCTAATGCTCAACAATTTTCAGCTAATCATTACTCTGTTTCCAAATTCCTTGTGCTTGTAATATAAGTTGTAAACTGTTAATATTACATTTTTGGCAGACGCGACACTGTTGACATCAAGTGTCGAGTAGTGGTACTGATAATTTACGCTATTTGACGCGTGATTGACGCTAGATGTCACTACAAATAACTTGCATTTACTGATGTATGAAGTTTCCTTACTTATTAATCTATCTGTGCACTTGTGTTTTTATCTCTTAGATATCGCAGACATCGCAGTGTAAAACAAATACGAAAAGCATAAGTGTGCACGTGTCTTTTATAATAGTAAATATATTTTTTATTATTTTATGTTACGCGGCAGAAACATTTTTTTCTAAATAATTAATTTAAATAAATAATTATTCGAATTATTCACAAAACATAAAATATCTGCCCTATTACTACGTTAATACACAAAAGTTTCAACTTTGTCTTTTGAATTTATCCTATTTTGAAAAAAGGGCACAGTTTTTTGGCTTTTTCTCGAAAGTTACTTTTTGTCAGTTATGGTTTTTCTCCTTGAGACGGCAGTTAGCCTTAGATTTTTTTAGGATGCAACGGTGAAAAATCTCAGAGATAAAGAACTAAATTCAGGGTTAGCTAGAAAAATGACCCTGACTGAATAGAAAAATATCTTACTTGCGTTTCTCCTTTTTATCAAACTTTAAAACTTCACTTTTTACACTTCTTTTACTTAACTAGGGCGTTTCCAAATCAAAATCACTTACTAAGCACTAAAACGCCAATCTTTATTACATATCAGGGGAGAGCCACCCCTATCCTTCATACTTAAAGTTGGTAATACTTTGAAACGCCTGCAGTCTTCCAGATACCAAGACCAAAGGTATTTGCAGTTGAATTGTTTGAAGATTGGTAGTGTTAGTACTGAACTATGGTTTTGACAACTGCTGAGTTAAATTGGTAAAGTTCTCAATAGCAAGAAATTCGAGAAAGTCGATGGAGGACCGTTTGATCTTAGAGGAATGGAGTTTCTTTAAAAATCTTGAACTATTGGAATTGGTCATGGAATTTAAGTAAGGTCATAGATTAAATATAAGAAGATCATATCATCCCATACATTAGGCTAAGTTCAGATGAACGCGCGGTAACGCGCGGTTTAAGATTGGAACAACATCAATCGCGTTGTTTACATGACCGCGCGTTGCCGCGCATACCCGCGCGCGCCGCCGTGCACCGCGCGCAAAATCTTGTGCCGCGCGGTAACGCGCGGTTCAAGATCTACAATCCTATATCGACCTGTTCAGTTGACTCGCGCGGTTTAAGGCGGACGGACACACGGAGCCACGAAAAATGGAGGACGAAATATCTTTTGGTGATATGCAATATCTTAATATCACCATCTGCAGGTTGCAAATCCTTTTCTACGCAATAATACAAAAAATCAAAGGATGCAATCGACATCCCACAGTAGTTGAAAAATCAATCTACGTGTAGTCTTAGTGTGGGATATACTAAAGTCACAAACAGGTTTAAAGGAAGTCTCTGATTTAACACAGGGTGCACCCAGTATTGCCTTTGCTTTCGAAGACGACGTCGCAGTTTTAGGTATAAAACCCACAAGCAAATTACCTCCTTCACGTCCATTACCACTGAATGTTCACGCTAGACTGCCGCGTGTAAGCCGCCGTCATCTGAACAGCTGAACCGCGCGGGACCGCGCGTCGCCGCGCGTTCATCTGAACTTAGCCTTAAAATGCGACCGCCTAAGAACGCGCATACACTACACCACACATAGATGGCGCGACAAAAAAATGTCTTGTAGCTAGCTTTCGATTATACTTGTACATTGCGTTAAGTGTCACTTTTGACATAGATTTATGGCCCAAAAGTGACACTTAACGCCCAAAATTTAATTTATGAAACTTTAAATTTCGTGAACTTAAAAAATCTCAGATTACTTCTTAAAGCAACCTGTATATTTATACTTGTGTATGTACTCCTAATTCCTTCAAAAAGGGCGGTGAAGTGAAGGATTGACTATGAATTAAACAACCAGTCACAAAGAAAGCCAATATAAATATTACAAAAAATCCCACAGCCATACATTCCCGATAAACATTTCGATAGCGCGATGTAGAAATAGTGACAGTTGGTACAGCGACATCATTCGTGACATATATTAAATATCTTAGTATGACACTTACTCTAGGGCATAACAATTCCGAACAACTTGTTTATTTATAGTTTTATCCGCAATGAATAAAAGCGTGTAAAACGATACCAATGTAAATAAAATTCTATTTTAACATGTGTGTGCTGGAAAAGTATGTGAATGTTATTGCATTGCAGAAAACCAATAAAAGGCGTAGTGAAATACAATTTCTGCAATTTGTATCGCGGTTCTACTTGTGATTTTAAAATGGATTCCAAGCAGTTTGCAGTCGACTTTTGTAGTATATTACATTTCCAGGGTATGTAGCCAAGTGCACGAAAAGCGCTGGTGGCCTAGCGGTAAGAGCATGCGACTTTCGATCCGGAGGTCGCGGGTTCGAACCCCGGCTCGTACCAATGAGTTTTTCGGAACTTATGTGCGAAATGTCATTTGATATTTGCCAGTCGCTTTTCGGGTGTCCATGGGGGGCAGTGATCGCTCACCATCAGGCGACCTGCTCGTTTGCCTCCTATCCCATAAAAAAACTATCACTATCACTATCACTACATAGTATAAAACAAAGTCGCTTTCTCTGTCCCTATGTCCCTATGTATGCTTAAATCTTTAAAACTACGCAACGGATTTTGATGCGTTTTGCTTTTAAATAGATAGAGTGATTCTAGAGGAAGGTTTACATGTAGGTATAGTACCCGTGCGAAGCCGGGGCGGGTCGCTAGTTGTGAATAAAAATAATAAATGCAACTTTCTCAACCGTTTTTGAAAAATCAGGAGAGCCTTACTAGTTGGTGTGGTGACAAATTATTTATTTTTAAGCCGGAATTGGTAATGTTTGTTTCTATATGTGTAAATAGTTTACATAAGTGCAAAAATACGCCAAAACGAAATATCCTAACGATGTAACTTGCAAGATAAATTGAGTTTAAAAGTGCCATTTCTCTTCGGGGCGCATTGGGTAAAGGGTTTTAAGTGAGAAATGATTATATATCCATCTCTGTCTTTAACCCATTGACTATGTGACGTTGCTCAAGGTATATTTAAATATTTTCAAGTAGGTACAGTCAACCAATTGGAACCACTAGACCACTGTAGAACTATGTCATAGTGACGTTATAAATCAGATTGTAAGAAATCTCTTACTGCTTGTCATTTTGACATGGTTGTAGAGTGGCCTAGGGTTCCGATTGGTTGACTGTACATACATATAAATAACTTTTTTTTTCCTAATGTTTGGCCAACAGAGAACCTGCGAGCTTTCTGTCTGTCTGTGTGAGTGTGTATGTATGTATGTTCGCGATAAACTCAAAACTACTAAACGGATTTTCTTGCAGTTTTCACATATGAATATAGTCATTCTTGGGAGGGTTTAAGTAATTAATTATTTAATTGTTTGACATATCGACGGTGAAGTGCCATGAACTCCCAACTACTTAGGTTTTCATACTTAGGAGTTCACGGCACTTCGCCATCGATATGTCGTTATTCTATAATTGAGTAGAACCAGGGGCGGCTCACTGCGCGATTCTATCGCCGCGCTACAAGTACATGCGGGCGGCCGCGAGTTCGCGGCCTAATCAGGGGTGGCGCGCCTTCTCACGGAACGCACGTTCGCACCTTCTATTGTTACTTTACGTCGCGAGTTTTATAATATTGTCTTCGGTTACCGCGATAGTTACTCATGAAATAAAACTATGGAAACGGATTAAATCGCGTATAATGAATGGAACAAGCACGACGAAGGCTGTGAGGCATTTGTGTTGTATGGTGTTGGACATTTGCAGTTTGTTTCTTTGTCAATTTTGTGTAGATTAATTGGTTAATTATTTTTTAACAGAGTAATGGTAAAATTTTTTGAATATTGTATAACTGGCTTTATTAATAGTGTGTGAACATGCCTTAGAAATCTATATTATTTGTGGTCATGGTTCGTTAATATTTCTTGTAAGTGGGTAGCTTTTGCACATTTTAATTTATTTTTTCCTCAGTCACCCGTTGACCACGAACGCTGTAAAGAGTTCGAAACGTCGGGATGTATTTTAAATTCATTATACGCGATTTAATCCGTTTCCATAGTTTTATTTCATGAGTAACTATCGCGGTAACCGAAGACAATATTATGTACACCAGTACGGACTGGAAGTTGCAACCAAAATACGGCGACATGAAGACCTTGGGAATAAGCTTGCGCGCGCTCGTTGTTCTTTGAATTACTTAAAGAGGTGCCGAGATGCGGATCTTATTCCTACATGCGTGAAGATAGCTCCGAAGAAGGATATTTTCGGCAGTGATCGCATACTTCGCCAGGCGAGTGTAAAATTGCTGTGCAAGGCCATCCACAACAGCCGTTATGCGACGTTTAGGCTTCAGCAACAGATTGAGGATTGCACCAGTGATTTGAAGGGAGTATTGACAACCACCGATTTTAACAACATTGTTGAACAAAGTAATAAGCGTTATGCATTCAAATTCGAACAATGCAAGCAGAGACAAGTTACCAAGTTTGACAAGTTAAAATCGAGAACGAAACGCAGCGATGACGGATTGCTTCAGAGCGTAAACGGAACGTCGCTGTCAGTGTCAAATCGATCAGTTGTCAATTTATCAGATAAACAGCTCACTGCGTGTGAGTTTTCGGTTCTGGAAAAAGGTCTCAATTACGTGGTTGCGCCGCGGAAGATCCCTTATGAGGACATTATCGTCAGTGTGGAAGATTGTCTGGTGAAAAACAATGTAGGCAAGGAAGAGTTAGAGGCAATACGCCAGGATGTCTCGTCTTTGTTACGGAGAGCGAAGCCCCCAAGAACAAATTTACCTAGGGATGAATTTGTCGCTTTAAAAACATTGCGTGAAGATCCGGACATAACTGTTCTTCGAGCTGACAAGGGTAATGCGACCGTTGTACTTAATACGTTAGATTACAACGAGAAGATAAGGAATCTTTTGGCGGATACATCAACATACAAACATGTAAAGAGGGACCCAACTACGAAGATCCTGAAAACCACTAAGGATCTAATTAGTGAGTACTCGGACAGCCTCAATCTTAATGTTGCAAGTTTAGTTCCTGATTGCCCGGTGCCTCCGAAGTTGTATGGATTGCCTAAAATACACAAGCCGAATGCTCCGCTACGTCCAATAGTGAGTCAGATCGATGCTCCTACGTATAAATTGGCTCAGCACCTAGCGGGAGTCCTTTCACCATTGCGAGGTGGCACCAGCTCTCATACAAAGGATTCTTACCATTTCATCAGTGAAATTAGAGATCTCACATTAACTGATGATGAAATCATGGTCAGTTTTGATGTTCAGTCGCTATTTACGAATCTACCGGTGAAAGACTGCATTGAAATTGTCAAGAAGAGGTTGAGAGAGCAGAACATGTCTGAGAACTACGCCAAGTTGTTGGAACATTGCCTCACATCGGGCTACTTGCTATGGAATGGTGAATTCTACCTTCAAGTGGACGGCGTGGCAATGGGGTCTCCGGTGTCTCCAGTAGTCGCCGACATCTTCATGGAGGACTTTGAGGAGAGAGCGCTCTCATTGGCTGCCGTCCAGCCGAAGATATTTAAAAGATACGTAGATGACACTTTTACTATACTTCCTAAAAGTAATGTTTCAACTTTCTTAGACCATTTAAATTCTATCCATAGTAAAATACAATTTACTATGGAATTGGAGAAAGACTGTTCTCTTCCCTTCTTGGATGTTCTCATTTTGAGGAATCCTGATAATAGCTTAGGTCGCACTGTGTATAGAAAACCTACTCATACTGATAGGTACTTAAATGGCAAATCCCACCACCATCCCAGTCAACTAGCTACTGTAGGCAAATCTTTGTTTCAGAGAGCCCAAAGGATATGTGACGACCAACATTTGACCGCGGAGCTTCGACATGCCAGGCAGGCGCTGTTGGCGAACGAGCTCAAGATACCGCGTGTCAAGCAGAAGGCCCGTTTGAAGATCCCTACAGTCGAGCGCCGGCCTGCAATTCTCCCCTTTGTTAGAGGGGTCACAGATAGGATCAGCCACATCTTGAAACGGGCTTCTATTAAAACTTATTTCAAGCCTATGAAGAAGATGTCCCAATTCCTGAGGCCTGTGAAATGTCAAACTCCTCTACAAAGCGCGGGAGTGTACAGGCTAGACTGTGAGTGCGGGCTGTCATATGTGGGACAGACGAAACGAAGCATTTCCACACGGGTGAAGGAACACATAGCGGATGTCAAGCACCGTCGGCAAAGGTCTGCAGTCTCTGAACATGTCATGGATAAAGTCAATCATGCTATAAAGTTTGACAAGCCTCTGGTTCTCGCTAAGGAGAAGCGATATATACCCAGAATGTTGCGAGAGGCCATTGAGATCAAGAAATATCCAAACTTTAATAGAGAGGATGGCTTTACTTTACCACCGGCTTGGGATCCAGTAGTACATCTGATAATGGAACAAGCACGACGAAGGCTGTGAGGCATTTGTGTTGTATGGTGTTGGACATTTGCAGTTTGTTTCTTTGTCAATTTTGTGTAGATTAATTGGTTAATTATTTTTTAACAGAGTAATGGTAAAATTTTTTGAATATTGTATAACTGGCTTTATTAATAGTGTGTGAACCTGCCTTAGAAATCTATATTATTTGTGGTCATGGTTCGTTAATATTTCTTGTAAGTGGGTAGCTTTTGCACATTTTAATTTTTCCTCAGTCACCCGTTGACCACGAACGCTGTAAAGAGTTCGAAACGTCGGGATGTAAAGAGTTTTAAAACGTCGGGATGTATTTTAAATTCATTATACGCGATTTAATCCGTTTCCATAGTTTTATTTCATAATAGAACACGTAAACCGTCAACCATTTTGGTAGGAGAGTCCACGATGCTAAATTTGCAGTTACTCGAGTGTGTTTTGGACTCATTATACTTTGAAGATAATGTTACACTTCAAGTTCTCGCGCTTTGTACACATAAGTATTTAAAGTCACATATAGGTCGAACGCGATTAATTAACATTATTTTACCTTTTTTACCAACGTTTCGGCCAGGTTGCACTGGCCGTGGTCGCGGAAGATTGACGTCCCTACAAAAGGTAAAATAATGTTAATTAATCGCGTTCGACCTGTATGTGACTTTAAATATGAAGTTAATGTTATAGGGACCAAAAGTTGTAGGCCACGTCTTTGCCTTTTGCTAGTCTGTGGCCAAAAGAGTAAGCCAATTTATAATTTAAAAAAAATGTTATACAAAAATGTTCTATAATGTGTTTAGCGATAAGACCGCCTGTTGTTTACCTTTGTTCGTGTTGCTTCTTTATTTTTTATTGTTGCATTTTATCAAGGTGTGCAATAAAGAGTATTTATTTTGTATTGTATTGTGTGTTTCATTTCACTAATGCGGAAGGCGGCTAGGGGATTTCAAAGATTTCAATTAAAAAATAGTGGGCACATAAAAACGGTTTAATGTGTCAGATTAATTCATGTTATGTTAATTATACGCTAAATTAGTCTGTTGAAATCTGACACAAGGAAGTATAAGAGTCACAAAGTTACAAACCAAAAATTTTAAATAAATTACTGGTAACAGTCAAATTGATGTTTATGTGAAAGAAAATAATAACAATAATAACAATAATAACCGAAGTATAAAACATATGCCCCCCCCCTTGTCCCCACCACAAGTCTCACACAATGGAGGTACTTCTACAGTGTGCAAGTTATCCCTCATAATCTGAATCTGACGCGCTCGAGTCACAGCCAAAGGTCTTGGGCTCCCCTACTATTTAGAACGAACGGAAATTAGACCTTTTATTGGAAATTGAACTTTTAAACCACGAAAATAAAGACCCAAGTTGTACGTACTAGGAGTAGAAAATTGATTCTTTAAAATTTTGCAATAGGGATTTGTGCTCTAAAAGAAGGGGGTAGAATCTAGTTTTAAGTGAGGGTAGTTGGATAAAATGGAGTAGCCAAGACGGCAATTTCCCAGTACCGGATGCGGTGAGGATGTATGGCCAGAGCGCAACCACGAGTTTTACTTTTTAACCCTCGACGCAAAAACGACGTGATGTTATAAGTTTGACGTGTCTGTCCGTCTGTCTGTGTATGTGTCTGTCTGTAGCATCGTAGGTCCCGAACAGATGAACCAATTTAGATTTCGTTTTATTTGTTTTGTTTGGAAGCTGAATTAGTCGGAAGTGTTCTTAGCCATGTTTGATGAAAATAGATCCACTATGTCGGAGGTTTATTCGAAATTTTAAATTTTATAGACAATTTCAATTATATACACATAGATAAACGGAAAAAGACTGACAGACACGTCATCAAACTTATAACACCCCGTCGTTTTTGCGTCGGGAGTTAAAAAAAGTCAGGCGCTGACATCTAACACATGCCCAAACGGTAACTTATTAGAACCACAGTATAATAAAGTGTACAGTCACCGGCAAAAATATGTGATGATTTCTATACCTTGTCACATTAACGTCTTATTGGAAATGTCATACGAAATTGTCAAACGATTAAAAGCGACAAAGTACAGAAGTCGTCACTTATTTATGCCGGTGACTGTACTATCATTCAGTATGGCAACTCCCGCTCCCCGCTGACAGTGCCGCCCACCCGCTCTCATTACTGTCTGTCAAGAACGGGACCAGTCGACCCGTCATATCTCACTCATACAAGCATGGTACGCGTTCGCCTACACGAGCTTAGAGCCTTAGACTGTGTACGTAGGAACGCGCTTATTTCATATATTTGATCGCCATTGTCCGAGGTGTGCTAGAAGTTAGAACCAAAACCGGCCAAGAGCGTGTCGGGCCACGCTCAGTGTAGGGTTCCGTAGTTTTCCGTAATTTTCTCAAAAACTACTGAACCTATCAAGTTCAAAACAATTTTCCTAGAAAGTATTTATAAAGTTCTACTTTTGTGATTTTTTTCATATTTTTTAAACATATGGTTCAAAAGTTAGAGGGGGGGACGCACTTTTTTTTCTTTTAGGAGCGATTATTTCCGAAAATATTAATATTATCAAAAAACGATCTTAGTAAACCCTTATTCATTTTTTAATACCTATTTAACAATATATCACACGTTGGGGTTGGAATGAAAAAAAATATCAGCCCCCACTTTACATGTAGGGGGGTACCCTAATTAAACATTTTTTTCCATTTTTTATTTTTGCACTTTGTTGGTGTGATTGATATACATATTGGTACCAAATTTCAGCTTTCTAGTGCTAACGGTTACTGAGATTATCCGCGGACGGACGGACAGACAGACATGGCGAAACTATAACGGTTCCTAGTTGACTACGGAACCCTAAAAATGACATAAGGTACCTACAGCGGGATAAATCTCGACTAGGGGGCAAATTATATAAGTGGTCCATTTTTTCCATGTTTTAAAATGTTTACATTGTTAAACAGAGTGTTCAGTGGATACATGTAGAATTCAACATCATAGTGTAATAATGGAAAAAATGGATCAGTTACAATTGTCCCAAAGTCGAGATTTGCCCCGCTGTACCTTACATTTTCCGTGACTTTTACGATATCGAGTAACATATTGTAAAACGACAGAAAACTCATGGTAGGGCTCAAGGCAGGATGCATTACTTAATATGAATGCAGTTTGTACATGTAATAAAGTTTGTGGTTCACTTTGAAGGTGAATTAGTTTAGTTTTAGCGTCTGTAGATGAAACACACAAACATACACACATATAATACACGCCTGTATTTTCTAAAAGGGGGGAAAAGGGCACATGAAACTGCTCTCAGTGCCATTCTTTGCAATTAAAGGGTTGAAATAAAACGTGATATTGCATTGACAGGTTGCTAGCCCATGGCCCACACCCTCATTGAACCCATATCCAACAATCGATTTCTACGACACCCACGGGAGGAAAGCGGAATTTAGTTAAAAAAAAGAAATTTATTTTAATGACTAATCTTACTCATATTTAAAGTCACATACAGGTCGAACGCGATTAATTAACATTATTTTACCTTAAGGTATTTTACCTGAATATCAATAATAAACTAGATTTTTCCCGAGACTTCGTCTGAGTAAGATTCGAAGTTCTCGCGCTTTGTACACATAGTATTTAAAGTCACATAGAGGTCGAACGCGTTTAGTTAACATTATTTTACCTTAAGGTATTTTACCTTATATATTTAAACGTAAATACATACTTTAAATAATTGTATTTATGTTGGATGATGTCTTTATTGTATATAGTGTATGTGGTTTTGATAATAAATGATTGCCTGTCCTAATATACACAGATACCTAAACAAAGAAATTGCCCTGATATTAGTAGGTCACCCGAATTGATGGATCGCCAAATATTGTGTCTCAAAATTGATGATCGCTTTTCAATGAAATTGTTTACATACGTTTTATTAGGGTCATGAAAACACGTTTTGTTTTCTAATAAAGGACACCATGTTTGGACATGTTCAGTAAGTTCAGTTAAGATTTGGAAATATTAATTATAACTTGGTTTTAACCCCCGACGCAAAACCGATGTGGTGTTATATAGTTTGACTGTTTCTTTGTCTGTGTGTGTTTGTCTGTGGCATCGTAGCTCCCGAATGGATGAACCGATTTAAATTGCTTTTTTTTTCTTTGAAAGCTGAGTTAGTCTGGAGTGTTCTTAGCCATGTTTCATGAAAATCGGTCCACTATGTCGGGGTTTTTTTCAAAATTTAAATTTTGATTATTGTACTTATTTTTGAAGGACCTTAATAATAATTGCATATCGGCCCTGTTCGATTTAGAATGTAAGAGGACTGTTACATCGTGTGGTGATGGTCTAACAATTTCTTTTTTACTTTAACTTTTTTACTTGGCGCAGTCGGTAGGATAGGAACCTACGCTCCCATATTATATTAATAAATAATTAAGTAAGGTATTAATATTGTCTTCGGTTACCGCGATAGTTACTCATGAAGTAAAACTATGGAAACGGATTATATCGCGTATAATGAATTTACAATTCATCCCGACGTTTCGAACACATTACAGTATCCGTTATCAACGGGTGTCGGGTGTCACCATGGTGACACCACACGGGATGAAAATTAATAATCCGGTTCCATTGGTTTATTTCATACCTAAGTAAGGTATTCTAAAATACTGATATAAACATTCACATTTTTTAATTGCAAACGAAAATCATCGCTTCTAACTATGTATGTGTTTAAAACTAAACACAATGACTACGGGAAAAATGCCGTCCGTGAAACCTAAGAGGTTCGTTTTAAAAACACAAAAATCCCATTTGCAATATCAAGGGCCAGTTGCATCAAACCGTCTGTCACCAAAGCATTCGTTAAATTTTATTGTATGGGTAGTTCCATAGACGTCTGCTGCGTGACTATGGTGTGTCTGTCAAATGTGGTTGATGCAACTGGCCTTAAGTATTGAAACGTCAAAACTCCGTGTTAGACGCTCCCACAGACCTATCATTTCGCTTACGCTTCTTGCTTACGCTTAAAGACTGCTGAAGTGTGCAAAAGAGAAGCTGTCACGTATATAATCATTCTGTAAGTGGAAAAGAGGCAGATCAGGCAGACTACATGAATGAAAAAACTTGACCATTTTTGATGACAGGCAGCGGCCGCTAGCGGCCTACTCAATTAAAGTTAACGGATTAATCGGACCTTTAAGTACAAATAGTTGTATTTAGAGGATACAGTGGGTGATTTCCGTTTCGATTAAACAGTTATAAAAGCAAATTATTCACGTTATCATACATAATTTCTGAATTTAATACTCCCAATGACACTTGACATTGGTCCAGTTTTGGTCTCACTTTTGATATTCGACAGTTCTTCTTTGTCATCCTACTTCTATGGACGCTCCGAATACGCGTCATGATGAACTTTGATAATTGACTAAATACTGTTCCTTCTAAAACACGTGTAAACACGTACATTGACGTGTTTGCATGAACATGAATGTAATAAACAGTGTTAGAACTGAACGGAGTACATAATTGCCAAAGTTATTTGCTACAGCGTACACATTAAACGTTGTAACGCCTGTCACAGACTAAATAATAATGGGACAGATACACCACGCTCAGTTATGTCGATCAAGCGAAATACAAGCTAAGGAGCATTTAAATAGGCAACTTGACTGTACTTAAAATAAAATATGTTATACCATGCACGAAATAAAGCATCAAATAATCATAAGAAAAACAGAGACAAAAGTTGTTTTTAACAGCAATTTATATTTTATAAATCAGATAGAAATATATAAAGTAAATCAGTTGACCGTGACGTCACTCAATTCGTTTTCATATTAATTCCATGTAAGTCGTTCAAAATCGTTTTGACAGTTTTTAAAAAGAAGCTGATTTGACTAAGAGGCATGTAGCTTATTGTATAAGTTGTTTTCAGATAAATAAATGTATGAGTTTCGATGAATAATTAAAGGAGAATACGTTGCAGATGCCATGTACATGTGTATTTTGCTACCAGGCTGTATCAATGTGGTCGTCGAATTTCTAAAACTTTCCCTTCAGCCAAATCGCAGTGCAGCTTATCATATTGAATTCACATGAAGCCTCACCTTTTTAAAAGCTTTTATAATTTATGTTATTCAACTTCACTTGTTACTATGTTAGTGTACATCAAAACGTAGAAGCTAAATTTGACCCACTTCCCGGTCTACGATTGAGCTGAAATTTTGAACACATATATAAATCACGTTGAAATGCAATATTATGGTATCATGGAGCTGATGAAGCAGAAAGGAGGTCATAGGACCTCTGCTATGAAACATCGAGTAAGGGGTTTTTAGAAACGTTTCGGAGAGCAGTAGATGACTGTTGAAAGAAAGGTACAGTCGGCGATAAAAGCTTGTGCCAAAAATGATATTTTTGCAAAAAAACTTATTTGATGTAAACTCACATATTTCAATGTTCAACGTTATTAAGTTTGTATACAACAATGATCAAAAGGGAATCTTTTCTCCACTTTTAAAATATTTGGACAATAGAATCGGGGCTGTATGATATTCTGCAGTGACGGTTTGCACTACCTATGTATAGTTACTTTCTCTCTTCTGCTGCTGTGTATATTTGTTCTGTTTGTCACATTGAGAGTAATCACAATCAGGATGAGAGCGCTCAAAATTCCTAATACATTCTCTCGCACCTAGCAATGCACGGTCGAGAAGTTTCCAAAGTTGCAGAACATTCCTCATGAGAATTTTCGGTAACTTCTGAGAATGTTCTCGAGAACGAGAATTTATCAGAATACTTAGTAACTTCGTAGTTTATACCATAATTTCGTCGAACTCAGCAAGTCAAGACGTAGTCCTGTGGTAGTGCGCTGGCTTCGTATGCCGATGTTCTCAGGTTCGATCCTGACAGCTATCTTTTTGTTTTTATTTTGTTTGTTTTTTTTTTGTATATACATATATTGGCATGACCAAAAACAGGCATCAAGAAATAATAGTTCGGTACCTAATTTAAAAAAGGGCCTATTTTAGACATTAGCTAGCTTTTAAGTTTAGTCTTAGTTTCTTATATAATTATGTAAATATGTTCATGTAAATAAAGAGTTTGTTTTATAATATAAATACAAAAAAAATTTAAAAAAGTCAGGACTAAAACTGTGAAGTCTGTAAGTTGAAATGTTCCCTGAAGTATAGTGAGAATTTAAGCAACTTATAGTGAGAATTTAGGTAACTTATCACTTATCAACAAAATAGCTAACTGTAATAGACAATATTATACCTATAATAACATATAGTTTTATATTATGCCCATTTAAACATTATTTCAAGCATATTCTCTTGTTTAAATAATAAATTGCATGTTGCGGGAATGTTCTGCGAACATTCTCAAAAATGTTTCCGCTTTTTGGGAATGTTCTGCAATTTCTACATTATTACTCGCACCCAACGATAGGATCGCCCTTATAGCAGCGTAAGCCTCTTTCTTATGACTTTTAAGTAATGGTGTATCTGCTATATCTTATGGAATCTGTTTAATCATGCAGGCAATCAAGCGCACTTTAATTGCTGACGCGTTGTAAGTTTGTATGTTGCGATATTGAAACTGCAGTGTTTGCTTGGAAATTGCCTTCCTCATATCCATATAGCTAATTGCAGTTTCCTGACTTGTTAATTGTTGTAAAATTAACCCTAGGATAACCTACACTTTTAGTAGGGAGGGCTATATCTACGTAGAAAATATTCGTAACTCAGGAACAAATTGCCGTCGAGTTGCGTCCTTGTCCGTCTTCTACCGGATACAGTGTGCACAGGAACTGCATGATCTGTTTCCTCCTTCCCCTTTCCATCACCAGACAACCAGGGGAGCTGTTTCAACCTTACGTTGTCGACCTACCTTTCATTTGCACGAAGAGGTTTGCCTCTTCTTTCCTAATGCGAACTGCTAAGGAATGGAACATGCTCCCCTCATCTGTATTCTCGGCCGAATACAATCTGGGTGTATTCAAGTCCAGAGTGAATAGGCTATTACTGAACCAGTGAGCTACAACTTCGGCCTTGTCGTCACTTTCCATCAGGTGCGACTAAGGTCAATCACTGACCAGTTTATAATAATGGAAAAATTGTGCTCATCATCATACAGTGATAAAATATTTTTGATATTGTCGCATATTTAAAGGCTTATGTTGCGTAAGCGTTGCATTTGTGCTAGCTCTTGTAAATCGCCCTGTACCAAATAGGCCAGACCTTTCTTCAAAATGTCTAAATATAACTCCCATGTCGCCGCCATTTTGAATGACAACTATTCGAAATTCAAACAGTATTTCGGCTGTCAACTGCCAATATCCGTTGAAGACGGTTGACAGGCAGAATTGGAGTCTATTGATTTAGTGATAAGATCTAAAGTTGATTGATTGAGGTCGGTCTAGGATAGACTTTCATATTTAGAGCAAGTAAACTAGCCTATTACAAGAAATCGCTATACATAGGTGAACTGAATTCGTACTATTTTGAACACAAACCACGTCTGTTTTCCCAAAAGGGGCAGGCAGAGTACATGAAATTGGTGAAACTTCAGTGCGGTCTAGGCAATTAACGCACCAACTATTGAGCAAACGCGGCGACGGTATGTGAATTGCTGGCAATTGTGTTTCCCGTGTAACATCACCTTTAAGTGTTTAGTTTTATAAAAATAGGCATCTTCTTCTTGGTCGAAACCTCATGAATGTGGGTCGTAACCACCATAAGTCGCTGTACGTTGCAGTGCCCTCCACTCAGGCAGATCTTTTGCCCTTCTAAAAGATCCCTGGAGCTGGAGGAATTGTAATTGTCTGAAAAATAGATATACCTTCATAACGTTGTATTTACTTTTGGCTGTTGGAAAAAGTGTAAACAAACCCGAGCTGTCAAATTTTATGGTTGTTTATTAGTAACGTTTGGTTCTGATTTTTCCTTATTTTAAAATAATTGAGCTCACTGCAATTTTCCATTTCATTCCAATAACATGTAATTTCGTTTAGTTTGACGAAACATGTACATATTCACAAATACAAACATATCTTCATTGCTTTAATGAATATTATTCTTTTCTTCTGGGAATCATCTACCAAAAAGCACCCAATTTTGCAGAGGTTTAAAACTTACGGTTGTATTTTAATCTGGGTGTAACACTACTAAAATATAAAGGTACTAACCCTTACGCGATTTTTAATTTTATTTGTTTGATGCTTGGTATCAATCATCATCATCATCTGTTCTGAGTTCGATATTTGTGTTTTCGAGCTTCCGTTTCCCCGTATGAGATGGTGATTGTTATATTTATGTATTTTTTTTATACTAGATGGTAGTTTAGTTGATTCAGTAATATTTAATAGGTACCGACCCATTAGAAACTTGTACCTACACTCCTTTTGTTGTATATTTGGTAAAATTAAGCGAAAGTATATGTTCTTGGAATAGAACGGACAATAGTAGTGAGCTAAATTATTTTTAAATACGAAAACTTGAACAGAAACCAAACGTTACCTTATAAACAACCCCTTTGACGGTTTGTTCACAGTTTTTAAATACCTAAAAATACAAGGTATCGCATTCTTACTTTCACCTTACTTACCATTTATGCGTTTATAATCATTTATATTGGCTCACCATAAATAAAAAGTACCAAGTAATTAGCCACCTACAATTTTGTTCTTCAATCTGGTCTTAAAAGGTTTACTACCCCTGGATCTGTCAAATTTGACAGCTCCGGTTTGTTTACACTTTTTTCAACTGCCAAGAGTACAAACTATATATCCCGGTCAATATTGACGACCGGTCTGGCTCAGTCGGTAGTGACCCTGCCTGCTGAGCCGCGGTCCTGGGTTCGAATCCCGGTAAGGGCATTTATTTGTGTGATGAGCACAGATATTTGTTCCTGAGTCATGGATGTTTTCTATGTATATAAGTATGTATTTATCTATTTAAGTATGTATATCGCGTAACACCCATAGTACAAGCTTTGCTTAGTTTGGGGCTAAGTCGATCTGTGTAAGGTGTCCCCAATATTTATTTCTTTATTTTTATTTATACATGTATAAGTATAATATCTTCGTTGTTCACAGGTCATCCCAGCTATGTTTCACACGGCGAGCATCTGGCTAACACTGGCTTTAGCGGTACAACGATACATCTACGTATGCCACGCACCTGTAGCGAGGACCTGGTAAATATGCAATTACTAGCTTTTGAAATTCAATTTCCACCCCCATTTTAGGTAAGGGGTTAGAAAGAGACAAAAAGGAGCATATCGTCACTACTTTTAAAAAAACTTGTCTGTCAATGAAAAGAAAATTGTAGTAAGTATGTATGGAATGCATATAGACTTACTGCGTTTTAACTGTGAGGAGCAGCGTGAGATACGAGATTTTTTCAAAGTAGTGACGATATGTCACTTTCCACCCCTTCAACTATCTCCACTTAAAAAATCATATCAATTCTTCGCTCCGTTTTGCCGTGAACGGACAAACAAACAGACACACACAGATCGGATTCCCATTTATAGTATTAAAAGTATGGATTTTTCTCTTACCACCTTACGGCCCAGCCACGACATTGGTCTAAGCGCGACAGCGGTGAGCGGCAGCCATACGTGCGAATGAAAAGTCCCATCGCTGTGTCTCGCTCCAATGTATGGCCGCCGCTCACCGCTGCCGCGCTTAGACCAATGTCGTGGCTGAGCCGGTAAGGTCTGAGAGGACGATCTTACATGGCGTGCATCGGGGCGGGGTGTGGCGTGCGGCGTGCATGTCAAACAATAGAATCTCATACAAGTGTCCTGAGTCGACCTGCTGCATTTTTTTTATGGGATAGGAGGCAAACGAGCCGACAGGTCGCCTGATGGTAAGCGATCACCGCCTCCCATGGACACCCGAAACACCAGAGGTGTTGGAGGTGCGTTGCCGGCCTTTAAGATGGGTGTACGCTCTTTTCTTGAAGATTTGAAGGTCGTATTGGTCCGGAAATACCGCAGGCGACAATTCAATCCACAGTTTAGCTGTGCCGGGCAGGAAGTTTCTGGAGAAACGCACAGTTGAGGACTGCCAGCCATCTAAATGAATGAAGTGTTGTCGCGTAGGGCGATGGCGGAAAGAAGCGGTAGGGAATATATTTGGTATAGTAGGCGTTTTTGCGTCACGTCGACCAGTAGTGATCTTTTGTGACGGCCCTTTGTGGTTAAATATCCTTACTTATGCCCGTTGAATCCAGGAAATTCCAGATTCTTTGGGCTGTAAGTACATGCCGTCCTAAGTAGGTACTTTTCTTTGACATTAGTGGTCCGCAGGAACAAAGGATGTGCATTGCAGTCCGTGGCGGCCTAGGTATTACGCTTAACACGCCGAGTTTCCAAAGGGTTATACAACTCAAATTGATAGCGGTTTTACCACCCGTGCAAGCGCTATTTTGAACGTTAAACTTTTATGAAATTGTGATATTTACTGTCGATACTTTTATGTCGTGCGTTAGACGAAATCGCATTGCCTCGCCTCGGGTAAAAACGAGTCATTATATTATATCAAAACTACTCAACTGGGTACAATAGTCACCTTTTTTAGAAGCACTTGTGTCTATTTTAATTTAATAACAGGTTAAATTCGTTACCATCTAAGTATTAAATTAGTATAATATTTTCCATTCGCAATCCATCCCAAGTATCCCCATAATGTGACATATTTGGAGAATGCCGTAACGTATATTTAGGAACGCCACAGGAATGGAACGCCGTAGGTATTCCTGGAATATTCCGACTGCGACTGCCCTTTCAGGGTTAATGCGTGTGAGATTACTGGTAATATCATTTTGAAAGTAGTTCCTGGTGGTTTGGAGGTCGCGGGTTCGAATTCGCGCTCGTACCACATCAATTCCTGAAAAGTTTGTACATTTGGATCACGTCTCCGGTTTTGATAAAAATTGGTAGGCTGATAAGTCCATGATGCTGAGCAAGATCCACTAGATTTCCCAAAATTTCCCAGGTAGTACGTATGAAACCTTCCTTTTTTGTTACTAGATTTCAATACATTTTCGGTTACAAAAAAGGAAGGGGTGAGAGAAGGAAACCTAGTGGATATTGCTCAGCATCATGAACATCATCATCAGCCTACCAATTTTTATCAAAATCGGAGACGTGATCCAAATGTACAAACTTTTCGGGAATTACTCACCAATGAATTTCTCGGAACTTATTTATTTATTTGAAAACATATTTCAATGACATTACAGATAAATCCAATGCGTCATGAAACTTTAATTAAAAAAAACAGTAAATAAGAACATGAGAAAAAAACAAACAATAAACTAAACAATTGATTTGGGCGATGACGTAACAGCGTGGCTCCGTTGCGTCGTTTGCCCCGGTGTAGGATGTGCCAGTGAGTATGTAACTCAAACATCAAATATGGTTTAAGATAGGTATTTATTTCTCAAAAGATTTACAAAAATCACTCACTGAGAAAACAATATATAAACATGAAATAAAACTATGGAAACGGATTAAATCGCGTATAATGAATTTAAAATACATCCCGACGTTTCGAACTCTTTACAGCGTTCGTGGTCAACGGGTGACTGAGGAAAAATTAAAATGTGCAAAAGCTACCCACTTACAAGAAATATTAACGAACCATGACCACAAATAATCTAGATTTCTAAGGCAGGTTCACACACTATTAATAAAGCTAGTTATACAATATTCAAAAAAATTTACCATTACTCTGTTAAAAAATAATTAACCAATTAATCTACACAAAATTCAAATGCAATTCTCCCTTTTGTTAGAGGGGTCACAGATAGGATCAGCCACATCTTGAAACGGGCTTCTATTAAAACTTATTTCAAGCCTATGAAGAAGATGTCCCAATTCCTGAGGCCTGTGAAATGTCAAACTCCTCTACAAAGCGCGGGAGTGTACAGGCTAGACTGTGAGTGCGGCCTGTCATATGTGGGACAGACGAAACGAAGCATTTCCACACGGGTGAAGGAACACATAGCGGATGTCAAGCACCGTCGGCAAAGGTCTGCAGTCTCTGAACATGTCATGGATAAAGTCAATCATGCTATAAAGTTTGACAAGCCTCTGGTTCTCGCTAAGGAGAAGCGATATATACCCAGAATGTTGCGAGAGGCCATTGAGATCAAGAAATATCCAAACTTTAATAGAGAGGATGGCTTTACTTTACCACCGGCTTGGGATCCAGTAGTACATCTGATAATGGAACAAGCACGACGAAGGCTGTGAGGCATTTGTGTTGTATGGTGTTGGACATTTGCAGTTTGTTTCTTTGTCAATTTTGTGTAGATTAATTGGTTAATTATTTTTTAACAGAGTAATGGTAAAATTTTTTGAATATTGTATAACTAGCTTTATTAATAGTGTGTGAACCTGCCTTAGAAATCTAGATTATTTGTGGTCATGGTTCGTTAATATTTCTTGTAAGTGGGTAGCTTTTGCACATTTTAATTTTTCCTCAGTCACCCGTTGACCACGAACGCTGTAAAGAGTTCGAAACGTCGGGATGTATTTTAAATTCATTATACGCGATTTAATCCGTTTCCATAGTTTTATTTCATGAGTAACTATCGCGGTAACCGAAGACAATATTAATATATAAACAATTATGGTTAAATGAACCGATCGTCAACTGTTACGAACATGGCGTAATACATCATAAGCTTAGTGCTCAATCGAAAATTGCGTAATAATTTTCTCATGTTATGCGGAATTTTTGATAATATCCTGTCATACGCATTACTCGCATTAGGCACTCGTTATTGCAGTGCGTCAGTAGGCCTAGCACATGATGGCCGCGGGAGTATGTCGCCGCGAGATAGACTACCCGTCCTTATGTCATTAATACAGTTAGAGGAAGACGTGTCATCTTTCTCGCGGCGACATACTCTCGCGGCCATCATGTGCTAGGCCTACTGGCATGTTCGCTGAGGCCCGCACTGACAGTTTCGGTGCTATAATACGCAAAAGAACTGCCTCCCTGATGCGTCGCGTGCGAGACAGCTCCAACACCTTGACACCACAGCCTTGTGCGCCTAGTGTTGGAATCGCCTGCTTGTGCTTTCTGGAGACACTGGGATAGTGTACCTACATATGGCATCCAGAGGCCAAGTGTATAATTTATTATTGTTTTAGTTCTGTAGATGTAATAATATGTAAATGTAACCAACATAGGTTTAAGGGAATGTACCCTAACAATGTGGATTTTTCCGAAATAAAATTATTGAATTGAATTGAATTGAATTACTATCAGACGGTCAACCAAAATTTGGCACTAAAATGGCGCGGAATCAAATTTTTTTTTGAGAATTAAACATACATTTTCAATAAGTTTTTAAATGTTATGGCTCGTCCATGATTCCGCTAACGTCAAGGTTTATGAACAAATGTCCGGTAAGCCCTGAATTTTAAAATTTTTCGCCTTTTTAGGGTACCGTAGTGAACTAGGAACCCTTATAGTTTCGCCATGTCTGTCCATCCGTCCGTCCGTCCGCGGATAATCTCAGTGACCGTTAGTATCGCTCCAAAAGTAAAAATGTGTTGATAGGTTGAACAGTTTTGGAGAAAAATACGGGATGCTACGGAACCCTACACTGAGCGTGACCCGACACGCTCTTGACCTTTTTCTAGTGCCAAGATTTGGTTGGCCGTCTATAGTTTTAACCGGAATACCGCTCCTGTAAAAATTCTCCGTAAAGAAATCTTGGCCAGTGACGTCATAACCAGTTGCGTGTCCATAAAACCGCAGTAAACAGGATGTAACGCTGATATTTTATTTGGCCGCATTTAATTGCCGTCGTAAAATTTGGCTGAAATACTAGCTACTATAAAATTACAAGGAAAAATGTATGGTGTAGGTGTGGTAAGAGAAACAGGACAGGTATATAAATGTTTCCGCAGTGCTTGTTGTAGTCCTAAGGCACCCCAGAGGTGTAAAGGGCCTTCACAAGCACGCGCCACGCCTTCCTATCTTCACCCTTGTGGCCTCGCTCCAGCTCAAACCAGCCGCTCGTAGCTCATTTTCGACGGACCGCTTTCATGAGTGGACAGGGCGCCCGGGGCCACGGCTTGCATTCTGTGGTTTCCAGTCGAGATTTCTTTCCCCTCTCCAAAGAGTGTGTACAATCCATCTCCAGTCCGCAGTAGTCGGATTATACTACATTTTTATAGTGCCATGTCAAATAGAGAACTAGGTATGTATTGTACGACCATCACGTTTGTGCAATGTTAGCGTGGTCAAAGTCACGATGTAAATACGTCCCACAGTTTTTTTTATCCCTTAACACTTATTTAAAAGTCTGATTCTATAGCCTAACACTGACATCTAAAATATTAAAAATGGTATTTTTTCCTTTTTATTTCATTTATTTTAGCATACATATTTACATAAGCATTACACCATTAACCAAAGCGCTTATATACTAGCCACCTTAACTAAAAATACATTATTTTTCATTAATTATCACAAACTTGGCTCCATATGCAAAAAGTGATAGAAAAATAAATTACCAATATTCGATTACGGAGGCAGGTAGGGTTAGGTAGGAGTATAATTGTTAAAAATATTTCATTATTTTTCTTCTTTTTTTTTCTTTTTTTTCTGTCGAGTCTCTCATGACTCGAATTTGTCTTTTTGCATATACTAGGCGGTCTAGCAACTAGCGCTCTCGTGAGTGAATCGATAGGTACTTGATGTATGAAATTCATAGTGTTCACGTGTTCGAGAATGCAAGTTACGCCAGACCGCCAGTCAGCTATTTTATTGACAAGATAACATCACAGGATTAAAGTTAGTGAACGAAGAAAACAAAGTACCTATTAGCAAAAATATTGTGAAATCGGCCGTGACTGTTCAGAACTAAGTTTACATTAAACAGCGGTCCTTGTGTTTCCTGGCGCTAATAAAGAGGTGACATACATATATCACTTGTCTACTAGACGTCACTGCACATCCTGGACACTCCACTTACGATTATTTTATTTTGCCTCTCGTTGTCAACCACGTCGTGAACCACGGCTGGTGATGAGCTAAGAATTTCACCACAGTGCTCTCGTGGGTGTCGTAGAAGTCGACTGTTAAATATGGGCTTATTTGGTGTGGCCGATGGCCTGGCAACCTGTCAATGAAATATCACTATTTGGTCATTAATATCACTATTTGACGACCGGTCTGGCTAAGTCGGTAGTGACCCTGCCTGCTATGCCGCGGTCCTGGGTTCGAATCCCGGTAAGGGCACTTATTTGTGTGATGAGCACAGATATTTGTTCCTGAGTCATGGATGTTTTCTACGTATATAAGTATGTATTTATCTATTTAAGTATGTATATCGTCGCTTAGCACCCATAGTACAAGCTTTGCTTAGTTTGGGGCTAAGTTGATCTGTGTAAGGTGTCCCCAATATTTATTTATTTATTTTATTTATTTATTTGTCTCACGGCGCCCTACAACTCACATTTTAATAATTATTAATAAATCCATTATTTTTCTACACCCTTTTAACCGATTATAAATAATAAACTACTTTTTCTTAAAAATGGTTTGTTGCTGATATAGTACCTATTAACGAACATGAAAACTTACTTCATTCTTATAACAAGTAATCTGTGTACATAAATTAAGGAGGAACTTAAGGCGGATGCCTCCCGAATTACAAACGTAAGGGAATCAGGATTAGGCCCTTAAGCTGCCAACAAGGATTTTCGTCAACCCTCGGGTCATATGTAACGATTTGGGTCGCATATTCTGATTGCTCTAGATTGTAAAATAAATTAAAATTTTAACAATGTTTCGTAAGCGGATTCCCTCTATTTGGCATAACTGTAATTGTCCGAAACGATTTTCGCATAACAGACTTCACATAATCGGTTTTCGCCGAATGTTAATTTGGCAGAAAACTTATCTGTCATAATCTAAAAATAATACGGATATTACTTTGTCCAAAAATAAGTTCGCATAATTCTATTTACGCCGATTGGTTTTATGAATAAAATTAATTCGCATAATTGTATTTGGCATATTTCTTTAAATCAGAATATCCACCCATGTTTTGGTTGGGTTAGAACTGCGACCTCAGCAAATACAACATTTTGTCAAGAATTTCAGTTAGGTTAGGTTAGAACTGCAACATTAATATAGTAGTATTACCTATGATCAAAATTCTGCGTGGTGAATTTCGACTAAACCATGTTATGCAGAAATAATTTGTGCGTAAAAACCATTCGGTGAATAACCTTTATGCATGAAATATATTCGGACAAACAAAAATATACCTAGACAAATTATGCGTAACTGTACTATGCCATTTAACAGTCTATGCAAAAGTGAATTATGCCAATATAGATTACGCCAAAAAGAATTCTTGATTGTAAAATTATGCCAAAACAAGGGGAACCTTCGTAAGCCCTGTGTGGTGACGGGTTAAGAATTTCACCACCCCGTTTATTACCGCTGCTTTAGTAGAAGTGGACTGTGGGGCATAGGCGCGACGCGGAGCTTCGAAACCCAGCGGATGCCGAAGGCCGAGCTCCGCGTAGGGCCGAAGGCCCGGAGCGTCCCTGAGAGGCGCGCTGGTGGACCGGGAAGTTGGAGCTTAAACACGTAAAAGTGGCTTGAGAAGCTCACGACGGGTCTACGGCCGTAGGCGTGAAGCTGACAACCTGTCACTGCAATGTCACAATTTTGTTTCTTGCAACCCCTTATTTGCCAGAGTGGCACTGAAACTTGAATAGTTTCATGTGTT
Organism: Leguminivora glycinivorella; assembly: GCF_023078275.1. Classification (NCBI taxonomy): domain Eukaryota; kingdom Metazoa; phylum Arthropoda; class Insecta; order Lepidoptera; family Tortricidae; genus Leguminivora; species Leguminivora glycinivorella. The sequence goes on from NC_062990.1 coordinate 11,346,864, forward strand.
GCCTAGCCTTTTATGGGAAACAGACGTTATTGTATGTATGTATGTTTCGTGTGTATGTGTGTTTGCCTGTGTGGTGACGGGTTAAGAATTTCACCACCCCCTTTCTTCCCGTGGGTGTCGTAGAAGGCGACTATGGGATATGGGTTAAATTGTGGTGTAGGCGAGAGGCTGGCAACCTGTCACTGCAATGCCACAGTTTCGTTTTCTTTTAACGCCTTATTTGCCAAGAGTGGCCCTGAAGGTTTAGTAGTTTCATGTGCTCTGCCTACCCCTTTATGGGATACAGGCGTGATTGTAAGTATGTATGTATGTATGTATGTATGTATGTATGTTTCGTAAGCAGATTTGTTTTTTAATTATTTTACGTAAGGTATTACGTGACACGAAACATCTTTCTTTTAAATAAATAATCACTAAAATTATAAACTAAAATAGATATAATACACGAAAGAAAAAGTGACTTTGCCTTCTGGTGGCCGAGCCGGGGATTGAACCCGGGTCTCCTGCTATCGCGGCTGACGTGCTCACCTCTACACCAACTCGACCGACCGAAAAAATATTTTATAAAATAAGTCAAAAACTCATAGGAAAAAAATTAAAAAGATCCGTCCTTCAAAATATTATTTCTGGAGCAACCACTAAACTGGTAAAACAATAAGGAAGTTTAAAAAGGAGTCCGGAAGAGAAACTCATTGCTATGCTAAACCCACTTGGGGCGTTAAACATTTTACGTAAGCCAACAGTTTCGTCCGTTAAGAGGGAAAGAGACCACTTCTCCATACAAATGTAGATCCCATTATCCTCTCAGCGTTTTATAAAAAAAAAACATTTTTGACAGCACCTGCACTACCATCGCCGATACAACATTAATTTACATTTTTAAAGTTTATATTTCTTATGATAGAATCACACAATAATTGTATCCCTATTTTATACCACGTTGGTAGCAAACAGGTATACGGCCCGCCTGATGGAAAACGGTCACCGCAATCTATGGATGCATGTAACTCAAGGTCTGTCACATGCGCGTTGCCGACCCATTAGAAACCCTACCTATTAAATATTTTTGTAAATATGTCATAATATTTGAAAAATTAAACATAATTGTGGATACATTTTATTTTCTCTTAAAAACGCTTTGTCAAGTTATTTTTATAAATTAAGCAAACCTCTTAGGCTTTGACTAAAAATGTACATTAAGTACTAGAAATTTTCATGAAATAATTCTCATACTAGTTGGGACATTCGCACAAGTTGAACATTCTCTTTAAGATGTATTAGGCAAACTTGTCAAAAGGTTGACGATAGCTTAAAGTTACACATTGGCATTTTATTATTAACACATTAAATGCCATAGAACCTTAAATCATGGCCATTAATATGCGAAAAATCATAGCAAGACAACATTTTCAATTTTGGAATCTTCTCTTCAGTGCATTGCTAGCTTTGACTAAAGTTGGACAAATACTGCCTACAGGTCAACTAGAGAGGAAAATGCAGACACTCGTCTGAGGAAGCGGTCGTTATTCCTCTTAAGAGTTTGATTCGTTTTTAATATTCCTGCGTTTTGATAAGGCTGTAAAGCTTATTTATCTGTCGTATTCTTTATAGCTTTTGAAATAATGAAGGAAGAATATTATTTTGTATTGTTTATTTCATTTTAGCAGTTTGAAATCTTATGTTTTGAAATAGTATAACAATTTAAAGTAGATATTTCTTTATACAGTGTTGAAGTACCCGCATGTTGGGTTAATAAAACAGAAATCGACTATGTGATATGGGTCAGTTAGGGCTATAGTCACTATAGTCACAATGGAACCCATATCAGATATAGACATATATATATAACTCCGTATAGAGAAATAAAGTCTAAGAAAAAAACGTACCTCAGTACCATACAGAAAAAGGTACGATGGCCTAGATGACATTACACCTTTGGAGTACGCTCAGCTAGATGGCGCTAATATTAATATTTGACATTTTAAAACATAAATTACCAAGCCAACACAATTTGGCCCATATTCTTAGATATGGGCCAAATTGTCAAAACTGAGGTTCAAAAGTTTAAAGACTGTGTCAAGAGATGGCAGTGTGATTACACATTTTAGGTACTTCGACAGTAACTCTCTATAATACTCGATCCTCTTTGCTTAAGCCTACGTAGCAAAACTAACAAAACATTTTTGTTACAGGTGTACAATGCCGCGCGTAACCAAATGCCTGATCTACATCGGCATAGCGGCATTCCTGCATCAGCTGCCTCGCTTCTTCGACCGCCAGTTTATCCCACACCACACAGTGTGGCGAGGGCATTATGAAGATGTGTGTCGGGTATGTTTACAGTGGTTACATGCATAGGGTTTTATTAAGTTTACATCAGTATAGCGCTGTTTCTGAGTGAGCTACAATGTCACGAGGACAGGTATGAGAATGTGGGTCGGGTATACAGGGTGCCCGGTAATTAATGGACAACCTTTTATCCACCAAGAGGGCACCTTATACTGGTCCAGAAAATCGACTTTAAGGTTTAGTAAAAGTCGCTTGGTTTTCGAGATTTTCACACTTTTTAAAATTTCAATGGATATTAATGGACAACCTTTTAACCACCAAGAGGGCACCTTATAGTGGTCCAGAAAACCGACATTAAGGTTTAGTAAAAGTCGCCTGGTTTTCGAGATTTTCACACTTTTTAAAATTTTAGGAAGTATTAAAATTTTAAAAAGTGTGAAAATCTCGAAAACCAGGCGACAGGCCTTTTAACCACCAAGAGGGCACCTTATACTGGTCAAAGAAAGGTTTAGTAAAAGTCACCTGGTTTTCGAGATTTTCACAATTTTTAAAATTTTAATACTACCAAAAATTTTAAAAAGTGTGAAAATCTCGAAAACCAGGCGACTTTTACTAAACCTAAAAGTCGATTTTCTGGACCAGTATAAGGTGCTCTTGGTGGTTAAAAGGTTGTCCATTAATTACCGGGCACCCGGTATAATTTACAGTGGTTACATGCATAGGGTTTTATCAGATTTTCGATCGAGAGATCGGCATAGCAGTGTTTCATTATCAGCTTCGCTTCTTCGCTAGTTCATACTAGTGTGGCAAGACCCTACGGTTTTCGGTTTTATCAGATATACATCGATATACTTACCGACCGGTCTGACCTCGTGGGTAGTGTTCCCGCCTTCTAATCTGTTGGTTTTGGGTTCGAATCCCGGAAAGAGACATTACTTGTGTGATGAACAGAGATATCATGCCTTAGTTTTGGCAAAGACCTATGTAACTTCGTATAGACGGCCAAGGCCTAAGAAAAAAACATACCTCAAAGCCATAGAGAAAAAGGTACGGTGGCCAAGAGGGCGTTACACCTTTGGGGAATGCTCGGCTAGATGGCGCTAATATTAATATGTGACATTTTAACACATATCATGCTAACAATATGGGCCAAATTGTCAAAACTGAGGTTCAAAAGTTTGAAGCCTGTGTCGAGAGATGGCAGTCTATGTACTGTGATTACACATTTTACTTTGACAGTAACTCTCTATAATACTCGATCCTCTTTGGTTTTGGTTAAGGTGTTTAGTCTAGGTCGATATGTTTGAGGTGTCCCCAATATTTATTTAAGTATTTACGTTTCTGCACCAGCTACCGCGCTTCTTCGCAAGTTATATTCCACCGCGAAATAGTATGAAACAAATAAAATCTATTGAATTGACATAACCTGGAAAACCCAGCCGCGCCTGGTACGAACTCAGCCGGCCTATCCAAAGTGACAATCGTTGACGATACGTGGCGATCTAAATTCTGTCTAGCTCTGTCGTGCCACTGCAGCACAGTATACCTCTAATAAAGTATACTATCGTACAATAAGGCCACTCCCGCTCCCCGCTGAAAGTGCTGCCCACCCGCTCTCGGTTACCTCACAACGCGTGTCAACGCGACCATTCGAGCAGTTATAATCTCACTCATACAAGCATAGTACTCATTCACCTACACGAGCGTAGACTGTTTGCGTAGGTACGCGCTTCTTTCATAATATTTTCTTTTTTTTTTCATGTTTTTATCGCCACTGACCGGTTTGGTTTGGTTTGGTAAGCCGCGGTCCCGGGTTCGAATTCCGGTAAGGGCATTTATTTGTGTGATGAGCACAGATATTTGTTCCTGAGTCATGGATGTTTTCTATGCATATAAGTATTTGTATAATTATATATCGTTGTCTGAGTACCCACAACACAAGCCTTCTTGAGCTTACCGTGGGACTCAGTCAATCTTTGTAAGAATGTCCTATAATATTTATTTATCCATTTATTGTCCAAGGTGTGTCAGAAGAGACAAAGACTAGCTACGATACGCTTGCGAAGTGTGAGCAATTGTATTATTGACTAAGTGCCCTTTTACGCTCGATCGTTAGTAATTCGATTTCATTTACATTTGAACACGCTATAGGCATGCTAAGCGGTTGCGTACAGTCAACCAATTGGAACCCTAGGCCACTCTACAACCATGTCAAATTGACGAGCAGTAAGAGATTTGTTATAATCTGATTTATAACGTCACTATGATATAGTCCTACAGTGCCCTAGGGTTCCAATTGGTTGACTGTACCTAGGAATAAAGGTTTTACTTCCATAAGTAAACAGTTGTTCCATAAAATGCATTACAAAAAAGTAACAAAATAATTTAGTACCAAGCAGTCACATTTGCAATATATGTATGCTACTCTTATTATTGCTACCTATTAAGCTTAGAGATGAATTGCAAGTAGATTTTTTTTATGGCATATGAACCCGCTATCACTGAATAGATAGACCAGTGCTCTTCCATTTGAGCTTTTTAATTTTACAAAGAAGAATAAATACCAAAGTATCTAAGTGTATATAACATCTATTTCAGTTTATGTGTTGTCTATGACATTTATTACAGTATAATGTACTCATAAACACAATTTTTTCTCACAATTTTTCCACTTTTAATTATCTAAGCTCTCTAATTTTTTTGACAAAAAAGACAAACTCAAACATTTTCATCAACGTATCGGTTTTAAATTGTCTCTTTTTTATTGTTCCAGATACAAATAGCTCCATGGGTGCACTCTCTATCCCTGGACGCGTATTTCATCTCCTACTTCGGTTTCCGAGTCCTCTTCGTCCACCTTATCCCCTGCACATCCCTCGTGGTCCTCAACATCCTGCTCTTCAGGGCCATGCGCACCGCTCAGCTCAACCGGCAGAAGCTCTTCAAAGAAAACAGAAAATCCGAATGCAAGAGACTCAGGGATTCCAACTGCACCACCCTTATGCTCATCGTTGTCGTCACCGTCTTCCTATTAGTAGAAATCCCCGTCGCCGTCGTTACCATCTTACACATCATCTCCAGCAGCTTAGTCGAGATCTTAGACTACCATATTGCTAATATCCTCATCCTCATCACCAATTTCTTCATCATCGTCTCCTATCCCATCAACTTTGCTATCTACTGCGGCATGTCTAGGCAATTTAGGGAAACTTTCAAAGAGTTGTTCATTAGGGGAGCTGTTACTAGTAGGAAAAATGGCGGTTCTAGTAGATACTCCCTAGTTAATGGACCTAGAACTTGCACTAATGAAACTGTACTGTAAAAAATTAAGAGTATTTTGTATATAAACTGTGCTATTTTCATTGATAGATTGTAGTTTTTGTTTGTCTATTTTATATAGTTATTATAGACATATCAAAATGTAAGAAATGATAAAGTGTAGATTTTTTGGCGATTTGTTTCAGCGGCCTTTGTGTTAAAAAATATAAATATTTATAAATAGTTGTAGCGTAAAATTGAATGTTGTAATTTTGTACATTTTCGGCTACTTTTTTGAGACTTTGGCTGTTACCTGATTATGAACTATTTAGTAAATACATATAAATCATTGTTTTTTTTTTTTGTTAATCAGCTACTGTCAAAGTCCGCGAATGGAGAGCCCCCATTCAGAAAAAGTATCAGAAATTATGTTTATTGTAAAATATTGATGTTGATAAAAGTTTTTTTTTCTGTAAATATTTAACTATATTTAAATTTATATAAACGTTTCGTGTACACCGAAATGTGTTACGTTGTATAAAGTATTTGTAGATGTTTTATGCAACTATGTATTATGTTACACACAAAAGCTTTGTGTTACACACGAAATATATGTGATTTCTGTGCTTCTTTGACCGTGCGTTGTCTAAATTGGATGAATTTTGTATTAAGTACCATTGCAAAAAATCATTTAAGTTCACTGTAACTGAATAAAGAATTGTAATTATTACCTCTTGTTTTAATCTCTAACTGCCCGTATACGTAAGTTATTTTCTGCTATAATAATATTTTCTTCTTATATTTAATTTATGGTTGGATAAATTCTGAATTTTCAAGTTCCGAGTCCGAACCTAAAACAAGCACCCGTCTTTGTGTACGTCCGTCCGCCACAGACATTTTCTCCGAAACCACTAACCCATAACACATGTATGTGACCCAAAGATGGACATGTAAATAAATACATTTTGATCATGGGGGCTGTTTTTGGGGGGCAAAAAAGCGCGAATTAGCCGCCAAAAAAGTTCAGTAACAAAAAAAAAATAGGTAAGTATAAAAGAGTTTGCAAAAAATATATAACCGAAATTTATCATTGAGGGTTGGTCTAACAGTCAATATGTTATGTATGAACACAGGTAGGGTAACAGGTATGAATGAGGTGACTACCCCTATATTTATAAATATTATGGATAACAACCCAAGTAACATTTTAGTGCTATAATTTTGGTTTTCGACGCCAAAAGCTACTATAGATGTCGTATAAAGGTTTTCGGCGTGACCGCTTGTCGTATAAAAGCCTCCAGTAACACCTTTTAGCTCTATAAGCTTATACCGCTAAAAGGTGTTATTAGGAAGTGATGTAAACGTTTATATCACCATTTTATAGAGCCGCTATAGGCCTGGTCTATAACAGGATCAAATATGACTACTATAGATCTATATTATTGTATAATAGTGTTAGGAATCACTGCTATGCAATCAATTTGCGCTATTAAGGTTCCCGACAAGCCGCTATAGTTGTTGCGTTATACAGCTAAAAGGTGTTATTAGGAAGTGATGTAAACGTTTATATCACCATTTTATAGAGCCGCTATAGGCCTGGTCTATAACAGGATCAAATATGACTACTATAGAACAATATTATTATATAATTGTGTTAGAAATCACTGTTATGCAATCAATTTGCGCTATGAAGGTTCCCGACAAGCCGCTATAGTTGTTGCGTTATATAGCTAAAAGGTGTTATTAGGAAGTGATGTAAACGTTTATATCACCATTTTATAGAGCCGCTATAGGCCTGGTCTATAACAGGATCAAATATGACTACTATATAACAATATTATTATATAATGGTGTTAGAAATCACTGTTATGCAATCAATTTGCGCTATTAAGGTTCCCGACAAGCCGTTATAGTTGTTGCGTTATACAGCTAAAAGGTGTTATTAGGAAGTGATGTAAACGTTTATATCACCATTTTATAGAGCCGCTATAGGCCTGGTGTATAACAGGATCAAATATGACTACTATAGAACAATATTATTATATAATGGTGTTAGAAATCACTGTTATGCAATCAATTTACGCTATTAAGGTTCCCGACAAGCCGCTATAGTTGTTGTGTTATACACCTAAAAGGTGTTATTAGGAAATGATGTAAACGTTTATATCACCATTTTATAGAGCCGCTATAGGCCTGGTCTATTACAGGATCAAATAACCTACTAAAGAACAATATTATTGTATAATAGTGTTAGGAATCACTGTTATGCTATCAATTTGCGCTATTAAGGTTCCCAACAAGCCGCTTATAGTATTTTTAGTAGTCGTATTTTAACAGAAATTAAAACCTAACTATACCACTATTTTGGGATATAGTGGCTTTGGAAAACACTGCTACAGTATTTAACACTGTAGTAGTGATATGAATACCATTATAGAGCTATTTTCCTGTATAATGAAGTTTTCAGGATACGTTTATATAGCTTTGAAAAGCGTTAATAGTCGTTTTCTAATGCATTTTATATCTCATCGCCGTATACGTCACAATTACTCTTTTATATCACAGAACTGTGGAATAATGGTTTCGGTATCTCTTTTAAAACACAATAGCGTTATAGCTGAGTTTACTATATGTTTTATAAAAAAAAAACTGTTTAGAAGATCTTTCTATAGTAAAACATTGAAAACAAGTATTGTTTTCTATATAAAGATCTTATACGTTAAACTGGATCATAGTTAAAGTCTCATGCAACCCTAATTGAATCCACAATGGCGGGCTTATGGCAGTGAATGCGTATGATAAGTGACATAGTCGAACTATAAAAGCGAATGTTTTACTTCTTGGATCCATAGTAGAAACTATGGTGCCAATAATTTTATTGTATTAAATTATATTTATTTATTTTATTCAAAACAGGTATAAATCGAGGGCGCACTTAAAATACTCCATTAAACTAATATTCTTTTAACGGTAAAATTTCCATCGCATACCTTTTTGCAGTAATGATGGAATTATACGAAATCCAAATTATTACTTGGGAACCGTCGAGCTTTAGTAATATCAGCTCAATATGCCACTAATTACTTCAAAATAATATGCAAGCTATTTAATAATGTTTAATTAAAGACTAAGTAGCTTTGTACATTAATATAACATAATGTAGTACCTCATTAACTAACATAGTAACTGTGCAAAGGGGTATTATGAAGCTAATAACAGTTGGTTTGCTTTGTGAGTAGTTTTAGTAGATAGTAAACCACAAACATATAAATATGGTAACCAGGGAACAAATCAAATTATTTTATTGAATATTTTTCGATTTGTTCTTTTTTCAAGTAGTCACACTACTATATATAAATTATAAATTTAAATAGATATCATACACGAAAGAAAAAACGACAGGGCCCATTGGCAGCCGAGCCGGGAATCGAACCCGGGTCTTCAGCTTACGCGGCTAACGTCCTCACCACTAGACCACCCGCCCGCCGTGGTACCCGACGAAATTTCTCTAGTGTATGTTATCTCTGATAGGAGGTGCAAGCACTAATTGCTCGCCCTTAGAGTTGGTCAAAGGCCCCTAGCCTTATCAGAGATAACATACACTAGAGAAATTTCGTCGGGTACCACGGCGGGCGGGTGGTCTAGTGGTGAGGACGTTAGCCGCGTAAGCTGAAGACCCGGGTTCGATTCCCGGCTCGGCCGCCAATGGGCCCTGTCGTTTTTTCTTTCGTGTATGATATCTATTTAAATTTATAATATAAATATGGTCATTATAAATTAAATTTTTAAGAAGCAGAAACGTCTGCTAACGATTCTAAACATTTTTATATTAAACGAAAAGATGGAAAGATTTGCGATGTCCGGCGTGGCTTTCGTAGCTCAATTGGTTAAGAGCATTGCACGGATTGCAAAAAGGATGCGGGTTCAAGTCCCGCCGGAAGCGTAAATTTTTCCATCTTTTCCTTTAATATAAAAATGGTCATTATAATTATAATAAATAGAGTGCATAGGGGTAATTTCCAAAGTCACATAAAAATCAGCATTATTTCCATCATATCAAGTTTCTCCTTCCGAAATTATCCCAGCATTTCTGTGTTTCGAAATTACCCCAATGCACCCTCACCCTACTGGCTTTTGCCCGCTTCGCTTCGCTCGCGTTAAAATTGTGGAATACTTCATACAAACTTCCACCCCCTATTTTAGGGAAGTTGGTGGTTAAAAAGAGACAAAAAGTACCCTTTGTCACTCTTCATCCCTTCAACTAACTCCACTTAAAAAATCACGACAATTCGTCGCTTCGTTTTGCCGTGAAAGACGGACAAACAAACAGACTCACACACTTTCCCATTTATAATATTAGTATGGATTATAAATTGGAAAGTGTGTGTGTATTATAATAGTATGAATTAAACTGAATACATAAATAATAGAACTATTCAACGTTATATGTTTAGAGTGGGTTAAGAATTTCACCGTAATTTAACTGTAAAAGAACTGACTTTTAAATATTTCTCAAAGCTGCGAAGACAAGATGTAACAAGTCGAATTTCTGAAATTTGAATTTGAATTTTATATTATACTAGCTTTTGCCCGCGGCATCGCTCGCGTTAGAAATAAACAAAAAGTAGCCTATGTCACTCTCCATCCCTTCAACTATCTCCACTTAAAAAATCACGACAATTCGTCGCTCCGTTTTGCCGTGAAGAACGGACAAAGAAACACACACACTTCCTTCATTTATAATATTAGTATTGATTACAAGCTTTTATTCTTGGGTCAAAACGTAGAAGCTAAATTTGACCCACTTCCCGGTTTCCGATTGAGCTGAAATTTTGCACACATATGTAAATGATGTGACAATGCAATATTATGGTATCATGGAGCTGATCTGATGATGAAGCAGAAAGGTAGTCGTAGAAACTCTGTTATGAAACATCGTATCCCCATCGGGTAAGGGGTTTTTAGAAACGTCTCCGAGAGCAGTAGATAACTATTGAAAGAAAGGTACAGTCGGCGATAAAAGCTTGTGCCAAAAATATTTTTTATGCTAAAATACTTATTTTTTTATTAAAAATGGGCTTACTCTTGGCCACAGACTAGCCAAAGGCAAAGACGTGGTCTACGATGGAGTAACGAAAGGTATAGTCGGCGATAAAAGCTTGTGCCAAAAATGAAATTTTCGCAAAAAAACTTATTTCTGAATCTACACAAAATATTTAAAGCTTTTTTTTACTAGTAGTCGGGTAGCGATAACTTTTGAGGTTTCGATAATATTCATGTTGCTTACTTTTTGCATATGGTTTTCAGACCATTGATCAAATATAAAAATAATATTTTGGGTCGTCCTAGGTACTTGCTTAGCTCGAAATTTAGGTATTTCTATTTTTAAGCAGTGTTCAGTCAAAAAAATATTCGAGAAGAAATTATTTGTATCTATGTAAAAACAACGTGGTTGCCGATGTACATATGCATTTTGGGTCATTTTCATAGATGGGTTTAATTATATTTTAAAAATGTCTAATATTGGCCCTTAAACACCTAATAAAATATTAGAGTTGGTAAGTGAAGTCTTATACTATTCAGGACATTGTTATATATATATATTTTAAAAGTGTGTCACATTCATCCAATGCTTAGGTTAAAAAAAAAAATTTTTTAATAAAAACCCTGTCAAAGCCTCAAAAAAATTTTCATGTTAAAAAGTTGACGTCTACATAATTATAATATGATATCAAGTCATCATTTTTAATTTGGGTCACTTTCATCCATGGGTTTTCAATATTTGGCAGAATAAAACGCAACGCAATAGTATTTTAAATTTTCGCGCTGTGTGGCGCGCAACCGATAGCCAATCAGGTTGGCGCATGCCGCTGGTGCGACGCCGCGCTGTGACACGAGGCGTAGGTACCTACTTCTCGTGCGCAGTCATACATAATTTAAGATTGCCAGAACTGCCAGAAGTTCGGGCTTTGGCGGGATTCTCCTGATTTTTTTTTGCATGTCTTCCCAATTAAAACTTATACATTACTAACCTTAAGAACTGTATTACATTAGTAATGAAAACAGACCAATTATAAATCTCGAAAACACGTAAAGGTATCTAAAATAAACGAATTAAACTAGCTAAACTATAGTTAAGTTTTATTGTGGTGCATTAGGGTAATACCGAATGATGCTGTGGTAATTCCGAAAAGGGAATCTTGATATGATGGAAATAATGGTGATTTTTATGTGACTTTCGTAATTAGACGACTTTCGGAATTACCCTAATGCACTATTATTTTATTTTACATTTCCCTCGAATTTCCGGAACCCTTTGTTCCGATATTGAAGTGCCTAATTCGATCCGGCACTCCTATTCATATACCGTGATTAATATTATTGTAACTATTGATTTCAGTTTTTAGTTACACAATACAGGGTGTAATTTTTATGACGGTAAATATTTATGGATGCAAATAAATACAAAACCCAAAAACAGTAAAATAAATTGTAACTTGAATATTATTTCCCATATTTTCCTTAATTTTCATTTATAATGGACACGAAGCGCACGGCGGTATAATATATCTCTACACCTTATAAAACAAAAGTCGCGTGTGTCTGTGTGCGCGCGCGTGTGTGCAAACACGGGTGGTGAGACTGCAGTAGCCATTATTGTTATTATTCTCATTATATGGCATAAGAATCCTTTTCACAGACTTTCGACATTATCCCAATTGGTTAAGAATTTAACCCTACCTTAAAAAAAAATGGTAATCAAAATAGGTATGTAATTTTTTTACTCACATTTATCTATCCATACTAATATTATAAATGTGAAAGTATTTCTGTTTGTTTGTCCGTCTTTCACGGCAAAACGGAGCGACGAATTGACGTGATTTTTTAAAGTGGAGATAGTTGAAGGAATGGAGAGTGACATAGGCTACTTTTTGTCTCTTTTTAACGCGAGCGAAGCCGCGTGCAAAAGCTATTATAATATAAAGCTGCAACACGACTGACATTTTTCCAAAAATAGCCAGAAGGAGGTTCCGCCGGTGGCAGTGTTTAGTGTGGCCGTATAGAGGTTTGTCCTGCGACCCTATAGAAATCCGACCGTCGGTCTACCTATTCCGGGTAAAAAAATATTGGACGGCCTGGCCAAACGGCGGGAGATAGCCGGGGGGTGTTCGACCAAATGTCATAGAGGATCTTGGGCTGTTTTTGACGCCGCCATTTTTTTTCTAAGTGGCCGACTATTTTTGACGATTTTTCAAGTTTGTCGTAGAGCACTCAAATTTTGGTCGTAGAATCTCCAAGCAGCCTTGATTGGAATGAAATAATTTTTTTTTGGAAAAACCGGCCAAGAGCGTGTCGGGCCACGCTCAGTGTAGAGTTCCGTAGTTTTCCGTATTTTTCTCAAAAACTACTGAACCTATCAAATTCAAAATAATTTTCATAGAAAGTCTTTATACAGTTCTACTTTTGTGATTTTTTTAATATTTTTTAAACATATTATGATTCATAAGTTAGAGGGGGGGACACACTTTTTTTTCCTTTAGGATCGATTATTTCCGAAAATATTAATATTTCCAAAAAACGATTTTATTAAACCGTTATTCAAATACCTATCCAACAATATTATCACACGTTGGGGTTGGAATAAAAAGAAAACCAGTCCCCGCTTTACGTTTTATTTTACCACTTTGTCGGCGTGATTGATATACATATACATATTGGTACCAAATTTCAACTTTCTAGTGCTAACGGTTACTGAGATTATCCGCGGACGGACGGACGGACAGACAGACATGGCAAAACTATAAGGGTTCCTAGTTGACTACGGAATCCTAAAACTGCTGCAAATGTGAGAAAACTGGCCACTTTTGTTTTGTATGGCAACTTTTAAATCGTAAGAGTTAGCTTGGGGTGCTCGACCAAATTAATGTCATACAAGTCTCGGAGTAGAAAAAAGTTGTACTTAAAAATAATTCAAAATGGCTACTAATAATACTACTAATACTTTTTTTTTTATTTCAAAATGGTCCTAGCGCGCTGAGATTTGGCATACGAGTGGATGGCCACCTCAAAATTAGTATTCAAAAAGAATATTTTTGAAAAATTCAAAATGGCGGCCTTTGAGGGCCAATTGAAATTTGTGTGGAGGTTTTTTTTTAGTCGCCATGGTTCCATAATAATACAAATAAGTTAAAAGTGCTTGAACAAATGTTGTACAGTCATCTGAGATCCATCGAATGACATTTAAAAATAAAACAAAATAGCCGACTTTTTTTTTATATTTCAAAATGGTCCGAGCGCGCTGAAATTCGGCACACGGGTGGACAGCCGCCTCAAGATACAAAGTGGCGGTCTTTGAAGGCAAATTGAAATTTGTATGGAAGTTTTTTTTAATAACCATATCTCCGTAACGGTTGGAAAAAGTTCAAAAAAGCTTGAACTACACTATTTCAAAATGGCCGACTTTGATTTTTTTTATCTTCGGTCCGAGCGCGGTAAAATTTGGCACGAGGTAAAACCGGAGGCCAAAAATAGGAATGAGATTTTTTTTTGGGAAAGTCAAAAACGGTGGCGTAACGGTGTAACGTTAATCGATCATTCATTGGGGTTGTTTCTTTTTTAAATATAAGAAATACATGATTAAAAATTGTCTTATTTAAAAGTCCTTTTGTAATCTATGTATTATTTCTCAATGTTCAGATTTGAGGAGTTTGGTTCTGACCATCATCAGCAGCTCCACTGCACCAAATGTCACTGTTCTGGACGAGAGTGCACGCTGTTCTTATAAAAATACCAAAGTCACTATAAGCGTGCCGTTCAGATTTGAGGAGTTTGGTTCTGGCCATCATCAGCAGTTCCACTGCACCAAATGTCACTGTTCTGGACGAAAGTGCACGCTGTTCTTGTAAAAATACCAAAGTCACTATAAGCGTGCCGTTCAGATTTGAGGAGTTTGGTTCTGGCCATCATCATCAGTTCCACTGCACCAAATGTCACTGTTCTGGACGAAAGTGCACGCTGTTCTTGTAAAAATACCAAAGTCACTATAAACGTGCCGTTCAGATTTGAGGAGTCCGGTTCTGACCATCATCAGCAGTTCCACTGCACCAAATGTCACTGTTCTGGATGTAAGTGCATGCTGTTCTTAGAAAAATACCAAAGTCACTATAAGCGTGCCGTTCAGATTTGAAGAGTTCCGTTCTGGCCATCATCAGCAGTTCCACTGCACCAAATGTCACTGTTCCGTACGTAAATGCATGCTGTTCCTTTAAAAACACAAAAATCACCATATGTACACCTTTCAGATTTGAGGAGTTCCCTCGATTTCTCCAGGATCGCATCATCAGAACTGGATTCTGAGAAAAGTGGGACCAATCTGTAATATCAATAGTCAATAAAAAAATTTTTTTTTCAAAATCGGTCCAGTAACGACGGAGATATCGAGGAACAAACATAAAATAAAAAACATACAGACGACTTGAGAACCGTCCTTCTTGAAAGATTTGAGGCGACGGTTAAAAACACTACGTGACGTCACGCGAGGCAAGTCCATTGGGCGTTTTTTTTTTACTATGATGCAGTTTTACTTAGTGTTTTGTATTCGGTAACAGTTATATGACTTCACCTCCTTAAATATTGCCGGTTATAAAAAGTACATCCTGTATTTTGCTTTATAATCCTGTATTTTATACAGATAAATTCCTCACCGTTTTATGATATAATATTTTGAAGTACATGTGGGCATAGACGTACCTACGTCGATGCCCACATGTACTTCAATATAAAATATAAATAATCGGCGGTGCGTGTGTTAGCTCATTGAATTATATATTATTTTATATTGGGTTGGCACAAAAGTAATGACACACTCTACAAAACTCTATACATTTCCTTTCTTAAGTTAATTGTTTTCGATAATATTCTAGTATGTTGTAGAACATTCTAGGTACTTCTAATGTGAGGGTATATAAAGCCGCCCTCGTGATTGGTTTAGTTAGATTGAAATAAAATGGACGAGCGACAAGTTCAAACACTTTACTTATAAAGAAATAAATTAATAGTTTAAAAAACACTATAAAACACGCTTTTATAAATGCACGTAAAAGCCAAAAATAAATTATGGATCGTTCAAGTTGTCTCTATTTGTGAGCTGAAGTTTAAAAACTATGTGCTTTTAATTATAATATTTGATTGTAAAAGCGTGGGGCGCTGGAACAGGAAAGACTTTTTGTATAACCACAGCATATATATAAGTATAACTTGCTGATAAATCAAATTATGCTATGTTACGGGAAGGAGGTTACACAGATTGACGCGCTAACTGGAGTTGCAGCATGACTAGTAGGTTCTACATTAAACAGTCAAATCAATTAAAAGTCAGTGTTCAAAGTAGGTACCAGTTTGTCGAACTCAGACAAAATATGCGCTAGTAGCGAGGAGAGTCGACAGTCACCGACACTTAGAACGCCGCTTTTTTCCGGTAATCAAAGTACAAAAGGGGAAAGTGTCTACAGTGACAGGATGCAGAGTTCTTGTTCGTGGACGAGATATCTTTGGTTCTCTTTGGTAACCCTTAGGCGGCATATGTAAACGTTATGTTCTTATGCAACTTCATTCGCCAGGAAGTTCGAATTAGTATTTGTTTACAAGAAAGTCTTTCCTGTTCCAGCGCCCCACGCTTTTACAATCAAATATTATAATTAAAAGCACATAGTTTTTAAACTTCAGCTCACAAATAGAGACAACTTGAACGATCCATAATTTATTTTTGGCTTTTACGTGCATTTATAAAAGCGTGTTTTATAGTGTTTTTTAAACTATTAATTTATTTTATACTTTTTAGTCATTAATAATGAAATAAATACCTTTTAACATTTATACATAAAATTATTTCAAGTAGGCGGATTTTACATGCCATTTCTGGCTTAACGTGTACTTATTGCTAATTGCTACTTAATAATAACTAGCGGCTACCTTCTTATTACGGTATTATCATAAAAATGTTTATACCTAGTAAGTTATCCGTAAAAGATAGACAATATAGACATGTGCCATCGCGGACTTTTTGAAGACATTAGAGAGACATACTTTCGCCATACATTGTTTTGAAGCTCTCAGCTAGTGGGATTTTGTTTGACTCGATTAGAAAATATTGTCACATTTCAACTAATTCAAACAAAATTTAAGTATTTCTTTTTTGCCGAGCCCCCTTTATTTGCACTTAAGGGTCACAGGAAAACTATTACCCAACTTATTTTAAATACAACGTTGATCTTTCTTTTATGCGGGGGGTTTGCCCCCGAGCCCCCTTTGTTTGCTCTGAAAGGTCACAAGAAAACGCTAACCCAACTTATTTTAAATACTACGTTAATCTTTCTTTTATGCGGGGGCTTCGCCCCCGAGCCCCCTTTTCGTTACTCTTAAGGGTAACAAGAAAACCCTAACCCAACTTATTTTAAATACAACGTTTATCTTTCTTTTATGCGGGGGGCTTCGCCCCCCGAGCCCCCCTTTGTTTGCTCTTAAAGGTCACAAGAAAACACTAACCCAACTTATCTTAAATACTACGTTGATCTTTCTTTCATGCGGGGGCTTCGCCCCCGAGCCCCCTTTGTTTGCTCTTAAAGGTCACAAGAAAACGCTAACCCAACTTATTTTAAATACTACGTTAATCTTTCTTTTATCCTGGGGGCTTCGCCCCCCGAGCCCCCCTTTTCGTTACTCTTAAGGATCACAAGAAAACCCTAACCCAACTTATTTTAAATACTACGTTGATCTTTCTTTCATGCGGGGGCTTCGCCCCCGAGCCCCCTTTGTTTGCTCTTAAAGGTCACAAGAAAACGCTAACCCAACTTATCTTAAATACTACGTTGATCTTTCTTTCATGCGGGGGCTTCGCCCCCCGAGCCCCCCTTTGTTTACTCTTAAAGATCACAAGAAAACGCTAACCCAACTTATTTTAAATACTACGTTAATCTTTCTTTTATGCGGGGGCTTCGCCCCCCGAGCCCCCCCTTTGTTTACTCTTAAAGGTCACAAGAAAACGCTAACCCAACTTATCTTAAATACTACGTTGATCTTTCTTTCATGCGGGGGCCTTTTCTTTACTCTTAAGGATCACAAGAAAACCTTAACCCAACTTATTTTAAATACAACGTTGATCTTTCTTTTATGCGGGGGGCTTCGCCCCCCGAGCCCCCCTTTGTTTGCTCTTAAAGGTCACAAGAAAACGCTAACCCAACTTATCTTAAATACTACGTTGATCTTTCTTTCATGCGGGGGGCTTCGCCCCCCGAGCCCCCCTTTTCTTTACTCTTAAGGATCACAAGAAAACCCTAAACCAACTTATTTTAAATACAACGTTGATCTTTCTTTCATGCGGGGGGCTTGGCTCCCCGAGGCCCCTTTTCGTTACTCTTAAGGGTAACAAGAAAACCCTAACCCAACTTATTTTAAATACAACGTTGATCTTTCTTTTATGCGGGGGGCTTCGCCCCCGAGCCCCCCCTTTGTTTGCTCTTAAAGGTCACAAGAAAACACTAACCCAACTTATCTTAAATACTACGTTGATCTTTCTTTCATGCGGGGGCTTCGCCCCCGAGCCCCCTTTGTTTGCTCTTAAAGGTCACAAGAAAACGCTAACCCAACTTATTTTAAATACTACGTTAATCTTTCTTTTATGCGGGGGCTTCGCCCCCGAGCCCCCCTTTTCGTTTGCTCTTAAGGATCACAAGAAAACCCTAACCCAACTTATTTTAAATACTACGTTGATCTTTCTTTCATGCGGGGGCTTCGCCCCCGAGCCCCCTTTGTTTGCTCTTAAAGGTCACAAGAAAACGCTAACCCAACTTATCTTAAATACTACGTTGATCTTTCTTTCATGCGGGGGCTTCGCCCCCGAGCCCCCCTTTGTTTGTCTTAAAGATCACAAGAAAACGCTAACCCAACTTATTTTAAATACTACGTTGATCTTTCTTTTATGCGGGGGCTTCGCCCCCGAGCCCCCCTTTGTTTGCTCTTAAAGGTCACAAGAAAACGCTAACCCAACTTATTTTAAATACTACGTTGATCTTTCTTTCATGCGGGGGCCTTTTCTTTACTCTTAAGGATCACAAGAAAACCTTAACCCAACTTATTTTAAAAACAACGTTGATCTTTCTTTTATGCGGGGGCTTCGCCCCCGAGCCCCCTTTGTTTGCTCTGAAAGGTCACAAGAAAACGCTAACCCAACTTATCTTAAATACTACGTTGATCTTTCTTTCATGCGGGGGGCTTCGCCCCCGAGCCCCCCTTTTCTTTACTCTTAAGGATCACAAGAAAACCCTAAACCAACTTATTTTAAATACAACGTTGATCTTTCTTTCATGCGGGGGGCTTCGCCCCACGAGCCCCCATTTGTTTGCTCTTAAATGTCACAAGAAAACGCTAACCCAACTTATCTTAAATACTACGTTGATCTTCCTTTCATGCGGGGGCTTCGCCCCCGAGCCCCCCTTTGTTTGCTCTTAAAGGTCACAAGAAAACGCTAACCCAACTTATTTTAAAAACAACGTTGATCTTTCTTTTATGCGGGGGCTTCGCCCCCGAGCCCCCCTTTGTTTGCTCTTAAAGGTCACAAGAAAACGCTAACCCAACTTATTTTAAATACTACGTTGATCTTTCTTTCATGCGGGGGGCTTCGCCCCCCGAGCCCCCTTTTTCTTTACTCTTAAGGATCACAAGAAAACCCTAAACCAACTTATTTTAAATACAACGTTGATCTTTCTTTCATGCGGGGGCTTCGCCCCCGAGCCCCCCTTTGTTTGCTCTTAAAGGTCACAAGAAAACGCTAACCCAACTTATCTTAAATACTACGTTGATCTTTCTTTCATGCGGGGGCTTCGCCCCCCGAGCCCCCCTTTGTTTGCTCTTAAGGATCACAAGAAAACGCTAACCCAACTTATTTTAAATACAACGTTGATCTTTCTTTTATGCGGGGGGCTTCGCCCCCGAGCCCCCCTTTGTTTACTCTTAAAGGTCACAAGAAAACGCTAACCCAACTTATTTTAAATACTACGTTGATCTTTCTTTTATGCGGGGGGCTTCGCCCCCCGAGCCCCCTTTGTTTGCTCTTAAAGGTCACAAGAAAACACTAACCCAACTTATTCTAAATACAACGTTGATCTTTCTTTCATGCGGGGGCTTCGCCCCCGAGCCCCCTTTGTTTGCTCTTAAAGGTCACAAGAAAACGCTAACCCAACTTATTTTAAATACTACGTTGATCTTTCTTTCATGCGGGGCTTCGCCCCCGAGCCCCCCTTTTCGTTACTCTTAAGGATCACAAGAAAACCCTAACCCAACTTATTTTAAATACTACGTTGATCTTTCTTTCATGCGGGGGCTTCGCCCCCGAGCCCCCTTTGTTTGCTCTTAAAGGTCACAAGAAAACGCTAACCCAACTTATCTTAAATACTACGTTGATCTTTCTTTCATGCGGGGGCTTCGCCCCCGAGCCCCCCTTTGTTTGCTCTTAAAGGTCACAAGAAAACGCTAACCCAACTTATTTTAAATACTAACGTTGATCTTTCTTTTATGCGGGGGGCTTCGCCCCCGAGCCCCCCTTGTTTACTCTTAAAGGTCACAAGAAAACGCTAACCCAACTTATCTTAAATACTACGTTGATCTTTCTTTCATGCGGGGGCTTCGCCCCCGAGCCTTTTCTTTACTCTTAAGGATCACAAGAAAACCTAACCCAACTTATTTTAAATACAACGTTGATCTTTCTTTTATGCGGGGGCTTCGCCCCCGAGCCCCCCTTTGTTTGCTCTTAAAGGTCACAAGAAAACGCTAACCCAACTTATCTTAAATACTACGTTGATCTTTCTTTCATGCGGGGGCTTCGCCCCCGAGCCCCCTTTTCTTTACTCTTAAGGATCACAAGAAAACCCTAAACCAACTTATTTTAAATACAACGTTGATCTTTCTTTCATGCGGGGGGCTTACCCCACGAGCCCCCATTTGTTTGCTCTTAAATGTCACAAGAAAACGCTAACCCAACTTATCTTAAATACTACGTTGATCTTTCTTTCATGCGGGGGCTTCGCCCCCGAGCCCCCCCAACTTTGTTTGCTCTTAAGGATCACAAGAAAACCCTAAACCAACTTATTTTAAATACAACGTTGATCTTTCTTTTATGCGGGGGCTTCGCCCCCGAGCCCCCTTTGTTTGCTCTTAAAGGTCACAAGAAAACGCTAACCCAACTTATTTTAAATACTACGTTGATCTTTCTTTCATGCGGGGGCTTCGCCCCCGAGCCCCCCAACTTTTCTTTACTCTTAAGGATCACAAGAAAACCCTAAACCAACTTATTTTAAATACAACGTTGATCTTTCTTTCATGCGGGGGCTTCGCCCCCGAGCCCCCATTTGTTTGCTCTTAAATGTCACAAGAAAACGCTAACCCAACTTATCTTAAATACTACGTTGATCTTTCTTTCATGCGGGGGCTTCGCCCCCGAGCCCCCCTTTGTTTGCTCTTAAGGATCACAAGAAAACGCTAACCCAACTTATTTTAAAACAACGTTGATCTTTCTTTCATGCGGGGGCTTCGCCCCCGAGCCCCCCTTTGTTTGCTCTTAAAGGTCACAAGAAAACGCTAACCCAACTTATTTTAAATACTACGTTGATCTTTCTTTCATGCGGGGGCTTCGCCCCCGAGCCCCCTTTGTTTGCTCTTAAAGGTCACAAGAAAACACTAACCCAACTTATTCTAAATACAACGTTGATCTTTCTTTCATGCGGGGGCTTCGCCCCGAGCCCCCTTTGTTTGCTCTTAAAGGTCACAAGAAAACCTAACCCAACTTATCTTAAATACTACGTTGATCTTTCTTTCATGCGGGGGCTTCGCCCCCGAGCCCCCCTTTGTTTGCTCTTAAAGGTCACAAGAAAACGCTAACCCAACTTATTATAAATACTACGTTGATCTTTCTTTCATGCGGGGGCTTCGCCCCCGAGCCCCCTTTGTTTGCTCTTAAAGGTCACAAGAAAACGCTAACCCAACTTATTCTAAATACTACGTTGATCTTTCTTTCATGCGGGGGCCTTTTCTTTACTCTTAAGTATCACAAGAAAACCTTAACCCAACTTATTTTAAATACAACGTTGATCTTTTTTTATGCGGGGGGCTTCGCCCCCGAGCCCCCCTTTGTTTGCTCTGAAAGGTCACAAGAAAACGCTAACCCAACTTATTTTAAATACTACGTTAATCTTTCTTTTATGCGGGGGGCTTCGCCCCCCGAGCTCCCCTTTGTTTACTCTTAAAGGTCACAAGAAAACGCTAACCCAACTTATCTTAAATACTACGTTGATCTTTCTTTCATGCGGGGGGCTTCGCCCCCCGAGCCCCCCTTTTCTTTACTCTTAAGGATCACAAGAAAACCCTAAACCAACTTATTTTAAATACAACGTTGATCTTTCTTTCATGCGGGGGGCTTTGCTCCCCGAGCCCCCCCTTGTTTGCTCTTAAATGTCACAAGAAAACGCTAACCCAACTTATCTTAAATACTACGTTGATCTTTCTTTCATGCGGGGGCTTCGCCCCCCAGCCCCCTTTGTTTGCTCTGGAAGGTCACAAGAAAACGCTAACCCAACTTATTTTAAATACTACGTTAATCTTTCTTTTATGCGGGGGGCTTCGCCCCCCGAGCCCCCCTTTGTTTACTCTTAAAGGTCACAAGAAAACGCTAACCCAACTTATCTTAAATACTACGTTGATCTTTCTTTCATGCGGGGGCTTCGCCCCCGAGCCCCCCTTTTCTTTACTCTTAAGGATCACAAGAAAACCCTAAACCAACTTATTTTAAATACAACGTTGATCTTTCTTTCATGCGGGGGCTTCGCTCTTAAATGTCACAAGAAAACGCTAACCCAACTTATCTTAAATACTACGTTGATCCTTTCATTTGTTTGCTCTTAAATGTCACAAGAATACGCTAACCAACTTATTTTAAATACTACGTTGATCTTTCTTTCATGCTTCCCCCCTCGAGCCCCCCCCCTTTTTTCTGTTCTTATCTTCCGCCACCATCATCAGGCCTTGAAACCTAATCGTAGTCATAGTTCATTACAAGACTTTTCTAAGAAGCCCAAAAACAGCTATGATACGATGTTCCATCATGTAGTTCCAGTTCATATCTTCCGGCTCCATCATCAGACCTTGAATTCTAATCGTAGTCAAAGTTCATTACAAGACTTTTCTAAGAAGCCCAAAAACAGCTATGATACGATGTTCTATCATGTAGTTCCAGTTCATATCTTCCGGCTCCATCATCAGACCTTGAAACCTAATCGTAGTCAAAGTTCATTACAAGACTTTTCTAAGAAGCCCAAAAACAGCTATGATACGATGTTCCATCATGTAGTTCCAGCTCATATCTTCCGGCTCCATCATCAGACCTTGAAACCTAATTGTAGTCAAAGTTCATTACAAGACTTTCCTAAGAAGCCCAAAAACAGCTATGATACGATGTTCCATGATGTAGTTCCAGTTCATATCTTCCGGCTCCATCATCAGACCTTGAAACCTAATCGTAGTCAAAGTTCATTACAAGACTTTTCTAAGAAACCCAAAAACAGCTATGATACGATGTTCCATCATGTAGTTCCAGTTCATATCTTTCGGCTTCATCATCAGACCTTGAAACCTAATTGTAGTCAAAGTTCATTACAAGACTTCTCTAAGAAACCCAAAAACGGCTATGATACGAGGTTCCATCATGTAGTTCCAGTTCATATCTTCCGACTCCATCATCAGATCAGCTCAACAGTACCATATTATTGTATTGTCATCGGAACTACATATAGCTGCCAATTTTCATTACGCTACGACTCCTGGAAGATGGTTAAATTAGCCTCCGCAGATTCCATTACATACATAGTTACATACACGACGACCTAATAAAAGCGTGTTAAAAACGACGAAGACGAGCCACTGTAATTTTACTACATGATAACGCTCGACCTCATGTCGCATTTGCTTTTTGTACGCAACGTGCGGTTTGTCGAATATCGAGAGAGGTCATTGCCCTTCCCTGCTCCCGCGCCACGGCCGCGCGGACGCGCCCGCTTGACTTGATCGAACGCAAATATTAATACCGTATTATTTTTCGAAGCATTCTATTAAACTGACCCAAATTCATGTATCTTATTTACCCTGTCTTTTTAGTTATTAAGATGTGAACTCTAGTAACTTTAATATTTTTTTGTAATGGTAAGAACCTATTTTAGCTAAATTATCGCAAATTTTATAAAGCATTGGAGTAGAAAAACACAATTTCAGTTTATTGATATATTTAAAGGAGGTAATGCAGCTTTACAAATTTTTTTTAACATGAATATTTTTTTGCGTCTGTTTCGCTAGGTATGACAAATTGTCATATAGCATTCGAGGAAATTAACACAAACTACGTATACACGCTAAAAATGTCATACTAAATGCATTACAGTTACATTTTTTCTCTCGAATATTTTTTTGACCACATTAGGTGAAATTAAAAATTATAACCACAAATTACCAAATTACTGAAAAAGCACCCTAGGAATGTGACCCAAAACGAAATATTAAATTTTATATGTTAGCAAAGTATTTATAAACGAAAACAAAATCAACTTTAATATTTTTTTAACTTAGGACCCAAAATATAGCCAGCGCCGCAGGACTATAGTAGTTTTGTAAACTACTAGTAAATAAATTAATAGTTTAAAAAACACTATAAAACACGCTTTTATAAATGCACGTAAAAGCCAAAAATAAATTATGGATCGTTCAAGTTGTCTCTATTTGTGAGCTGAAGTTTAAAAACTATGTGCTTTTAATTATAATATTTGATTGTAAAAGCGTGGGGCGCTGGAACAGGAAAGACTTTTTGTATAACCACAGAATATATAAGTATAACTTGCTGATAAGTCAAATTATGCTATGTTACGGGAAGGAGGTTACACAGATTGACGCGCTAACTGGAGTTGCAGCATGACTAGTAGGTTCTACATTAAACAGTCAAATCAATTAAAAGTCAGTGTTCAAAGTAGGTACCAGTTTGTCGAACTCAGACAAAATATGCGCTAGTAGCGAGGAGAGTCGACAGTCACCGACACTTAGAACGCCGCTTTTTTCCGGTAATCAAAGTACAAAAGGGGAAAGTGTCTACAGTGACAGGATGCAGAGTTCTTGTTCGTGGACGAGATATCTTTGGTTCTCTTTGGTAACCCTTAGGCGGCATATGTAAACGTTATGTTCTTATGCAACTTCATTCGCCAGGAAGTTCGAATTAGTATTTGTTTACAAGAAAGTCTTTCCTGTTCCAGCGCCCCACGCTTTTACAATCAAATATTATAATTAAAAGCACATAGTTTTTAAACTTCAGCTCACAAATAGAGACAACTTGAACGATCCATAATTTATTTTTGGCTTTTACGTGCATTTATAAAAGCGTGTTTTATAGTGTTTTTTAAACTATTAATTTATTTTATACTTTTTAGTCATTAATAATGAAATAAATACCTTTTAACATTTATACATAAAATTATTTCAAGTAGGCGGATTTTACATGCCATTTGTGGCTTAACGTGTACTTATTGCTAATTGCTACTTAATAATAACTAGCGGCTACCTTCTTATTACGGTATTATCATAAAAATGTTTATACCTAGTAAGTTATCCGTAAAAGATAGACAATATAGACATGTGCCATCGCGGACTTTTTGAAGACATTAGAGAGACATACTTTCGCCATACATTGTTTTGAAGCTCTCAGCTAGTGGGATTTTGTTTGACTCGATTAGAAAATATTGTCACATTTCAACTAATTCAAACAAAATTTAAGTATTTCTTTTTTGCCGAGCCCCCCTTTATTTGCACTTAAGGGTCACAGGAAAACCATTACCCAACTTATTTTAAATACAACGTTGATCTTTCTTTTATGCGGGGGGCTTTGCCCCCCGAGCCCCCCTTTGTTTACTCTTAAAGGTCACAAGAAAACGCTAACCCAACTTATCTTAAATACTACGTTGATCTTTCTTTCATGCGGGGGGCTTCGCCCCCCGAGCCCCCCTTTTCTTTACTCTTAAGGATCACAAGAAAACGCTAACCCAACTTATTTTAAATACTACGTTAATCTTTTTTTATGCGGGGGGCTTCGCCCCCGAGCCCCCTTTTCGTTACTCTTAAGGGTAACAAGAAAACCCTAACCCAACTTATTTTAAATACAACGTTTATCTTTCTTTTATGCCCCGGCTTCGCCCCCGAGCCCCCTTTGTTTGCTCTTAAAGGTCACAAGAAAACACTAACCCAACTTATCTTAAATACTACGTTGATCTTTCTTTCATGCGGGGGCTTCGCCCCCGAGCCCCCTTTGTTTGCTCTTAAAGGTCACAAGAAAACCCTAACCCAACTTATTTTAAATACTACGTTGATCTTTCTTTTAAGCGGGGGGCTCCTTTTCGTTACTCTTAAGGGTCACAAGAAAACTCTAAACCAACTTATTTAAAATATAACGTTGATCTTTCTTTTATGCGGGGGGCTTCGCCCCCCGAGCCCCCCTTTGTTTGCTCTTAAAGGTCACAAGAAAACGCTAACCCAACTTATTTTAAATACTATGTTAATCTTTCTTTTATGCTGGGGGCTTCGCCCACCGAGCCCCCCTTTTCGTTACTCTTAAGGATCACAAAAAACCCTAACCCAACTTATTTTAAATACTACGTTGATCTTTCTTTCATGCGGGGGCTTCGCCCCCGAGCCCCCCTTTGTTTGCTCTTAAAGGTCACAAGAAAACGCTAACCCAACTTATCTTAAATACTACGTTGATCTTTCTTTCATGCGGGGGCTTCGCCCTCCGAGCCCCCTTTTCTTTACTCTTAAGGAACACAAGAAAACCCTAAACCAACTTATTTTAAATACAACGTTGATCTTTCTTTCATGCGGGGGCTTCGTCCCCCGAGCCCCCTTTGTTTGCTCTTAAATGTCACAAGAAAACGCTAACCCAACTTTTCTTAAATACTACGTTGATCTTTCTTTCATGCGGGGGCTTCGCCCCCGAGCCCCCTTTGTTTGCTCTTAAGGATCACAAGAAAACCCTAAACCAACTTATTTTAAATACAACGTTGATCTTTCTTTCATGCGGGGGCTTTGCCCCCGAGCCCCCTTTGTTTGCTCTTAAATGTCACACGAAAACGCTAACCCAACTTATCTTAAATACTACGTTGATCTTTCTTTCATGCGGGGGCTTCGCCCCCGAGCCCCCTTTGTTTGCTCTTAAGGATCACAAGAAAACCCTAAACCAACTTATTTTAAATACAACGTTGATCTTTCTTTCATGCGGGGGCCTTTTCTTTACTCTTAAGGATCACAAGAAAACCTTAACCCAACTTATTTTAAATACAACGTTGATATTTCTTTTATGCGGGGGCTTCGCCCCCCGAGCCCCCCTTTGTTTACTCTTAAAGGTTACAAGAAAACGCTAACCCAACTTATCTTAAATACTACGTTGATCTTTCTTTCATGCGGGGGGCTTCGCCCCCCGAGCCCCCCTTTTCTTTACTCTTAAGGATCGCAAGAAAACCCTAAACCAACTTATTTTAAATACAACGTTGATCTTTCTTTCATGCGGGGGCTTCGCCCCCCGAGCCCCCCTTTGTTTGCTCTTAAATGTCACAAGAAAACGCTAACCCAACTTATCTTAAATACTACGTTGATCTTTCTTTCATGCGGGGGGCTTCGCCCCCCGAGCCCCCATTTGTTTGCTCTTAAATGTCACAAGAAAACGCTAACCCAACTTATCTTAAATACTACGTTGATCTTTCTTTCATGCGGGGGGCTTCGCCCCCCGAGCCCCCCTTTGTTTGCTCTTAAGGATCACAAGAAAACCCTAAACCAACTTATTTTAAATACAACGTTGATCTTTCTTTCATGCGGGGGGCTTCGCCCCCCGAGCCCCCCTTTGTTTGCTCTTAAAGGTCACAAGAAAACGCTAACCCAACTTATTCTAAATACTACGTTGATCTTTCTTTCATGCGGGGGCTTCGCCCCCGAGCCCCCTTTGTTTGCTCTTAAAGGTCACAAGAAAACGCTAACCCAACTTATTCTAAATACTACGTTGATCTTTCTTTCATGCGGGGGCCTTTTCTTTACTCTTAAGGATCACAAGAAAACCTTAACCCAACTTATTTTAAATACAACGTTGATCTTTCTTTTATGCGGGGGCTTCGCCCCGAGCCCCCTTTGTTTGCTCTGAAAGGTCACAAGAAAACGCTAACCCAACTTATTTTAAATACTACGTTAATCTTTCTTATATGCGGGGGCGAAGCCCCCGAGCCCCCTTTGTTTACTCTTAAAGGTCACAAGAAAACGCTAACCCAACTTATCTTAAATACTACGTTGATCTTTCTTTCATGCGGGGGCTTCGCCCCCGAGCCCCCTTTTCTTTACTCTTAAGGATCACAAGAAGACCCTAAACCAACTTATTTTAAATACAACGTTGATCTTTCTTTCATGAGGGGGCTTCGCCCCCGAGCCCCCTTTGTTTGCTCTTAAATGTCACAAGAAAACGCTAACCCAACTTATCTTAAATACTACGTTGATCTTTCTTTCATGCGGGGGGCTTCGCCCCCCGAGCCCCCATTTGTTTGCTCTTAAATGTCACAAGAAAACGCTAACCCAACTTATCTTAAATACTACGTTGATCTTTCTTTCATGCGGGGGGCTTCGCCCCCCGAGCCCCCATTTGTTTGCTCTTAAATGTCACAAGAAAACGCTAACCCAACTTATCTTAAATACTACGTTGATCTTTCTTTCATGCGGGGGCTTCGCCCCCGAGCCCCCTATGTTTGCTCTTAAAGGTCACAAGAAAACGCTAACCCAACTTATTCTAAATACTACGTTGATCTTTCTTTCATGCGGGGGCCTTTTCTTTACTCTTAAGGATCACAAGAAAACCTTAACCCAACTTATTTTAAATACAACGTTGATCTTTCTTTTATGCGGGGGCTTCGCCCCCGAGCCCCCTTTGTTTGCTCTGAAAGGTCACAAGAAAACGCTAACCCAACTTATTTTAAATACTACGTTAATCTTTTTTTATGCGGGGGCTTCGCCCCCGAGCCCCCTTTGTTTACTCTTAAAGGTCACAAGAAAACGCTAACCCAACTTATCTTAAATACTACGTTGATCTTTCTTTCATGCGGGGGCTTCGCCCCCGAGCCCCCTTTTCTTTACTCTTAAGGATCACAAGAAAACCCTAAACCAACTTATTTTAAATACAACGTTGATCTTTCTTTCATGCGGGGGGCTTCGCCCCCCGAGCCCCCCTTTGTTTGCTCTTAAATGTCACAAGAAGAAAACGCTAACCCAACTTATCTTAAATACTACGTTGATCTTTCTTTCATGCGGGGGCTTCGCCCCCCGAGCCCCCCTTTGTTTGCTCTTAAAGGTCACAAGAAAACGCTAACCCAACTTATTCTAAATACTACGTTGATCTTTCTTTCATGCGGGGGCTTCGCCCCCTAGCCCCCTTTTCTTTACTCTTAAGGATCACAAGAAAACCTTAACCAAACTTATTTTAAATACAACGTTGATCTTTCTTTTATGCGGGGGCTTCGCCCCGAGCCCCCTTTGTTTGCTCTGAAAGATCACAAGAAAACGCTAACCCAACATATTTTAAATACTACGTTGATCTTTCTTTCATGCTTCCCCCTCGAGCCCCCCCCCTTTTTTTCTGTTCTTATCTTCCGGCACCATCATCAGGCCTTGAAACCTAATCGTAGTCATAGTTCATTACAAGAATTTTCTAAGAAGCGCAAAAACAGCTATGATACGATGTTCCATCATGTAGTTCCAGTTCATATCTTCCGGCTCCATCATCAGACCTTGAATTCTAATAGTAGTCAAAGTTCATTACAAGACTTTTCTAAGAAGCCCAAAAACAGCTATGATACGATGTTCTATCATGTAGTTCCAGTTCATATCTTCCGGCTCCATCATCAGACCTTGAAACCTAATCGTAGTCAAAGTTCATTACAAGACTTTTCTAAGAAGCCCAAAAACAGCTATGATACGATGTTCCATCATGTAGTTCCAGCTCTTATCTTCCGGCTCCATCATCAGACCTTGAAACCTAATTGTAGTCAAAGTTCATTACAAGACTTTCCTAAGAAGCGCAAAAACAGCTATGATACGATGTTCCATCATGTAGTTCCAGTTCATATCTTCCGGCTCCATCATCAGACCTTGAATTCTAATAGTAGTCAAAGTTCATTACAAGACTTTTCTAAGAAGCCCAAAAACAGCTATGATACGATGTTCTATCATGTAGTTCCAGTTCATATCTTCCGGCTCCATCATCAGACCTTGAAACCTAATCGTAGTCAAAGTTCATTACAAGACTTTTCTAAGAAGCCCAAAAACAGCTATGATACGATGTTCCATCATGTAGTTCCAGCTCTTATCTTCCGGCTCCATCATCAGACCTTGAAACCTAATTGTAGTCAAAGTTCATTACAAGACTTTCCTAAGAAGCCCAAAAACAGCTATGATACGATGTTCCATCATGTAGTTCCAGTTCATATCTTTAGGCTTCATCATCAGACCTTGAAACCTAATTGTAGTCAAAGTTCATTACAAGACTTTTCTAAGAAACCCAAAAACGGCTATGATACGAGGTTCCATCATGTAGTTCCAGTTCATATCTTCCGACTCCATCATCAGATCAGCTCAACAGTACCATATTATTGTATTGTCATCGGAACTACATATAGCTGCCAATTTTCATTACGCTACGACTCCTGGAAGATGGTTAAATTAGCCTCCGCAGATTCCATTACATACATAGTTACATACACGACGACCTAATAAAAGCGTGTTAAAAAGAATTCATATCCTCCCACATTGAATGTAAGCAACTATTGGCCGAGGCGAAGTCGAGCTGAAAAAACTTGGTAAGTTAGTAAGTATACTAGACGAAATAACTTAGTTTAGCATGGCATCACATAGCATAGCGGTAAAAGCGATAAAATTTCTTTATTACGGGCATGGACCATATAATTCGTAACAGACAAAGCCTATACAAAAAAGCGTACCCTTGAAATGTATGGGGCCATTTAGGCTTAAAACTAGATGGCGCTGTTCGCAGCCTGGAAGCAGCCAAAATCATATTTTCCCCAAATATGTCAGCGTATTTTATTTTTAACACGCTTTTATTAGGTCGTCGTGTATGTAACTATGTATGTAATGGAATCTGCGGAGGCTAATTTAACCATCTTCCAGGAGTCGTAGCGTAATGAAAATTGGCAGCTATATGTAGTTCCGATGACAATACAATAATATGGTACTGTTGAGCTGATCTGATGATGGAGTCGGAAGATATGAACTGGAACTACATGATGGAACCTCGTATCATAGCCGTTTTTGGGTTTCTTAGAAAAGTCTTGTAATGAACTTTGACTACAATTAGGTTTCAAGGTCTGATGATGAAGCCTAAAGATATGAACTGGAACTACATGATGGAACATCGTATCATAGCTGTTTTTGGGCTTCTTAGGAAAGTCTTGTAATGAACTTTGACTACAATTAGGTTTCAAGGTCTGATGATGGAGCCGGAAGATAAGAGCTGGAACTACATGATGGAACATCGTATCATAGCTGTTTTTGGGCTTCTTAGAAAAGTCTTGTAATGAACTTTGACTACGATTAGGTTTCAAGGTCTGATGATGGAGCCGGAAGATATGAACTGGAACTACATGATAGAACATCGTATCATAGCTGTTTTTGGGCTTCTTAGAAAAGTCTTGTAATGAACTTTGACTACTATTAGAATTCAAGGTCTGATGATGGAGCCGGAAGATATGAACTGGAACTACATGATGGAACATCGTATCATAGCTGTTTTTGCGCTTCTTAGGAAAGTCTTGTAATGAACTTTGACTACAATTAGGTTTCAAGGTCTGATGATGGAGCCGGAAGATAAGAGCTGGAACTACATGATGGAACATCGTATCATAGCTGTTTTTGGGCTTCTTAGAAAAGTCTTGTAATGAACTTTGACTACGATTAGGTTTCAAGGTCTGATGATGGAGCCGGAAGATATGAACTGGAACTACATGATAGAACATCGTATCATAGCTGTTTTTGGGCTTCTTAGAAAAGTCTTGTAATGAACTTTGACTACTATTAGAATTCAAGGTCTGATGATGGAGCCGGAAGATATGAACTGGAACTACATGATGGAACATCGTATCATAGCTGTTTTTGCGCTTCTTAGAAAAGTCTTGTAATGAACTATGACTACGATTAGGTTTCAAGGCCTGATGATGGTGCCGGAAGATAAGAACAGAAAAAAAAGGGGGGGGCTCGAGGGGGAAGCATGAAAGAAAGATCAACGTAGTATTTAAAATATGTTGGGTTAGCGTTTTCTTGTGATCTTTCAGAGCAAACAAAGGGGGCTCGGGGGCGAAGCCCCCGCATAAAAGAAAGATCAACGTTGTATTTAAAATAAGTTTGGTTAAGGTTTTCTTGTGATCCTTAAGAGTAAAGAAAAGGGGGCTAGGGGGCGAAGCCCCCGCATGAAAGAAAGATCAACGTAGTATTTAGAATAAGTTGGGTTAGCGTTTTCTTGTGACCTTTAAGAGCAAACAAAGGGGGGCTCGGGGGGCGAAGCCCCCCGCATGAAAGAAAGATCAACGTAGTATTTAAGATAAGTTGGGTTAGCGTTTTCTTCTTGTGACATTTAAGAGCAAACAAAGGGGGGCTCGGGGGGCGAAGCCCCCGCATGAAAGAAAGATCAACGTTGTATTTAAAATAAGTTGGTTTAGGGTTTTCTTGTGATCCTTAAGAGTAAAGAAAAGGGGGGCTCGGGGGCGAAGCCCCCGCATGAAAGAAAGATCAACGTAGTATTTAAGATAAGTTGGGTTAGCGTTTTCTTGTGACCTTTAAGAGTAAACAAAGGGGGCTCGGGGGCGAAGCCCCCGCATAAAAAAAGATTAACGTAGTATTTAAAATAAGTTGGGTTAGCGTTTTCTTGTGACCTTTCAGAGCAAACAAAGGGGGCTCGGGGGCGAAGCCCCCGCATAAAAGAAAGATCAACGTTGTATTTAAAATAAGTTGGGTTAAGGTTTTCTTGTGATCCTTAAGAGTAAAGAAAAGGCCCCCGCATGAAAGAAAGATCAACGTAGTATTTAGAATAAGTTGGGTTAGCGTTTTCTTGTGACCTTTAAGAGCAAACATAGGGGGCTCGGGGGCGAAGCCCCCGCATGAAAGAAAGATCAACGTAGTATTTAAGATAAGTTGGGTTAGCGTTTTCTTGTGACATTTAAGAGCAAACAAATGGGGGCTCGGGGCGAAGCCCCCGCATGAAAGAAAGATCAACGTAGTATTTAAGATAAGTTGGGTTAGCGTTTTCTTGTGACATTTAAGAGCAAACAAATGGGGGCTCGGGGGGCGAAGCCCCCCGCATGAAAGAAAGATCAACGTAGTATTTAAGATAAGTTGGGTTAGCGTTTTCTTGTGACATTTAAGAGCAAACAAAGGGGGGCTCGGGGGCGAAGCCCCCTCATGAAAGAAAGATCAACGTTGTATTTAAAATAAGTTGGTTTAGGGTCTTCTTGTGATCCTTAAGAGTAAAGAAAGGGGGCTCGGGGGGCGAAGCCCCCCGCATGAAAGAAAGATCAACGTAGTATTTAAGATAAGTTGGGTTAGCGTTTTCTTGTGACCTTTAAGAGTAAACAAAGGGGGCTCGGGGCTTCGCCCCCGCATATAAGAAAGATTAACGTAGTATTTAAAATAAGTTGGGTTAGCGTTTTCTTGTGACCTTTCAGAGCAAACAAAGGGGGCTCGGGGCGAAGCCCCCGCATAAAAGAAAGATCAACGTTGTATTTAAAATAAGTTGGGTTAAGGTTTTCTTGTGATCCTTAAGAGTAAAGAAAAGGCCCCCGCATGAAAGAAAGATCAACGTAGTATTTAGAATAAGTTGGGTTAGCGTTTTCTTGTGACCTTTAAGAGCAAACAAAGGGGGCTCGGGGGCGAAGCCCCCGCATGAAAGAAAGATCAACGTAGTATTTAGAATAAGTTGGGTTAGCGTTTTCTTGTGACCTTTAAGAGCAAACAAAGGGGGGCTCGGGGCGAAGCCCCCGCATGAAAGAAAGATCAACGTTGTATTTAAAATAAGTTGGTTTAGGGTTTTCTTGTGATCCTTAAGAGCAAACAAAGGGGGGCTCGGGGGCGAAGCCCCCGCATGAAAGAAAGATCAACGTAGTATTTAAGATAAGTTGGGTTAGCGTTTTCTTGTGACATTTAAGAGCAAACAAATGGGGGCTCGGGGGCGAAGCCCCCGCATGAAAGAAAGATCAACGTAGTATTTAAGATAAGTTGGGTTAGCGTTTTCTTGTGACATTTAAGAGCAAACAAAGGGGGCTCGGGGGCGAAGCCCCCGCATGAAAGAAAGATCAACGTTGTATTTAAAATAAGTTGGTTTAGGGTTTTCTTGCGATCCTTAAGAGTAAAGAAAAGGGGGCTCGGGGGCGAAGCCCCCGCATGAAAGAAAGATCAACGTAGTATTTAAGATAAGTTGGGTTAGCGTTTTCTTGTAACCTTTAAGAGTAAACAAAGGGGGCTCGGGGGCGAAGCCCCCGCATA
Organism: Leguminivora glycinivorella; assembly: GCF_023078275.1. Lineage (NCBI taxonomy): Eukaryota > Metazoa > Arthropoda > Insecta > Lepidoptera > Tortricidae > Leguminivora > Leguminivora glycinivorella. The sequence continues at coordinate 11,381,058 of NC_062990.1, forward strand.
AAAGAAATATCAACGTTGTATTTAAAATAAGTTGGGTTAAGGTTTTCTTGTGATCCTTAAGAGTAAAGAAAAGGCCCCGCATGAAAGAAAGATCAACGTTGTATTTAAAATAAGTTGGTTTAGGGTTTTCTTGTGATCCTTAAGAGCAAACAAAGGGGGCTCGGGGGCGAAGCCCCCGCATGAAAGAAAGATCAACGTAGTATTTAAGATAAGTTGGGTTAGCGTTTTCGTGTGACATTTAAGAGCAAACAAAGGGGGGCTCGGGGCAAAGCCCCCGCATGAAAGAAAGATCAACGTTGTATTTAAAATAAGTTGGTTTAGGGTTTTCTTGTGATCCTTAAGAGCAAACAAAGGGGGCTCGGGGGCGAAGCCCCCGCATGAAAGAAAGATCAACGTAGTATTTAAGAAAAGTTGGGTTAGCGTTTTCTTGTGACATTTAAGAGCAAACAAAGGGGGGCTCGGGGGACGAAGCCCCCCGCATGAAAGAAAGATCAACGTTGTATTTAAAATAAGTTGGTTTAGGGTTTTCTTGTGTTCCTTAAGAGTAAAGAAAAGGGGGCTCGGAGGGCGAAGCCCCCCGCATGAAAGAAAGATCAACGTAGTATTTAAGATAAGTTGGGTTAGCGTTTTCTTGTGACCTTTAAGAGCAAACAAAGGGGGCTCGGGGGGCGAAGCCCCCCGCATGAAAGAAAGATCAACGTAGTATTTAAAATAAGTTGGGTTAGGGTTTTTTGTGATCCTTAAGAGTAACGAAAAGGGGGCTCGGTGGGCGAAGCCCCAGCATAAAAGAAAGATTAACATAGTATTTAAAATAAGTTGGGTTAGCGTTTTCTTGTGACCTTTAAGAGCAAACAAAGGGGGGCTCGGGGGGCGAAGCCCCCGCATAAAAGAAAGATCAACGTTATATTTTAAATAAGTTGGTTTAGAGTTTTCTTGTGACCCTTAAGAGTAACGAAAAGGAGCCCCCCGCTTAAAAGAAAGATCAACGTAGTATTTAAAATAAGTTGGGTTAGGGTTTTCTTGTGACCTTTAAGAGCAAACAAAGGGGGGGGCTCGGGGCGAAGCCCCCGCATGAAAGAAAGATCAACGTAGTATTTAAGATAAGTTGGGTTAGTGTTTTCTTGTGACCTTTAAGAGCAAACAAAGGGGGCTCGGGGGGCGAAGCCGGGGCATAAAAGAAAGATAAACGTTGTATTTAAAATAAGTTGGGTTAGGGTTTTCTTGTTACCCTTAAGAGTAACGAAAAGGGGGGCTCGGGGGGCGAAGCCCCCCGCATAAAAAAAGATTAACGTAGTATTTAAAATAAGTTGGGTTAGCGTTTTCTTGTGATCCTTAAGAGTAAAGAAAAGGGGGGCTCGGGGGGCGAAGCCCCCGCATGAAAGAAAGATCAACGTAGTATTTAAGATAAGTTGGGTTAGCGTTTTCTTGTGACCTTTAAGAGTAAACAAAGGGGGGCTCGGGGCAAAGCCCCCGCATAAAAGAAAGATCAACGTTGTATTTAAAATAAGTTGGGTAATGGTTTTCCTGTGACCCTTAAGTGCAAATAAAGGGGGGCTCGGCAAAAAAGAAATACTTAAATTTTGTTTGAATTAGTTGAAATGTGACAATATTTTCTAATCGAGTCAAACAAAATCCCACTAGCTGAGAGCTTCAAAACAATGTATGGCGAAAGTATGTCTCTCTAATGTCTTCAAAAAGTCCGCGATGGCACATGTCTATATTGTCTATCTTTTACGGATAACTTACTAGGTATAAACATTTTTATGATAATACCGTAATAAGAAGGTAGCCGCTAGTTATTATTAAGTAGCAATTAGCAATAAGTACACGTTAAGCCACAAATGGCATGTAAAATCCGCCTACTTGAAATAATTTTATGTATAAATGTTAAAAGGTATTTATTTCATTATTAATGACTAAAAAGTATAAAATAAATTAATAGTTTAAAAAACACTATAAAACACGCTTTTATAAATGCACGTAAAAGCCAAAAATAAATTATGGATCGTTCAAGTTGTCTCTATTTGTGAGCTGAAGTTTAAAAACTATGTGCTTTTAATTATAATATTTGATTGTAAAAGCGTGGGGCGCTGGAACAGGAAAGACTTTCTTGTAAACAAATACTAATTCGAACTTCCTGGCGAATGAAGTTGCATAAGAACATAACGTTTACATATGCCGCCTAAGGGTTACCAAAGAGAACCAAAGATATCTCGTCCACGAACAAGAACTCTGCATCCTGTCACTGTAGACACTTTCCCCTTTTGTACTTTGATTACCGGAAAAAAGCGGCGTTCTAAGTGTCGGTGACTGTCGAGTCGACTCTCCTCGCTACTAGCGCATATTTTGTCTGAGTTCGACAAACTGGTACCTACTTTGAACACTGACTTTTAATTGATTTGACTGTTTAATGTAGAACCTACTAGTCATGCTGCAACTCCAGTTAGCGCGTCAATCTGTGTAACCTCCTTCCCGTAACATAGCATAATTTGACTTATCAGCAAGTTATACTTATATATTCTGTGGTTATACAAAAAGTCTTTCCTGTTCCAGCGCCCCACGCTTTTACAATCAAATATTATAATTAAAAGCACATAGTTTTTAAACTTCAGCTCACAAATAGAGACAACTTGAACGATCCATAATTTATTTTTGGCTTTTACGTGCATTTATAAAAGCGTGTTTTATAGTGTTTTTTAAACTATTAATTTATTTATAACAATAAATGACATATTTCTTTATTTTAAAATCATGATATTACGTCAAAACAAATTTTGAAAAAAAAAATTGTAGGCATCCTCAGTGTAGTTATGATAGTTTTTAATAGGTGGCGCTAAAAAATCGAGGTACGATTCTTAGTATCTATAAATAATAATTAAAATTTTGAAAAACCCCCGACTGCGACATAGTGGACCGATTTTCATGAAACATGGCTAAGAACACTCCCGACTAACTCAATTTCAAACAAAAAAAAAATCAATAAGAGTATCCCGGTCAATATAAGTCTAATAAAAAAAAAATCTATGCGTCGGGGGTTAAAAATGTCTTTCCAGTAATACCAAAATTTAGTCGACCTGAACATAGCCTCTCAGCATGGCGGCGATAATTCCATTACGCGTAATACATATTGTATTATCTCGTGGGTCCATCATGGTGGGGAAATCTAATTAAAATAATAGTTTTAGTCCAAGTTGAAATATTTTTACCAGCAACGGTATATAAGAAATCGTGTCAAAATGGCTATATTACATAAAAAGCCTTTCCAGTAATACCAGAATGAGGAGGCACACTCCACGGTTATGACAGATGGCGCCACACTATTAGTCCATGCGTGAGAGCGAGAAGATGATATGTTTTTTCTCTCTCTCACGTATGAATGACAGTGACATGCCTAGACACTTATAATACCCCAAGAGCTATCCGGTCTTGCTACTACTGGGAAAATAACTTCTCTGTCAATTCTATAACAGTACTTTTGGTATTATCTGTCTACCAAAAATTAAGTTTGGTAATTTGGTACAGTTTTTTGGGAAAATAGTTAAGCCACCAAAATTTGTGACAAGAAACGTATAATATAATAAAAATAAAAAAAAGATTATTTTAATTCACTAAAAATCAGGCGAAAATGGTATCAGGACTTTTGTTTTAAATTCGACTACTTTAATTTATGATCTTTATAACACATTAAGAAACCACCTATTTTTGTGAATGATACTTCGTAGTAGCAAAAAGCGGAGTAATTAAATTAGTTATGACGCAAGCAATAATAGGACAAGTGAAGTTATGGTTGTTTTGTATCTACATTATGTGTTGAAACACTATTTCTACTGAAACCACCCTAAAAACAAAACGGAAGTTCAGTATTTTACTAGCTCAGAATAACATTCAGGGCAAAAATTATATCAGCAAAAAAATTGGAACAGACTTTTCGTTAAGATCAAAATAAAGAAGTATAAAAAATAATCCACCTTTAAATGCACGCCAAGAAGCGCTAAAATCTGTACTGAAAGAAGTATTTTCATATTTTTCATTTACCTACAAACTCTACTATTGACGATGTCATTTTCTGCATTATTTCAAAAGTTAGTTATTCATTCGTATTTTCATTACATCGCGGTATAATAATATATTTCGCCACCTTCACTATCGCTTAAATAGCTCAGTTATAGTAGCGTAAGACGATGGGCGCGCTCCTGACCTGACGTCGTGGGTTCGATCCTCGGCAGTGGAAATTTTTTTTCTTGTTATTATTTTTTTATCTTTTACACCCTTTTCAACCCTCTCTTTTTAAATATTGATTTTTTAGTATTAGATTTACAACCCATTTCATTGAAATTTTGTTAGACACATGTAATGCAATAAGTTTAAAAATTGTCTTTCAGTATTAGTATTGATTGAAGGTAACCTAAGGTTCAACATCGTGCGTCGTTCCTACTAACCGCAATACTCTGTCTTAGCTAACCATCGCTAGACGTTATGCCCTTGTAATAAGGATTACAAGTGTACAGTGACAGTTGTCCGGTATGACTCATAGATTTATATATCATTAAGCTAGATTGAGTTGTTAGGCCAAAAAGTGTGTCCACATGAGAGGGTAAAGTTGGGGCTGGTGTCCCTCTCGCACTTATTGCCACTGTCAAAATTATTTGAATGACGTCATCACTGTCATTATTTGGGGATACCGGTCAATATTCAAAGTTACTACCAAATCTACTAATACCGAATTAAAGGTTTTTTTTAATTGCGCAAATCTTTGGTTTTATGGCTTCATAATAATGACTTACCAATTCATTACAAGGTATTAATATCCTTGCCTCGATATAATACAAAAATAATTTAAGAAGTTTATAAACTTAGTTATCATACGGGTAAAAATACTACTACTGTAGTAATCTCTTTAACACTGGTCACATGCGAGAGGGACACCAGCCCCAACTTTGACCCTCTCATGTGGACACACTTTTACTAGTCTGATAAGAACGCCTTTCTGCACCGGTGATAAAGTTCAATTTAGTATGGCAAAAAAAGTGTGAGCTCAGTCCCTATTGAAAGTCCATGGTATGAGTCAATGAAAAATTGGCTAAATAGTAATCAAAAAACAAGCAAAAAGGGTAGAATATATTTCTTATAAGTTATTTCTTTGGATTACATTACAAAATGAATGTATTATACATTATAATACTCGTTGTAATTGTATAGATTTCAATGAATAATTTTATTTGTTCAAATTAATGACTTTCAAGGAACAAAAACTATTGAGTCGCTATTAGACCGTTTTCACATTATCCGATCCGATAACGGATGTCGGAAGGATATCAATAGAAGAATCCAAGATTCCGCCTGTAATGTATGGAATATCGGTCCGACATCCGATATCGGATCGGATAATGTGAAAACGTACTACATTTTACTCTTTTTAATACCAAGATTAATTAGAGTCAGTTGTATGGTCGGTACGTACTGTAAATAAAAAGTCGAAAAGTAGGTCCTTTCTATACTTTTTGCTATGTATTTTATATTTCAATAGGCAGGCTTTTGTACCCATATTACAGTACTTTCAATATGTGCTACCCTATAATTAAATTCGAACACTCGCGTATTAGACACTTCTAATATTATTTGAATGGTATTACCAACATTAAATCTCCTTTTAAAAATAAATTTTAAAGAATATCCCACACTATCAGATCAGAACCACTGGTATTTAATTTAAAACAAATGCCTATAATAAATAAATCCGATAAACCTTTGGGTTGTCTGCTGTCGAATTTAATTATTTTCATAGAAAATATTTTAGTTTGTATCCTTCCAGCTCGAGATTCTTGGAAGCCTTGTAAATTTTTCTTCGTGACAACAAGATATGACATTTATTTCAGGAAATTTACACATACATACATTACATACATTTATTGTAATAAACGGAGTACAAGTGACCAAGATAAAGATGATACAGTAGGGTATTTTTAAAGTTTATGTAATGAAGAAGTAAAATTGCGGCCTTTTTTAGATATTTATATTTATGGAATAAATTGGAAATATCTAATACCTACATACTTATTATACGAGGGACGTTCAAAAAGTAATGAGAATGGATATGTTTCTGTATCTTGATTTAATTTTTCTTAACTTGTCCATGTAGCAGTACTCATTAAAGTGAAATTGCATAATTCAAATTTTTACTACTTTCATTTGTTTTTCTTTGATATGTAAATAATTGACACAAGGTGGGGGATGTAAATTTTCAGTAAAATAAGAGCATGTTTTCATGAATATTTGACATGTCGTGAGTTCATTTCTGACATGAATATCAAAAATAATCATACTTTAAATTAAAGCTGGGTTTATCCTTTGTTAGTAACATCAATAAAAAAAGTTCGTATAGATACATTTTCAAACGGTATGGTATCCAAAAAAACTCTAGGTGCTGTTTTGGGTCATGTTCACGATTTTTGCAGATTATCACGAAAATTGAGAATATAGATTCGAGACAAAATTACGTTAGTATTAAAGAAGAACATACAATCATTTTAATAGTAAAAAAATGATTAGTTACAATAAGAACATTTAAAAAAACAAATAATAATGTTTTTGGCCTTCAAAATGACAGTCGACAGGGTCGAACCCTCAAATTGCCGAGGGTGCTGCTCAAGTTAGTGTATTTTAAGCTACAAGTGACATTCCTAATATTGAAGGTAATATAAGGATCATTAATATTTTATACCCGACCTTTAAATAAAATTGTAAAATAATCGCTACTCTGAAGTATAATGAAGTGAAGTGCTTACTGACATGGTATTTAGACTATCGTTAAGATTTTAATTTTTAAAGGGGGCAAAAAAAAAAATAATTGAAAAAATTAAATATGTAAATAAATCACAAAAGAGTTACTTTTAATTATAAAAATATAAGGATACTTACATTCTTATGTTTTAATACTCATTATCATTACTTATTGAACGCCCCTCGTATATTGGTAGCGGCTCCATTCGTTCAATATTCGTTCGCAATTCATTTTGACATATAAGTCATTTGAGCATATTATGACAAAAGGTATTTTGATAAAGAGTTTTTAGTGTGTGGCAGTTCCATTTGCAATTTTGATACTTTGGTCTTTATACACTATGTTGGTTATGGCATGAACGATTTTTTTCCTAAGCAGATAAGAAGTTAACGTTATTAGCATCAACAAGAATGTTATAAATGCAATTTAGACCCAGATTTTTAAAACATTTTTGTTATGAATTGTGCGTCCTTGTATTTAATGTCATTGCAGTAGCTTGTACTCATCAACTTATAATATAAATAAAACCTTAAAAAATGAATTAAAAAAGCTGTAAAAACGTATGCGACGACTGAGATTTGAACTTGTGACCTGTGGCTTGTAAGTCTAACGATAATCGCCGGGGCTATACCTGGCCGTGACATATGGGTCGAAATTAGACTTTGCATAGCTTTCGCGTGTTTGTAACAAGCGTTGCTTCAACGATTCTGAAGAATGGAAGAATACATTTCACAAGATGACGGAGATCTGTCAAATGGTAGAAGAGAAAAACGTGAGATAGATGTATGTACTGACAAGTATATACTCTTTTCGACGACTGTCAAATCGCATGCCTAAAATAAATGTGTAATTTTTTTAATTACTTTGGACTTTATTATCGGTGGGAAACGTCTGTTTTTAATCTACTTAAAATATTACTTATGTAGAAACAGGCATGTAATGAGGAGGACTGAACACTCAAAGGATATGACAGATGGCGCCACCCTATTAGTCCGTGAGACGTGAGAGCGAGAAGCTGATAATTATGTTTTTTCTCTCTCTCACATATGAATGACAGTGACATGCATAGGCGCCGCCTGGCGGGGTAAAATGTCAGTGTGCCTCCTCATTTACGTTAATGTGTAATAGAAGAACAGAATAAAAAGCATGCGACACGGCTCATCACCTACCCTCGGCCCAGCTCCACCGGCGTGGTGGTTTGCCATATGGATTCCTAAATGTAAGACACTAAGGTCCAAACCAAACCACGCAAAAAATGTAAATATATTAAATAAATTAAAGTATTTAATAAAGGTCAAACTTATTGGGTGGATTATCATGCTGTTAATATTGTTAAATAGGGACAATAAAAGTCAACCTCGTACTATTATCTGTTTCGAATTTGCCCGGTCAAATATTTAGATTTTTTTATTTCCATATAAATATATTGGTGGTTTTTATATGTTAAATATCTGAAAAATTATGTGCTATTGATTTCTGCTTAAAAATATCTGTTATTATATCAGCTCTAGAGCACGTTAGACAAAATTCAAAAATTCTATATCAATAAAAATAGTCTTATTTCCCGTCATATATTTAGGTGGCTTCGGGTTGTAAACCTTAAAACTTATTTTTTTCTACATGTTTCCACCATTAAATTACTGTGAGGTATTTTGCTGAAAGAAAACGCTTATTTTCTAGGCGTAGTTTTTTTTAATATCTTCCATTCCAAACTATTGGTGGATTCGAAAATATAGGTTTTTTAAATTGCGATTAAGTGCTGTATATGAAATAAAACTACTGTTATAGAATTATTTTCAAAAATATCGTACCGGTCTTAGGCTACTCTCAGCATGGCGGCGATAATTCAATTACGCGTAATACATATTGTATTATCTCGTGGGTCCATAAAATATATCGTTATTGGTTTACGAGCGCCTGCTGAGTGCACGAGTTATGTAACTATAGTCCGGCACACCCTTTTTGTTAGTATAAAGGCAATAGATTGTAATTTTCTAAGAACATGTCAATAAGCAAATTCTACTGACAAATTAGGAATGTTTGAGTATCTAACCACCTATACAGTGTGAACCCAGCCAAGCTCAGTTACAGGGGTCCATCATTTAATCCATTGCCTCCAGTTTCAGATGAGGGCATGTCTATGGCCCTCGAGCTCCGATATAGGGGTTTATCATTTAAACCACTGCTTCCAGTTACATTTGCTTTATTACATTGATTGTTTCAATTACAGCGTCAATTAATAATCAGGAATATAACATCAAATCAATCATCTACTATCAGTACTAACTTGGTACTATAACCTAAAAATAAATTAATAGTTTAAAAAACACTATAAAACACGCTTTTATAAATGCACGTAAAAGCCAAAAATAAATTATGGATCGTTCAAGTTGTCTCTATTTGTGAGCTGAAGTTTAAAAACTATGTGCTTTTAATTATAATATTTGATTGTAAAAGCGTGGGGCGCTGGAACAGGAAAGACTTTTTGTATAACCACAGAATATATAAGTATAACTTGCTGATAAATCAAATTATGCTATGTTACGGGAAGGAGGTTACACAGATTGACGCGCTAACTGGAGTTGCAGCATGACTAGTAGGTTCTACATTAAACAGTCAAATCAATTAAAAGTCAGTGTTCAAAGTAGGTACCAGTTTGTCGAACTCAGACAAAATATGCGCTAGTAGCGAGGAGAGTCGACAGTCACCGACACTTAGAACGCAGCTTTTTTCCGGTAATCAAAGTACAAAAGGGGAAAGTGTCTACAGTGACAGGATGCAGAGTTCTTGTTCGTGGACGAGATATCTTTGGTTCTCTTTGGTAACCCTTAGGCGGCATATGTAAACGTTATGTTCTTATGCAACTTCATTCGCCAGGAAGTTCGAATTAGTATTTGTTTACAAGAAAGTCTTTCCTGTTCCAGCGCCCCACGCTTTTACAATCAAATATTATAATTAAAAGCACATAGTTTTTAAACTTCAGCTCACAAATAGAGACAACTTGAACGATCCATAATTTATTTTTGGCTTTTACGTGCATTTATAAAAGCGTGTTTTATAGTGTTTTTTAAACTATTAATTTATTTTATACTTTTTAGTCATTAATAATTAAATAAATACCTTTTAACATTTATACATAAAATTATTTCAAGTAGGCGGATTTTACATGTCATTTGTGGCTTAACGTGTACTTATTGCTAATTGCTACTTAATAATAACTAGCGGCTACCTTCTTATTACGGTATTATCATAAAAATGTTTATACCTAGTAAGTTATCCGTAAAAGATAGACAATATAGACATGTGCCATCGCGGACTTTTTGAAGACATTAGAGAGACATACTTTCGCCATACATTGTTTTGAAGCTCTCAGCTAGTGGGATTTTGTTTGACTCGATTAGAAAATATTGTCACATTTCAACTAATTCAAACAAAATTTAAGTATTTCTTTTTTGCCGAGCCCCCCTTTATTTGCACTTAAGGGTCACAGGAAAACCATTACCCAACTTATTTTAAATACAACGTTGACCTTTCTTTTATGCGGGGGGCTTCGCCCCCCGAGCCCCCCTTTGTTTGCTCTTAAAGGTCACAAGAAAACGCTAACCCAACTTATTCTAAATACAACGTTGATCTTTCTTTCATGCGGGGGGCTTCGCCCTCCGAGCCCCCCTTTGCTTGCTCTTAAAGGTCACAAGAAAACCCTAACCCAACTTATTTTAAATACTACGTTGATCTTTCTTTTATGCGGGGGGCTTCGCCCCCCGAGCCCCCTTTTCGTTACTCTTAAGGGTCACAAGAAAACCCTAAACCAACTTATTTAAAATACAACGTTGATCTTTCTTTCATGCGGGGGGCTTCGCCCCCCGAGCCCCCCTTTGTTTGCTCTTAAAGGTCACAAGAAAACGCTAACCCAACTTATTTTAAAAACAACGTTGATCTTTCTTTTATGCGGGGGCTTCGCCCCCCGAGCCCCCCTTTGTTTGCTCTTAAAGGTCACAAGAAAACGCTAACCCAACTTATTTTAAATACTACGTTAATCTTTCTTTTCTCCTGGGGCTTCGCCCCCGAGCCCCCTTTTCGTTACTCTTAAGGATCACAAGAAAACCCTAACCCAACTTATTTTAAAAACAACGTTGATCTTTCTTTCATGCGGGGGCTTCGCCCCCGAGCCCCCCTTGTTTGCTCTTAAAGGTCACAAGAAAACGCTAACCCAACTTATCTTAAATACTACGTTGATCTTTCTTTCATGCGGGGGCTTCGCCCTCCGAGCCCCCTTTTCTTTACTCTTAAGGAACACAAGAAAACCCTAAATCAACTTATTTTAAATACAACGTTGATCTTTCTTTCATGCGGGGGCTTCGCCCCCGAGCCCCCCTTTGTTTGCTCTTAAATGTCACAAGAAAACGCTAACCCAACTTATCTTAAATACTACGTTGATCTTTCTTTCATGCGGGGGCTTCGCCCCCGAGCCCCCTTTGTTTGCTCTTAAAGGTCACAAGAAAACGCTAACCCAACTTATTCTAAATACAACGTTGATCTTTCTTTCATGCGGGGGCTTCGCCCCCGAGCCCCCTTTGTTTGCTCTTAAAGGTCACAAGAAAACGCTAACCCAACTTATCTTAAATACTACGTTGATCTTTCTTTCATGCGGGGGGCTTCGCCCCCGAGCCCCCCTTTGTTTGCTCTTAAGGAACACAAGAAAACCCTAAACCAACTAATTTTAAATACAACGTTGATCTTTCTTTCATGAGGGGGCTTCGCCCCCGAGCCCCCTTTGTTTGCTCTTAAATGTCACAAGAAAACGCTAACCCAACTTATCTTAAATACTACGTTGATCTTTCTTTCATGCGGGGGGCTTCGCCCCCCGAGCCCCCCTTTGTTTGCTCTTAAAGGTCACAAGAAAACGCTAACCCAACTTATTCTAAATACAACGTTGATCTTTCTTTCATGCGGGGGGCTTCGCCCCCCGAGCCCCCCTTTGTTTGCTCTTAAAGGTCACAAGAAAACGCTAACCCAACTTATCTTAAATACTACGTTGATCTTTCTTTCATGCGGGGGGCTTCGCCCCCCGAGCCCCCCCTTTGTTTGCTCTTAAGGAACACAAGAAAACCCTAAACCAACTAATTTTAAATACAACGTTGATCTTTCTTTCATGCGGGGGCTTCGCCCCCGAGCCCCCTTTGTTTGCTCTTAAATGTCACAAGAAAACGCTAACCCAACTTATCTTAAATACTACGTTGATCTTTCTTTCATGCGGGGGCTTCGCCCCCGAGCCCCCTTTGTTTGCTCTTAAAGGTCACAAGAAAACGCTAACCCAACTTATTCTAAATACAACGTTGATCTATCTTTCATGCGGGGCTTCGCCCCCGAGCCCCCTTTGTTTGCTCTTAAAGGTCACAAGAAAACGCTAACCCAACTTATCTTAAATACTACGTTGATCTTTCTTTCATGCGGGGGGCTTCGCCCTCCGAGCCCCCCTTTTCTTTACTCTTAAGGAACACAAGAAAACCCTAAACCAACTTATTTTAAATACAACGTTGATCTTTCTTTCATGCGGGGGCTTCGCCCCCCGAGCCCCCTTTGTTTGCTCTTAAATGTCACAAGAAAACGCTAACCCAACTTATCTTAAATACTACGTTGATCTTTCTTTCATGCGGGGGGCTTCGCCCCCCGAGCTCCCCTTTGTTTGCTCTTAAAGGTCACAAGAAAACGCTAACCCAACTTATTCTACATACAACGTTGATCTTTCTTTCATGTGGGGGGCTTCGCCCCCCGAGCGCCCCTTTGTTTGCTCTTAAAGGTCACAAGAAAACGCTAACCCAACTTATCTTAAATACTACGTTGATCTTTCTTTCATGCGGGGGCTTCGCCCCCGAGCCCCCCCTTGTTTGCTCTTAAAGGTCACAAGAAAACGCTAACCCAACTTATTCTAAATACTACGTTGATCTTTCTTTCATGCGGGGGGCTTCGCCCCCCGAGCCCCCCTTTGTTTGCTCTTAAAGGTCACAAGAAAACGCTAACCCAACTTATTCTAAATACTACGTTGATCTTTCTTTCATGCGGGGGCCTTTTCTTTACTCTTAAGGATCACAAGAAAACCTTAACCCAACTTATTTTAAATACAACGTTGATCTTTCTTTTATGCGGGGGGCTTCGCCCCCGAGCCCCCTTTGTTTGCTCTGAAAGGTCACAAGAAAACGCTAACCCAACTTATTTTAAATACTACGTTAATCTTTCTTTTATGCGGGGGGCTTCGCCCCCCGTGCCCCCCTTTGTTTACTCTTAAAGGTCACAAGAAAACGCTAACCCAACTTATCTTAAATACTACGTTGATCTTTCTTTCATGCGGGGGCTTCGCCCCCGAGCCCCCTTTGTTTGCTCTTAAAGGTCACAAGAAAACGCTAACCCAACTTATCTTAAATACTACGTTGATCTTTCTTTCATGCGGGGGCTTCGCCCTCCGAGCCCCCTTTTCTTTACTCTTAAGGAACACAAGAAAACCCTAAACCAACTTATTTTAAATACTACGTTGATCTTTCTTTCATGCGGGGGCTTCGCCCCGAGCCCCCTTTGTTTGCTCTTAAAGGTCACAAGAAAACGCTAACCCAACTTATTCTAAATACTACGTTGATCTTTCTTTCATGCGGGGGCTTCGCCCCCTAGCCCCCTTTTCTTTACTCTTAAGGATCACAAGAAAACCTTAACCAAACGTATTTTAAATACAACGTTGATCTTTCTTTTATGCGGGGGCTTCGCCCCCGAGCCCCTTTGTTTGCTCTGAAAGGTCACAAGAAAACGCTAACCCAACTTATTTTAAATACTACGTTGATCTTTCTTTCATGCTTCCCTCCTCGAGCCCCCCCCCTTTTTTTCTGTTCTTATCTTCCGGCACCATCATCAGGCCTTGAAACCTAATCGTAGTCATAGTTCATTACAAGACTTTTCTAAGAAGCCCAAAAACAGCTATGATACGATGTTCCATCATGTAGTTCCAGTTCATATCTTCCGGCTCCATCATCAGACCTTGAATTCTAATCGTAGTCAAAGTTCATTACAAGACTTTTCTAAGAAGCCCAAAAACAGCTATGATACGATGTTCTATCATGTAGTTCCAGTTCATATCTTCCGGCTCCATCATCAGACCTTGAAACCTAATCGTAGTCAAAGTTCATTACAAGACTTTTCTAAGAAACCCAAAAACAGCTATGATACGATGTTCCATCATGTAGTTCCAGTTCATATCTTTCGGCTTCATCATCAGACCTTGAAACCTAATTGTAGTCAAAGTTCATTACAAGACTTTTCTAAGAAACCCAAAAACGGCTATGATACGAGGTTCCATCATGTAGTTCCAGTTCATATCTTCCGACTCCATCATCAGATCAGCTCAACAGTACCATATTATTGTATTGTCATCGGAACTACATATAGCTGCCAATTTTCATTACACTACGACTCCTGGAAGATGGTTAAATTAGCCTCCGCAGATTCCATTACATACATAGTTACATACACGACGACCTAATAAAAGCGTGTTAAAAAAGTGAAATGCCGCCAAATCTGACATTTACTGTTGACATTCGTTAAGCCCATGTACAGATGAGCTGCTACAATCGGTATAAGGCCACATACAGAATTCACTGTGATGCTTACAATAGAAACTGAAATAAATGTTACATACAAAGAAAAAATTACCAAGGCCTCCAATTGTCCAATGCTGGATTCGAACTAGCGTACTCCGTTTATAGCCACGGATGCCTGAAACCACTCGGCCAGCTGGTGGCAAGGGTCGAAATTTTCCATTGTATGATACAATTCGATATGCGATGGGCTATGGAAAGAGCTATGCTCGGCGTCTCTCTGCGGGATCGAATCAGAAATGAGGTTATCCGGCAGAGAACCAAAGTGATCGACATAGCCCACCGTATTAGCAAGCTGAAGTGGCAGGGACTGGCCATATTAGCCGTAGAACCGACAACCGTTGGGGTAAACGAGTTCTTGAGTGGAGACCGCGTCTCGGCGAGCGTAGTGTAGGACGGCCTCAGGCAAGGTGGAGCGACGATTTGCGCAGGATGGCTAGCAGCAGCTGGATGCGAGCAGCCGAAGATCGGAAACGGTGGCGTGAAATTGGGGAGGCCTATGTCCAGCAGTGGACTGCGATAGGCTGATGATGATGATGATGACACAATTAACGAGGGCTTTGAACATGACACTTACCTCACTATTCTTAATTTTACTTATAGACTACTAGATCTTGCCGGCGGCTTCGCTCGCTTTAGAAAGATACAAAAAGTAGCCTATTAGCCTCCAGTTAACTAGCCTCCAGGGATTCAATTATCTCCACTTAAAAAATCACGTCAATTCGTCGCTCCGTTTGGCCGTGAAAAACGGACAAACAAACAGACACACACACTTTCCCATTTATAATAGGTACTAGCTATTGTTGATGTTGAACAACAAAATGAAATGTAACAAAACGTCTGAAATAAAGGCTATTTTATTTATTTATTTTATTTACTAGCTATTGCCCGCGGCTTTTCTCGCGTTAGAAAGAGACAAAAAGTAGCCTATGTCACTCTCCATCCCTTCAACTATGTCCACGTAAAAATTCACGACAATTCGTCGCTCCGTTTTGCCGTGAAGGACGGACAAACAAACAGACACACACACTTTCCCATTTATAATATTAGTGTGGATTAGTGTGGATACTTTCATCTAGTGCGTCTATTTTTTTGTCAATAGGACGTGCCGAAAGGTCATTAAAATTACAAGTATATTTACCTTCATTTTTACAGACAGATAAAACAAATATAACTAACAGAATCCTTCCTAAACAAATCTTCCCAAATATTTATACAATCCCAGTGGGTACATATTGAAAAGAGTTAATTTCGCTAAAAAGGTACTCGAAAATCCTTCTATTTGTATTGCCACAGATTAGTTATATCGAAGAGAGACCACTCTATTTCATTACAGTCGATAAAAATACTGATATTCAATAGTTGTTCAAAAGTATGTCATATAGGTCTTATATCGCCTACATCTTAATACGGGACAGTTTTTGAACAATTTTAGTTTTGTAAGTAGTTCAATAAACAACAACTAAACCTAACGAACTGAACGAAACACTGTCTCAGTTGTTCAAAATCGTACTAAGATAGAAAATGACTAGGTACAATGTCGATTGTCACGTCATGCCGATTTAAACTGCATTTTTCAAAACCAGAACAACAAAAATGAGGGAGGCCTCAAAAGGATTTTGTGGAATCCAGTGATGGCTCAAAACGCAGAAAAACAGCAGTTATTCCGCTGACGTGTTATCTGAGCACCTGATTCCAATAAGCAATTTAAGTGAAGAGGCGGAAGCGAGGAATAACTATCGAAACTATCGAGAGAGATTTAGTCGTAAAACTTCCAGAATCGACAACATGACGGATGTTTTTAATAGGCTCTTGGTTTCCTCTGATCCCCTCATCACCAGCATACGACCTCTGCCAATTATGAATACAAAAATATTTCACTCGGAAGCTGTCGATATGTTTATGGATGAATATGTACCTTCATCATAGGAATATATATTTTTTTATACAAATATAATGTAAATAATAATTATTATAAGCACTACTTGACATTACGAATGCAGAATGGTACTTTTTAGGGTTCCGTAGTCAACTAGGAACCCTTATAGTTTCGCCATGTCTGTCTGTCCGTCCGTCCGTCCGTCCGTCCGTCCGTCCGTCCGTCCGTCCGTCCGTCCGTCCGCGGATAACCTCAGTAACCGTTAGCACTAGAAAGCTGAAATTTGGTACTAATATGTATATCAATCACGCCAACAAAGTGCAAAAATAAAAAATGGAAAAAAATGTTTTATTAGGGTACCCCCCCTACATGTAAAGTGGGGGCTGATATTTTTTTTCATTCCAACCCCAACGTGTGATATGTTGTTGGATAGGTATTTAAAAATGAATAAGGGTTTACTAAGATCGTTTTTTGATAATTTTAATATTTTCGGAAATAATCGCTCATAAAGGAAAAAAAAGTGCGTCCCCCCCCTCTAACTTTTGAACCATATGTTTAAAAAATATGAAAAAAATCACAAAAGTAGAACTTTATAAAGACTTTCTAGGAAAATTGTTTTGAACTTGATAGGTTCAGTAGTTTTTGAGAAAAATACGGAAAACTACGGAACCCTACACTGAGCGTGGCCCGACACGCTCTTGGCCGGTTTTTTTGCTTAATTTTACTTTTTGTAGTTTTGAGCACAGCAATGTATGGGCGGGTTCCAGTGTGCGTGGGTCTCAGTAAATCTGTGTAAGAATGTCCTATAATATTTATTTATTTATTATTTATTTATTTATATTCATAGAAAACATCCATCAAATATCTGTGCTCATCACACAAATAAATGCCCTATCCGGGATTTGAACCCGGGACCGCGGCGTAGCAGGCAGGGTCACTACAAACGTCAAAAACATCGTACAATACAAGTGCGAAGAGGGGAATAGTAACTCGTGTCGATATAAACTATCCCAAACATATATTTACACTAATCCAAGCTTAACTATATCGACTTCAATCACTATAGGGGATTGAGTAATAAATACTCTGGCCGCCATTTTGGTTATTTTATGTCCGCCATAATGAAATGGCGTCGAGGGTGTGTTTGAGTAGACATGTTTACGAGTTTCCAAAATAATATCTTTCATAGTTCGGGAACATTTTTGTGTAAGGTTTTTTTTACATTGTAATTTTTCTTATAGTACTTACTTATTCTATCATTACCATCCTCCTTGCGTTGTCCAGTCAATCACCACGGCTCATGGAAGCCTGGGGTCCGCCTTGACAACTAATCTCAAGATTTGGCGTAGGCACTAGTTTTTACGAAAGCGACTGCATTCTGACCTTCCAAACCGAAGGGTAACTAGGCCTTCTTTATTCTATTAACACTACTTTTACTTATGTATTAAAACATTTTGTGTAACTCCTGGCGTCTTATTATTACAAATTCGAGTCTTCAAATCGCTCCGGCAAGCCGTCGCGGTTTAACTGTACTCTCATTTGCAATGTTTAACTTACGCCCCTTGTTGCACAATGTATTATTTTGTGCTACAGGCCCAGTGCCGTTAGAACAGAGAAGTTAGTCTTTAATGTTGCAAATATTGACGCAAAACATTGTACAAGGCAAGGTTTGGGGCAGGAAGCCAGTTTGCTACAAAGTCATTAACTGAAAATGAAAGGTAAACTAAAATCTAAAGTCTACCTAGGGGCTTTGTAAGGCTCTCGGCTCGGTTCGGACTTCAACGTCTACTTATAATATACTCGTACGTTACCTCCAAATAAGATACAGATCGGACATGTCAAATAACGTTTTCGTAAGAACTGTGTTTTTTTTTTACATTGTCGTGTCCGACCTACAGGTATCGTCTTAAGAGCAAAATTTTGACCTATTTTAAACTTATTTTAAAATTCGATATTTACATTCATGGATTTGTAAAATAACACATTACGATACAAGTATGTAAAAAAGAAAGTTCGACGCGAGTAGCTACGAATTAAAACGACCGAAGGGAATGTTCTAAATCGACACGAATTACGAATTTCCTTTTCGCACGTGTATTGTCGTACATTTTTCAGTACTATCTAATGTTTGTGAATATTAGGCATAATAGGCACATAAGTACCACTTCTGGTACTAATGCCATAAAATAGCACTGTACTGAAAAATACTAATTTAAGCAAAATAAAATAAAACTATGGAAACGGATTAAATCGCGCATAATGAATTTACAATTCATCACATCATTCACACATTACGATACAAGTACGTAAAAAAGAAAGATCGACGCGAGTAGCTATCAATTAAAACGACCGAAGGGAATGTTCTAAATCGACACGAATTACGAATTTCCTTTTCGCACGTGTATTGTCCGACATTTTTAGTACTATTTAATGTTTGTGAATATTAGGCATAATACGCACATAAAGTACCACTTGATACTAATGCCATAAAATAACACTGTACTGAAAAATACTAATTTAAGCAATATAAAATAAAACTATGGAAACGGATTAAATCGCGTATAATGAATTTACAATTCATCCCGAAATTTCGAACACTTTACAGCGTTTCGTGGTCAACGGGTGACTGAGGAAAAATTACGTCGGGATGAATTGTAAATTCATTATACGCGATTTAATCCGTTTCCATAGTTTTATTTCATGAATAACTATCGCGGTAACCGAAGACAGATTAGAGCATTTCTTTTTTTTATGCCAATAATTTTTTTTCAATTAGGGAATTTTAGGTCATTTGTACTCAGAATCACGAGTAGGTACTTTCAATCTCACTGGGAGACAAAAAGTGTCCCAGAATTTCCATACATTTTTGTTACTTTCCTCTTTTGTTACCCCATACAAAATGTACGGAAAATGGTAACAAAATAAGAAAAAATCGTATGGGACAATTTTTTTAACTACTAGGATTGAAAAGGCTAGTAATTCTGAGTAGAAATACGAGTCGCATATTTTTTTTCAAAAATATCACACTTCATAAAAGTGGCAAAAAAAAAGAAATGCTCATTAAGCAAAATACTCGAACATGAAAACTTCCATATTTAAAAGCTAGCTCTCTAAAATACTTCGGCCATCAAAATTTGTTCCCCAACACGACCACAGAGCGCATACTGGAAGCCGCAAGTCGGTTACTAGTAGAGATGCAACGGATTGAGGTTTGGCCGGATACCGGATATTCGGATAAATGCCGCCGAATATCCGGTATAAAGATCGTACCTAAATGAAGTAAATTCTATAGCGTACGGACACGATAGGCGGTACCGCTCACAACGGGTTTCTATTTGTTGGCATTTTTTTATATGTTTTTTTTTGAACCCCCGACGCAAAAACGACGGGGTGTTATAAGTTTGACGTGTCTGTCTGTCTGTCTGCCTGTTTGTCTGTCTGTCTGTGTGTGTGTCTGTCGCATCGTACCTCCCGAACGAATGAACCGATTTAGATTTAGTTTTTTTTTTGTCTGAAAGCTGAGTTAGTCGGGAGTGTTCTTAGCCATGTTTCATGAAAATCGGTCTACTGTCGCAGTCGGGGGTTTTTTCAAAATTTTAATTTTGTGGTTAGGTTATTAGTTTTGTACTATCTAACCAACTGAATCATAACGAACTTATTAGATAATTCGTTTGAAACTTTTAAACTTGTAAGGTCTAACGCTTGTATTGCACTTAGGTCTTTTTACAAGCTTTTATTCAACTTGCCTTGATATTAGTTTGTTTGGGTTGCTACAACGCGCAAAATGCTAAATACGCAAAATGTGCGGAAGATAAAACGTACAATAAGCGGAACGTACAAAAGCAAATTGTACAATCGCATAATGTACAAAAAATCTGAAAATGCGCACTACCACAGAATATATAATAGGTACTACTAGCAAAACGTACAATACGTAAATCGATTGAGCTGTAATTTTGTATACATAAATGTAAATCACGTGAGTCACGTGAGTCGAAAATACCGGTTTTGCGACCGAAATCAAATAGAAATAGAAAATAGAAATAGAAATCATTTATTTTATTCGTGACAAGTGACAACAGAAATTATTTACACAACACAAAAATATAGGTACATACATAATAATTGCCACGAAATGGTCCCGACTCAGCATGGTGTTTAGCCTGGAAGGGCCAACGCTGATCTTCCGTCGGGGCCATTGCGAGTGAAAACACGGAAAGCACACACATCACAAACAGGATATATAGATAAAAAGTTGCAAAAAAGTACACAATTTAAAATAAAACAATATTTCCAGAGTTATAAACTTATTAAAATTATACATTAAAATAAAGGGAACAAAACAATGACAAATGGTATTTGGGAACAGGTTCCGATCCCTGCACGTGGCAAATCAATATTATATGGTATCATGAAGCTAATCTAATGATGGAGCAGAAAGGTGGTCATAGGAACTCTGTTATGAAATTTCATAATTCCCATCGAGTTAGCGATTTTTTTAAACGTCTCGGAGAGCATTAGATGACTGTTGAAAGAAAGGTACAGTCGGTGATAAAAGCTTGTGCCAAAATGATTTTTTTGCAAATGAATTTACTCAAATACTAAATTATGTAACTACACACATGGCAGTGTCTAATAAAATGATAACAAGTTTAATTGTCACCAAGGAAACCCTACCTTATCTACTTTTGCTTATGGGTCATGATTCAGTTAGTTCGATAGTACTTTCTTGGTTATAATTGTGAGATAATAAGTTTTCTCCAAATATTAGGCATAAAACTATCATATAAAACACTACCCGCTATCCGGCCGGATATTACGCTACTATATTCGTCCAGAAACTACATTGTGGCCGGATACCGGATAGTGACCGTATATCCGTTCCATCTCCAGTTACTTGTGAACATTTCGGTCCTTAATTTTATAACATCGTAAAATTTGCGATGCATATATTTCCAATTTTATGACGTCCGGCGGGCGAGTGCTGAGAGATAAAATTTTAAACGAATTCTTACTTGTTTAAACTATTTATAGGTTTCTACTATGTACCTAGCAAAACGCTAGCACGTAGGACGTATCCTACGTGCTAGCGTTTTGCTAGGGAACAATAAATCGGGTTATACATAGTTATTTGTTTTACAAGGGGGCAAAGTTAACCGCACGTGACAATATTGATACCCGAGCAAGCGAAAGATTCCAATATGGAAGTAGACGATGCAACCGTCGCCCACGCAAGACACGGCGTTACTCACACTATCTAAGAATTATTTATTAAGCAGAAGACTGTTCAATATCATAGTTACTTTACATATATCTACCTGACTTATTAAATAGAAATTGTAACCGGGGCTCGGGCGTAGGGCGAGTAGTAAAACTAACCGGGATAGCAAGTTCGTATCTTTATTTAAATCAACGGTACAACTAGATACACCGGGTACTAAGTGAAGGTTCGAGAACCGTACGCAACACTCAGTAGTGATCTAGAGAGCCGGGAAACCGTCTACACTAGAGATCAGCTGAAGATCGAATGACGAACAAAATCGCCGTCCCTACTTATAGTTTCTGTGTTGCACAGTCGTTAGCGGCATCTATCTGGTCGTCAGCGCCATCTCTCGGTGTCTTTATATTCGCAATGTGCGTTCTAAGGTGAAGTTCCGCTACTCAGCACAAGATGGCGCTAGTGGTATCATGTTAGTGGTGTTACAAAATATAAATTTACTTTTTATATATTACTAGCTTTTGCCCGCGGCTTCGCTCGCGTTAGAAAGAGACAAAAAGTAGCCTATGTCACTCTCTATCCCTTCAACTATCTCCACTTCAAAAATCACGACAATTCGTAACTCCGTTTTGCCGTGAAGGACGGACAAACAAACAGACACACACACTTTCCCATTTATAATATTAGTATGGATAAGAAATGTCTTAGAACACGTAAATACATCAATAATAAGTAAGATACATAAAGTAAGAAATGTTTTAGAGAAAAATATTTTTTCACCATAATTATATTACACTTGCCTTTGTAAAGGTACTTAGGAGTTTAATGTTATGAAAGAAATTTCATATCTTATGGGTAAAGAAAAGGAAACAAAAATAAACTCAAAATAATTACCAATTTTCTAATAAAAACTTTCTAAGAGAAATATACAATCGTAATTTAACTTCGCGAATAAACTTTTTTTCATATGCTTGCAGACTAATTGATAAAAGGTCAAATACGGGAATGGACTTCAGAAACAGATTATATAACACAACAGATACTCCACACTGAGAGAAAATACAACCAGTTTTCATGTTCGTTCAACAAGTTTTTTGGTTTTGGTTCAAACAACAAGCTACTTGTCATTTGAATCGGCAATATATTTGAATCAACAAGTCGATTTTATAAAAACAACCTGACACATATTGTTTTAAACATACGTTTGGCTAATTCAAACGGATAAACCGCAACAAGTCGAACTTGTTAAATTCACAATGCAAATTTCTCTCAGTGCACCTATGATAATTAATAAATTTCAGTCAAATATTTTTAGTTTGTAAGGAAGCGCTGGTGGCCTAGCGGTAAGTACGTGCGGCCTTCGTTCCGGAGGTCGCGGGTTCGAACCCCGGCTCGCACCAATGAGTTTTTTGGAATTTATGTGCGAAATGTCATTTGATATTTGCCAGTCGCTTTTCGGTGAAGGAAAACATCGTGAGGAAACCGGACTAATTCCAATAAGGCCTAGTTACCCTTCAGGTTGGATGGTCAGATGGCAGTCGCTTTCGTAAAAACTAGTGCCTACGCCAAATCTTGAGTTTAGTTGTCAAAACGGATCCCAGGCTCCCACATATGGTAGAACATATTAAGGAACAGCTTCACCGATGTAAATATTTTATCGGCTGAAGACCTCAAACGTCGCAAGTATGCCAACCTTCGGCAGTAGCTACATATTTGCGACGTTTAGGGGTTGTAACCCTGGGTCCGTGGGGGCCTAGTGCGCGACGCCTCTATGAGGAGCTGTCCAAGCGCCTCATAGACGCATCTGGTGACCAGAGGGCTGGCCAGTATTTCGCTCAGCGGATAACTATAGCTATCCAGCGGGGCAATGCGGCCAGCCTTCTGGGCACCTTACCCACCAGCGACGATTTGAGCCAAATTTTAAGTAGTATCAGTTTTTATTAGTAAGATTTTTAGTAAAAGTGTTTATTTGTAAGTTTTTGCTATGTTGTTGTTTGTTAAAATAAAAATAATAACTATATTTTATAACACCTGTACTTATTGCACCAAATATTCTTGTGAATAAACATTAATTAATTCATTCATTCATTCGTTCATTTCGAGAGACCCAGAGGTCTATGCGTGTGGGGATAAAGCATCCAGCGACTTCGGAACCTAATCGAAGGGACTTTTTTAGATTCAGTTTTCGTTTTATTCTTTTGTTCTTACTTTAGATACGGTATTTTGAGTGACGGTATACGTCATTCCTAAGCCATTGAGTATGAATTGCCTTTAAGGGAGAGAATGTACCTAGCCTCATGGGAACTCTTCCGCAGGAGACAGACCTGGCCCCGTAGCCGAATGGCATTTCTACGAGGCGAAACGAAAACGAAACGCCGCGAAAGGTAGTCTGGCTCTGTCGCGCCAATACGCAAGAGCGATAGAGATAGATATCTACGAGCGTTTCGTTTCGTGAGCGTTTTTTGAGCGTTTGTGCAAATGTGCATTCGGCTACCCACGCTGGGGTATCTGTGTTAGGTAGTAGATGTTTTAGGTACTTTATTCCGTTTAAGTTATTTAGTTCATTGAGTTCACAGTTTTAGTTTTTCATATTTGTTTTTGTATTGCTGAATAATATATGTTTGTGGCGCATCCCTACTACGACACTCGCACATCACTAGTCGGATCTGCGCGCGCATGCGCGCTCCTCCGAGCAACAGACCGCTACCAGCTGCCTACCGAGCCGCACCTTCCCGTCTCTCCGCCCGTCTTCTTGATCCGTTGCTATGACAATTTTCCTTGTAAAATAATACATCTAGATATTCTAAATTATTCTTTTAAACTGGAGTTCGCATTTCATTTATACCATCCATATAGAAACCCCACATGTTTATTTTAATAAAAATGCAAATTTTAGCTCAAAAAACGCACGTCAATATAGATGATAGGAAAACTGCTACCACACGTGACGTATCTCTAATATTAAGTAATCTGCGCTGAAGTTCGAAACTTCGGATCTGGTATTCCGGAATTGATTATACTCATTAAAAGTTTAACGGTACCTCTAACACGAGCTTTTGTCCTTTTACACATTCACTGTCAGTAGGTATGATTTTGTAGGAAAATGAACACAATCAATCAATCAATCAAAAATATTTATTCGTAATAAACTTAAAACTACACAATATGCAAAAAAACAGTATTACTAAAACTACAAACGTACAAGGTTTGATGACCGGTCTGGCTCAGTCGGTAGTGACCCTGCCTGCTAAGCCGCGGTCCTAGGTTCAAATCCCGGTATGGGCATTTATTTGTGTGACGAGCACAGATATTTGTTCCTGAGTCGTGGATGTTTTGTATGTATTTAAGAATGTATTTACTCGTATCTATTTAAGTATGTATATCGTCGCTTAGCACCCATAGTACAAGCTTTGCTTAGTTTGGAGCTAAGTTGATCTGTGTAAGGTGTCCCCAATATTAAATTTATTATTTATTTATTAAGGTATGTGTCACCGGCACCGGACGTGTTAAGAGGTGAGAACTGAAAGAGAACAATATTTTCCATTTTAGTGAGAGTTAATAAAAAATTGGCCATTGATATCTTTTTTAAACCCCGACGCAAAAACGACGGGGTGTTATAAGTTTGATGTGTCTGTCTGTCTGCCTGTCTGTTTGTGTGTGTGTCTGTCTGTGGCATCGTAGCTCCCGAACGGATGAACCGATTTAGATTTAGTTTTTTTTTTGTTTGAAAGCTCAATTAGTCGCGAGCGTTAATTCTTAGCCATGTTTTGTGAAAATCGGTCCACTATGGTTTTTTTTTAATTTTGTGGTTAGGTTATTAGACACATGTCGATACTTCCTAAGTAGGTATACTTAGCCAAGTGCAAAATCACATTTTTACAGGAGAGCCGTTCAAAGATACAACCTAATTTGTTCATTTAATTACAAGTACTGTAATAGTTATTTGTTATACAAGGGGGCAAAGTTGTATTTTAACGCCGAGTGTGGAATTGAAAAAGGAGCAAGTGAAAAGATTCTATAGTTGAACCACGAGCGAAGCGAGTGGTTCGAGAATAGAATCCTGAACTTGCGAGTTTTTTAACACACGAGAAGTAAAATACATTTGCACCCGAGTGTAACACAAAACTTTTCCCCTCACTATAGCGAGGAAACTACAACGCAAAAAATGCGTTTATCACTGCTTCCAGTAGTTCCACGGGTGGTAAATCATCTTTATTACTAGATTCACCTACTTTTATCAATTTTAAAGCAGTTAATTTGACTTTATTCAAGGTCAAATTACTTTACCCACTAGTGGATAAAATGCGTTTTACCCGCTGGTATTAAAGGACAAAACACGTGTTTCCGAGCTAGTGAGGGGAAAAATTTCTTAAGTATTACCTACTGTTCATGATTTCTTTTGCTTACCTATTAGCTTACGTACCTAATTTTGTTAGTATATTAACAATCTTTATATTCAGTAATGAACCTCCAGGTCCTTTTTTATCTAAATTAATTAGTACCTACATTGTAGTACACCAACTCATTTGTTTATGTGACTGTTTGTGTTCTAAATAAACTAAAAAAAAAAAAGTGCTCTGCCTACCCCTTTGGAGAACACGGGCGTGAGCTAGCAAACCATGAGAAGCTTTAATAAGGTAGCAAGGGAGGCGAGGTGGTCCCAAAACTTTAACTAAACTTGAACATAAGTTTAAAAAACTTGAGATAGTTCAAATATTGTGAAGAAGAAGTTATGTGTAAGGTAAGGGGATAACTCAGTTTCGTAAAGTGTACCTTTTGCAGTTAAAACTTCGTGGGTAGTAAACATCAAAAGAACTTGGCCCGATTCAAACGTTAATACGTTAAATATTACATTTAGATGCGATATGGATGGGATCAGTGTTAAAACTGTTAATAGTGACGTGTTTGTTTGAAGAAACTTCACTTTTGAAACACGAAAACACGAAACTAAATTATTGGGTTGGTAAGAAAGTAATGAGCGATCGCTTGAATTCCACATAAAATTTTTGAGAGAGTTCTAGAATTTTCTATGGTCGAAAGTATATAAAGGGCGAGTCGCACAGTTTCTCGTCAGTCATTCACTAGCTGTCGCCGACCTAATATAAGGAAGAAAATGGACGAATTAAAAGTGCATGTAAGGCATTGCTTACTATATGAATTTCAATCTGGCCATTCAGCCGCCGAAGCAGTGCGTAATATATGTCAGCGTGTTGCTCCTGAAGTTGTGTCTGAGGCCACGGCGAAACGATAGTTCCAGCGGTTTCGTAGTGGCGACTTTTCATTATCAGATCAACCTAAGTCTGGTCGACCGATGAAGATTGATGTAGCCAAATTAAAAACCTTAATTGAAGGAGATCCGAGGCTAACGAGTCGTACTCTTGCTACCGAGTTAGGCTGCTCTCATGTCACCATAGAAACACATTTACACGAGTTGGGAAAAAACTACAAATACAGTGTTTGGATACCGCACGAACTTGATAGAGATCAACTAAACCGCCGTGGCGATATCTGCATACAACTTCTGTCTTTTCGCCGCACATTCAACTGGTTGGACCATCTTATCACTGGAGATGAAAAATGGGTCTTATATATAAATCACACACGCAGACGTCAGTGGCTAGCTCCAAACGAAAAAGGAATAGCGGCACCAAAAACAGAGCCTCACCCGAAAAAAGTTATGCTGTCCGTTTGGTGGGATATTCATGGTATTATTCACTGGGAACTCCTACCAAGTGGAATGACTGTTACCGCATCAATATACTGTAATCAGCTTGAAAATTTAAACCAAAAAATCTGTCAGAATCGTCCACAGCATGCTAAAGTTTTTTTCTTACACGACAATGCTCGCCCACACATTGCAAAAGTGACTCGGCTAAAGCTATTGGAGCTAGGTTGGAAAGTGATACCTCATCCACCGTACTCTCCAGACTTGGCACCTACGGATTACGCATTGTTCAGATCGCTAAGCAATGCCTTAAATGAAAAAAAGTTCGATGATCAAGCCCATCTACGACAGTACATAGCTGAGTTTTTTTAATCTAAACCTAAGAACTTCTTCGCCGATGCTATTCATTCTTTACCAGAACGATGGAGACAAGTAGTAGATAACGAAGGCCGTTATATTTTTGATAAATGATTAAATTAATAAATTAAATAAAAATTACAATGTTGGTTATGATTCGCTCATTACTTTCTTACCAACCCAATACATAAATCCATCAATTTATTAAACATTGACTCAAAACCTTAAAATTTGTATTAAATCACTTTGCACTCTCGTGGATAAAATACAGCTATCTCATCTGTTTTTAGAATCCACTCCAAGCCTTTACAAGCTAGTGTGATGAAAACTAATAAATGTGTCTTTTCATCCAACATAATGTTCGACGAAAGTGCCTATTCCTCACATTTGAATACGGGATGGCTAGATGGCGATGGAGTTGATATAAAACTGAATAGAAATTGAACATAAAAAAAAAATATATATTATAGGACATTTTTTTACACAGATTGACTGAGGCCCACGGTAAGCTCAAGGCTTGTGTTGTGGGTACTCAGACAACGATATACAGGGTGTCCCAAGACTATGGGACATGAACGGAAAGTACTTTAAATATCGTGGATAGGGTATTTTGCTAAAAGAAGACTTTATTTTATTTTTAAAACTAAGTAAAACTGCATTCATAGATTTTTAAATAATTACATGGTTAAACCGGGAATCAAACCCGCTACACGAGAAAAAAAAATCATTCTGTAATTTTGTCATACCGATCGATACGTTTCATCATAAGGATTATTTTTTTCTAAATAACATAGTGTCGGACATAAAAGGAAGACCATGAATTTTAACATTTTACATAGCATACTCCTTAGCCTTAAATTTTGTCCATTCAATTTTTCAAAAAAAAAAAAAATCTTTAAATGCAGTTTTACTAAGTTTTAAAAATAAAATAAAGTCTTCTTTCAGCAATATATCCTATCTGTGATATTTTAGGTACTTTCCCTTCATGTCCCATATTCTTGGGACACCCTGTATATAATACATAAATACTTACATACATAGAAAACATCCATGACTCAGGAACAAATATCTGTGCTCATAACACAAATAAATGCCCTTACCGGGATTCGAACCCGGCACCGCGGCGTAGCAGGCAGGGTCACTACCGACTGCGCCAGACCGGTCGTCAAACATTAGTTTTGATGAGACTTTTACGGATTAGAATTATATTTAGGGATCCATATATGAGGTTGCATAATAAATACCTATAAAATCTAGATAAACAATATAAACATGGACATGGACTGAGGTTTTTTGCTACGACTCATGAGAGCCAGAGATCCTTAGCTTACCTTAGATTTTACCTTACCTTATATCCATACTAATTTTATAAATAGGAAAGTGTGTGTGTATGTTTGTTTGTCCGTCTTTCACGGCAAAACGGAACGACGAATTAACGTGTTTTTTTAAGTGGAGATAGTTGAAGGGACGGAGAGTGACATAGGCTATTTTTTTGTCTCTTTCTAACCCCCCACTTCTCTAAAACGGGGGGTGAAAGTTTGTATGGAGCATTGCCCAATTTTTGAATTAAACGCGAGCGAAGCAGCGGGCAAAAGCTAGTAATTTATATTAGTATATATTGCAAACGAGAGTAAGTTAAACCGCGACAGCTTCCTTGTCTGTTTAAACACCTCGAGTTAGGGGTACAAAGTTTTGTCATCACACTTGCAGAAAAAAAAGGAGTATAAAAGTTTAATTATTTCATAACTCCCTTGGGAGAAAGATTTTGCTATAAGTCCCGTAAGGTCTGCAAGCAATCGCACACTCACTGAGCGAGTGTGATCATAAATTAAATATAACAAGATCATACCATCCCATACATTAAAATGCGATCGCCTACGAACGCGCTTACACTCCACCACACATAGATGGCGCCATAAAAAAATGCCTTGTAGCTTTCGATTATACTTGTAGATGGCGTTAAGTGTCACTTTTGACATAGATTTACGGCTCGGAATTGACACTAGGTGGCTCGCTTTCCATACAAAAAACATCTACCATTTATTTAGTCACCGCACACTACAACTAAATAAAAATATGCGCATACATCTACTATACATTATCCGTCGTCGCGGTAGTGAATGAAATACATTGTTTCATACAGAAATCATGGACAAATCCATGTGAATTTTTTATTAATTTTACGTAAATGTGCGTGCCAAATTTTGTGTACAGACACAGAGCCGTCATATTTCGCGCATTTTTAATTGACATTGTCATCAGTGACACTTGGCTCTTGACAAGTAATTATTAAAGATATTGGTTTAGTTAACTCAAGCAGACTCAGAAATAATGACGCATTTTGTCAATAAAGATACATATCGTATATTTCGGCACTGCTAATGTAAATCGAAATGGCGTCTTGGTCAAATGCACCGATTATGAAGCAGGTGATTCTGAGTTCCATCCCGCAGTTTTTTTTAATCATTTGAACTTTTTTGGATTTATTTTAATATATTTTTTAAATGGAATATTTGACTATTACTATATTGCTTTCCTATTTTTTATTTTCATACAAAAATACAATACAATCCTTTATTATGCCTTTGTTGATAAAATAAAATATTACACGTCTGGTATAATACATTATACATAGGTCAAAGTGTGGGCATAGTATTAGTAATGTATTGCATTTACTGAGCTGGTTGACCTATGTTATTGTTGTGTGAATGTTTTTCTTCAACAACTAAATGGTTATATACAAGAATATGGGTAGCTTTTGCACATTGTAATTTTTCCTCAGTCACCCGTTGACCACGAACGCTGTAAAAGTGTTCGAAACATCGGGATGAATTTTAAACTCATTATACGCGATTTAATCCGTTTTCATAGTTTTTATTTCATGAGTAACTATCGCGGTAACTGAAGACAATATTAACTAAATGGTTACAAATAATAATTATCATCAAATTATCATCAATATAATCTGGTCCAGGCAGGCAATTATGGTCACGCGATAAATGATAAAACATCTGGCCGTCCCTATAATCGCACTTACTAATAGTGCGACAGGGACGGCCTGATATTTTATCGTCTATCGCGCGACCATGCTTCCCGTGCTGTACTAGCTTTAGCCCGCGGCTTCGCTTGCGTTAGAAAGAGATAAAAGTAGCATATGTCACTCTCCATCCCTTCAACTATCTCCACTTAAAAAACATGTCAATCCGTCGCTCCGTTTGGCCGTGAAAGACGGACAAACAAACAAACACATATTATCTTTGGTGAAACAACGAATTCTTCCACTTCAGATTATAGAGTAACCAGCTTTTCCCATTTATAATAAACTAGCTTTTGACCGCGGCTTCGCTCGCGTAAGAAAGAGACAAAAAGTAGCCTATGTCACTCTCCATCCCTTCAACTAAATCCCCTTAAATAATCACGTCAATTCGTCGCTCCGGTTTTGCCGTGAAAGACGGACAAACAAACAGACACACACCCTTTCCCATTTGTAATATTAGTATGGATTTGACATTATTATTTATATTTAAATAATTATATATGTATAGCCCAATTTCGTCGGTAACAGCGTGTTATGTAATGGCGTCGTTGGGGAACAATCGTCTGTCACGCCGTGAAGGTGCGTTCGATTCCCAGGATTCTATAAACTTTTTGTAGTTTTTTGATATAAATTTCGTTTTTTTTATTGACCGAGCAAGAATGGAGAGCCGAAGGTATCAATTTTATCTTAGGGAACATACTTATTGATTTTTTTATTGTCATTTTGATTTTCTATTTATTAAGTTGAGATATAAAACACAACTTTTAATACCCTCGCTAAATATAATATTTTATCGAAATCACTCCTTAGATAAAAAAAGTCCACTTGAGTTTTTAAAGCATTACGTTACTCAGTTAACTATTGCATTTTCATTTACTAATTTAAGATTTCAAAAGCGATTTGAATACCCTTGCTCCATCCAAAATAAACAATTAGAAAAAAAATCATTCGGATCGTAGTTTAGAAACTAAAATTTATCTATACTTTTTGGAATTTTTTAAAATATCAGATTAGGATAATTATGTTAGAAATTCTGAGTTCGACGAACCCAAAAATTATTACCATGTAAGATAATAGGTTTTTAATCTTTTTTGTGGAAAACGCTCAGTAACTACTGTACGAGTACATATACATTTATGTATAATAATAAAACAAAAAATAGTGTCACATAGTGTTGTGTTCCTGCCGGTGAGTAAGGCTGCCAGAGCTCAACGAGGGTGCGGGGTGCTGACGACGGGAGGACTTACGGAACTAATTTGTTCCGTCTATTGTCCTTTGAGTCGTCGGCAACCCAAACCCTCCTTTGAACTTGTACACTCCTTTTTGCTGTGCATACGCAGCAAAGGGGTGTGTACAAGTTTCTAATGGGGCGGCAACGCGCATACGACACTCTTCGAGTTGCAGGCGTCCATAGGTTATGGTGACCGCTTTCCATCAGGCGGACCGTATGCTTGTTTGCCACCGACGTAGTATTAAAAAAAAAGAAAAAGTCCTGGATTCGAACCCAGTACTTCCATGCAAATAATGCGATGGCACGTATTTACCGCAAGGCTATTTAAACAAGCTATCGCCGCGTGAAATTATCGACTAGAAGGAATACAAAAACACTGTTTGTATGTGTGAGTGGTACTTAAAAATAGTGTAAAATAGTAAATTTATTTACATTAAGGGGATTAACGTTACAATGCGAAGTTGAATGTTTGTTGTAATACGTCAATTTTAATATTAAATGTTCGCGAAGCATAATTGAAAGTATATAAATGCCTGTACGACTCCACAAAAAAAATAAGACTGGTAATTTGCAGATTAACGCCATCTAACGCAGCCTGAGCTTCGGGTAACCTAGGCGAGCCACCTTAATGCCAATCTACAAATAATCGGTGGCAACAAGGCATTTTTTTGTGGCGCCATAATCTATGTGTGGTGAATTGTAAGCGCGTTCGAAGGCGGTCGCATTTTAATGTATGGGATGGTATGATCTTGTTATATTTAATTTATGGTATGATGAAAAAAATGTAGCAAATCACATGTGAACCTAGTTCGTAGCAACAGCTACGAACTACGTCGTAGCCCCTCTACGGATTGCCTACGTAGCACTTCACGTACAAAAGGCTCTCGAGGAGATTCGAGACGCCTATTCAGAATATCCAGATCACAAGTCTGAATACATTTGTAAGATGGCCTGTCACATAAATTTGCTAATCTTGAAAATTCTATGAATTTCAACCTTTCTTCTTTTTCCTAGCGTTATATTATTATCTCGGCTTTTTTGACACGGCTCACGAGAGCCTGGGGACCGCTTTGGCAACTAATTCAAAGATTAGCCGTAGACACATTCAAACAAATTGGTATTATTATTATATTGGTATCTAGCAAAGGAAAATTTTGACGTGATACCATGATATTAAAATAAAGAAGCATGTCATTTGTTCTTATAAAAAATAAAAACACGCAAAAATATTTCGGGAAAATATGATTTTAGCCACTTCCAGGCTGCGAAACAGCGCCATCTTGTTCTAAGCCTAAAAAGCCCCTACCCCATAAGGCCCATACCTTTTTGTACCAGCTGAGGTTTGAACCCGCGACCTCTGGATCGAAATTCGAACACCTTTCCGCTTCCAACGAATACTTTTACGTAATCAGGCAAAAACAATAACAGCCATGTCATCTATAGATTTTCTGTGAATGAAGCCATTCAGTGCGAAAACAACACTTTAAGTACGAGGCATAAAGGTCACTACGCCAGTGATTGATTTGACATGAATTCTATGACGTCACTACACGGCCAAGAGCGTTTTCGGTGGCCAAAATAAAAAAAAATACTTACAGTTTTGAATGAAAAATACGTCACATTACTCACATTTAATACCCTAAATCATTAAATATTGGTTTCTTTAGTTTCTTAGTCAAATATTACAGAAGACAATCCTGTGGGCCTAGTGAAAAAGGGTATAACTCAAATTGACTCGGTGAAAAAGGTCACAAGTCCGAGGTGGGACTTGTGCCCTTTTTCACCAAGTCAATCTCAGTTATACCCTTTT
Organism: Leguminivora glycinivorella; assembly: GCF_023078275.1. Lineage (NCBI taxonomy): Eukaryota > Metazoa > Arthropoda > Insecta > Lepidoptera > Tortricidae > Leguminivora > Leguminivora glycinivorella. Next base: position 11,414,676 of record NC_062990.1, read on the forward strand.
TCACTAGGCCCACATTATCATTTATTGTGCCTAATTAGATATGAGTCTACTTAGTAGCCTATTAGGCGGCTCGTCTGCTCATTTGCTGCCTGTAACATAAAATAAATATCAATAACACAAGTTACATGAGTAACACCATAAAATATAGTAAATTAATATTAAAAATAACGTGCACATTGTCCTTACAACTAATCCAGTTTGAACTAGTAGCAACCGCTTTGCAGAACTCATATTTCTCAAACGAGTCAATTACAACTTATATTGTTACCTAAATGATATCAGCCGCCGGCTATAGCTCACGAAACGCTCACGATAATAATATCTCCTTCGTAGCTTTCTATCTCTATCGCTCTTGCGTATTGGCGCGACAAAGCCAGACTACCTTTCTGCGGCGTTTCGGTGGTGGTTCGTGTCGCAGAAATGCCATAGGCTACTAAACTCTTATAGAATTTGGCACAAGAAATGATTGTTTCCTGTTGTATTTGACTTAAGAAACCAATTTTTATAGATTTTGGGTATTAAAAGTGTGGTGGCTACGTATTTTTGATTAAAAATGTGTTTAATATTTATTTTAACTTTGGCCACCGAAAACGCTGTCAGACGTTTAGTGACGTCATAGAACCTAACTTAATGTCGAGTCAATCACTGACATGATGAACTTTATGCCTCATAACTTAAATGTCAGAAAATTTTATGCTCAATTCGATTTACGTCATGCGAAGACAATTTATAGATTAACATGGCTAATGATGTTTTTGCCTAATTAAGTTAAAGTAAACTTTATAAATGTTTTTTTTGTGGTGTTCAAGTCGTAATAAAATATGGTAGTATTTTTTTCGGTTGATTGGACAGTAATAAATAAAAAAGACTTTAAAAAAAGGGTCAAGTAGCCTATTTGGCTACGAGGCCAGGTGCCGTAGCCGAATGGCATTTCTGCGATGCGAAACGAAAACGAAACGCCGCGAAAGGTAGTCTGGCCCTGTCGCGCCAATACGGAAGAGTGATAGAGATAGATATCTACGAGCGTTTCGTTTAAGTACGAGTAAAATACACGATCGAATTAAATCATGTAGATATCAGTTTAATGTCAAAATGAAAGTTTCAATTGGCTTCTCTCTGTTTCATTTCAGTTTTAAGCCCAGATTCACTCTGAACTTAGTTCACTACACCTGCGGCTTCGTGTAAAATATAATTACTTACGAATTGTATTTTCCCACTCTTAGTAATTAAGGGGTTGAAAGAGAACTTGTGTTATTGCTAGACTTAGGGCTTTTTATCGCACGCCGTGGTTCTAAAATTTGTGGAGTCACCATATGAAAAAAATTCCTTCAGAACGCCATCATCATCATCCTCCTTGCGTTATCCCGGCATTCGCCACGCGACATGGGAGCCTGGGGTCCGCTTTGACAACTAATCCCAAGATTTGGCGTAGGCACTAGTTTTTATGAAAGCGACGACCTTATTTGAATTAGTCCGGTTTCCTTACGATGTTTTTCTCCACCGAAAAGCGACTGGCAAATATCAAATGACATTTCGCACATAAATTCCGAAAAACTCATTGGTGTGAGCCGGGGTTCGGCCCCGCGACCTTCGGAACGAAAGTTGCAGGTACTTACCGCTAGGCTACCAGCGCTTTTTTTCCTTCAGAGCGCCATATGTATTGAAAACATACGATACACGTGCAAAGCAGGAATTCGTAACTCGTGTCGATTTATTTATCGCCACTCGTTTCGAAATTTCTTTACTGCACTTATATCATACTATTTAATGCTCAAATTATTTGTGAGTGTGTATACTAAAACGTCCCACTTTGTCGGTTACCATTAAGGTCAGATTTACGTGTATCTTTATATAAATAAATTGAAGCCGGCTTTATAGCAATCGACAAAGTGGGACGTTTTCCCGTGCACACTCACTTCTTCTAAAGGTAAATCTTAAACTAAACTTAAACTAAACTAAACGTAAACTTTCAAACCATCTGTATGGCTGGGTAAATGGCTTCGTCATGTATAATTTTTCTTTTTTTAGATGTACTTTGACAGTTAGAGACTCTCTATACATCTCTAAGATCTCTTATTATATTAATCATAGTAGCTTTGTACTTTGTATAATTTATTGAAATTAATTTCCATAGAGTAGGTACCTAGTCTGTTAATTTTTTTTTATGAATACTTTTGCTTATTAAATTGTATCTTGTTTTTTAATGCATGTTAATTATAAGATGTAATGTTTTGAAAAGAAGTGGCCCGCCGAGTTTCTTGCCGGTCCCATAGTGGATACCCCCCTCCAACTGAGGGGGGACTGAAATCTTCTCGAGGCTGAGGCGTAGGGTTAGAGCCGGCGTAGCTTTAATTGACGTTCATAAGCGCATTGTATTATGCCTACTTGGAAAATAAATATTTCATTTCATTTCATTTCATTTCATTTCATAACGAAAAAATAAACCACGAAATTAAAATCGACCCAAATTTTTAATTAAACCTTGATATGAAAACAACACTTAGGTACATTCAACAATCATATTGCCTCCAAACTCGCACGTGTTTTTCAAATTAAACCTTTTCTCTTTTATTACGTACTTCAAGTACAAATACTAGGTACCTACAATAACTACCAATTACCTAGCGCAGTGAAATGTTACCGAGTATAAATACTAACTAGCATAGATTGTAGAAACCCTTAGACAACGGGTATCTGACGTCATCATGGCACTTTTCCATTACGACCAATATCTGATGGCCAGCAGCTGATCACCATACATAATTTAAGAACGTTTAATATTTCATAAAAAATATTGAGCTATTAGAGTGAAAAAGCAGTACAGATCGAGCGCAGCGGCCATAATTTGCTGTTTCAGCATATGGTACCAGCTTGGCAAAAAAATTATACAAATGGAACTTTTTTTTATCATAGCAACACTTCCTTTTTCTAGAAGTGACTAAATGGTAGCCAAGAGGTTGCCACATGTAAGACGGTTTACATAGACATAGATATTCTTAGGGTATATTACATACTAGACGGTGGCGCTCCTATTATTGTGTACTCTTTTTTGGCAGGCTGTACGCTTTGGGAGTGGACAGCACGACCTGCAACCATAATTATACTAGATATGCACGCGTTTACCTTGATAATCGCACAAGACAATTTTGTACACGGGTAAAACATAGAGCAGTATGTATTTATATATATATATATATATATATATATATATATATATATATATATATATATATATATTTTTTGTTTTTTTCTAACGAGAGCAAAGCCGTGGGCGAAAACTAGTGTTCACGGTAGTTTTATTATTAAAACGACCTAAGCTTATTTTGATCCTGTTTTAAACCTTCCGTCTATATGTATTTATTCCACGTTCTTGCTAACTAGATGTAAGTACGTTGAATAATGGTATAGTGTCGAATCGTGTCATTTACAATGTCGCGTGCCTCGATACCTATCGTCATGTAGTTAAAGGTTGAATAAGAATAATTTACGTGACTTTGTGAATGGCACGAACTATATTAGTCCACTTTTTATTATTGTTGCGTTGCGTGTGTCTAGATTATAAAAGTGCAGTAAAATAATATTGCAATAAAAGTTAGTGTGGGGAGTACTAACGAGAAACATGGATAAATACTTAGTATAGTTATAGTAAACTAGCTTTTGCCCGCGACTTCGCTCGCGTTAGAAAGAGACAAAAAGTAGCCTATGTCACTCTCCATCCCGTCAACTATCTCCACTTAAAAAATCACGTCAATTTGTCGCTCCGTTTTGCCGTGAAAGACGGACAAACAAACAGACACACACACTTTCCCATTTATAATATTAGTATGGATACGCACAGAAAGGACACTTCCTACAAGATCGTAGTTTGACAGCAGTTCAGGGTCGAATCGTGCTGTTCCTTTCTAATGCATATCTCTATCACTTTCAACTATTTTAGGTTGTCAAAAATCAAGTAATTTAACCTGTACCTAGTAGCGCACATGATGTACCTAAATATATTTCAAATTCTTTTTTCATAGTGAAATTCACGTTGTTACATTGTCTCCCACTAAATTATATTGTACTATCAGCTGCAAAAATGCATGGCAAATTTATCAATGAATTCATTAATCATTTCTCCATGCACTTTTGCAGCTGATAGTACATTAAATACATCAAAAATATCGCTAACTGGTGTTGTGACACCAGTTAGCGATATTTTTGATGTATTTAATGTACTATGATGTATCTAATGTATTAATTATTTATGAATTCTATAACATCACTGTAGATAACCGGATCGAATCCGATCGGATTGAGAATCTATCCTGTTCGCAATTCCTACTTTATTATGTACTTGAAAGTTGCAAGTATTTCCGCTCCTCAAATACTTCCTAGTATTTTTACCCCTTCCCTAAAGAAAATGGGTGTTGAACAATACCGTAATAAAAACATTGGCAATAAGCAAAACGACTCTGACCTAGATATGGTGTGGCGCACCTAACCGGTAGATACGTTTTATTTTACGAGTACTAGTTGTTTTACTATACTAGTGATTACGTTAGATTAGTTTCATTATATCTACCAAAGCGCTGGTGGCATTGCCGTAAGAGCGTGCGACTTTCGTTCCGGAGGTCGCGGGTTCGAACCCCGGCTCGGAATTTATGTGCGAAATGTCATTTGATATTTGGAAACATCGTGAGGAAGCCGGACCAATTCCAATATGGTCTAGTTTACCCTTCGAGTTGGAAGGTCAGATGGCAGTCGCTTTCGTGAAACTAGTGCCTACGCCAAATCTTGGGATTAGTTGTCAAAACGGACCCCAGGCTCCCATGAGCTGTGGCAACTGCCGGGATAACGCAAGGAGGATGATGATGAGAGGATGGAGTACAATAGAGAAATACTGTCTAAGTAAAATGTGTAATTACAGTGCATAGACTGCCATCTCTCGACACAAGCTTCGAACTATTGAACCTCAGTTTTGACAATTTGGCCCATATTCTTAGCTTGATTGATATGTGTTAAAATGTCAAATATTAATATTTTGCGCCATCTAGCCGAGCGTGCGAGCCAAAGGTGTATCGCCATCTAGGTCACCGCACCTTTTTCTGTATCTGTTTCTCAAAAGAGGTATTTTTTTTTTTGACATTAGGTCCTTCTGCACTGTGATTACACATATTATTTTGACAGTAACTCTCTATAAATGTCCCCACCCACCAACAGAAATGAAACATGTCTCATTTAATAGATCTTAGCAACCTGATGATTTTTTACTATGACGAGGATCGCCATATGTATGGGGTTTTCTTGGAAAACCGTGTTTTGTTTTACATATTTTTTGCTCATTTCATTGAAAGTTTTTGTTTTTTTATTATACTAGTTGATTGATAAACAAGCATGCGGGGGCTGCGTGATGGTAAACAGTCACCGCAGCCTATAGACGGATGTAACAACTCATTCTGTCCTAAATATATATTTGTGAAGTATTATTGTTAGTAACATAATATTTTTTCAACCTTCTCTTTGTAACTTTCAATGAGATGAGCAAAAAATATGTAAAAACAAAACACGGTTTTCCAAGAAAACCCCATACATAGGGCGATTCTCGTCATACTAAAAAATCATCAGTTTGCCAAGATCTATTAAATGAGATATGTTTCATTTCTGTTGGTGGGTGGGGACAGTGCCCATACAAATTTGCCCATGGTCCAAATATTTAGAATTTACCTTATTATGTATTACATATGAGATAAACATAATTTTGACATGTAGCAAATTTATAGTGTAATTTTTATTCATGAAATAAAGAAATCTAATCGAATCTAATCTAATACTCGATCCTCTTAGATGAAAACTAAAAATTTGCATTTTCCGAAACCTAGGGCTAAGCTAGATCGATTTTTGAGATAGTCGGTATATATAGGTATTTAAACAATAAACATGCAAAAATTGCTTGTTTGAAGGTATAAGAATGATAAGATATAACTCCTTGTTACATGGACGTGTCAAACGAACACCCGATATCAAATCAAAGCCAGTGAGCAAAGGGTGTCGACGCGTATCAAACCCATTTCATGCTGAATATTTCAGGAAGCCATTTCTTTTATTTTTTTACAAAAAAGTACCGAAGTATAGATTACATACATATTATGTACATGACAGATACGCTACTACAGAATATAGAACTGTTCCGGACGTTTCGTTCGGCTGGATTATCTTCTGTAACCGGCCAGTGAAACCTGCGAGCGTAACACACTAGTGTGATTAAACCTTATCACGTCGTGCGTCCCTATCACACTTAAACATAGTGCGGAAAGCGGAAAGGACGGATTGAAGTGAATACGCTTTATCACGCGACCGTGCATGCCGTCAAAACGTCGGTAAAAAGGTAGAAGTTAAATTATTCATTCGCGCTGTATTAGAAAAAACATCAAAGTTACGACTTGAATGCGTCGTTGAATATTTAACAAAAATTGCAAAATAAATTATTCGTGAATGAAGTTAAGTATATTTCCTAAATTCCATTTATTAAATGTGAGTGTCCACGGGGAAACGTCCCACTTTGTCGATTGCTATAAAGCCGCTTTGTCAGTTTATTCATATACAGGTACAAGTAAACCTCGCCTTAATGGTAACCGACAAAGTGGGACGTTTTACTAAACACACTCACAAATAACCCCAAAAGCATCTCAAGAGGATTATTACACTCCAAATCATATATTAAAAAATCCCATTTTCAAATACCTAAATTCGAGAGTGACGCATCTGCAAAATTTTAATATATTAAGTAATCTGTGACCGAACCGTGATATTCGAAACCCTCTCCGATTTAATCTCATTCGTGTAGGTATGGAAGTAAATGAGGCTTTTTAAGGCTTTGAGGACGTTGTTATTAGTCTACCCTGCCGGTAATATGTGAAAAGGTTTCCGATCTGATTCTAATGTTAATATAGGTTAAAAATTTGTTCTACACTACTGACCGGAGTTCAAATTGCCAGCTTAAAATCTGACAGACTGACGAAGTATTAATACTTATTTGATACCAAGGATAATTTATACAGGATTTACAATCTACATACTAAGAATCATACCTCGATTTTTTGAGCGCCACCTATTAAATACTATCATAACTACACTGATGATGCCTACACATTTATTTTTTCAAAAGTGTATTAACGTGATATAAATTTTAAAATAAAGAAATATGTCACTTGTTCTTATAAAAAATAAAAACACTCAAAAATATTTGGGTAAAATATGATTTTAGCCTCTTTCAGGCTGCGATCAGCCATCTAGTTTTAAGCCTAAAAGGCGCATACATTTCAGGGGTACGTTTTTTGTCAGTCCAGTATTAAATCGTTTTTTTTTTATGCCTACTTATTTGGGATCTAAGAGTGTCGAGTAAATTGGGGTTATTGTTAAAGAAGAATGTGTTATACCTCTGGCACGCACTATGCCCCTTGAGCAAGCGCGGATCCAGCTCTTCGTGCCTGGGGGGGGGTCACGTGGTAAAGGCCCGGTGCCCCAGGGGGGGGGGTCACGTGGTCTTTGCATGGTTATAACCCTCATGAACCCCCCCCCCTCCTAGATCCGCGCATTCCCTTGAGCTGCTCCTCGCGCTGCCGCGATGTTGCCCTCTCCGGCCCCGGCCACACACTGCCCTACTCGCGCGATTAATCACACTAGGTTGTTGCCGGCCCTTTGACTCGCGCCACATAACGTTCAATGCGAGTTTGCTGATGTTGTATTCAGTCGTGAAATAAATTTCAGATTCGAATTTTGAAAAATATTGCATTGAATTCGTGTTTTTGTGGATTTGCGTATTAAATTAATGATATTCTTAGTGCATGAGACTAAAATAATACCTTTAAGACCTTTAAATTTATCGAATGAATAAGTCATAATGGCTAATCGTGGCACGTAGCGCCATCTATGATTTTGGTTTTACATTAATTCTACGATGTTCCAGATGAGAGGGCATGCTCGCGCCAAACAACCGACAAAATAGAGAGCGGTGGGCATAACTAGGAGCATGACGAGCGGCATGACGAGTAGCGCGGCCACACTATGCCTCTGCCTACTTCCCACGCCGCTCGTCGAGTGTGTGGCAGCGGTAGTATAGTGCATAGGCTGCCATCTCTCGACATACGGGTAAAACACTTGAAACTCAGTTTGCAAACGTGACTGGACACTGGTAAAAGTGACGTGATTCAATGAAATTATCTTGTATTTTGACACCAAGATATCTACGCCTTATTTCGTCTATAACAAAAAATAATATTTGACTCATATTAAAACTCGAACCAAAATACCCTGGGCGTCATCCATATATTACGTCACAGTGTAAGGGGGAGGGGGGGGGTCATACTAAATGTGACAATCCCTGTTAAAGGAATACAAAAAAGCGTGACATAGGAGGAGGGGAGGGGTCCAAAAACCTGAAATTTGGTGTGACGTAATATGTGGATGATCCCCTGTTGGCAATATTTGATTAAAATGGTATTGGAGCGATGCTGGAACTTTTAAATGACAACTCTTTTCAGAGGGAGAATAATTATTCTGCGAGTCTTTTTTTGTAGTCGCACATTTTTTCTCTGTAGCAGCAAGAACGATATAATACGGGACTGACAAAGCCCATATAAAACAGCGTATACCTGAAATGGGTTTTTTAGGATTTAAACTAGATGGCGCTGTGTCGCAGCCTGGAAGAGGCCAAAATCATATTTTCCTCTAATATTTTTTCGTGTTTGCTTTTTTTTTTCAAATGACTCATTTCTTTATTTTAATATCATGATACTTAAGTATTATCATGTCAATACACATTTTGAAAAAATAAATTTGTAGGCATCATCAAATGCAGTTATGATATTAGTATTTAATAGGTGGCGCTAAAAAATCGAGGTAAGATTCTTAGTATGAAGATTGTAAATCCTATATAAATAATCCTTGATAACAACATATTTTATTACGTTACTCGAGAACGAAAATTCCAAGGATAATTAAACTTATATTGATTGGGATATAACATTTATGAACCTCCAGGTCTTTTATACCTTAACATGTTTGATATATGACTGTATGTGTTCTGAACAATAAATAAATAAATAAAATAAATAAATAGATATACCTACTTAGATCGTGATTACAGTTTTGATTTTTGTCAAACTCCTGGGTGGCTAGCCGAATGGCACAATCGCTCACGAAACGCTCACGAAACGAAGCGCTAGTAGATATCTATCTCTATCGCGCTTGCGTATTGGCGCGACAGAGCCAGCGGCGTATCGCTTTCGTTTGGCGTCGGAGAAATGCCATTCGGCTACGGGGCCTGATATGTTGACGCAGTTATATGCATCATACCATGTCATATGACCATGACCATCAATTTTTTTTTTACCAAAAACCTATAATTTTATTGTACTTTTATATTTAGTAATTTAAGTTTCTTATATAATTGTTTTGATTCTTATTAGAAATTACTCTTGTTTAATGGACTGTGGTCTGAATTAAGATATTTTTTTTTTAATAAAAATAAAAAAGATTTAACAAAAAATAAAATAACCTTGCAAATGTTTAATGTATTGCCTAAAAAATATAAGTGTGCTAATCAGAATATTCAAAAAATTGTTAATATTTCAAATAATTTAATTTTAAAATCATCATCATCAACTAGCTTTTACCCGCGGCTTCGCCCGCGTAATAAAAGTATTCTTATTGAAACGTTTACAAAAAATAAGATTTTCATTTGGATCCGTAGGTTTCTTTGTAGGTACATCTGTCTGTATTTCGATTAAGGTAAAGCGGGGCAATTCTCGACTGGGGGGCCATTGTAACTGATCTATTTGCTGTACGGTCAGCCAAGAACCTTACACTGCTTTTTGGCTGACTGTACCTTACACATATTACTATTGTTTTAAAAGAAATTCTTGCAATGATTGAAGAATTATTACACAGCGACCACAGCGTAGGTAGTAGGTACGAATATGTATGTATTTTACCTATATAAATATTTATACTGGGAAACTTCATACAACCCACATATCCAGTATCTCTACGCTATGGTCGGTAGGGTAAAAAGTACTTCCTTGCATTATCGCTTACAATTTTTTCCATTTTGCTTATACTTATTGCAAACATAAACATATAAAAGGCAAGCAAACAACGATCTTCTTACAGCACATTGAATATAATAGTTATCACGGATGCAGGATACTCGCCGATGCCTACTTACTAATCCCTTCCCACTGAGCCACCTGCATTTTACACTGCCTAGGTATCGATTGCCGGCCGATTATTCCGACCCCAATCCCTATTCTTATCCCCGTCCCTATCTCTGTCCTTGTCCTCGTCCCCCGTCCCCCCTATCCCGTCCCTATCCCTCCTCTATCCCTATCCCTATCCCCGTCCCCGTCCCCTATTCCTATCCCTATTTCTATCCCTATCCCTATCCCTATCTCTATCCTATCCTATCCCTATCCCTATCCCTATCCCTATCCCTATCCCTATCCCTATCCCTATCCCTATCCCTATCCCTATCCCTATCCCTATCCCTATCCCTATCCCTATCCCTATCCCTATCCCTATCCCTATCCCTATCCCTATCCCTATCCCTATCCTATCCCCCCTATCCTATCCCTATCCCTATCCCTATCCCTATCCCTATCCCTATCCTATCCTATCCTATCCTATCCCTATCCCTATCCCTATCCCTATCCTATCCTATCCTATCCTATCCTATCCTATCCTATCCTATCCTATCCTATCCCTATCCCTATCCTATCCCTATCCTATCCCTATCCCTATCCTATCCTATCCCTATCCTATCCTATCCTATCCTATCCTATCCTATCCTATCCTATCCTATCCTATCCTATCCTATCCTATCCTATCCCTATCCTATCCCTATCCTATCCTATCCCTATCCTATCCTATCCCTATCCCTATCCCTATCCTATCCTATCCTATCCTATCCCTATCCTATCCTATCCTATCCTATCCTATCCTATCCTATCCTATCCTATCCCTATCCTATCCCCTATCCCTATCCTATCCCTATCCCTATCCTATCCTATCCTATCCCTATCCTATCCTATCCTATCCTATCCTATCCCTATCCTATCCCTATCCCTATCCCTATCCCTATCCCTATCCCTATCCCTATCCCTATCCCTATCCCTATCCCTATCCCTATCCTATCCCTATCCCTATCCCTATCCCTATCCCTATCCTATCCCTATCCCTATCCCTATCCCTATCCCTATCCCTATCCCTATCCCTATCCCTATCCCTATCCCTATCCCTATCCCTATCCCTATCCCTATCCTATCCCTATCCCTATCCCTATCCCTATCCCTATCCCTATCCCTATCCCTATCCTATCCCTATCCCTATCCCTATTTCTATCCCTATCCCTATCTATACCTATCCCCATCCCTATCCCTATCCCCATCCCTATCCCTATCCCTATCCCTATCCCTATCCCTATCCCTATCCCTATCCCCCTATCCCTATCCCTATCCCTGTCCCTGTCCCTGTCCCTGTCCCTGTCCCTGTCCCTGTCCCTGTCCCTGTCCCTGTCCCTGTCCTTGCCCTTGTCAAATTATCATGCTAGGAGGTGAACTTTGAAAAATCCTTTCTTAATGCTCCTCTTATGGCTATTTTGGATATTTTAACCCTATTGCACTACAACAGGGGAGAAAATTTATTTTCCACCTCATTAGATTTTAAAATCGTTGTATTTATCGTAATCAGCGACCCGATAAACCATAAAAACGATACCCATATTGTGTTTTTGACTTTACCCCCTTTGCACCCTTTTAGGGGTCAAATTTTCAAAAAACCTGAAACATGTATTTAGTCATATGTCTTTAGGAATCCTCCTGTGAAGTTTCGTATAAAATAGTCAAACTAATCTTGTTTCCCCATACAAACTTTGAACCCCCATTTGAGTCCCTTAGGAGGCGAATTTTGAAAAATTCTTTCTTAGTGCTCCTCTACACTATATAGGGAACCTACGTGCCAAATTTGACATCTCTAGGACCAGCGGTTTCGGCTGTGCGTTGATATGTCAGTCAGTCAGTCAATATCATCTTTTATATATATTTTTGATATTTAAACCCCATTGCACCACAACAGGGGAGAAGGTATTTCACTTCCGCCTCGTTAGATTTTAAAAACGTTGTATTTATCGTGATCAGCGACCCGATAAACCATAAAAACGATACCCATATTGATTTTTTGACTTATCACCCCCTTTTCACCCTTTTAGGGGTTAAATTTTCAAAAAACCTGAAACACGTATTCAGTCATATGTCTTAAGGAATCTTCCTGTGAAGTTTCGAATAAAATAGTCAAACTAATCTTGTTTCCCCATACAAACTTTGAACCCCCATTTGACCCCCTTAGGAGGTGAATTTTGGAAAATCCTTTCTTAGTGCTCCTCTACACTACATAAGGAACCTACGTGCCAAATTTGAAATCTCTAGGACCAGCGGTTTCGGCTGTGCGTTGATATGTCAGTCAGTCAGCTTCTTCTTTTATATATTTAGATTTATGGGTTAAATTGTGGCGTAGGCGAGAGGCTGGCAACCTGTCACTGCAATGTCACAATTTCGTTTTCTGTCAATCCCTTATTTGCCAAGAGTGGCACTGAAACTTGAGTAGTTTCATGTGCTCTGCCTACCCCTTCATGGGATACAGGCGTGATTGTATGTATGTATGTATAAATTAAATGTTTTTCCTACTCAGAATCACGAGCCCTCTCGATCCTACTAGGTAAAATAACGTCTCTTAATTTTTTCACATCGTTACCATTTTTCAAACACTTTGTACAGCGGTTACAAATAGATGAGCTTGTTACTCGTGCCGTGCGTAGCCGAATGTACAGACGCTCACGAAACGCTCACGATAATATATCTTTCGTAGCTATCTATCTCTATCGCTCTTGCATATTGGCGCGACAGAGTCAGACTATATTTTTCGATGGCATTTCGCGTCGCAGAAATGCCATTCGGCTACGGGGCCAGGTAAGAATTATGTAAGACGGCATTTTGTGAACATGAAAGCAGTGAGACTTCTGTACTTGTACTAAGGTGACGGACCCAATCATGGACAGTTTAAGAAAAAAAATCGCCTGTTTTTGATATTTCACTGATAAATGTAAAAATTCTACCGCCAAGCGTGTTAAATCTTGAATGTCCTATCCTTCTTCTACATTTCAAGAGTATTGCAGAATAGATACTCCTATTGGTTTCTTCATAGTTAACAAATTAAAACTAGGTGTTTTTTCTCCAATTATGGACGGCAGTTCTCCATTAATGGATCCCCCATTATGGACAGTGAAATAAGTTTAAAATTTTACTTTTAAAGCCAACCATAAATACAAATTAGTTTGGGTTATTTTAACATAGGATTGTTTCTTGTAAATTTTGGTTTTGTAAATTGTTCCTTGTCCATCATAGGAGGTAGGCAGTTTTTCGGGTCCAGTAATGGACACTCGCAAAATAACGTCATTTCTTTATATCTTTGGAGCAACAAACTAGTATGTTTTATACCTTATCTTATACTTAATGCAGTAAGTAAAACGCATTCAAGATTACACCGTGCGTTATTTTTTTATTATTTTATACATGAACTCATCTCTCTTAGCAACATTACTAAGAATTCGTCTTGATATTTTTTTCAGTAAACTGATGAATTTTATCTTGTCTCCAAATCCTTCAGAAATAACCGAATTAATTGAAACTTCAAAATTAAACAGCTCTACAACTCTAGTTTGTGGTACATAGCCGTCAGTTTTTAGAAACTTATTTTCGATACTTATTTTTAAGGATTTGTGTTTTTTTGTCCATAATGGCATCACCGTCCATTATGGGGTATTTTACCTTATTATGTCTACTATTATGTCTATTATGGCTATTATATATTCTGTGACTTTACCCGGCTATTACTGGTCCCCGCACAAATCTAGTAAGTGGCCATTGAACAAGTGTTGTAAAAACAGACATTATTGAACCAGAACACCCATTGGACCTAATGTCCGCTATTACTGACCAGAGACCAGACAATAATAAATAATGTTTTCTACTCGTCGACTTTATTTGTCAATTAGGACACCACAAACTAAACTATAAGTGCTGACTTTTCAGTGTCGGATAATCTTTGACACTTAGTCAACTACAATATTTCATTACACTTCACTTTAGTTATCTGAAAAAATTAAAAAATAGAACTTCATACAAGTACTAATTTGCGATATCTGGCAAATTTTTCTGCATCGGAAACACATTTTTATTATCTATCGCGTTATCGACCAATCAGAGACGGTTATTACAATTAGTTGCCAGGTAATTTCGATGTTGATACAACGGTGAACGACACTATTAACATTAAATTTAACCTAAATGTGATATTCTTCGTCCATTGATGATGAAGATGATGACTCATATAAAAAGTATTGTATACAATAGTGATATAATTAAGCTTTTCACTCTCGTACCGTACAACACGGTACTCGACTCGACTGAAAGGCTTTGTATTATATCACGATTGTATAAAATACTATTATGAATTAAGTAATTTTGACTAACTTATACGTAAATGCACTTTAATCAATACGTATAATATATTATATGCTGACATCACGTCCCTTTTCCATACGAGTAGGGAGAAAGTTGTAACTCCATACCTCAGTAAATGCGGGTTATTTATACAAGCATAATTAAGTGACATCTAGCGACAATCACGCGTCAAATAGCGTGAATATCAGCACGGGAAGCATGGTCGCGCGATAGACGATAAAATATCAGGCCGTCCCTGTCGCACTTACAAATAGTGCGATAGGGACGGCCTGCTATTTTATCGTCTATCGCGCGACCATGCTTCCCGTGCAGCCTACGTTCAGAGTGTGAAAAAAGTAAATTTTTAGACATATTTTATGCTCAATTGTCGTCACAAAACTGACAGCGAGTTAATTTTTATTAACAACTTACGCTAAATTCCCCCATATGGTAATGTTAACTGTACTTATATGGGATAACGTGTTCTAACTAAATCGTCAAATATTCATGATAGAAGCTCAATCTATATTACATACTTGTCTCTGGTTTCGGCGAAACCTTACAAGAAATCACCAGAATTGTTAAAGTTTTCGTCATAATCGTTATTGTTGACGAAATTTTGCACCAATTCTTCTTTTGACGACAAATCGTTAGTGGTTTAATAAAGAGTGATTTCCATTTCTATGTACCCAGAGCTTAGTCCATACTACATACATACAAGGGGGCGTCCATTAATCGCGTCATACTGGATAGGGGGGGGAGGGGGTCATGAAAAAATCACCAAATATCACCATGGGGGTTGGGGGGGTTAGGAACATATCACGTGTATTTTTTTTGTTACATCTAATCTAACGTAAAGAAAAAATCATATATCTGAGCTATTTTTATTTCAACTTTTACAGTCAGAACTTGCGTTGTGCAGTGCAAAGAGAACAGAATAGAATAGAATATAATTTATTCGTGAACACAGTCAAGATTAATTACACATTACAACACAAACAGAAAGGAATGAAGTGCCACGAAATGGCCTCATCTCAGCGTCTTGCTGGTGACTTCCAGCGCTGATCTTCCGATGAGACCATCAAGTGAGAAAAAAGAGCTATGTTTAGCCGGTTATTTTTAATTCTCAAAGATTTTTTAGGTTTGCCCTCATCACGTGTACACCGACTGTCCAGTCGGTTATAGACGGTCAACCTAATCATGGCACTGAAAAAAAGGCGGCAAATTTGACAAATGTAGAGCTCACCGGCCAACTGTCTTCAAAAAAATGCGTGCCTTCCTAAACCTTGACGTTGGCGGAATCATAGACGAGCTATAACACTTAAAAACCGGCCAAGTGTGAGTTGGACTCGTGTTGCAAGGGTTTCTTACATCACAAGAAGAGTTTAAGCGCCTTCTGGAGGCGCTAAGTCATTTTTGAAAATAAAATAATCGATATTTTGAACAATTTATAAAAAACCGGCCAAGAGCGTGTCGGGCCACGCTCAGTGTAGGGTTCCGTAGTTTTCCGTATTTTTCTCAAAAACTACTTAACCTATCAAGTTCAAAACAATTTTCTTAATAGAAAGTCTTTATAAAGTTCTACTCTTGTGATTTTTTTCATATTTTTTAAACATATGGTTCAAAAGTTAGAGGGGGGGGGGGGGGCACTTTTTTCCTTTAGGAGGGATTATTTCCTAAAATATTAATATTATCAAAAAACAACTTTAGTAAACCCTTATTCATTTTTAAATACCTATCCAACAATATATCACACGTTGGGGTTGGAATGAAAAAAAAAGTCTCCACTTTACATGTAGGGGGGGGGGTACCCTAACAAAACATTTTTTTCCACTTTTTATTTTACCACTCTGTTTGCGTGATTGATATACATATTGGTACCAAATTTCAGCTTTCTAGTCCTAACGGTCACTGAGATTATCCGCGGACGGACGGACGGACAGACAGACATGGCGAAACTATAAGGGTTCCTAGTTGACTACGGAACCCTAAAAAGACGAAACAAAAATAAATGTACATGTAATATTCAAACGCACTCAACACTTTCAAAAGATTTGGTAACTCCTTGCAGCCCCAGTGAGTAAAATTCGTAATTTGAGTTGTTTCTTTTAAGTCCAATGGAAGCTTGACTATATATTTCTAATAGGTTTTCTTGTAATTTATACATTACAGGCTATCTCGGGTATTTTTTTGAAAATTTTATGCTAATTAGTTTCGGAGATAAGGGAATGGTCATTTTTGCCTGTTTTCTTAAATTACTTGAAAATTACTTGACTGAAAATTATTAAAAACATATATTTTTGAAATACGTATAAGGCCCATTTTTTTTCAAAATTGTCCACCCCAATTTTTTTGTAACATGGGTATTTTTTACGCGATTCATATTCAGAATCGTGAGGTCTTTTGATCGTGATAGGAGAAAAAAATGTCCCAAGATTTCCATTTTTTTTTGACCTTCCATTCCGTTACCGCCATACAAAATGTAAGAAAAAATGGTAACGGAATAGGGAAAAACCTTGGGACACTTTTTTACTCCTATTAGGATTGAAAGAGCTGGCGATTCTGAGTGGAAAGCAGATAAAAAAATCCAAATTAAAAAAAGTGGGGTGGTAAATTTGAAAAAAAAAATGGCCCATTTAACGCTCCTTCATTTGATATGTAACACGCTAAAAAACTATTTCAAAAAACTTTGATTTCTAATTTTCACTTTTACCCCCCAAAAGTGGCCCCTATAGTTGTTTTTTTTATTATATTTAAATTACATGCACGTCTTTGGGTCACAAGTTTACATATGTGTGCCTAACAAGTTAATCGTTTCAGTAGTTTCGGTTCAGTGGTTTCCTTTTTGAGGTACGGAACCTTAAAAATGAGGGGGCGAAGGTTTAATTCTCATAGAAAATTTGAATTTCGCGCCAAGATTTGGTTGATTCGTGGGTTGGAAAAAAGTCTACTTAAGTTGCCAAAAAATTACACGTCATATTGGCCAGGGGGGGGAGGGGGTCCTGACAATATCACCAAAGATCACCATGGGGGAGGGGGGGGTCTAAAATAAGCCCAAAACGTATGACGCGATTAATGGACGCCCCCCAATCACGCCTGTATCCCATAAAGGGGTAGGCAGAGCACACGAAACTACCAAAGCTTCAGTGCCACTCCTGGCAAATAAGGGGTTGAAAGAAAACGAAACTGTGACATTGCAGTGACAGGTTGCCAGCCTCTCGCCTACGCCACAATTTAACCAATATCCCATAGTCGCCTTCTACGACACCCACGGGAAGAAAGGGGGAGGTGAAATTCTTAACCCGTCACCGCACAGGGCACACACTACACTAATATTATAAATGGGAAAGTGTGTGTGTCTGTTTGTTTTTCCGTCTTTCGCGGCAAAACGGAGCGACGAATTGACTTGATTTCTTAAGTGAAGATAGTTGAAGGGATGGAGAGACATAGGCTACTTTTGTCTTTTTCTAACGCGAACGAAGCCGCGGGTAAAAGGTAGTTTCTCTATATATTCGATCCTCTTTGCCTACACACAGTAATACTGGCCCTAACACGATTAATCGAGCGGCAAAGTTGAGCTAACTAAGTTTTAGACGGAAATAACCGGATTCCTGATCCGGTTACATCCGGTTACGAGAGGATTTTAGCGGCATGTGATATGCCTGAATCCTATTAAATTACGGACATGAACACATTTATACATATTATAAATCCATACTTATTTATATCGTGTTTTATCATCTATCGCTGGTGCATGGTGTTTTTCTAACTACGCTATTCTGCTTCCTATAATGGACCTAACTATATGCCGAAGTTAACGGAATCTAATAAAAACACGGTGTATATTGTAAATGGGAAAGTGTGTGTGTCTGTTTGTTTCGCCGTCTTTCACGGCAAAACGGAGCGACAAATTGTCGTGATTATTTAAGTGGAGATAGTTGAAGGGATGGAGAGTGACATAGGCTACTTTTTGTCTATTTCTAACCCCCCACTTCCCTAAACTGGGGGTGAAAGTTAGTATGAAGCATTCCGCTGTTTTAGAATTTAACACGAGCGAAGCCGCGGGCAAAAGCTACATTATATTATATTATCGTATGTTTGTGTCTGTCTGTTTGTTTGTATGTTTACAATAACCTCAAACTACTGAAAATCCGTTTCACACGGGTTTTCAATTATGAATAGAGTGATTCATGACAAAGTTGTAAGCCTGACCTGAGTTTGGTTCACACGGGGGGCAAGAACCATACCGTTCTGCCCTAGGGATGGACAGAGGGCGCTACGAGTCCTTGTATAGATTACTCATATGAGAGATAATTTCGACCTCGACAGCTGTGACCTGGGTGGCCGAGCGGATAAAGAGGCATTTCCCGCGATTGGAAAGTACGCTGGTTCGATTCCAGCCTCAGGCACCAGAGGACTTGGTCACTTTTTCTTTCATATGTGTAATTTATTTCGGTTTTAAGTTGTAAGCACTTTACTAAATTACCTAACAAAACCATGTACCTAAATTATAACTAAATTATACATACATATTATCAACTAATACATAAAATTTATAAAGAGCCCTTTCAGGCACTTACGTCGACAGAAACGGGTTAAGTACTTCAATAGAAATCTGGTAGACTTACGGCCGTTTCGACCGGCAGGGAAAGGGTTAACAAGATAAACTGCGCCCGTGCCTTTGCCTGCCTTAACCAGATTACTCTTACACCGAGCCACAGCTTAAGTATTTGCAGCCATGCCACTACGTAAGGGTGTCCCTTATTTTACCCCGTAAATTGGTTTATTTCAAGATTCAGTGCCATGGCAGTAAGGCACTGGTCCCACCGCGAGGTAGTAAACTATGAGCTATCGGCTATAAAAACGAACAAAAGATAATCACTCCCGTGTAAATAAAAGAGACACGGCGATGTTTATAGCTAATCGCCCAGCGGTGAGCTATTAATATCGCCGTGTCTCTTTTATTTGCACGGGAGTGCTTATCTTAACATAATTATAATAATTAATGACATATTATAATGTAACTTACATTATAATATGATCGATGAACTAAATATCGGAAGGAAGTCACTGGCTTCACTTCGTTCGTGCCAGGTGAATCTCTAGGTATTCTTGTAATTAAAATCCTATAATTAAAAATGTAATAAGGCAATATCGCAGCTGTACCTGCCTACGACAACGACGAGTAGCGCCATCTAATAGTAGTATAATGTGAGTGTGACGACATAAAATTAAAACATCCATGATCCATGAAACAATTAGACTCGTATTATCCAGCAATGACGACATGAAAAGAAACAGATTGAGGAGTTCTCAAAAAGTTTGTACATAGTCACTTCACCAAATTTTAATTGATCCTATTTTATTACCAACATTGAGATATTATATGAAAGTAGACTTTCGTGAGATATACAGGGTGTAAACCTAATACGGGCGAACCTCTTAACGGTGGTGAGTATAGGACATAACAAATGGAATTAGATAACTTTTACTTCAAATTGAAATATTTTATTTAGCCATACAAATTAATTCGGCCCGCAACGTAATGCAAACACACTCGCGTTAAACGCTCGTTGACAGTTGTCATTGATTGTCATCGCAACCACGTTAACAGTACATTGCTGCTGGGAAATTTTTCAAAAATTTATTATGGGCTGAAAATTAAGAGTAACTCAGAAACACGTCTTAATTGATGATAACAATATTGAATTATATGCCTGGTTTCATTTATCGCCCTTAATTACGTTTACGCGCTGTATACAGGATAATTGATATAATTAAGAAAACATAGAAGAAAATATACTAGAGAACCTTAATGACGAAATAAAACTTACTAAAATCTCAATTCTTAAAAAAAACTTGCTAACAAAATAGAAATAATAAAAAACAAATGTAACTTCTTCCTTAATCTTTGTACAAACTTTTTGAGACCTGCTGATATGCATGAAACAGTTTATTTGTTAGTGGTCTCTCTGTTATTAAGAATGCTGTGTTAGTGCAGGCAACTTTGTGGAATATTTTAATTCCATGCATTATGCATAGGTTAAAATGAATGGCGGAAGAATGGAGAATTTTGGGTGAAATTATTATATTGAGATACACTGTTTTGACGTGGAACGTTAGGTGAACGTCTTTAAGAACCCGTAGTAGATTGGCCGGACCGCAAACCAGCCAGGCGAGTATGGTCGCGCAATGTCTGTCCGGAGCTTGGGAGGCTTGGGAGCCTCTCAGAGACGCTCCGGGCCTTCGGCCCAACACGGAGCTCGGCCTTCGGCCTTCGCTGGGTTTCGAAGCTCAGCGTTGGGCCTCCGGTCCGCCGCTTCGCTTTTTAGAACTTTTATTATTGTTTTGCGTGCGCTTGGGAGCCTCTCAGAGACGCTCCGGGCCTTCTGGCCTTCGGCCTTCGTTATTTAATA
The DNA here is from genome assembly GCF_023078275.1 of Leguminivora glycinivorella. Classification (NCBI taxonomy): domain Eukaryota; kingdom Metazoa; phylum Arthropoda; class Insecta; order Lepidoptera; family Tortricidae; genus Leguminivora; species Leguminivora glycinivorella. Next base: position 11,435,626 of record NC_062990.1, read on the forward strand.
ACACTGCCCTCCTGAATAGCGGTGATCCACACAACGTTTCACGTTATCCATCGCGACTTCGAGGTACCTAACTAGGTAAGTTTTCAACAAAAATAGGCACTTTCGTAGGTATAAGGTCAAAATAAATCAAAATTACGATTTCATTTTAGATCATGAATGCTCTCTCGTACGGAGTTTAAGACAAACACGGTGTATGTATAAGTACTACTTATACACCGTGTTTGTCTTAATTTATTTTGACCTTATACCTACGAAAGTACCTAAGTATAATAATTCCACAAAACAGAAGACAATATATTTCGGTTTAAGACGTTTAAGTTTAGATATTGTCTAGCCATGGCCAGTAACAAATCATATTAAACCCAGTCTTGCTATAAATTGAGGTTAGTCTCTGCTTTATTATAATTTATTAGATATTTTATATTTTTAAGGGATATAAGAATAAGAAGAATAAGAATAGTTACACGCGCGGGAATACAATTTTGCCTTATTTTGAAACCGCATAATTAAATTGTTTTTATTGCAATTGTATGGATGGATGTGACATTTATAAAAGAGTGTGAAAAAACTTTTGCAACGCGATTAGAATTAAAAGCTATAGGACCACCGCGGCCCGACCTTAAACTTACGCAAATATTTTTTTCAAAAACCAAAACTTTTACACGTGTTTTTAAAACGGAACAGTATGAAAAAACACCGTGGTTATGTGGATGTGAAAAAAAGTGACAAACTGTTTTGCTTTCCATGTCTTTTATTTGGAGCGGGCGCGGACGGCGGAGGTGGTGAGTCTGCATGGACCGATAGTGACCGTCAGTGACTTATCACATCTTTCGATGAAAATAAAAAAAAACATTCATAATCCCGCATTCATTTACTGAATGAACTGCAGTTTTCGTCTATTCATTTTTATGTTTTACTGTTATTAACCCTGAAGCTGGGCAGCTATATAAACTAAATAAAGAATATTTTTCATTGAAATTTTAACTTATAGTTCAGGCATTTGTTGGAAAATTGAAGGAAAGAAAATAAATGCATCTCTGAGCCAATTTAATATGATTTAAATTTAATCACATTGAATAAGTACAAACAGGAACACTAGACTTTATACCGTTGTAATAGGAATTACAAATACACAGTTAATAGTGTTGCTTATGTTACTACATACATGTAGGACCTTGGGCCTTACGATGATTATATGAGTGAACACCCACAAATTACAGCCGCGAGCCGCCTCTGGGCAGGGTCACTACGCAGTACGCCAAGCGCGGACCCAGCTTCGTGCCCAGGGGGGGGTCACGTGGTAAAGGCCCCGGCTCCAGGGGGGAAGGGGGGGGTCACGTGGTCTATTTGTATGGCCAACCTAGGCTCCAGGGGAGGGTCATGACCCCCATGACCCCCCCCCCCTGGATCCGCGCATGCAGTACGCACTAGACTAGGCCAGACCGGTCGTCAACCACTTTCCGTGCCGATTACCTAAGTGCGTTTTCACATTATCCGATCCGATAACGGACTTAAGGCCGATATCCTATACATTTAAGCCGCCGTGTTTGATTTTTGCCTTTGAAATCCTTCCTACATCCGATATCGGATCGGATAATGTGTTAACGCACTAACGACTACTACAAAAATCTCATGGAGTACATAAATATGTTCAAAGTGATAAGTACAGTCAACAACAAAAGACAAGTTTAAAAACCCGTTTGCCGGTGTGGTGACGGGTTAAGAATTTCACCACCCCCTTTCTTCCCGTGGGTGTTGTAGGTGAATATGGGATATAGGTTAAATTGTGGCGTAGGCGAGAGGCTGGCAACCTGTCACTGCAATGTCACAGTTTCGTTTTCTTTCAACCCCTTATTTGCCAAGAGTGGCACTGAAACCTGAGTAGTTCAATGTGCTCTGCCTACTCCTTCATGGGACACAGGCGTGATTGTATGTATGTATGTATGTAAGTTTGAAAACTTTTCAACATTAACTTTCTAAAGTAACACAGGTGTGGAAATATCGCCATTACTGTACGCGCGTTCATAAAATCATACTCATAATAATGTCTTTTATGAGTTCCAAGTTATAGAAGAGAACGGACTAGCAGATGGTTCATAAAGGGACGAAAAACGCACATTTAAATCGTGGATTGACTAATGATAGTTCGAAATAAAAGATGTCATACAATATTTCGCCCATCGGATCAGCATTGCTATCTAGCGGAGCAGTGCGACCAGCCTTTTGGCTTCTGGGTTTTATGTTTTTTTTATATATATTATCAACATGGTAGCAAAAACTTACAAAACACTTATACTAAAAACTTACAAATAAAAACTTATTCTAAAAACTTACAAATAAAAACTTATAATAAAAACTTACAAATAATAAAATTGCCCTAAGTCGTCACTAACGGGTAAGGTGTCCAGAAGGCTGGCCGCATTGCCCCGCTGTATAGCTATGCTGATTCGCTGAGCGAAATATCGGCCAGTTCTCTGGTCACCCGATGCCTCTATGAGGCGCTTGAACAGCTCCTCATAGATGCGACGCGCATTAGGCCCCCACGGCTATAAGTTTGACGTGTCTGTCTGTCTGTCTGTCTATCTGTATGTATGTCTGTCTGTCTGTCTGTCTGTCTGTCTGTCTGTCTGTCTGTCTGTCTGTGTGTGTGTCTGTCTGTGGCATCGTAGCTCCCAAACGGATGAACCGATTTAGATTTAGTTTTTTTTTGTCTGAAAGCTGAGTTAGTCAGGAGTGTTCTTAGCCATGTTACATGAAAATCGGTCTACTACATATGTCGCGGTCGGGGGTTTTTTCAAAATTTTAATTTTGTTTTTAGGTTATAACCACAAACGCCGCAAATATGTAGCTACTGCCGAGCGTGGCATACTTGCGACGTTTGAAGTCTTAAATTATTGATTTTTAACCCCCGACGCAAAAACGACGGGGTGTTATAAGTTTGACGTGTCTGTCTGTGTGTGTCTGTCTATGTGTCTGTCTGTCTGTGTGTGTGTCTGTCTGTTGCATCGTAGCTCCCGAACGGATGAACCGACTTCGATTTAGTTTTTTTGTTTTTTTTTTGTTAGTCGGGAGGTTCTTTGCCATGTTTTATGAAAATTCGGTCGGGGGTTTTTTCAAAATTTTAATTTTTATATAATTTATATTTATTCTGTACAGGTAGGTATGTAGTAACAATCTCTTTTGAATCAGGCCAACCCGTCGCTAACTCGAGTTAATAGATGCTCTTTGCATAAAATACGAGACGCGATGATGTATGCTAAAGACTGCGTTACGTAGGTACAGTCGCGCACAACACTGTCATAAATATATTTTTATTTTCATAATAATTCCTTGTCGGCGGCTATATTTCCGAGCTCATATAACCCGGCAACCTTCAAATCAAAAGTGAACAGGCATCTTCTGGGCGAACTCACTCCATCGTAGGCCACGTCTTTGCCTTTGGCTAGCCTGTGGCCAAGAGTAAGCCCATTTATAATAATAAAAAAATTGTCTTCGGTTAGCGGAACAGTTTACTTATGAAATAAAACTATGAAAACGGGTTACATTGCGTATAATTTATAATACCTACATCCCGACGTTTCGAACTCTTGACAGCGTTCGTCAACGGCTGACACAGTACGGCTCCGTCGCGTCAATACGGAAAGGCAACAGAGCGATATGCGAGCGATACAATATTAACACAAGCGTTTGTGTATTTGGCCACGAACCTTGATACTATCAGACTTTTCTCCTCACCAGTACACAATAAACTATATAAAATGAGAGGTAGCTCGAGCCACCGCGCAGTTAACACATTTCCTAGTAGTAAAATTACTTTTCAGAGACAAGCGGCTACGACGCCGAGCGAAGCGAGCAGAGCGTGATCTTTCAGAAGCTTCTTTTCCCTAAGTGAAACGCCTGAGTGGACGCTGTGAGCGGAGCGTTGAGAGAAGTCCGGGCCTGCGTCCACCCTATGCAGCTTCAATTGTTTGACATGAACACCGCAGGCCCCTCCCCGCTGCTCATCCAATATGAGCGTACGTGCACTCAGGTCTTACACTAACCCCCTTATTCATAAACGATTGGCGCCGATACGAGTAAAGTTCGTTTGTCCCTTTCCGACGTATTGGTGTGATAGAAAGGGACAAAGGAACTTTATCGGCTTGATAACTTTAGTAAACGTTTATGACTGGGGGGGTATGATTTTCCTTAAACGCTTTTTAAACCTGAATTAGCTAATAATCCTTTGTCTTTATCTGTCATATTGACATGTCTTTTCCATCACGGAAACCGTAGGTTATTTCGGACCTTTGGGAGGCATGCGCGGAGCCGAAGCCAACATGTAGAGACCCTTTTGACACTTTAATAAATTGTGGGGGGTACACTGAGCGGATACTGACCTTGCCCGTGCTATGGGAAGCATGCAGAGGCAGCACCCGCCAGATTTGAGAGTTAATGGAATCTAAAATGATTTAGGTTATTAAATGAAAATGATGGACTAAATACATGGTATAAAAAATAAATGGTATAAAAAAACTGGACGCCTGCCTGATAAAACGGTATACCTATTAACGGTAAGTATTATTAAGAAAATGAATAAAATCATTTAAGGCCCGTAAATATTATGAATAAGGAGATAATACTTATCTGCTCGCCTATACACAATAGACCGTGTAAAAGTTGGCCATAATGAGAGCAACCTTGTCGCTGTAAGTGTACACGCGAACACCCTTACACACCCATTATTGTTAAATACTTTGAAGTTTACGGTAAAGTTCTAATGCTCTTATTACCTTATTTTGAGAGACGAAAGTAATATCAAGATTTTTTGTAGGTTCAATAATATGTAGGTAGGTCCATGAAACATGAATAAAAAGTACTTCTAGTTTTTACATTAAAGAAAAAAATGGATTTACGCTTTAAACGGGAGTCCCATTATGGGACTCGAACCCGCTTCAACCGCACAGCCGCGACGCCTAGTCTGCGTTTGATGCGGGTTTTAGTCCCGCCGGAAGCGTACATTTTTATTCTTTTCCTACGGGCAAGTTCGCCTTTGTACTGCCCATCCTGTGCCGTATTTTTTTTTATAAGTTTATATACATACATACAAACCCAGTACAATCAGTATGGTCTCTGTCTCATTGTCAACTATGCCATGCCAGAATGTCATCATCATCATCCTCCTTGCGTTATCCCGGCATTTGCCACGGCTCGTGGGAGCCTGGGGTCCGCTTTGACAACTAATCCCAATATTTGGCGTAGGCACTAGTTTTTACGAAAGCGACTGCCATCTGACCTTCCTACCCAAAGGGTACTAGACCTTATTGGAATTAGTCCTTTTTCCTAGCGATGTTTTCCTTTACCGAAAAGCGACTTGCAAATATCAAATAAATATATTTCGAACATAAATTCTGAAACTCTCATTGGTGCGAGCAGGGGTTCGAACCCGCGACCTCCGGAACGAAAGTCGCACGTACTTACCGCTAGGCTACCAGCGCTTCAGAATGTCATCAATAACATTATTCCATCCAATCAATCCAATTGAATGTTTTTCTCTCCAAACCAATCCAATATTAAAAAGCATTTGCCGTGTTTTAATATGAAAATAGCTTTCTCAAGTACTTAAATATGGCGGTCGGGAAACAATGCGTTGTCGTTCGTTTTCAATGCATTTAAATGAGTGTTTTCCTTCTCGTCCATATTCAAAAGCTATATTTATAGCTCACACATTTTTTAGTTATTATTCTTGTTACATAAGTAGCGCTGGTAGCCTAGCTGTAAGTGCGTGCGACTTTCGTTCCAGAGGCCGCGAGTTCGAACTCGCACCAATGAGTTTTTCGGAACTTATATGCGAAATGTCATTTGATATTTGCCAGTCGCTTTTCCGTGAAGGAAAACATCGTGATGAAACCTTCTAATTCTACGCACGCATGTAGTCGAGAAAAGTCCGCTTAGGTCTTCCACTTCCAACTGACCCTTCCACTCAGAATATGTCTTCAAAAGACGCAGCTAAACCCACCAGATGCATTTAACCCGGTTTACCTTTACTGGATTCTCATTACAGCAAAATGGACTTCAATTAAGGGTTTTGTTTCAATATTTTTTTACTGCAAGCTTCAATTTGTGCGGTTTTCTTAGAGTTTTCTTCAACGAGCTAATCAGAGAACAATCATGTATTGATATAAGACGTTCAAAGCCTCTGTTCAGCTCTCGCTAAAACTTTATTTGTATTAGATCGAGATCTTATTTGATTATGATTGGGCAAGGTTGATTTGTTTCAGTACATTGAAACTATAAATTGCAATGGTTGAAACAATTTGTCGTCTAAAATTGCCAAAAAAATCCTTTCAAAATATAGGAAAAAGCTTTGGATGTAAAAACGTAGTTATACTAGTTATTACAGCTATAAAGTACACTTTTTATTACAGAATTGGTTGAAGGAGTATTTAATATACGTATACAGAGATAGTCCAAAAAAATTTAAACCAAAGACAAGAAACATAACCATTAAACGATTGTCAGAGGTGCCATCTGCCCAACCAAACCTTTCAATATATTTCACCAATCCTCATTCAATGAAATAGTTACTTGTTATACAAGGGGGCAAAGTTGTATTTTAACGCCGAGTGTGGAATTGAAAAACGAGCAAGTGAAAGGATTCCATAGTTGAACCACGAGCGAAGCGAGTGGTTCGAGAATATAATCCTGAACTTGCGAGTTTTTTAACACACGAGAAGTAAAATACATGTGCACCCGAGTGTAACACAAAACTTTTCCGCCCAACACTATAGCGAGGAAACCACAACGCAAAAAATGCGTTTATCACTGCTTCCAGTAGTTCCACGGGTGGTAAATCATTTTTACTAGATTCACCTACTTTTATCAATTGTAAAGCAGTTAATTAAGCTTTATTCAAGGTCAAATTACTTTACCCACTAGTGGATAAAATGCGTTTTACCCGCTGGTATTAAAAGACAAAACACGTGTTTCCGAGCTAGTGAGGGGAAAATAAATTGGCATTACTTAAAACAGATGCCCAGCCAGCCTAGTCAAAGAGTCAATCGTTGACACTACGTGACGATGGAAACGCAGTCTGACTCTTTCGCATTACAGAAGAGCGATAAGGAGAGCTAGCTACAAAGCGCAAGCGATTATGACGTTGGCTAGGTACCCAGAGATTCTTGTCTCACGTCGTAGTTTGATTTCCCTTGATAGTTTACAATGAGAAGCTTGGTCTAGAATGAGGCAGTCTCATTATTAACTGAATGGCTAGACGTGGCCAACAATATAGGTCCCTCTAGTGTACAGTGAGCTGCAAAAATGCATGGCGAATTGAGCAATGGATTCCATAACCGATCGCCTTCCTTCCTATATCTGTACATTTACCCTATCGAGTACCTACCTAACTTATTCTAACCCTTGAATATGCATGCATAGTGATGTATATACGCATCATACATTTTTGACTCTATTGGCAGCATGTCAAAATTCAAATTTGAATAAATCTTCGTCAAGGTCATGCATTTAAGGGCTAAACCATCAAAAAATTCATGGAAGAGGAACCTATTAAAGATAAATTAAGTATCTAATCTAGTGATGAAAAATATGTTCACGAAAGTACTATTTGAGCATTTCTTATTTTTTTAGCCATTTTTATTTCGATTTTTTTAGGGAATTTTAGGTCAATTGTACTCAGAATCACGAGTACTTTCAATCTCACTGGGAGACAAAAAGTGTCCCTGAATTTCCATACATTTTTGTTACTTTCCTCTTTTGTTACCCTACACAACATGTACGGAAAATGGTAACAAAATAAGAAAAAATCGTATGGGACAATTTTTTTAACTAATGATTGAAAAAGCTAGTGATTCTGAGAAGAAATAGCATATTTTTTTTTACAAATATCACATTTCATAAAAGTGGCGAAAAAAAAAGAAATGCTCATTTACAGTTTATTTACAACACACAGACGTCAGGCACATCACACAATATTATTTACACGAATATTTACAAATGGCCAAGTGGCCAGGTTGCCAGCACGCGCGCAGGACGGATGTAGGTGGTTCCGTTGCCTCAGTACCACAGTATAATAAAGAGTACTATCGTACAGTATGGTCACTCCCGCTCCCCACTGAAAGTGCCGCCCACCCCCTCTCGGTTACCTCACAGTTACTGCCTGTCAAAAACGCGAACAGTCGACCTGTCATATCTCACTCATACAAGCATGGTATGCGTTCACTTACACGAACTTAGAATGTGTGCTAGGAACGCGCCTCTTTCATATATTTGATCGCCAGTGTCCGAGATGTGTCAGTACAGTACCTATTTAAGGGGCTCCGCACGGTTTTCATCGATTTTTTACAATTTTTGTGTTGAAACTACAGATAGAATTATAAGATTTCTCTATTTGTAAGAGCCATAATTCGAAAAAATTAATGTACTATTTTTTTATGATTTTTTAAACATGGTCTAAAAAAAAACACTTTTTTCGAAATTTCATTGTAGTAGAAATCAAAGGTCATTGGCGCAGGCATGCCCCTTAAATAAACCCCAAGACCATTAAGCCCCATTTTCACGCAATAATTTAAAACAAACTGCGAGAACAACGTACTATCATTACCAAACTTGAAATATTCGCTTTAACGAGCCGCGCTCGAAAGTTTTACCATTACACATTCACTTTATATTTATCTCTTAAGATGAAATAGGACTACAGAGCATTCCTTTTTTTTTGCCATTAAAAAAATTTTGACTGTTTTAGGGAATTTTAGGTCAATTGTACTCAGAAATTACGAGTACTTTCAATCTCACTGGGAGACAAAAAGTGTCCCAGAATTTCCATAAATTTTTGTTTCTTTCCTCTTTTGTTACCCCATACAACATGTACGGAAAATGGTAACAAAATAAGAAAAATTCGCAAAATCGATAAAGCTAGTAATTCTGAGTAGAAATAGCATTTTTTTTTTTCAAAAATATCATACTTCATAAAAGTGGCAAAAAAAAATGCTCTACAGATGTATTGCGAAAAGGGTTTTCTTCGGAAACGTTCGTATTTGTCATGCTAGTTCAGTCAATGTCAGTACATCTTGTATTGACACTGACGGAAATAGCATGACACGTTCGTACTAGGGATGTACCGACTATTGATTTGGCCGACTAGGCCGACTACCGACTAGTCGGCGCTTGGGTGGCCGATTAGTCGGCCGACTAGTCGGCTAGTCGGCCAGAACATAATTTTCGAGTTATTTATAAAAATTTTTGAATTACATTGGTCCTTTGTTGGCGTTTTTCATTATTTTTAAAAGGTTCAAAGGCCAATGAGAATATTGATATACAATTTCCATTTTTAACAAACGGTTTGGCTTAGTGGGTAGGAATCCTGCCTATGAAACAGATAGTGCTTGGTAGGACATTTCTTTCTGTGATTACCGCAGTTGTTCTTTTGACTAACAACATAACAAATAGGGCCATAATACAACAATATCAGCTGTTAATTTATGTTTGTACTGTTTTTCTATCACTTATAATGTGCCGACTAATCGGCCTTTTTGCCGACTAGTCGCCGACTAATCGCCGACTACAAATGTGGCCGGATAGTCGGCTTTCCCGACTAGTCGGCGAATAGTCGGTACATCCCTAGTTCGTACGTTTCCGTAACAATACGAAGGCAAATCTTTTCGCACTACATCTGTACCGTATCAAAACTTTTTTTTTTCTCTCTGAATATTTACATAGGATATAGTACATTACTATACAAGTGCGGAAAAGAGGAAATCTGAAACGAATGACGATAAATTAAAACACTACGGAAGGGAGCGTTTCAAATCGACACGTGTTACGAATTCCCTCTTAGCACGTGTATCGTACAACGATTTTCAGTACATGTGGCTCCTTTCGGTCGTGTTTAAATTTATCGCCACTCGTATCGAATTTTCTCTTTTCCGCACTTGTATCTTAATACCTACTATTTCCATAATGTCGATATCCAGAGAGGAAAATGAGGATTTTCTTTGTACGGTGAATTGAAATTCTCCTGTTCCCTTAACTATTTCTCTCTTAATGGTTAGATTTACACCAAATACTTTACAGATTTAGTAATTCTATTTGAATAATTGTTATTGCATTAAAATAAAATTCAAGTCGTCTAGTAACTCAATTCCCTTATTCGCAGCTTTATACCAATGCTTTTGCTACATTTACAGAGAGAATCACCTACTCATATTGTAAATAAAATCTGGGCGACCGAGCTTTACTCGGTTCTATTTTTAACCCCCGACGCAAAAACTAAGGGGTGTTATAAGTTTGACGTGTCTGTCTGTCTGTCTGTCTGTCTGTCCGTCTGTCCGTCTGTCCGTCTGTCCGTCTGTCTGTCTGTCTGTCTGTCTGTTTGTCTGTCTGTCTGTGTGTGTGTCTGTCTGTGGCATCGTAGCTCCCAAACGGATGAACCGATTTAGATTAAGTTTTTTTTTGTTTGAAAGCTGAGTTAGTCGGGAGTGTTCTTAGCCATGTTTCATAAAAATCGGTCTACTACGTCGCAGTCGGGGGTTTTTCAAAATTTTAATTTTGTGGTTAGATTATATTATATCACGTCTTTGAATAAAAAAAAAAATTCTGGCTGGGATTCGAAACCCTGACACCTGCGATCTGCCTGCGAACATTAGACTGGCATCTTATGACTGAGCTAGGAGGAGCCGATGCGCGGGCGGCGAAATTAACGACCATGTTTTACGTTTACTAACGCGAAAGAAAAACGCATGAAAACTCGAAAATTTGATCGCGAGCAATGAAGTAAGACATCAAATTAAAATTATATAGTATGAAATTACTCTTGTGGATAAAATTCAATTTTGCTATCTGTTTTCGAATAGCAAAGTAAGCCTTTACCAGTTGGTGTGGTGAAAAAACATGTCTTACGTAGATCCTAACCCGCCGTAACGTAACTCATTTCGCATTCGCACATTTTTTTGTGTTTTCCGAGCAAAGTTTGGTCTCCTAATAGAATAAATTAAACAGGCTGTTATCTCTGTTATATTCGCTATCCAATATGTTACAAAGTACCCTCACAGTAATTACGTCTGAAACAATTAATTCTAGCAGAAGATAATTAATGGGAGAGATTCGTTTCCAAACGATCTCAAATCAAGACTTGTACACTTTGTAACAAGTATGTTGCAAGGAGGTATTTACTCGTATAATATATAGCATGTATTTTGAATATAACATATTAAGCTAAGAACCCATACAACAAAGTAATTTTAAGTTTGATTTTAAGTGTGGTGACGGGCTAAGAATTTCACCACCCCCTTTCTTCCCGTGGGTGTCGTAGAAGTCGACTGTGGGATTTGGGTTAAATTGTGGCGTAGGCGAGAGGCTGGCAACCTGTCACTGCAATGTCACAGTTTCGTTTTCTTTTAAGGCGATATATTTCCGTAGACGCTGCGCGCACTCGTTTTTTGAAGCCGTTAAAAACATAGGAAAACGCAATGGAAAAATCTGAAAACGATATATGTTAAATTTCAGCATCTGGTGAGTATGTTATGGAGTTGAACAACATGAATGTTACAACTTCGCTCGATAGAAAATGATCCCAAAGTTACCTCTTCTTTAAACAATAAATCGTTCCCATAGCTGGGATAAAAACTTTTTTGACTTCTTTTTTACTTCAATATATAGGTAATAAGATTATCTAGACGAATCTGATGAGTTTGTGCCGGTAGCGTCATTAAAATAATATAATATTTATCAAATACTACCAAATCCGCAAAGGAAAGATGGAACAACTATGAACCCAATTTTAAAGACCCGTTACTAATCCTGTTTTTCCAAAAAAAAATTTTTTTTTTTAAATTTTTTTGAGATTGAAAACATTTTCGATGGCACTTATGGCCTCTTCAGTCGCGCGGCGGCGCTTTCAGAGGACGGACCTGTATCAGTTTTCTCCGCGTGGTCACGTGTCATTGAAACAATGGGGAACAAAGCTTTGAGGAGGCAGAAAAAATAATTGCGTGCTAGAAAACAAATAAATAAAGAAAATTCTAACCAAAGACTGTGAAAAGGTAAGAAAATGATAATTTATATATACTCGTAAGTATTTCATTTTCATATGATGTTATCAAGTGACATTTACGATATCTAAACATCATAGATTGTAGAAACCCCTAGATGACGCGTCTGTGACGTCATTACAGCACAACTTTCCACTTAGAAAATATATGACTGATGTCCAACTAGTGAACAAACTTACGTATAATTTTCATAAACATATTGAGTTGTTCGAAAGAAAAGGCGGCGGTAGATACAGTACTGAAAGAAGATCAGGTAGGGTAGGTATTTCTGTCTTTCAAAATTTGGTATAAGGTTAATTAGATCGTGCTACCCTCCGTCTATATTTTTTCTATGTCTATGCCAAACATGTGGCCAGCCTGACAGAAATTTTGTTTGTCAACTGTCGCCATTTTTCCATAATAGTTAAAAGATTTCAGTATTTTAACTTCTCAATAAATTTTGATGAAAGTCCATAATCATACATTGATAAAGCTGGATAATTTTTTTTATTTTTATTTGGTGGGTATGATTACGGTACTTTATATTTACAGATATTTGTCTAATTTGCAAGATTATACGAATCCTTCAGCAAGCTGTCTGACTCCTTTGACAAAAGTTGATACTTGATTTGAATATACTTGAGAATTCGAGGTAGGCATAGAATGGTATTGATTTATCAATAAATTATTATGAAGTATGATATTTTATCTTGTGCTGGGTTGTATTTTATTTGGAGATATTAGTGGCGGTAGTGCCCCCGTGTTGGTGGGGGGAGCCAAGCGAAGAGAAAAGCTGTTTTCTTGAAGCATTTTGTCGTTCTTCTGAATCCTCGAATTTGGGGTCTGGTTTAAACCAGATAAATATAATTGTCAGGATATGATATCAATAGAAACTTTATTAAATAGACAAAGTTTCAATTGCATAGTTTTCATACTTTAGATTTTATTCATATCTTAATATAAATAGCACAGATTTCATCAGTGACTGGATGAGTGATTTCATCATGATCATCAAAATACGTTATACGAGTAAGTAACCTGCTATTAGTAGGTTCATGAACAACAAGAATAAAATTCGAAACTTTGGCATGTATACAGGTTAAAGGCATTCAATATGAAAATGAAAAAGCGTTATTTATTCACGGCTGAAAAAAATAATGTGTATTTTTAAACAGCAGTGACATGACATAATATCTTTTTACATAAAGTTTATGGTCAAAGAAGCTGACGGTTACTGTGTTCTGTTAACAATAGGTTTATAAGAAAAAACTTGTAAATGAAGTAGAAAACTCGCCGAGATGTTAATCTTCACCCTCCTCCCCATTTTTATGTCCCCATTTTCAGTTTTTTTTTATATATTCAGGAAAAGCTACAGTTATGATGTTTAGGAGAAGTAGGTATATTTCCATAAAATTCTCTACACAGTATATATTTGCAGGTAAATAGTTGTAACTCGTAATTTCTAATCAAATCAAATTGTGCTTCTATTTACTGTGGGACTAATGCTGAAAACGCAAACAAAATATCTATTTTATACATTTCGACTGTCATGATACAGCTCATTTCTATGGAACATCCAATTTTTTTTCGTATATGTTTCAGCATTGGACCCTTAATAAAAGTTGTTCATAATGACCTCAAAAGTCACTATGCAAAGTTTGAATGGTCCTTTTTATTTCACCCTGTCGATCTGTAAATAAGTGCGATTACTAGAAGTTCGATAAAATTGATTGTACTTTAAGGTACGTCTTTAAAAGCTCCGACAACGCTGACCAAACACACTGTAACTATAAATCATTAGTATTACTTACACAAATGATGAAACCTAATAAAAAAAATAAAGGCGGTGATCGTTTACCATCAGGCGATGAGCTGCTCATTTGCCTCCTATTTCATGAAAAAACTAAGAAAGCCCAGTTAAAATACGGCGATCATTATGACTGCGATCCGTCTGTGTCATGCTGCCGCGCGAATTTGAGTTCCCGTGTGCGACAAGCGAACATCGCCGCGCGGGCGGGGCTGCCCGGACGCCGCGCACCTCACCCCCTTGGATTGGTTAGTTTGACAGATCATCTCGCCTTAACCCCTTATTTGCCAAGAGTGGCACTGAAACCTGAGTAGTTTCATGTGCTCTGCCTACCCCTTCATGGGACACAGGCGTGATTGTATGTTGTATGTTGTTGTATGTTGATCCTATATGTAGAACTACCAGAGCGTCATTAATTTAAAAAATATACACCCTGTTTTTATTGAATTCCGTTAACTTTAATGGAAGGTTCTTTAGATCAAATACAACAAATACAATTAATTTCTCTAGAAACTAACGTCTTAACTCTTACGGTTATCGAGTTATTAAAAAACTAAAGATAATTACTGAACATGTGTGTGACAGCCTTTACCAATTCCTAATGTTATTTGTTTTGACATGTGCCGTCAATCACTTGACACTAACTTGAATGTTATTCTTAAGGGTCTCTCACACTAATAAATTCATTTATTATGTATTATGTATGAAAACGATTTTTTTTTTCGAATTTAACAAAAAGCGATATACGGGGTGGTTCCTGATGATGAACCTAACTGCGAGTCGAATTTAACGGAAAACAAAAAAACACGGTGTATATTGAGCAGCAATGTATCGCGTGCACCTATTTGACATCGGAAGACGCGGAATTGACAGTTGTTACAAGTCGGCTAAGTATGTACGACGTATGGAACAAAAAGAAAGTAGCAATACATTGCGTGCTGAATTATTTTGTATTAAAAAAGTAGTATTTGTTTATTCAATCGTATGCATATATGTATGCTTAATACTAACCCTTTAATTATGCGGTAATATCAAAAATACAAACTGTACGTATGTACCTACTGTGTGTGTCTAATTGGACAGATACCTAACACCAATTTCATGTTCTGTGAAGACCCTCACATCTTAAAATCAGTACATTGTCAGGCCTACGGCCTACGTCACTCGCTCGCGGTCGCCCGTTAAGTACCTTACCTACCCGCTAGCAGTTGTCTCGAGGTAACAAGTGGCCGAGGGGTCGCCACGCGCCCGCCCGCCTGTGTAGTCGCGTGGCACGTACCTACTATTCTTCTGAGTTTTATAGTTAAATGAAGCGTAGGTGTTTGTCGTTTTGCGGGCAAGTGAAGGATCTGTTGCGTTAGTAACTTATTAATAATCTGTGACATTGTCTAAAATGTCTCCCAATCAATACTTTGAATTAATTGGGACAAACCTTTAGCTGATTCCGTCCTCTATTTACATGGTTCGTAACTCAAACCGATGTCACGGAACCCATCATTCAATTAGTAAGGTTTGTAGGGTTGATTGCACTTGTTCCCGCCCTAAACCTGTATTTTCAATGTCTACCTACACTTTGTATTGGTATATAGGCCGATAGTCCACTATCATATGTTTATCATATAAATATCATCATAGGTCTGTATGCCTCCCTTTTTCTCCAACGTGAAGAAAAAGGACTGCATGTTACGTATGATCATATTTCTATGACAAACATAATTATGATAGTGGACTATCGGCCTTAGAGACAGTAGTAGGTTAGGTAGGTACTTTTAAACTATACTCCAATTGCTAATTCGAGTCCAAAAAAACTACGACAGATACGTCAATGTCACAGCTGTCAATGTCACTTATGTCACTGTCAAAATACTTTTCAGGTTTCGCCAACCTTCTACATTCTTCATTTGGCACGTAAGAAATCCAAGAATACTTGATGATAAAATTGTGAAGAAAATTCGTTTTAGTGTTTGTCAAATTAGTTCCACCGGTCGCCACTAATAATAAATGTTGGTAATTCGCATTATATTACGTGTATTTGTGACAATCAACATCACCTTCATTCACGTTGCTAATAATAATAAAACTTAAACCAGACAAATGTATACATTAAAGATGCCCTGTCTCAGTCCGGTGCAATTTTCGCCAATGTTTATTAAATTAGTCATTGGAGTCTAACAACCCATTACCAATATTAGAATGTTATTGCTGAAGGGTAGCACCTGAACTGGCTCTCAGAATGGCGCGTGGCGAAGTCAGGGGCTCACGAAAGGTATTTCCTTAGCGTATTGAACGAGTGCCCAATGTATCTCTGAGACTCCTCAGGAGATTTGGAACCATAAATTGAAGAACATTACTCAAACTTACTTACATACTTGCAAATACTCTCTTTAAGGTAAAACAATAGATCATTACATGTGCCATTTTTTATCTAAAAGGTTCATAACTGTCGGTTGTCAAGAAAGCGCTACTTGCATATTAACGTCTGGCTATCATTTAACAGAGATGTAGTCTGTATACCTGTGTATCATACATAATAATAAATTCAAATACAGTTTGACAGACCATGGTGTCATGGCCGCTTCCAAAACAATGGCGGCCGTGGCAACCATAAAGCCCACTATACACTATTTCGCTGATTAGCTAATTGTAAAATATATGTATAAAAAATTGGTCACAATATCTATATCATCAATAGTTTGTTCTATACCGCAAAATATAGCACCAAATGTTATTGATACCTGAAGTGATACAAGCGCAATACCAACTTTACAACTAAAAATCACGGAAAAAAAGAAAAAAAATCGAGCGTCCTAGTATTTATGTAAATAATAAAAGACTATTAAATATATAAATCAAAGGATTGAAATAAATAATAAATAATTTATCTTGGCGTGTGTTT
The DNA here is from genome assembly GCF_023078275.1 of Leguminivora glycinivorella. Lineage (NCBI taxonomy): Eukaryota > Metazoa > Arthropoda > Insecta > Lepidoptera > Tortricidae > Leguminivora > Leguminivora glycinivorella. The sequence continues at coordinate 11,452,352 of NC_062990.1, forward strand.
TTATAAAAAAGGATTATACTATTTTACAAACATTTTATTGCAGTGGCAACATCGTAGTAGTTTTTTTGGACTCGAATTAGCAATTGGAGTATAGAAACATATTGTACGGTATTGCTTATCAGGCTGGCCCTTGACTCATTTCAATTGTCATGACCACGTATGCTTGACGTAAACTTTTAAGTACCCCCTTATTCATAAATGTTCACTAAAGTTATCAAGCCGATAAAGTCCGTTTGTCCCTTTCTATCACATTTATACGTCGGAAAGAGACAAACTATAACTTTAGTGAACGTTTTATGGATAAGGGGGTACAATAAACGGCCATGAAGAATGCACATCGGCACAGTATAAAGCAGTAATAACTCTTCTTACAAACTTCACGCGGCGCGGTGTGTCGAAAAGGTACCGTCGCACGCAGCGAGTACATGCCAAACTGGGAAATATTGGGTTGGGCAGTTGGGGTCGCGTTTGCGCGCTGTGTTGACGTGTGTGTGAAAATGACGTCAGTGCCGAGTTAACTACTTAGTCGTCCTTATACTGTGACATCGTTCTTTGAAAAGGGACAATTCGGTTTAAAGATATTTATTTGTCTCAAAAGAAATATTACATTTCACTTATTGAGATAAGTATATACAATTGTAATAATTAAATTATGCTACTGAACATCAATATTTAGTAGTACAAAATTTATAGATAATTATGGTTTTCATTATGACATTATTAGGGTAATAACAAAATTGACACATTAATAAATACTTAACAGATAGGTAATAAACTAGTTAAAGCAACTTAGCAGACAATAATTTCTTGCAATGTTTTTATGCCTAAATGCATGATTGCAAACATGTGGCGGGTAAGCGGCGAATCCTTTGTTGCCGAGGTTCGAGCTCGATAACGTGTTGCTGTTTACCAGGGTCGGATTTAGGTTGCTGGAATATTACTTAAAATGTATGTTTACAATTAACGTCACATAAGCAAGAAAGAGACAACGCTCTACGAAAATCAAAGACCAATGTGCATTCTTTATGGTCGTTTACTATAACAATATTATAATAACTTTTAAAATGGGAATCAATCGTGAATTAAATCTAACCTCCAACGTGTCAGGGACGGCGTTGTCCCCGTGGTCTCGGAGAATAATGGCTTGAAATGACATCAACCCCTTCTGACAGCCGCGCCAGTTTTACGAATAGGTACCCGCACTTGGTTTTGTTCATCAACTTAGACAGACGGACAGACCAAAGAATTAAATTATTACCAAGTTGGTTAGTTGGTTTAAAAGTGTGAAATAGTACGTTTCGTTATAAGTGCTAGAAGTATGTTATTACTATACGAGTCCAGAGACATTTTTCCACGAGCGGCACGCGAGTGGCAAAACTCGAGACGAGTGAAGAATGACATTCTCGCACGTGTGACGAACGACGTTTTTTAATACAGTTGCGAAAAAACACTACTACAACGAAATAAAACGATAAACAATCCAAACTCCCAATTTTCGCATTGACATTGACGCATTTTTTGACAATGCAGGCGTACCTATCTTGAAGCTTTTAAACTTGCGTTCATATTTTCTATTTTGCTATCCATCCAACACAATTTATTTATGTCATTGTGTACCATAAAAACATAAACATTTACGATTTGGGACGATTGTTTAATATATACCTACATTTTAATTTAATCGACCATTTATGCCTCGAAGTATTGCATACAACATAAAATAGTTATGACAAATCGCGTAACATATTAAAGTTTTTGAACGTGCTTGCATTAAGTTGGTAACATTGGCAAGACGCCACTACTTTAAATAACAGACGACGCGTTTCGTTCTATTTCACGTTCTGTTTACACGACTCATTATGAGCCACTTTTTCAAAGTATAAACCATTTTATAAATTATGTTTAATATGACTAAAAGTAAACAATTACATATGAAATATCAATGTTTTAAACATTAATCACTTAATAGTATGTTTATAGTTTTATTCCGTCTTAGTAAAATAGACTAATATTAAAACAGCTCAGTATGTAGTCGTAAAATGGAACGCACACTTTTTACGCACGAGTGTGTAAAATACAACTTCTCGCACGCTAAACAGCCAAAAAACGGGCACTGTTTTAGCAACTGTATTAAAAAAGTCCTTATATAGAATATTGATATTTCTCCGACCTAACTGGGGACAAAGTAAAGCTAGTTCGGTGCCCAGGTGAAATAACTTCTCTATTAAGACATTAATGGCCTTCCCTATAGCTTTAGGCGGAATAACAAGCCTTTAACTGTAACTTCAAAGAATTTCCAAAGTTACTCTATTACAGAGTTTGAGACAATTGTTAGGTTAGGACCGCCTCTACCATAAGTTTAAGTTTAGAATTCGTTACTCGATATCGTTTAAGGAAAACATTAATTGTATGGTACTGCATACAAATTACAAATAATCAATTAACCCCCCTTCTGGTGAACAGCGCCCCCAACAACGGTCAGTTTTTAACCCCCGACGCAAAAACGACGGGGTGTTATAAATTTGACGTGTCTGTCTGTCTGTCTGTGTGTGTGTCTGTCTGTGGCATCGTAGCTCCCGAACGGATGAACCGATTTGGATTTAGTTTTTTTTGTCTGAAAGCTGAGTTAATCGGGAGTGTTCTTAGCCATGTTTCATGAAAATCGGTCCACTATGTCGCGGTCGGGGGTTTTTTCAAAATTTTAATTTTGTGGTTAGGTTATTAGGGCGTTTGAGTTGGCGATTGTTCCTTTGACAATCGAAGCGTGATTGTTAATTTGTACTGGGTCGCTAAAATATCAATAATAGATACCTACTATGCTACTATGGGCATTTTCAGAATTTTGGACCCCCCAATTAGCGTAAGTTGTTAACAAAAATTAACTTATTGTCAGTTTTCTGACGATAATTAAGCATGAAATTTCAATAAAAATATTGTTTTTGTGTAAGGTCATTACATAAACTTTAACGCCGTGTCTTGCGTGGGCGACGGTCGCGCGACCGTCGCCGTCGCGTCTTATCGCATCGTCTACTTCCATATATCGATAAGGTTTGATTTCGTATGCGTCGCATCGCCGTCGCGCGACCATCGCGCGACCGTAGCCCACGCAAGCCACGGCGTAAGCGATAATCTACATTCAGAATGTGAAAAAAGTAAATTTTTAGCCAGATTTTATGCTTAATTGTCGTCACAAAGCTGCACAGATAGAAAAGATATTTTAATTTAAGACGGAAAACTCTCTCAAACACTGTTATTTAAAAGGAATAATATAATTCTTCATCTAATAACATGGTCTTAACCTAAAGGGATATTCCTTTTTCAAAGAAGAATCAAAATTGTTCAGTCGTAACTTTATATACATTTGGTACAAATAGGACAGATTTGAATCAAAGAAGTATTTATTTGCAACAAAATATTACACCGTTTTAGTATGAATATGCTAGTTCTTAAAAAACGTCTTTGGTTCAAGTAACCTTTATCAAAGCAAAAATAAAAACCTGTTAAAAGAAGATTCACCACAATTTAACTACAAGAATTCTGCGTTTTTAATAGGAAATCATAATTTCTTAATTTAACTTTTACGTTCTACAGTCAAGACATAAAAGTTTAAATAAAAAAAATACACGGTTTTACGTCAAGATTTAGTTCAATCTTGGCTTGATTTTAATAGTTCTTGATTTGATGCTTTGCAACTCCATTCAAAGTTCCAGAATAACTTAAAACAAAAATAAACACAGATTTATGTCAAGATTTATTAAGTTCTTGGCTTTGTGTCACAAATTCTTGATTTAATGTCTACAAGCTCCATTTGAGAATCAACAAGTTCAAATCAAAAAATATCAAGGTTTTACTTCAATATTTAGAACAATCTTGGCTTGATTATAATAATTCTTGGTTTGATGCTTATAGACTTCATTCATAATTCGAGCAGGTTTTAAATAAAAAATCAACACGGACTTAGGTCAAGATTTATTACATTCTTGGCTTCATATCACAAATTCTTGATTTAATGCCTACAAGTTCCATTTGAGAATCAACACGTTTAGATCGAAAAATAATAAAGTTTTGCTTCAAGATTTAGTTCGCGCGCCGAGCGGCGACACCGGTTTAGTTACCAAAAAACCCGCTAGACGGCGCTGACCCCAGCCCATAGAATTCGTACATCGCGGTGTTAAGATTTTTCCCGATTTGGTTAGGCTCGCCGGTTGGAACTTGATATGTATCGAATCATAGGAATACAAATTCCGACATAATAGCCCCCTGCTTCCCTCTGGGAAGTACGCGCTATTATTGAGGACTATCCTAAACGTGCTTCCGCTCCAGTTCTCTCTCTCTCTCTAACTGGCTGGGGAACTCGTCAGCTTGTAACGTACGGGTTATTGAACATAATACACACCTCTCACGTCATTTCGGCTTTCCCTTCTCTCTCCGCGCGCACCCCCGCTACAAACATTATTTACTCAATCTAAGAAATATAAAATTTCATTTCAAGAAATTATATATTTTAAATGAAATAAGATAAATTACATCCAAGAAGTAAGTATATTTGGTTTAAGATACTTACTGTTTCACCCCAAGAAACATTAAATCTAACTTCAAACATGTAAATCTTCATCTAATACCGTCAGAACTTTTAGAATGAAAAATGTATATATTTGGTGTAAGTAACTAATTGTTTCACCCCAAGAAACATTAACTTTTACTTTAATTATGCATAACTCTTAACCGAAAACCGTCATAACTCTTAATACAACAATTCTATTACTTAGAACCAAGAAATATTATACTTGTTTTTAAGAACTTGCTGATTTGCTTCTGAGTAATAATTATCACTGAACAAAACGTTTACGCTCTTGGAATAAATGATTAAGTTTTTAAAAAAAGATTGTTTTGCTAATCATGTTAAGATATAAAATGGTTAGTGCAAGTAATAAACATCGAGACATTTTATGTTTTATATCAAGTAATTAAAATCTTCCTGATATGGGAAACTGGATATCTCTTGGTTCAAATACGAGTAGGTTTCTTTGGTTGAAGAGATATTTTCTATCTGTGTGATAGCGAGTTAATTTTTGTTAAGAACTTACTCTGACGACCGGTCAGTAGTAGGGTACCCCCGTTACCAGCCCGGGTCTGGGGCCTGCTCCCAGGACCCCACCACCGCCCATCCATGGTCTTACTGAACCTAAAAAAAAAAAAAAAAAAAAAAAAAAAAAAAAAAAAACTAATAGCCCCCCATTTAGATTCATTGCGCTGGGTCTCGACGCTCTCAGAAGCCTCCTTCTAGTATTTACAGAATACGTTCTTTACACAATAAACCTTGTGCACGACGGTCACAAAAGGATTACCGACCCTTTCTATTGTTCGATCTGGACTCGGCGCTAGACCATTGTTACCCTACCCAGCTACCTGGCAGTGTCATGCACACCTTTTCCTTGTGTCTCATACTGATAGGTATTTTATAATTAATTTTTAGTATAACTTTGTAATCATATGGATTGCGATTCTAACCTAACCTAACCTAATTAAAATACCTAACTTTTCCATTCGTAACCTAATCAAATTTAAGTAGTCTAGACTTACCTTTATGAAACCTAACTGAGTTTCACCTACTTTTACTTTTATTTCTATAAATGTAGGTATTTATGAAATGTATTATAATTACGTTTTAACTTAAGAACTTCTGAGTTACATTTAAGTTTATCCAAATACCTAAACTTAACGATCCTATCTAGCGTATCTTTCTTTTTCTCGAATATTTATGATATCTTATACCTATTTCTATCATACATCTCTTTGTTGTATTACCAAATTTGTACATATGATTAATAAGTCAATTTTTTGATTACGTCTTAATAAAAGTTAATTTCCCATCTTATCAAACTTTTTTTTTTTTACATATATTTCAATGTTTTGTATCTGAATAAACCTCGGTAATTTTGTGAAGTTGCGTTTTTGCTTAATTGCTTTATTTATTGTACCTTCTTTGAATAATTTACTTACCTATGTCTATTATTATTTTTATGACTTGTGTATTGTTTAAGAGAATGCATACTTTCAATAAACTTGTTACGACGTGAGAAACTGAGAACCGGTTAAAACATGTTTAAGGCTAATTCTATGTGAATAAAAATGTCTTTTGTGCATTTTTAAAGATAATATATATTTATTGTTTCCGCTTATTTGAATAATTCGGGTTTTGGGTAAAGAGATCCTTCGACGAACATGTCAAGGCATGATACTTTCTATTCATATTTAACAAAGAGCATTAACTGGTGTAAACATGTTTTAGACTAACGCACCGGTAATTCTTGTGACTTGAATTTATTATTGTAACAACTTAGTTGCTTTATTATAGATGTTTATTGTATTGTAAAATGACAAAAAGTTTATTGTTTGCGTTCAGGTATAAGATGAACTGGTTGAAACAAGATTTATGGTACGTTCCCCTGCTCTCTACCATATTACGAGTATAAAAGCCAAAGAGAGTCGAGGCTGAATAAGTATTCCTGTAGAGGCAGCCTTCTGTACCAGAGCTCCTTGTATCTAGTGTGGTATATAGAGAAGTGGAGTGTGCGTTCAAAAGTGAAGTGTTTATAGACAGATCCAACAATGGACGTGAGTATGTTTTTCTTTTTAAATTACTGTAACCCATATTGCCTTTTTATAATATTGTTTCGTCTAGTGTTCTTTGTATTTAATTAATAGAATTGTTAATAGTGTTTAAAATATTGTCTTTCATTGTTTCAGTTCTCTGAAAATACTTTCAAGAACTATTACTACCCGGAAAATCAGGGTGATTCAACCGATGAGGAAGGTACAGCTGGTTTCAAAGTTAAGCAAGCCCTCGCAAAGAAACGTCCTGGAAATAATATTGACAGCTTCTTTGAACGACCTAAAAAGCAGTGTAAAACCTTGAAACGGTCTTCGAATGTAAGCAAAAGTTCGCCAGAAGGCGTGGCTAATTTATCATCTGGACAAGATGATGGGGCGTATTCATCTCACTTAATTAAAATAGAGATATGCAAACAATCAAAAACATCCCATCCACGGAACACTGGAAGCACGCGGACGTCAGACTGAAGTATTTTGCGTTGGAAGACGACTTGGAATTACAAAATACGCGAAATATTGTATATAATATTACAAAACAATTAGCTTCTAAGGACACATGTGTAAAATATTTTATAGATAATAAGAAACAGTGATAAATATAATTTTTAACGATAGCAGTAGGATAGTGTTAAAGTGTTTCACATTTCTTATCTTTCCTTTTTATGATTTAAGTAAATTTCCTTGTAAGATATTCTTTTGCATTGTTTCACATTCCAAACAAAATAAATAAGAAATAAAATGGTGTCAAATGTCTGTAGTTTTATAAAGGTTACTATGTGAGAATTCAAAATAAAAATCATTATTACCAGTACACGTATTTTTATTTATTTCACAAAAAAGGTCTTAAACATGTTTCGTAATACTAGATCATTACATAAAGAATTATCAGAAAACAAGTTAAGCATATGTTTCATAGATTTTCCATGAAACTTAAAATACAAATAAACTAAACAATATTCACCACAAACAGAAGTGAAATGGTTTTGAAGTGATTTATTATTGTAAAACCACCGTCTCGTATTTCTATCTAGAAATGACTTATGATAACCGGAAGGTTTCCTGCCAAAGGAGTCAAAATATTCACCTACACCATTTACATCAATGTGTATAGCAACCCAATGGGAACCCGGTTTTGAATCAGGGTCCAAATTACTGACAATAAAGGTAGGTAGATTAACCCGAATAGGTATTTTGTTGGCAGCAAAAACATTTGAATTAAACAATGGGTTTAGTTTCCTCATACAAAATTGAATTTCTTTAGTATCCATAGTTAAGTAACATATACAAATTATTGATGATCATGCAAACAATGGTGAATTCCAAATAAAATAAATTAAAGAGAACGGGGTATTTATATGTTTCTTAACTATTGTAATCTACAGATACATCACGATTTTTATTTATTTCAATTATATTATCAAATTCTGCATACACAATACAATTAATGGTACTAGTTAGAGCAGAATCAAAACGTACTTCTATCCGAACGCTACCATGTCTAACAAGATTCCAGTGTGAAGTTGAATTAGCAGATAAATCAGGAGTTAAATCAAAACACAATAAACAATAACCTTGACCAAAATCTGTTCTGCTTATTCCATTACCCTCGTTATGGAAATGAATACCAGTTCCAGAAAATAGAGTGTGATATGCTGCTGCTATTGTACCAGAACTAAATGAAGGTTGTAATGTTTTAGAAGGAACTTCATGACCATCTACGAACAAACTAAATGAATTCATATTATAATGTTGAAAATTAAACGGATTTAATGCTAAATTACCATTAAAACCTGAATTTGATACAAATCCAATAATACATCTTTTAGGAATTTGTCCGAGAAATATATTATCTAATGTTTTACCCTGAACCCCCGTTGGTATTGTGAGAACCTTAACTTCTGCCCTCGTAATGGGGTACTTCGCAGTTGTTGTGGCTAATACTTTTTGATGGGCTAACAAAACACTAGGATTGATTCTCGTTCTCCTTACAATGAGGCTGGCATCCATTATTTGTACTTTGAATTTTTTATCTTGGTGGCAAATAAGATTGAATGATTCTTTTGAGCGAACTAACTTAATACGTAGTTCTACACCATTTATTAAGAATTTCTCTTGATTAAATATATCACCATGTAAATGACCAATCATTTCTACTTCCTTACTCTCCTTGATAAATTCCAGCCTTTTGTTAAACCCTTTGTTGTTAACGTCAACAGTATCCATATAGCCCGGCGTATCTTCATACCACAATCCACAAGTAAGATGAGTTGTTTTGGCTGCTGGTCCGTAGTTGAGAAGATTTTCCATATAAGCACGGTAGGCATATGTATTGTTTGGTGGTGATATGAGTTTTTGATTTAAATATACATCAAGTTGATTAAAAAGAGAATGTAACCAGTTATTGGTGGGTCCAACTGCAGCATCTGCTTTTAATTTAGTACCATCTTGGTTCAACACTTTAGCAGTAATGTGTATCATTGTGTGTGATAGATCTATGTAGTCATCACCTGATCCAGGTACTTGAAATTCGATTGGACCGTCATCGCTTAAAGATGAAATTGGTTTATAATGAATCCACTGTCCGCTTTCAATGCTTGTTTGAGTTGATGGAAGGGCAAATATATCTAATTCAGATTTCGCACACTCACATGAATGATTATGTAAAAATGACATTATTTAGTTTGAAAATATATCGTTATTTATATCTTTTTTATTTTTTTTACTTCCTCTTCGTCGCGATGCTTTTAGAGCAATGAGCGGTTCCCTTCTTTTATTGGACATTTTATACCCAGATCCTGACATAAGGGAATCAATTTTTTCATCGGCCTTTCTTTTCAGGTTTGCACTTGCTTCCTTGAATCGTGATCGTATGGAACTGTCTATAGGGCGAGCATTTACCATATCAGATAAGAGTCCAACTCCTGCTCCTAAAGTTTCTTTTCCAATGGTTCTTAAACCACTAGATAATAAAGGGAGTACGGATCTAAATAGTCCTCCCAAAAAACTGCCTATACCATGTCCTCTTTGATATGGAACTCCCTTATAGACAATTCCTACACCAGAGCCGGCTTGGTGTGAATAATAATGTTCGTAAGGACAAGAGGTTGATGATCTGTTATACATCATTTTACACGTTGAAAGTGTAGTTTCACGCAAGAAGACCCAAATTGAAATGGTACTCTGACACCGGTTGTTGTTCTTATATCTATTTCAATTGTATCAAACTCTCTTCGTAAAACTGGTACATAGTGAGCAGGTGAGAAAATATGTGTTTTATAAGCTCCATAAATGAACTTAGTTGGATCTAAAGGTATTATTCTAAGTAACGATGTTATAACATCTCCAACTACTTGTGGATGAATGATATCTGTATAAACAAATATTTGAGATGGTAAACCTAAATATAAATTTGCTGGGTTTTTTCCCAATGTGATTTGTTTCAAATTTGTTCTTGGTTTAAAACCCATTTGAAGACTTAGTATTGGAGTTGTTATGATAGAAGTGATATCTTTATTTGATGTTGTTACTCCTATCATTTTTGTTAGTTCATCATAACGAAATTTAACATTATTTTTTAACTGAGGGTTTTCATTAAACGCTTGAAGAAAGTGATCTATATTATCGTAAGTAGTGGCTGGTATATGAGCTTTTATATCCACAATTTTTGAAGTCTTGTCAGCAGGCGAAAACACTTTTTCTTTATATAAATTATGTTTTCATGCTCTTGTACATTATACATAGAACAAGGGTATTGAAATTCCACCAAACCAACTACCCATTCTCCATCCAATTTAATGGTCTTTGGTAATTTTGTTAAAAAATGTGCAGTCGTATTATCTGTGTAATAATCGGATGAACTATTACTTAACAAAGTTAAATAAAAGCTATTATCACTCATATTTTCTTTAAGCTTGATTCAGGTATCCAAGAATTAAATTTATTAGGATAACCTTGCCACTTCACTAGTATTTCCTTTCTGCCAGCAACTCGACGTGAACGTAATATTTTATCAATTTTATACTCGTTGGAGGGGAGGTAAGTTACTTTTTGTATTTCTTTTGAATAAAACGTCCCAATTATGCGTTCGCCTTCCAAATCCCTTAGTGTATAAACAATCCGAGGAGATCTTTTAATAATTGAATTAATTATAAATATTTCATCACTCCAATTACTTTCGTAACCTTTTTGAAATATAGGTTTGTATTTAGTGATTCTAACATGATCTCCTACGTTTAGTTTTGCAGTTTCTGGTGAGATTTGTCTATCTGTATTGCGATCATATAAATTACACCAAACAGTCATAATATTATTAGAGTTAACATCAACTGGACACATTTTTATGCTTGAATGATAGCTGTGGTTGTAAGAATAAAGAAGATCTTGTAGAACATTTATGTAATTATATGTATTCTTATGAGTGAAGTAACGCCACATTTTCGTTTTAAGAGTTCTCTGGAACCTTTCTACTATACTTGCTTTAATATCAGGGTTATTAGTGGTATAATAATTAATATTTTTACTTTTGAAATAATCTCTTACCACCTTTGAAACGAATTCCGTACCTTTATCAGATTGGATATGACGAGGAACTGAGTTGGCTTCAGTAAATATGCTTTCAAAACAATGTTTAACTGTTGCTGAATCCTTCTTCTTCATGGCTCTTGCAAAAGCATATTTACTGAATACATCGATAACACAAAGAATATATTTGTAACCATCATTAAATTGACTATATGTACTCATGTCACTCAAATCAGCTTGCCAAAGTTCATTAAAGTTAGATAGAATGTATCTATTTCTAGTAAACCGCCTATGAACAGGTTTATGTAGTGTATACGTGTCTTGAGATTGTAACCATTTTTTTACATCTTCTTTATTCATTTGACCTTTCATTTCCTTTGTTAAATTATTTAAACTGCTATAACCAGCGGGATGAGAGATATCATAGTAGATTCTGTTAATATCTAATAAGGAGTCCATCTTTCCCAATTTATAGTTTTTGCAGATGATTTTTGTACTCGTGTAGTAAGAGGAGTAGATGTGTTGTTTTCTTTATCTAACGAGGCTCGTGTTCTTATAGAAGTAGAGGGGGTAAAGGGCTCAATCAAAGGAGTGTCATTAATAAATGCTAAATTTGTAGGATTACCTATGCATGACTTAGGAACTTTGATATCTTTTAAAAGTAAAGCAAACACTTCCCAGCCAATTGGTTTAGGACGTTTAAGACATCTAACCGTGTCGCTCACCAAATCAGTAATATTGCTATTTTGAATAGTCTGGTTGTTTATAACAACTTCACCAGTCTGCTTCCACCAAATTTTAGGTTTATTTAAAACAATGTAATCTAATAGCGTTCTAGCTTTTTTTTCATAAGATTTAGGTAATATCTCTATTATTTTTGATGGACTGATCGGCATTGATTCTTGATTTATTTCACCAGGTGTCGTGTTAAACAAAGATGGTGCAGCTATCTCAGTTACATCACCTTTCGCTGATTCCTTATATTCTGTCTCCTCCTTTTTGGGTATCTTTGAATTTATGATATCATTACTTTCTTTGTTGAATTGATCGAACCCCTCCATTACTATAGGTATCTTAAACGGTTTTCGATCTGTTTCAATAAAATGTAGAAACCGCTGCAATGCTTGAGAATAAAGCATCCATTTTTCACGATCGTTCATTTTACTTTTGAGAATTTTTTGCATCTCTTCATCTAGCCGAGATGAGGAATTTTCAGGAGGGTTCTCATTGCGTTTCAACTTTTCAATAAAGTCCGATTCAACTAATAACATTTTTTTCGTGTTTTCCATTTTGTTTATTTATGATAAAGAGTTAACTAAGGCACTTAGAACTGCTCCTAAAATAATAGGTAAAAAGGCACCTCCTTTTTGAATTATAACCGTTTTTCTTAATTTATGTTTACCTTTTGAAACTAATTTCCTTAATATGTCTTTGTACTTTTTTAACTTTGTTTTTTCCTTTTTTCTAAAGGAATTTTCCCATTCAGAACGTTATAAATGCACTCGCATATAATGTTGATCTCTTCATCATCACAAGATTTAAGTAATGCAGTACGATATTTGGGTTTAAGCAAGTGCAATGCTTCTAATAAATGTTTATATGTGTTTACTCTTGCATGCATCATGTAGAACTGACTAAAATTTGTTGATTTTTATCATATTTAAATCCTTTTTTGGGTACATACACTGTGCAATGTCCATCAAATGGAAATATTTTTGTTTTAAAACGACATATGTCATTTGTATTTTGTTTCAGATCAATCATAAGGTAACCATGAGCATCCTTTGTAGCATCTTTGTAGGCTTCATCCACGAATTTTGAGTTTTCAGGACAAACTTGTCGTGACAGGTATCGTATTTGAGTTTTATCTCTAGGGTTCTTAAAAAATACAATGTAGCTTGTGTTCAGTGAAATATCACGTTGACCTCTTCCTTGATGAAATATGTTTTGTGTTATATAAAAAACACTTAAATTTCTATGATGACTTCCTTTAGTAAAAATATCAACAACTCGTCCATCTGATTCTCTCATTAAATCATCTATTATTAGAAGTTTAGGTTTTTTCCCATCGAAAGTTGAAAAATCTGGTATTCCTTGACTATAATTTACATTTTCTAGATTATAAAGAGGTTGCATTTCATCATAACACCAAATAATTTCATCAAATTCTATGTTACATATCTCTTTAGTATTATTCAAAAAATTTGTAACAAATTGAGTTTTGCCACACCCACTGGGACCTGCGACAATGGTAGTGAAAGGATGATAAAAATGAATCATCTTTGAATGCTGTAATATGTTTAACAGTGTTGATATGAATGCGGATAGACATTAAATGGTGCTATTCAATAAACATATTACTATTTAAACTAAAGTAGAGTAAAAAAAAAACTGATAAAAAATATGTATATTTATTCTGATATTAACACTTTTCTTTATAATCTATTGTTACATTTTATATACCCAACCACCAATTTAAATTTAAACATAAAAAACAATAAATCTATGTTTACAATATTCTTATGCCAAAACACGAATAAATGTTAAATTAAACAATTAATTAAAATATAATTTACAATTAAATTTAAGTTAACTATTCAAATTTACATACAAAATATATATTACAAACAATAATTCGAATTTGAATGTTCTGTCATTTACATGACAAAATTTAAATTATTTTTTTATTTTACAATGTCCCCACGCAAGGGTGTCACAAGTGTTTTCTAATAAGTAACGTTTTGTATCATCATGAGATAATGATATTTTATTAATTTTTTGAGTGAATATTACATGTTTTATAGATTTAAATCTTAGCATTTGAGCACGTTGCACATTTTTGTTAAATAAACATGTTTTGAAATTATTTAGAGTAAATTTCTTTGTAACACATACATTGACTCCTTTAGCTTTTGATAAAACACCATATTTACCTTTTTTGTCATCATTCTCATCATATTTTTCAACATCTAAGGCATACATTTTAGATTTTAGACCAACGAACTCTTTTAAAATTCTACCATTATTTTCATCTTTGAAAAATCCTAATCGCTTTTTATTTATAAGTGGGAAATTATATTTATTGATAGGAGGATAGTCAGATGTATCAAAATAGAAATTAAGATCTTTTTTTATATCTGCATAAAAATTTTCAGTGAAAATTTGATAAATTAAACTATCCGTATCTGTATAAAGAAGTTTGAGTTTGTTAGGATATTTGATTTTCATGTAGTTGTAGTGAAAGTCATACATTAAAGTTTTTGATATATCTAATACACAAAACCCCAAATAAATCGGTTTATTATAAAAGACTTTAGTTTTTTTCAATTGAACAGCTACTAAATTCTCTGAGAATATGGATAGACTGTGGAACTCAGGTCTAGCTATCAAAGACTGAACCCCTTGCGATTTCCCTCGATTTTCCCAGTGATTTAATAATTTGACGTTTACACGTTTTGCAACATTTTCCATAGTCTTACCGAACACTGAATTGTTCATTAGTTTAAAAAATCTTTTTCAAAATCAGATGATGCCAGCGATCTCATGTGGGTATTTAAATCTATGTAACTTTTTAACCACATAGACTGCTGAAATTTAAGAATGCGATGTATTTTACTTAATACCAAACCATTCTTCAAACACTGTTTTAGATTTCGATAATGAATTACATAATTAGTTTTTCTATTTAAATTAGGAATCAGTTTTTTTTCTTTACAATTACCCAAACAAACGTTTTCAGGACAGAATGGTAAATCTGAATGTGAGTCATGAATTTCGTTAGGGTATTCGAGGTCAACTTCTAATATGAAACCATGATCAGCGTCATCGGCTATATTGAAGTCTGTATCTACATGAACCCATTCAAATTTACCTGTAGGGAGACATTGAGACATAGCCCATCCGTAAAGGTTGTTTGCATCAAAATACATAAGATAGGACGATGGTATGTTTGAATCAAAATCACCCATAAATTTATTATTAGCTTTCGCATATCTGTTACTACATTGCGATATGCCACCTCGAATATTTTTTGCAATGAATGATATTTTATCTATATCAGTTAGGAGTTCTAATTTTATTTTTGTAGTAAATAACATTGCATCCCAACTTAATCCTGGAGCAGTATAATAATGAGCGGGATCTAAACCATACGTCTTAAGACAAAGGTTTCTAAAATTTTCAAATACGTCAGCCAGTAACAAAACATCTGTTTTTAGGTATAAATCGGAGTAATCGCCCATATTTTTGCAACGAAAATGGGACCAAACATCTTTTGCATGATTATAATCATCTTCTGAGATGTGACTATCAGTCAAAGAACTAAAAAAATTGTCTTTAGAGGGAAGATCAGTTAACTTTAAAGAATCGTATGATGTCATGTATTCATACGGATACACACCCTTTCGTAATAAGCGTTTAAAATCGTCCTCACAAGTGAAATTCAATTTTAATTCATGAAATTGTTTAGGAAACAAGTTTTTTGCTAGTTTATCAAGATTGCTGGGCATAAATTTAAGTGAATCTACAAACCTCAATTTGATTGTGCGATTATTTATTTGTAACTTCTTAGAAAATGAAATGTATTTTTCTTTGTTCTGTGGAATCAATTCAATGTCCCCTTCCACCAAACCAAGTCCATGTACTATGAAATGACTATCATAGTTACTCAAATTATGAAAAAATACAGGTATAAATTGAGGTGCTTTGTATTTTTCGGAACAAAATGTATGTGCTACGCCTTCGTAAAGACCAGTATGGAAATTGTAGGAAATGATAGAATCACTATTTAAATTTCTATCACAAATGTAACATGTCCTACTCTGAGCAATATGTTTATTATTTTCAATGGATAAAGGCAATGGAGTTTTTCCGAAAGTATTCCTCTTACAAATGCTTTTTAAATCTTTTTCTATGTACTTCATAAATACCTGGGTGCAATCTTTACCTTTGTATGTTCTATACACAGACAATTTATCATTATAAGAACACTTAATATAATATCCAAAACTATATACCTCATGTTTTTGAATATTTGTAGTAGAAGATGTTGTAGGGTTATTTGACTGTGTTGCTATTGGGTTTAAAAAGGCTTCAAAATCAGCATAAACAACAAAAGGCACCCTTAATTTACGTTCGTAATTATCGAAGGTAACTTCATTGGTGGGAACGTTTTCATTGAACCAGTTTTTCTTTTTATCTTGTTCTGAAGGTAAATGTGTGCAAACATGGAAACAATCGTTTTTTTGATGTTTCATTAAATTTTCGTGAGTTGTGAAGTTGGATAAGCATCCATCGCAAATATGAACAGCATGCTGTGTATTTGATAATTGCTTAGATACTAATCTAGATAAGTTTTTGATAAAGCAATAATGTCCGTTACTATTTTTGGATATATACAATAAGTTCAAATGGATATCTTTTCTACACTTTGTTAAATGCAATGGTCCTACTATATCATGTTTTTTATTTTGAGAATTGTATTCAATTCCAAAAACGTTTATGCTCATATTATTATTATTTTCAAATTTTGGAATATCCCCCAATTTTATTGGAAAAGTTAAATCTCTAAAATTCAATTTATTTTTATGAACAATATACGATTTAGTACAGTTTGAACGATGGTTTGTTGGGGGGTATAATCCTGACAATACTGCCCATCTAAAACATTCTTGATCACTATTTTTTACATTAATAACTGCTTTTTTATTTTGAATATCTCGTGGTAACTCAATATAAGAAGAACCGCGCAACGGATTAAATTTGTTAACATTAACATCTAGATAGTTAAATTTTACTAAACCCCACCCACTGTCTTTTCTTTCAAAGTTAGATAATTTTGTTAATATATCCTTAATCACGGACTCGAAAATTTCATCCTTGTCGCTACTAGTATCAATAATATTGTTACATAATTGGAAATCAAAAGTATTATTGATTTGTTTGCTCTCTTGTGTAAAATCGGCATTTAGAATAAAGTTAACTTTCAATGCAAAATGATTACTAAGGGAACGATCCAATAATGCAAAGATTTTATCTCTATTCTTTTGTAAAATAGTTTCAGGTGTAAAAGGTTGGTAAACTTTTTCATTAAGTAGTATTCTATAAGTGGCCACCCTATTCTTAAACGCATTCTCAATTAATTGAACATCAATCCATTCTAAGTCAGATCTTATAACATTATTTTTATGAAGATTACTGTTTAAATGATTTTTAAAATATCTTTTAGACACTAACTTTTTACATACAGAACATTCAATTTCAGCATTATTATTTGTACTTACAATGACAGAAGGGGTTGGTTTAGATGACGTTGATGATGTAGGCTCAACAGCTAGGCGACTTTTCTTAACAGATACTTCTTCTTCTGTCTCTAAAACTGTAGCCGACCTTTTCAATCCACCTCCTATTTGAGAAGATCTAAAACAACGAAAACATATACATTTATAAATACTCTGATGCGAGATATAATTAAAAATATTTAAATGTTACTTCATTTATACTAACTCAAATCTTTTCGACACTGCTGACAATAGGCTTGCATCATTAAAACACCGTCAATTACATCTTCAGATACAGTTTTCTTCTTGGAATCGTTGATATAATGACCACTACATGGTGTAAAGTATGGTTTAATATCAAAATCTTCCACTAATGTAGAAGGTAACTTATTTTCTGTGTACCAGAGCCTTATACTGTTATGGAAACATTTTAAAATAAATTCTTTACTTAATTGTGCAATCTTGTCACGAGGTAAAGTGGGACCAATATGATAGTAAGTAAAAACCATTTTGGAAATGAACGTCACAAATAAGTATTACAATTATTGAAGCACGGTGGTAAAACACTGAATGATAACAATCTCAGATACCCCGTTTATATATGTGGGCTCTCCCACCTCACCATCAACGTAACAATAAGATCAAGTATCACCTCGTTAAAAAACTATCCTATTGTTCAGCAGGTAATGGAATAATCGCTACAAGTAGAAACAAGATCCGGTCATAACAAGTTAAAACTCAACATGAAGCAGGTATTCGTTAAATGGTTTGAACATGCAGGAACATGAATATTTTAAGTGGAAATAACTTACGTCTCTCCGTGACATTGGCTCACAAGTCGGGCGGCTTCATATAACTCTTCATCTAGTTCGATTACTTCACAGAGTCTTATAAGTTCCGCATCATAAACATCACAGTTCAGAGAATCCATTGTCAAACGAAGCCGCCTCCCCACATTGAGTTTCTGCGTTAAGTAATTCAATAAAGAGTATACATTTTATAAAACAAAGAGGGTTATTACATATTAACAAATGTAGTGGACCGACTTAACACTTTTCGTCATTTTTAATGTGAAACAATGCAAAAGAATATCTTACAAGGAAATTTACTTAAATCATAAAAAGGAAAGATAAGAAATGTGAAACACTTTAACACTATCCTACTGCTATCGTTAAAAATTATATTTATCACTGTTTCTTATTATCTATAAAATATTTTACACATGTGTCCTTAGAAGCTAATTGTTTTGTAATATTATATACAATATTTCGCGTATTTTGTAATTCCAAGTCGTCTTCCAACGCAAAATACTTCAGTCTGACGTCCGCGTGCTTCCAGTGTTCCGTGGATGGGATGTTTTTGATTGTTTGCATATCTCTATTTTAATTAAGTGAGATGAATACGCCCCATCATCTTGTCCAGATGATAAATTAGCCACGCCTTCTGGCGAACTTTTGCTTACATTCGAAGACCGTTTCAAGGTTTTACACTGCTTTTTAGGTCGTTCAAAGAAGCTGTCAATATTATTTCCAGGACGTTTCTTTGCGAGGGCTTGCTTAACTTTGAAACCAGCTGTACCTTCCTCATCGGTTGAATCACCCTGATTTTCCGGGTAGTAATAGTTCTTGAAAGTATTTTCAGAGAACTGAAACAATGAAAGACAATATTTTAAACACTATTAACAATTCTATTAATTAAATACAAAGAACACTAGACGAAACAATATTATAAAAAGGCAATATGGGTTACAGTAATTTAAAAAGAAAAACATACTCACGTCCATTGTTGGATCTGTCTATAAACACTTCACTTTTGAACGCACACTCCACTTCTCTATATACCACACTAGATACAAGGAGCTCTGGTACAGAAGGCTGCCTCTACAGGAATACTTATTCAGCCTCGACTCTCTTTGGCTTTTATACTCGTAATATGGTAGAGAGCAGGGGAACGTACCATAAATCTTGTTTCAACCAGTTCATCTTATACCTGAACGCAAACAATAAACTTTTTGTCATTTTACAATACAATAAACATCTATAATAAAGCAACTAAGTTGTTACAATAATAAATTCAAGTCACAAGAATTACCGGTGCGTTAGTCTAAAACATGTTTACACCAGTTAATGCTCTTTGTTAAATATGAATAGAAAGTATCATGCCTTGACATGTTCGTCGAAGGATCTCTTTACCCAAAACCCGAATTATTCAAATAAGCGGAAACAATAAATATATATTATCTTTAAAAATGCACAAAAGACATTTTTATTCACATAGAATTAGCCTTAAACATGTTTTAACCGGTTCTCAGTTTCTCACGTCGTAACAAGTTTATTGAAAGTATGCATTCTCTTAAACAATACACAAGTCATAAAAATAATAATAGACATAGGTAAGTAAATTATTCAAAGAAGGTACAATAAATAAAGCAATTAAGCAAAAACGCAACTTCACAAAATTACCGAGGTTTATTCAGATACAAAACATTGAAATATATGTAAAAAAAAAGTTTGATAAGATGGGAAATTAACTTTTATTAAGACGTAATCAAAAAATTGACTTATTAATCATATGTACAAATTTGGTAATACAACAAAGAGATGTATGATAGAAATAGGTATAAGATATCATAAATATTCGAGAAAAAGAAAGATACGCTAGATAGGATCGTTAAGTTTAGGTATTTGGATAAACTTAAATGTAACTCAGAAGTTCTTAAGTTAAAACGTAATTATAATACATTTCATAAATACCTACATTTATAGAAATAAAAGTAAAAGTAGGTGAAACTCAGTTAGGTTTCATAAAGGTAAGTCTAGACTACTTAAATTTGATTAGGTTACGAATGGAAAAGTTAGGTATTTTAATTAGGTTAGGTTAGGTTAGAATCGCAATCCATATGATTACAAAGTTATACTAAAAATTAATTATAAAATACCTATCAGTATGAGACACAAGGAAAAGGTGTGCATGACACTGCCAGGTAGCTGGGTAGGGTAACAATGGTCTAGCGCCGAGTCCAGATCGAACAATAGAAAGGGTCGGTAATCCTTTTGTGACCGTCGTGCACAAGGTTTATTGTGTAAAGAACGTATTCTGTAAATACTAGAAGGAGGCTTCTGAGAGCGTCGAGACCCAGCGCAATGAATCTAAATGGGGGGCTATTGGTTTTTTTTTTTTTTTTTTTTTTTTTTTTTTTTTTTTTTTTAGGTTCAGTAAGACCATGGATGGGCGGTGGTGGGGTCCTGGGAGCAGGCCCCAGACCCGGGCTGGTAACGGGGGTACCCTACTACTCCGGTCTGGCGTAGTCGGTAGTGACCCTGCCTGCTGCGCCGCGGTCCCGGGTTCGAATCCCGGTAAGGGCATTTATTTGTGTGATGAGCACAGATATTTGTTCCTGAGTCATGGATGTTTTCTATGTATATACCTAAGTTGTCTGAGTACCCACAACACAAGCCTTCTTGAGCTTACCGTGGGGCTCAGTCAATCTGTGTCTGTGTAAGAATGTCCTATAATATTTATTTATTTATTTTATTTACTCTAATTGGGAGGACCCAAATTCTGAATATGCCCCTATACTAGGGAGCTCATTCCACAACCGGAGCGTCTGCGGGAGAAAATTCCTCTGAAACCGCACGGTGCGCGACCATTTAGGTTGCAAGGTGTGTGGAGCGCCCTGTCGATGGCGAGCGGTGCGATGATGAAAAGTGGCCGTTGGCATCATGTCAAACAGTTCCTCAGAACGCAACCCATTGTACAGGCGATAAGAACACATAAGGAGGCGAAGTCTATCCTTATTTCCTTAGTGCGTTTTTTTTCGGGCTTTTCGGGCCGATATCTCATATATTTACGCCGCCATCTTAGTGTTTTTTGCCTTTGGAATTTTCCTACTCCCGATACCTACCTATCGGATCGGATAATGGGAAAATGCACTAAGGGTTCAATACCACCCGTGAGTTTGGCATCGTCGACAATTCGTACAGCAGCTGGTTTCCAGGAGCTCCTGCCCAAAGGCGACAGTATAGGTATCTCGTAACGTCGTGTTTTGCCCATTATAATGTATGTATGTATGTAAACACTTTATTGTACATAAGACAAGTTAGGACATAGAAATACAGTATAGTTATGGTGTACAAAGGCGAACTTATCCCTATAAGGGATCTCTTCCAGTCAACCTTTGAGCGAATTGATTATAGTATACCTAACTTCGCCTGGCTTTGTCGCTTATCGGTCTTGGTATCCTCCAGTTGTCACGATGCTTCATACGCGGATCCAGGGGGGGGGTTATGGGGGTCATGACCCCTCCCTGGAGCCTAGGTTGGCCATACAAATAGACCACCTGACCCCCCCTCTGAGGCCTGGGCCTTTACCACGTGACCCCCCCTGGGCACGAAGCTGGATCCGCGATGCTTGCATAGCATTTCGACCACTTGAGATCATGTCCTAAGTACTAAAAGGGGCCAATATCACTAAATGCTCAATTTCTACCTTTCACCGTTTTCCACATATTTTTTAGTGACGGAACGGAGCACTAAAAATTCAAAAATCGGCCCAGAACATGTTTTCCACCCTTCAAGAAAGTTCAAGTGAATGAACTCATGAACACTTCTTCATCTAAAATATATTCTTAAATTGCTTCCTAACTCTTTAATTTCCATACTGAACGAAATCTGCTATCGACATGGTTGTTAAGTGAAGGTCTACGGATTACCAAGGTACTTCTGCGGGTGGCGACACTCAGAACTAACGATGTCACGTACAAATTGTTAAGGATTATTCGATAGTAGCGACACGCTCAGCGGGATAGCTAAGTTTGTAATAGTTGTCGTATTTTTACGATGTTTGGGACTGGATAAAATCTTAATGCATACGTAATACCTACAATAATACACGTGAACTACTTACTTACTTGAGAATCTGATTATCGACTTTGATAGGGCATTGGCCTCTGCGATTTAAAATCCTCCGCGAACACAGAAAATAATGTAATTTATATAGTAATAGGTACAAATATGCTACAAGCGAAATAATATTCTTTTATAGGTATGTAGATATTTATGCACCTAGATATATGTATTTTTAAGACAATCACAATAGGTACTCACTGGGAAGCGAACTAAGTAGGTAAAACCTTGTGTAAAATTGAAAATAAATATGATATTAGACAAAATCCTTCCTTTATCAAAAGTTACATTTTGCGCCATCTGTGAACAGACCTCGGTACTACTTCACTGTCAACGTTATGGCTAGGTTAGGAATACTTTAAGGAATAAAGTGATGTGCTACTGATACATGGGAACAATTCTGTAAGTTCGCACTTACTTGCATAGATGGCGCTTTTACATAGTCATGAAGTCCTATGTGATCCTTTTACTTCTTTTAGTAGACGAGCAGACAGGTCACCTAATGGTAAACCATCACCGCCGCCCATGGTCACCGGAAACACCAGAAGGGTTGGACATTACCTTTACAATTATGTATTTTCATATTTGCTATTCGTAGGTATCAAGTAGGTATTAAAAAAAAGAAGGGGTTTAGTCACACAGTGACGATGTCTCCCTTTTTTATTATTTATTTATTATTAATGCACAGTACAGGTCTTAAATCTAAGCAAGTTCCTGCAAAACTGTATATACAGTTTGACTGCAGCACGGGAAGCATGGTCGCGCGATAGACGATAAAATAGCAGGCCGTCCCTATCGCACTATTTGTAAGTGCGATAGGGACGGCCTGATATCTTATCGTCTATCGCGCGACCATGCTTCCCGTGCTGGTATATGAGTCTCTTTATATCTCATGTTTATACTTATATTTTATTTTAATCTAACTGTTCACTTAAGCGGCACTTGCATGTATGCAGTTGTCACACAAGTGTTTGCAACAAGTGCAGTTTCAAGGCGCTTTTAAATTTATTTTTATTTTTCTCTTGTCGAATGGTCTCGTCTCGGGTAGACTATTCAGTAAATACGGAATTCTTTTCCTTAGAGTTCTATCTCCAAAATAATTACTAACCCGGGGAACATCAAATTTTCGCGCTGTTACTGCCCTTGTTCCATGCTTATGTTCTATCAGTATATCAGTATACCCTGGGGATCGATTTTTTAATTTCGAACGCACGAAAGTCTGTGGAAAACGACGTAACGCTATTTTTGAAAAAGGACGGCTAGTAATTTTAAATCTAGTGGTAATAACCACTCGTTTTCGATTCAGTAGAATTTAAATCGCTAGTAGTGGAGATATTATTGAACGAATTTCACGAAATCGAATGACCGAGATTCAATAATCGGCCCCCAGTATAGAATAGTACATTACATCAGAGGCCGGGAAAATGAGGATTTCCGGCCAAGTGGGTATATACGGCCGAGCGAGCGTGCGAGCGAGGCCGGATAGGGATACGAGGCTGGGAATCCGTTTTCACGCCGAGGCATGTATAGTGCTTTTCTCAAACATACAATGAAATAAAAAAACTGGCCAAGAGCGTGTCGGGCCACGCTCAGTGTAGGGTTCCGTAGTTTTCCGTATTTTTCTCAAAAACTACTGTACCTATCAAGTTCAAAACAATTTTCCTAGAAAGTATTTATAAAGTTCTACTTTTGTGACTTTTTTCATATTTTTTAAACATATGGTTCAAAAGTTAGAGGGGGGGGACGCACTTTTTTTTCCTTTAGGAGCGATTATTTCCGAAAATATTAATTTTATCAAAAAACGATCTTAGTAAACCCTTATTCATTTTTTAATACCTATCCAACAATATATCACACGTTGGGGTTGGAATGAAAAAAAAAATCAGCCCCCACTTTACATGTAGGGGGGGTACCCTAATAAAACATTTTTTTCCATTTTTTGTTTTTGCACTTTGTTGGCGTAATTGATGTACATATTGGTACCAAATTTCAGCTTTCTAGTGCTAACGGTTACTGAGATTATCCGCGGACGGACGGACGGACGGACGGACGGACGGACGGACAGACAGACATGGCGAAACTATAAGGGTTCCTAGTTGACTACGGAACCCTAAAAAAATGCTCTAAAGGACAATATTTTATAAAAAAAAGTTACTTTGCAGGCCTAGGCCTAAAAAATAATATGAAATCCCTTTACAGTCCTCTCGAGTTGTTGCGCCCAAAAAGCGATACTTCCCAGCCCATTTTAAGGAACGTAAAGACAATATTTCATTGCATGTTTGAGAAAAATACATTACCTAACTCTATTTGAAGATATAATTTGCACATGAACCTGGCTTCATCTGATGGAGGCGATGCCAGGATCATATTACAAGTATGTGCAAAACGTGTAAAAAAATAAGAAAATATTTTTTACGTGATAATTATTTATTTTCAACAAGCCTCTTAGCATAGTCACAGCTAAATAATGTTCATAAGGATATTAAGTGTATAATCAAAGGCATATTTCAAACATTTCTGTCCAAATAACAAACCCACATCCACTATAGTTACCAAAACCACGACTGATGCCATAGTGCTATCTTTGTTACCTTTATTAAGAGTGAAAGAGATGGCACTATAATACCAGTAACTGCTGTGCATGGTAACTACAGCAGAGTCAATCTCAGAATTGAATATCTACTTATTAAACTTTACAATATACAGTGATTATCTGATTACTTACAAATGCACAATATGAAGTTTATAACAAAGATTTAGATAAAATCGTATGAGTCATAATTAAAAATTTAACGCCTAGAAATAACAGTTCCCAAAGTATAATCCAACAAGGACATAGTTTTACATCATATATAAATCAAACATACACATCTGGCACTTTACAATATTATGTGAACTACACCACAAGCACAGTATAATAAAGAATAGTATTGTACAGTATGGCCACACCCACTCCACTGAAAGTGCATGCGCGGATCCAGGGGGGGGGGGGGTATTGGGGGTCATGACCCCCCCTGGAGCCTAGGTTGGCCATACAAATAGACCACGTGACCCCCCCTGGGGCCTGTGTCTTTATACCATGTGACCCCCCCCTGGGCACGAAGCTGGATCCGCGCTTGTGAAAGTGCCGCCCACCCCCTCTCGGATACCTCACAGTTACTGCTTGTCAAAAACGCGAACAGTCGACCTGTTATATTTCAGTCATACAAGCAACTATGCGTTCACCTACACAAGCTTAGACTGTGGGCTAGGCACGTGCCTCTTTCATATATTTGATCGCCTCTATCAGAGGTGTGCCACAAGTTTAAAAACAACAATAATATATAACATTTATTCGCTAAAATGTACAAGAATACATACTAATATCACAGCAAATTAAGGTACTATTGATGTTCTGTCTTATCCTCGCTAAACTGAGAGGATATCCAAGTCAACGCCCATTTCAAATTCGTCAGCATATATTTCAACGCTTTCGTCCAATGCTCCTCCGAGTTAAACTGTATTTTGATAGAATAAGCATGAGGCGGAGACGCTGTATCCTCAATCTTCCCCTTATCTATTCTGTACGGAAGACAAAAACCCGTATTCCCCTTTTCAACTTGTTCTTTAAACTGTTGCAGGCAATCCAGAAACGCTACCATTGCAGCATCAAATTTTGTGTCCCACAGAAACCGGAATCCACCAGAACCATATAACGGTAAGACCTTTTGATCTTCTAACACTTCTATGTATGAATGGTTCCCGAATGGAACAAGACGGTATCGCTGAAAGCAGAAATTTATTTTCTTCGCTAAAGATGAGAGTAGTAACACAGTTTGGCCCCAAGCTGCGTTTATTTCAGACCAATCGACAGGGGCAGTAGGTAATCGTCCAAGTCTAAAGTTATTTATAATACCAAATTGCCCTGAATCCGAAATATGGAATGTTGCTTTGAAAATATTCGTCTTTTTAAGCTTCTCCAGCTGAGTTTGAGTATAAGCGAGCTGGCATTCATAAAACTTCATCTGATCTTCCGTAATCATCAAATCTTTACGATATCTTGTATATTCCCTCCAATATACATCCTGTTCTTTCTCCAGTCTCTCTTTCTCCTTCTCTTGAATTTCAATTTCATCTTTCATAGCCTTTTCTTCTTTCTGCAAAGCCGATAACTCTTTCAATAGTCTGTCTTGTTCTTGCTTCATATCTTCCAGTTCTTTTTCAAGTCCTTCCAAGTTTAAATCTTCTTTGTCATTCTCTAGCTGCTTTAAATAGTCGGTATAGTCCTTCCATTCAGCTTCAGTTAATCTCAACTGGTTGTCCATAAGCTCTAGAAGCGTATCTGTGCATTCATCGCACAATGGATGGTCTACATCAGAATTGTTCGATAAGCAGTCAAATAAAGTCGCTTTTACGTGCAACTGGTGTCCCACTGAGGTAGTTTCCCAGCCGTCTGATATCACCATGAACCCGTTTGCTCCGTTACCTGACTCGGACATACGAAATGGAGGCACATAGTGCTCTAAACTGGATGATTGCATATCCAAATCAGTCTCATTGTTACGACGTATCTGCAGCGTCAAATCAGCGATAGTATGCTCTCCTAAGTTGTTCAAAGACTCATCCAATTTTAAAGGCTGAAGACATCGCTGGCAGGAGAAATTCACGAAGGATTTGGAATCGCTCATCTTCGACTTACTTCCGCAATTGCGTCATTTAATCCAAATGTCCACGGATGGTAAATTAAAGTAATACTTATCGTAATAATTTCGTCTAGGATGTCGTTAGTGATATTTATTTCTATTTTAAGTTGAATTGATTTTCCAAACAAAGAAAATTAGCACAGCAAATCTGCAATTTATTATGACATTTCTGGGAAATGAAAATGATGCGACAGGCTGACAGTTGACGCAAGTAGGTTTGTTTGAGGTAACGTTTTTACTGCTATACTAATGGAAAGATTATGTGTAGCTATGTCTGTCATGTCGTTTCCGTCTATAGGAAAGGGGCAAATTTTAAAAATGTAGATTTAAATGTTTATTTTTCTACCAAAAAAAATATTTTTCTTTTCTCTACTGACAAGCTAGGTTTGTTTAAGTAATAAAAACCACCTACGCGCCACGTTGCGGAATTTCATTAGAACTATTTTTTTCATACTAAACTGAACTGTCAACCCATACATCAGAATAACAGTGCCCTCCTGACAATAGTCATACCTATATTTCTGGTCAGGCTTTAATTTATTTTCGTGAATAATTGACAGAATACCTTACATAAGAAATTATAAATATTTAATAGATTTAAAACTTTGGAAATATTTCTTTTCCCCTCACTAGCTCGGAAACACGTGTTTTGTCCTTTAATACCTGCGGGTAAAAATAAAAACGCATTTTATCCACTAGTGGGTAAAGTAATTTTACCTTGAATAAAGTCAAATTAACTGCTTAAAAATTGATAAAAGTAGGTGAATCTAGTAATAAAGATAATTCACCACCTGTGGAACTACTGGAAGCAGTGATAAACGCATTTTTTGCGTTGTAGTTTCCTCGCTATAGTGAGGGAAAAAGTTTTGTGTTACACTCGGGTGCAAATGTATTTTACTTCTCGTGTGTTAAAGAACTCGCAAGTTCAGGATTCTATTCTCGAACCACTCGCTTCGCTCGTGGTTCAACTATGGAACCCTTTCACTTGCTCGTTTTTCAATTCCACACTCGGCGTTAAAATACAACTTTGCCCCCTTGTATAACAAATTTAACTATTTCTCTACTCCCGATTCTCCCGAACGTTTTTCCCTTACAGGGTCGTGCATAGATCTTTAAAACCCTACATAAAAGTCTATTCCCCAAAGCCAGCCTCCGCCGGCATTCCGCGCATGCGCGCAGTATCGAAAAAACTGAAAACGCATTGTTTGGCTCTGTAACCATGGCAACGCATTGTTATAACGATACTGCGCGCGTGCGCGGGAAGGCTTTGGGCAGCTGAGCTAACAGTGCAAACCTTTGTATCAAAATATAGGAAACAGTGTGAATTTCACAAAAGTTATTCAAGAAAACTATTAAAAACTAAGTGCATGGTCGTAGAAAAAGCATTGTATGTAACGGTGTTTAACTGAGCCAAAAAATACTCACTCGTCTTTTTTGACCTCCTTTAAACGCCTGTTGCATAAAATACTATTAAATCAAACAATGGTAATTCTTTAAGAACTTTATTTCACTTGTAGACTAGAATACATGTAATCATTTGAAACATAAACAGCACCTTAAAGTTCACACAAATTATTAGCTTACATGTAAGTAATAAATGGCCAATTTCCACGACTTCCGTGGCAAGAAAATAACTTTCACAAATATATCAATAGAAAAAGTATAGATACTATTAGTCTCCATTTTTAATAAATTTTCTGTCCCTATCTATTGAATATTGATAATACATATTGCTGTATTAAAGCCAAAATAAAAACAAAAGGTTGACCTCGATGGACTTTAACTCTAGATTCGAGAAATGCTCAATAATTCGAGGCATCGACAATTCGACATCATAAAAAGAACATAAGTATAAGTAAAATCAATAGAGAAAAAGACATTCTGAATGGTCCAAAGTTGTAGTCTGGTACGCCAGTCTGTTATAACTTTTATTTTGCGGTCTCTATAACTTTACATTCAAACAATTCCAATTTAAATGTTCTAGTCACTTTATAATATAATTATAGCAGTAAATAGTATGTCAGAAAATATATAAACTTACAACCTAACACTGGAAGGTACTAAATGAGGTAAAACATGAGAAATAATAGGATATAACTCTTTAATAATTAAATCAGTTCAATTACTTAAAATATAACAAAATAAAATCTTTTTGCTTAAAAACTAGTTTAAAGTATTTACAACAACGCATTGTTTGTGCATTTTTACAAATATTATACTCTGGCTCATCCACTTTTGCCAGTAAAAAAGGCGCGAACATCAAATTGTCTATGTCAATCCGAAGCACCAATTTTTTTTTAAACGCGCCGTCGTTGTGTACTGACAAAAGTGTTGTGCCATATACAGGATGTAACATTAATACCGGTGATCCATTTAAGAGCATAACCGGTATCGAATAGCGGTAACGAATACCACTTCCTTTTTTTAAAATAAACCCCATGAAAATTAAAGATACTATAGAAGGTAATGTATAAGCCGTAGGATTTATCTTCGGCAATTATGTTACATAGTGTATAGATATAAAGATGTGAAATTATGGCAATGATTTAGATTGAAGCTTTTTAAGGGTTCCGTACGCAAAGGAACAAAAGGAACCCTTGACTCTGTCCGTTTGTTTGTCTATCTGTTTTTTTTAATCCAGTTCGGTACCCTTCCCAAGGCCCGCAGCCAAGAGTATGATCAGGAGTGGTATTGGTAGTAGTAATAAGTATCTCGTTACGTTTGAGCGATCAACTCAGTGGAGTCGTAATACCAATCGTAGTCGACAGCGATCTTGGTAAACATACTTATAATATTCACACTATTCACAGTCAATTTTTAATTGATGCGACTTGGACATTTATAAACGCTTGGAATTTAGTGCGTTTTCACATTATCCGATCCGATATCGGATGTAGGACCGATATCCCATACATTACTGGCGCCATCTTGGATTATTTCCATTGAAATCCTTCCTATATCGGATCGGATCGGATAATGTGAAAACGGAGTAAGGCCTCTGGCCTGTGTAGGGGTACCTAAAATGTCATAATTTCACAGAATTTTGGCGTATAAATTAACACGCACCTGCGGGGCTCTCAAAATCGCTGTGGACTTATCTTTATACGACTCTAACGGCCCAGCCACGACATTGGTCTAAGCGCGACAGCGGTGAGTGCAGCCATACGTGCGAGTGAAAAGTCCCATCGCTGTGTCTCGCTCCAATGTATGGCCGCCGCTCCCCGCTGTCGCGCCAGCCCCATGCCAGACCAATGTCGTGGCTGAGCCGTAAAGGGTCCATCCATCCTTTTGGTGGATCAATTCTGTTTTTATTTTCTGAATAGGTAGATGATGATAACTTATACTTATGCCCCATTGCTAAGATAGTGAGTAGGTTCTTGTAGCTGGTGGTAGTAGGAGTTGGGTAGCAGAGCAGGAGCCAAGGCACCTTGTGGACCGGCGTACTGCGCTGGTACTAGCATCTCTCTGAAATGGAAAATGTAGGGGTCAATAATAAGAATTATACAAATATTTGATCCAATTTTGGGCATTTTGAAACTGGCTGAACTGGTTCTATCGGTCTTAAGGGGTGTGTACATATTGCAGCAAATTGTGCTGAATGAACTGCGAGCACACTGCGAGTGATATTTCACACTATCCGATCCGATATCGGATGTAGGACTGGATTTGGCTTTTGATATCCGATATCGGATCGGATAATGTGAAAACGCTCTAACCATTTCAAATTTCTTACTGCTTGTCATTTTGACATGGTTGTAGAGTGACCTAGGGTTCCAATTGGTTGACAGGTTTGACTGTACCACACTGTACCTACCTATTCGATTTTTATGTCAATGCTTCATACTCATTTGATAATTATTAACAAAAATGTTCCCATGAGTTCAAATTAAAAATAACAATAAGTCCTCATCACGTAATGTTAAATATTAGGACAGGAATATTTAAAAATGCTCCAGTCTGGCTACTTAATTAGCGTATCGAACAGTCTACCTCTGGGTACATGACTCCAAACGTTTCATAAATAAAAGCGCGCAACGAAACGGCACGTTTCGACCATAAAACACCGGTAGGTCACATAAATTATAAACAAGGAAAGAAAAAAACATTCCAAATTCAAAAGTGACCAATGAGGGAACTGCAACTTCTTTCCAGCCAGACAGGTTTTGTTTTTGATTTTCAAGTTTTTTTTTAGAGATTGTATTTGACAAGGATTTGCTACAATACTGTAGCAAGTCGAGATTGTCAGTAAAAAAGCAAAAAGGCGGCAAATTCATAATTATTATGAAACACTCATTTTTACTTTAATTAAATTTCTATAGGTACACATCAAGTGGGTACTAATGGTTACCTACGTTATTGAAAAAGTGAATGATTAATTTGTTTGGGTAATAATTCAGTTGTTTCATCAAGCGCATTAAGTTATTATTAATATAGATAGAGAATTTAGGTAGTTATTGCTTAATGTTACAATGGATAATAAAGCTTTTCAAAGTTTTTTTTCATACATTTCTCGGAACAGAGTCCAAAGCTACCGGTCTTTTCAAAAGCACACGTGGTCAACCAACCCAACGAAGTGTCTCATTGATAAATGACCTTTACTTTAAAACAATAGACATAGAGTTTAGAAAAAAGATCGGTTGGGGGCGGGAAAGTAATTTGTTTATAGAATTTTAAGTTTAAAACATGTGTTTGTTAATGAGGGTCACATTTATGGACATTCGGACAAAGTGATTTGTGACCCATTATTGGACATTTTCACTGTAGAATAATATTTGTTTGAATAAATGTATCAACCGGGATATTAGCGTCTGGTGGGTTAAAAACGTCCTTTGAAGATCTACATAGACGGTCAACCAAATCTTGGTACTAAAAAACCGGCCAAGAGCGTGTCGGGCCACGCTCAGTGTAGGGTTCCGTAGTTTTCCGCATTTTGCTCAAAAACTACTGAACCTATCAAGTTCGAAACAATTTTTCTAGAAAGTCTTTATAAAGTTCTACTTTTGTGATTTTTTTCATATTTTTTAAACATATGGTTCAAAAGTTAGAGGGGGGGAGACGCACTTTTTTTTCCTTTAGGAGCGATTATTTCCGAAAATATAAATATTATCAAAAAACGATCTTAGTAAACCCTTATTCATTTTTAAATACCTATCCAACAATATATCACACGTTGGGGTTGGAATGAATAAAATATCAGCCCCCACTTTACATGTAGGGGAGGTACCCTAATAAAACATTTTTTTCCATTTTTTATTTTTGCACTTTGTTGGCGTGATTGATATACATATTGGTACTAAATTTCAGCTTTCTAGTGCTAACGGTTACTGAGATTATCCGCGGACGGACGGACGGACGGACGGACAGACAGACATGGTGAAACTATAACGGTTCCTAGTTGACTACGGAACCCTAAAAAAGGTGCGAAATTAAATGTCTTCAATTCAATTTCTAGCTTCGCGCCTATTTTCAATCAATTTTTAAGTTTTATGGCTCGTCGATGATTCCGCCAACGTCTAGGTTTAGGAAGGCACGCGTTTCATGAAGACAATGAAGAAGCACACTGACATTTTATCCCGCCAGGCGGCGCCTGTGCGTGCCTAGGTATGTCACTGTCATTCATATGTGAAAGAGAGAAAAAATATCATCTTCTCGCTCTCACGTATGAAATTCTTTATCTGTGCAATGGACTAATAAGGTGGCGCCATCTGTCATATCCTTTGAGTGTGCCTCCTCAAGTCATTGGCCGCTGAGCCCTACATTTTTCACATTTGCCGCCGTTTTTAGTGCCAAGATTTGGTTGACCGTAATATAAATTAATAATCTAAACGGAACATTTTGAAACTATTGGTGGTATAGGTAATGAATAAATTAAGTGTTCATTTGAAATAAATGTGAATGTAGGACCACCTATATAGGTACCTAAGTTTAGAAGCACCTGCCAAGTCTATAAAAATACTAGACTAAACCAAGACTAAACATAAACAATTTCAATCGACTTAAGCTCGCCGCCAGCACACATACACACATAGTTATAGTTATACGTATTATACGTTACGTTATAGTATTATACGTTACGTTACGTTATAGTATAATACTACACACATACTACACAGGCTTGCACGGTAAGCATGGTCGCGCGATAGACGATAAAATAGCAGGCCGTCCCTATCGCACTATTTGTAAGTGCTTGCTTGCATGCTTCCCGTGTTGGACACATTTTAGTACATACAGGGTGTATTTTGATAGCGGGTCAGTAAAGGCACTTACCAGATCCCGTGCTGCCACTCAAAAATGGTATAGGAAGACCTTCCTTCGATTTTTTATTTATGAAAATTGGCGTTTACAGATTTTGGAAAAAATATACAGGGTGTCATCCTGTAAAGGTTGTGGATACATATTTTTTGTACTTTGTCTGCAACTATGTATGTATATTCAAACCTTGACTGTACCTACCTAATAAAAGCCACCAAAAGCTTATCGATGTTTCAAATTATAATAATCAAAACATAATACTGCACGCCCAAACAATCAAGTATACATTCAAAAATCCACTTTAACGCTAAGTAATAAACTTCAAATTGTCTCATTTCAAACTCTGTGAAGTATTTTATAAACATAACGTCTTTTAAAAAGAATAAGGATTCAAATAAGATCGTGAAATAGTCAGTTTTGAACTTTAACTAATACTGATAAGATTGAAATTAGAATGTACCTGTAGTTTTTTTTAAATGTGGAAGTGACCTCTATGGGCCGACAAAGGATAACAAGAGAGCATTGAAGGGAAGTCGTAAATTTGACTTTATTTGTTTTTGACTTTTGTTTCAGGCAAATAATAGTTGGAAGTAGAGTTTGAATATATCACAATATTAATATCATATTTCTATGTGTCCCTTATTTTGTCATGTTCTCCAACATATATAACGAAATCGGTAATTAATTATCAATATGATGAATTGTGGTGACGGGTTAAGAATTTCACCACCCCTTTTCTTCCCGTGGGTGTCGTAGAAGGCTGTGGGATATGGGTTAAATTGTGGCGTAGGCGAGAGGCTGGCAACCTGTCACTACAATGTCACAGTTTCGTTTTCTTTCAACCCCTTATTTGCCAAGAGTGGCACTAAAACGAGTAGTTTCATGTGCTCTGCCAACCCCTTCATGGGATACAGGCGTGATTGTATGTATGTATGATTGAACAAATCTCCCTGAAGAAATTAGAGGGTTTTGTCACTTTTCAGGACAATTTCTCCCAACAGGATGAGTTTGGGCCGCTATAAAGGAAATACGTGTATGTTATTTTTGATTACTCTATAACATATATAAAAATCAATCAAATCGGAGGGGGACAGTAGGGTACATTGCCTTGTAATATTGTAAGTTTAATTTTGTCCAACCTGTTTATGATTTTTTTTTCAAGTTGATGATCCAAACCAATATTTTTGATAAAAATATAAATAATAGAGTATAAAAATGTGGATATTATATGAAAATATGGTAGGTGTCGCTAACTCATATCTAGTAACGAAAAATTTAAAACTTCAACTCAAAAATATTAAGTACTTAAAAAAAGTCAGGAAGTTATTTCTTTTTTATTTGATATATCCCTAATATATCAATAAAATATCCAAAGAACAAATCAATCGAATACCTGGTTTGGACGAAAAAAAATAAAAACGAAATTTCTTTTCTTTTAATTTTTTCGTAAACGGTAATCATTTACGGCGTAATATTCACCAAAAGTATATGTAATAATAAAACGAATAACGCATAACAATATCTAAAATTCAGCCAGGGGCGATTTTGCTATGGCGGTCCGGCCATACCCTTTATCTAACAATTACATTTCTTATGTCCAATATTAACCGCCGTTCCGAAATCCACCCGTATTTGATTTACACACTGTATGAGTAAAGTAAGTATGTAGGTACTCACGGTCTGTTGATCTGCTGTGGTGTCCTGTCCCTCTGCCGACGGTTTTTGAACCAGTTGGAGACTTGCGTGAGAGTCAGGCCGGTTTTACGCGCTAGGGCTCTCTTCTCATCGGGTGTTGGGTACCTGGGGAAATAATTATTTATTAGATAAAGTTAGATTTCTAACTTGTAATATAAGACAATAGGTACTATTTCGTATAGTAGACCTATGGCAGAAAACTCGCTCCAACTCTTAGTATGTATTTTTTCACATTATCCGATCCGATATCGGATGTAGGGCTGATATCCTATATAATTAAAGGCGCCATCTTTGATTTTTGCCTTTGACATCCTTCCTACATCCGATATCGGATCGGATAACGTGAAAACGCGGTTACCGCTTAGAGTTAGTAGGAAAATAGAAGAGTGCAGAACTTGAAACAAGTTTTGGGAATACCTTTGGGTTTTGGTTTTGGGAATTGAAATCGATCGTACAGATCAGGTAGCGTAACCGAATGGCATTTCTCCGACGCGAAACGAAAACGAAACGCCGCGAAAGGTAGTCTGGCTCTGTCGCGCCAATACGCACGAGCGATAGAGATAGATATCTACGAGCGTTTCGTTTCGTGAGCGTTTGTGCCATTCGGCTACGTACCCAGGATATCCTAATATTCACTTTGAATTGTAATATTCATTCACTAGCTTTTTAATGATATTATTTCTCAACGCTGATATCTCATTATTATTAAAAAACTCAAAAAATGCTCATACATAATATCTCTATTCTCCCTGCTTATACAATATCTTTGTCAAACAAGTCTGTCAGTAAATAAGAACAAAGAAACTATATGCATCCTTTTCTTTAGGGTGCTATAGAAAAGGATACCTATAGTTTTCTTTGTTCTTATTTACTGACAGACTTGTTAGACAGAGTATAGCAGCTATAGACCGTCAACCAAATCTTGTCACTAGAAAAATGCGGCAAATTTGAAAAATCGCGGGCTAGCAACACTAATTTTGAAAATCGGTGGAAATTCGCGTGTCATTTGTATCTTATTTGTGGAAATCTCCACCCTACCAAAAAGAGAAATAACTAGCACATATCCGTCCCTTTTTAATACATTATCTAATTCGTAAGGAAGAAGCGAGCCCCTTGAAAAAAAATATCGGTGGCTGTTCGACGTACATTGCTGGTTTTTGTTCGTTTCATAGGGATACCATACTTTAGTTTGATGTACATTGCTACTGCCAAAATTTGGTTGACAGGCTATAATAAATACTAAACTTCTTGTGTGTAACTGTATTAGTTTATGGTTTATTCGACGTATCTACTGATGTCTACTGTCAAATTGTCAGTTTTTTAGTTTAACATGCGATATAAAGCTCTTGTTTTGATTCGGGTTCGCCATCTTGGTTTTGTTGGTAGCAAGTCCGGGAAATTTAAATTAATTAATTGTTTTATTTTGTTTCAGACCTGTTTTGTTGTATAATTTATTTAGTTTTTCATTAATTCTATCTAGTTATCATAATATATTTATTAGATCCTGTATATAGGGTAAGTTTTTATAGTTTTCAAAAATGAGTAACGACCCGCCGGACCCTGGCGGGGGCATTTTTGATGTTGATGCCATGGATACTTCGCCGGTATCTTTAAGCGGTGGAGTAAATAATGCAGGCGTTTATAATGGTGGTGTAACGCGTTCTTTGAAACGTGGGGCTGACATAACTTTAAATGTCGAAAATTCTATTATCAAAAAGGCCCCTATGAATCAACCGTCTGATTCTATCCAGTCCACATACACGCACCCAGATTTTGAAACTGTAAGAAGTAAATTCTCGGATACTGATATTGCTCCATTTGTTTTGCATATCCAAAAAAATGTTAATGACCCTGCCTCAGGCGTTGTTTTAAAAGCGATTAACTTCGGACATTTTTTATTTAAAAATAATATTTCCGGGGTAGTGAAGGATGGAGTCAAGCGAATTGGCCGTAATCGATTCTCGGTTGAATTCGATTCTGCTCAGCATGCAAACGATTGCTTGTTGCATCCGGCGTTAGCGAGAGCAAATTATTCGGCTATTATACCGTCATTCTATCTTACGAGGATGGGTATTATTCGGAATTTGGCAACAGATTGGACAATGGAGGAGGTAGTGAATAACATTCAAGTGCCTACTGGTTTTGGGCGAGTAATTAAGGCTCGCCGATTGAGTAGGAAGGTCATTGGTGAAAATAATGTCCCTCAGTGGATTCCTACTCAGTCTGCGGTGGTAACATTTTCTGGCCGTTCATTGCCGCCACATGTATACTGTTTTTATAATAGCCTTCCAGTTGAGTGCTATTTGTATCCTACAATCCAATGCAATAATTGCTGTCGTTTTGGACATGTTCAGGTCCAGTGCCGTTCAAAATCTCGTTGTTTTAAATGCGCAGGAGACCATGAAGGAGCAACGTGTAATAAATCTACCTTTACTTGCCTATTTTGTTCAGGGGACCACTGTGCTACAAATCAAATTTGCCCAGAGCATCATAGACAACGTAACATAAAATTAGCCATGTCTCAGGAAAATTTGCCCTATCTGGAAGCTGCTGCCCGTTACCCAAATGTACGAAAATCATTTGCTGATGTTTCTCTTTCTCCTTCCCCTGTTGTTCAGTCTGATGGTATTTCTGTATCTCAACATTCGACTTCTGTTCCTGGTGCGTCTTCCAATCAAAATATATCTCAATCTTACCGCAAAACTGTTTTTTTGCCGCGTAAACCTCCATCTGTGCCCAGCCCTGGTTTCGACAGGAGGGCCCATGACTACATTGTTAGGGAACCTGTATCTTCGCAACCTAATGGATGTGCATTAAACAATGAACATGTTAATAAAAACGATAATTTAATTAAATTCGTATTTTCTCTCGTTGATATTGTCGTTAACAATTCGAACTCTGTTGAACCGAACATCATGCGTCAAAAGTTATTTAATCTCATATCTCTATTTTTCTCAGATAATGGCTCTAACCACGATAGTTCAATGGAACTGTCGCAGCATCCGTAATAAAAAATCTGATATAGCTTATCTTGTTAATAAATTTAACCCATTTCTTTTTGCTGTTCAGGAGACATGGTTGAAGCCTGGTTCTATTTTTAGAGTTCCGGGCTTCGCATGTCTTCGTGATGACAGGAATGATGGGCATGGTGGTGCAGCTATCTTAGTTGCACGGTCTGTAAAATTTTCTCAACTTCTTATTCCCTCTCATAGTAACTACTTGAATGTGGTGGCTGTGAGGGTGAATAACATTTCATTTCTCTCAGTTTATATTCCTGATCCACACCCTGCTATGATTCCTGAACTTTTGCATATCTTATCATCAGTTCCTTCCCCTTTAGTAATACTTGGTGACTTTAATGTTCACCATACGTCTTGGGGTTCTCATCATTGTGACTCTGTTTCTCATCATTTTCTACATCTATTTGACTCTCTGAATTTATGTGTTCTTAATGATGGCTCCCCTACAAGACGTGTGTCTTTTTCACAGAATCCTAGTAGCGCTGTGGATATTTCTGTTTCTTCTTCTTCACTTTCATCTAGACTCTCGTGGCGTGTTCTTCCATATTCTTTTGGAAGTGACCATTTTCCTGTCCTGTTATCTTTCCCTGATCCTGTGCCTTCTATTTCTTTCTCTCCTAGATTTAAATACCAAACAGCAAAGGCTGACTGGCCTATGTACAGTTTATTGTTGGATAATGAAATTGCTCGAATTTATGATCATGGTAACGAGGACGCTGCTGCTAGATACAACAAATTTAAGAATGCGATTATCTTAGCAGCTAATGGCTCTATTCCACAAAAGAGACAGTGTCCTAGGAAAACTCCTTATCCTCCGTGGTGGGACTCGGAATGTTCTGAAGCTGTAGGAAAACGGAAAAGTGCAGAGCAATTACTAACATTAAATTTTTCTAGGGAGAACTACGATAATTACTTAAAGATTGCTGATGATTGTTCTAAATTTCTCTTAGTTAAAAAACAAAAAGGATGGCAATCGTTCTGTGAAAGTCTTTCTCCGTCTACTTCGTCTTCCTCAGTATGGAGAAAGTTGAACCGATTTCGCGGTGCTTTTGCATCCGAATCAAAAGTGCAATCAAACGATCCTTCGGAGTGGGTCGAACCATTTGCAGATAAGCTTGCTCCTCCCTCGGTTCCTATTCTGGAAGAAGTTTCACCTGTTCTCCCTTCTCTACAGTCCACTTCAAATAATCAATTTGATGAACCTTTTTCTTATGAAGAATTTTTGACGGCCATTAGTCATCTTAAGGACTCCTCTCCTGGTGTGGATGGAATTCCTTATTCCTTCATCTTGCATGCCAGTCCAGATTCAAAACAGTTCTTTTTGGAAATTCTTAATAAAATATTCTTATCAGGCATTCCTCCAGATGATTGGAAGACTCAGATTATAGTTCCTATACTTAAGCCAGGAAAGTTAAGCAACGATCCATCTGGGTATCGTCCTATTGCTCTTTCATCAACGTTGGCTAAAATTCTTGAGCATCTTATAAAAAACCGATTGGAATGGTTGGCGGAGAGCAGAGGATTGTTGCCTAAAAGTCAGTTTGGTTTCCGCAAAGGTCTCGGCACGTTGGATAGTCTTGCCATATTTTCAACTGACATTCGAATTGCATTTTCCGAATGCCATTCCGTGGTGGGGGTCTTTTTGGATGTAGCATCTGCCTATGATAATGTACTTCTCCCTCGTCTTAGGCAAAAGCTACATGATTTACACTTTCCAGAAAGGCTTGTAAATTTTACAATAAATTATCTTTTATGTAGATCCATTCTTGTTAGTTCAAAAAATATATGTCTTTCTCCTAGGTTAGTATGGAAGGGACTTCCCCAGGGTTCGGTCTTAAGTCCACTGTTGTACAGTATTTATACTTATGATTTAGAACTCTCAGTTAATTCGTTTTGTAATGTGTTACAGTATGCTGATGATATATGTTTGTATGCTTCAGCTCCCAATATCCTAGATGTGGTTCCTTTACTTAATTCAGCTTTAAGTTATCTACATATTTGGCTAGAAGATCATGGGTTATCCCTCTCTATTACTAAGAGTACAGTTGTTCCTTTTACCCGTAAGTTACGTATTCCAGATTTTACAATCGCTTGTAACGGAATTCCAATTCCTCAGTCAGATAAAGTTAAATTTCTAGGTTTAATTTTTGATACAAAGCTTACTGGAATCCATCATATTAATTATACAGTTAAAAAGTGTGAGAAGAGTATTAACATTATACGCTCCCTTTCTGGTGTCTGGTGGGGTTCACATCCTTACTGTCAAAAATTAGTTTATAATGCGCTAGTGCGTAGTAATCTTGATTACGGGTCTTTTCTCCTTGAACCTTGTAATAAAGTTGCATTAAACTCTTTGGACAAAATTCAATCCAAAAGCCTTCGTATTGTTATTGGTGCAATGCAATCTTCTCCTATTATAGCCCTTCAAGTTGAATGTGTTGATCCACCTCTTCATTTAAGAAGACAGTACCTCTCAGATAGATTCCTCTTTAAAATAATGCAATCGTCTGCTCATCCTCTCCTTTCAAAACTGCATGTTCTTTCTGAGTTAATTAAATCATCTAAGTTCTGGTCTCACAAAGATCCTCCTTGTTTAATAAAAAGTTATCTCAAATTTACTCACCTCCCTTGTCCCGTTTTTCAGTGTATTCGTAATCCAATCTTTGAAACCCCTTATAATGCAATCATATTTAAACCCATTATATTACTTGACATTGGAATTGATAAAAATACGACGGCTCCACTCTCACAGTTAAATAAAGCTATCGCTGAGTATTGGCCCAACTGGGTCACCATTTACACAGATGCTTCCCGATTGTCGGTTCATGGTTATGTAGGATCTGCTGTGTGGATTCCTAGGTTTAATGTTATCCTGAATTTTAAATTACCTACTTACTCGTCTATCTTCACAGGTGAAGCAGTAGCTATCTTGGAATCTCTTAAATATATAGAATCTCATAATTTAAATAAATGTGTCATATTCACTGACTCTAAAAGCACTTTGCAGGCTATTTTAGCCAATCAGTTTAGATCTAAAATGAAATTCCCGGTTATTTTAGAGATAAAACGCCTCTTGTTGTCGCTTTTTCATAAAGGTATCATGGTTGTATTAGTTTGGATACCTAGTCACGCTGGAATTCCAGGAAATGAAATGGTCGATCGGAGCGCTAAGGATGCAATAATCAATGGATGTCTTTCATCATTTAGGTCTTATACACATGATTTACTCTCGATAGCTAAAGATAGTCTTAATGATGCATGGCTTGTTGAGTGGTCTCGATCTAGCCAATCCATAAAATCACATTACCCCGAAATTCAAGAAAGAATCCCCGTAAAACCCTGGTTTTTTCGATATCGTAATGCTAATAAGAAAGTTACTTCTACTATTTGCAGGTTACGTTTGGGTCATGCGTGTTACCCGGTATTATTATGTAAACGTCGTATTAAGGATACGTCGGTGTGTGAATGTGGATTGGATGAGGGTAATCTAGATCACATATTTTTTGAATGTAACAAATTAACCTCTTCTTTGTACGATTTGCTCCCTCCATTTATAC
This sequence comes from Leguminivora glycinivorella, assembly GCF_023078275.1. Classification (NCBI taxonomy): domain Eukaryota; kingdom Metazoa; phylum Arthropoda; class Insecta; order Lepidoptera; family Tortricidae; genus Leguminivora; species Leguminivora glycinivorella. The sequence continues at coordinate 11,493,876 of NC_062990.1, forward strand.
CTCGCCCGACGAATATCACATCTTTACTTCGATTAGTCTTTACACCGTTCATTTCCATTTTATGTCATTTTATCAGTCATAATAACATTAAATTATAATTATACATATATATATATATATATATCCTAATAACAAAACAGGAGATAATAGTTCTTCATAATTCCGTATTTCTTATTTATAACTTGCTGTTGGCATTCCTGTTAATACCCGAATAACTAAAAACGCCTCAACTGACTTTGGCAAAGGCCCTCGAGGCTGCCATTCCCAAAAAAAAAAAAAAAAAAAAAAAAAGCTCTTGTTTTTATGTGTGATATGAAATATGTTCTATTAGAAGCGCTAGTGGCCTAGTTGTAGCGTATGACTTTCAATCCGTAGGCCGCAGGTTCAACCCCGGCTCGTGACCAATGAAACCATTGAGTTTTTCGAAATTTATGTGCGAAATTTGATATTTGCCAATCGCTTTTCGGTGAAGGAATACATCGTGAGGAAACGAACTAATCCCAAAAAGACCTAGATACCCTTCAGGTTGGAAGGTCAGATGGCAGTTGCTTTCGGAAAAGTGGTACCTACTTACATCAAATTTTGGGATTCGTTGTCAAAGCTGACCCCAGACTCCCATGAGCAGTGGATAACGCAAGGAGGATGAGAGTAAGTATTAATTAATTACCTATTTCTGTAATAGCATTCCTTCAATGCGTTCCTGCTCTTCTCCTTAAAACAGTAGACGGTTTCTTCGCCGTCCCAAATTGTCTTTGGTAGCGGGTATTTCTTCCTTAGCCTGTATTTATCCACAGCACCTGAACAAAACACCATAAATATCATTTTTAGGAATTGCTCCTACATCCCACAATATCTGATCAGGTGCCGTAGCCGAATGTCATTTCTGCGACGCCAAACGAAATCGAAACGCCGCGAAAGGTAGTCTGGCTCTGTAGCGCCAATACGCAAGAGCGATAGAGATAGATATCTACGTGTGTTTCGTTTCGTAAGCGTTTCGTGAGCGTTTGTGCCATTCGGCTACTACGTACCCTGATTTCTTCCTGCTTTTTTTGATATTTTTACTTTTAAATCCATCAGACTTAATTAAACTAAATTAAAATTAAACGTTAGTAAACAACTGATATGACTTAATGACATAGTAAAACAACCGTAATTAAACTTAGAATTTTTGCTATAGTACCTAAATTGTAATTAAAAAAATTTAAACGACGAATTTTTTTTATTAAATTGTAATTAAACTGAATTTGTACATTTGTAATAGGCTAGTTTCCTACTAGTCAAATCAGCTTCTTTTTAAGAACTGTCAAAACGATTTGCTAATATGGAATTACTATGAAATACTGAGGAGTGACGTCACGGTCAATTCATTTACTTTATATCTTTCTCTTTGACTTATTAAATGGAAATTATGTTTAAACATCACTACTGTCCATGTTTTTCTTATAATTATGTAGTGCTTTATTTCGTGCACTGCATAAAATATTTTATTTTAACTGTAGGAAACTAGCCTATTGTGTTATTCTATGGTTTTACCCAGTTTTTCCCCTCTTATCTACGTTCTCTGTTATAATGAGTCTTAAATCTGTGTGCTTTGGCGAAAAGGGTCCTATTTGGCGAATAATTACCTCTTCAAAAATATTGTCTATGGTCTTACCTAGTTTCCTTCCTCTAACTTTTTCAGCCTCCTTGTAGTGAGCCTTGAACCATAGAGTCTGCAGAGCGTTGTGGTGTTTTGGCGGGAAAGCGTGCGCTTCCAATATGGCGTATAGCTCTTGAAACGCGCCTCTATGGTACGCTACTAAAGCGCGCGCTCTGAAAGTTTATTTAAATTTAAATAAATTTGGCTATTTACACTTATTGGTTGCTTATAATTTTTCAAACAATTTTTTCCATACTTCCATTACATACTCAATATTATAAATGTGAAAGTGTGTGTGACTGTTTGTTTGTCCGTCTTTCACGTGACTGAGCAACGAATTGAGATAGTTGATCATCGAATTTAACGCGAGAAAAGTCGAAAGCAGGCAAGCAGGTAAATATTTTTCAACATCTGTCTCAAAAAAATAACGGGTTAGGTTAATATTTTCTCAATACAACTCCATATTTCATCATACGTATTTCTAGGTACTCAAGAAAACGCTTTCCCATTACCATGAAAACCGACCCGCGCATCCTTCCATTGACAACTTCACGGAAAACATACCTGAGTACAGTTTCGCTTCCACGAAGCAGCTCGCTCGGCGGCAAACTCCACAGGAACTCTGACAATTTCTCTATATCCCCCTTCTGCTGTAACGCTTCGCACACACACTGAACTTGCTCAAAATTGAAGTTTAAACATCTTCTTGTATTCTCATTTTCAGCAAAATAAGACTGTGCTACTCTTTCTCGTTCAACAGGTACTTCAAAAGTCTGTTCCGTCATTCGTAGAAGCGTCAGATTCTCGTTCTGAGCATAGTTCATGTCCTCGTTGAAATTGGAACGCATGCGATCGTCGAATGTTTCTTCATCGTTGTTTTTGAAGCGTTCGACCAGTTCTTTGAATTCGCGGACGTAGGGTAGTTTCGTTTCGTAGCAGTCGCGGAATTTCTTGTTGCGTTGCGGGGTTAAGTAGTTGTCGAAAGCCATTTTGTTGGTGTCTAGAAGAAAGTTACATGTTACTGATAGCTTTAAAATATTGATTTTAGAAAATTTGACACTAGAAATTTGAAAAGAACACCAAAAACCTAAAAAAATATATTGTAGGTAACAGGCGATGTTCTTAAACGTGACCAATCCCAGACAATTTTAGGTAAAACCAAAAATCAAGACATTAGCGGCACACAAAAGGTTCTCAAATATTGATCTGGTAGACCTATGGTAATGGACATATGAAATATATGCCGTATATTATATGGGTGATCTGGAGTTCTCTAGAAATGCAAAGAGTTCAAAGGAACGCCATCTTTCTTGAGTCACGCACGTTTTTAGACGTTTCTACTATCAAATTATTTTGAAATAAATACTGTGTACAGAATCCAAGATGTCTGTAAATGCACAAATCTCACTAACCTTTTTGGTTATCGAAGGGGAACAGGGACGTTTCGGACTCGTCCGTGTCACTTGCAGGGCTGAGGCAGCTGCCACAATCCATTGCTGTGGATTTCATCCCCGAGCGAGATTACCTATTGTCAAAAAAAAAACTCAAATTAAAAAAGTCTTTGAAAATTCGAACGTAAGTGTCTTATTATCCCACTAATATTTAAATATCATGTAATACTATATTTTACTAGGAAAATAATAATCTGAATTAAGTTTTTGAATAGGTGACCCTTTTAGTTTTTCAAATTCTTTAAATATTGGGTTGGTAAGAAAGTAATGAGCGAATCATAACCAATATTGTAATTTTTATTTAATTTATTATTTTAATCATTTATCAAAAATATAACGGCCTTCGTTATCTACTACTTGTCTCCATCGTTCTGGTAAAGAATGAATAGCATCGGCGAAGAAGTTCTTAGGTTTAGATTCAAAAAACTCAGCTATGTACTGTCGTAGATGAGCTTGATCATCGAACTTTTTTTCATTCAAGGCATTGCTTAGCGATCTGAACAATGCGTAATCCGTAGGTGCCAAGTCTGGAGAGTACGGTGGATGAGGTATCACTTTCCAACCTAGCTCCAATAGCTGTAGCCGAGTCACTTTTGCAATGTGTGGGCGAGCATTGTCGTGTAAGAAAAAAACTTTAGCATGCTGTGGACGATTATGACAGATTTTTTGGTTTAAATTTTCAAGCTGATTACAGTATACTGATGCGGTAACAGTCATTCCACTTGGTAGGAGTTCCCAGTGAATAATACCATGAATATCCCACCAAACGGACAGCATAACTTTTTTCGGGTGAGGCTCTGTTTTTGGTGCCTCTATTCCTTTTTCGTTTGGAGCTAGCCACTGACGTTTGCGTGTGTGATTTATATATAAGACCCATTTTTCATCTCCAGTGATAAGATGGTCCAACCAGTTGAATGTGCGGCGAAAAGACAGAAGTTGTATACAGATATCGGTACGGCGGTTTAGTTGATCTCTATCAAGTTCGTGCGGTATCCAAACACTGTATTTGTAGTTTTTTCCCAACTCGTGTAAATGTGTTTCTATGGTGACATGAGAGCAGCCTCGGTAGCAAGAGTACGACTCGTTAGCCTCGGATCTCCTTCAATTAAGGTTTTTAATTTGGTTACATCAATCTTCACCGGTCGACCAGACTTAGGTTGATCTGATAATGAAAAGTCGCCACTACGAAACCGCTGGAACCATCGTTTCGCCGTGGCCTCAGACACAACTTCAGGAGCAACACGCTGACATATATTACGCACTGCTTCGGCGGCTGAATGGCCAGACTGAAATTCATATAGTAAGCAATGCCTTACATGCACTTTTAATTCGTCCATTTTCTTCCTTATATTAGCTCGGCGACAGCTAGTGAATGACTGACGAGAAACTGTGCGACTCGCCCTTTATATACTTTCGACCATAGAAGATTCTAGAACTCTCTCAAAAATTTTATGTGGAATTCAATCGATCGCTCATTACTTTCTTACCAACCCAATAATACATTAAATAATGGTTCCGAAAATAAGGCCTATGGCTTGCTAGAGACGATAAAATAGATCACCTATGATTTTAATTCAAGCTAAATACAAATAATTGGTCTAGTTAGTCTAGTAGGTATTTAATAATTAGAAGTTTAGTCAGTAAGTAAATGAAGTGGACTGTTTGTCTGAAATAAATGAATACAATACAAAATCTGTAGATTTGTAACTGATAAGGCTTGGTACAGTCAGCCAATTGAAACCCTAGATAACCCACTCTACAACCATGTCAAAAGGACAAGCAGAAAGAGATTTCTTACAATCTGATTTATAACGTCACTATAATATAGTTTTACAGTGGCCTGGGGTTCCAATTGGTTGGTTGTATTGGTTACTATACTAACATAGTTGTTGACAAAATATACTTTAATTTAAATGACTCTGTATCGTTTAATAGTTATTTATTTAAAACGGAACCAAACTTATAATTTATCCGTCGTTGCTTATACTGACATCCGAGCACGCCAAAGTACACACACACAAACTTTTACACTTCACCTACATAAGTGCAAAGTGCAAACCATTAGGTACAAATCGACACAAATTATGACTAATTCAGGTTTCCATATCAACACATCACATCAAAATTTCATGTTTTACTGTTCAAAATTTTATGCGTTCTAAAGTACAAAAATTTAAAACACTAAAATAGTACATTACGATACAATAAGACATGTGCGAAAGAGAAAGTTCGAAACGAGTGGCGCTAAAATCGCCGTCAATAGAAATTGTCAACAATGTAAACAAACCATTCTATAAAATATCAATATTCTAGCACAATTTTATTACTTTAAAGGTTGAGGAACATAATGTGATATGAATTGATTAAATAACACATGGATTTAGCCAGTATCTGATGAGTTAGAATGAAAATTAAAGACATTTTGACTACAGGGTTTGTTTACATTGTTCACAAGTTCTATTGACGGCGACTTTAAACCAAAATACGATCGAGGGGAGTGTTTTAAATCGACACATGTTATGAATTTCCTTTTCGCACGTGTACCGTACGACGTTTTTCAGTAAAGTTATTGAAATTGTCAATAATGTAAACAAACCATTCTATATAGTATTTTATGCAACTGGTGGTTAAAAGAGGTCAAAAAAGGTGAGTGGCGTGGGTAACAATTTGAGGCGAAGCCGAAAATTGTTAATAAAGACGCCACGAGCATTTTTTGACTCAGTTAAACACCGTTGCATACAATACTTTTTCTACGACCAAGCACTTATTTTGAAAGAAAATTATAAATCAACAAATACCTACTTTCAGTCATCTTAGTTATCTAGTGGACCGCCTACCATTTTGAATATGCAGTTTGAGTGCAAACATGAAAATAAAACTGTCTATGGTATGGTTCTTTGAAGCCTGGCCACTAAGACGAATCGAGCCGAGTTGAATCGAGATCTCATACATTTGAATGCGATTCGACGCGTCGCCAATGAACGCAGCAGAAAACGAAGGAGTCTCGACTCTGCGAATTGGTTTGTTAAGTTGGTAGTAATGTATTTACTGAACTGTAACAGCTATATCGTGCTACTGCTACTAAATGTTTTCAGGGTATAGACTAGATAGACTTATCCTGACATCTTTTATGTAGGGTTTTAAAGTTCTATGCACGACCTTGTAACTCACTAATAACAGTACGGGAGTAGAAAAAAATATTAATATTCTAGCACAATTTTATTATTTTAAAGGTTGAGGATCATAGGTAATGTGATATGAATTCTCGAATCTGACGAGTTAGAATGGAAATTACAGACATTTTTAAACTGGTAGTCTTATTGTAAGATAATTTTATGTCCCTGATGTTTTATTGTAATAAAAATATGAAACTAAAAAAAGACATTTTAACTACAAGGTTTAATTGTACACAAATTACATTATTCACAAATTCTATTGACGGCGTCTTTATGTAGCTATACTGTAACATGTCATATTATAATATGTATAATACACGTACAAAGCGAAATTCGTAACTAGTGTCGTTTTAAAACAGTCCCTTCGATCGTGTTTTAATTTATCGCTACTCATTACTAGGTTTCCCTTTTCTGTACTTAGTTAAGTAATGTAAGTACTACCCTGATCGTGATCTGAGACTCTCACTTAGCACAGCCCACACAACGACAGATCACACTGTAGCCAAACCAAATCATATTTCACCCACCGTGTGAATAAACGGAAAAGCTAATTCATAAAACCGTTTTCTGTGTAAAAACACACGCGACGTCCAAGTCAAAATATGCACTGAAAATATTCGGTGACCACGTAAAATACCAGTTTGTTGCCAAAACATCATAGGATGTCTATACTTTCTTATTCATAACTGATTCAAGTAATTTGAAGAGGATATTCGATTTAAATAAACAAATGAACTCGGTGTCTTTCATTTATACGGCCAGGCCAGCTAGTAGATATTGGATATGTGAAAGAAATGAAATGGGTTAGTAAAATATTACGAGTATGTGTGCATTAAGACGCTACAGGAGCGAAAATGCTAAAAAGGAAAGGAGCCCCCCTTTCAATTTATGAATTTTAGTTAAAATATACTAGTGTTATTAACTTTAATTTGTCGAAAAAAAGATGTCCGTTTAGAACAACACAGTTAAAAGATGTTGCGAAATAGTACTTTACGATACAAGTGCGTAAAAAAGGAAGTTCGAAACGAGTGGCGATAAATTAAAACACGACCGAAGGGAGTGTTTTAAATCGACACGAGTTACGAATTTCCTTTTCGCACGTGTGTCGTACGACGTTTTTCAGTACAGATGAGCCTCCGAAGTTTCGACCTGGCATATAATGAACCACTTCTCGCACTAGTGCGTAAAAAAACACCATCTGTACTGAAAAAATCTTTAAAATCGAGGTTCCGCTCTCGACTGTTTCCTCCTTCAAAACTTAATCAATCGTGACGAAATTTTCTGAACAACAATGAAATAGTCTGTGTTTTTTTTTGCTGATTATTACCAATTTTGAATACCACACCTTTTTTTGCGCCATAATCACAATAAAGCCGTTTTTGGAAATTTTTGATGGGCTCTAGGTCTTTAAAAATAACGGGTTAACAATTTCACCACCCCCTTTCTTCCCGTGGGTGTTGTAGGTGAATATGGGATATAGGTTAAATTGTGGCGTAGGCGAGAGGCTGGCAACCTGTCACTGCAATGTCACAGTTTCGTTTTCTTTCAACCCCTTATTTGCGAATAGTGGTACTGAAACGAGTAGTTTCATGTGCTCTGCCTACCCCTTCATGGGACACAGGCGTGATTATATGTATGTATGTATGTGCAAAATATTACAAAGAATAGATAAAAACAATAACAAGAGTTGGTTACTCCACTAACATCTCTTCCAGGCAAGCCTACACCGTGTTCATATTTTTCCAAGTAGTTACGAAGTGGAAAATCGTTAAATAATTAGAATATTTCCAGAACATCTTTCCCCTATGGTCACTCTTGGCCCGACAATCCCAACATATTATTGTGTAATATGTCTTATGTAAATACCTTTATTCATTTTATTTGATAAATCGAAATCCATACTATACTACACTTATACTATATACTATAATATTATAAATGGGAAAGTGTGTGTGTCTCTTTGTTTGTCCGTCTTTCACGGCAAAACGGAGCGACGTATTGATGTGATTTTTTAAGTGGAGATATTTGAAGGGATGAATTGACATAGGCTACTTTTTGTCTCTTTCTAACGCGAGGGAAGCCGCGGGCAAAAGCTAGTAATATTATAAATGGGAAAGTGTGTGTGTGTCTCTTTGTTTGTCCGTCTTTCACGGCAAAACGGAGCGACGTATTGATGTGAATTTTTAAGTGGAGATATTTGAAGGGATGAAGAGTGACATAGGCTACTTTTTGTCTCTTTCTAACCCCCCACTTCCCTAAAATAGGGAGTGGAAGTTTGTATGAAGCATTCCGCAATTTTCGAATTTAAGGCGAGCGAAGCCGCGGGAAAAAGCTAGTAACGTATATTTTTAAACTAAACAATACATGTAATAATGTACTGGATTAAAACCAGATTAAAAACTATTTTCGTTTGCAAATTATCTCTATTGCTTAAGCTTAACACATAAACAACCAAAGATAAACTATCTATATTTGAATTTAACTAAGAAAATTGACCCTTTTATCTTACAGGGCTCAAGAAAAAAACAATAAGTAACTGGTTATTTACAATCAATTTCAATACAGGTGCAATCGCAAAAAAAAAATAAGAATTTTGCAACAACTGTGATTAAAACACGAGCGAATAGAGATTTGTAAAATTATCTATTCGCACGTGTATCAACAACATTTTACAGTAGCCTTGTGGCTGATTTGGCCATTTCGACATAATACCTATACATACATACAGCTACTACCTATGCACACTACAGCTTAGAAATATTATATGTATTACCCGTCGAAAGAAAAAACATACTTAGGTCACCGAACATAAATTTCTATCATTGTCATGGGCTCATGGCTAAAATTCAGAACTTTATATGTCCTAATATGTAAAAAAATGTATTATAGTGACCAAACATTTTTTTTCCTTTTAATTATTAAAAACGTAGGTAAATACATACACGGTGTAACATGAGAAAACCGAATAATTTTAACAGAGTATTCCTCATCATATTAGAAGAGTAAAATGTCATATAAACTTTTCTGGGTTTCGTCTACTTTCAGAGTTATAAGCATTAAAAAAATAACAATTAAATTACTTATTATTTCTCAGAACAAAACCCTGATTTGATGGCGATGATGGCGTTATCGGACATAATCTAACTATCCTCGTTGATAGATATCAAAAAGTAACTCTTTGCAAAAGTGTTTTTTTAGAAAAAAATGTTTTAATTTTAAGTACCACTTTTACGAATAACATTTACTTTTTATGTGAAAATACATCCAAAGAAACTAAAAAAAATACACAAAAAAAATTTTTTTTGGCGAAATTTGCTCGAAGTCATATCACATTTTATCTTTATTTTGCCCTCAGAAATTCGTAGTTAAAATCTTTCGGTTTGCTCATGTTGCACCGTGTATAACATTTATAATAAAAATGAAGCTTTTAAGTACTTTGGGAAGTTTACTCGAGAGACTAAATTAAATATGGGGTTATTCATATAACGCGCCCCCGGATTTTCAAACTTCCATAGGCTACGGTGACTACTTACCGTCAGACGGTCCGCGCACTATTTTACCACCGACATGGCTTTCAAAAAGTCGTATTGCATTTTTCTAATTGAGTAGTTATTTTTGTTTAAAATTAAAAAAATATATATTTTATATTTATAAATAATCTATACCAAATAAAAAAAAATCTCACCTAAAACACAATAATATAGCACTTCACAAACACTACACAAAAATAACTGTCACACGCCCTCACCCGGCGAGCACTAAGGGTCAAATGACAAGGTGTAGGCTTTCAAAGCGCGAGCGGAACGGGCGGAAAGGGCGGGGCTTGGAGCGCGTTGAAAATTTGTTTTTTTTTTAATTGACCTCTATGGTCCCGCCTTTTTGGAGAACTGGCCAGTTTGACCATTCGTATGGGGCATTCGATGGGGCATTCGTTGTGCTAAAATAATGTTACGTTTAATAACATTTTAATAAGCTAATAAATGGTACAGTTTTAATCATTTATTTATTTATGTTATGTTTATTTTGATCTCGATGTTATTATACGTACGATCTTGCAATGCATTACTAAAATTTTCGATGCGAAGGCGCAATTAGGTGTAAGTATATATTTTTAATGATTTTTGAACAAAAAATAAGAGGAATAAAGTAACACGTTTTTTCTCTAATGGGGGAAGAAAAGTGCTTTTTTTGTTCAAATAAGTACCATTTTTTTTTTCGTTTTATACAAGTTTCTTTAAGTTAAATAATAATTATATTGACATTATATTAACATTTTTTTTATATTGTAGATTTTGCTCACTTGTGACACAATTTAGTTTTGAATACGAGCGATTCAAATTGTAAATCAAATGGTTTGGATTTTATTGACCACTTATTTTCAATCATATTTTTAAAATTATTTCCAAAACCAGAAATCGGCCGCCAGTTCTCTAGAACCACTCGAATTTCAGCCTAAGAATCTACCGCGAAAATAGAAATTTCGTTATCTCTCTCTTTCCTATATATTGCTATATATCTCTTTCTTTCTTCTATAGATTGACAGGGACGCAGATATACTCTGATTTTCACGGTAGACCCTTTGTTCCAACAGTTTGTTTGCATCATTGGTGTCAAGTTTACGTAACTGGTACTTGGAAGCGCCTGAGAACGGCTGAAGCAATGTGTTATACGAAACTACAAGAACTTCAGGAATTCAAGGATATACCTGAATTCACTAATATTAAATATTCACTGATTGTAATTGCCTGCTAAACGGCCGCATCTCAAAAGAACATTTCTTAGAAAAGTCGCCTGTCAAGGTGACACAATCATGCTAGCAATATGGCCACAATTCAAAAATAATTATGATTTATAACGGGAAATTTGGATTTGTGGCTATATTGCAGAAAATAAGTTGACGATTTTAGTGGAAATGTAGCCATATGCATCTTCCAAAAAGGCTTTAAAAGAGATTTTTCTTATTTTATTCGACTTCACACTTAAGCTGCCACCTTTGATTTTTGCCTTTGAAATCCTTCCGACATCCAATATCAGATCGGAATTCGGATAATGTGAAAACGCACTTAAGGTTGTAATTTGACTGATTCTGAACCGGAATCTGCAAAAATCTCAAAAATTTAATATTAAAAAAAAATAGTTTATTACATATAGGTACAAGGGCCATTTTTTTTTCAAAGTTGTGCACCCCACTTTTTTGGATTTGGATATTTTTATGTGATTTCCACTCAGAATCGCGAGCTCTTTCAATCCTAATAGGAGAAAAAAAAGTGTCCCAAGGTCCCATTCCGTTACTATTTTTTTCATACATTTTGTATGGCGGTACCGGTATGGAAGGTCTGAAAAATGTATGGAAATCTTGGGACATTTTTTTTCTCCTATCAGGATCGAAAGACCTCGCGATTCTGATAATGAATCGCGTAAAAAATACCCATGTTACAAAAAAAGTGGGGTGGACAACTAAAAAAAATTGGCCACAATATCCTGAATTTTTAGTCCGTTCTTTAGAACAGTCTGTTTGCATCATTGGAGTTACGCAACTGGTTGCTAATAATTGGAAGCGCCTGAGAACTGTTATACGAAACTGCAAGAACTTCAGGAATTCAAGATGGAAATATGAAATGGAAACACTCAGTGTGAAGTGGTACCGTATTAGAATTATAAAGCACCCCTTTAAAGGACATGGCCCGATTAAGGCCATTTTTTTTTTCAAAGTTGTCCGCCGCATTTTTTGTAACATGGGTATTTTTTTACGCGATTCATACTCTTCTTTCGATCCTGATAGGAGAAAAAAATGTCTCAAGATTTCCATACATTTTTCAGACCTTCCATTCCGTTACCGCCATTCAAAATGTGTGAAAATATGGTAACAAAATGGGAAAACACCTTGGGACACTTTTTTCTCCTATTAGAATTGAAAGAGCTCGTGATTCTGAGTGGAATCCACATAAAAATTTCCAAATCCAAAAAATAAGTGGGGTGGACAACTTTGAAAAAAAATGGCCCAAATCGGGCTTAGTGCGTTTACACATTATCCGATCCGATATCGGATGTAGGACCGATATAAAATATATTTAAACCGCCATCTTGGATTTTTGCCTTTGAAATCCTTCCTATGGGAAGGACATCCGATCCGATGATTTATATATGATTGACAATGTTCATAGTGTTCATACTAAGAATCGTACCTCAATTTTTTAGCGCCACCTATTGAATACTATCATAACTACACTGATGATGCCTACAAATATATTTTTTTCAAAATGTGTATTGACGTGATATAATGATATTAAAATAAAGAAGCATGCCATTTGTTCTTATACAAAATAAAAACACGCAAAAATATCTAATGGCGACTGTAGGTACAAGTAAATTTAGATCACGCCATTAGCCTTAGGTACGTAAGGTAAACTTAGGTTAAATAGGTACAGTCACCATCAGATATATAAGAGCGCCCGAGGTACTCAAAAATATCTGAACACGCCTCTATTGCCTAGGCGTTAGAGGCGTGTTCAGATATTTTTGAGTACCTCGGGCGCTCTTATATATCTGATGGCGACTGTACCTACGTAGGTATTGTTTGTAAGCATATTTCCTATTTCGCAATGTTACACGTAAAATTACGTTGATTTATGAATGGATTTGTTTATAACGTAATTGAGGTGAAAGGAGTGAATGAACTGCACTTGTGTACTTTATAATTTAACTTACATTTTATGGAATAACTAGTTTTTGCCCGCGGCTTCGCTCGCGTTAGAAAGAGACAAAAAGTAGCCTGTCACTCTCCATTCCTTCAACTATCTCCACTTAAAAAAATCACGTCGATTCGTCGCTCCGTTTTGAAAGACGGACAAACAAACAGACACACACGCTTTCCCATTTATAATATTAGTATGGATACTAGTCTAGAAAACTACCTAACGAATGATACTGAGTTAAAAAAATAGGTACAGTCGCCAAAGCATGGCGGCAAATATATGAATACACGCCATCTTGCGGGATTTCATTTGAACATTTGGAACTATTTTCTTCATACTATAAATAAATAAATAAATATTGGGGACACCTTACACAGATCAACTTAGCCCCAAACTAAGCAAAGGTTGTACTTTTTTTTTCTTTATTTATAAATTCCTTAAGATTAACACTAACAGACAGGCTATACACTATGGGTGCTAGGCGACGATATACATACTTAAATAGATAAATACATACTTATATACATAGAAAACATCCATGACTCAGGAACAAATATCTGTGCTCATCACACAAATAAATGCCCTTACCGGGATTCGAACCCAGGACCGCAGCTTAGCAGGCAGGGTCACTACCGACTGAGCCAGACCGGTCGTCTCTCAACTACGCTCATAATTCTATTTTAGAATCCCTCGCTACTTTCAGGATTAAATTGGAATATTAGTATCACTATATGCTCTCTTCTCTTGTGACACAAATGATAGAATCTACTAATTTCGAGCTAATTGAAGTTTGTAGTGCGTTTATAAGTAACGCCATCGCCATTATGATTTTAGGGCATAGGTATTTCATAAAGTTAACCACATAACTTTTATGTATTTACTGTCCACCCCACTTTTTTTGTAACATGGGTATTTTTTACGCGATTCATTATCAGAATCGCGAGGTCTTTCGATCCTGATAGGAGAAAAAAATGTCCCAAGATTTCCATACATTTTTCAGACCTTCCATTCCGTTACCGCCATTCAAAATGTGTGAAAATATGGTAACAAATTGGGAAAACACCTTGGGACACTTTTTTCTCCTATTAGAATTGAAAGAGCTCGTGATTCTGAGTGGAATCCACATAAATTAGACCAATTCAACAAAGTAATTAACGAACACGGAGGCATCCTGGATCTTGTCCTAACAAATATGAGTGCTGGAGACGCTGGCGTACGGCGTTGTGGTGATTCCTTGGTTCCCGCGGACGCCTTTCATCCACCACTTAGTATTAGTTTACTGTTTGGAAATAACACCTACACCTCAAACGTGGACCCGAGTCCAACAACCGATACGCCACATTCGCGTGAGTTGAAATATCCACGTTGGAATTTCAAAAGAGCCGATCTGTCATCTGTATATACGGCTATATCTAGCATTGACTGGTCAACCCTATACGACCAAAAAGACGTTGATAGTGCTGTTAATATCCTGTATCGAAATCTATATGATATATTTGATCAAAATGTTCCGATCTATAAGTCCCAGGTAGAGCGTCCACAGCAGCGCTATGAGTATCCTGTTTGGTTTAGTGCCGAAACCATTAAATATATTAAGTTAAAACATTTCCATCTTGTTAAATTCAAAAGCAAAGGGCTAGATTTTAATAAAGAAATGTTTAAATACTATCGGAAGCTTGTTAAAGAATTAATTGAATCGGCGCATAAGCAGTACATGCTAAGAACTGAGCGTGCAATCAGCAAGGATCCAGCAGCCTTCTGGACGCATATCAAAGATAGACGCAGCGACCGCCGTCCTACTTCCTATAAGGTTGGTGAAGTTAAGTTAACAGAACATGAGGCAGTGCAACAGTTTGCTGCACATTTTAGTTCTATTTTCCACGCAAACACTCCTATGTTAGACGTTAACGAGGCCACTAGAAAAGTAGCAGAGGGGAAAGACTCTACTTGCATAACACTTAACAATATTACTCCTGAGGAGATAATGCGTACTGTTAGGAAATTAAAGGCTACTTCTGCACCTGGTCCGGACGGCATACCCGCATTCCTTGTCAAGGACTGCATCTCGGTACTAATGCAGCCTCTGCTTTTCATTTTCAACCTCTCAATCCGCAGTAGTATTTACCCATCTCTATGGAAGGTATCTAGAGTCACGCCTGTGCCAAAGGAAACTACCGCCACGGATATAACCGCCTTCCGTCCCATAGCCATTCTATCGGTATTCGGCAAAATATTTGAAGGCGCTATTAACAAATGCATTACGCCCCTCATATCGTCACGTTTGGCAGATGAGCAGCATGGTTTTCGTGGGGGTAGGTCAACATCAACTAACAACGTCAACTTCGTCGATTGCGCCCTTTACCATATGGATCAATCTCGACAAGTTGATGTTACCTACTTCGACTTCCAGAAAGCGTTTGATCTGGTTGATAACGATATACTCCTCAGCAAACTTTCCGCATTTGGTTTCTCGCCAAATTTGCTGACTTTATTCGCAAGCTATCTGAGAGACCGCAGGCAGTACGTGCAGCTTTCAGGTCACCAATCTGAGGATTATTTCACCAGGTCTGGAGTGAGCCAGGGTAGCACACTGGGGCCTACGCTTTTCCTGGTGATGATTAATGACCTGCCTTTAGCTGTCAGCAATGTAAGATGCTTGTTATTTGCTGACGACCTCAAACTGTTCCATGCTGTTAACTCCGTTTCGGATTGTGAGACATTGCAGCGCGACATTAACGCGGTTATGGAATGGAGTAAGGCCAACCACTTGCTGTTTAATGGTAAGAAGTGCAAGACAATCTCGTTTAGTAGAAGTAAATCCGCATTAGCCTACAACTACCAGCTTGGTGGAGAGGATATTGACCGCGTCCAAACCATTCGTGACTTAGGTCTTGAGCTCGACACCGCACTAGACTTCCATAGCCATATAAACTCAGTGGTAAAGAGTGCAAATAAAATGCTGGGATTTGTAATGCGTACGTCACCGCAGTTTAACGGCACGACCGTTCCATTAGTTCTCTATAATGCCTACGTCCGAAGCAAGCTCGAATACTGTTCAATAATATGGGACCCAGTCGAGCAGAACTGAAGGCATGTTTACAAAAACAACATAACTACACTAGACATGAATTTACAGGAAACGAAAAAAACTAAATGTCTTCTTATATATTAGCTATTGGACATAAACGTTATATACGTTATTTAAGTAAGTGGCCATTAGTTCCGAAACACACGATTACACATCTCAAAGACAATTATTTTTGGAAAAAATATGAAAAATAAGTTCGTCAGTTATGCTGTTTTTGTAAAATTTTGTTAGTTATGTTCTTTTTGTTAGAAAATAAAACCAGTTTCTATAGAAATTATGTTTTGTATTCTATCATTTATCTTACTAAACTAGTGGATCTACTTTAATATTCACATCCGCTGCTGTTGTCATCGTTATCTACCTCCAGAGACGACGATTCTTGACACGTATTATACAAAATTGATTGGTAGAATTGATGGCTCGATGGTTTGACCAAAAACTGCATCAATTTTCTCAAGTCGCCTACTTTGTGAGGATTAAGGGGAAGTGAAGACTCATAAGCACGTTTTAAATTGATGTTCTTGGGCACTTTCTTCCTATTTCTTATATCAATAGTAACCCAAGGTAACCTAAAACGTTACGTAAACTAAAAAGAGTTTGTATATATTTTATTGAAAATTAAGTTTTTTACGTGAACGATATACAGTTATGTTCTTTTTGTAAAAAACAATGTAGATATGTAGTTTTTGCAAAATGGGTATATTTTTGGGGACTGAGTGTGGACAATTGGGGTCATTTTTGGACACTATCTTTTGCTCTACGTATAGATCCTACTTAGACGAATGCTATGATACCAAAAACTCAAATTCGCAAAAAATTTTAGTTATGTTGTTTTTGTAAACATGCCTTCAACTATACACTTCTGCTTGAAAGAGTCCAGAAAAAATTTGCTCGACATCTCTACAAAAAGCAGTACGGGTACTATCCTTTTCTGTATCCGTCACTTTTTGTAGCAGGTATGGTCGGACTCGATACCCTCAGTTTTAGGCGTAAACTGCATCTCGCCGTTCACTACAGCCTTATGATAAGAGGGAAAATAGACAACCCGGTTGCGTTGGAAGGTATCCGTCTCTTTGTGCCTGAAAAATATGGGCGAGCGGGGCGCCGCCGCCGGCCGCTGTTCGTGGCGCCGACGGAGGGGCCGCGCACGCACCGCGCCAGAAACGCGCCCGGCGCTCGGGCGCCGGCGCTGCTCAACCGACTCGTTTTAAGCCAGGATGCCGACGTGTTTGCCGATAGCTGGCACACGTTATTGTGTAAAATACGCGCACTTTGCAATGAATTTAGCTAAAATTTATTTTATGTATTGATTAATTTAATTATTCTGTTTTAGTATTATATTGTATTGTTAAATACCTCCTAATAACATTATAGGCGCTTTGGTACCACACTGTAAGCTTATGATTGTAATTGAATAAATAAATATAAATAAATATAAATAAAAATTTCCAAATCCAAAAAATAAGTGGGGTGGACAACTTTGAAAAAAAATGGCCCAAATCGGGCTTAGTGCGTTTACACATTATCCGATCCGATATCGGATGTAGGACCGATATGAAATATATTTAAACCGCCATCTTCGATTTTTGCCTTTGAAATCCTTCCTATGGGAAGGACATCCGATCCGATGATTTATATATGATTGACAATGTTCATAGTGTTCATACTAAGAATCGTACCTCAATTTTTTAGCGCCACCTATTGAATACTATCATAACTACACTGATGATGCCTACAAATATATTTTTTTCAAAATGTGTATTGACGTGATATAATGATATTAAAATAAAGAAGCATGCCATTTGTTCTTATACAAAATAAAAACACGCAAAAATATCTAATGGCGACTGTAGGTACAAGTAAATTTAGATCACGCCATTAGCCTTAGGTACATAAGGTAAACTTAGGTTAAATAGGTACAGTCGCCATCAGATATATAAGAGCGCCCGAGGTACTCAAAAATATCTGAACACGCCTCTATTGCCTAGGCGTTAGAGGCGTGTTCAGATATTTTTGAGTACCTCGGGCGCTCTTATATATCTGATGGCGACTGTACCTACGTAGGTATTGTTTGTAAGCATATTTCCT
The DNA here is from genome assembly GCF_023078275.1 of Leguminivora glycinivorella. Classification (NCBI taxonomy): domain Eukaryota; kingdom Metazoa; phylum Arthropoda; class Insecta; order Lepidoptera; family Tortricidae; genus Leguminivora; species Leguminivora glycinivorella. The sequence goes on from NC_062990.1 coordinate 11,512,013, forward strand.
ATTTCGCAATGTTACACGTAAAATTACGTTGATTTATGAATGGATTTGTTTATAACATAATTGAGGTGAAAGGAGTGAATGAACTGCACTTATGTACTTTATAATTTAACCTACATTTTATGGAATAACTAGCTTTCGCCCGCGGCTTCGCTCGCGTTAGAAAGAGACAAAAAGTAGCCTGTCACTCTCCATTCCTTCAACTATCTCCACTTAAAAAAATCACGTCGATTCGTCGCTCCGTTTTGAAAGACGGACAAACAATTTATAATATTAGTATGGATACTAGTCTAGAAAACTACCTAACGAATGATACTGAGTTAAAAAATAGGTACAGTCGCCAAAGCCTGGCGGCAAATATATGAATACACGCCATCTTGCGGGATTTCATTTGAACATTTGGAACTATTTTCTTCATACTATAAATAAATAAATAAATATTGGGGACACTTTACACAGATCAACTTAGCCCCAAACTAAGCAAAGCTTGTACTATGGGTGCTAGGCGACGATATACATACTTAAATAGATAAATACATACTTATATACATAGAAAACATCCATGACTCAGGAACAAATATCTGTGCTCATCACACAAATAAATGCCCTTACCGGGATTCGAACCCAGGACCGCGGCTTAGCAGGCAGGGTCACTACCGACTGAGCCAGACCGGTCGTCTCTCAACTACGCTCATAATTCTATTTTAGAATCCCTCGCTCCTTTCAGGATTAAATTGGAATATTAGTATCACTATATGCTCTCTTCTCTTGTGACACAAATGATACAATCTACTAATTTCGAGCTAATTGAAGTTTGTAGTGCGTTTATAAGTAACGCCATCGCCATTATGATTTTAGGGCATAGGTATTTCATAAAGTTGACCACATAACTTTTATGTATTTTTAGTTACTCAGTGCTTTGGTTTTTTACTGTCATACTGTGTAACATATTTGAAAAAAAAAAAAACTACGAGTATAAATAATTACTTACCTACTTAAATCATTTGTTGACGCATTTACTTGGTATTACACTTATTGTTTTCTGTAAACAAGTGGGTTTCCGTTTCTTCAACTTATATAATCATGCAACGTTCGTATTTTAGGTAGGTATCCGCGTTCAAATATCAAAGAACTTGCGACAGTCATATGACACTGCAGTTTTGCTGTGTAGTGTTTATTTTTTGATGAAAATGCGGGTTTAGGTAAAGAGGTATAGGTTGTTATATTGTTTTTTGTTGTTTATCACACTCAATAAAAATGTTTTAGAGTTCCCAGCACGGGAAGCATGGTCGCGCGATAGACGATAAAATAGCAGGCCGTCCCTATCGCACTATTTGTAGGTGCGATAGGGACGGCCTGATATTTTATCGTCTATCGCGCGACCATGCTTCCCGTGCAGGACCACCTTATGTCTTTGTTATCAGCTACAACTGGGCCATTTTTTTCAAAGTTGACCACCCCACTTTTTATTTTGATTTGGAATTTTTTATGTGGTTTCCACTCAGAATCGCGAGCGCTTTCAATCCTAATAAGTAGGAGAAAAAAGTGTCCCAAGGTTTATTTCCAATTCCGTTACCATTTTTTCATACATTTTGTATGGCGGTAACGGAATGGAAGGTTTGAAAAATGTATGGAAATCTTGGGACAATTTTTTTCTCCTATCAGGATCGAAAGACCTCGCGATTCTGAGTATGAATCGCGTAAGAAATACCCATGTTACAAAAAAAGGGGGGTGGACAACTTTGAAAAAAAATGGCCCAACTACAAACTATGCAAAATCGGAGAATGGTCTGTCTCCTAAAATAAGTTTTTTTGCAAAAAAAAAAAAACATTTTTGGCACAAGCTTTTATCGCCGACTGTACCTTTCTTTCAACAGTCGTCTACTGCTCTCTGAGACGTTTCTAAAAACACTCGATGGGGATACGACGTTTCATAACAGAGTTCTACCTTTCTGCTCCATCATCGGATCAGCTCCATGATACTTACCATAATATTGCATTGCTACGTGATTTACATATGTGTTAAGAAAAAAAAATGTTACTAATACAAATATGGGTACAATCTTCTTCTCTTCTTCAACCTAGCGTTTTCCCGGCCTAGCGCCAGGGTCCGCTTTCCTGCTCAGCCTTCTCCACTTTGCCCGGTCTTCGGCATCCTGAGGTGAGAGATTGTTCTCTTCCATGTCCGCTGTCACGACGTCCAGCCAGCGCCTGAAATAAATGATTCAATTCAATTCAATTCAAAATTTCAGCTCAGTCGGAAACCGGGACGTGGGTCAAATTTAGCTTCTACGTTTTGACCCAAACTAACATAGGTACTTAGACGGCAAGTTGAATTAAAAGCTTGTAAAAATAGATCTAGCTAAATCCAATCTCTCTGGGCTTTTTTTTTTAATTTTTATGTAATTCTCTAGTAGAGCAAGAGCCGAGAGTCAGTTTCTTATTTGGGATCTCTCTTGGGATAATGTAGAGTTATCATTGACATTTTGATGTCTGCATATTTGTTAGCTCTGAGATCTTGTGGCTCTGGGCTCTTGGTCTGTAGCTTCGCCTCCGACATATTTACCTAATATTTGCGATCGTATCGTAACCGAAGAGCTGGCGACTTCCTCGCACAACGAATCAGCATTGCGACACAGCGAGGAAATGTCGCCAGTATCCTTGGTACAATGCCTCAAAGGCCAATTTTAGACCTTTGCTAGCTTTTAAGTATCGTAACTGAGCAATTCCCGATAAGTTTGTACATTTGGATCACGTCTTTGATTTTGATATGATGCTGAACAAGATCCTCTAGGTTTCCCAAAATGTCCTATTAGGTAGTTTGTATGAAACCTTCCTTTCTTGTTACCAGATTTCTATACATTTTCGGTGACAAAAAAGGAAAGTTTCATACAAACTACGCAGGACATTTTGGGAAACCTAGTGGATCTTCATCATGGACTCTATCAGTCTACCAATTTTTATCAAAATCAAAGACGTGATCCAAATGTTTAAACTTTTAGGGAATTGCTGAACTATTAATTGGCCACGTCTAAAGCGGCCTTTATACTTACAGCCGTGGCGCCTGCCCAAACTCGCTAGTACCACCCGCAGCGTCGCTCCTTTTTGAATGCCCCGTGCGCTGTGTTATGTCAACAATGTTTATATGGCGACCACTTGATACCATAATCAATAATCATAAGTGATCGTGTAGATAGATATCGTCTTTAAGAATTAATGAGTATACTCGTATCTAATAAAATAAAACCTTATCTATAATGCCTTTTCGAATTGAACGGAATAGGGTAAACGTAAACAAACTGCTGTCACTGTCAAAGTAACACGTGCAATTCAAGTATGGGATTCTCAATTTAAGGGCTGACAGGTAAACAAATAACTTTTAACCAGTTATTAACGATCACTCTATGTTACACACTTAAAATCATGAATCGAAATAGTATTTTATGCAACTGGTGGTTAAAAGAGGTCAAAAAAGGTGAGTGGCGTGGGTAACAATTTGAGGCGAAGCCGAAAATTGTTAATAAAGACGCCACGAGCATTTTTTGACTCAGTTAAACACCGTTGCATACAATACTTTTTCTACGATCCAGCACTTACTTTGAAAGAAAATTATAAATTCAACAAATACCTACTTTCAGTCATCTTAGCTATCTAGTGGACCACACCACCTACCATTTTGAATATGCAGTTTGAGTGCAAACATGAAAATAAAACTGTCTATGGTATGGTTCTCTGAATACTGGCCACTAAGACGAATCGAGCCGCGAAGAATCGAGTTCTCATACATTTGAATTCGATTTCATACAATATTTTAATTTTCTACGATGAAGTGAGTGGTTTGTTAAGTTGGTAGCAATGTTTTATAGAACTTTAACAACTATATCGTGCTACTGCTACAAAATGTTTTCAGGGTATAGACTAGATACACTTGTCCTGACATCTTTTATGTAGGGTTTTAAAGTTCTACGTACGACCTTGTAACTCACGAATAACAGTACGGGAGTAGAAAAAAACACATAATGACTGTTATGTTATGATCCCATGCAATCAAAATAAAAATCGGTCCAAAATTGACGAAGTTCTGTTATATCAGATACAAAACCAATAATTACTTAAATTCATAATTACCTTTTTTTTTTTAATTACCTTATTATGCACCACCGTATTTGAAGAGGTAGAAGAAAGATAATAAGGGCAGGCGGATGACTACAACGATACCCAAGTATTCACGCTACTGTATATAAATTATAAACTGAAATAGATATCATACACGAAAGAAAAAACGACAAGGCCCACTGGTGGCCGAGAGGAATCGAACCCAGGTTTTCAGCTTACGCGGCTAACGTCCTTACCACTATACCACCCGCCCGCGCCCGTACGGTAACATACATTTATTCACACCTCCGGCAGGATGCAGGATTCGAACCTGCGACCTTATCTACTCTAGACCAGCACCCAATGGCCTTGACGCTAGCGTACACTGTCTAATCGTATAAGTGAGAGCGCGATGTCACTAAAAGGGGCGGATAGGTACGAAAAGTGCGGAAAAATATTAAAATAAAATAGAAAGATGCATTATTTGTGCAAAATGTTTCGTTAGTGTTTTAGATATGTATATATTTGTTATTATAATATTAACTAAAGACAACTAAGTGAATAATTGAACGACACACAACCGTTTAATGACGAACTCGAGACCAATCTTTGCAATTTTTTTCTATCGAGCCGATTTCATTAAATCGTGTATCGAGTACGGCTATGTTCTTTGAAATATAATGAATAATAACATATAATTTACTTGCCTTACTAAGACTAATAGTTTGTCTTAAAAAACTGCGCAAGTAACATCAATTTTACGCAATTGGGTGTTGTCAGCCCCTTAACTTGAAAAGTAGGTACTAAGTTTCTAGGTGAGCATTTCTTTTTTTTTTGCCAATAATTTTTTTTTTTTGTTTTAGGGAATTTTAGGTCAATCGTACTCAGAATCACGAGTACTTTCAATCTCACAGGGAGACAAAAAGTGTCCCAGAATTTCCATACATTTTTGTTACTTTCCTCTTTTGTTACCCCATACAACATGTACGGAAAATGGTAACAAAATAAGAAAAAATGGTATGGGACAATTTTTTTAACTACTAGGATTGAAAAAGCTAGTAATTCTGAGTAGAAATAGCATGTTTTTTTTTTTCAAAAATATCACACTTCATAAAAGTGGCAAAAAAATAAATAAATGCTCAGGTAGCTTCTGCAGTAGTTTTTAATAACATGTCCAGTCTTCCAATTTCCAGTACTAGCCAATGAGTAGGTTTTTCCCACTTATATCGAAAAACGCCTGAACAGGACTCGCTGGCAGTGAATGCCTTAAAACCCACCAGCAGCTGCTCACCAACTACTGTTTCCTCTTTATTAAGAAAACAAATTAAATCACTCAAACCGAAATTCCACCCCTTGTTAACCCTACACCCTCACAAAATCCCTAAATCACTCCAATCTGGCTTAATAACGAGTAATTCGACCTGGTTACCTAGGCAACGTCACATTCCCATACGCTTTGTAGCTAGCTCTCTCTATCACGCTTCTGTAGTGGCGCGACAGAGCCAGACTTTGTTTCGATGGCCGCGTAGCGTCAACGATGGTCACTTTGGCTATACCGGCTGATCCACCCCCGTCTGCGCTCGACCAATCAGAACGCGCCGTGCTCACCCTCGGGACATTTCCACCAATCAGGAGCCGGTAATGGTCAGGTGTGCTTTAATAGGTGTTATGTTTCAACGGATCTTTAAAAAACTGTTCGATGGTCTGAAGGTGTGAATGGTGCTTCATGTGTTTAAGAAAAAAAAACCGGCCAAGAGCGTGTCGGGCCACGCTCAGTGTAGGGTTCCGTAGTTTTCCGTATTTTTCTCAAAAACTACTAAACCTATCAAGTTGAAAACAATTTTCCTAGAAAGTCTTTAAAAAGTTCTACTTTTGTGATTTTTTTCATATTTTTTAAACATATGGTTCAAAAGTTAGAGGGGGGGACGCACTTTTTTTTATCCAACAATATATCACACGTTAGGGTTGGAATGAAAAAAATTTTCAGCCCCCACTTTACATGTAGGGGGGGGTACCCTAATAAAACATTTTTTTCCATTTTTTATTTTTGCACTTTGTCGGCGTGATTCATATACATATTGGTACCAAATTTCAGTTTTCTAGTGCTAACGGTTACTGAGATTATCCACGGACGGACGGACGGACGGACGGACGGACAGACAGACATGGCGAAACTATAAGGGTTCCTAGTTGACTACGGAACCCTAAAAATGGTAGACTGGTATACATTTATCTGTTGAAAACTTTTATGGAAACTGTCTGCAGTGTCTACTGCTAAATGACCAGGTTTTGACTCTTACCTAAAGCGAAGAATTCTACCTCTATATTTTAGCATACTCGTACCTATTGCCCCAGATTTGTTAGAACCTGTAATAATATTTAAAAAAATCAAGTACTTAAAAACAATATTTCGCCTACTTTAAACATAATCTAACACATATTACATTTTTGCGGATTTTCGTTAGTGAGTATTTTACGATATTAATTTATCACCCAGGATTTACTTATTATGTCATTTATCATTCATTTTTAGGGTTCCGTAGTCAACTAGGAACCCTTATAGTTTCGCCATGTCTGTCTGTCTGTCTGTCTGTCTGTCTGTCTGTCTGTCTGTCTGTCTGTCTGTCTGTCTGTCTGTCTGTCTGTCTGTCTGTCTGTCTGTCTGTCTGTCTGTCCGTCCGTCCGTCCGTCCGTCCGCGGATAATCTCAGTAACCGTTAGCACTAGAAAGCTGAAATTTGGTACCAATATGTATATCAATCACGCCAACAAAGTACAAAAATAAAAAATGGAAAAAAATGTTTTATTAGGGTACCCCCCTTACATGTAAAGTGGGGGATGATATTTTTTTTCATTCCAACCCCAGCGTGTGATATATTGTTGGATAGGTATTTAAAAATTAATAAGGATTTACTAAGATCGTTTTTTGATAATATTAATATTTTCGGAAATAATCGCTCCTAAAGGAAAAAAAAGTGCGTCCCCCCCTCTAACTTTTGAACCATAAGTTTAAAAAATATGAAAAAAATCACAAAAGTAGAACTTTATAAACACTTTCTAGGAAAATTGTTTTGAACTTGATAGGTTCAGTAGTTTTTGAGAAAAATACGGAAAACTACGGAACCCTACACTGAGCGTGGCCCGACACGCTCTTGGCCGGTTTTATTTTTAAACTAGTGCTGTGGCAGAGTCTGTCATTTCGATTCAAATGACATTTCATTAAGTTGGTAGAAATCGTATATTTGTTTGAGCACCTCCTTGCACATAGGGCCTAATCGATTCAACCAACTCGAAATTAATCGTTAGATTTGGCAAACGATTCGTCTTAGCCACATCGCAACATACTTCAAAACAAATGTGTCAAAAATGTGAACTTACAAATCTGGAACAATAGCTAAGTTTATTACAGATCTTCAAAGAATACCTTTCAAACCTTCAAGAATAGAGCGTACACCCATCTAAAAAGCCGGCAACGGATCTCCGACACATGGTTTTGGGTGTCCATGGGCAACAGTGATCGCTTACCATCACGCGACCTGTCTGCTTGCCTCCTGTCGTATAAAAAATGTTTATTTAGATTTTAATAATAATACCTACGATTGGGACATTTTTATTTGTATTTGACGTCCGGTTCGAACGCCATCTTAGCGGTATCGTGTCGTGAATAATTTCTTTTTGTTTTGCTCATTATTAATGTTGTTTAAAGTGTAATATCGATAGCTTATTAAACAGTAAACTAATGTTCCGGTGAGAAGCTGAAGAAGAATTAATCTCGAAACGCGTTTAGCCACTTTTGTCGTCAACGGCCGGTAGTCCATGTGCTCTTGTAAAATCTAGCTATATCAATTTACAAGTGCCAACTACCGTACACTGTCGTACTTACCGTACCAAAATCAATAACAATTAGCTTATATCACCTTGACACTGGCAAAATAGTCCCAATGGACTGAGGCCATTTAATTTTAAAAACTTATTTGGATTTTTTATACCTATAAGTACCAACAGCGGCTGGTCCATACAAGCCAATTCCCACCGGCTTGCCTAAAATTGATTACTAGTAAAGTAATTACCTAATGTTAAGGTAGGTTTCTTTTTGCTCAGTGTTGCCTAACAGAAATTTTCACCAGCCGCCACTGATAAGTAGGTACTAAAGGTATTCTGTCACACATAATATTGACATATCACGAAAATCTCACTTCCTTTTCCTATCTTTCTCTAAAAATCCTGTGAGAAACATACTTATTCAATAAAGATGTAGCAAATAGATAAAATCGTGTGGACATGCGAATGTTAATCCGCGAAGCGAAGGTGTAAGCTTCTTGCTTTACGGTAGTGCTTTCTGTTTATCAGTAGGATTAGCTGATTATAATCTGTTTTGTTGTTTTTGTGCAGATATTATTTAGTTATTTGCTACTACTTAGGAGTTGCGTAGAGTTTCTCAAATGTGAGTGTGCACGGCAAAACGTCCCACGTTGTCGATTGTTATAAAGTCGCTTTGTCAATTTATCAGCAGCGGCTAGTCCATACAAGCCGATTCCCACCGGCTTGCCTAAAATTGATTAGTAATCAATGATTACTAGTAAAGTACCTAATGTCAAGGTAGGTTTCTTTTTGCTCAGTGTTCCCTAGCAGAAATTTTCACCAGCCGCCACTGCAGTTTATTCATATAAAGATACAAGTAAATCTCGCCCTAATGGTAACCGACATAGTAGGACGTTTTATTAAACACACTCACAAATATACTCGGTAAGTACGGCAGCATTTCCTAAACTAATATGGTACGCGAGGTCGCGACCCATTGGGTCGCTAGGGAATATAGATTGGGCCCTAAAAATCCATACTAATATTATAAATGGGAAAGTGTGTGTGTCTGTTTGTTTGTTCGTCTTTCACGGCAAAACGGAGCGACGAATTGACGTGATTTTTTAAGTGGAGATAGTTGAAGTGATGGAGAGTGACATAGGCTACTTTTTGTCTCTTTCTAACGCGAGCGAAGCTGCGGGCAAAAGCTAGTAGTAAATATACTAGAAAATCGGACCGCTACCATTAATATTGCTTACCCCCATTTTTACACGAATTGGCGATTCATGTTATTATGGTTTATTGATTGGGCGCCGGACAACTAAAAGGAACCAGCACGGGAAGCATGGTCGCGCGATAGACGATAAAATAACAGGCCGTCCCTATTGTTGGAATTCACAAAACTAAATCTGTCTTACTCTTAACAAGTATATTGTTACACTTTCTCTCTCATACGTGTAAACTATTGAATAAAAAACAACAGCCCATAGTTCCTAATCTTAAGGACTTCGTTTGTACTTTAGTCGCTTGGTAGCTATTAATAGGAGCACACCTTGCCTTACTATATTGCGATAATATATTTGAACTCTTATAAATCGCAATGTGTCTTTTAATTAATTGCCCCAAATCTAATAGGTTATGGGCCCAGACACATTTAACAGACTTTTGAAAATAGTGTTGTGAGATTCGGACCATTTAAGTGATGTTAATGTGATTGTGAACAATTTAACCATTCAACGGAACATTAATCCCTTTGTGGTGAAAAGCTAAGTACGCGGAAGTTACACATTTGAAATTTTGAAGTCGTTCAATCATTTTAATGGCATTTATGAAAGACCCGTTAAAATTGGATCAAGACAAGCGGTAGAATGTCTAACCAAGTTGAAGATGCAGCTGACTTATGTCGACGAAGAAGTTCGCAAACTGATAACAGTGATAACGCTGGAAATTACGAGTAAGTTTGAATAAACTTGAGTGAGAATACTAAATACTTACTCAAAGATGTACATTGTACATGAACACAACATGAAAATCCACGTTGACTTATTTATTTTACCTGACGCCTGCGCTATATTGGGACCAATTTTTAATACGACCATCAAACCGATAACAAAGGAATCTTAAACGCCGAGAACGTACTTACAACACGCAGCGCTAAACGATTAATCTGCTACTATGCCTCATATATCATAGAATATCCAAAAATATGTGATCTCATCGCAGTACGAGTTCGATGAGCAATTCTTCAGAGTAACATAGAACATAAATAATTGTTACATACATGAGCAAGAAACATCATTGTGACCAGATAAGACTATCGACTATGGAACCCTCAACGTGCAACATATGCGCACACACGTACTTGGTAACGTAATGTGGTAACGGCGAGATGTTAGTGCTACGTGGCTCTCTGTCTACCTTGAGCATGCTGACACCACCTCTATATGATGACAGTCATACCATCAAATCCAACAATGGCATTGGCTTACACAGTGAGTGTAAGGTTTGGTACGTATGGTTATATTTGCTATTATTTTAATAACCTGCATAGGTAATAGATATTGTATCTATTCAAAGTAAAATTTTAAACAATTGTGAGTTTTAGAAGACAGTGCATAACTACATACATATGTATTAATTTGTTTTAGTTTTATTTGCTTGACTCAGAACACAAATAATTAATTACAAGTAATGCTATGAAATATTATTACGTTTGAGCATTAACAAATGCAACAGCTCATAAAAAAAAAAACCGTACACATTAAAATAAATGCTACATAAAATGATGGCAAAAATCAAGCATTGTAACAGCTACGAAAGTTTCTTTTGACACAAGGTATCCAATGATGTCGCTTGTTTGACTCTTAAGAATAAAAAAAAAACATGTTTTTTGTTGAATGGGTACTTTGGAGCGCTCGATACTTGAAAGTATTTTTTTTTTTGCAATAGATTTGTTTGAAATTTATCATATTATCAAGAACAGATTGAGATGTTTAAGAATTTATAAATCATAAAGAGTCTTTGACTTTACAGTGTGTTTGCTATATATATATATATGGCAGTATTTTTATTATATATAAGTGTCCATATCAAATATTCGTAAAAAAAAAGAAACGAAATGACACTTTGATGTTGATTGTCAATTTACTATTGACTTGTCGTTCTTGAGTGAAGTAAATAACTGGAATTTGTGTCTTGTGTGAATATGAAAAGCTCACTGAAACACTGGTTTAATTGTAATACACCTTTGAGGCCACGTACAAATACTACAGGTATTTGATTCTGATTGTAACAAAGATGTGGTTTGTATTTTGCTGTCTCAACAAATAATTATAATACCAAAGGTGTGAGAAAAGTGATAGTGTAGTTAGTGATAGCACTTTAAAGGACATTCCAATATCACTTTTACGGTGTTTACAAGATATTCTTATATCGGTCATGTTAGACTACGAGCATTCCAATATTGACTTTCAGAGTTTTTCTGAAAAGACAGACGTTAGACCATGTGAGCCGGTAAAGAATTCCAATATTGACTTTCAGAGTTTTTCTGAAAAGACAGACGTTAGACCATGTGAGCCGGTAAAGAATTCCAATATTGACTTTCAGAGTGATTCTGAAAAGACAGACGTTAGACCATGTGAGCCGGTAAAAAATTCCAATATTGACTTTCAGAGTTTTTCTGAAAAGACAGACGTTAGACCATGTGAGCCGGTAAAGAATTCCAATATTGACTTTCAGAGTTTTCTTGAAAAGACAGACGTTAGACCATGTGAGCCTGCAAAGAATTCCAATATTGACTTTCAGATTTTATCTGAAAAGACAGACGTTAGGCCATGTGTGTCTAGTGACTTTCACATGAGTCTGAAGAAATTGGAAATTCCATTGACATTCGGTTTTCCGAATAGTCTAAGATTAGGCCACATGAGACTGAAGAAATTGGAAATTCCATTGACATTCGGTTTTCCGAATAGTCTAAGATTAGGCCACATGAGACTGAAGAAATTGGAAATTCCATTGACATTCGGTTTTCCGAATAGTCTAAGATTAGGCTACATGAGACTGAAGAAATTGGAAATTCCATTGACATTCGGTTTTCCGAATAGTCTAAGATTAGGCCACATGAGACTGAAGAAATTGGAAATTCCATTGACATTCGGTTTTCCGTATAGTCTAAGATTAGGCCACATGAGACTGAAGAAATTAGAAATTCGATTGACTTGTTTTTCCAGTCTAACGAAAGACCACATTAAATAGGCCATGTGAGACTTTAAATTGACGTTCGGTTTTCGAACAGTCTAACGAAAGACCACATTAAATAGGCCATGTGAGACTTTAAATTGACGTTCGGTTTTCGAACAGTCTAACGAAAGACCACATTAAATAGGCCATGTGAGACTTTAAATTGACATTCAGTTTTCTGGACAGTCTAACGAAAGACCACATTAATTAGGCCATGTGAGACTTTAAATTGACATTCGGCTTTCCGAATAGTCTAACGAAAGACCACATTAAGCTATGTGAGACTCTAAATTGACATTCAGATTTCCGAACAGTCTAAAGAGAGACCACATTCGTCTAAAGGTTTGGAGGTTCAACTGCCTTGAGTCTGAAGTATTTGAAAATACGTTTTACGAATAGTCTATGTGGGTGAATTAACTGCCTGCGGTGATACTGACTATCGAATGTGTTACGCAAAGTCTAAGTGGACTACATGAACCTAATAATATTGGGAGTTATCCCTCCCTGATTTAAGCAATATGTTTTAGTCTTAAAGTATTAAAGTATTTGTTCTTAGTTTGTAAACTATACATTCCAAATAATTGCATCGTAAAGAAATGACAGATAATGGTAAATTGAATCTTTACAATACCACCACATGGTGTAGGTATTAAACCGCTTTCATACAAAAATTGATACCTAGTAAATTTGTTTTGTTCAGACCACAAGATTTTAGTTTGGACGTGTAAGAGTAAATATGCCATTTAAAACGAATATAAAACCAAGATAAACAGTAATATTAAATATGTGTTATATTTTTTTTGGTATTTCTATTAGTTTATACCAGATTATTCAGAGAACAAATTTAGGTTAAATATTTCATAATTTAACTGTAATAGACAAAGACAAAAGAATCAGTTACTGTAATTAAAAAGTCAATCAGTAAATTACTTTCAATTATTAATATTATATTTCGTACAGATAAAGTATTTTAGTTTAACTTTTTTAACTACATAAATCTATCATAAAAAGTTAACTATAGATAACAAATGCATTTTATTTCAAATATGAAAATTACTCAATTACACAGACTAAACTAAATTTGCCAGAAGTGACACAAACTTGAGTCGTTTCATGTGCTCTGCCTATCCCTTCATGGGTTACAGGCGTGATTGTATGTACCTATGTATGGATGTACAGACTAAAATGAAATATACAAATATCGATTAAGCACTTTCGATTTCAAGTCACAGTCTTTGCACTAGGATTATTTTGGAATGTGAAATAAATAATGCAAAGAGTTTCAAATTGAAAAACAAAGGCCCTTTGTTGTAAGTAAAGTGTAGTAGTTCTTAGCCCTTTTAAACTAATATAAACAAAGCAATACGTTTCGTTATGCTAAAGCATATCGGGTTGATTCTCACGGATAAGGAAATCTTAAGTGAGCTGAACAGTGAACACTCTGTAGGGGTTACAAATTTCTGTCAAGTGGTTTTCGTTAATTGTCAAAGACATTGATAAAGCTAAACTTTTAAGTTTTGATAAAAGACATGAAAAATGTATAAAAAAGTGAACTTCATGCATTTCAGTACAATCCTACTGAAACTACTGAAAGAATTGTTGACTGAGAATGGTTGAATTTGTGGTTTTTTGTATATGAAATAAAAAAGCGAAAGCTGAAACTACATATTATTATTGATACATATTAATGAAAATTATATACGATTGATTTACTGTGAAATTATAAATGTTTCGTTTAGATGCAAGAAACAACTGTGATGTATTTTCAATTGTTCATGATGTTTAATTTTGTATAAATGCTATATTAAATATTGCAATATGAATACGTACACACTTGTGGGTATTTAAAATGTCAGTGTTAATATTAAGACTTAAACGTTATAAGTGTATGTGTGATTATACTTAAATTTGACTAATTGTGTCTACTTATAATTAACTTGAATCGATCTGATCAATCGATTCTGGTGTGTTGAACTACATATGCATATGTGTTGAATAAAATTGTTAAATATGGTACCATATAGATAGGAAATGTCAAATAAATTGGATTGTATTTTAGAAATAAGTTCATGACATGGCTGGTAAGGTTTTACTGGGTTTCCCTTACCTTTGAACAAATGTTGGCCATAATGTTTCCCAGAATAAATTAATAGTTTAAAAAACACTATAAAACACGCTTTTATAAATGCACGTAAAAGCCAAAAATAAATTATGGATCGTTCAAGTTGTCTCTATTTGTGAGCTGAAGTTTAAAAACTATGTGCTTTTAATTATAATATTTGATTGTAAAAGCGTGGGGCGCTGGATCAGGAAAGACTTTTTGTATAACTTGCTGATAAATCAAATTATGCTATGCTACGGGAAGGAGGTTACACAGATTGACGCGCTAACTGGAGTTGCAGGATGACTAGTAGGTTCTACATTAAACAGTCAAATCAATTAAAAGTCAGTGTTCAAAGTAGGTACTAGTTTGTCGAACTCAGACAAAATATGCGCTAGTAGCGAGGAGAGTCGACAGTCACCGACACTTAGAACGCCGCTTTTTTCCGGTAATCAAAGTACAAAAGGGGAAAGTGTCTACAGTGACAGGATGCAGAGTTCTTGTTCGTGGACGAGATATCTTTGGTTCTTTTTGGTAACCCTTAGGCGGCATATGTAAACGTTATGTTCTTATGCAACTTCATTCGCCAGGAAGTTCGGATTAGTATTTGTTTACAAGAAAGTCTTTCCTGTTCCAGCGCCCCACGCTTTTACAATCAAATATTATAATTAAAAGCACATAGTTTTTAAACTTCAGCTCACAAATAGAGACAACTTGAACGATCCATAATTTATTTTTGGCTTTTACGTGCATTTATAAAAGCGTGTTTTATAGTGTTTTTTAAACTATTAATTTATTTTATACTTTTTAGTCATTAATAATGAAATACTTTTAACATTTATACATAAATTTATTCCAAGTAGGCGGATTTTACATGCCATTTGTGGCTTAACGTGTACTTATTGCTAATTGCTACTTAATAATAACCAGCGGCTACCTTCTTATTACGGTATTATCATAAAAATGTTTATACCTAGTAAGTTATCCGTAAAAGATAGACCCCCTTTATTTGCTCTTAAGGGTCACAGGAAAACCATTACCCAACTTATTCTAAATACTACGTTGATCTTTCTTTCATGCGGGGGGCTTCGCCCCCCGAGCCCCCCTTTGTTTGCTCTTAAAGGTCACAAGAAAACGCTAACCCAACTTATCTTAAATACTACGTTGATCTTTCTTTCATGCGGGGGGCTTCGCCCCCCGAGCCCCCCTTTGTTTGCTCTTAAAGGTCACAAGAAAACGCAAAACCAATTTATTCTAAAGACTACGTTGATCTTTCTTTCATGCGGGGGCTTCGCCCCCGAGCCCCCTTTGTTTGCTCTTATAGGTCACAAGAAAACGCTAACCCAACTTATTTTAAATACTACGTTAATCTTTCTTTTATGCGGGGGGCTTCGCCCCCGAGCCCCCCTTTGATTGCTCTTAAAGGTCACAAGAAAACGGTAACCCAACTGATCTAATACTACATTGATCTTTCTTTCATGCGGGGGGTTTCGCCCCCCGAGCCCCCCTTTGTTTGCTCTTAAAGCTCACAAGAAAACGCTAACCCAACTGATCTTAAATACTACGTTGATCTTTCTTTCATGCGGGGGCTTCGCCCCCGAGCCCCCTTTGTTTGCTCTTAAAGGTCCCAAGAAAACGCTAACCCAACTTATTCTAAATACTACGTTGATCTTTCTTTCATGCGGGGGTCTTCGCCCTCCGAGCCCCCCTTTGTTTGCTCTTAAAGGTCACAAGAAAACGCTAACCCAACTTATCTTAAATACTACGTTGATCTTTCTTTCATGCGGGGGGCTTCGCCCCCCGAGCCCCCCTTTGTTTGCTCTTAAAGGTCACAAGAAAACGCTAAACCAATTTATTCTAAATACTACGTTGATCTTTCTTTCATTCGGGGGGCTTCGCCCCCGAGCCCCCCTTTGTTTGCTCTTAAAGGTCACAAGAAAACCTTAACCCAACGTATTTTAAATACAACGTTGATCTTTCTTTTATGCGGGGGGCTTCGCCCCCCGAGCCCCCCTTTGTTTGCTCTGAAATGTCACGAGAAAACGCTAACCTAACTTATTCTTAATACTACGTTGATCTTTCTTTCATGCGGAGGGCTTCGCCCCCTGAGGCCCCCTTTTCTTTACTCTTAAGGATCACAAGAAAACCTTAACTTAACTTATTTTAAATACAACGTTGATCTTTCTTTTATGCGGGGGGGCTTTGCTTCCCGAGCCCTCCTTTGTTTGCTCTTAAAGGTCACAAGAAAACGCTAACCCAACTTATTTTAAATACTACGTTAATCTTGATTTTATGCGGGGGGATTCGCCCCCCGAGCCCTCCTTTTCGTTACTATTAAGGGTAACAAGAAAACCCTAACCCAACTTATTTTAAATACAACGTTTATCTTTCTTTTATGCGGGGGGCTTCGCCCCCCGAGCCCCCTTTGTTTGCTCTGAAAGGTCACAAGAAAACGCTAACCCAACTTATCTTAAATACAACGTTGATCTTTCTTGAGCCCCCCTTTGTTTACTCTGAAAGGTCACAAGAAAACGCTTACCCAACTTATTTTAAATACTACGTTAATCTTTCTTTTATGCGGGGGCTTCGCCCTCCGAGCCCTCTTTGTTTGCTCTTAAAGCTCACAAGAAAACGCTAAGCCCTCCGCATGAAAGAAAGATCAACGTATGATCTTTCTTTCATGCGGAGGGCTTCGCCCCCTGAGGCCCCTTTTCTTTACTCTTAAGGATCACAAGAAAACCTTAACTTAACTTATTTTAAATACAACGTTGATCTTTCTTTTATGCGGGGGGGCTTTGCTTCCCGAGCCCTCCTTTGTTTGCTCTTAAAGGTCACAAGAAAACGCTAACCCAACTTATTTTAAATACTACGTTAATCTTGATTTTATGCGGGGGGATTCGCCCCCCGAGCCCTCCTTTTCGTTACTATTAAGGGTAACAAGAAAACCCTAACCCAACTTATTTTAAATACAACGTTTATCTTTCTTTTATGCGGGGGGCTTCGCCCCCCGAGCCCCCTTTGTTTGCTCTGAAAGGTCACAAGAAAACGCTAACCCAACTTATCTTAAATACAACGTTGATCTTTCTTGAGCCCCCCTTTGTTTACTCTGAAAGGTCACAAGAAAACGCTTACCCAACTTATTTTAAATACTACGTTAATCTTTCTTTTATGCGGGGGGCTTCGCCCTCCGAGCCCCTCTTTGTTTGCTCTTAAAGCTCACAAGAAAACGCTAACCCAACTGATCTTAAATACTACGTTGATCTTTCTTTCATGCGGGGGGCTTCGCCCCCCGAGCCCCCCTTTGCTCTTAAAGGTCACAAGAAAACGCTAACCCAACTTATCTTAAATACTACGTTGATCTTTCTTTCATGCGGGGGGCTTTGCCCCCCGAGCCCCCCTTTGTTTGCTCTTAAAGGTCACAAGAAAACGCTAAACCAATTTATTCTAAATACTACGTTGATCTTTCTTTCATGCGGGGGCTTCGCCCCCCGAGCCCCCCTTTGTTTGCTCTTAAAGGTCACAAGAAAACGCTAACCCAACTTATTTTAAATACAACGTTGATCTTTCTTGAGCCCCCCTTTGTTTACTCTGAAAGGTCACAAGAAAACGCTTACCCAACTTATTTTAAATACTACGTTAATCTTTCTTTTATGCGGGGGGCTTCGCCCTCCGAGCCCCTCTTTGTTTGCTCTTAAAGCTCACAAGAAAACGCTAACCCAACTTATCTTAAATACTACGTTGATCTTTCTTTCATGCGGGGGGCTTCGCCCCCCGAGCCCCCCTTTGTTTGCTCTTAAATGTCACAAGAAAACGCTAAACCAATTTATTCTAAATACTACGTTGATCTTTCTTTCATGCGGGGGGCTTCGCCCCCCGAGCCCCCCTTTGTTTGCTCTTAAAGGTCACAAGAAAACCTTAACCCAACGTATTTTAAATACAACGTTGATCTTTCTTTTATGCGGGGGCTTCGCCCCCGAGCCCCCTTTGTTTGCTCTGAAATGTCACGAGAAAACGCTAACCTAACTTATTCTTAATACTACGTTGATCTTTCTTTCATGCGGAGGGCTTCGCCCCTGAGGCCCCCTTTTCTTTACTCTTAAGGATCACAAGAAAACCTTAACTTAACTTATTTTAAATACAACGTTGATCTTTCTTTTATGCGGGGGGGCTTTGCTTCCCGAGCCCTCCTTTGTTTGCTCTTAAAGGTCACAAGAAAACGCTAATCCAACTTATTTTAAATACTACGTTAATCTTGATTTTATGCGGGGGGATTCGCCCCCCGAGCCCTCCTTTTCGTTACTATTAAGGGTAACAAGAAAACCCTAACCCAACTTATTTTAAATACAACGTTTATCTTTCTTTTATGCGGGGGCTTCGCCCCCGAGCCCCCTTTGTTTGCTCTGAAAGGTCACAAGAAAACGCTAACCCAACTTATCTTAAATACAACGTTGATCTTTCTTGAGCCCCCCTTTGTTTACTCTGAAAGGTCACAAGAAAACGCTTACCCAACTTATTTTAAATACTACGTTAATCTTTCTTTTATGCGGGGGGCTTCGCCCTCCGAGCCCCTCTTTGTTTGCTCTTAAAGCTCACAAGAAAACGCTAAGCCCTCCGCATGAAAGAAAGATCAACGTATGATCTTTCTTTCATGCGGAGGGCTTCGCCCCCTGAGGCCCCCTTTTCTTTACTCTTAAGGATCACAAGAAAACCTTAACTTAACTTATTTTAAATACAACGTTGATCTTTCTTTTATGCGGGGGGGCTTTGCTTCCCGAGCCCTCCTTTGTTTGCTCTTAAAGGTCACAAGAAAACGCTAACCCAACTTATTTTAAATACTACGTTAATCTTGATTTTATGCGGGGGGATTCGCCCCCCGAGCCCTCCTTTTCGTTACTATTAAGGGTAACAAGAAAACCCTAACCCAACTTATTTTAAATACAACGTTTATCTTTCTTTTATGCGGGGGGCTTCGCCCCCCGAGCCCCCTTTGTTTGCTCTGAAAGGTCACAAGAAAACGCTAACCCAACTTATCTTAAATACAACGTTGATCTTTCTTGAGCCCCCCTTTGTTTACTCTGAAAGGTCACAAGAAAACGCTTACCCAACTTATTTTAAATACTACGTTAATCTTTCTTTTATGCGGGGGGCTTCGCCCTCCGAGCCCCTCTTTGTTTGCTCTTAAAGCTCACAAGAAAACGCTAACCCAACTGATCTTAAATACTACGTTGATCTTTCTTTCATGCGGGGGGCTTCGCCCCCGAGCCCCCTTTGCTCTTAAAGGTCACAAGAAAACGCTAACCCAACTTATCTTAAATACTACGTTGATCTTTCTTTCATGCGGGGGGCTTTGCCCCCGAGCCCCCCTTTGTTTGCTCTTAAAGGTCACAAGAAAACGCTAAACCAATTTATTCTAAATACTACGTTGATCTTTCTTTCATGCGGGGGGCTTCGCCCCCCGAGCCCCCCTTTGTTTGCTCTTAAAGGTCACAAGAAAACGCTAACCCAACTTATTTTAATACAACGTTGATCTTTCTTGAGCCCCCCTTTGTTTACTCTGAAAGGTCACAAGAAAACGCTTACCCAACTTATTTTAAATACTACGTTAATCTTTCTTTTATGCGGGGGGCTTCGCCCTCCGAGCCCCTCTTTGTTTGCTCTTAAAGCTCACAAGAAAACGCTAACCCAACTGATCTTAAATACTACGTTGATCTTTCTTTCATGCGGGGGGCTTCGCCCCCCGAGCCCCCCTTTGTTTGCTCTTAAAGGTCACAAGAAAACGCTAACCCAACTTATCTTAAATACTACGTTGATCTTTCTTTCATGCGGGGGGCTTCGCCCCCCGAGCCCCCCTTTGTTTGCTCTTAAATGTCACAAGAAAACGCTAAACCAATTTATTCTAAATACTACGTTGATCTTTCTTTCATGCGGGGGCTTCGCCCCCGAGCCCCCTTTGTTTGCTCTTAAAGGTCACAAGAAAATGCTAACCCAACTTATTTTAAATACAACGTTGATCTTTTTTTATGCGGGGGCTTCGCCCCTGAGCCCCTCTTTGTTTACTCTGAAAGGTCACAAGAAAACGCTAACCCAACTTTTTTTAAATACTACGTTGATCTTTCTTTCATGCTTCCCCCTCGAGCCCCCCCCTTTTTCTGTTCTTATCTTCCGGCACCATCATCAGGCCTTGAAACCTAATCGTAGTCATAGTTCATTACAAGACTTTTCTAAGAAGCCCAAAAACAGCTATGATACGATGTTCCATCATGTAGTTCCAGTTCATATCTTCCGGCTCCATCATCAGACCTTGAAACCTAATCGTAGTCAAAGTTCATTACAAGACTTTTCTAAGAAGCCCAAAAACAGCTATGATACGATGTTCCATCATGTAGTTCCAGTTCATATCTTCCGGCTCCATCATCAGACCTTGAAACCTAATCGTAGTCAAAGTTCATTACAAGACTTTTCTAAGAAGCCCAAAAACAGCTATGACACGATGTTCCATCATGTAGTTCCAGCTCATATCTTCCGGCTCCATCATCAGACCTTGAAACCTAATTGTAGTCAAAGTTCATTACAAGACTTTCCTAAGAAGCCCAAAAACAGCTATGATACGATGTTCCATCATGTAGTTCCAGTTCATATCTTCCGGCTCCATCATCAGACCTTGAAACCTAATCGTAGTCAAAGTTTATTACAAGACTTTTCTAAGAAACCCAAAAACAGCTATGATACGATGTTCCATCATGTAGTTCCAGTTCATATCTTTCGGCTTCATCATCAGACCTTGAAACCTAATTGTAGTCAAAGTTCATTACAAGACTTTTCTAAGAAACCCAAAAACGGCTATGATACGATGTTCCATCATGTAGTTCCAATTCATATCTTCCGACTCCATCATCAGATCAGCTCAACAGCACCATATTATTGTATTGTCATCGGAACTACATATAGCTGCCAATTTTCATTACGCTACGATCCTTGGAAGATGGTTAAATTAGCCTCCGCAGATTCCATTACATAGTTAGTTACATACACGACGACCTAATAAAAGCGTGTTAAAAAGGCGGGTGATGCTGTTATTGTTTTGTATAATGATTTAAATCATAGATTTATTTTTGAGGGGGCGTGTTGGAATTCACAAAACTAAATCTGTCTTACTCTTAACAAGTATATTGTTACACTTTCTCTCTCATACGTGTAAACTATTGAATAAAAAACAACAGCCCATAGTTCCTAATCTTAAGGACTTCGTTTGTACTTTAGTCGCTTGGTAGCTATTAATAGGAGCACACCTTGCCTTACTATATTGCGATAATATATTTGAACTCTTATAAATCGCAATGTGTCTTTTAATTAATTGCCCCAAATCTAATACCTATCGCACTATTTGTAAGTGCGATAGGGACGGGCTGATATTTTATCGTCTATCGCGCGACCATGCTTCCCGTGCTGAGTCATGGATGTTTTCTATGTATTTAAGTATATCGTTGTCTAAGCAGGTGTAGGTACCCACAACACAAGCCTTCTTGAGCTTACCGTGGTTAACCATTTACGGGATAAGATTTTCTTAATTTTAATGCGCAATACACCCACTCATATCAACATAATAAAATATCTGAATAAACTTGATCTTCACACGTCAAGCACGTAAGTAAGGGCGTGTTCACACTCACAAAACGCATTGTTGTCATTGTTGCCACCGCAACGGGCGAAATGCGCAATGTCTATGGAATTGACAAATTGAGCTGCCATTTTGGGTGAGTGGAATGGGGTTGCAACTTTGTTTAATAGGACATTTGCATGTGCGAAATGATTATCTATTGTTTTTTTTTAACTTTTTACGGAATATTTTTTCCTTTCAATTTTTAAATAGGTAAATCCTACATCTAAAAATATTTTAAAATTTTAGAACTTTAACAATAGAAAACGCAGAGTACTTACTGTATTTACTTTGTTATATTTTTACATTGCCCCAATCAACAACATTTTTTTTATTATTAAACTAATATTTCCTTTCAAAATAAATTTAAAAAAACTTATATTTAAAACTTTTAGTACATACTGGTTAAAATAATAAAAATTACATAGGTACTACCTACTACGAGTAATACCTACCTATAGCCGCGGTGTTTAAACAGTTATGGGTCACGGTAATTATTAGGTAATGAACAATGTTCCTTGAGAAATAAGAATGATTGTCCCATAAAACACTTTAACGAGGTTATCAAGTTACTATCACACGCAAAACAAAGAACGGCCAAAATCCAAATAAACACTTACTAAAGTGCTTACCGCCGAAACAAGCTGCACCATTACACCACTCACCAGCCAAGTGTCCCTAAACTACTATTGCGCATTCATTCAAGCTTACAAAGGGCTGTTCACTTCACCCGACCCATTGTCCCTTTGTCTGATACTCGTAACTGAGGATTAACAGTCGCGCCTTTGCCCCTAATCTTAAAAAAAAACTATTCCAAATTTAAATTTCGAACAATTCGAACTGAACGAAGTATCGATAGTGAATTCGTATTTGCAGCTGAGTCTGTTGAGTTTAAGCGATTTGAAGCTTAATTTTAGAAGGATTAAATATAGGTACCATTTTTTTAGTAGCATATGTAGTGTTGTAGTTTGCTACTTTTAAAATAAGTTAATATTGAAAAATAAGCTTCATTGGTTTATTTTTAAAGTGCATATTTGGCTGTGATTTATTTGCAATCGATTGCAGAAGGTAACAATCGAATATTTACAATGTTTGCGGAGATTAGCGCGCATTATTGCGCTATCTTTCGGAATATTCGATAGAGATCGCTGGATTCTTAGTGGATTAAGTCGTTCATATGATTCTATTCTCTTCGGGTCAGTGAATGTATTCAGTATTTTGAACAAGTGTCTTACAATTCTCTCAACTATTCGTAATATGATTGTAAATTAGAACTTTTCTGCACAGGTAGGTACCTGTTTAATTTTATTTTAAGACTAAATTTCACAGCAAAAGGGAATGTACAAATTTCTAATGGGGTGGCAACGCGCATGTGACACTGTTTGAGTTGCAGGCGTCCATAGGTTACGGTGACCGCTTTACATCAGGCGGGCCGTATGCTTGTTTGCCACCGACGTAGTATATAAAAAAAAAAATTGGAATATCCTTAGTATAATTTAGCAACTTTTTGGTCATTGTCACACCTTTAAAGATGTACTGTAAGTAGGTATACAATAAATAAATCATTCATTTATTCACTCATTCGCATTCTCAAAAATAACCATGCCAAATCATCAACAAAATGTCTAATCATATCTATAGATAATAAAATTGTACACAAAAGTAAATAATGAACATACTAATACCTAACACAATTGTAACAACAATACGACATACTTAATATCCTTTTTTCTTGCCGCGCTTATTACATATCATTCATATCATATTACAGAATATAGGAAACAAACATATTCCCGTACAATCAGCATAACATCTTTACTCGAACATAATAATTCATCAGCGTAAAATAAAGACCACCAACTAATTTCACTAACTCATTCCATTTTTCAAAAGAGTACAACGTCTACTGCAAAAAGAACTGGCAGTCTCTGTATTAAGGTTCAGTGTCTATGGTTTGCTATAAAGGTCATGTTACACTGTTCACATGGTTGGTGAAATGACGCCATGTGAAACTGCCTTATCTGGGGTGTTGGGTTGCACAATGTGAATTCCGCATCTAACTGGCTTTGAAGAATCTTCACATGTCTCGTTTTATTCATACAGTACATGTCTACCTATTTATGTTATTATACATATATAAGAGTCGCGAGAAACTCTTTAGAAGGGATGTTACTCATAGTTCATTTATTTTCATCATATTATATGGTCAAATAACATTTTGAAAAATAATAAGTTTATTAAGGACCTTAGTTTTTGATAGTATGTAGAAGAATCGATCCAGCTATTTGAAAATTCCTAAAAATATACCGCCCCATAAAAGTACTGTGTACGTAGCCTAGCCGAATTCACAAACGCTTCACGAAACGCTCACGAATCGTGAAGCGTTTGGACATTCTGCTACGCACACTGGTTTTTTCGTTTAACGAGCGTTTTCAAAAATATGTGCTTTTTTTTTTTTTTTTTTTTTTTTATTATTATTATTATTATTCACAAAAAATAAACTTATAATTAACAGTTTACAGGAATCCTCGCCAAACTGTAACGTTTGATGGCGAGAGGCGCTCATTGTTTTAGACATTAGTTACTTAAATACAGTTTTGATATAAAACAGAAACGTAACTTAATACTCTAAGATTAATATTTAACGTTTGTAACTTAATACTAATTTAAACCCTTTTTTTTTTTTTTTTTTTTACTTTTAACTATCGAAATTATTACAACTCCTGGTTGTCCTCTGATAGATAGGACTTAAGTTTAGTTTTTAACATAGTTTTTGACATTTTTGGAGTATGTCTTAAAAAATTAATTTTATTATAAATTCTTGGCACTATATATGAGGACATTCTTTCACCATAGTAGTTTTTAGCACTTTTTTGTACTAATCGCTTCTCTCTTACACTTCTGGTATTATACATATTTTTAACAGTTAATTTATACATATCTTTGTAGTAATACTCAATGGCTATTAGGTACTTTACCTGTTTGTCTATCGGTAATATTTTACACAAGGAAAACAATAAGTCATATTTCTTATTACACTTGTCTTTGACTTTTTTCGTAACTAAAAACTTTAAGAGCCTCATCTGAATGTTTCGTATATCATTGATATATGTCTTAAATGTTCGACCGTAAACAATTAGCCCGTAGTTAATTAACGAGTCAGCAAGTGCGTAGTACACCACACGCAATGTTTTTTTTATTTATTGCACCATTTAGCTGATAGAACTTTCCTAAAACAGATCTTAACCTATTACAAACCTCGGTGACGTGCGGCCTCCAGTTAAAGTTTGTGTCAATTAATAAACCAAGATATTTAAATGTTTTGACGTACTGCAGCTTATTACATATACAATTTGCTTTTTTGTCATGTAAGCATTCGTACGTATGCCCTATAATATCTAAGTTTTGCGCACTAGCCATTTTAGCCCGCTGGTTGTATGGCGAGTGTATATGCATGCATTTTGTTTTCGCAAAGTTAAGAATGATTCCGTTATCATGTGCCCATTTAGTGATTTGCTCAAAATCGTCTTGTAGGTACTGCTGAACCTCTTGCTATTGCTAGTTATAGTCTCTGTAAAATGTTTTGTTATTCGTTTTGCTATTGCGTTCCTATATAGAGGTAACACATATTATGCCTGTGTGGTGACGGGTTAAGAATTTCACCACCCCCTTTCTTCCCGTGGGTGTCGTAGAAGGCGACTACCCATATCCCAATATGGGTTAAATTGTGGTGTAGGCGAGAGGCTGGCAACCTTTCACTGCAATGCCACAGTTTCGTTTTCTTTTAACCCCTTATTTGTCAAGAGTGGCCCTGAAGCTTTAGTGGTTTCATGTGCTCTGCCTACCCCTTTATGGGATACAGGCGTGATTGTATGTATGTATGTACATATTATGTAGGTAGACGAAATACACTATGCATTAAATAAACATAATTGATTCTTCGTAGGTACTATGTAAATTGGGTATCCGTAACTTATGTCACTCTCCGTCCCTTCAACTGTCTCCACTTAAAAAATCACGTTAATTCGTCTCTCCGTTTTGCCGTGAAAGACGGACAAACAAACAGACACACACACTTTCCCATTTATAATATTAGTATGGATAATTAAGTTGACATTACCAATCGCTTTTCGGTAAAAAAATACGTCGTGTAAAAAATCGAACTAATCGTAATAAGACCTAGTTTATTTTCAGAAAATCGTCTTTCTGGAAGTATATGTGGTCTTACAAAACAGTTTTTATGTAGATTTTCTGTATCACCCCAAATGTTTGTGACGTGTCTAGATGAAGATGATTCTCATAACATATATATTGTCTACCTATTTTAAGTATTTTAACAGTCTTATTAGTCATGACAATAATAGTCCGTCCGGTCCACGCTCCACCGGCGGCCGACGGCGCGCGAAATGCAACTGTCCCGTCAAATCGGACATGTGACATGAGCTATTAATATTGTTTAAAATAGTTAAGATTATTAGTAATACGTGTTAGGAGTTAGATAATTATAGTTTTAATATGTTATGATGGCTGAAATGTACGCTAATATTTTATATTTATTTGGTGTAGAAATTCGAATCTAGGTCCATGGGATCCCAGCGCGAACAAGTTATTCACAGAAATCGCGAAGCGTCTGGTTAAGGTAACTAACTGGTGACCGAAGAGCTGGCAACTTCCTCGGACAACGTATCAGCATTGCGATACAGCGAGGAAATGTCGCCAGTATCCTTGGTACAATGGCCTAAAGGCCTCGAGACCCTATTTTATACATTAGCTAGCTTTTAAGTTTAGTCTTAGTTTCTTATATAAATATGTAAATATGTATGTTCATGTAAATAAAGAGTAGAACTTTAAGATTTTTTAGGTTGCAGTCTGATAACTTTTTCATAAAACCTATCAAGTTCAAAACAATTTTCCTAGAAAGTCTTTATAAAGTTCTACTTTTGTGATTTTTTCATATTTTTTAAATATGGTTCAAAAGTTAGAGGGGGGGGGATACACTTTTTTTTCCTTTAGGAGCGATTATTTCCAAAAATGAATATTATCAAAAAACGATTTTAGTAAACCCTTATTCATTTTTAAATACCTATCCAACAATATATCACACGTTAGGATTGCAATGAAAAAATCACTCCCCACTTTACGTGTAGGGGGGGTACCCTAATAAAACATTTCTTTCCACTTTTTATTTTTGCACTTTGTCGGCGTGATTGATATACATATTGGTACCAAATTGCAGCTTTCTAGTGCTTACGGTCACTGAGGTTATCCGCGGACGGACGGACGGACAGACAGACATGGCGAAACTATAAGGGTTCCTAGTTGACTACGGAACCCTAAAAAGACAACTAATGCCTGGTACCTATGAACTTTTCAGAGTTGCAATATTATTCATGTGTACCTATCTAATTTCTAGGTAATTATCTAAAAAGACCCAATAATTTATCGCAAACCAATAAATCATATTCAGAAGCATAACACCACTAAACTCTCAAACCAATTTTCAAAACATATTCCCAAAGTTTCAATCATAATTAACTCCAAATATGTGACAGAAATGAGGTGTGAGGACAATTCAAAATGGCGGCAAAAACCATAGACAAATTAGCAAAAAACTAACACACGACTTCGCATTCTTACATGACTTGGAGATTCTTTAGGAATTCCTACAAAAAGTTACCCTTTGCAGGATTTTTTGTGTAATTTTTGTGTTTTATTGATATTGGACACCGACACCTCATTTTAGCTACTGGGTATGTTTTTTAGGAATGGGGTGGAAAGTTATGAATGATGATATTAAAGTGGATACGTTTGTAAACGGAGTTGTGTTTTAGAGGGCTTTCATGTGAAAAATAGTGAAATCGCAACCAAACGCTTAATCATACCGAGTGTGGTATCAAATTAAAGGGTTTTGCGAGTAGTTTACAAATATATAACATATTATAGGACTTATAGGACTTGGTCTAACAAAATATGAAAAAATGTCCAGAAGTGGTAATAATTGTGACGGTGAAGGCTCGTTTTCAAAAAATTGCCAAAAATATATGATAGAAGTTTATAATAACTAAGGCATAAGAGCAACTTTAGAAAACGTTGTAGATTAATTTAGTACGAAAATAACTTCGATGTGATGTAGATTTTCAAAGAAATTGTCACTTAATTTTAGGTATTTTTTGAAAAAAATTGAATTCGTCTTAGCCTCGTTTACTCTTTTTCAAAACCTTATAATAAAAATGTAGTCTGAGATGATTGTAGTACAGGATATACATTTTATAAATTTACCAGTTTAAGTATCCAAAATTGTCCAAATTTTACAAATAAGATCGACTAATTCAGCGCTACACGCGGGTTTTCCTAAACGTGCATCGGAGAAAAATTCGTAATTAATTTAATGAGTTAGTTTTCAAAAATCTAGTCTAACAAAAATCAAGACAGTAAAATGCTCTAATTGAAACTTGAATTAAATATGTCTATTAGATAACGAAAAGTGTCGTTTTTCACCGACTAAAAGTATGAATTTTACATTATTTTGACGTTTTTCTTGAAAGCAGCCTTAGAGCAGTTTTGCATATAAGTATGAAATATGTTTATTTACATAAACGTTAAATTCGAAAATTACGGAACGCTCCATATAAACTTCCACCCCCCATTTTAGGGAAGTGGGGGTTAGAAAGAGACAAAAAGTAGCCTATATCACTCTCCATCCCTTCAACTATATCCACTTAAAATATCACGTCAATTCGTCGCTCCGTTTTGCCCTGAAAGACGGACAAACAAACAGACACACACATTCCCATTTATAATATTAAGTATGGATTTACATAATTATATAAGAAACTAAGACTAAACTTAAAAGCTAAGCTAATGTCTAAATAGGCCCTTCAGGCATTGTACCAAGAATACTGGCGACATTTCCTCGCTGTATCGCAATGTAATATGCATCACATCACACACATCAATATAACTCGCAAATGTTATTATTAGGATTATGGTCCATTACATTATTATAATGTACCTACGCCGAGAGCTGGTACAATTTTGGAATAGTTTTTTTAGGCAAGCTGAAAAGTCTGAAACTCAGAAATCTCAGCATGTGTGCAGTTTTTCATACATTTTTTAATACAGTTCACACTAGTACGGGGATCAGATGACCCTTATCTTTTGGTTTTTTACCATAGTAAAATGTTAAAATTGTAAGTAGAATAAGCACCTTTATTGACTCAATAAAATATCTTTTATCAAAAAAAATATCGTTTTATTTTTCGGGACCCGAGAAAATTTCTGTAATCAATCTGTAATTTTTACAGGTAAGTTCAGTGCATGCCTATATAGAAACTGTCAGACCCTAAATGCCAGACCATTTGGTGGGCTTAGATTTAGATAAGGGCAAGAGAATGATGATTTTTTCTGTAAAAGTTCGTAAGGCAATCTGTCATTTTTACAAGTAAAAGGTAACCATTTCACTTATGTAGTTAAGTTCATGTCCATACTACTCTGTCGCTAGAAAGTGGTTAGTTTTTGTGGCAATAAATCTATCACGCATGCGCCTCGCACCAATTAAAAAAAAAAAAAACGTTAAAACGTTAACGTTTAAAGGTTAAACGTTATTTTTATACTACATGCAGCATCCGGACGGGTTTTCATGTTCAACATGTTTCAGAAAATATACTTTTCAGTACAGATGGTTTTTTTACGCACTAGTGCGAGAAGTGGTTCATTATATGCCAGGTCGAAACTTCGAATGCTCATCTGTACTGAAAAACGTCGTACGATACACGTGCGAAAAGGAAACGAACTTCCTTTTTTACGCACTTGTATCGTAATGTATACTATTTTATACATCCATACTAATATTATAAATGGGAAAGTGTGTGTGTCTGTTTGTTTGTCCGTCTTTCACGGCAAAACGGAGCGACTTATTGACGTGATTTTTTAAGTGGAGATAGTTGAAGGGATGGAGAGTGCCGTAGGCTACTTTTTGTCTCTTTCTAACACGAGCGAAGCCACGGGCAAAAGCTAGTACATAATAAAACATTACGATCACTTACGATAAAAGTGCAGAAAAGAAGAAGTTCAAAACGAGTGGCGATAAATTAAAACACGACCGAAGGGAGTGTTTTAAATCGACACGAGTTACGAATTTCCTTTTCGCACATGTATCGTACGATGTTGCTCAGTAGGAACATAGGCCCATTGAAGTTTAGTTAGGCACATAATAATAGTTATTTGTTATACAAGGGGGCAAAGTTGTATTTTAACGCCGAGTGTGGAATTGAAAAACGAAGAAGTGAAAGTATTCTATAGTTGAACCACGAGCGAAGCGAGTGGTTCGAAATAGAATCCTAAACTTGCGAGTTTTTTATCACACGAGAAGTAAAATACATTTGCACCCGAGTGTAACACAAAACTTTTCCCCTCACTATAGCGAGGAAACTACAACGCAAAAATGCGTTTATCACTGCTTCCAGTAGTTCCACAGGTGGTAAATCATCTTTAGTACTAGATTCACCTGCTTTTATCAATTTTAAAGCAGTTAATTTGACTTTATTCAAGGTCAAATTACTTTACCCACTAGTGGATAAAATGCGTTTTTACCCGCTGGTATTAAAGGACAAAACACGTGTTTCCGAGCTAGTGAGGGTAAAACCAATTTTCGCACGAGTGCGAGAAAATAGCACTGTATACCGATTCAGGTGTCACCCACGCAATAAAAGATTCGGTCACTCCATTCGTGCCTCTGCCAAGTGACAGCTTTCGTGAATCAGTCTGTGTTTTAGTCAGCCAGTGCGTTTTCACATTATCCGATCCGATATCGGATGTCGGACCGATATTCCATACATTACAGGCGCCATCTTGGATTGTTTCTATTGAAATCTTTCCGACATCCGATATCGGATCGGATAATGTGAAACCAGCCTTAGCCTCACCTTCAGGTACTTACCCCATTGGTAGTTATAGCGTTAATGTAGGATATTTTTGGGAATACTACGTCGGTGGCAAATAAGCATACGGTCCGCCTGATGCAAAGCGGTTACCGTCACCTGTAGACGGCTGCAACTCAAGGAGTGTCACGTGCGCGTTGCCTACCCATTAGAAACTTGTACACTCCTTTTTCTGTGCAAAAAAAGAGCTCAAGTTCAAGGAGGGTTTGGGTTGCCGACGACTCAAAGGACAATAGACGGAACAAATCAGTTCGGTAGGTCCTTATTCCGTCACCAGCACACCGCACCCTCGTTGAGCTCTGGCAGCCTTACTCACCGGCATGAACACAACACTTGCACTATGAGTAGGGTCTAGTGCTATTTGGCTGCGGTCTTCTGTAAGGCGGAGGTGCTTCCCCAGTTGGGCTCTGCTCTAGATTCGAGCGATGGTCAGATGATTTAGATATTGTTTGTAGTCAATCGAACCTATAGGTATAATAGTTTTAAGCTGAAATTTCACGGCACATGTGACAGTACATTATAAAAAGCACATCACAAACGCACTTGTCGACAAAAGACCTAATTAAATTAATGATCTGCAATTTCATGGCCAATTTCACGCCAAACTACCCCATGCAGCGCTTCTCAAACATTAGGGGGTCATGGGGTGATCCATAAGTTTGTCGAAAGAGAAGGATGAAAGTTAAAAAAAAGATTGGCGACAGCCTGTCCATACCTACCTATGGTTAGGTATACACAGTGACCCAAAAATACGTTGACAAACGTTTGTGTGATTATTTTTCTGTCCTTACACGAATGATTGTTCTACAAATTAAAATATGAAACCTTAATAATTTTTGAGCAAGTAAATCGAATCGTCTTCAAAATATCCTCCTTTGGCTTTGAAGTACAAGCGCAAATATTAGAACAAAAAATTAAGTATGCCGCTGCATATCTAATATGACTTTCGTCTAACTTATTGCACGTATAGCTTGTAATATATTCTAATTTTTGTAATCAATAAACGGGCTAGGGTTTTAAAATTGATTACAAACTATAATTTCTAGTTTTAAGTTAGGTGAATATACGTAAGTAGGCTGAAACGTATCGAGCTTATGAATCTGAAAAAAATGTCTTTACACAATTGGTCTACATTGCAAAACTTGCGAAATGGACATGAATGCTTTTGAAGTATCCTTGGTGAAAAATAGTTATTTGTTATACAAGGGGGCAAAGTTGTATTTTAACGCCGAGTGTGGAATTGAAAAACGAGCAAGTGAAAGGATTCTATAGTTGAACCACGAGCGAAGCGAGTGGTTCGAGAATAGAAACCTGAACTTGCGAGTTGTTTAACACACGAGGAGTAAAATACATTTGCACCCGAGTGTAACACCAAACTTTTCCCCTCACTATAGCGAGGAAACTACAACGCAAAAAATGCGTTTATCACTGCTTCCAGTAGTTCCACAGGTGGTAAATCATCTTTATTAGATACTAGATTCACCTACTTTTATGAATTTTAAAGCAGTTAATTTGACTTTATTCAAGGTCAAATTACTTTACCCACTAGTGGATAAAATGCGTTTTTACCCGCTGGTATTTAAGGACAAAACACGTGTTTCCGAGCTAGTGAGGGGAAAAAATATTTTCGGTACCTTCGATATTTTGGTTTATTTAAACATAAATTTCCCTATTCTTTGTCAACCACTTGTCAACGTAATTTTGGGCGACTCTGTACTTATATATAAAACCAAATCAGAGAGTTATAATAATAGACATGTTACTTTCAATAGCTTTAACTTTTTAGCGTGACGACCGATCTGGCCTGCCTGGCTGTCTGCTAAGGCGATGTTCCTGGGTTCGAATCCCGTTAAGGCAATTTATTGGAGTCATCACTATATGACCATATATTTTCTTGAGTCACAAAATAAATGTATTCTAGTATTTAAGTATTTGTTTATTACTTACATATTACGACTAGGTACTTATATTGTTGTCTGAGTACCTACCCACAACACAAACTTCTTGAGGTTACCGTGGGCCCTATCCAGTCCAGTCTGTGTAGGAATATCCTATATTTAATATTTATGTATTTATTTAATTTCATTTTATTTGTAAGCTAATTTGTACCCATTTTATACTTTAAATTGAATAAATTTTTTTTTTAAATACAGGTAAATTATAAGTAAAAAAAATAACTTTAATATTGCCTTGCATACTACGTCTCTAACCAAATAGAACTGATAATTCTGATAATAAAAATATCCAATAAAAACCCATTTCAAATGACAAACGCGTAACTTTTCCTGAGAGGAGCTAATTAAATTGATTATCTGCAATTTAATGCCCAATTTCACGCCAAACAACCCCCACTGTACCCTCAGCGGTTCTCAAACAGGATTCGGAATATTTTTTTTAAATACAAATGGGTGGATAAATAGAGTGAAGTGTAAAAAATTTGGTCTTACAAAAGTTACTTAAAATTTATTTTATGATATAGGTGCGAAAAAAGGAAGTTCGAAACGAGTGGCGATAAATTTGCAGTACCTACAGATGGTGTTTTACGCACTAGTGCGAGAAGTAGCTCATTTCTTGTCAGGTCGAAAGTGGGTCGAAACTTCGGAGGTCCACCTGTAAGTACTGAAAAACGTCGTACGATACACGTGTAAAAAGGAAATTCGTAACTCGTATCGATTTTTGACTCGAATTTGTCGCCAAACGTTTCAATCTTCCTCTTTTCGCACTAGTATCGTAATTAATTCATAGCTCTTAATATTCGTCGACATAAGAGCTTTATTAAAGTGATGTACTTACCAAAATATGTTATCGACAAAAATATATCGATGTAATTTAACTTACTGTCATCATGTAGATTTTATTCAACATATTTTTTATAAAATAGAAACAACTATCAATTTGTATTAAACAATTTATGAAATAGAAACAACCATAAATTTAAATAATCAAACTAATGACCATTAGGGTTGCCAACACCAACTACAAACAAGCAAAAGTGAATTTTCCGCATAATTTCAAACGCCCCTTATTAGAGCATATGCTTTGCTTTAATCCTCAAAGGGATGGCCCTTGTCATATTATCCCGAGTCAATGGTTGTCAAACTGTTGTGATAGACAAAGTTACTTGCTATAGAGTGTAAGTTTCTTTGTTTGGATATTTAGGTATATGTTTGAATGTTTAATTACTCTTGGAATAGATACACGTATTTATTTATAAAATTACTAGCTTTTGCCCGCGTCTTCGCTCGCGTTAGTAAGAGACAAAAAGTAGCCTATGTCCCTCTCCATCCCTTCAACTATCTCCACTTAAAAATCACGTCAACTCGTCACCTTTATTGACTCAATAAAATATCTTCCATCAAAAAAAAATATTTTTCGGGACCCGAGAAAATTTCTGTAATCAACCTGTAAGGAGGGTAGAGGGAGGGTAGAGGTGCGGTGATACAGATTAGACGTACTGAGATAAAGCTCCGCGATGTAAATTAAAAAAGAGTGTTAAAACTGCGTGTTCGGACATAAATAGCATTTCAAAACAACCATTGAATCAAGACACGTTTATTGGTTTTAAAATTGTGTTAATCAGTGTGCCAGTTAAGTGGAAACTATTAAAAAAACTTATCCAACAAAACTTAACATCTACCGCAAAAAAAGTGAATCGGTGCATAAACATTGACTGACCTTCGGCCTTATCACTGCTCTGCGATTGTCTACACTTTAACACTTCCTTAATTTCGCTCGGCTGTTTCGTAGTCGCCATAGCCCAGCGGTCTCGACACCGAGGAAAAGTATTTGATGCAAACAGCTTCGGGTTCAAATCCCAGTGGACGTTAAACTTTTTGTATTTTTATTTTTACATATTGCTTCAAGTTTCAACACTTTCGAGTTCAAATCCCAGCGGACACAAAACTTTTTGTATTTTTTTAATATTTTTAAAATTCTTTTAGTGCGAGTGTGAACACAGTAGAACTTATTCTAATTTTTAAGACTCTTGCAAATAAACAATATAAATAAAATGTCAGCAAATACGTGCAGTGGTTGTGGAGAGCATTTGCCTGGCTCAGAATTCCTAAAATGTTTCGGATGTCAAGATAATTATGATCTCATTTGCCTTGGAATCGAGCAGGCCGCGTTTCTCAAGCTCAGCGAAGATCAAAAAGAGCAATGGAACTGTCCATCGTGCACCTGTTCACGACCTAAAGGAGACAACACCCACACTCCTATTCGCAGCTTGGCAACGCTCCCAGGCAATACAGATTATTCCTCAGAAAATGTTAATATGACCCGCGGGAGCCGCAGCAAGCAAGCAAGCAAGCACTGCATGGCCCCGGCCAGTGACGACCCGGGCCTGCCAGAACTATTCAAGGAAATTAGACAACTCCGAACGGAATTAAGAGCGTTAAAAGAACAGAACTCCGAAATTTCACTTTTAAGGCAAGACGTTCGGGAACTAAAAGCTCAACTCGCTAACACGACAATTCACGCAGAAACCATGAAAGAGTTTGAAAAAAAGCTTTCCATGCAACAATCAATAATCACCGAATTAACCGACGCATTGGATCAACTTCAGCAATCGCAAAACACGTTTGAGCAAAATAGTCTCCACGACGAGCTGGAAATAGCGGGCATTGAGGAATCTGACAACGAGAACCTTCACCACATCGCACTAGTGACGTCCTCAAAACTCGGAGTGGCCCTGTCTGATGCGGAGCTAAGCCGAGTCTTTAGAGCTGGCGCTCGACGCAGGCTGAGCGATGCAACGGTATCCGGCAAGAAACAACAGCCGCGCCCAATAGTAGTCAAACTTACGAGGCGTTCTAAACGTGACGAGATAATGAAGGCCGCTAAAAATCGACGACATTTTACATCTGAGGACATAGTGGCAGGCAGAGTTACCAGAGTGTATATAAACGAAAGGCTTACGAAGTACAACCGGACTCTTTTTCATGCCGCCAGACAAAGGTCCTCCCAGTGTCACTTTCGTTACTGCTGGACTCGCAATGGACTCATCTACGCGCGTAAGGCGGAGGGAAAGCCGGCAATTCCCATTCGATCGCTGCCTGAACTCGACTTGCGGATTGGACCGGCAAATGCAGAGGTTTCAAGGGAGCATCTTCATGGTGTCAACGCAGCGGATCTGGCCGTCACGTCGGATGCCCCGGAACACATTGTTGGTGTTAATAATAGCTAGATTGCTCTTATTATTCTCTGTGTCGAAAACAACTCTGTTCCGTTCGTTCTTATTACTATGCTTACGTAACTGTGCGCACATTCATTCTCACTACACATCTTACCCGAAAACTTTCTACTCACACCCACACACACACATATATCTATGCAAACAACGGAACCTGTCATTCTCAAACTCTTGCTATAGTTTAATCATGCTTATGAATTTGAAACGTTATAATAGGAAACGATAGTGTTGCTAACGATATAGATCAAACTCTATCTATAGAATGTCAGGTTCACAGTTGCTTGGAAACCTGCAAAGCTTCTATACAAAAAGTGCACAATTTCAAGGTGCTTGCCTTTAATATCCGCAGTATTAACCAAAACTTTAACTCCTTTTTAGTAGGACTACAACGACTCGATATTAATACAGATGTAATTATATTGACAGAGTGCTGGTTAGGAACAGAAGTGCAACCAGCGCAGATTCCAGGCTATGCAATGTACGCCACAAAAAACAACCTCAATCGAGCTGGTGGCGTTGTAGCCTACGTTAGAGAAGACTGGCACGCCACGGTTACTGAACCAATTTTTGAAGAAGGAGAATGTCTCAGCATTAAGGTATCAAACTCCATCACGGTTCTTGGAATATACCGGTCGCCGTCCTTTTCCCAAATCACAAAATTCATGTACTATCTAGGTAATACGCTAAAGACAATTGATGGTAACTCGGATATCATTGTCGCTGGAGATATCAACATTAACATTTTGAACGCATCTGACCACCAAGCAAACGACTACCTCTGTCTTATGGCTGAATCAGGACTTCGACCGGCAATTTCCGAACCCACGAGGCATGAATCATGCCTTGACCACATATTTATTAAATCAAAATCCCTTGACTTAATTGGTTTTGTATGTAAGACGGATATAACAGATCATTACATTGTTATATCTGCTATGGCAACTGGTTCAAAAACTGCTTATGACAGAAATCGATATGTGATCAAAACTGACTACCAGGCCATTAATTTAGAACTACAAGAGATGGGATGGACGTCAGTATTAAAACAAAGTAGCCCTGATGTAGCTGCAGAAGAATTCCAAAAGATACTTAATGCACTAACACATAAACACACATCAAAGGTTCGGATCAGCAGATCTAGATATAACCTAAAGCCGTGGATTACACCTGGTCTCATAAGATGCCAAAAGCATCGTGACCGCTTGCATCAGGAGTGTAGAAAGCACCCAGATGATCCTATGCGTCTGCTAGTTTACAAAAGGTATAGAAACTTCCTGACAAACCTACTGCACAGTTTAAAAAATTCCTATGACCGAGCACAACTTGAGAAAAACAAACTCAACCCAAAAGGTCTCTGGAAAACCATTAGAAACATCGCGGAATATCCAAAAAACACATCAAAGTCTGTTGAGCTTACCAAAATCAAACCCACTGCTCTAGAAGCATTAAATCACTGTAACAACTACTTTGCAAATGTAGGTAAAAAATTAGCCAACAATATACTTACGGCTTTGGGTGAAACAGAAGTCTCACTATCATCTAAACTGAATCAGAATGCTGCTTCATCTCACTCATTCTTTTTGCATCCGACTGATGAGAACGAAGTGTCCAAGATTATTAGTCTTCTAAAGAATGACAGTGCTCCAGGATATGATAACATGAAACCTGCGCTACTGAAAACAATCAAATCAAATATTATTATCCCGCTCACCTATATTTGTAACTTAAGCCTAAAGACTGGAATATTCCCAGCAGTTTGGAAGAGGGCAATAGTCATTCCTATTCACAAAAATGGGCTTAAAAACGCCCCTGAGAACTATAGGCCAATCTCGCTCCTACCAATATTTTCTAAAATACTGGAAAAAATTGTCAACCGTCGTCTAGTCAGCTTCTTGGAGCGGTACTCGCTGCTCTCTAACTCTCAATATGGCTTTAGATGCCGCAAGTCAACGGAAAATGCGGTTGATCATCTGACCGGGAAAGTGACCGCGGCCTTGGATAATGGCTTAAAGTGTGTAGGAGTATTCCTCGACCTTGCTAAGGCATTTGACACCGTGTCCGTGACTATACTTTTGAGAAAATTGGAGCACTACGGTATCCGAGGACTTCCACTCCAATGGTTCCGAAGCTATCTTGCGGACAGGTATCAAAGTGTTAAGATAGGAAATTATCTCAGTGACGATTTACCAACTCTTTTTGGGGTTCCCCAGGGCAGCGTTCTTGGCCCTACATTATTTATTATCTATATGAACGATATTTTCACAATCGGTGGTAATACAGGCGATCTCATATGCTACGCAGACGATACAGTAGCATTATATTATGGTTCTACATGGCAAGATACTCTGCAAAGAGCAGAAGCAGGAATGGCGGCTATAAAAGACTGGCTGAACAACAATCTACTTTCACTGAACATTAATAAAACAAAATACATCTGTTTCCACAAAACCAAGGCCTCTGAGCCGAGCCATTCAACATCATTATATGTTCACGGTTCCGCTAACTTGTCGTCGTCGGACCCTGCGAATTCTATTGGCCGCGTAGAATGCGTGCGCTACTTGGGCGTAGAAATAGATCAACATTTCTCCTTTAAACAACATATTGCAGCCCTCTCAAATCGTGTAAGAAAGCTCACGTATGTAATGCGCTTGCTCCGCAACTGTGCTGATCCGCGGATCCTAACACTAGTGTATGTGAGTTTATGTCAGTCAATACTAGGATACTGTATTTCAGTCTGGGGCGGGGCAGGCATTGCAACGATGCTTAACGTTGAAAGGGCGCAGAGGTCAGTATTGAAAGTAATGTACAAGAAGCCACACCAGTTCCCAACAAGACAACTGTTGACCGAATCCAACACTCTCTCGGTCCGCCAGTTGTTTATTCTCAGGGCAGCCACGACGATGCATCGGAATACATTAAATTCTCCAAGTTTCACATCGTTACTTAGTAAAAGGGTCTTCCGCGTCCCACAAAACAAGACGAGAACGCCATATGGCAGACGTTTTCCACAATTCCTACACCCCTTTGTATACAACCATATATGTAAACTCTTCAATGTAAAGGATTTGACAGTCAAAGAATTTCAAAATAAAACTCGCAATTGGCTAATCTCTCTCTCATACCAGGCAACAGAAGACATACTGAAACCTTTGCAGTAAGCACAACTCTCTCTCACACACACACACACACACACACACACACACACACACACACACATACACACTATCAGACTCACTCCGACACTTGGCACAGTTTATATCATTCCTAAAGTAGTTGCAGAAATTGATCATTAGCTTAATGATTAGTTTTAGTTTAGGTAAGATTCATGTAAACTCTCGCTATATCTGTATTCTTCGCATCGCCATTTTGATTAATCTTCTGGTACTTCACTGAGCCCCCACGTCACAGGCTTGACCTAGTGTGAGGGCTATTGCTAACCATACTGTATTTTATCTCTGAATGTAACTATACCTACTGTTTAATTCCTATATTTTATCTATGTCTGGTAATGAAATAAACTTTTTGTATTTTGTATTTTGTATTTGTAATTTTTTAACCCCCGACGCAAAAACGACGGGGTCTGTCTGTCTGTCTGTCTGTCTGTTTGTCTGTCTGTGTGTGTGTCTGTCTGTGGCATCGTAGCTCCCGAACGGATGAACCGATTTCGATTTAGTTTTTTTTATTTGAAAGCTGTGTTAGTCGGGAGTGTTCTTAGCCATGTTTCATGAAAATCGGTCCACTAGGTCGCGGTCGGGGGTTTTTCAAAATTTTAATTTTGTGGTTATACAGGTAAATGTTCAGTGCATGCCTATATAGAAACTGTCAGACCCTAAATGCCAGACCATTTGGTAGGCTTAGATTTAGAATATTTAGATAAGGGCAAGAGAATGACGATTTTTTCTGTAAAAGTTCGTAAGGCAATCTGTCATTTTTACAAGTAAAAGGTAACCATTTCACTTATGTAGTTACTTGTGTACTTGTGTAGGCGTGCCAAATCTCTCCCAATTTTTAAGGCTCAACTGAAATTACACTATCTGTCACTTCCTTAAACTTCTTAAACATGTTATTCTGTTGCTTTTTTATATGTATATATAATATTATGTTTATGTATGTGTATGTATGTATATCTATATAACTTATATTAGTATGTATATTTCTACGTAGTTACTTGTGCTGGTTTTCTTTTTTTTTTCTCTCACACCACTTATTTTTTGCTACCCTTATATTTCTCCGTTACATTGATCTCTACTACCCGAAGGTTGTCTGGTAGAGATCGCTTTTTAGCGATAAGACCGCCTGTTGTTGCTTAATTTCTTGTTTGATCTTATTTGTTGTATGTAATTACTTAATGTGCACAATAAAGAATATTATTATTATTATTATTTGTTTGTCTTTTCCAGTTCTCGGGACCATGGGGTCCCGGACTTTTGGGAGGCGTGCGTGGGGCCGAAGCCAACAGCGCAGAGGCCCTTTAAGACAGTTTAATTTAAAGTAATGTGACACTAGCCGGCGATTGTCCCTGTCCGCACTATAGATGCACCCAAGGACAAGCCCCGGTTAGTGTAAAACTATTGTTATTATTATTATTAAGTTCATGTCCATACTACTCTGTCGCTAGAAAGTGGTTAGTTTTTGTGGCAATAAATCTATCACGCATGCGCCTCGCACCAATTAAAGGTTATACGTTATTTTTATACTACATGCAGCATCCGGACGGGTTTTCATGTTCAACATGTTTCAGAAAATATACTTTTCAGTACAGATGGTTTTTTTACGCACTAGTGCGAGAAGTGGTTCATTATATGCCAGGTCGAAACTTCGAATGCTCATCTGTACTGAAAAACGTCGTACGATACACGTGCGAAAAGGAAACGAACTTCCTTTTTTACGCACTTGTATCGTAATGTATACTATTTTATACATCCATACTAATATTATAAATGGGAAAGTGTGTGTGTCTGTTTGTTTGTCCGTCTTTCACGGCAAAACGGAGCGACTTATTGACGTGATTTTTTAAGTGGAGATAGTTGAAGGGATGGAGAGTGCCGTAGGCTACTTTTTGTCTCTTTCTAACACGAGCGAAGCCACGGGCAAAAGCTAGTACATAATAAAACATTACGATCACTTACGATAAAAGTGCAGAAAAGAAGAAGTTCAAAACGAGTGGCGATAAATTAAAACACGACCGAAGGGAGTGTTTTAAATCGACACGAGTTACGAATTTCCTTTTCGCACATGTATCGTACGATGTTGCTCAGTAGGAACATAGGCCCATTGAAGTTTAGTTAGGCACATAATAATAGTTATTTGTTATACAAGGGGGCAAAGTTGTATTTTAACGCCGAGTGTGGAATTGAAAAACGAAGAAGTGAAAGTATTCTATAGTTGAACCACGAGCGAAGCGAGTGGTTCGAGAATAGAATCCTAAACTTGCGAGTTTTTTATCACACGAGAAGTAAAATACATTTGCACCCGAGTGTAACACAAAACTTTTCCCCTCACTATAGCGAGGAAACTACAACGCAAAAATGCGTTTATCACTGCTTCCAGTAGTTCCACAGGTGGTAAATCATCTTTAGTACTAGATTCACCTGCTTTTATCAATTTTAAAGCAGTTAATTTGACTTTATTCAAGGTCAAATTACTTTACCCACTAGTGGATAAAATGCGTTTTTACCCGCTGGTATTAAAGGACAAAACACGTGTTTCCGAGCTAGTGAGGGTAAAACCAATTTTCGCACGAGTGCGAGAAAATAGCACTGTATACCGATTCAGGTGTCACCCACGCAATAAAAGATTCGGTCACTCCATTCGTGCCTCTGCCAAGTGACAGCTTTCGTGAATCAGTCTGTGTTTTAGTCAGCCAGTGCGTTTTCACATTATCCGATCCGATATCGGATGTCGGACCGATATTCCATACATTACAGGCGCCATCTTGGATTGTTTCTATTGAAATCTTTCCGACATCCGATATCGGATCGGATAATGTGAAACCAGCCTTAGCCTCACCTTCAGGTACTTACCCCATTGGTAGTTATAGCGTTAATGTAGGATATTTTTGGGAATACTACGTCGGTGGCAAATAAGCATACGGTCC
The DNA here is from genome assembly GCF_023078275.1 of Leguminivora glycinivorella. Taxonomy (NCBI): domain Eukaryota; kingdom Metazoa; phylum Arthropoda; class Insecta; order Lepidoptera; family Tortricidae; genus Leguminivora; species Leguminivora glycinivorella. Next base: position 11,554,129 of record NC_062990.1, read on the forward strand.
GCCTGATGCAAAGCGGTTACCGTCACCTGTAGACGGCTGCAACTCAAGGAGTGTCACGTGCGCGTTGCCTACCCATTAGAAACTTGTACACTCCTTTTTTCTGTGCAAAAAAAGAGCTCAAGTTCCAAGGAGGGTTTGGGTTGCCGACGACTCAAAGGACAATAGACGGAACAAATCAGTTCGGTAGGTCCTTATTCCGTCACCAGCACACCGCACCCTCGTTGAGCTCTGGCAGCCTTACTCACCGGCATGAACACAACACTTGCACTATGAGTAGGGTCTAGTGCTATTTGGCTGCGGTCTTCTGTAAGGCGGAGGTGCTTCCCCAGTTGGGCTCTGCTCTAGATTCGAGCGATGGTCAGATGATTTAGATATTGTTTGTAGTCAATCGAACCTATAGGTATAATAGTTTTAAGCTGAAATTTCACGGCACATGTGACAGTACATTATAAAAAGCACATCACAAACGCACTTGTCGACAAAAGACCTAATTAAATTAATGATCTGCAATTTCATGGCCAATTTCACGCCAAACTACCCCATGCAGCGCTTCTCAAACATTAGGGGGTCATGGGGTGATCCATAAGTTTGTCGAAAGAGAAGGATGAAAGTTAAAAAAAAGATTGGCGACAGCCTGTCCATACCTACCTATGGTTAGGTATACACAGTGACCCAAAAATACGTTGACAAACGTTTGTGTGATTATTTTTCTGTCCTTACACGAATGATTGTTCTACAAATTAAAATATGAAACCTTAATAATTTTTGAGCAAGTAAATCGAATCGTCTTCAAAATATCCTCCTTTGGCTTTGAAGTACAAGCGCAAATATTAGAACAAAAATTAAGTATGCCGCTGCATATCTAATATGACTTTCGTCTAACTTATTGCACGTATAGCTTGTAATATATTCTAATTTTTGTAATCAATAAACGGGCTAGGGTTTTAAAATTGATTACAAACTATAATTTCTAGTTTTAAGTTAGGTGAATATACGTAAGTAGGCTGAAACGTATCGAGCTTATGAATCTGAAAAAAATGTCTTTACACAATTGGTCTACATTGCAAAACTTGCGAAATGGACATGAATGCTTTTGAAGTATCCTTGGTGAAAAATAGTTATTTGTTATACAAGGGGGCAAAGTTGTATTTTAACGCCGAGTGTGGAATTGAAAAACGAGCAAGTGAAAGGATTCTATAGTTGAACCACGAGCGAAGCGAGTGGTTCGAGAATAGAAACCTGAACTTGCGAGTTGTTTAACACACGAGGAGTAAAATACATTTGCACCCGAGTGTAACACCAAACTTTTCCCCTCACTATAGCGAGGAAACTACAACGCAAAAAATGCGTTTATCACTGCTTCCAGTAGTTCCACAGGTGGTAAATCATCTTTATTAGATACTAGATTCACCTACTTTTATGAATTTTAAAGCAGTTAATTTGACTTTATTCAAGGTCAAATTACTTTACCCACTAGTGGATAAAATGCGTTTTTACCCGCTGGTATTTAAGGACAAAACACGTGTTTCCGAGCTAGTGAGGGGAAAAAATATTTTCGGTACCTTCGATATTTTGGTTTATTTAAACATAAATTTCCCTATTCTTTGTCAACCACTTGTCAACGTAATTTTGGGCGACTCTGTACTTATATATAAAACCAAATCAGAGAGTTATAATAATAGACATGTTACTTTCAATAGCTTTAACTTTTTAGCGTGACGACCGATCTGGCCTGCCTGGCTGTCTGCTAAGGCGATGTTCCTGGGTTCGAATCCCGTTAAGGCAATTTATTGGAGTCATCACTATATGACCATATATTTTCTTGAGTCACAAAATAAATGTATTCTAGTATTTAAGTATTTGTTTATTACTTACATATTACGACTAGGTACTTATATTGTTGTCTGAGTACCTACCCACAACACAAACTTCTTGAGGTTACCGTGGGCCCTATCCAGTCCAGTCTGTGTAGGAATATCCTATATTTAATATTTATGTATTTATTTAATTTCATTTTATTTGTAAGCTAATTTGTACCCATTTTATACTTTAAATTGAATAAATTTTTTTTTTAAATACAGGTAAATTATAAGTAAAAAAAATAACTTTAATATTGCCTTGCATACTACGTCTCTAACCAAATAGAACTGATAATTCTGATAATAAAAATATCCAATAAAAACCCATTTCAAATGACAAACGCGTAACTTTTCCTGAGAGGAGCTAATTAAATTGATTATCTGCAATTTAATGCCCAATTTCACGCCAAACAACCCCCACTGTACCCTCAGCGGTTCTCAAACAGGATTCGGAATATTTTTTTTTTAAATACAAATGGGTGGATAAATAGAGTGAAGTGTAAAAAATTTGGTCTTACAAAAGTTACTTAAAATTTATTTTATGATATAGGTGCGAAAAAAGGAAGTTCGAAACGAGTGGCGATAAATTTGCAGTACCTACAGATGGTGTTTTACGCACTAGTGCGAGAAGTAGCTCATTTCTTGTCAGGTCGAAAGTGGGTCGAAACTTCGGAGGTCCACCTGTAAGTACTGAAAAACGTCGTACGATACACGTGTAAAAAGGAAATTCGTAACTCGTATCGATTTTTGACTCGAATTTGTCGCCAAACGTTTCAATCTTCCTCTTTTCGCACTAGTATCGTAATTAATTCATAGCTCTTAATATTCGTCGACATAAGAGCTTTATTAAAGTGATGTACTTACCAAAATATGTTATCGACAAAAATATATCGATGTAATTTAACTTACTGTCATCATGTAGATTTTATTCAACATATTTTTTATAAAATAGAAACAACTATCAATTTGTATTAAACAATTTATGAAATAGAAACAACCATAAATTTAAATAATCAAACTTATGACCATTAGGGTTGCCAACACCAACTACAAACAAGCAAAAGTGAATTTTCCGCATAATTTCAAACGCCCCTTATTAGAGCATATGCTTTGCTTTAATCCTCAAAGGGATGGCCCTTGTCATATTATCCCGAGTCAATGGTTGTCAAACTGTTGTGATAGACAAAGTTACTTGCTATAGAGTGTAAGTTTCTTTGTTTGGATATTTAGGTATATGTTTGAATGTTTAATTACTCTTGGAATAAATACACGTATTTATTTATAAAATTACTAGCTTTTGCCCGCGTCTTCGCTCGCGTTAGTAAGAGACAAAAAGTAGCCTATGTCCCTCTCCATCCCTTCAACTATCTCCACTTAAAAATCACGTCAACTCGTCACCCCGTTTTGCCGTGAAAGACGGACAAACAAACAAACACACACTTTCCCATTTATAATATTAGTATGGATAGCATAAGTATGTACTCGTATCGTTATCGTATTATATATTTACCAAATTATTTGATAAATATCCATCATCTCTCGTTTTAATGTGGTAATTAGAATTCTCAAATTTCGCGCTTATATTAGAGGGTGAATTCAAATAAATAAATAATGTTCTTTAAAATTTTATTTATTTATTTATTTTATTTATTTATTACTTAGGTTTTAATTAATAACTATTTCACAGCAGACAACCTCTACAATAAATTGGGCATACATCACGAATTAAAAGTCGGAATTCATCAGTTTTGATACAATATAAGAATAAGAATAAGAATAAGAATAAAATTTCAAACAATAAACGCCGGTTACAATAGCATTTAGTAATAAAGCTGACGAAGCAATAAAAAACCCACTGTCCCCCGGGAACCAATTATAATTAGTGGACTGACAAGCAGTAAATCATGGCGTCGGGTGGCGGGTCGGGTGGCGGTTCTTACCTACAGATTGTACCGGAGCTGGGGAAAGTGTACGGAATACCTTCCCTAGATACGTAAGTTCTTAGTTTTGTCGGGTATCTATACTCGGGAAATTTTCTGGGGAAAATAAAGGTAGGTAGGTACCGTTAAACTACCAAACTGTAGTCCAATACTGCAACTTTGGTATTTTACAAAAAATACAGTAAAAGGCACACGAAATAAATATTTACAGTTAGTTTTGGACTAAGTACAGTTGGGAGTTTTCCAAAATTTATAAATCTCGAATATCGAATTTTACCAGATCTGGACGTATCTGGGCTCATTCTTCTCAGAATCACGAGCTGATTCGATCCTGACGATAAAAAAATGTGTCTTATTTTTTTTTTCCTTTTACGTCACGATTTTAGTATGAACTTACTACGTGGCGTGACGTATAAATTATACTATACTATTTTAAATGACAGTTCCATTTTCAAATGCATTTGATTTTGAGATACCGCTAATTGCTTTATCGGGGCAGCATTGGAAACGCGAATTTTGTATGGAAAATTTGGGACACATTTTTGTATCGCCAGGATCGAATCAACTCGTGATTCTGAGAAGAATGAGCCCAAACACGTCCAGATCTGGTGGTCACGGGTAGACTGGCTGGGAGTTGTATCAACATCTAGCTGTACGAGTTTTTCGAACTACCCGCACTTGATTATCATCAGTCACTTTTACGCTAGGGTTGCCACTCTGCCTACATACAACACTCACGACATCCGATGGTATGGGACGGGAAGTTTTCTCACGTTTACACTTTTTCTTTTTTTGTTTCTTCATTTTGATTGAAATTACGATGTTTCCTGATTTCAATCGCTTTCCGAACCTTCCTGCTATAGAAAAGACGTTCAGTTAAGTCCCGTTTTAATTTAAATATCTGGGCAACCGAGCTTCGCTCGGTTCTGTTTCGTATCCTTGACATGTGTCGCCATCTAGTTCAAAAATGAATAGTACCTACATCGAGCGCAAGAATTCTCAGCCTTAACAACACAACTACTCCACACGAGATGGCGCGCATTTCGCCACAAAAAATCAAATAGTGTATTTTCCACAGATGTCATATAAACCATAGATCAAGCAAACGTATCTACTTAGCGTGTCAAATGAACTCAGTGAAATCCACTGAGTTGTCCGTCTTTAATCGCAGCTTGCAGCTTTCGGGCGTCAATTTTTGTAAGTTGAAGTCAACAAAAACATTAAAAATGCCTCGTTACATGATATTTAATTGCAACAACATAAAACTTATCAACACTCAAGGGCCTGAGACATATTTAAAATCACAGGCAAGTAACAACTTCAGTACAAAATCTGACACGCTCGGCCGCCATACAAATAAATGAACTCGTTTCTTCTATCTAAATCTAATTCTGTGGTATTTTCTATTCGTTTTAGCCTTGACCTGTGTCGCCATCTAGTGTTTGCAATAAATAGTACTTACATCGACCGAAAGAATTCTGTCTTAACAGTACAACTACTGCACACGAGATGGCGCGCGAAGAAAAACGCATGAAAACTCGAAAATTCGCGTTTTCCGGGACCTAAGGATAAGTTAGACCGATTTTTCACCCCCAAAAACCCCCACATAACAAATTTCTGCGAAATCGTTAGAGCGGTTTCCGAGATCGTCAGTGTAAATAAATAAATATATAAATAAATAAATAAATAAATAAATATACAAGAATTGCTCGTTTAAAAGTATAAGATAATATGAGTGAAGATCGTGTTAGTTTAAATCAATATAATTCGAGATTTATTTTGGAAAACGCCCAGTTGGGGGCTTTGGACTATATTCGTTGGGTACTTTTACGGTATACTAGTACCTACAAACAAACCTATAGATAAGTAATAATATAGCGCAAAGATTCATTAATATTCGACCAATATTTACCGATAATATAAATTTATTACATAACAGGAAAGTACAAATGTGTAGGTACTTATCGGAAGCGATCTCTTTTGTTCAGAAGCTGGGGAAAGTGTACGGAATACCTTCCCTAGATTAGATACTGTAAGTTAAAATCGCTTTTTCCGGTATTTTCGAACTCGACTATTATTCTGTAAATTCTGTTAATATTGTCACAGTTACTCATGAAATAAAACTATCCGTGATCCGTTTCCCATAGTTTTATTTTATATCTTTCCCATCACGGAACAATGGTGTTCCGGACCTTTGGGAGGCGTGCGCGGGGCCGAAGCCAAAGCGTAGAGGCCCTTTTGACACTTTAATGAAATGTAAGGGGTACACCGAGCGGATGTTGCCTTTGCCCGTATCATGGGACACACGCAGAGGCAGCACCCGCCAGGGTGTAAGGACTATTTGAGAGTTAATGGAATCTAAAATGAACTGGGCTATTTTGATGAAAGTGATGGACTAAATACTGGGCTATGGATAAAAAACCGGACGCCTGCCTAATAAAACGGTATCCAATTTTATTTCCGGCAGACGGTGACTCGTCCCCACAAGATGGGCCCCCACAAAAAGCGACATCCAAGATGGCTCAAGGGCAACACCGGTGTGAGAACTCAAGGGTGTCGAGAGGTGTACACCGCTTTCTGCCCAGTGGCCGTTAAGCCACTGTACCAACTCGCGTCTTACGCAAATTTTCACTTCCACCCCTGGAGCATATAGCCCTAACGACTCCACTCTGGACGGCCAGTCAAGGCAAGCCAGAGGTAGAGAGTACTGTCCCACCCACCCGCCTTACGGGTAACAGAACTCCCAGGAGCACTCGGGTACGTGGGGTCGCTGTTCCCCAACAGCTCGCCACAAGCTGCCCTGCGTTGACTGATTGCACTGGTAAAACCAGTGGGCGATGGGGTCGTCACATCCCTATTTTATATATTGTTATTGTTTTAATACGAATAATTAAGACTCGACCAATAAAAAATTGCTTACGTACAGCAAAATGCGAACTTATTACAATGAATTATAAGGTGTCATCTAGATAAGTAATTAAAAGTATAGGTATCTATCTAGAGTGTCCATATGCAATAATAAATTTAGTTACAATTTTTACCGCTTCGGACTTTAAAATGTTTAAGCACTAGTGATGTGCAGTGCACGATGCGCGCTCTGCAGGTTCGATACTATTTAGTTCCAGTCATTGCCTACAGATGGCGCTGTTATACAATTTATGTAAATATGGTAACCGAGTACCTAAACATGTTTCTAACCCTACAATATTATTAGTCTTGCACTTAATGGATTTTCTGTAATGTTTTAAACTAAATAGTTAGGTTTGAACTACTTGAAATAAATCCATGACCATATTCTCTTTTGTAGTAAGTAGCTTTTTACAGTATTACGTAATAGGATTCCTTGGTAGGAGAGAAATCAACAACAACAAATAATTTCGACGTCATTTATTCATAAAGACAATTCAATAAATGAACGCACTAAATTACAATAATTTGAGATATGTCACTTAGATATTAATTAGTGGTGAATGTTATGCTTTTACCAAAATATCTGTAATTGGTGTTATTAGTTTATTACACTTCTTATAATTTAGAGGTTTAGACACGACTAAAGTCAATGACTCGTTCCGCCATCTTAGCAAGCTACCATAACATCACCACCTTTTGACCATAATTATGTATATGTATAATAAGCTACAATACATTACGCTATTGTTTAAGATCAATGTTACTGGAAGACAAATCGTATGGCATATAATATTTTTAGTACAACATTATTTTTTAAATATAAATGCACCGATACCTTCGTAATGCTATCAAACTATTGAGGAAACAAGCTACAGGAGTCCCATACAAAACCATTAGGAAAATAGATAATCTTTCTACTAGAAAATGTTTCAGAAATATTCAGATCTTAAAATGATTATTTTATTTAAAATACAAACCATAGTGCGATTCAAATCGAATTCGAAAAGTGGCTTACGTCAAGAAATATTTACATTAGACGAAAAAAGCAATGTATAAATATCGAAAATCCGAATAGATTAAATATAAAAGTGTTCGGGCGTAGCACACTAGTTGGATAAACTTTATCGTATCGGTGCGTCCCTATCGCGCTTACATATAGTGCGAAAAGGACGGCCTGACGTTCGTTTATCACGCGACCGTGCTGGCCTGCCTGTGTTCTGCGAAACGAAAGCTTTCCCTATATACAGCAAGCAATACTGAGGGACTATATATCTAACTTAAGCTAAATGCAAGTATTTGCATACAAATAAGATACGAACTTACACGACAGTGATCACAAAACGCATGTTACATTAACTTAGGCTCCCCACAGACAGTCTTAAAAATTCATAATCTTAAAAAAAACTTGTATGCAATCTGACAGTTCAAACTGACACTGACAAGACACTGACAGATCTGAACTGTCAGATTGCATACAAGTTTTTTTTAAGATTATGAATTTTTAAGACTGTCTGTGGGGAGCCTTTGTTTAAACGATATGTATAATAGTAATTGATGAGTATTATATAAACAAATATAGCCTTTAGACTCAAGCTTTAACACGTAGCGCTTAACTAACAAAACTTGGCCACTAGTGTCTATCAGAGGATATAATTTTCATGACATTTTTAAATTGTCATAGTGACTTCTCATTTGTCGACTTTTGGTATACAATATCATCATTCTCTTGCCCTTATCCCAGTCACTTGGGGTCGGCGCAGCATGTCTTTCTCTTCCATACATCTCTGTCACTCGTCATCTCATCATTAACTTGTTTTAGTTCCATATCATGTCTCACACAGTCCATCCACCTCTTCTTCGGTTTTCCCCTCCCGTTACTTCCACCACCTTCCACATTCATTCGTAATACCTTTCTCGTCACATGCCTTTCATCCCTCCGCATTACATGTCCATACCATGCTAGTCGATTCGCTCTTTTGGTATACAATATATCGATAGAATTTTCTTATTTATCGACTTTTGTTATACAATATATCGATAGAATTTCCATAACATAACGGTTTGAAGACATGATAATTAGTGGATATTTAACTGTAATAAAAGTATGTAAATGAAACCCAGCTAATATTATAATAAAAGTAGGAAAAAATCGATGTATTATAAACTATTAAACCAGTGTTTGTCAACACAAACTTTTTGTACACGAAATGGGAAAAAAATAAGGAAAGATCTTATTAAAAATACATTTTTGAGTATTAAGTTTTCATAGCAAAAATCTTCTTTAATGTGATGTAAATTGGGCGTCGATGGATGAGAAATTACTTTCAAAACTAAAAAAAATACCACGAAAATTCCAGCCTCCTGTTTTTAATGCTAGTTTTTTCTCATTTGCTTATAAATACATTTGAGTATATTATTACAAATAAGTATAATATAAAATATAATTGTTAGAGCCTGTATGCCTCGTAAAGACAGTTATACAAAAAAACGAGCTACTTTGCAGAGGTATTCTGGAAGTATGGGGTTAAATTTTACAAATTAAACATATGCTTATAATTAATATATAAGACAACATGGTATTACCAAACTATGTATGCTATGGTAAGGTTAGACAGTTATAATATTTAGAATTGTAAAGTAGACTTACAAGTTTTATAACCAAATTGACCTTAAATAGACATTAAATAATACATAAAATATAGATTATAATTGTACAGAATATGATAAACAGCAGATCCAACCCAAAAGTTTAATAAAAATTTCAGTGTAATTTGTTGCTTCAAATAATAATGATAATAATGTAAGGAAGATTGTATAAGAAGATGAATTATTACATATATCATTGGCATAACAAAACTGAATAACGAAACTTTCAGCCTACTTTAGCTTATAAAGTTCATCATTTAGTTTTTCAATAGCTCTGCAGTGCATCAAGGATCTAATTAAACTGTAAAATTAAACAGATTTTAGTTTATTCATATTTCAATTTCAATCCCGTAAAACTTTTTAGGGTTCCGTAGTCAACTAGGAACCCTTATAGTTTCGCCATGTCTGTCTGTCCGTCCGTCCGTCCGTCCGTCCGTCCGTCCGTCCGTCCGTCCGTCCGCGGATAATCTCAGTAACCATTAGCACTAGAAAGCTGAAATTTGGTACCAATATGTATGTCGATCATGCCAATAAAGTGCAAAAATAAAAAATGGAAAAAAATGTTTTATTAGGGTACCCCCCCTACATGTAAAGTGGGGGATGATATTTTTTTTCTTTCCAACCCCAACGTGTAATATATTGTTGGATAGGTATTTGAAAATGAATAAGGGTTTACTAAGATTGTTTTTTGATAATATTAATATTTTCGGAAATAATCGCTCCTAAAGGAAAAAAAAGTGCGTCCCCCCCCTCTAACTTTGAACCATATGTTTAAAAAATATGAAAAAAATCACAAAAGTAGAACTTTATAAAGACTTTCTAGGAAAATTGTTTTGAACTTGATAGGTTCAGTAGTTTTTGAGAAAAATACGGAAAACTACGGAACCCTACACTGAGCGTGGCCCGACACGCTCTTGGCCGGTTTTTTTAAAACTGGGGACCTCAACGGACGATGAAATCGACATAGATATAGAAACAAACATCCACAGACCAGTGATTGTAACATAACTTGTCAGGTTTAGAGATGTATTTTTATTCTACAGGAAAATAAGAAGACTCGAGGTGAATAGTGTCAGAATGTGGTCTTAAATGTCTTCTTCAAATCAAGAGTGAACAGGCATCTTCTGGGCGAGCTCACTCCATCGTAGGCCACGTGTTTGCCTTTGGCTAGTCTGTGGCCAAGAGTAAGCCCATTTATAATTTAAAAAAATGCTACCACGGGAGTAACCTGGAGCTCTAACCTCAGGGAAATAATGCATATGAAGGTAGATTAACTGTGTTGTTTCTACCAATAACTAGTGACGCTAACGATGCAGACATTCACAATTTTATTTAGACCCTTGAGACAAAAACCTTAAATCTACAATACGATAAGCGACACTAGTAACCCCAAGTTTTGCGCACAATACAACATCGAATCAGCCATGTGTCATACGACGGGCATAATAAAAACGTACTTATTGCTTGTACACGTACTCTAATGTCCGCTACCGCAAACAATCTCAAATCATATATCATATATCCTCCATATAATTACAATGAACGCTAAATTATATAATTATTATCATGTGATATGTACCTATTATATTGATTATGATGCACTAATTATAGTCCTCGAGAAAATTGACTCTAAAATATAATTCCAAGTGTAAGCCAATTTTCTTAGTTGTTTAAATAAAAGGTCCTAACCTATGGGAACTTTGGGGTTATATGGGATGGGGATTAAATATTTTTTTACATTAATAATCAACCGTCAACAACATTTTTAAACAACTATTACTAACTTTCTCGCAGACTTGCTGCCTTTTATTTCATTTTTCATCCATTACACTAATTATGTCGATTAAATCTTTTTATCATAATATCATCCATATACTCCTTTTAATATTGTTTCAAAAAAGGGTTCAAAAATGATTTCGTAATATCGATATTTTATTTCACACCACTAGAGGAACTGCGCTAAGGAAATTATACCGCATGTATGAAATGGACATTTCAAACTTCCTTAAAATACAGGCCTACCAACTTTAACGAGTAATTGAATTATGATATGGCAACAATGGATTTGCGCTTAGCGTTGGTAGCTGTGCGAACCACATTTAACTCTTATCTCACTTGCATACGTCAAATCTGACAACTTGTCAAACGTCAAATTGACATTGGTCTACCACCCTAAAAAGATATCGACATTGGCATAATTAGTTTTGAGATCTCACTAGCTTAGCTTACATACAATGCGTTCTGAACTTCACCCACAAAACGTTACGGCCACATAAAGTATAAAATAGTATCACACACGATCAAACAATGTGTGAATAAAAACCTCCTCCTTTTAACTCGTTTAACGAAGTTACTAATACCGTTAGAACCGTTTCATCTTACCTAAAGCCCATCACATTGCTAGCAATTTTACAACATCAAAGCTTATCATATCGCTGCTTTACAAATAAAGATATAAATAATAAAGGTTGCTCAAAATTGACAAATTGTTTATGATATTACCAAGGAAATAAGTAAAAAAGCGAAATATCGCTTCTGTATGATTTGATATTTAAGGTCAAAATAAAACCTTTAAAATAATTTATTTAATGTGTAAGAACTATCGACATTATCTGTAACTATCGACATTATCGATATCGCATCCCTAAAAAGCAACAAAATCCAGAACGCACCTAACCTCTTCACTCCATCGTGTCATACTGCACCTTCTTGACCTTGAGATAACGCCAGATGGCGTAACACACGAGCGTACCAGCGGTGGCTATCGCGAGCGCGGCACCTACTGCGACAGGAGCGGTTTCGGAACGCGCTCGCGCGGAGTCGGAACAGTGCCAGGGAGGGCCAAATTCACCGTCCCGTTTGAACATGAAGGCCTGGAGACGCATTTGGCGGAGGTACAGCTTGGCTTTGTGAGCGGTTGTTGGGCTGGAAAAATCGAAATGTGAAATTAGTAACCACATCATGATTATTGTTCAAACAGCTTCAAGTGCTAGACAAAGTACCTAAAGGTAGAAGAGTTAATTAAGAGAAAATAACTGCGCTTGGCTGCGTGTTCCAGTATAAAGTCTTTAGCTATTCGTATCAGAAGAATGATTCTCGAACTTATGCGGCGCAGTAGAAAACGTGCTTCTGCTTACCTAGTCTCATCCTCTGTAAGATCTATAACTGTCTCCTCAGGGCAGAAGAATGATTTCCCAACCGGTGTAGGGAACAGAAGGTTCCTGGAGTTGGTTGACAGAACGACCCGCCGTCCCTGCTTGGCTGCGTGTTCTAAGATCCTTGCGCTAGAGTTGTAGCTCAGCTTGATGTTTCCGGAGTACCAACGCTCACCGCCTGGTGTCTGAAAAGTAGTAATGTAGACTTGTCAAAACACTACAAATACACATACACAACTAAAAGTTTTTGTCTTGCTGGATTAAGCTTCTGTTGTACATGTAGAGATTCCCCTAGGGATAGACTGGAAAGCACAGTGAAATGGCAAAGCCACATCTTTAGGACAGAGCGACTCACTAGTAGATATGCTATGGAACTTAATCGAATTGTTCAATATGACCAGCATATGTATGGTTTTTGTGGTTAATTTGTCTAGAATTCTAGATGCATGTAGTAACTGGTAGACTGGTACGAACCCAAAAGTTTTTTGGCAGATTCGGCTTGTAATAAGATTTTTATCCAATAGATACGTACATCTAAGTATGCACTACTAAACACAGATTCTCCACTATACCCCGCCCGCCAACTCATATCTTCAGTCTACCTGGCCCCGTAGCCGAATGGCATTTCTCCGACGCCAAACGAAAGCGATACGCCGCTGGCTCTGTCGCGCCAATACGCAAGCGCGATAGAGATAGATATCTACTAGCGCTTCGTTTCGTGAGCGTTTCGTGAGCGATTGTGCCATTCGGCTAGCCACCCTGGGCTGTTTCTGATCAGCTGACCTAGCAGAATGACAATCGTTGAGGCTAGAGGCCGATTGAAACTCAGTCTGGCTCTGTCGTGCAAACACGGAAGAGGAATAGAGTTAGCTAGCTCGATAACGATATTATTAAATTCAGTAGAAGTTACCTTAGCGAAGGAGAATTCGAGCGTGAAGTCCTTAAACGAGATGATGAGCTGCTCCGCGTCCCCCTCCTTGCAAACACCCCCCACGTTCGCGTTGTTCGGCACGAATGTGTTCGCGTCCTGAAATGAGAAACACAAACATTACCTAACAAATAAATAGGTTATATTTGACTATTGCCCGATTTAAGATCATCCTCCTTACGTTATCCCGGCATTCGCCGCGGCTCATGGGAGCCTGGGGTCCGCTCTGACAACAAATCCCAAGATTTGGCATAAACACTAGTTTTACGAAAGCGACTGCCATCTGATCTTCCAACCCGAAGGGTAACTAGGCCTTATTGGAATTAGTCCGGTTTCCTCACGAAGTTTTCCTTCATCGAAAAGCAACTGGCAAATATCAAATGACATTTCGCCATAAGTTCCGAAAAAACTCATTGGTACGAGCCGGGGTTCGAACCCACGATTTCCGGATTGAAAGTCGCACGCTCTTACCGATGGGCCACTAGCGCTTCATACCCCGATCTCTATAGCCCGATTTAACAGTGCTACCAAAAATAGTTGACATATATAATAAGTAAGTATAAATATATTACGCTAGAAATGTTACGGTTACGTAGAATGTGATGCCCTTCTTTAATTACTTCTATTTTATGTCGCACTATAGGGGGGCTAACACGTGCCAATGCTAATAGTGATTGACAAATTTCGACTTACGTCTTGACGATATCGATATCGAGAAATTTTGAAATACAAAATGTATTAATCCGTGAAATTACTTTTTTTTTAATCTTCTCCATTCTCCATTAAATTGAAATAATTGTATTTGTGGCCAAATGCCGCCAGCCAAGACTATTCAAGCCGATGTGGCCCTCAACTCAGCTAGGCCAGCTGCAGTCTTTGAGTAATTATGTTAACTAGAGAGGGCACCTCACCTTGATTTTGTGTAACAACACTTAGAGCTGATCAGCACAAACGCGCTTAGTCTGTGCCGAACGGCTGTGGTAGATTGACGTATGGCACTGAGAAATATTACGTCTAAATAATGCCGTCATGTGTAGTTAGGTACTGTAAAAACTGGTCAGGAAAAACTAATAAAAGCCAAGGAGTGACTTTTCACACGTAAGTTTACTGCATTTTTGTTTAAACACGCTTACTTTTAAAAAAATGTATCAATATAAACTCGTGCCGAAGCGCCACGTTGCGGCGGCCATGTTTCGTTGAAACCAAAGAGTAAAAAATGCAACAAAAGCAGACGTGACAATATCGCGGTCCTATGTTAATGAAATTATTTCAAGTTTCCTATTATACATTAAATTATATATATTTATCGACGCAAAAAAGGAGGTTATTTAATTATTATTGTCAGAATTGCACAGTTTTCCGACATGTCGGTCTATAAAAGATTCTCAATACGTGTGTCGAATTTCATGTGAGTATGTAAATGTAAGTACAGTACCTAACCTGCCTGAACGAATTTAGGTAGGTACATATTCGTTCAGGCAGGTTAAGCAAATTATGAAAGTACAAAAACGCGCGAATTTCAAATTTTCTATGGGACGATAAACCCGCGCCCATACATTTTTCAAATTTGCCGCCTTTTTTTACTCTCACGATTTGCTTAATTATCTATATGTACTTTTGCAGCTGGGTGTATGTAAATGTATGTTGGTCTCGCATATCTGAAACTTAGTCGGATAGCAAAAAAACTTTTTTTATTGGATTAAGGTATAATCTAAATTAGAGAGAAGTTCAAGTTCCACTTAATAGTTATTTCTTATACAAGGGGGCAAAGTTGTATTTTAACACCGAGTGTGGAATTCTATAGTTGAACCACGAGCGAACATTATATTCTTACATTACATTCTTTTATTTTGTTACTCTATTAGTTCATAATATATTTTTCCCCTCACTAGCTCGGAAACACGTGTTTTATCCTTTAATACGACTCACGCTAATTGAGAGTCATAAATTTAAAAAATGCCCATGTAAACCCATGTCACTTCTATACACGACTTCTAATCTATGCACTCTATGCAGGGCTCATCATCGCGACCGAAAGGTCGTAAGCGCCGAGTAAAATCGTAGCGCTTGCGACGTTACGGAAGCAGGCCATTGGTTCACACCCCGCCCCCTCGCCCCGCCTTCAGCTTACAAGCTGTGACACGTTCGTTGTTTGCTATAGCTCCTCTATACGAAGTAATAATAACTCAATGGCTGCAGTAGTTAAACAGCCCCCTAGCTAGAGCAATCAGTAAGACTGTTGTTTTTGCTGGCTGAGGCGTAGGGTTAGAGCCGGCGTAACTGTATTTGATGTTCATATGCGCATTGTAATATGCCTACTTGAAATAGTTATTTGTTATACAAGGGGGCAAAGTTGTATTTTAACGCCGAGTGTGGAATTGAAAAACGAGTAAGTGAAAGGATTCTATAGTTGAACCACGAGCGAAGCGAGTGGTTCGAGAATAGAATCCTGAACTTGCGAGTTTTTTAACACACGAGAAGTAAAATACATTTGCACCCGAGTGTAACACAAAACTTTTTCCCTCACTATAGCGAGGAAACTACAACGCAAAAAATGCGTTTATCACTGCTTCCAGTAGTTCCACAGATGGTAAATTATCTTTATTACTAGATTCACCTACTTTTATCAATTTTAAAGTAGTTAATTTGACTTTATTCAAGATCAAATTACTTTACCCACTAGTGGATAAAATGCGTTTTTACCCGCTGGTATTAAAGGACAAAACACGTGTTTCCGAGCTAGTGAGGGGAAAAATAAATATTCCAATTTCATTTCATTTTCTCCTTTTCATCGATACCGGTGAGTTTATCATTGCGTCTCTTTTCTCTCTTTAAAGCAAGAGTGAACAAGCTACTAGGTAAGTACTCACTTTTCATTGCCTGATTGTTAGGTAAAAGGTGAGAGTAGAACCAAAATAATCTGTTGGTGTACAAGAAGAGAACTTACCGCCCTTTCGTTCAGTTTGGTGAGATAAGAGATATCTATAAGCGCGTCCACTGTAAGCAGGATGCATGTTTCACCACCGCTGCCCTGCAGACGATACGTCGCTGTCGATAAACTCCGTTCCGTCACCGCCTCCTGTAAATTAAAAACAATCATTTTCATCTAAAATAATTTAAAAATACTAAGAAAGAGTGACCACGGCTGGAATCAAACCAGCGTCCACTGCTTTCGCGGCAGATATCTGAGCCACCAATTCTGTATCTCTGGGTATTCAATTGAATGTAAACCAGATCTACCCTCAAAAGGCCACTCGAGGCTAAATGAAAACATATAGCTCAGTGATAGATCCGCTTACTTTTATGGATGGTTAACCGAAACATGTGGCAACTACCTGAAAATGTACAAATTATTTCTTTACGATTTTTTAAGTACCTAAAAGTACAGTATATATGTTTTCATATTTCTGTTACTGAAGGCTTGTAGGCCATTGTTGGTCATCCCTGGCAGAACAGTAAGGTTCAACCTTCTAATGGAATCAACTCTAGTGATTTGACACTAGCACGAGAGATGGCGCTGCCAACAACGTTCTCTTAGATTATTTTCTAAAAATAATTTAATGTTTCAGCTAAGAAAATCATTATCATTTCAGGAGTCGAAGAAAGTAAGGAATCGAACCAAACGCTGAGTTGGCGTAAAAAGGCTTTGTATCCATAAATTTGGCTGAGGAATTTTGAACGCTTTGTTTTTAATAATTTCTTTATCATAAGGACAATGATCAAGGTGGCTATGAAAGATAACATTGGCTCTTTTACAGTTACAGGAAAGAGTTTTAAAAATAACTTTTAATAAATGGAGTTAATTTTAACAACCGAGAAATAATATTTTCACCACACCAACTGGTAAAGGCTTACTTTGCTATTCTAAAACATATAGCAAAATTGCATTTTATCCACAAGAGTGCAAAGTAATTTCATACAAATTTTAACTTGATGTCTTAAGCTGGTTGGTAGAATTTACCTATAAATGGTGATTTTGAATCATAAATATTGAATAGATTGATGAATTTGATTTAGTTTGATGTTTTATAGTCAGTATTTTGTTTGTAATGGTGTGGTGAAAAACTTTGTGTTTCGCTCGGTGGCAAAGTTTGTTTAACCTTCGCGCCTTGAAACCCTCGCAACGCTCAAGATTCCGCTTAATATTGGAATCTTTCGCTCGCTCGGGTATCAATATTGGCACGTGCGGTTAAACAATTACTTTGCTCCCTTGTAAAACAAATAACTATTATTCAGTACTCTTTGTAAATAAAAGTAATTAAGACTAAAAGTACCGCATAAAGAGGTTTTGAGAAACTTTTGACAAAACAAACAAATTGATGTTACTCGCTTGGGAAATTCGTTGAGATTGCTCGCTGTTAGTGGTTCAGTGAGACACTGTTACAAGCAAAACTTGTTCAACAGTATCTACCAACAAAAGCCTTAAAAGCTGCACAGATATATATGGTAGGAATACAAAACTTATACATACCTCTATATAATTTTATTTAACTTTTTGATAAGCAGAAACATCTGAAATCGATGTCACTAGGCTTTACTGCCTTGGGTGAGACTCGAACTCACGGCCTTTGGATCGATACTCCAGCGCTCTGCCAACCAAGCCAGTGAAACTTTCCACCATATTTTTCACTATATACAGTTACTAACGGAAGGTTAAATTTATTCAAAGGTTCAAAAGATTATAAATTAAGTATAGATCCATATCATCCGTGTTAAGTTTTCCTACCAAGTTATAGTATGAAGCTTTGGAGCTTAGATGCATTCTTGCTGTTGCTTAGTGCAAAGTAAAGCACCACGATTTTTTTTAAACAGCGTATATCGTAAAAACAAATATCATTATTTATCTTCAGGGTCTACATCAATCCAATCCAAGAGAACAGTATCTAACCAGTCTCACATTTAGAAGAAGCACATTCGATAACGATTTGCATTTAGATTACCAAGCTTACGCCTGATCCACCTAGGCCTTATCCAAGTAACACTAGAATTAGGTACTATATTCCCATTAGAGGGATTGGGAACTTTTATAAGGCATTACTTGGCGAAATCGACTATGATCTCAAACTTGAATAAACTTAATTACCCGCTGAATGAACAGTGGATTATTTTATATTTTATGCGTCGCTTCCTTTCTTCGAATTAAAAAAGGCCACTAGTTCTGCGGTCTAGTGAACCATTGGACCACCTACCATTGGAAAAGATGCCCCGCACCTCTGATATCTGAGGACGCAGATACAACCAGTTTGCTTCTTGAAAAGCGGCTGTTAAAATCATCTATCAAGATGATACTGTAGATAAAGTACGTTAGGTTACTGGGTTACAAGAGTATTTACCGTGGTACCGCCGCCTCCGCTTTGAGTTCTGACTTATTTACTTTCTGGTACTTTTACTACGGGATGTATGATAAATTAAGTAAGGGTTTTTAAAAAAAACTTACCGTGGTACCCCCAGGAGCGACGGTAGTTCTGCTATATTTTGTGACCCTCGGCCTTCGTGTTGAGGCCTGGCTGTCCAGCTGAAGGCCATGCACGGAGCACACCAGCAGTGCTGCCGACACAAACCACATTAACACTTCCAATAACAGTCAGGGCCAAAATATGACGGGGCCAAAACACATTACAGTCTTAAAACGTTCGAGTCTTTATTGACAGACACAGATTCGATGGCAGAAAAACAAATCAAACTAACAATCACAGTATTCACACATTGTTGGGTCAAAGGCACAAATTAACATATGATAGAGCCAAAGTCTTTAAAGTTTCTTTCGAAGTCTTTGTTCATGAAAGTCAAATCAAGGGTTGCTTTTAACATTCACTCATTTTAGGGCCAAAAAACAATGTCAGTATTTTATCATCTATGTTCCCTATGATTTATAATATTGTCATGATGAGCACAAATTTTGATGGTCTTGTTAATTACAACGGTTTAAAATCTTCCGAGCACTAAAAAAGTCAACGAAATAGTATTTTTAAACTTTACATAGTCCATTAAAAAAACACTCTTCAAAATTAAGATAATTTTAGTCGAATTTTGTCAATTCTGATTCTTAAGAACGAAGCATATCAATATGTTGCATTATATTCTTGACAAACTGAGTATGTTTGATATATCGCACTTTGATAAGAAGTAATAGTCCAGTTTTTCTCATTTTAGTCATGTGATTATCATCATGTGAGAATTGGTTACACTGAGGCCACAGGATTATTCAAATGTGAATAAAAATCTGCAATTTTTTTCAACGAGTTACTTTTTTTCTCACTAAATGGTCTGAAATCACAAATACTAAACTTGTTATTAAACCTAAATAAAACTTGTACAAAACTGTTGCAATGTGTTGTATGTTGTTAGAATAGTTGTGAACTGGAGCAGACATTGTTTGGTGACCAAGACGTACAAGGCGGTGCAATTTAGCTGATTTGTGTAGTGATGGGACTTCATATATCGATATTGGGTTCAACTGGGTCAATGTCGAGTGGTCATGTAAAAAAAACTATTTTGTTTCTCAATATTGATTTGAGTCATATGTAACTTCTAAATCGTCCTTTTTGTACTAATATACGTAGCTAATTCTAAAAAAATTATAATGAGGCATTCAAAACCATGCAGCAAACTGATAATTACAGTTACAGTACAGAGTGCATGCTTAATAAATAAATTATTATTATAAAATAATACAACGTTTACCTACTTATAATAACATCAAAATATCGTAACGTAAAAATAGTTTTTCTACAGTTATTTATTATTTTGAGTAACGCTTTAATAAGACTATCGATATCGATAAAGTAAACTGCCCCGCACCACGGCTGCTTCACCAATGGAAAATTATGACTGCGGATATTCAACTGTTGTTGACATCCTAGAATCAGAATTATCTTATACTTAGGTACCTACTAAAATATGTATGATATTATAAGATTTGCTACATACACATATTATTATAACACTCGCGCAAAAGCAAAAGCCGAAAATTAAAATAAAGTTTTGTAAATTACAAAATTGCAAGCAAGAGCGTTGAGAGGGATTCAAGGTACGAAGGGTAAACAAAATTTGCTACAGATACAGCATTTTTTACCACACTGTTGGAACGAGGAAAATAAACAGTAAAATATTAAAAAAAAAGCTAAAAATATGATATTACTTTTCACACAGTCATGGATAAAATACAAGTTTGTCCTCCGTTTTTCTAGCAACAAGAGAGCCTTTTACCAATCGGTGTAGTAAATCCATATCCATCCATACTAGTCCATACTTCCATACTAATATTATAAATGCGAAAGTAACTCTGTCTGTCTGTCTGTCTGTCTGTCTGTCTGTTACGCTTTCCCGCTTAAACCACGCAACCGATTTTGATGAAATTTGGAACAGACAATCTTTAGACCCTGAGACAGAACATAGGCTACTTTTTATTTCGAAAAAAAAGGGATGAAGGGGTTGAAAAAGAGGTTGAAAGTTTGTATGGGATTTCTTAATTTTGAATGATAAAACCATGAAACTTTATATTTTAGCACTTGATAAGAAATCATTAAACATATATTTAAAGTCACATACAGGTCGAACGCGATTAATTAACATTATTTTTACCTTTAAAATAAACATGGTGGGAAATAAACATTAACTAAAAGCGGGTAGATTATATTTATTTGTCTACCCCGAACATTTATATAAATTAATATCGGGTAGTTTTGTGTTGTTTACATCTCCGGTGACATTTTGCTGGGACGTCAGTCTTCCGCGACCACGGCCAGTGCAACCTGGCCGAAACGTTGGGAAAAAAGGTAAAAATAATGTTAATTAATCGCGTTCGACCTGTATGTGACTTTAAATATGTGTACAAAGCGCGAGAACTTAAAGTGTTATATCTATAAACATCTTGATAAGGGATAGGGATAGGGATAGCGATAGGGATAGCGATAGGGAAAGCGATAGGGATAGCGATAGGGATAGCGATAGGGATAGCGATAGCGATATCGATAGCGATAGCGATAGCGATAGCGTTAGCGATAGCGATACGGATACGGATACGGATACGGATAATATGGGTATCGTTAGAGGGATACGGATAATCGGTCGGCGGTCTCTTACAATCAATGTGCTCTAAGACGATCGTTGTTTGCTTGCTTGAAGATTACGTTTGCGATAAGTATAAGCAAAATGTAAAAAATTGTAAGGGATAATAGAAAAAAGTACTTTTTACCCACCGATCATAGTGTCGAAATACGGGCTATGTGGGATGTTTATAAAGGTTTCCCCAGCGTATATAGAATTACCTACGCTGTGGTCGATGTGTAATATTTCTACAATCATTGCAAGCAAAAGTATTATGTGCAATCGAAATAATCGCAGATAAATAAACCTACAGAGAAACCTACGGTCCCTACGGATCCAAATGAAAATCTTAATGAATACTTTTATTACGCGGGCGAAGCCGCGGGTAAAAGCTAGTAAAACATAAATCAGTCTTATTAAATGCTTGGTAACTGCATAACCCAGCAATCTTCAAATCAAAGGTGAACATGCACCTGATGCACCGTCTGGGCAAGTAAGCTCATCTATAATAAAATAAAATATAAAACCGGCCAAGAGCGTGTCGCGCCACGCTCAGTGTAGGGTTCCAAGCAACCAATCAAGTTCAAAATAATTTTCCTTTAAAGTCTTTATAAAGTTCTACTTTAGTGATTTTTTTCATAATTACTTTTGGAGCTTTTATTTCCGAAAATATTGACAATATCAAAGAATGACGTTCGTAAATCCTTATTCATTTTTAAATACCTATCCAACAATATATCACACGTTAGGGTCGACATGAAAAAAAAATCACTCCCCAATTTACGTGTAGGGGGAGGGGGGGTACCCTAAAAAAACATTTTTTTCCACTTTTTATTTTACCACTTTGTCGGCGTGATTGATATACATATTGATACCAAATTTCAGCTTTCTAGATAGATACGTTTATTTGTCTGTCACAATACACACAGAATACACAAAAGAAATAAGTTACAAAAAAGAATTAGAATACATAATAAGCAAATTGGAAAACAGGAAATTACACAGATTTTTACCATAGCGTACTATGATACTGCTAAACGGTCAATGAGATTATTCGCGGACGGACGGACAGACATGGCGAAACTATAAGGGTTCCTAGTTGACTACGGAACCCTAAAAAGGTTTTTAAGGTGAAAGGTAAAATTGCAATCAGTTCTATCCAATACCTTCATATTCCTGCTACAAAATGAACAAAAGTTCCTGATTGGCTCAAACTAGAGCCCCGAGTTAATTGAATCGGCTCAGATAGTTATTCGCTAATGGAACTCGGCTGACTGCGAAAACTATTTTATAAACTTAAATTGTAGAAGTATATAGGCGACCGGTCTGGCGTAGTTGGTAAGTGACACTGCCTGCTAAGCCGCGATCACGGGTTCGAATCCCGGTTAGGCCATTTATTTGTGTGATGAACACAGATGTTTGTTTCTGAGTCATGGAAGTGGTCTATGTATATAGTATGTAATGTATTTATCTATATAAGTATGTATATCGTCGCCTAGCACCCATAGTACAAGCTATATGCTTAGTTTGGGGCTAGGTTTATCTGTGTAAGGTGTCCCCCAATATTTATCCTTACTAATATTATAAATGGGAAAGTGTGTGTGTCTGTTTGTTTGTCCGTCTTTCACGGCAAAACGGAGCGACGAATCGACGTGATTTTTTTTAGGTGGAGATAGTTGAAGGGATAGAGAGTGACATAGGCTACTTTTTGTCTCTTTCTAACGCGAGCGAAGCCGCGGGCAAAAGCTAGTTTATCATATGACGGATGTTTCCTTTACGAATAAATAATTACAACACACGTCCAAATCACATGAATGTCATCGAGAATAACTTAAGATTGAAAAGTGTAAAATCCATTTCCGCTGGGTACCTTAAGATTATCTGGAAGAAATTGCTCTTTAGCGATAAGACCGCCTCCTGTTGTTTACTGTTTTCGTGTTGTTTCTTTATTTTGTATTGTTGCATTTTATCAAGGTGTGCATAGTATAAAACAAAGTCGCTTTCTCTGTCCCTATATCCCTAAATGTGTATGCTTAAATATTTAAAACCACGCAACGGATTTTGATGCGGTTTTTTTTAATAGATAGACTGTAGAGGAAGGTTTACATGTATGTATAGTACCCGTGCGAAGCCGGGGCGGGTCGCCAGTAAAGAATATTTGTATTGTATTGTGGCATATACTGATAATCTTCTTGATCTTCAGATGCTTTAAGAATTAATGAAATTTTAAAGTATAAATGTTCTTACAAATTTAAGGTATATTAAGAAATATACCGTTAAAGCGCTAAGCGTTAAGCGCTGGTGGCTTAGCGGTAAGAGCGTGCGACTTTCAATCCGGAGGTCGCGGGTTCGAACCCCGGCTCGTACCAATGAGTTTTTCAGCACTTATGTGCGAAATGTCATTTGATATTTGCCAGTCGCTTTTCGGTGAAGGAAAACATCGTGAGGAAACCGGACTAATTTCAATAAGGCCTAGTTACTCTTCGGGTTGGAAAGTACGCCAAACCTTGGGATTAGTTGTCAAAGCGGACCCCAGGCGCCCATGAGCCGTGGCAATGATATGTGGCAATGTGGATAGCGCACGGAGGATGATGAAAATAAATACCGTTAAAGGTGGCAACTTTGCCTTCCGAGGTAAAGTTGCCATGAGGCAAAGTTGCCATGACACAGTTAAAGTTACACCTTAGAATATTACTGCATCTTAGAATCAATTTTGAAGTCTAATAAGGATAAAAATACAACTTAATTTTAATAGATAATAGATAAAAATCTTTATATATGAACAGTAAGCTTTGTGGATAATAGTCGAACAGTTCTTCACACAGTCCTTAACACAATTTTCCATTTTATTTAATAGCTGGCAAAGAAGATCGAGTATTATAGAGAGTTACTGTCAAAGTAAAATGTGTAATCACAGTGCATAAGACTGCCGTCGCCCTACTCAAGCTTAAAACTTTTCAAGCTAAAAAGGCTTTGAGGTCTGTTTGAGGTACGTTTTTTTTAGACTTTATCCGTCTATACGGAGTTACATAATTATGTCTTTGGTAGTAGGCCAAACAAATTACATAGATGATTGCGATCAAAAAGCTATATACCTGCTAAGGACAATTAGACTAAGCATATCCAGCAACGGCGGTTAATAATAGTTATTTGTTATACAAGGGAGCAAAGTTGTATTTTAACCGAGTGTGGAATTGCAACACCAACTAGCGAATGGATTCTTGGGTTGAACTACGAGGTAACGAATGGATTCTATGGTTGAACTACGAGCGAAGCGAGTGGTTCGAAAATAGAATCCTGAGCGAAGCAAGTCATTGCATTAACTAGGGTTATGACTATTATTAATTTTGGTAAGCACCTAGCTAATAAATATTTAATTAGAGCTAGACACACGGATTTCAGAAAATCCACGTGCATGTTCCACTTCAGTTCATTCATCATAATATTCATAAGGTAGGTACTTAAGTAAGACATTTTATGAAAATAAGCCGACTTAGGAGCTTCATGCTAATTTGTACAGGGGCGAAATGTAACATATTCCGGAAAAGTGGCAAACCTTACGCGGCTGTTAAGTTTAACAATGCTGTAAACCTCTTTACTGCGCCCTTACCACGCTACCATAGGGATAACGACTACATAAAAAAATGGCATCCTGTTTAGTCCGTCAGTTAGATCGTCCAAAAGACTGAACACATATTTTTCGCTTTTTCTAATTAATGAAAAAATACAAAGATATAGAGGATCAAACTTCCGGAGTGGGGGCTTGTGACGTCACTTCTAAGTAAAAATTGTACCTAAGCGAAATTTCAACGCACTGTACCGTCGTAATTTTTCGTTTACGAGTAAAAAGAAAAAATACGTGTCTAAAATTCTTTGATAATCTAACTGACGGACTAATTAGTGCTTTTTCTTCCTCTCGCCTAGTATGAGCTGAGTCCTAGCGGTAGGAGCGTGCGACTGTCATCCGGAAGTCGCGGGTTCGAACCCCGGCTCGTAGCAATACGTTTATTTACATTAGATATTTGCCAGGTGAAGGAAAACATCGTCAAGAAACCAGACTAATCCTAAGCCCTTACCCTCCGGATTGGAAGGTCAGATGGCAGTCGCTTAAAACTAGTCTGAGACACAGAATCCTACACTTGTTGCTAAATCGGACACCAGGCTCTCATGAGAAGTACCAAAATACCAGTAGGACGCGAATAAGATGTTATGGTAACATAATAAAATAAAGAAACATTTTAGTAATAAAACTACTGTGAGACACTGACATAGTAAACATGTAAACCAACAAATGACAATTATGCCGAAAGTGAGGGTAGTTTCGCACCGCCCCTGACCCCCGCGCCGAGCCGCAGCGCCGCAGTTTGCGTCGGGATGCCATCGGCATCGCACGTGTTCAATAAAAATGTTCCACGTCACGGAGCGAAACATGTCGAGCGATCTTCGAAAATTTTACGTGAGTTACCCGATTTTACATGTTTAATAAAGAAACATTAAAGGAGCTTAATCGTGGGACTCAGTCAATCTGTGTAAGAATACACAGATTGACTGAGTCCCACGATTAAGCTCAAGAAGGTTTGTATTGTGGGTAAGTACTCATCATTATAAGACGTCGCGTCATTTCCTACCTACATTATTTTTAAATAATGTTTCATTCAAGGGATGAAAATATAATTATTGCGATCAAAAGTAGCTTCTAGTCGAGAACTCATGGTAGGGGTACTGCCGAGGATGTTTTGAAGGTTGATCCTTATTTTTATTGCGACCTTACCGTTTTATGCGGCAATGTCTTTTGCGCAATTCCAAGAATTTTCACGGAAATATTATTAAATGAGTTTTGGGACTATAATCACAAATTTTATTTTACCCCCGACGCAAAAACGACGGGGTGTTATAAGTTTGACTTGTCTGTCTGTCTGTCTGTCTGTTTGTCTGTCTGTTTGTCTGTCTGTCTGTGTGTGTGTGTGTCTGTCTGTGGCATCGTAGCTCCCGAACGGATGAACCGATTTAAATTTAGTTTTTTTTGCGGACCCCCCCCCCCTTTACTCCCCTCGTCACTCTCCATCCTTTCAACTATCTCCACTGAAAAAATCACGTCGATTCATCGCTCCGTTTTGCCATGAAAGACGGACAAACAAACAGACACACACACTTTCCCATGTATGATATGTATTGATCTATGCTATTATTCGCCACATTTGCATTGCAAAGTTAATTATACTTACCAGTATATACGAAGTGGTAAGTAGGTAGGTATATACATTCCACGCGTGTACCTACTCATAAAAAATGAAAACTATCATTTTGAACGTAATTGTCTAAAATTATAATGATAATTTTATTTAATTGAGGGTAATTACATGAACGAACCCGCCTGTGTGACGTAATCTTACCGACATGTGTGTAATTTATAATAGGTACTATTAATTTGTGTTATACCTGTTAACATTGTCAAAACTATTTTTATTTTTTTAATATTCACCTTTACCATAAATAGAAAAAAAATCTACATTTTGATATGTATTAATTGTTTAACAACTAGTTTTAATTGGATAGTTATTAATTAATACACAATACCTGCTTAAAACTTCATTTTGACACTAACGGTGGATGCCACACGAAAAAACATAGGTAGGAACACCTACTTACATAAAAATTGGACCCCCTCACTACACTACGCTCATATTCATTGCACACCCCTGCTTACCTCCCTTGTGACAAAATGTACCTACTATTTTACGTAAAGTAATAGCTATTTTAAATAAGCACCTAAAATAACTAAATATTTATAATAATAATTAGTAAGAGCCTAAATACACGGATTTTAGAAAATCCACGTATATTTTACATGTTACAAGAACATACAATCCTTGAATGTCGTTAGAAAGAAACGGAACAATAATCTTAAATATTTTACTCCCATAAATCCTGAAAAACCTAAAATGGGAAAAGTTGCCGTAACTTATTCACTCGGGCAAAGTTGTTCACTCAGCCATTCTGAAGAAAGGCCCTAAAATCCCTTTCGTGATATTTAGGCTGTGATAATAAAAGTTTCATATGAAAGATTCATAGCCTTTATGTGGTAAATTCCGGAATTTCTTCTCGTTATATTGAAACAGGTTTAGTGTAAAGTTTTATTCCAATAAACAAGCGGAATAATACACCATATGGTTTTGTTTTCAAATTTACACATTACAATACGCTTTTTTAATAACTTCAAAAAAAGAAACCAGAAAATATAAGTATTTTTTAGTTTTAACTAACCGTTTGAGGGCGCTTTTCACTTTCTCGATACAATGTATATCATTTTACATGTACCTACGCTATAAAAACAAAACATAGGGTTCTCAAAATTCCTAGTAAAATTACCCTAGAAGGTAAAGTTACCATGTTTGGCGGTATTTACGTAAAATTGTGCAACAAAAATTATTGATTGAACATGATTGTTTTCTACAAGACCACAATAACGCTTTCTGCGTCTCTGCGTCTCCAAATTAAAAAATTAAGGGTAGGTGAATAAATTAAGTAGCTAAGAAATCCAATGTTCAAAGATAGAGCATACAATTTATTTTGCCAAAACGTAGTCAACTTCTAAAGTTTCTAAACTGACACAGAAATAAAAACCGGCCAAGAGCGTGTCGGGCCACGCTCAGTGTAGGGTTCCGTAGTTTTCCGTATTTTTCTCAAAAACTACTGAACCTATGAAGTTCAAAACAATTTTCCTAGAAAGTCTTTATAAAGTTCTACTTTTGTGATTTTTTTCATATTTTTTAACCATATGGTTCAAAAGTTAGAGGGGGGGACGCACTTTTTTTTTCCTTTAGGAGCGATTATTTCCGAAAATATTAATATTATCAAAAAACGATCTTAGTAAACCCTTATTCATTTTTAAATACCTATCCAACAATATATCACACGTTGGGGTTGGAATGAAAAAAATATCAGCCCCCACTTTACATGTAGGGGGTACCCTAATAAAACATTTTTTTCCATTTTTTATTTTTGCACTTTGTCGGCGTGATTGATATACATATTGGTACCAAATTTCAGCTTTCTAGTGCTACCGGTTACTGAGATTATCCGCGGACGGACGGACGGACGGACAGACAGACATGGCGAAACTATAAGGGTTCCTAGTGACTACGGAACCCTAAATAAAGAACTCAATTGAAAAAAAATCACTTCGTCATATGTTTGCTATTATCTACAGTGTCTACTACTAGTGATTCGATTACATTAGTAATCTTTTATTAAGTAAAAATAACTTTTGCAGCAGCATTAAGTAAGTCCCCACTATCTTTATTCGTCTCATAATGCGTAAATGCTTCCTCATCGACATATTTGTAAATCTGATCAAAACTATACATCAAGTAATCGAAGCACCCAAAATTCTTCAAACAAGTATTTTCTGCGTATCCATAAGCCCAGTACAGAACTACATCTTGACAGTTACAGGACAGTAGGTCGTAGTGAAACCTTCCAGGTTTCGTTCCATTTATAGTGCAATCTATACGGTTAATAATTTCATCCTGCTTTTTATCAGATTCAGTGTCATCGTGCTTTTCATCAGAAATTTCTCTAGCTCTGGCCATAACACGGTTCTCGTGAAACAAGCACTGGGTTGAGTTGGCGTAGGTAGAGTTTCTGAATGAAGACATCATGACTATGCCGTCGTGCGTCGACTTGCCTCCCACAACTGCCACTTCGATCACCTTGTCGTTAAGGAACATCATGTAGTGCTCAGCCATCCTATTTTTTGGTATCCTGCAGGAGATAATATCACCCGTGCGTGGTCGACGCCCGATTATAGATTTAAAGGACTCTTTTAGGTCACCATTTAGTGTGCCAAAGACATCTCTGCCCGCATCTGATTTGAAGATATTGTAGCTTCGTATGGTTCCCTCGACATACTCTCCATAAAGGATCGGGCGGTACAAATAGGTCGTTTTCAGGGAATCTATAGCTGCTTCCACTTTTTCCATCGTAGTCGTAGCTACGAATTTTTCGCTGGCACTGTATCGACGTGCCCTTTTATTTTTCCTAGTTTCATTTACACCCTTTAAGTCGAAGCGATCGTTTTGATTTCCAAATTCGGAAGCGTTGGAAATGCTTCCCGAGGCACCCTGGAAGCCAGTTGCTCCACAAAATAAAACGAATATGAACGCTAACCCGTTCATGTTTGCTTGTTATTGTTACTGATGGTTGACAAGACAAGTGATCGGACATTATATAGGAGAATTATGTTGATTCACAGGTCACGGACTATCTAGGTTCACTTAGATGTAATACCTAGTTAGCATCAGGCGGATGTGAAATTCCGAAATGACGTTATTGCATGCTATTCCACGTTATGGTTGTTTTTGTAATAAATATAATTATACACCAGCGTACCAAGCTTTTGAGTTTCCAATTTTACTTATTGAACTTGATCTTAGAAAACGAGTCAAAAAAAGTTATTCAATTTCCGAAAAAAAAAATAGGTTTGTTTAAAATTACAATAGGTACTTAGTTAAATCGGAAGCATTGGCTTCGGGTTTAAAAAACGGTACAACCAGCAATACCATTCGGTTAGCTACTATTTATTTGTATACAAACTTCTATGCAGAGGGGCTATTTATTATATGTATAATATTTTACAAGCTAATAGAACTTCATCGAAAAACGCATAATAGATATATATATAGTAATATGATTAATCCATACTAATATTATAAATGGAAAAGTGTGTGTGTCTGTTTGTTTGTCCGTCTTTCACGGCAAAACGGAGCAATGAATTGACGTGATTTTTTAAGTGGAGATATTTGAAGGGATGGAGAGTACCTAGGCCACTTTTTGTCTCTTTCTAGCGCGTGCGAAGCCGCGGGCAAAAGCTAGTTTGTGTATAAATAAACATTAATACCCTTGACGCACATGCTGGGAAATACTTAAAGATAACATATCACACAACACACAACCTTGAACCGTAACTACTTACCTATTACTTGTACTTAGTAATATGCTCTAGGTAGGGGTTAAAATATCCGTAGATATACCGTTATTTGAATGACCAGGCAGGCAATCATGGTCGTGCGATAAATGATAAAACATCGTCCCTATCGCACTTACAAATAGTCTATCGTACAGTATGGGCACTCCCGCTCCCCGCTGAAAGTGCCGCCCACCCCCTCTCGGTTACCTCACAGCTGGGTGCGCCAAAGTTCATATAAAATTGTTATATAGATTATTGGTAGTCCGAAAATGTTTCTCATACAATTTTACATTATAACGATCATTATTTATAACAATTTTATGTTAATAACTATCGTAACTTCGAATGACTTATGTTCATAATGTCATTCATCATAAATACGTTTTATATAATTTTATATAATACTAATGTTTATGTTTATATACTTATTGATCATAACGATTGCGAGTAATATAATTTATCGTTATATTATTGTTAACAGAACAGACATCACATGTGACAGTCCAGTTAGGTGCGACGACGAGCGTAGCGAGGAGGAGCGTGTTAGGTTGACCGTGAGCGAACCAGAAGGGTAGTTCTATCATTTCGTGCAAATCATATGTTTGTTGATATAAAACATATACTAACTCCTAAATTCATTTCAAATATTTTTTATATGTTGCGTAAGGTTCATAGGTATACTTTGCATCTAAAATGAATTATATTATTGCAATATAAAATATATAAATAAAATATAAACATGCTAAAACTTCATTACCATTACCAGTTAGAACCTAGATTTATAGATTCGAGAGCAAATTACATAACTATTACATGTACTGCTTTAATTTAACCTCTTAATTTAGATGAAGTACTTATAAGGGAAAAAAGTTTGGTGGTTTATACAGTATTAACATTGATATTTATATCCACCGCTTCAAAATATTTTTGTACAGAAAATAATTTCATTACCATAAGTTTAATTTGCAACAATGGAATTGGCCAGTAGGCATTGCAAGTGTTATTCTATACGACGTTCGCTCTGACCGCGATCACCACGTCAGTCGGCCAGTAAACAGTGAACAGGACGGCCGTGTGCCATTTTTTTATAAAAAAATATATCGCGCCGGAGATTTGGATTTGGTACGTTTTTTCTTCATTACCATTTGCACTGTTTTGCTATTTAATTGTTACGTGTTTTATTGAACTATGAATATTTAAATAATGAATATTCTATTCGAAAGCTTAGTGAATAATTATACCTAG
Organism: Leguminivora glycinivorella; assembly: GCF_023078275.1. Classification (NCBI taxonomy): domain Eukaryota; kingdom Metazoa; phylum Arthropoda; class Insecta; order Lepidoptera; family Tortricidae; genus Leguminivora; species Leguminivora glycinivorella. The sequence goes on from NC_062990.1 coordinate 11,585,829, forward strand.
AATAGCATTTGCTTTTAAAGAGTTAATCGACAAAAAGTAAAGAAAACTCATTACCATTCTTTTCATTACCGTAATTTACTGTTTACTATAAAGAGAATGGCAATGAACATAAAACGGTGGTAATGAATTGCAGTATTAAATTCATTACCATAATTTTATGTTAATTACCATTCTCGTTTATTGGCATGCTCCTGACTATTGAAAGTAACAAGTAAATATTCAAAACTACGTTTTCAGTAGGTATATTTAAAATAGAACATGTTATTATTAATTACTGTTTCTCTTTTTTGTGTTTTTGGCTTTTTTATTTGACACTTCATTACCATCATCGCATTTTCATTCCAATAAATATCTATCATCATTACCATATTCTATACTTCATTACCATTTCTTTTGGAAAAATCTTTTGTTCATATATCGGTAATTTTGCGTATAATAGAAAATACATTATTGATAAATGTTTCTTTTTCATAGTTCTTACCATTACCACACAAAAAAATGAAAATTAAAAAATTCTCCCAAATTTTGCCGATTTGCACGAAATGATAGAACTACCCAGAAACGAATTTTTAATGTAAATTGTATATGTCACTGTAAAAGCTTCAAGCGCGCTTCTATAAATGGCACAAGTTTTTCAATTAATTTTCATAGAACTTCCCCAAAACTTTTTAAATAATTTTATGATGAATGATTTTCTTAAACACAAAATTATTAATGTTATTAAATATTTGTATAGAATTTATGATTAAAAATTTTCGACTAAATGATTATTATGAACAGTGATAGTAGTACTATTGATAATAATGAAACAAAATTATGATAAGTAAAATTATGAGAAATGATCATTCGGAGCACAAATCGGTATAAACAATAATTTTATAACAAATAATTTTATATGAGCCAATATGGACCCCTCACAGCTACCGCCTGTCAAAAACGCGAACAGTCGATTAGAATCGAAGAAGAACGCGCCTCTTTCATATATTTCATGGCCAGTGTCCGAGATGTGGCGATAGATGTTTTATCATTTATCGCGTGACTATAAAATGCTTCCCTGCCAGATTCCTTAGCAAACTCAGTTAAGAAAGGGAATAAAAATTATACAGCTCTTTCCCACCAATCTACGATGTTACATTTTATAACGCCAATCTTCTACCCATGTCGAAATTGTCCCCTTTTGTAGCTTGATTAATTTTGTAATATTACTTTAATCTTCTTCTACGGGCGTATGGTTTTTGTCAATGGCCTCAAAGATATATTTAGACTCATCGCTAAATTGATATTATAACTATTTTCGTCAGAACAAAATAGAACTGACGTCATACAGATTTATTAAAAATTCAGCTTGGAGTAAGCAAAGTAGTTACACGGATAATAATAGGTAGGTTGCTTTCTTTTTAAATTAATTTTTGCCGTCCAAATTTACTTTGCATAGTTACGTCATACTTTATTAAAAATTCATCGTGGACTAAGCAAATTAGTTGCACAGATAAAAATACGTAGGAGTTGCCTTCTTTTTTTTTAATTTTTTCGTCTATTTCTAACTGTTGCATAAAATAGAAAATTAAATGTTGAAACATATTAGTTGATTTATTTATTTGCCTACAACACTACCTCATAGAAAAACTTAATGAAAAAACAATATAATATATTGTTTTTATGTTATACCTAATACCGTCGAGCTTGGCAACTTTACCATCAGTGGTAACATTACTATTTATATTTACCATAGGTAAAGTTGACACAGTTGAATGTAAACAGCTCATAGAAACCTATAGAATTAAATATATATATAAGTTATTTTGTGCTATTTGTATTAAGATTTACTTAATGTAATTTTTTTTTTGCAATAGTGAGGAGACAATCTCCGTATTATTTCCATTCACGGGGTAGAGATTAACGCAGGCTAAAAAAAATTAAAAAATAAGTATCTGTATTTCTGTGCTACGTATATACGTATATATACATATACTATATAGTATATGCATATACAGCTACATCCCTTAGATTTTCATTCATATACTATGCACGCACAACCCTTTTCAGTCTAGTCTCGCCCCTTTATGACGTCAAGACATGCAAATTATAGCCCAAAATAATTTAGAGGTTAGGTCGGGTCAAGTAGAAATCGATGGTTCATTCATTGTTCAATGACACCACCTGATTTTAAGGTTCTTTTGGAGTCTATTTATACAACAAGAGGGGTTCAAATCCAAAATGTCTGACTGAGCCTCCTCTTTGTATGAAATGCGTAATCAAAAAAAAAGATATTTATTTACCAACACTGCACGATATAGAAATATAAGAACTTATAAAAACTGAGTAAGTAAAATTACAGATGTGTGTGCAGTAAAATGGATGAGACTCAGCGAGACCGCTGATTTTCAGTCCCCAACCAATAAACTTAAATCTAATACTTGACTAAATAACTAGCTTACTAGCTAACCTCCTAAATCCTATATCTATCGCAAAAGAAATTCGTTAAACTCGGGTTTTTCATTTTTTTGTGTGACACCCACCACCCACCTCACACTTTCTATATCTACGTGCTTGCATGGTGCATCGGTAGCAACCATATACCCGCCTGGCGGTAAGCGGTCATCTTAGCTTTGTGAGCCGACAACTTCAGAGTTTAGATAACCCGCCGCGGCCCCGGGTTCGAATCCTGGTAAGGGCATTTATTTGTGTGATGAGCACAGATATTTGTTCCTGAGTCATGGATGTTTTCTATGTATATAAGTATGTATTTAAATAATTATATATGTTTATCGTTTTCTGAGTACCCACAACACAAGCTTTCTTTGAGCTTACCGTGGGACTCGGTCAATCTGTGTAAGATGTCCTATAATATTTATTTATTATTATTTTATTTATTTATTAGATAAATTCTAATTTACTAATTCTAGCCTGCAGTTCCTTTTGCATTAATAGGTTTAGTTATAGTCAATGAATGAATAATCTGACCTTTGGTTTGTGAGCATCTCTATTTCTGACGGTTTGTCGCCATGTTAGGAACTCCAATTAGGTCACCAGACGAGTGGCAGTTTCACGTTTAGGCATTCGCTGAATGAACTATATTTGGCTCTAAAATAGTTTTGTACCTGTTCGTCTGAATTATACCTGCAAATATGCCAAAATGGCTATTAATCACCTCTTCCATGTTTTTTTATGAGCAATTTTACATCAAATTTCACTGTCAATGATTAAAATATATTCATACTAGCTTTTTCCCGCGGCTTCGCCCGCGTACTAAAAATAATCTTATGCAAACGTTGAACTTTGAACCTCCATTTCACCGCCTTAGGATGTGAATTTTGAAAAATCCTTTCTTAGTGCTTCTCTACACCGTATAGGGAACCTACGTGCCAAATATTGAATCTCTAGGACCAGCGGTTTCGGCTGTGCGTTGATATGTCAGTCACTCAGTCAGTCAGTTTCTTCTTTTATGTATTTAGAAGAAGAATGAGAATAAATAAACATATTTTTTAAATATTTGGAGTTTTTACAGTACTTATAAGCCCATTCATTCCCGTTAGGGATTGCAATTGCTGGATCCAGCATCCAGCAATCCAGCTGGATCCAGCGCATTTATCGGTCTGCTGGATCCAGCAGCCAGCGCTGGATCCAGCGCTGCGGATCCGCAAATACAAAAATCTGCAATAAAATGCGTAATTAACTTCAATCAACTTATTTTAAGTCATGTTTAAAACGATTCCGCGTTCCCGCACGTACCCCGTGGCCGCTTAGCACAAAATAATTATATTTCGCTACAATTGTGTATTTTTTTCAAAAACGTAAGTAGTTTGAAACTGTATTAACTACTGAAGATCTCAAAATGTATTTATAGTATTTAATTATTTACTGTTACCGCAAAATTTCTTTTAAGTTTCAACTTATGTTTAGATCAGAATATTGATTGATGTTTGTCTACGTATAATATACCTACTTAAAGGTTTATTTTTTTATTAATATTAAGTAAGTAAATTAGTAATTTTCAATGTGAACTAGTGAATGCCCAAATGTTGTGCCAAAAAAGCAGGCCATGTCTGGTTGATAGCATTATTTATGTACCTACTTATTGTAGTACCTTCGCTTCATCGTTGTTACACTTTTAATGACATTTTTTATTTAATGTAGATTGCTATAAGGATTAAAAATGGTTACAAAAATTAATGCCAACTTTTTACAAGTAAATTTTAACTTTTCTTCCCTGTTAGGAGAAAGCAAAGTAGCAGTTTTCTGTTCACGGACTATGTTGGCAGTATAATCATATATGACAGAGTCCAGTTAGGGGCGACGACGAGCGAAACGAGGAGGAGCGTGTTAGGTTGACCGTGAGCAACCCAGAAAAAACTTTTTAAATGTAATAACAATAACTGGTGGCTAAAGCTCCAAAGTAATAAGTTAATAACTGCTGACTCTAATGCATGCGTCACCGCCGTGTCCCTACAAATTAAATAATATTCTTGTAAAAAAAGTGAGTAGGTAACTATTTAAAAATATATATACGTAAGTAAAATACGTAATTGCATCCCTGTCAATAAATTTAGAAGTTCATAGGAGACTCAGTATTTAATATTTTTTGAAATACGCCATAGATATTGTTGGTGTTCAAAAAACATTTGGTATATACAATAAACAACTAGTCATATATTACGTCAAGTAAAACATTAGATAACATGAAAGGCCTTTTTTCTACTCCAGCACTTAAATCTGTCAATTAGATTATTGTCAGCGGTATCCAAATTAAGTTCATTTGAGTAACGATGAGAAAGTCTATTTGTCTATAGGTTCATAGGATTACTGCTAGCAGTAATCATATGAATATAGGAGTTCTGTTAATTTTTTTTTAAAAGCACAACTTCCATTTATCAGGTATGTTTTCATTTACAGTAATAAGTAACTTTTAATAAATAATATAATATTTAGGTTCATAATTTAAATCAAGATGAAAAAATAAACTTAAATGCGTTTTACATATTAGATATTGCAAAACAAAGGTAAAAATCATAAGTTTATTCAATAATTTTACATTCGACATTTAAATATTCTTGAACGCAACCACATGTTTCGTAATTGAAAACCGGCTTATTTTCTATTTCTCTTGTCTATGGTATGTTTGACATTTGTAAACTTATCACGAAACTATTTGAACTATTTCGGTGGTGTGTAGTTTGTTTTAATTCGACGTTATTGTGCAAAAACATAAGTAATTATTGAGTGATTCTGGTGAAAAATGCACTTCCGAAGAAATCAAGGCTATGGGCGCTCAAAGTGACTGACAATTTGTTACATGAAAAGTCAGATAAAGCGTACCAAAAATGTTATGATTGTTTTAACATGGAAATTGCAAAAAAATGTTTCAACTTTCTCTGAAACGGCGTTGTTGGCATATTTTGAAGAATTGTGCAACAAGTTCTCGCCATCAACATTGTGGACAGAATACTCAATGCTACGACGATCCACACAAATATTCCCATTCATTACATGAAGTAAGTAACTAACCCATTTTATTATTTTCGAATAGGTATGTATGTGGCTGTCGTAGAAAAAGTATAGTATACAATCGTAACATTATGAAGGCTATAAAAGTCTCGTACCTTACTTAGGCCACTCGGCAAGCCTTCGTGGCCTAACCGCGGTACTCAACTTTTATAGCCTTCATAACGTTACCGTTATATAATATACTATTGAAAAACCCTAAAAACACCCAAACTTTAAGTTGGTAGGTAAATGCAAGGTTGGCAAATAAAAAAAAAAACAATATGATAATTTGGGAAATGAACATTCGGCGGAATTAAATTCCGCGAAACGTGCGTTGGGAAGTGAAATTCGGCCGGGAGATAAATAAGAGAACCTTTTTTTTTTATAAATTATGATTACAAAATTGCGCGTTTTCATCCTTCCTTTCACTATTTCAACTAAAAATAGTAATAACAGCCCTATAGTAGAGCAAAATGTAATTTTTTTTATCATTTTTTCTACCTGCTGGATCCGCGCTGGATCCAGCTGGATTGGCGCCGATCCAGCAAAAATCCAGCTGGATTGAAAACACTGCTGGATTGCAATCCCTAATTCCCGTAAACAGTAAAGTAACAGTACCTATATTTTTAGCTTAATTATGTTCTTGAAGTTACGCACGTTTTTAGTCAAATTCAGTTTCTCCATAATACTACGTTGAAAATTAGTTTTTTTACTAGGATTTTTTAGTCTAAACTTGCTTTACATAATGCTTAATTAAAAACTGGTTGATTGACTTGAAAAGTTCACGAAATCAGATTTCAGTAAATTTTGCACAAACTTGTGTGGGATTTAACTTAAAAGACACAATAACAATGAGTGGGTGTGCTATGCTTAACATCGCATTTTCATTTAAAAAATATTATCATAAAATCCCACATTTTGTCATTACAAACGCTTGGCCCGACTCTTAAAAGTAGAGATGCACCGAATATTCGGTTACTATTCGGTATCCGGCCTATTCATCCCTTATTTTATTATTTGGCCGGATACCGGATGTACTGTTTTTGATTGATTGATTTTGGGGTAAAAAAATTTAATGTAAAAAAATCAGTTACGGTTATAATACTTATAATCATAGCCCTTTATTATTAAAAAAAATAAACATTTAAACAAAAACGGACTGCGAGCAAAGTTCACTACGATTACTACGAAACAAGTCAAAACCTGCACGACGCGCCCGCTCCCTGCTTAAATTGTAGACATTGTAGGTAAAATTCTGCTGATCGAATATTCGGCCCAACCATCGGCCGAATATTCGGTACCTATCCGGCCAAACAACTATTCGTTGCATCTCTACTTAAAAGCATACATATTTCACATATTTGTGACTTTTGTTTGCAGAAGGGACGTTAACGCTTTAAGTACTATAAGGTCTTCCACTTTAATGCCAACAGAAAATCTTATAAAAATATCCTTAAGCATGTTAGGACCCTTCCGAGAACGTCGTGTTACTATAGAAAAAAATTGCGATATTCAATTATTCATCCCAACCCCTCCCTTAGGCTGTCTTTATCCTCTTAGGTCTTGAAATCCTTTAATTAAAAAATATCAAATTTTTAACCAAGTTCCAACTGCAAAAATACTCGTAAGTTTATCTAAGGAGAATACATACGTGCTTGAACCATTCTCTAATGGAAAGCCACGTTTGTAGACCAACTGGCAGACTAAAATCGGCCCTTGAATGAATTTTTCACTCGCGTCAAATTTAGAAAAACGTGGGCGGCTTCCAGGTAAAATATACTGCTATTCAACGCCACAGGAAATTGATGCAGTTGAACTTTGTCGCCATTTTCGGATATCGTGGGCTGTGGGCTGAAATAAGCTTGATCGATTGCACTTATTTGTGAACTTTAACCCCCTCATTCATATCGATGGCCATCCGACCCGTCCTAGTCGAATGGACAACAGTTGACGCTACGTGGCGATCAAAACACAGTCTGGTTCAATCGTGCTACTACAGAGCGATAGAGAGAGCTAGCTACGATTCGCTTACGAAGCGTAGGCGGTTTTGACGTTAGCTTGAGTGAGCAAATCGCACTTGTGAACTTTAACCCCTTTCGTGTCTGTGGCCAGGTGTAAAATTCTTATCTCAAAAGTCTAGGAAAGCCACAAATTATGGACTAATGACTGTGTGGCAAAGTATGGGAATCGTATGGGTATGTGTGGAATCGGATTTTAATTAATATGTAAATACGTATTAATGATGACAACATCATTAATACGTATTTACATATTAATTAAAATCCGATTTTTAGATATAATAATTAAATCTCTGCCACACATTCGTGTTGTGTTAAAACAGGTAAAATCTCGAAAAACTGACGGTCAAGATCTCGAAACGGTATCGGCAAGATCTCGAGTAATACATATTTTCTCGTATCTCGAATCTGCAAAATTGGTGCGAGATTGCGCTTCGGATCGCAACGTAGTTACTCGTACTCATGTAGGTATTCGTGTAAATTACAATGTTCACGTTATCTTAAGATAAGAATTCCTACTAAATTTACATAAAATGGCTATTATTTCTCTGTAGGCGTCAAAATTAATTAATGAAGGGCTCCGATTCTGATTTATGGTTCTACTCGTATTTCTAACTAGGTAGGTACCTTGAAGATCGGGCAAGTTGATTCGTGTAAGTGAAATTCGTGTGTGAGATCGCAAAAATCACCAAAATAATCGAAGATTTTTATTTCACGTACCTAGTCAAAATTCTATCGGAAAATTTTAGAAATTTGCATTTACGTCGTCATTGATTACTTTTATTAATATTAGGGTAAAGTTGCCAATGTGATGTTATTTCTGAGAACATCCAATGTGGCAAAGTTGACAAGTAAGTGTAAGTACTTATAAGTAAATACTGATTTGTAAATCTTACGTCATATTATAAATATCACTGAAATATTTGTGCTGTATACAGTATGTATTTTTGATATTACCCCATATTTAAAGGGTTATTAATATAAGCCCTACGGAACATATTTTAATGTTATTTAATAAAAAAATACCTACTACTTTTATTTTTTTCATACAAAATAATTTAGCACGAAATGTATTGCTACTTTATTTTTATTCAATGCGTCGTACTTAGATGACTTGACGTAAGAACTGTCATTAAGTTCCGCGTCTTCCAGATGTCAAAACCGTGCACGGCACGCAACACATTGCTGATCAATAATTTTATTTTTATTAATTACTCTCTGGTAATAACGACTAAACTTGAGATTACTTGTTATATATTATGGGCTCTTGTTCTTAGCACTAAAACCTTGGTCTGGTTAAAGTTTACGGTTATACCATTACCATTATACCATTTTGTATTAATTAGAAAAATATTATTGTGTATTTTTAATGTGAATGTTGTCCTGTAATAATTGTAATTGCCTAACTTTTGTAATCTTCTTTCTATTTATTTTCTTAAGTATTATTGTTGTATGAATATTATTCTTTTAAACCAAATCTTGACGTGTAAAATGGCTTTACAAATAAATGAGTATGAGTATGAGTACCAAAAATATACACTGTATACTTATCTAAGACACTGACTTTGACATATCCTACCTGAAACCTACACAAACAAGAAAGGTTTTATCCAAATAGCTGTTGCCTATCATATCCCGATCAAAGACCTTTACAGGGGACAGCTCAATCACATTTTTTGTCATACTAAATTGAACCTTATCACCGAGAGAGAAAGTTGATCGTATCAGACTAGCGAAAACGGTCCACATGAGAGGGCATTGTTTGGGCTGGTGTCCCTCTCGCACGTGTGACCAGTGTTAATGAGGTTACCATAGTAGTAGTATTTTTATCTGTATATTACCTGACTTTAAAACTTCTTATTTTATTTTAGTGTTATATTCAAAGTAGGGTTTCGATATATTTTAAAGAATTAGAAAATAATTATAATGTAATTATTTTAATGCCCATAAATCAAAGATTTGTATAATTAAAAAATACCTTTAATTGGGTATTAGTAGATTTAGTAGTGACTTTGAAAATTAACTGGTATCCCCAATGTATGACAGTGATGACGTCACTGAATAATGTTGACATTGTCAGTAAGTGCGAGAGGGACACCAGCCCAAACAATGACCTCTCATGTGGACACACTTTTTGACCTAACTACACAATCTAGTTTAATAATTCTAAATCTATGATCCCGATATACAAAACTTAATTTTCTCTGCCAGCACAGATTTTCATAACAAAAAGCTATCGTTTAACTTTAATCTAGGGTAGAAAACCAATATTGAATGCATGGTTGCGCCACGTACAGCCAGTGAAGCATTCGGTCTGTAAACATTTCTATTTGATATAATATTATATTACTCATACTGAAGTCTATGCGGAAAGAGTAAAGTCACATAATATATAAATAAATAAATATTGGGGACACCTTACACAGATCAACTTAGCCCCAAACTAAGCAAAGCTTGTACCATGGGTGCTAAGCGACGATATACATACTTAAATAGATAAATATATACTTATATACATAAAAAACAAAACATCCATGACTCAGGAACAAATATCTGTGCTCATCACACAAATAAATGCCCTTACCGGGATTCGAACCCGGGACCGCGGCTTAGCAGGCAGGGTCACTACACTCACTACCGACTGAGCCAGACAATATACCTACAGTGAGCTGCGAAATTACATGGAGAAATTATAAATGAATTTGTAACATTGATAAATTCGCCAGCCACTTTTGCAGCTTAAAGGTTAATTTACTTTTGAGTGGTAACTTTATCTTCAGCTACAAATGTATATTTTTAAGTTTCTAGAGCCCTTAAGCTTGCTGGTAAGCTTAACCTGTTGCAACTGTAAATTAAGCCACGGTAAAAAAAGGTAATGTTACCACAGAAGGCAAAGTTGTCATGTGTAACGATATTGAATTAATGAAATAGTTACTTCTATTCTTCATGGAAATAATGTTCAAATCAAATCAAATATACATGTTCTGCGTGCGAATACCGCTGGCAGGCATCTGGCACACAAATGAAAGTTTCTCTTTTATATGGAAAAGCGGAAAGCTGTACCTATTCAAATATAACTTTGATCTGGACGATAGTAGACGTTTTATTATACTGCCGTCAGATTGTATTTTCTGTACTAGTTGCTGGCGTTACTTATGGTGTCAAATGCGAATTGCCAACGTTATTTTTAAGAACCTTATACAATAAGTTCCTAAACCATAATTATGTTACAGTGTAACAGATCTTTACTTAGCTGAAATTTTGTATAGGTAAGTATACGTAGTTTGAATGATTATATAGTTACGTTGTTTTATGTAATTAATGGAATTAAGGGTTTTATGATATAACGGTACGGTAAGCGCATTGTCATGTTTCATACCTACATTCCATAATCACATGCAATCAACGCTGCGTCTAACGCCTAAAATAAACGATCACTTAAGGCCTAAAACAAGAATTTCAATTATCATCATCATTATCACACACAGAGAAAGTCATGATCAGAACATATCACATTATTCTTACCGTATAAAAAAAAATCGTTAAAAAAGTCTCTAGCTAGTCTAAATTTAATGTTATACCTATCTGAAAGAATCAGGTGCTTAGAAGTTTAATAGTCCATTACCTGGCAACTTACATAGAGTCTAGATACTAAAGTTAGTGTTTTTGTAAAAAGAAAGTCGCTAGAAAACTTTATATTACCTATCGTAGCTATTTTACGTCCAAACATGTCTAAAGTTGTTTAATTTCGTCCGATACAGGCAAAGTTGGATGCTGTCGCAACTTTGCCCGCAACTATTGTTTTTACTGAGTTTCTATCTGGTCCAATGTTTCAGTTGTAAAGCTATAGGTATGTATATATAATGGCTTTCACATATAATATGTATTTAGAATAACTCGACATATTTGACCATGCATTTCTGAGAGCATAAAAATCTAAAAATAAAGTTTTATGATGTTTGGTCATATCGGCCATTTTTGTACTTATATTGAGTTTATAGTACACCTGTACAATAAGTACTTATTGAGTTTATGAATAAGTACACCTTTTTATTTACCTACGGATATTTTTGAAGTATTATTTAAAATTTGGCAAGTATTCTTTTTCAGAAGTAATAACTAGCACGGCTTGAATTTAAGACAAACATACATCCGGTCCGAAGGACCAACAAAAATATTTTTCAATATTGAAATTATCTACGAGGCTCCTTATCTACGGGTCCCGGGTTCGAATCCCACCCACACAATCTTTATTGAGCTGCGTATGTCAGTTTGAATTGTTTCTACAAATAAAACTATGGAAACGGATTAAATCGCGTATAATGAATTTAAAATACATCCCGACGTTTCGAACTCTTTACAGCGTTCGTGGTCAACGGGTGACTGAGGAAAAATTAAAATGTGCAAAAGCTACCCACTTACAAGAAATATTAACGAACCATGACCACAAATAATCTAGATTTCTAAGGCAGGTTCACACACTATTAATAAAGCTAGTTATACAATATTCAAAAAAATTTTTACCATTACTCTGTTAAAAAATAATTAACCAATTAATCTACACAAAATTGACAAAGAAACAAACTGCAAATGTCCATCACCATACAACACAAATGCCTCACAGCCTTCGTCGTGCTTGTTCCATTATCAGATGTACTACTGGATCCCAAGCCGGTGGTAAAGTAAAGCCATCCTCTCTATTAAAGTTTGGATATTTCTTGATCTCAATGGCCTCTCGCAACATTCTGGGTATATATCGCTTCTCCTTAGCGAGAACCAGAGGCTTGTCAAACTTTATAGCATGATTGGCTTTATCCATGACATGTTCAGAGACTGCAGACCTTTGCCGACGGTGCTTGACATCCGCTATGTGTTCCTTCACCCGTGTGGAAATGCTTCGTTTCGTCTGTCCCATGTTCGTGTGTTTCGTATTGTGTGTCGGGATGTATTTTAAATTCATTATACGCGATTTAATCCGTTTCCATAGTTTTATTTCATGAGTAACTATCGCGGTAACCGAAGACAATATTATGTTTCTACAAATTTGTGTTTATTTATATTTAAGTACCAAATAAGGTTACTTAGGTGTAACGTCGTAAAATGATTTACCTAATGCGGAAATATATAACAATAGCTCAAATTTCAAACTGTACTGTTTTAAGTACTTTATATTATTAGTAGGTACCACCCACGTTTCATCCCTGGTTTACTCTATCTCCTTATTTTTAGCTTAAACTTGATACTTTCAGTACTTGGAGAATGGAGGCGTATTCTGACAGTAAAAACAGGTTATAATATTTGGAGGTCAATTCTCTTGATCTTTCAAGAGTTGACCCGTACATTCGTACAAACATACATAGGTACGTACGTACATAAACTCACACCTGTATTCCCAAAAAGGGGTAGGGAGTTCACAGGAAACAACACAAGGGTGATAAAAGTTAAAATACAAGTTGCTTTAACCCTCAGCCGCAAAATATACAATAAGCAAAATGTACACAACGCGCAAAATGTAACAAAATGTGCGGAAGATAAAACGTACAATAAGCGGAACGTACAAAAGCAAATTGTACAATCGCATAATGTACAAAAAATCTGAAAATGCGCACTACCACAGAATATAGTTTTTGCCTGACGTCTGTGTGTGTAGGAGTTTGTGTACTATCTTTAAAATAGTTTAGTCATTAAGGTCACACACTAACATAGCATAATTAAAACCTAAATGTTACTAACAATAGCTATACCTAAGTTACTTAAAATATGTAAAAAGAGTGTCTCTTTTCGCCAACAAACTGCTGTGCAGTTTGGCGAAGATTTAAATTTAAATTTGTGTTATGTGTTTTCTGTAATAAAAAAAATATATATATATATATATAATAGGTACTACTAGCAAAACGTACAATACGTAAAACGTGTAATATGCAGATACAGTTGATAGCAAAATGTACTTTTTTCGCCTTTTGTGTGTCCCACACCACTATTGGGTTTAGGTACTCCTTTACCCTTTAACCTTCTCATTAAATCCTAAAATATAGGAAAGTATTAGAAATGTATGTATTATAAGTTAAGGTTAAGGGGTAAAGGAGTAAACCCAGTAATGGTGTGGGACACATAGGTACAGGTACTATTTAATCGTAATAATAAGATCGGAAGCTATCCGATTTGTTCTTTAGTGCGTTTTCTCATTGTCCGATCCGATATCGGATTTCGGACCGATATCCCATGCATTACAGCCGCCATCTTGGATTTTTTTCTATTGAAATCCTTCCGACATCCGATATCGGATCGGATATTGTGAAAACAGCCTTACAAGCGTCATATTACATCCTACACCGATATTGATTTGTTTTTGCAGCAGCGCGGGACGGTAAGGTCAAAATGTAGGCAAGATAGGAAGGTCCTGACCTTGACATGATAAGTGCTTTTATCGCTTTCTGAAATAACTGCAGTTACAGGGGAAACACATATGTATGAGTAATGCCAAATGGAAATGTACCGAACACAGTAATAGGAAGTGTGGTTGAATTCTAGATTAAAAAAAACAGTAAGTGTACTAAAAAATATAAGTGCTTATTTTAAGCCTCTTTGAATAAACATATTTGAATATACATATATATTTATACGAACCTTTTAGATAAAAAAAAAATAATTTTTCAAATATTTCCGATTGATTCGATCGATTGAATATATTATTTTTTTCAGTAGAATGTCATCAAGTTTTTAATTTTTTGAAACTACTTTTCGCGTGTGTTTTAAATACTTCAATAAGTTAGCATTAAAACATCCAGTATTACTTGTTATCATTAAATACTTACTATGATAACTGGACACTACTGTAAAATAATATTTTTTCAGATAAAGTTCAGGGACATGAATCACAATGACCAACAGTATGTACCTACACAGACACACAATTTATAAAATACAGCTGATCAATATTCGACCAAACTATTAGGTACTAGCGAAACGCCGTTCTAGAATAAAACTAGTACAAAAAAAAACTTCATATTATCAAATTAAAACTTGGTCTACCCGTGACCAGGGACGTAATGTCATATCCGAAACGTCGGGTTAAATAAAAACGTAAGTTTTACGTGATGAAGTCCCGTTTTAATTTAATAATATGAGTGAAGATCGTGTTAGTTTAAATCAATATAAAAAAAAACTTTTCCTCCCTATCTCGTAAGGAGATACAGGGGCAAAACATAATTATAGAGATTTTAGTTTTTCCCTATAGCGGGCTGGTAGAAAAAGCCACAAGGCATTGTCCTCCATTTGTTCTTTCTCTTTTTGTCCAAAACCGTTGATTTTTATCCAAAGACATTCCTATGTCACTCTCCATCCCTTCAACTATCTCCACTTAAAAAATCACGTCAATTCATCGGCATCGCTCCGTTTTGCCGTGAAAGATGGACAAACAAACAGACACACACACTTTCCCATTTGTAATATTAGTACTGGGGACGCTATTGCTATGTCTTGTATGGGAACCCTGCATTTTATGATTAAGCACTGAGACTTGGCACAGTTGTTCATTGGGTGGCCCTGAGTAGATAAAGATCGGGAGGCATCGAGAGCCCCCCCTAATTTAGGAGGGAGGAGGGGGGGAAGGCTGGCGCCTCCGCGCTTCCTTTGAAACCATATTTCTCTAAAACTATACAAAATAGGGCACACGATATATCATTTTCGGATAAATGAAGAACGAGGAATTCATTTTCGGAACAAAAAAAATGTATTTTAGAACAAAAATACAAAATAAAATGGGAAAATCTGAAAACGAGATTTTTTTTTATACATATTATTGCACATTTTATAATACACATTTTATAATAAAACTGTAATGGTTTTTTCTAAATAAAAAATATTATTTAATAGCTACATTTATTGAGTTTTAGAAAATGTATAATTTGTTATAGAAATATATTATACGACGAGTGATAAAAAATAATTTACATCGCCCGATAGGGTGATATGAATGCTCATTTCAATAAGTTTTGTCAATGATTTCAGGTAAAATCACCATTTTTAACACACGAAACCCGTAATCATTGTAGTTTATGGCTATTTTAGTGATTAATGTACATAAATATAAAAAAATACAAAAATTAAAAAAAAAATATATGTGATAACTTTTTCATAACATTATCCCATTTTGTTGTTTCTATACAATATATATCTAAAAGCAATAAATATTAATGAAAAGCCACATTTATGTTGTTTATAAAAATATATAGTTTGTTATATAAATATATTACGAAACGCGAGGTAAAAAAATAATGAAAGTGACGTGGCAGGGCGATCTTGATGTACGGTACGGGTCAGCTTGTATGATTCGATGAGGTGAGGTAAAGGTACTCAAAGCTCTCAAAAAGTGTAGTTATTTAGAGTACTCCAAATTAAACAACATACTCCTATATAGTCTGAATTTAACTATTTATATTACATGAAATGATCGATTGATATGATAGGTCAGATATATACATCTGATCCTAATACATCTTGTGAAATAGTAGTTATCTATATGATTTGCATAATTTATGGATAATTCTTACTTGACATATTTATTATTCCAGATCTGTGTCCTGTACTTTGGTTAACGAGTGCCGAAAATAGTTATTAACCAAAAAAGACCGCCAAATTAACAGCATTTCACCGACAAAAGCTGTCTTACACCATTTTTGTAAGGGTTATAGGTATATCAAGGTGTCCATGTATGGGGTCAACTAGACCCAATTCAAAATTTGCCATTATTTGCTACTTGTGGCTGGACGAAAGTCTGTAACAATTGGGATTTGGGAGCCTACTTGCCCGCAACGTTGCCTGTTGCTACAGTGTAATAACAAAATATGTTATTACTGTTGAGGAGCAGCGCCACGGTATGAGGTGTCCAAATGATAGACACGAGTAGTAGGTAAAGTAATGAATCCAATCAATCCCCTTTATTGTGTAAAGGTGTGCCTATATATACATGTTTGGGTTGTCGCTTACCAAGCAATATGCATTATGTCGCAGTAAACTATTGTGTTACTGCTAAACATAGAAAGTGGCTAATATGCCATTACAACAGAAACATGCCTCGAAATTGTCGGATGCAGGTGTAAAAAACAGTGCCGCGTAAGGTGCAACCGTAAAAAAAGACTTTTTAAATTAAATGTTCGGAGCCGATGTGCTTATGCAGTGGATGTTGTGATATTATACCCTATGAGCATTCATATCACCCTATCGGGCGATGTAAATTATTTTTTATCACTCGTCCTATAATATATTTCTATAACAAATTATACATTTTCTAAAACTAGATAAATGTAGCTATTTAATAATATTTTTTATTTTAAAATAACTATTACGGTTTTTATAAAAAATGCAATAATATGTATAAAAAAAAATCTCGTTTTAAGATTTTCCCATTTTATTTTGTATTTTTGTTCTAAAGTACATATTTTTTGTTCCAAAAATGAATTCCTCGTCCTTCATTTATCCAGAAAAGATATATCGCATGCCCTATTTTGTATAGTTTTAGAGAAATATGGTTTCAAAGGAAGCGCGGCGGCGCCAGCCTTCCCCCCTTTTCCCTCCTAAATTAAGGGGGGCTCTCAATGCCTCCCGATCTTTATCTACTCAGGGCCACCCAAGGAACAACCTGTGCCAAGTCTCAGTGCTTAATCATAAAATGCAGGGTGTTGTGCAATAGCGTCCCCAGTATAGTATGGATGCTTAGCTATCTAAATATGTAAGTATGTTACCTATACCTATTGTTGTTTTGTGTAAAATCAATGGCTCTCTGTAAGTGTGTATGTAGCTTGAATAAAATACCGATTATTAACCGGCCTCTCTAGCGTGATATTTTATTATTCAAAAATTATAATGTGTGACTTCTTATGTTTGTATGATTTCTTTATTATGAGACGGCGCCTTCGAAAACATTTTTCAAAAAAAAAAATTATGGCAATGATAAGCAAAATTCAAAAGCATTATAACAAAACAACAAGCATTTAAACTTTAACGAAAAAAAAAAACGAATGCACAACAATAATCAAATCAAACAGTACTTACATAAACACAGTATTTTCAGTAAAACTGGACACGAAGACTGCCACATTCTCATAAACTTAAGTACAATAGGATAAACCATCTTGTCTCCTTAGCTACCAGTCACTGGGTACACAAATCAACTAGCATTTACTCAAACGAACCACCGCGGAGTCCGAACGCGAATGAACCAAAATCCTGGCTGTTTGAGCCTTTTGGGGAACAACCTGTGCCTTAATTTTTAGTTTTTATACTGAGCGGCCGCGACGACCATTTTGTGACGTCATTTTTAGTAATCAATTCTTCCACGCATGCGTCGTCCGTCGCCTTGAGTGCGCGGTATTGGTAGCATTTCGTTTTATGGCCATCAAAACTGGCGGCCATGTTTTTTATGAATGAATTCCATTCAGTTGGATTATTTAGGTTATCGTCAATCTATAATTAGGTAGTTTGTCGATGTTTCACGGTAAACTGGTGTAATATAGGTTGCATGTCATGTCGATTATTTTGGGCTATATTTCAAGCCTGTTGCTTTTCTATTAACATGTTTTATAGCCGATGGCTACGGCTGATAATTCTTTCAACCTTTTAGGCCTTTATTTACACGCCTTACAAATTGCTGGGCTAAATAAAAAGGAGGGCGCTTATTGAGTTATACTGTTGAACTTTATTTGGTTCGTGTCCTACTGATAGATTAATCAATTTGAATTTTGTTTTACTCATTCTGTTTTTTATTCGTACTTATACTTACTTAGTACTTTAAGATAAGATACTACCTATCATAACTATAATAAGTTATTACATCAGAATCGACCTCGTCGATTTTTTAAATGTGTAGTTTTTGAGCTATGCGCTACGCCTCACGCCTACGGCGTAGCAAAGCCGGAATAGTACCTACTACCTACATTACGAATTTACGATACAAGTGTGAAATAAAGGAAGTACGAATTTCCTTTTCGCACGTGTATCGTACGACGTTTTTCAGTACAGGTGGCCCTACCAAGTTTCGATTTGACAAGAAAAAAATGTGTGCATCAGAATGACTGACCAAAGTGGCAGATCGATGTTGGAGTACCATCAGCATTTACTACCTATTTGCTACTATTTACTACCTATATTGACATATTTGCTACCTAAGTTAAAAAAAAGATTTTCCAAAAATAATGTGGGCAGTCATTCTGACGTCAGGATGACTGCCCAAACTGAGTATGACGGGGTTGGACCCCCTAATTTGCAACAATGTATATACTATGATTTACTACCTATTTGCTACCTACACATATATTTTTTTCAGATTTTTTAGGTAAAAAATAACGATTTTATGAGCAAAGTATTATTTTTAGAGATTTCTTCCATAAAGTGGGCAGTCATTCTGACGTCAGGATGACTGCCCAAACTGAGTATGTCGAGGTTGGACCCCCTAATTTGCAACAATGAATGTACTATGATTTACTACCTATTTGCTACCTGCACATATATTTTTTTCGGATTTTTTAGGCCAAGATTAACGGTTTTATAAGCAAAATAGTTTTTTTGTATAAATGTGTTTCATAAAGTGGGCAGTCATTCATACTTCAAGTTGGACCCCCTAATTTGCAACATTCTATGTCCTATGAATTACTACTCATTTGCCTACTTACATAATATATGTATGTTTTCAGATTTTTTTAAATATGAAAAATTTAATAAAATGAAATAAATATAGGCCCCAAGGCCCCATTTGCCTACCTACATAATATTATATGTATGTTTCAGATTTTATTTATAAACAAATAAAATGAAAATGTATAGATATTATTTGGGCAGTCATCCTGACGTCAGAATGACTGCCCACTTTATGGAAGAAATCTCTAAAAATAATACTTTGCTCATAAAATCGTTATTTTTTACCTAAAAAATCTAGAAAAAATATATGTGTAGGTAGCAAATAGGTAGTAAATCATAGTATATACATTGTTGCAAATTAGGGGGTCCAATCCCGACATACTCAGTTTGGGCAGTCATCCTGACGTCAGAATGACTGCCCACATTATTTTTGGAAAATCTTTTTTCTAACTTAGGTAGCAAATATGTCAATATAGGTAGTAAATAGTAGCAAATAGGTAGTAAATGCTGATGGTACTCCAACATCGATCTGCCACTTTGGTCAGTCATTCTGATGCACACGAAAAAAATTATAGTACATTACGATACAAGTGCGTAAAAAAAGAAGTTCGAAACGAGTGGCGATAAATAAAAACACGATCGAAGGGAGTGTTTTAAATCGACACGAGTTACGAACTTCCTTTTCGCACGTGTATCGTACGACGTTTTTCAGTACAGATGGCCCTCCGAAGTTTCGACCTGACATAATAATGACGCACTTCTGGCACTAATGCGTAAAAAGAATACCATCTGTACTGAAATAGTACATTACGATACAAGTGCGTAAAAAAGGAAGTTCGAAACGAGTGGCGATAAATTAAAACACGACCGAAGGGAGTGTTTTAAATCGACACGAGTTACGAATTTCCTTTTCGCACGTGTATCGTACGACGTTTTTTCAGTACAGATGGCACTCCGAAGTTTCGACCTGGCATATAATCAACCACTTCTCGAACTAGTGCGTAAAAAAAACACCATCTGTACTGAAAATATTTTCCACGCCTTTCACGATCTGTCAAAAATTACAAGATGGCGGACGAATGTACGAAATGTCAGCGTAGGTATTTCAATACATTTATATATTTTTATATTAAAGGAAAAAAATGGAAAAATTTACGCTTCCGGCGGGACTTGAACCCGCATCCTTTTTGCAATCCGTGCAATGCTCTTACCAATTGAGCTACGGAAGCCACGCCGGACTTCGAAAATCTTTCCATGCCTTTCCTTTTGTACACACGTCTTGGGGTGACGTCTAGCGCCATCTACCGACAGACTATTACATCTTGTAACGGCACTGGAGTCTCAAGTTATATTGAGAATTCACCAGTAACAATGTGCTAACCCAATCGTTAATCGTTAGCAGACGTTTCTGCTTAATAAAAATTAATTCAATACACTTAGTTTAAAATCTGGTTATCTACTTATTACTACTCTGCGAGTGTGTACTTATATCACGGGCGGCTGTTCGGCGTCGGGCTTCAAACAGCCTCTCGTCCGCAATCCTTCAATTTCTGCCCGTAATATACAATGTTCTGCCCTTAATTTGACGACCAGTCTGGCTCAGTCGGTAGTGACCCTGCCTGCTAAGCCGCGGTCCTGGGTTCGAATCCCGGTAAGGGCATTTGTTTGTGTGATGAACACAGATATTTGTCATATTTGTTCCCGAGTCATGGATGTTTTCTATGTATATAAGTATGTATTTATCTATTTAAGTATGTATATCGTCGCCTAGCACCCATAGTATAAGCTTTGCTTAGTTTGGGGCTAGGTTGATCTGTGTAAGGTGTCCTCCAATATTTATTTATATTTAATGTACTATTGGATTAGGTAAGGTATAACACTATTTGTACTATTTGATTTAAACGAAAATCTCATACCTACGCTTCAGTCTAATAAGAAATATCAAGGTACAACATCATATAAAAACGGCACGTAAATGTTTTATCGTTCCTTCCTGAAATCGTTTCCAAATGGTTTCAAAGAGATATTGCAGATGTTTTATTCCAGTTTTTCACTGAATATTAACGAGACTAACTTCAAGAGGAAGAACCCGACATTTTCTTCCGTACCTATTTTTCACAGCATTTTTTTTTCAACAAAGATAACAGAGGTAGGTAGATAACGTTATTTCAATTTTCCATTCTCGCGGTCAGGGTCTATACAAAATTACAAACGGGCTGTGTTTCCCCAAACCTATCGACGTGGCATCGGCTCCAATCGACCAAAATCGCTCGTTAGTATGAAGACGCTTAGGCGTCGTCGTCGCTGAACGCTGAGCTCGAGCTGAGAACAAGCGATTTTTGATCGACGAAAGCCGCCGCGTCGATAGATTTGGGGAGACCCTATCCCAGTAAAATGTTTTTCACCACACCAACTAATAAAGGCTTACTTTGCTATTCGAAAACAGATAGCAAAATTGCATTTTATTCACAAGAGTGCAAAGTAATTTCATATAAATTTTAACTTGATGTCTTAAGCTGGCTTGTAGAATTTATCTATAAATGATGATTTTGAACCATAAAAATCTAATAAATTGATGGATTTGATTTAATTTGATGTTTTATAGTCAGTATTTTGTTCGTGTTGGTGTGGTGAAAAATTTTGTGTTTCACTCGGTGGCAAAGTTTGTTTAACCTTCGTGCCTTGAAACCCTCGCAACGCTCAAGATTCCACTTTTTGAACCACTCGCTGCGCTCGCGGGTCAATATTGGAATCTTGAGCGTTGCGAGGGTATCAATATTGGCACGTGCGGTTAAACAACCACTTTGCCTCCTTGTAAAACAAATAACTATTTACACGACTGCCCAAAGAGAAAAGAGTGTATTGTTTTTTACCTGTTTCGTTAGCTCTAGCTGCCATTCAACTTACCAACAAAGCGGTATTTTCACGATAATATCTCTTTCGTAGCTATCTATCTCTATCGCTCTTGCGTATTGGCGTGACAGAGCACGACTGCATTTCTACGGCGTTTGGCGTCGCAGAAATGCCATTCGGCGACGGGGCCTGAGTAGACGCTGCATAGGGTGCATGCACGCTCACCCGCCCCGCTGCACGCTCCGCCAAACGCGCCCGCTCAGGCCTTACAGCCCGGCCACGACATTGGTCTAAGCGCGACAGCGGTGAGCGGCGGCCATACATCGGAGCGAGACACAGCGATGGGACTTTTCATTAGCACGTATGGCTGCCGCTCACCGCTGTCGCGCTTAGACCAATGTCGTGGTCGGGCCCTCACAGTAATAGCCGCTACTTTGAGCCCAAGGCTGGTGAAGCTCAACTCAAAATATCTATGCAAGATCCATTTATATTTTATTGTGTGAATCCATTTGTAAGATTAAATGCTAACTTGAAAATATGGGTGAAGGATAATAATGGCAGGATAATATAACGGAGGATAATAAACAGGACAGGCTGAATGAAAGATGGAGGACATTCACCTCCGGCCTTATTAGATAAGCGGGCTGTTAAGGGTAGGAAATAAAACAAACATTCTTTATGTAGGTACTTTTTTAGGATTTCGTAGGAAAACTTACTTTTCCCCTGACTATAGCTCGGAAACACGTGTTTTGTCCTTTAATACCAGCGGGTAAAAACGCATTTTATCCACTAGTGGGTAAAGTAATTTGACCTTGAATAAAGTCAAATTAACTGCTTTAAAATTGATAAATGTAGGTGAATCTAGTAATAAAGATGATTTACCACCTGTGGAACTACTGGAAGCAGTGATAATAGTGGGGACGTTTATCGACAAAAAGAGGCCAAACCTTTTTTTTCTTGACCAAAGCATGAAACTTGGCACAGTTGTTCCTTATATCAAAATAAGCCGATTAAGATCGGGAGCCTTCGGGAGCCTCCCCCCTGGGGCTCGGGAGGGGGGGTCAAAGTACCGCTTCACCCGGCTTGCTTTGAAAAATTCTAACATACCCCGTTTAGTTCATAGGTCATGTTTGGTATCGTTTTCGAGTAAATCAATAATGTAGAATTCATTTTTGGTACTAAAATTATAATTTAATGGTAAATAAAATTAAAAAAAATGAAAAGTTTGAAATTTTCATCTATCATTTACAAATTCAAGTCATCATAAATGTCAAAACTGTTTGCTTTTTCTACAAATAAAAAATATGATATGAAAGCCTATTTAATATAGATTATGAATAATGTAACTTTTACCCACCTTTACTAACGTTAAGTTTTGTAAAAAAAACCTTTAAGCCGCGCGGCGTCGGGACGCCGCGAGCGTAATTTTAAAATGCCTTTATTTTAAAAAACTCTATTAGAACCCGTTTAGCTATTAGGTCATGTTTAGTATCGTTTTCGAGTAAATAAATAACGTAGAATCTAGTTTTGGTACTAAAATGACCATTTAATGTAAAATTAAATAAAATAAAAAATTCTGTGAGTTGCAAATTCAAGTCACCATAAATGTCAAACGGTTTGCTTTTTCTATAAATATAAAAATATGATATTAAAGCCTATTCACAAAGGATATTACGCGTTCACCTACGCGAGCTTAGACTGTGTGCGGGGAACGCGCCTCTTTCATATATTTGATCGCCAGTGTCAGAGGTGTGTTACTGCATAAATAGAAAAAGATTCATTATTATTGACTCCGGTGTCGACAACGGCAACACTCGGGTCGGACCACACGATCTAAAGACCGACTGTACCTGTTATTTATTCATTGTAGTGAATCCTGAAAGAAATTTATATAATAGTATTTTATACAATCGTGATATAATACAAAACTTTTCAGTCGAGTACCATGTGTAGTACGGTACTCTCGTACCTTAATTAAAAAGCTTAATTATATCACTATTGTATACAATACTTTTTCTACGAGTCATCATCTTCATCATCAATGGACGGAAATATCACCATTCATGCAAGTTAAAATTAATGTCAATAGAGTCGTTCACCGTTGTATCAACATCGAATTACCTAGCAACCTATTGTTTGTAATAACCGTCTCTAATTGGCCGATAACGCGACAGATAAAAAAAAATGTGTTTCAGATGCAGGAAAATTTGCCAGATATCGCAAATTAGTATAGAAATTGTATGAAGTTCTATTTTTGAAATTATTATAGTTAACTAAAGTCAATTATAATGAGCTTATTATAATTGAGTCGGAACTGCCATAGAGTATCCAACACTGAAAAGTTAGCACTTATAGTTTAGTCTGTGGTGTCCTAATTGACAGATTACTCATACTCATACTATACATTCCCTTCACAGAGACATAGCTGGGTACATATGGAACTGCATAAAGAAGGCTCTACCCTCTTTATGCAGTTGCATCGGTGTTTGCAACCTGATTTACATTTACATCTTGTAACTTCTAAGCATATACTGACCACTTCAGTGTTGCCTGACTGGGATGGAAGGAAGAAGGAGACGAATACCACACTATCCATTCGTCTCCTTCTTCGTTCCATCCCCAAGAAGACGGACTTGGCAAATTTTGGTGTGGCACCAACGCCTGACTCCAAACAAGAACGCCCTGAGTCCCATTTCTCAAAACTGAAAGTTACAAGTTACAAGCGGAAGTCTCTTTGCAACTTGTCATATTAGACATTGACAACCAGTTGAAAATTGTAACTTGTAGCTTCGAGAAATGGGCTCCTGGTACACTGTGCGCAGTATATGCTGATGCAAGGCAGCCTCTGAAGGAGGTATGTTCTCCAATTGTCGATCTTTTCTGGTACCTAAAGAGGTAGGTACTTCGACCACTCATTCACCGTTACGCAACGACTTGGTCTGAAACAATATGTGCATTATCATTTTAGAGTCTAAAACTATCAAATTACAACTTTTTGGTGGATCACGTAACCTTCAGTATTACCCACTTACGTTACGTATCATACAAAATTATTACAAACTTTAGTAGAATCTGATTTGCCTCTGATATTGCTCCATCTTGTAATAGTTTGACACCTTGGGAGGCCTGGCTAAGCTTCAAAGCCAAAAGAAAACGTTTCTAGATTAGACATAGTATGGGATAGGTACGATAAACGCAGCTTGAAACGATCAACAAGGGAGAAAGCTGGCCACCCAAGGCTTCAAACTATTACGAGATGGAGCAATATCATAGATAGGCTAATCAGATTCTACTAAAGTTTGTAATTATTTTGTATGATAGGTAAGTGTGTAATAGTGAAGGTGATCCACCAAAATGTTGTAATTTGATAGTTGCAGAATCTGTTTAAATAAAATGACAATGCACATATTGTTTCAGATCAAGGGTCCTTACGCAGCAGTGAATGAGTGCCGGAAGAACCTCTTTACTAGAAAAGATCGACACTTGGAGAACATACCTCCTTCCGAGGCTGCCTTACTTCATCATATACTGCCATTTGTCTAAGACTGGGGCTAAAGACATGCCAACCACACCCTTGCTGCCGACGCATTAGGACACCACGGACTCCACTGCCAGTCTAGTGCTGGCCGAATTTTGTGACACGCTGCACTTAACGATTTAATCCGCAAGGCTCTCCGCACAGCGAACATACCGACAACCCTCGAACCTGTCGGCTTGTCAGCAGCAGACGGAAAGCGGCCTGCTGGTTGCTCGCTTTTGCCTTGGTTTCTGGGACGACCCTTGGCGTGGGGCGTGACCTGTGTGGAAACCTTGGCTCCGTCCAACGTCTAACGTTCGGCCCAGAAACCAGGGACTGCTGCTGCAAAACGCCCAGTTTAAACGCGCAAATATGCATTTTTAAAAAACAACTACATATTTGCGGCAATTGCATTTGAAACATTTGGACCATGGTCATCAGACACCAAGCAGTTCGTGAAGGAAGTTTCCACCAAACTTGTCTGGGTGTTTGGTGACATACGCATAGGCTTTTACATCATATTTTTTATTTAAAGAAAAAGCAAACAGTTGACATTTTTGTTGACTTGAATTTGCAAATCATAGATGAATATTTTGTTTTTATTTATTTACCATTAAATTATAATTGTAGTACCAAAAATAAATTCTTTGTTATTAATTTACTCGAAAACTATATCAAACATGACCTAATAGCTAAACCGGGTCTAATAGAGTTTTTAAAATAGAGGTATTTTAAAATTACGCTCGCGGCGTCCCGACGCCGCGCGTATTAAAGTAATTTTTTTGTGGAACTTAACGTTTGTTAAGGTGGATAAAAGTTATATTTTTTATAATCTATATTAAATAGGCTTTCATGTCATATTTTTTATTTATAGAAAAAGCAAACAGTTTGTCATTTATGATGACTTGAATTTGTAAATCATGGATGAAAATTTTAATTTTTTTTTTTTAATTTTACTTACCATTAAATTATAATTTTAGTACCAAAAATGAATTCTACGTTATTGATTTACTCGAAAACGATATCAAACATGACCTAATAGCTAAACGGGGTCTAATAGAGTTTCTAAAATAAAGGCATTTTAAAATTACGCTCGCGGCGTCCCGACGCCGCGCGTCTTAAAGTAATTTTTTTGTGGAACTTAACGTTAGTAAAGGTGGATAAAAGTTATATTTTTTATAATCTATATTAAATAGGCTATCATGTCATATTTTTTATTTATAGAAAAAGCAAACAGTTTGTCATTTATGATGACCTGAATTTGTAAATCATGGATGAAAATTTCAAATTTTTTATTTTTTTTTATTTTATTTACCATTAAATTATAATTTTAGTACTAAAAACGAATTCTACGTTATTGATTTACTCGAAAACGATACCAAACATGACCTATTAACTAAACGGGGTAAGTTAGAATTTTTCAAACCAAGCCGGGTGAAGCGGTACTTTGACCCCCCCTCCCGGGCCCCAGGGGGGAGGCTCCCGAAGGCTCCCGATCTTAATCGGCTTATTTTGATATAAGGAACAACTGTGCCAAGTTTCATGCTTTGGTCAAAAAATTTAAGGTTGTGCAATAAACTCCCCAGCTATAAACGCATTTTTTGCGTTGTAGTTTCCTCGCTATAGTGAGGGGAAAAGTTTTGTGTTACACTCGGGTGCAAATGTATTTTACTTCTCGTGTGTTAAAAAACTCGCAAGTTCAGGTTCACATGGTTCGAAAACGGTCCACATGAGAGGGCATTGTTTGGGCTGGTGTCCCTCTCTCACGTGTGGCCAGTGTTAATGAGGTTACCATAGTGGTAGTATTTTTATCTGTATATTACCTGACTTTATAACTTCCTATATTATTTTTAGTGTTATATTCAAACTAGGGTTTCGATAAATTTTAAAGAATTGGCAAATAATTATAATGTAATTATTTTGATGCCAATAGGCAATAAATCAAAGATTTGTATAATTAAAAAATACCTTCAATTGGGTATTAGTAGATTTGGTAGTAACTTTGAAAATTGACTGGCATCCCCAATGTATGACAGTGATGACGTCACTGAATAATGTTGACATTGTCAGCAAGTGCTAGAGGGACACCGGCCCAAACAATGCCCTCTCATGTGGACACACTTTTTGACCTAACTGCTCATTCTGGCTTACTCGTAACTGTAATTCTGTGTGTACAGTCAACAACACAGCTGTGAATACAAAGTGCCAAAACTATGTACACTCACCTTAATGTACGGGGAATAAAGTTCTGTATACATAGTTTTGGGTTGTCTATTGTTTGCCCGACAGTCATTTAACATAATATTCATTTGCCCGAATCTAACTTGCCTGAATTTCATTTGCCCGAATGATTTGTTTACCATAAAAATCATATGACATACTCGTTGTTTATCCGAATATTACCTTCCATAATCATACAATGCCATACTATTTGTTAGTCATATTATTAAGTGCAATAATATGGTTTCATAGAATATTCAAACGCCATAAGCAATTATTGCCATATTAATTGTTGCCCATATTATTACCTAACCTAACCTACTTTCTGATAGCAGTTTCATTTTCCAGGGGTCACAGTTCTAACCTAACCTAACCTACTTTTCCAGCAGTTTCATTCTCCAGGGGGTCACAGTTCTAACCTAACCTAACCTACTTTCTGATAGCAGTTTCATTTTCCAGGGGGTCGCAGTTCTAACCTAACCTAACCTACTGTCTGATAGTATTTTCATTTTCCGGGGGGTCACAGTTCTAACCTAACCTAACCTATTTTCTGATAGCAGTTTCATTTTCCAGGGGGTCACAGTTCTAACCTAACCTAACCTACTTTCTGATAGCAGTTTCATTCTCTAGTCCTTCTAGTACCTATTATAGTAGTTTTCGATTCTGCCAAAGCACATTATGGAAATTGACTTTTCTGGACGCTAATTTGTATGACAAATGATGGTATGGAATGTGGTAATTACGGATTTCGATGATTCTGACAAATGACATTATGGAAACTGACTTTATGGGAAACAAAGTTTCTGGCACTAGATTAATATAGTAAACAATGATTATGGCATAAGATGTTATGAGAAACAATATTATGATTGTTGAATAGGATGGCAAATAAAATTATGGCAAATGAAATTCTGGCAAATGGGGGTATCCCATAGTTTCGGCACTTTGTATTCACAGCTGTGTTGTTGACTGTACTATTTTGACGACCCCGTTCTGCTTTAGAGCAAATGTATGTATAGAGGTACATAATTATTAAGTTATTGTTTCCAATGTTTCCACTCCGGTGCCGTAGCCGAATGGCATTTCTGCGACTCGAAACGAAAACGAAACGCCGCGAAAGGTAGTCTGGCTCTGTCGCGCCAATACGATAGAGATAGATATCTACGAGCGTTTCGTTTCGTGAGCGTTTGTGCCATTCGGCTACGTACCGGTGTAATCAACTCTCTATTTCATAAATACCTACATATATTTTTACCTAAGTTTTGATTTAATGGTCCCTCAAGAAATAAAAGGAAAGCTTCATACAAAAAAACCGGCCAAGAGCGTGTCGGTTCGTGTCAGTTTTCTCAAAAACTACTGAACCTATCAAGTTCAAAACAATTTTCCTAGAAAGTTTTTATAAAGTTCTACTTTTGTGATTTTTTTCATATTTTTTAAACATAATTAAGTATGGTTCAAAAGTTAGAGACGCACTTTTTTTTCCTTTAGGAGCGATTATTTCCGAAAATATTAATATCATCAAAAAACGATCTTAGTAAACCCTTATTAATTTTTAAATACCTATCCAACAATATATCACACGTTGGGGTTGGAATGAAAAAAATATCAGCCCCCACTTTACATGTAGGGGGGGTACCCTAATAAAAGATTTTTTTGCATTTTTATTTTTGCACTTTGTTGGCGTGATTGATATACATATTGGTACCAAATTTCAGCTTTCTAGTGCTTACGGTTACTGAGATTATCCGCGGACGGACGGTAGGACGGACGGACAGACAGACATGGCGAAACTATAAGGGTTACTACGGAACCCTAAAAACTACCTACTTGGGACATTTTTGGAAACCTAGTGGATCTTGCTCAGCATCATGGCCTACCAATTTTTATCAATATCGAAGACGTGATCCAAATACACAAACTTTTTGAGAATTGCTGATTGCTGAGGTATAAACGTAGCTTAGTTACTTTGCTCAGTGACCTAAAGTTGGATCTTTGTGTTCGATACTAGATTTCGTCATTCGCTCCTTTCCTGTGCAATCTGAGACTTCTGTGTGTTCTATCGCCTGTACAATGGGTTGTGTTCTGAGACTGTTTGACATGATGCCAACAGCCACTTTTCATCATCGCACCGCTCGCCATCGACAGGGCGCTCATCCACACACCTTGCAACCTAAATGGTCGCCCACCGTGCCGTTTCAGAGGAATTTCCTCCCACGAACGCCGAGGTATTCTCGATGAACTACAGTATGGGGTTCTTCAAAAAAGGAGTGTACAAGTTTCTAAAGGATCAGCAACGCGCATGTGACACCCCTTGAGTTGCAGGCGTCCATAGGTTACGGGGACCGCTTTCCATCAGGCGGGCCGTATACCTGTTTGCCACCGACGTGGTATGAAAAAAAAAAACTTAGTAGCCTACCTGTATTCAATAATCCCTAACAACAAAAATAATATCTAAAACTTACGTGTAATCGCTTAGTCCTAAGGTAAAGAAACTTTCAGGTTCAGTGGGTGTATGAAATGATGTTACCTTGCGTCTAGACGTACTATAAAGGTCGATTGGTAGGCGTGTACTTATGTACTCACACTACCTACTACCTAGGTTACAGAAGAATTAGTTGAACTTTTCGGCTTGTCCTGAAAAACTAAATAAAAGCTTGTAAAAAGCGAGAGAAAAAGTTCGCCGCACATGAAGAAAAATCCTACAATGAATATAAGAAAGTAGCTCTCTTTTTAGGGTTCCGTAGTCAACTAGGAACCTGTATAGTTTCGCCATGTCTGTCTGTCCGTCCGTCCGCGGATAATCTCAGTAACCGTTAGCACTAGAAAGCTGAAATTTGGTACCAATATGTATATCAATCACGCCGACAAAGTGGTAAAATAAAAAGTGAAAAAAAAAATGTTTTGTTAGGGTACCCTCCCTACATGTAAAGTGGGGACTGATTTTTTTTTTCATTCCAACCCCAACGTGTGATATATTGTTGGATAGGTATTTAAAAATGAATAAGGGTTTACTAAAATCGTTTTTTGATAATAGTAGTTTTTGAGAAAAATACGGAAAACTACGGAACCCTACACTGAGCGAGTGAGCGTGGCCCGACACGCTTTTGGCCGGTTTTTTTATTAAATTATTCTTATAAATTTTCAATAGCGATAGGATAGTATTTTTTAACTCCCGACGCAAAAACGACGGCGTTATATTAAGTTTGAAGTATCTGTCTGTCTGTCTGTCTGACTATCTAACTGTCTGACTGTCTGTTTGTCTGTCTGTGTGTGTGCCTGTCTGTAGCATCGTAGCTCCGGAACTAATGAACCGATTTAGCTTTTAGTTTTTTTGTTTGAAAGCTGAGTTAGTCGGGAGTGTTCTTAGCCATGTTTCATAAAAATCGGTCCACTATGTTGAGGTTTTTTTCAAAATTGTTATTTTGAGGTTAGCTTTTTTTTTTATGGGATAGGAGGCAAACGAGCAGACAGGTCGCCCGATGGTAAGCGATCACCGCCGCCCATGGACACCCGAAACACCAGCTTATTCATTTTCTTTCGTGATTGAAAAACAACGAATGAACGATCGAAGTGGTTAGCGGTAGAAAAATTTATGATACGAAGGGATTATAAATCCACGTGCTTGGGTTTTCAGCCAAGCAAAACAAAGGTTAAAATAAAGACTGCCAATTCAATGTAATTAAGTAATAATCGTCGCCTCTATGAGGAGCTGTCCAAGCGCCTCGTAGAGGCCTCTGGTGACCAGAGGGCTGGCCAATATTTCACTCAGCGCATCAGGCCCCGTAGCTAAATGGCAATTCCGGGACGCGAAACGAAAACGAAACGCCGCGAAAGGTAGTCTGGCTCTATCGTGCCAATACGCAAGAGCGATAGAGATAGATATCTACGAGGTACGAGCGTTTCGTTTCGTGAGCGTTAGAGGCTAGGGCTACGCACGCAGGCATTTCTATCCAGCGGGGCAATTACCTGCCAGCGAGGAGTTAAATATATTTTTTTTTATTTGTAAGTTTTTAGCATACGTGTTTATTGATAATAATGATATATCATTGCAACTTGAATATTGCTAACAAGAGTAAGTTAAATCGCGACAGGTTGCCGAAGCGATTTAATATTTGCAATATTCTTAAAACATTTTAAAAGTTAATTACGGTACCTACTACAAATTTCATAACTCCCTAGTCGTCCTAATCGTGCAAAAAGTGAATGTGAACGATTGTGTTGAAAAGTAAATTCCCGCTTTTTAGCTGCTGTGCAGTTCCATAATAGTTATTTGTTATACAAGGGGGCAAAGTTGTATTTTAACGCCGAGTGTGGAATTGAAAAACGAGCAAGTGAAAGGATTCTATAGTTGAACCACGAGCGAAGCGAGTGGTTCGAGAATAGAATCCTGAACTTGCGAGTTTTTTAACACGCGAGAAGTAAAATACATTTGCACCCGAGTGTAACACAAAACTTTTCCCCTCACTATAGCGAGGAAACTACAACGCAAAAAAATGCGTTTATCACTGCTTCCAGTAGTTCCACAGGTGGTAAATCATCATTATTACTAGATTCACCTACTTTTATCAATTTTGAAGCAGTTAATTTGACTTTATTCAAGGTCAAATTACTTTACCCACTAGTGGATAAAATGCGTTTTTACCCGCTGGTATTAAAGGACAAAACACGTGTTTCCGAGCTAGTGAGGGGAAAAAGTTATATACCTAACTATAATCTATTCTATAATCCACATCCACACCTCGGACACTGATGGCGATCTAATATATGAAAGAATCGCGTTCATATACGCACACAGTCTAAGCTCGAGTAGGCGAACGCGTACCATGCTTGTATGAGTGAGATATGACAGGTCGACTGGTCGCGTTCTTGATAGGCAGTAACTGTGAGGTAGCCGAGAGCGGGTGGGCGGCACTTTCAGCGGGGAGCGGGAGTGGCCATACTGTACGATGGTACTCTTTATTATATTGTGCTATAACAAAATCCTTTGACAGCCGTATATCAATTAATAAGTAGTCCTTATATTGTACGTATCTATGGCACCGCGCAATCAACTACACTAACAAAGAAAAGGCATGCTTTGTTCACCGCTGCTGCTGCAACTGATTGGAAAAGAATTTTCACAATCGCTTGTCTGACGCAGGGCATAGGTTTACACAATAGGGAAAACTTAGTAAAGCCTCCCCCACACATACTTAAAGCGTTTTCATAGCGTAGCGTTAGTATAGCGGTACGCCGGACGAACGCTGGCGTTCCGCTCACAATCCGCGCGCATTCCGCTCGCAATGCGCGCTCGTTAGTTCCCATTGGCGTCCGCTGGGCGCAACGCCAGCATTCGTCCGGCGCACCGCTATTATTGCGCTCCGCTAACGCCGTGGCTTGCGTGGGCGACGGTCGCGCGACGGCGATGCGACGCTTACGAAATCAAACCTTATCGATATGGAAGTGTATGAGACGCGACGGCGACGGTCGCGCGACCATCGCCCATTAACACTGACAATGAGGAGGCACACTCAAAGGTTATGATGACATATGGCGCCACCCTATTAGTCCATACGTGAGAGCGAGAAGATGATATGTTTTTTCTCTCTCTCACATATGAATGACAGTGACATGCCTAGACACTTGCACATCAGGCTACCTGGCGGGATAAAATGTCAGTGTGCCTCTGCCTCCTCATTCTGTGCCTATTTCTGGGTTGATAAGTAACTGCGTCAATATTTCCTTGCTGGACAGTCAATGAACGGCGAAGTGTCACTGTGTCGGGCGACAAATGTCACTGTTGTGAAGTAGGCCACAGGTATACACCCTGTTTTTATTGAATTCCGTTGATTTTAAGGGAAGATTATTTAGTTCAAATACAAACAATTTCTCTAAGAAACTAGCCACTTAACTCTTACGGTTATCGAATTATTAAAAGAAATGCTGAACAATTGTGTGGCATCCCTTACCACTTCCTAATGTTGTTTTCTTTTTTGGACATGTGCCGTCAAAAACTTGACAATGACTTTAATGTTATGATTAAGGTCCTCTCACACTAATTAATTCATTTATTATGTATGGAGACGCAAAAATTCAAATTTAACAAAAAGCGATATACAGATCCTCCTGATAATGAACCTAACTGTGTGTCGAATTTAACGGAAAACAAAAAAAAACACGTTTGTTTACCTATTTAAAACACAACCTTGTATCCTTTTTACAGCGTCATAAGTCATAAATCATAATATTTAGCTTATCCTTGCAGCATAAAAGCCTTTAATGCAACAACAACAGCCTAAAAGGCTTAAAAGCAAGCCAGGGCCGAAGATTGTAATAATATACTTATTTTGTAAGTATTGTGTGAAAGTGCTATTACAATTTTAGTAGGCGCATTATGTTATGCTTTTATCATAAAGTGTGGTAAGCGATCTCCGCCGCCCATGGACACCCGAAACACCAGATTTGGATTTGGATGTTTTTGAAGATTTTGCGGCTTTGATGTGTTTGCGCAAAGCACGTGTGCAAGCAGGCGGTGATCACTTATCATCAGGCGACCTGTGCTCGTTTGCCACCTGTCGCATAAGAAAAAGAACAGTTTCTCTTGTAGTGCGTTTCCATTTGACGTGTGTATTTGACTGTTTTTCACATTATCCGATCCGATGTCGGATGTCGGATCGATATACCATCGCACCATACATTGCAGGCGCCATCTTGGATTTTTTCCATTGAAATCCTTCCGACATCCGATATCGGATTGGATAATGTGAAAACGGGCTTAGGGACTAAGAGGTGTAGGATTCGTTACGCTAGTAATTTTTTTTATCTTTTCACCGTCTTAGTCTTTCCGTCTTAAATAAAGACGGCAAATTTTAAAAATGTAGGTTCGAAAGCTTTATCGTTCAATAGAAAATTTTAATTTCGCTCCTGTTTATTAGTGACAAGATTTGCTTGACCGTCTATAATTATACGTACCATTTACAAATTATTTTTCTTTGTATTTCGTTTCTGCATTACGAATGTGCATCACTTTCGCTTTGCATATAGAAGAAAGAGATGCAACTATTAACATTCTTCTTATTTGACCTCAATAAGAAACTACGATGTGGCCAAACTTTAACTACTAGCACTGGCAACACTGAAAAGTGAGTGTCAAAATGGAGTTGATGTGTACTTAGGTCAGCCTTATTACATTTTTGTTGAATTAATGGATTTTTCCTCTACTCCCATTAGCAATTTGTGTTGTAAACTATTGCTTACACTTCATTAGCAACGCTGATCACATTAAGCTCTTGAACTACGTAACATATCTCTATAAAACCGTGATGTTTTGATAGGGTCGTACGATCAAGATTTATTAAAGTTTTTAGTAAAAATGTCAGCGGCCAGCGTTATAGAAAGTGGTGAAGATCTGGAGAATGTGCCACTGGTTCGTATGGAAGATGTGCAGCCTTCGAGAGAAAGGAATTGCGAGGAGGAAGTACTTGAAACGTGTGTTGTTGATAACATTGAGTACGATTGTGTTGTGAACGAAGATGAGGACTCGAACATTGGGAGTATGGTGTCCATACAGTCTGAAGAAGTGGTAGGAGATGACAGTGATACAGCGGAGATGATTGTTCCAGAAGTTCTTGAACCGTTGGATGAAATTCCGATAGTAAGAGATGTGGCACAAAATGTAATTAGTTGTTTTGCTTATGATTTTATTTTGCGAGTGTTTT
This sequence comes from Leguminivora glycinivorella, assembly GCF_023078275.1. Classification (NCBI taxonomy): domain Eukaryota; kingdom Metazoa; phylum Arthropoda; class Insecta; order Lepidoptera; family Tortricidae; genus Leguminivora; species Leguminivora glycinivorella. The sequence goes on from NC_062990.1 coordinate 11,621,252, forward strand.
TATTTTTTAAATTACAGTTGGGACATAGGTCTTACACACTTTAATCCATTCCAGAAACAATTCATTTGTTCTTTAGTTCAAATATATATAACTACCTACTGGTGGGCAGGGCACAAATTAATATTTGTTAAAAGTTAAAAGTTTGTCAATGCAAGATTAAGGGTGATTTTTTGCGCAACTACTTCTTCTAGTTCTAACTTAAAACCTTGAACATTTTCATTTCCGAATAATATTTTTGTGTAACTAGATAAATGTGAGTGTGCACAGGAAAACATCCCACTTTGTTGATTGCTATAAAGTCCCTTTGTCAGTTTATTCATATAAGATACAAGCAAATCTCGTCAAATTGGGACGTTTTACTAAACACACTCACAAATATTATATAACACTAGTCCTTTGATATATTTTTCCATAAGTACACAGTTAAAATAGCCTTTTTTTTATTAAAATGACCTGAGATAGAAGTTAATAATATGTGATCTCACAAATGTATAATCTTATTCTTTTCAGGATATACCCGAGCAAAAGCACACAGACTTAAAGCCCCCGGAAAGCTGGCCGACTCTCGAGATCCTCCCCGGAGGTGTCATAAAGAATGCCGACAAATGCGAAGATGACCTCCCATACGCCGAGGGCCCAGAGAAAGTTGAGAAAGGCGAGATGATGTACGCTTGTGCGAAATGCTCCGAGAGTTTCAAGTACCTGTTCTGTCTGGTGAAACACGTGAAATGGCATGAGGATGAGAAGAAGAAAGAAAAGGGACTGGATATGACCAAACTTAGTAAGTGATTTTGAAAGTTAATTATTTTCATAGAAAATATTTTAAATTAAACAAATAAGTTATTTTCGCTGAATTTCAATACTTATACATTGAGCGAGGAAGCTGCCAGTTCTTTTCCTATAAAAAATAAAAACAGAAAATATTTTAATTTATATTTTTAGTAGTCACACTATTATTATTAAACTTTAAACTGAAAGCCTCCAAGAGTCCAAAGCTGGATTTGAGCCAGTGTTCTCCGCTGGGCCACTTAGTCACGGTTAAATGTATGTAATGTCATAAGGCATTCCATATTTCAAACCTTTAGGGCCAGTTGCACCAACCACATTTGACAGACACATCATTGTCACTCAGCAGATTTCTATGGAACTTCTCATACAATAAAATTTAACGAACGCTTTAACGGTGCCAGCCGGTTTGGTGCAACCGGCCCTTAATCCTAATTAATGTTGTTGTGCCAATCTACCTTCTGATGGTGCCTGCACAATGCATTAGAATCTCTTGAGTCACTTACAATAATAAGATAAATTTTAAAAAAATCCTATTGTAATAACAGTACTTATTACAGTCATGTTATTGTGACTAGGATCAATCGCCGATCAGTACTTACATAATAATAAAAAATCTTAAGCTATCTTTAACATACTTTTAGGCAATTTTTGTCTCCTGGGTGACAGTAAAAACGTCTACATTTTACGAATAAATGGTTATTTTTTTTATTTTGAATATAACCTTTAGTGACCATATTGTGGTGTACAAAAAAAGGATAACTTAAAACAGGTAAGTAAACATTTAAAAATTATAATATTTTCATTACACTCCTACTTTTATAGATCCACCAAAATGTAGCTGCCAATATGTTTGTGTAAAAAAATACAATTTCAAAAGTAGCAAAATTGTAGTGTGGTCCCGTTTTCTCACACACGTTGCCACAATTAAATCTCTACTCTTTTTGCCGAGAAATATGACACCCAATATACTACTGGCATTCAATATTGATTCGAACAAAGATAACATTATTTGACACTAAAAAAGGCGCGAAATTCAAACTGTCTATGAGACTATAAACATTCGGGCCCACATGCTTAATTTGTCGCTTTTTCTAGTGCCGAAAACGGCCCGACATACTATATAAAATAAATCAGTAGCTTCACTGTAGTGGCCACCACAATATGGTCAGCTAAAATATAATTTTTGGTTGATCTATAATCTATATTATTATAATTGGGTGAATCTACTTTTTTTGTCAGCCGTTGCCATGGTTACATAATTGGTCTCCTGGGTCACTCTTTAATTCCTGATTTCATGGCATTAAATTAAACAAACATTGTAATTGTAAAACAAACATTGACTATACATAGTACAAAGTACTTAAAGTAGTACAAAACTACTTTCTTGCTAACCATGTCACCATTGTCTCCTGGCTGACGGGACAAACAGGCTTATAAAAAGTAATTATGATTCACCCAAGTGTTAAGTTCCGAAAATAACGGCATTTTTTTGTTTTAGCTGAATATGAAAAGGAATTTATTAGTATTAAGAGGGCGCGACAGGAACTCGACAAGGAGCACAAAAGGAAAAAAGTTGAAGTTTTCGGAAGGTTAGTGTTTTTTTTTTATTGAAAAATAAAATTTTGAAAAACATTTCTTAAACTAGGGAATATCTGCTTAAATATTAAGCGGCAATTACACTGTTGCCTGGCAACCTCGTACTTTCCATCGGGTGACCCGCATTAAATGAACTATGAGTGTAATCTTCGCACTTTCGAGGCATTTAGTATGTTTTGAAACAAACATTTCTGTATTTTTTGTTAATTTCAAACATTGTCCACCAAAGGTTGAGAAGTATTATGTTATAACTATAATACTTCTTTAAAACTTAAAATTGATTATTTTTCTTTGTTACAGGATTGCAGAAGCCATGGGGAAAATAGAGAGTTTTGATGAACTTTTTAAATAATAAATGTTTTTTCAACATTAACTTCTTTCACTTCCAACTTCCATTCCTTGTCTTAATTATATAAATTACCTCTTATATCTTAAAGAGAATATAAACTATACTATATACTAAAAACGTTTTTTTTTATTTGCAGCAAACCGTAAGAAATGCATCGTTTTGCATTCAGGCAAAAAGAAGATGGGCAGAGGGAAAGCAAAGAAAACAAAGAGGTCATAGTATATCGTTTCAGTATTAACTAAGATATGCTAAAGCGACATTATTTGTGAGCGTGTATGGGAAAACGTCCCTCTTTGCCGATTGCTATAAGGCCGCTTTTAGTAGAGTAAATTAGTGGCTGATTTTTTTTTTTTTTTTTTTTTTCAATTTATTTGGGACAACAAACAGTAACACACAAGGCTCTAATAGAGAATTACAGTGTTAACAATAGTAAGGTGTGAGACCAACAACATTGTCCACCGATTACTAGATTTAACTTAAATCTACAGTATACAGCGCAAGGTAACAATGATATTGAATTGAATTAAAGATACTTAACAATTGAAATAGTACAAAGGTTTGTGAATACAGTAACGCACTAACACAATTTTATTAACAAATATAGGTACGTAACACGTAAAAGGTAGATAACAAATTACAAAACAAACGACTGCATTATCAACAATTTTGAGGACATGTAAGAATGGTAGTAAGTACATAATAGTATGATCTACTGGAGTGACTTTCAATTTTGTTTATTATTGAGTAATTTAATTAAGTTGTTTTTATATACATTGTCTGACATCATGAAAATGTCAATTTCATTGAAATGTAAGTTATATGATTTGACCATCCTGTAAAGGGGATCACGCTCCCCGGCGCGGGTTCGACAGCGCGAATCTGCGAACAGTTGGTGCATGCGAGCAGCGCGCTGTCGTGCCCGCGTCGGCACGCGGTAGCTGAGAGCCCCACTCAGGCTGGGACAGTCGAATTTACTATGACAAAGGTTTTATAGGACCATTGCGTCTAGAAGGAGGCGACGGTTTTGTAGGTTGAGTAATTTGTACGTATCGAGAAGCTGCTGGTAGCTTAGACGAGAACGGTAACAACGGTAATGCATGGCACGCAAGAATTTCTTTTGAACAATCTCTATTGAGTTTTTGTACTTATCATAGAAAGGGTTCCATATCGACACAGCATATTCTAGTTGAGACCTAACCAAAGACTTATATAAATGTAGGTAGGTTGATGGTTGCTTAAAATCCATTCCAAGACGCATGATAAATCCGTACATTTTGAATGCTTTACCTATGATATAGTTGATATGAGAATCTAGATGAAGCTTTGAGTCCAGGTGGATACCAAGATCTTTTATTACCGAAACATTTTCGAGAGTCGATCCGCTAAGGGTATAGGAAGTGGGAAATTGGTTAAGTTTCTTGGTAACAGTAATTAGTTTGCATTTAGGTAAGCTAAAAGAAAGTTTATTTATATGACAGTAATCACTGAGACGGTTTAAATCACTTTGAAATTTTAAGCGGTCTTCTTCGTTTTCGACAGTGTGGTAAATTTTAAGATCATCAGCGTAAAGTAAAAAGTTGCAAAATTTAAAGCAGCTGTCTATGTCGTTAATAAATAAAATGAATAACAAGGGTCCTAATATAGAGCCTTGTGGAACTCCAAAGGTTACATTGACACATCTCGACTCATATCCGTTGACTGCCACTTTTTGTGTACGGTTAGTAATGTAGGATCTAAACCATCTCCACAAATTCCCTCGTATTCCGTTGAAATATATTTTTTCCAATAGGATTTTGTGATCCACTCTATCAAAAGCCTTACAGAAGAATTTGTATGGACGTCCTTGCAAAATGTTCGCAAAGGAAGCCACTTGGCACAGTTGTTCCTTGGGTCATTCTGAGTCATTAAAGACCGGGCGACAACACGAAAAAACGACACCAAACTCGATCTGGTAACTTTCTGGGGGAAGATATTATGGAGCCCAGAATGTAGTGCGGAAGATGTACCTTTACCCCCCTCCCCCTCATACCTGTCGGGGGGTATCTCGTGTCACCCGGTCTTAAATGACTCAGAATGACCCAAGGAACAACTGTGCCAAATGGCTTCCTTTGCGAACATTTTGCAAGGTCACTGCCACTAATGACCCTACTATTTGTCAGTCTATTCATATAAAGATACAAGTAAACCTCACCTTGATGGTAACCGACAAAGTGGGAGGTTTTACTAAACACACTCACATTTTAACTTCTTCGGGAAGTAATACTGTTGCCATTAGATATATCAGACCGGCCATCATCATCCTCCTGGGATGCGCTTTGACTGCTAATCCCAAGATTTGTCGTAAACACTGGTTTTACGAAAGCGACTGCCATCTGACCTTCCAACCCGAAGGGTAACTCGGCCTTATTTTCCTTCACCGAAAAGCGACTGGCAAATATCAGACCGGTCATGTGCTCACAAATATCTGAACACGCCTCTATTAGGTTTAGAATGAAATAAAATGTCGAAAATTACTGCCTTAAGCATGAACTCACAGCTTCTGGATCGATAATCCAGCGCTCTACCATATGAGCCACTAACGCTTTTAAAGCTAGAGCTAGAGTGCATGTTTAGGTATTTTTGAGTACCTCCCTCGGCCGCTCATATTTCTGATGGCAATGGTGACGGTAATACTGGCCCATCGCATAGCAGCTATTGGATAACTCATTAAACTGTCAACTATATTAGAACTTCAAATGTGAACTGGTTTTCAATGGCTGCATAATTTTCGGTTCGTGTGTTGCAAGATTCTGACACGTACCTCTATAGCATGAAATGATGGTCCCTGTGGTTCATTTTTATATAAAGTAATATTTTTGAGCCTAACCAAAACAGATTGGAAGGGATTATATGGACCATCCTTCACCGCGGGTACGGTATACATAGTAAGTTATAGGAACCATTGATAAAAAAAGCATTGCTAAAGACACTTAAACTATAATGATATAAGAAAATATAAGAAAAACAAAATGCTTATTCACTGTTTTTTTGCTGATGGATAAGGTAATTTGTAATAAAATGTTTCATTTTCAATTAAAACACTACCTACCTACTGTCGTCGCTTGTGAATAAGGCGCTAAATAATTCCATAATAGCTTCAATGTGGAATCGATCTTATCGACAACTGGCAATGTAGTTAACTTTTGATTGAAAACGTCTCAAATAAGATAAGTATTTATTTTATGGCTGTCTCCTGGGTCACAGAAAAGTAATGAAATGACGGCGTTATGAACTTATGACTTATGAAGAAAACCTATTATTTAAAGATGTATGTATGAGAGGAAATACTTATGAAATTAACGATACAATCTGTTGCTTCCATGTGACTACCTCATCAGACCATTTAACTCAAAATTAGATTTGTTGTTGCATAAGAATCATAAGTAATAATACTAATATGGGAGAGAGTCAGCAAAATGTAACTCTTAACCAATATAATAATAATGAAATAAGGTTTTTTTTTTCGCCAATTTGAAATGGTTCTACAGACAGGATTTTTTAGTGCTCATCACCAAAAATGTTACAGATGAAACAAATGTAACTCTTAGACGGATAGATAGGTACATTAACTATTCAATTTATTTCAAATCCCAGGATTTAAGTGTTTTTGTTCGCAATCTGAAAGCACAAGGCAGTAATACGTTTTACCCCCACATAACTAATACAACTCAATAAAAAGTTATTTGTTATACAAGAGTGCAAAGTTGTATTTTAACGCCGAGTGTGGAAACTGGAAAGCGAGTGGTTCGAGAATAGAATCCTGGGCTTGCGGGTTTTTCAACACACGAGAAGTAAAATACATTTGCACTCGAGTGTAACACAAAACTTTTCCCCTCACTATAGCGAGGAAAGTACGACGCAAAAAACGCGTTTATCACTGCTTCCAGTAGTTTCACAGGTGGTAAATCATCTTTATTACTAGATTCACCTACTTTTATCAATTTTAAAGCAGAAAATTTGCCTCTATTCAAGGTCAAATTACTTTGTCCACTAGTGGATAAAATGCGTTTTTACCCGCTGGTATTAAAGGACAAAACACGTGTTTCCGAGCTAGTGAGGGGAAAAAAATATTACCTATTTTTTTTCCACTGAGTTACGTTTTCTCATATAACTTTTAAGGTTGTAACTCAGTGGAAAATAAAAAATTATGAATGTATTACGTCATATTTTAACGAATGAGCGTTTGATTCTTGACTATTCTCCAAAAACAATTTGGGAGTCTACTGACACTGCTTGAAGTGCACTTTGAGCCCATAAATATATTTAGAATAATAATAATATTCGTATTTAGTTAGTCTTGTGTTTAAACCAAAATGAGTTGTTTTGTTTACAATAGATTTATGTCTGTTTGTATTTGATTATGTTAAGTGTTTCTGTTCTGTGAGAATGATTTAGCTTTAGAAATATAGATAGATGTTTTATTCGGTATTCTTAGTTTACATGTCCTATGAGCTATGAGAAATATACCCCCTTATTCATAAACGTTCACTAAGGCCCACTTGCACCAACTACTTAACTCAAGGTTAGTGGGCTGTCATCTGTCAAATTCCATATAAAATTGTGGGTTAACCCTCGTGTTGGTACAGTGTCATATGTGTCATGTAATATGTTTTGTTTTTGTCTGTGTCGTCCATAACATTGTGTTTTATTTTTCGTTCTAGGTTCCCGACCTATCCTTCCAAAAATTAAATCAAAATCACCGAACACTCTCGTTAAAAAAAAAAAAAAAAAGTCAAAAGTCACCACGACATTGGCAGAATCCACCTGGCTCAAAATAGCAAGGAGTAAAAGCCATGATAGGAAAAAAAAAAAAAAAAAAACCCTCGTGTTTACCCTCCATTTTCGTTAGTGCAAGTGGCCCTGAAGTAATCAAGCCGATAAAGTTCGTTTGTCCCTTTCTATCACACCATGATATCATATACATATATGTCGGAAAGGGACAAACTTTATCGGCTTGATAACTTTAGGGGACGTTTATGAATAAGGGGGGCAGTATTTTTTGCAACTATAAACTAGGTATTTTACTTAACAACTTCCACTATAATAAAATAGGTAGATCAACTTTTTCTTGTACAGTCGCCGACAAATATATCTGAGAGGCCAAGGCGCTCATAAATAGATGAACATTTATTGTGCTTTAGAGAATGTGTTCAGTTATTTTTGAGCACTTCGGCAGTTCCGATACGATAGGTATATATGATGACAACTGTAGGTATCGTAGAGGAATAAGTAAGGAAGGAATTGTAAGTCAGTACATCAGTAAATGCGAGTTATTTGTAGTGACATCTAACGTCAATCACGCGTCAAATGGCGTAATTTATCAGTACTACTACTTGTCAATAGAGGTCGCGACGAACGAAAAGTCTAATGCTCAACAATTTTTGGGTAATATTACAATAATATCAATCAGTATTCTGTTTTCAATTCCTTATGCAATATAAGTTGTAAACTGTTTTATTATAATTATTATAAGCAGTGATCGGGGATTTGGATGCCACACGGGGTGAATGACCTCAAACATTATGCTAGTATGGATATTTACCTACCTTTATATTATTATGAATTTATTACTATACGCGTCAATATTTTAAATAACAAATGCGACATCAAGTCATCATTGTTATTACTGCTGAATTTGTTTTTCTTGGTCAGTTCAGTATAGGCCTGGATCACGTACAACAAAATATGTGATTTATAAATTAAAGTGAAAATTCACTTTATTATCTATAAATAATTTAGTGCAAAATTTTCACATCTTAGTGATAAAGAAAGTTTGACTTTTTTTTATATTATACTTAAATAATACCTACATTTCTAATCATTACTATTTACCTAACCAACACTTGCTTATTCAATATCGTTTATGTTATAAATATATTACCTACACGGGAATTGCGTTTATTTTTCGACCAGTTACTTGTAACCTCATTGTTTATGAGCTACGATAGTTGCTTACCATTAGGTGCTCCGTCTGATCATTTGTCTACTATGACATAAGAAAAATTTTCACGGGCCGGACGGCATATCCATATCACTGTTTCTACTTGACATCCCGCAGTGTGGCATCCAAATCCCCGATCATTGATTATAAGTCTTAAACTGTTTTAATATTAAAATTTTTGGCAGATGTGACATTGTTGACACCTAGTGTCTAGTAGTGGTACTGTTAATTTACGCTATTTGACGCTAGATGTCACTACGAATAACTCGCATTCACTGATGTATGGAGTTTCAACTCTTTCCTTACTTATTCCTCTATGGTAGGTATATAGGTACTAGGTCTTTAGTATGATTGTGGAGTCTTCTGGGTTACTCTTAAATCTACACTCCAATGGTAGTTTGAAGCCCTTTACTCTGGATCCATCGACTAAGTTTATTAATAGAACGACTTTATCAAAAACAGTCTATTTTCTCCTGGGTGACTGGACAAAATAAGTACAACGACAAGAAAAAGTTGATTGCCATGCAAAGGCAGTTAAACTGACATCCTTCCCACGTACTAAGATACATACAAACTAGATTTTTTTTTATATAATAACTCTGTATAAAATGAATAAATTTTTGTCACAGCAGATTATTTTAACAATCTGTTTAGCTACCTAAGGTTTATGTTAAAATAAAATTGTATGTACAGTCAGTAACAAATATCAACACGAGACAAATCAAAGTCTTTAGGTTACTTCATAACCGAAGATTTTCATAAATTACAGTAGCGTAGGTAGATATTTGTTGCCGACTGTACTTTGTCGTGTATAGTGCAATAGGTTTTGTTTGTGTTTGACTTTATGAATAGTTATGTTATGAATATTAATAAGAATATTATGATTATGTTGTGAACTTATGAATCTTCTTTATTTGGCTTTTATTTGTGTGTAAATCTGAAATTAATGGTTTTATTTTTCACGGGGCCATTATTGTTATAAACTTATAAATTATAAGTCAATTATTTTAAATAAATTTTATCGTTGGTTGTAAACTGGGTTTTATCTTTCATAACAATCATATCATAACATCATAAAAGTAAATGCATTTTTTTATTTGAGGTAAAAATTACCTATTTGGGTGAACAACTTTTTCTTGCCTGTTACTGCCATGGTTACGGTCCCCTGAGTCACGCTGGTTTTATGCAAAATTATGCAAGCATGCATGTAGTCCATGTTTGTAGGTGGCAAATTAAGGAAAGGACTTGTTAACACCAGAAAAATGCATGTTTGCATAGTTTAAGTAGCATAGTTTTGCATAAAACCAGCGTGACTCAGGGGACCGTAACCATGGCAAGAACAGGCAAGAAAAAGTTGATTCACCCATTTGCAAAATTGGAATAAAAGACATATCTGGTAACAAATATATAATAATTTATATTTACAGTATTACATTTAGAAGACGTCAAAAATATATTTACATACACTTTTCCCCTTATGAAAAAGGAGGAAAATGTAAATAGTAAACAAACATTTGACGTTGACTTAAAATAAATTTACAGCACAATGGGTGAATATTTTTATTATTTCGTGAAACGAAATGAAATAAAATTTATTCAACACATCACTTTGCCATAGCGACGGTCTCCTGGGTGACTTGTAAAACCCTGATTTTATGTTATTTAAATAAATCGACAATTTTTATGGCAAGATAATGTAATGTTTCCGTAATGAGTTAAAAAGAGATAAGAGTAGAAAATATCATACGTAAAATTTGTTACATCAAGATATACTACTCCCCTGGCTAACCGGACATAATGTCACAAAATAACAAGAAAAAAGCCCTATTTTTGAAATCGTTTTACAATCACTTTATTTACTATGACAATTTCAAGTTTCTTTATTGTCGCTGGCTATTAATTTATCATCAACAACCAATCGTTTCAACTGCATCAACTCCTCTCTTTTACTCTTTTCGTTCTCTCTGTCTAACATTCGCGTGTACTCTGACAAATTTTCATAATTCGGACTAGACATCTTCTGTCGTACCTTTGCTAAAGAATCTTCTAACTTGTTGACTTTTTTCATTAGTTTAGCTTTAGCTTCTCTCATAGCTAAAGACATATCTTTACCTAATAATTCAACATATATTTTAGTGCCCGTGTCTAGCTGACCACTTACGAAATTTTTGTTTGTATCTTTAACAAAATTAATAGTGTCACACTTGGTTAAAATTTTCACTATATCAGAATACTTATTGATATCAGCCTTTAAAATGTTATTTGTTGTATTTATACACACCGTTGGTTTAAGTTTGTTAGATATATTGTAATATCCCTTCAATTGTCGAATCAAATATATTGTACTTAGAAACTGATCTACTTGAGTTTCCAAATTTACATTTCTCCATTTTGTAAATTCGTCAGATTTAGGGTACTTATAATACTTATCGTCATAATCATTAAAGTTGTATATAATACTTTCTTCAAATGCAGGTATCCTTGGTATCAGATCATGTGTCAAATAAATCATAAAAGGATTTAAACATCTTAGAGAAGCGTTTAAAACGGTGCTCAATGTATGAGCATGAGCGTAACCAATCTTCTGGTCTGTGTGTTCGAAACCTGGTTTGGTAGTTTCCAAGTATACGTCGCAGAATTCATTGTAAATGAACGTTCTCAAAGCTTTTGTGGCCAAGTGGAAATCGTTTTTTTCCATAGCCGTATTGACTATAGTAATCATATGTGCTAGTCTGCTCAAAATCCATGAATCGAAGAAAGTCAAATCATTTTCTAAAACGGTCGTAAATTCCGGTAGTTCTTTCAGTTTAGCAAACTGCAGATGAGTGTATTTAACACTCTGCCAAATTTTGTTACAGAATAATTTGTTTGAATGACACATGTTCACATCAAAGTTGACAAAATGAGATTTTATATCCTGTGACAATAATGTGAATCTCAATGCATCTACTCCACATTCTGGTATTCCTTTTGTATTCGAAAAATTGCTTCTATGATATTCCAAAGATTTCGCCATTTCACTTTTACTAAGAATCCCATCTGAATACATCTTCTCAGTTTTCTTTTTAAGTTCATCTAAAGAAATTCCATGTATAACATCGATAGGGTCTATAACATTACCTTTGCTTTTAGACATTTTTGCTCCCTTATTATCGCAAATTATTCCATGGAGCAACACATTTTGAAATGGAAGATTATCCGTTAATTCAAGTCCAAGGATTACCATCCTGTGCACCCACAAACCTAAAATATCATGCCCCGTAGCCATTAAACTCAAGGGATAGAACTTATCGTAATCCAGACTATATTTATCCGGCCATCCTAAAGAGGAAAACGGGTAAATCGCCGAAGAGAACCAGGTATCCAAAACATCTGTATCTTTTTCCACTTGTATTTTTTCTACGTCTGTATCTAACATTTTTGCAGATATCATTTTGGCTCCATTTTCATCATTAGCCGCAATCCAACACACGTTTGATCCGTAACTACACTTGTACCCAGGAATTTCATGACCCCACCATAACTGCCTGGAAATACACCAATCCCTATCGTCTTTGCACCAATTCATCCAGTTCTTCACAAATTTCTCAGGCTGTATCTTTAATTGTCCATTCTCTACAACTTTCATTGCTTTCTTATTTAAACTGGTGCAATTTAAAAACCACTGTTCTTTTGGTAAATATTCTATAACATCATTAGTTCTGCTGCAAACAGGTAGAATCATCGTATGTAGTGTGACCTTCTTTAAAAGTCCTAACTCATCTAATCTTTTAACAATTTCTTCTCTGCAGTGATATTTCTTTAACCCGTTAAATTCTTTAGAGTTTATAATAATTCCTTGTTCATCTATAACTTGGTGGAGAGCCAGGTTGTGTTGCTTAGCAACGTCGTAGTCTATTTTGCTGTGGGCGGGAGTGATTTTGACCGCTCCGGTCCCGAATTTCATGTCGACGAATTCGTCGAAAATTATAGGTAAAGTTTCACCGGTGAAAGGATGGATGACTCGCTTCTTTTTTAGATGTTCGTATCTGAAAATATGGTAAGAATTGCATGTTAGGCAAGAAAACGATCTACATTTAATATAAGGTCAAAGATTCATAAGTGTATTTGATTTAGGTGTTATGAAATCACTGAGGCTACTCATAATCAGGAGTCTTTGCAACGTAATAAAAAAAAACAGTTTATTCCAAACGAATGTTAATGTTCTAAAAATTGTAACAAATTGTGTTTTTTGTTTAAAAAGTCAGTCCTCGACATAAGATCTATGGGGGATGCCTTTGGAAAAGCGCTAAGATGAGAAGCAGATATAAGGTAAGCTCATAGCTGGGCATTAACTCGTTAATCCGTTAATCGTTAATTAACGAAGTTAACATTTCGATTAACGGATTAACTTTTAAGTTAACTTGAAAAAATGTTAACGGACTCGTTAACTTCCGTTAAATTTCTCCGAGTCCGTTAATCGTTAATCTAGTAGGGCACAGGCGCCATCTGCGCTGCGAAAAACACGTTCTGAACGCTACTATAAAAGCCCGAAGTACGGCAAATCCTATGATTTGCCGGTAAATCCTAAGTTTTACCGATTTCGATTGCTAAAAGTCCGAAATATTACCTAAAAAAGTATTCTTCACGTGGATTTTCTTTTACTAACTTTGATTCGGTGAATCCTAAGCTTTACCATGGCGACTGTTGTAGTGATAGCAAATTCAATGGCAGCAAATTCGAGCCCTATTTACGACCACATTCGCTTTCCTAGCCTCTACCGCCCAAAGTGCCACAACAGTCCCGTCAGCGCCAGCATCTCTCCTGACACAGCTCTTGGCAGTAGCTCAGGCGATCACTGCCTTCCACGTGCAGCCTAGAGTTCAATAGGCTAGCTGTACTTCGGCCTTTTACAGAAATATAATACGTTATAGTGGATACTGATGCAACTAAATATTTAAAGAAAAGTTAATTTTTTTTCACGTGTTAACGGATTAACGATTAACTTTAACTTACGTTAAATTTGTCGAAATGTATCGCTTTAACGATTAACGAAGTTAACTTTTTTAGTAACGGATTAGCGATTAACGAAGTTAACTATTTGATTAACGGTGCCCAGCTATGGGTAAGCTAAGTGTGTCGCTTAACTTGAAAACTGGGTAAATCCATTCTGCTATACGGTTGATTATCTTTCAGGTCACATTATATTTTTTACATATTCAACCTTAAAGCAGAATGGATTTTTGGAGGTTTGAAATTAAGCGACACAAGTGAGGCAGTATCTTCTAAGTTTTATTCTTGAAAAGTCAATAATAATACCTTTTATCGTCTGGATGCACAGCTACAGCCACATCTCCCAGCATTGTCTCTGGCATCGTGGTAGACACCACAATTTCGTCCGTACTGTCGCATACTCTGTACGCGAACTCGTATAGCTGGCCGAATTTCACCGGATCATTGTATCCTGGTAACTGCAACTCTAAAAAATAAAGGTATGATTGTGAATCGAGGAATCCTTCACAATGTGATATGGTGTGGTAATACTTAGTCAATCTGTGTATGAATGACCTATAATATTTATTTTAACACTCGCATACAAGTTAACAGTGTTACACTAAAGCACTTATTTGGTATACCTATCAACATTGAAGTTACATAAAATAAAAATCAAAACACCAGAGAAATTTCGACAGTCACCGCAGTGGCCGGGTGGGTCTAGTGGTAAGAACGCTACCTGCGTGAGCTGGAGACCTGTGTTCGATTCCCGGCTCTTTAAAGTTATCGCTTTTTAGGGTTCCGTAGTCAACTAGGAACCCTTATAGTTTCGCCATGTCTGTCTGTCCGTCCGTCCGTCCGTCCGCGGATAATCTCAGTAACCGTTAGCACTAGAAAGCTGAAATTTGGTACCAATATGTATATCAATCACGCCAACAAAGTGCAAAAATAAAAAGTGGAAAAAAATGTTTTATTAGGGTACCCCCCCCCTACATGTAAAGTGGAGGCTGATATTTTTTTTCATTCCAACCCCAACGTGTGATATATTGTTGGATAGGTATTTAAAAATGAATAAGGGTTTACTAAGATCGTTTTTTGATAATATTAATATTTTCGGAAATAATCGCTCCTAAAGGAAAAAAAAGTGCGTCCCCCCCCTCTAACTTTTGAACCATATGTTTAAAAAATATGAAAAAAATCACAGAAGTAGAACTTTATAAAGACTTTCTAGGAAAATTGTTTTGAACTTGATAGGTTCAGTAGTTTTTGAGAAAAATACGGAAAACTACGGAACCCTACACTGAGCGTGGCCCGACACGCTCTTGGCCGGTTTTTTCTTATATACGATCAATTGAAAAGAAAAACAATTTCATAAGTTTACAAGTAAAACCTATGTGGTGCCATCTGTTATCTATTGATGTGTACTATTGTCCCCTGGCTAACGGGACAGAATATGAAGATATATTTGATTTTACCAGGAATAACATTTAAGATGTCGAAAAATAAATTAAAAGTAAAATAATTCACTGTCTTCAGCAGGACTTATGACCCATAACCACTAGATCGGTAACCCAGTGGCCTTAAAACGTTTCAATTTGATAAAAAAATTTAGATACCTGTTGGGCCACTTATCTCCATATTATCCACCTCAATATCCGACACAGTTGACTGCAGAGTGTTGCACCAGTTCACCAGAGCCTTCTGTCTATAAACCAGTCCTTTTTGAAACAGTCGTATAAACGCGAAGTTCACAGCGTTTACGTGTTTCCGGTCCATCGTGAACATTTCCCGGCCCCAATCTAAAGAGTAGCCCATAGTCCTGAAAATAAAACAAATATGAGCATATTTAAATGAGGTATTAGAACTGATTTTCATTTTAATGTCGAATTTACTTTTTATTTTTGGACATTTGCATAATTTTTCTACTCAGAATCATAATTCATAAGCTCTTTGGATCCTAAAAGGAAAAAAAATATCCCAAAGTTTTTCCACTGAGTTACGATTACTCACATGGCTAGTAACTCAGTGGAAAGTAAAAATGTATGAAATTTTGGTCATTTTAATTCTGTTATTAGGATTGAAAGAGCTCATTGATTCTGAGTGGAAAAGGTATGAAAAATTAAAAAAAAAAAAAACACGATAAATACTGAATATTTACTTCTGATTTTTTCTTGTCCCATAGACTAATTTGTATATGATTGCCTTATTACTTATTTGTTTTACTTGCAAAGTTTCAAGAACTACCTGAGTTGTTTGCAAATGGTGTTGCCATGCTTTTCCTTCCACTTCCAGACTTCCTTGTTAAATTTGTCGCGGCCTAACTCGTGGCGAGTGAGGTTGTGACGGCTTTTCAGGTATTTTTCAACTACACCCTGAAAAGAACAGAATGTTGCAGTACTGTTTTGTTAATCATTTGTCATATCCAATAGGTCAGTTAGTACAAACAAATATAAACATGAACACAAGGTATCTGTCACAAAGCACATCATCATAACACAGGGCCGACCTTTGTGCCTTGAAACCCTCACCACTCTCACGATTCTACTTCTAAAACCACTTGCTATGCTCACAATATTGGAATCTTTCGCTTGCTCGGGTATCAATATAAAGCATGTGTGGTTAAACAACTTTGCCCTTGTAAAACAAATAACTATTTATGTATTTATCCAAAAAACACTTGAATACTAATTTTTACATTGCGAGCGAAAACCTAACAGTTTATCTGCCACAGTTGTATTTAAAATATAATTTTATTTTTTCATCTGGTTGCAAGAATAAATAATCTAGACACACCTTGTTCTCACACATTTTATAAAATAAGACCACACTGTATCTAAACATAAGATTTACCTGTGTAGCTATACCGGCGTGGTCTGTGCCCGGTAACCAGAGTACATTGTGGCCCATTGCCCTCTTCCTTCTGACTATTACATCTTGGACTGTCCCAGCTAGGGCATGACCTGAAAATAAATTATGAAACATTATCTTATGATATTTATTTCAACATGCAATGGAAAGCACCAAAATGGAATCATTAGAGGTTACATTTTGGTGTTTTCCCGTTTGTTCCTGCTATTCATGTGATGTAGGTATTCCTATTTTGTCCCAAACTCATATATGGCAACAGTCATTGGGGCATAATATACATCTGTATCCTTTTATACAAATTAAATAAAATAAAATTTTCATAACAACAACTCCATTCAACAAAAATTGGGACAGTACAATTAGGAAAACTAATACTTTTATTCAACTTTCTTTTTTCAAATTTTTTTTTTTGCTAAGCCATGCCAGGACAACTCCTTTACCACATGAACTGGGCTCTTTTTCATACATAAAATTAAAGTAAAACACACATTATAAACCTATCAAAATCAGCTGTTTTACTAACCTAAATGCAACTTCCCAGTAACGTTCGGAGGCGGGAGCACGATGCTGAAAGTGGGCTTGTTACTGAAATTCTCCGGCATGAACAGACCATTCCTCTCCCATTCTTGGTATACATGCTTTTCCACAAATAGTGGCTGGTAGGCCGAAGCCGACAAGCTTGGCTTAGGAATGATACTAGATGTTTTCGAAATACTGCGACTCCACAGACATAAATAGGGCCTTATACTGTTATAAGTGTTATGGCGGAAATACATTTTATTTTTTTAAACTATAATTTTGAAATATTTCAAAATTTTGAAACATTCTCGCATAATTCTCGCCCTAATGTTGTATTGTTTTTTGACAGTGACAGCTTTGACGTTTGACTAGTACATTCCAATGTACGTACTTTTTAATAGGTTTTAGTTTCAATGATGAATTCATTTTGAACGCATATTACGTATATCGGAACAAAAAGCCATTCCCTTTTACGTACATAAGTAATTTGATTCATTTATGCAAAATATTATATGCGGCTCTGAAATCTTGAGAAATATAATGTCCAGAATGAAATAAAAGAGTAATCATTTCTATTCAACCCCATTTCAGAAATCTGCGCTTTAGACATCCGTCTTGTACACAGGTATAATGGAACGTAAAAGTGTCAAACTGACATAGTCGACCTTTTTGACAGTTCAACTTATCACCCGGTGGCTTTGTTTTCTTTCTACTTTTATCACTTTAGTCGTCTGCCCATTATCGTCGATGCAATAAATCGGTCATTATCTAAAACACTGTTCTAGTTCCGTTTTCCTTGACCGGAGCTTAGATAACAGAGTCCACAAATCATTTAGAAAAACCATGGCGATATTAAATTATGTGAATCCATTTCACATTTTTCGAGAATTTGTGCGTAATCCTATAGAGGCGTTTGTGCTGCACCAGTACTTAGGGTACAAGAAGAAGACAGAAGACGGAATAAACAACGTGAAGGAGTTGCTTTACAGGGCTGGGATTATATCCGTGTTCGTTACTGCAATATTGTGGGTGTCCATATTTATGTATGTGGTGTTTTACTACACTTACATGCCTAATGTAACACATATGAGGCCAGTGCACCTGCAGTTCAAGTAAGTACATTTAATATTTTTATATTATTTCGCTTCATAGTTTTTTATTTAAGCTGAACGCAAAAGTATAGGTGAAAATAACTTGATTTAAAAATAAAGTCCTGATCTACTAAACTAACTTTTTATTTTTGAACAAAGTATTCCCAATTTACCAGTTACAAGTGCTGCAGTAAAGATGTAAAATTTTGTTCAACTAATTTAATGTGAAAGTCATTTCGAATTGGAACTTTGCCAAATACAATAAAACTTATCTCATTTTATTATCATGTATAAAGCCAACCTATACTTTTAGGTTTAGTTTAGTTTATTTACGATGCATGTTGCGGATTTTCCATTGTAATACTTTTTGACGAAGCTTGTAGCTAATAACGGAATTTGTATTCAGCTGACGAAGCCTGCGTTGCGGATTTGAGAATATGGTCTCTGAACAAAGTCTAAGCAATATTTTCTAGATCACATATTATGAATGTTAATGAAAAATATGCCCATTAAATCTGATCTTACTCAACCTCCAATGTCAGACCTTGGATACATTAACCTGTCACGTCTATTGTCCTACTTTAATTGCTTTGTAGTTTTTAGCACCTATAGACCATGGTCTGCTGCAATCGTAGTTTATATTTAAAGTACTCTTGGGCTTTATAAAATAATAGTTATTTGTTATACAAGGGGGCAAAGTTGTATTTTAACGCCGAGTGTGGAATTAAAAAACGAGCAAGGGAAAGGATTCTATAGTTGAACCACGAGCGAAGCGAGTGGTTCGAGAATAGAATCCTGAACTTGCGAGATTTTTAACACACGAGAAGTAAAATACATTTGCACCCGAGTGTAACACAAAACTTTTCCCCTCACTGTAGCGAGGAAACTACAACGCAAAGAAATGCGTTTATCACTGCTTCCAGTAGTTCCACAGGTGGTAAATCATCTTTATTACTAAATTCACCTACTTTTATCAATTTTAAAGCAGTTAGTTTGACTTTATTCAAGGTCAAATTACTTTACTCACTAGTGGATAAAATGCGTTTTTACCCGCTGGTATTAAAGGACAAAACACGTGTTTCCGAGCTAGTGAGGGGAAAAGAATATTATATTCAACCTTTGATGTTTGTACTTTTCAACTAATGCTCATCAGGGCAATTTTAATACCCCAAAAACAATAGGCTACTAGACTCATATCGAATTTGGCACAATAAATGATTGTCTTCTGTAGTATTTCACATAAAAAAACAATATTTATAGGTTTTGGGTATTAAAAGTGTATGATGTGATGACTACATATTTTTGATTAAAAATGTGTGTAATTTTTTATTTATTTTGGCCACCGAAAACGCTGTCAGCGATGTAGTGACGTCATCAAATTCGAACCTTACTGCATGTCAAAAAAATCATTGACATATTGAACTTTATGCCTTCATACTTAAAAAGTCAGAAAATGTTGTTTTCGAATAGAATGACCTGATGCACAGAAAATCTATAGATTAACATGTTTGTGTTGTTTTCGCTTGATTGCGTAAAAGTATACTTTAAAAATATTTTTGCTGTTTTTAGGTCATAATAAAATATCGTAATATTTTATTTCCGTTAATTGGACAATACCTAATCATATAAGACAGACTTTAAAAAAGGGTCAAGTAGCCTATTATTTGGGCCAATCCCAGAGTTTCAATGACCTATTCTTGCGTCACTTGCCATTCAAGTCATGAATAATTTTAGCTCAATTAGAAATCAAGATAAAATTTCTTGACTCAAATTTAGCATTTAACATACATCTAGTACACACACACTAACATACATATACTAACTTAATAACATACACATTGTTCATACAAACAGGGCAAGTAACATAAGTAACAAAAATCGATTCCAAAAATAAAAACAAGAGTCCAGTCCGGTGGGCTATAATTTGAAACGGTGTATACATTTACATTCCAAAACAATTTTTCCAGATCATGCGACGAACAAATGGGTCTATGCTCATTCCCGTCAGCACACGTCCAGCTCACGAAATACAGCCAGATGCTGATGTCAGCACAACCCTACCGCGTACGACTGGTCCTTGATATGCCAGAGTCACCCATCAACAAAGAACTTGGTATGTATAACTAATGAGAATAATATCTGTCAGCACACGTCCAGCTCACGAAATACAGCCAGATGCGGATGTCAGCACAACCCTACCGCGTACGACTGGTCCTTGATATGCCAGAGTCACCCATCAATAAAGAACTTGGTATGTATTACTAATGAGAATAATACCTGTCAGCACACGTCCAACTCACGAAATACAGCCAGATGCTAATGTCAGCACAACCCTACCGTTTGATTGGTGCTTGATATGCCAGAGTCACCCATCAATAAAGAACTTACTTGGCTGGCGCGATAACCCAAAACGCAGTTGGAAGCGGGATAGCCCCGGTAAGGCCAAAGGTCGCTGGTTCGAGACGTTCGAGTCCTGCCAGAGGTGTGAATTTTTCCTTTAATTTAAAAATATGTAATATCGCTCGCAGACGTTTCTGCATGATAAAAAACAAATTCACTTTTATTTGCAGGCATGTTCATGGTGTGTGCTCAAATGAGGGCCAAGGGCGGAGTTTTAGTTTCATCATCTTGCAGATCCGCTATGCTCAGACACAGGTTAGTGCTCATACATTATGTTGTATGCTTTTGTGGTGTGGTGACGGGTTAAGAATTTTACCACCCCCTTTCCTCCCGTGGGTGTCGTAGAAGGCGACTGTGGGATATAGGTTAAATAGTGGCGTAGGCGAGAGGCTGGCAACCTGTCACTGCAATGTCACAATTTCGTTTTCTTTTAACCCCTTATTTGCCAAGAATGGCACTGTAACTTTGGCAGTTTCATGTGCTCTGCCTACCCCTTTATGGGACACAGGCGTGATTGTATGTTGTTGTTTATGTTGTTATGCTTTTGTGGTCTCAGTCGGCAGTATTTAGAGAGTTCAGCAAAACTAATATTATCCGATTTATCCGCTTAAATATAATCATCGAGCGAGAGATTATTTTACACTATAGCACCCTGTTAAACCGTGGCTACGCTCGCGTTACAAAGAGATAAAAAGTAGACTATGTCACTCTCCATCCCTTCAACTATCTCCACTTAAAAAATCGTGTCAATTCGTCGCTCCGTTTGGCCGTGAAAGACGGACAAACAATCAGACACACACACTTTCCCATTTATAATATTAGTATGGATAACTATGTATATTATCATCGAGCGAGAGATTATTTTACACCCTGTTAAAACGTGGCACTTATTAGAAATTGTATTGTTTGATTTCTTAGTCCGTTTTCACATTATCCGATCCGGTATCGGATATCACAATAGATCAGAAATGGTCGCTGTGATACATAAGGCGCTCTGAAGCCTTACAAAGCCCCCCTAAATGTATGGGATATCGGATCGGATAATGTGAAAACGCACTTAAATAGGATGTATAATTTTTCAAATATCTGTATTTAACTAATTTGTATTTTATTCATTTTGACAGGTCGTGTCTACACGAGTTTATCCGAACTGTAGTATTCTCTCCCCTACTCCTCTCGGGAGTCAATGAGGAGCGTCAGCAGCTGCATGTGGAACTATTCAGCGATTTTGAGGATGATCAGGTATCTCTTCCCATCTAGTATCGCGAGAGAGAGAGATACATGAACGGTTTACATTTAGATACCGTTACAGCTTATGATATATTATATCACTAATTTACGAATAAGTAACAGACAGAAAAAGTTGTTATATGTTGTTATTGTACTTCTAAGGCACCGGGTGCGAAGGGCCTTCACAAGCTAGCTCGTTATACGTAATCCGTATTAAAACCACAGTATAATAAAGGGTACTATCGTACAGTATGGCCACTCCCGCTCCCCGCTGAAAGTGCCGCCAATCCCCTCTCGGTTACCTCACAGTTACCGCCTGTCAAAAACGCGAACAGTCGACCTGTCATATTTCATTCAAACGCGTATAGTACGCGTTCACCTACACAAGCTTAGACCGTGTGCTAGGAACGCGCCTCTTTCATATATTTGATCGCCAGTGTCGCAGAGGTGTGCTAAAACATTGCTTCCTTTTAGTACGTAAGTTATACGTGTACAAAAAGAAAAATTAAACAGTTCCAGGCGAAGTAAACTATTGATTGATTGATTAAAGACCAGATTTGAACCAGCACCCCCAGCTATAGCTAACATAATTTTCTAGTTATTAAATTAAAACGGGACTTAATCGCGTAAAAACTTACGTTTATATTAACCCGACGTTTCGGACATGACATTATGTCCGTGGTCACGGGTAGACGCGCTACGCGATTAAGTCCCGTTTTAATTTAATAATATGAATGAAGATCGTGGTAGTTTAAATCAATATATAATTTTCTAGGCTATCCGGTTACAGCACAATCCAAAGTGCTCGACTATTGGTAATACCTATAGGACTAGACGTTTAAACGTATTAAAATATTTGATAAAACAAATTGTCCCTAAACTTGTTTCAAACCAATTTTGGTACTTAATTAATATGTTCTATCCACAGAATCTACCAGTGACCGACGCGTACGTGGAACTCCAATCCAGACACGCCCAAATATACGCCTGTGAGCTCCAAATAGAGGCCCACTTCACAGGGCTTCGGTACTGCATGTACCATTACCCGAAACTGTCGGCTGCTATCGGTAAAAGCCCAAATCCTTATATACAAACCCTATCAAAATTTCGTTAGCGCGATGCAGAAAACACCTCGCTTGGTACAGCGCCATCTAGCGTCATATCATGAAAACTTGTTAGTATAAAAGTACAAGTGGAGTGTATGATATAGTTATCTAATGGTAATAGCCGGGTCCACACAGAGCGAAGCACACCGCGAGGCAAATGTACTCGCGCGGCAAACGCTCAGTGTAGACCTGCCTCTGCCGAGGCAGGATGCTCAGTCGAACTTAACGTGCGTTCTGCTTCGATCGAATTGTAATAAATAAATGTCAATCGATGCATTTCGTACAAACCCCATCAAATACGAGTACATCGGAGCGGCCAAGCTCGCTTCTATTGTCGACACTTTAAATCGATGTTCAGATATTTTAGGGCACATCGGCAGCTATATCTGATCGCGACTATTCTAATGTTCTTTTATCTTTTTCAGGTATCAGTACGAATCTCTTCTTCGTGTCGCTCATATTTATATTGAGCTGGTATCATCTACAGGACGGATTGCCAGATTTCGTAAAGGTATATGAGTTTATAAACATATTTACTTTTTATTAGTCTCTTGATCATTTCCGATTCGCGGCACATTAGTTGCACAAATAACTTTCATTCGATTGTATAATATGGAGTCACTTATAGAAGACAAAATTACCCCTTACCTTTTGAACGCCATGGCCCATGACTATTCGTGCGCGGCGCGTGATCGTGAACCTTGTTGGAAGGTTAATTTTGCGCTGAAACCGTGTGCGTTAGTTGACGTCTTTGGCGTTTAAATGCCTGCAGAAGTATTCCTTATATTTCTTGGTAAAAAGATGACTCTGTGTTATGTTTTAGAGCAAATTTGGCGACATCAAAACCGAAACCGATCCCGATGATGAGAAGAAATTTTTAAAGAAAGTCAAATTGGAGAGAACAGGTATATTGACGTTCCTACTAATTGCTTTTATATCTGAATCATTATTTTCACGTACTCATATTATTTATCTACAGTTGCATTATCAGAACAACTTAAAATGCTCGATTTTTCATTACATTACAATTAAATTTAGCTGATGAGAAACGTATTTATTTTACAAAAAATATTGGTCAAATAAATAAATACAAATTTTATGACTTTTTTAAAACATATCCACTTATTCAACTTTTATCGAAATCAGTTGAAAAGAAAACTATAGCACGAACCATACATTGCTTTACATTGACTTTCATGTAAACACATTTCAGATTCTTCTATGTTCTTCGATGATGAGAGTCTTATGGAGGAGCTGAAACACATGGACGAACCAAAGAAGACGTAGACTGAACGAACTATCAATATTTTTGTACGGCTTTTTACTAAATTGTGTCAATTATTCGGCGGAGCTAATGTTTACGTATAAAACTTTCGTGATATTTGAGCATTAAAATATATTAGCTATCAAGAATAAATAAAAATTGAACTAAAAAAAATCAAGAAATAAAGAGAGGTCTACGATGAATTTATATTCAGTTGCCATATAATGATAATGCATTTATTTAGGAGCCTTTTTAACGCCACGGTCGTCTATAGACGACATCATGGACCTTCATACATCATAACTCAGTCTATCAGTTTAAAAAAACACTGGCGTCAAAGAATCATAAATAATGCATTTACGTCAAAATACACTGATGTATACATTTAATATTTTGTCGTATATAAGCAAAAAAACACAAAACTAGACTGATATTATAGCTCTCTCTTTCCCTGGTGTGGCTCCTTAAGAGTTTAGATAGTAATATCAAACATTTATTTGGAAGAGGGTTGTTTTTTTATCAATGTATATGTTTGTCTAGACTAGTCTACTGTAGACGATATTAACATAACATGGGAAAATAATGAATAAGCATAATATTATATAACTGAAAAAACTGTATAGCTTTTCTTCTATATCTTTAAATAACTGTCCATTCCAAACCGCTTTAAGCTTTACCGTGTATAATATAAAGTGTACTTACCTAAAATTATGTATAAATAAAGGCTTTTTATCTGGCATACCCACTTTGTCTGTGTGTTCCAGAGTTAAAAAAACAAATGCTGTCAAATTCCAGATGTCTCAGTGTCTTTACTATATAACACCTAATCTAATCTGTATGGTTTTCTACTTATTTCATAGTTGGCTTGGGCAGATTTGGGAAAACACCTACTGCCTAATCGAACTATCGTTTTATTGATATTGAATTTATAAGCACAGCTTGTATTTACTCAAAACGATTGTATGCCTTATCTACACTGCACTTTTGCCTTGTATTATACTTATCTAAAATACTTGTCGTAAAATAAGGCTGACGCTGTTTAAGATATTTTTCTTCCTTTGTACTGTCAACCAATTGGAACCCTAGGCCACTCTACAACCATGTCAAAATGATAACGACGGTGAAGTACCATGAACTCCCAACTATACTTAGGTTTTCGTACTTAGTTAGGAGTTAGGAGTTCATGGCACTTCGCCATCGATAAACTAGTAGTAAGAGATTTCTTAGAATCTGATTTATATCGTCTACAGTGGCCTAGGGTTCCAATTGGTTGACTGTACAAACTTTCATGAAATTAGCGTACTGTGTATAGTGTGCATGTTAAATTCGATGTTGTTTTGATACTTTTTGTTATTCATTGTTAAGTTATTAATTACTTTATAGAAGAGATTTTAGAAAGCGTATGTTGTTATACATTCGTTATATTTAATAACTTTAAGTAATTTTTTTAAAATATGGATGTGTATCTTATATGTATTGTGATACTACATTTTCGGTAAGTAATATATATCAATAAAGCTTTGGTTAATATTAATATGTTTTATTCTCCCAATTTTCTAATATACTAGTTACTATCTACTGCTAAGTTAAAATGTTAATACAGTTATACTGTAATCTCATATTATCGCACTACACAGAATAAGAGGTAATAATGGGTAAAATATAAAAATAAAATAAAATAAATAAAAATAAAATATTCTTTATTGCAACTATAAAATATTAATAATGGGTAAAATATAAAACACACAGATGATGTAAAAGGTCTTTATTGATTGATTCAAGATTGACCGGTTTATTTGATCCATTAGTGAGCAATATTAGTGACAGACAACCAGCTAGTCTTTTTGTAATAATTACTTATAAAAAAAACGTTGTACCTGTGTTCTAGCTAAAAAAAGTAACAAAAACTACTAAAGTACCCAATGATTGGTCATTTTGTGCTCAGTAAACACTTATTTACAGTCGACCACAGAAATAAGGATTTTATGACAATAATTTTACTGAATGATACTTTATGCTGACAGTTTTAGGTAGAATATTTTAATTCCAAAGTTGACTGTTTTACATAAGATATAGATTCTGAATTCATACAAGAACCCATCTTTTTTACACACAATGATGAACACCACCCTAAGCTGCAGTGTCAAGGACATACTTGACACTGCAGCTTAGGATGTCCTTAAAAAACTTAGGTCTTTTGTGCCTATTGGCTACTACTTATATGTATAGACAGCAAGGATGTATAAATTTTTACTTAATTAATTAATTTTAATATATATTGGCGTGTAAATATAAGCCGCTACCACTAAATCTATCGAATAATAGGACCATGTAAACTGTAAAGACATTTAGTAAAAGTTCACTACGATTGGTAAATTTAAGGAGTAATACTTCCGAATTAAAATTTGAAATACTTGAATAAAATATAGGCAGTAGCTAACTAGCTACATATTTGCGGCGTTTGGGGTTGAAACCTTGGGGCCGTGGGGGCCTAGTGCGCGTCGCCTCTATGAGGAGCTGTCCAAGCGCCTCATAGACGCATCTGGTGACCAGAGGGCTGGCCAGTATTTCGCTCAGCGGATAACTATAGCTATCCAGCGGGGCAATGCGGCCAGCCTTCTGGGCACCTTACCCACTGGCGACGATTTGAGCCAAATTTTTATTTGTAGATAAGTAGTATAAGTTTTTATTTGTAAGATTTTTAGTATAAGTGTTTAGTTGTAAGTTTTTACTATGTTGTCATTAATGAATTGGTTTTGAATAAATTACTTTTAGCCATAAAATATTGATACTCGCCATATACTAAAAAACTATTAATAAACAAGAGGATTTTAATTTAATATTTGAACACGTCCGCTATAGGCGACAAAGGTAATGTATGAAATTGATCTTGATTAATATATTAAAAAAACCTTAAATAGCCTTCTAAAAATATATTTAAGAATTATATTAACCAAATCATTTTGCAATAGGCTAGTTCCTTATACTCAAAATAAAATATTGTATGCAGTGCACGAAATAAAGCACCACATAATGAAAAGAAAAATATGGACCGTAGTTATTTTTAACATAATTTCTATTTAATAAGTCAAAGAGAAAGATATAAAGTAAATGAATTGACCGTGACATCACTCCTTAGTATTTCATAGGGTTCACTATTATCTGGCAGAAACTTTTTACGCATATATTTGATTCGTATAATAGTTCTTGGCAGAAGTCAAGTTTGGCAGAAACACCTTACGCAGAATATGCTTTGGCACAAATCATTTCGCAGATTTTTGTAATACCGAATCGTCTGTTGTCATAATGTTGATGAGCATAATAGTCTTCTAGTCGAACAATACATTTGCAGATAATATTTGTGCATAATATTTAGGCGGCATAAAGTTGTAATTTGCTATTTGACAGCGAGTTGGATGTGTTGGGGATGCAAGATACCTAACACTCCTCCTCGCTTCGCTCGTCGTCGTACCTAACGGTGACTCTGGGGCAGTTTTTCTTTTCTGATAGCGAGTAATAATTCTGCTAATGTAATATTATGCTATAAGATTATTATGGTACATACAATTATGCTAAACCAAAGTCGACCAAAGTAATGTAAAACAATATTCTGCCAAATGTATCTTATGCGTGGTAGTAATAATGCCAACTAAGTTTTCTGCAAAATTACCATTCGAACGAAAGTGTTTCTGCGAAACATGTTATGCGACTTATGCGAAGTGTGTTTCGGACTAAAATTATTCTGCCAGATGAGGGTAACCCATTTCATAGAAATTCCATATTAGCAAATCGTTTTGACAATTCATAAAAAGAAGCTGATTTGACTAGTAAAAAACTAGCCTATTAAAGAGTTCTGATCTTACGTAATTCTCCAATATTATGTATTTGTAAAATGATCCATAAAATTTTAATTCGGAAATAATTCTGGTATCTACTATATTGGTACATTTATTGAATATATTTAAATAGGTAAATCTAATCAGTGGTTCAGATATTTGATAGTATAGATTGATATACAATTTAAATTTTTAATTTCTAAATATCTTGAAAAATCTTAGAAGTCTTTTGAATTATGGTTCAACATGTTTTCATATTTAAGTATACTAATCTGGACGCCTTAGATATGACTCCATATTGGTTCGTTCTAAAGAGATTCAATTTAGTTGGAAATGTTTTTTTTTTTTATACAACGTCGGTGGCAAACAAGTATACGGTCCGCCTGATGTAAAGCGGTCACCGTAACCTATGGACGCCTGCAACTCAAACAGTGTCACATGCGCGTTGCCACCCCATTAGAAACTTGTACACTCACAATTTAAAATATTTCTACATGACTAATAAAATAACAGGATGGATCGAATAATGGACTTCTTAACATTGATTTTATACACCGTAGAGAAAGACAATAAAGCTCAACGTGAAAATCACATTCATTGATTATTCTGAACACCGATATACAACATGATCCAATAAATGTCTTATATTTAATTGTAGAATCTCCAAAATTCGGATTATAGTCACATTTTCATATGTTTTTATTAATGCTATATCCAATATTTGGATCATAACATACTGTTACATTATGCCATACGACATACAATATATATAAGACCACTAATAGTATATTTTACGTAGGAAAACTCACAGCTTTAGTATTATTATGTATTGATGTTATTTTAGTTTTTCAACCAAAAGGTATTAAAGTTGGAAGTGTTGGAACTACACAGTAATGGATAAGGTAATAGGCCAAAAGTCTATAGACCAACTATAAATTGACCCCCAATGAATTATCTAAGCACCTCATTCCTAACGTTTTATTTTGATACTTTTCAACCACGCCGATGCACTTTTCAACCTTTGGACCACCCGTACTTTAGGGTTACAGTAAAATTAATTAGAAAGTTACAAAACATAGGTACATACATGTCTTCGCTTACCGCAATAGTTACTCATAAAATAAAACCCGGGATGAATTATAAATTCATTATACGCGATTTAATCCGTTTCCGTAGTTTCATAGTAACCTGTCGTCTATGGCAGACTGTGGCAACTGGCAGTCAAAGGGTTAATAGTGCAGTACAAATGATGCCGAATCAATACGTTTTTAAGGTTTTATTAATATTACTTTTTTTACGTGTTTCAGTTTTGGTACTTTTACCACCTAACCTTAAAAGGTTAAAAAGATAAATGGATAAATTATCATACAAAATAATCTTCACACTTAAGACGCTGACAACACCCAATGACCTTGACGCTAGCGCAAACTGTCTATTCGTATGGGAGTAAGTGAGAGCGCGATGTCACTAAAAGAGGGCGGATAGGTACGAAAAGTAGGGAAAAATATTAAAATAAAATAGAAAGATGCAATATTTGTGCAATATGTTTCGTTAGTGTTTTAGATATGTATATTTTTGCTATTGTAATTTTAATTAAAGACAACTAAGTGAATAATTGAACGACATAGAACCGTTTAAGGACGAACTCGAGACCAATCTTTGCAATTTTTTTCTATCGAGCCGATTTCATTTAATCGTGTATCGAGTTCGGCTATGTTCGTTGAAATATAATGAATAATGACATAATTTACTTGCCTTACTAAAACTAATAGTTTGTCTTAAAAAACTGCGCAAGTAACATCAATTTTGCGCAATTGGGTGCTGTCAGCCCCTTAAAAATAAGGTTGAACTAATGGATGTACACTTGTCTTTTAAATCTTAATTTTGTTAAGCTAGTCCTTTACAAGAAACTAAAAATAATGTTGTCTAGAACGCCTTTAGCTTACATTCCACTTTAATCTTTAGTTCTTGGTCTTGTATTTGAAAACTAATTGAAAGTACGTACGTAAAGTTTAAACAAGAAACCAAATAAATGAAAAAATACATTCATAATTATAATTTCAACCAACCTTTGAGAGTTAAAAATAGATTCCATTTTTTTACAATAAACTTAAAAGTTAATTCAGTGCAGGTTATGCCAGAAAATCTATCACAGCCGATAAAATGTTAATTTAAAAACTTTTAAAGTAACTTTTTAAACAAAGTTACTTCAAGTAAAATTTATTGATAAGTAGTTTAATAATTTTGAATTCTATATCTTAACTATAAGTACCTACTCTGGCATTTATCTGCACCGATAACAAAATAATAAAACTACTCTCGCGGTTTAACTCAAAACGAAAAAATTAACGAAGCGAGTATGTGTAGAAGAAACAGATATGAAGAGGGAATCCAGGATTTAAACTTTTTTACAGTGACAACCAAAGGCGGATCCAACTTTGTAGTCACAACTCACAAGAGGGAGAAGAGGGAGTTACATGATCAAATTCGGATTGTTTTTATCTCGGTGGGTCACACTGTCAAACTCTCGGCCAGACAAGGCCCCGCAGGCCAGGGTGTTCATACTTCATCCACTTCATCCTACGCACCCCTGTGTGCATAGCCGAATGCACAAACGCTCACGATAATATCTCTATTGGCGCGATAGAGCCATTCGGCTACGAGGCCTGGCCTAGATCCGCCCTTGGTTACAATTTATATGACTGAATTTGATATCAATGTATCAATCTTTATTTTACTGTGTGTGTTTGTCTGCTACAAACGACTGTGGCAGTCAAAGTGTTTATACATATGATTCCGCGAAAAGGTTTATTTTTTAGGCCAAATGTAGGTAATTAAAATTCTGTCATTGTCAAAAATTCGCCATTTGAAATAGGTTTTCATCCTAACACAATTCTGACAGATTTATGTGACAATGCCATGAAAAAAAAATACTAATTTAAAAATATCTTAGAATACGGCAGTGCAATTTCGGCGCCACCAGTGTTGAAGCATTTCTAAAGTTTGGCCCAAACTTCAGCACCAAAGATTCAATATTATCGAACAAACCATTTGGCAGACCGTATTCATCACCAGAGATCGGCACTATGGGAGTAAAACTTTAACAAAATCTTAGAGCTGACATTTAGAGGACAGATTTAAAAGATGTCAAGTTACGCATTTTCAGGTGCAATAGTAAAATGAAACAGTTGGTACTTGTTGAGGTACAGTCATTTCCCTCGCATCGAGACGTGCAGCGAGACAGTTCTAGCTAAACCATGGTCACGATCTGAAACTGAAAAAGGTAACTCAGAACTCGCGTTCGACTTGTGAGCGACTTTTTAGGTATATGTTCACAAACCGAATGGTTTCTGTGCGGATGACACCAGAGGCGAGTCATAGTAGTTATTTGTTATACAAGGGTGCAAAATTGTATTTAGCGAGTGGTTCGGCAA
This sequence comes from Leguminivora glycinivorella, assembly GCF_023078275.1. Lineage (NCBI taxonomy): Eukaryota > Metazoa > Arthropoda > Insecta > Lepidoptera > Tortricidae > Leguminivora > Leguminivora glycinivorella. The sequence continues at coordinate 11,652,688 of NC_062990.1, forward strand.
CAGAATCCTTGCAGAAAGCTTGGCGAGTTTTTCAAAACACGAGAAGTAAAATACATTTGCACCCGTGTGTGACACAAAACTTTTCCCCTCATTATAGCGAATAAAAGTACAACACAAAAAAACGCGTTTATCACTGCTTCCAGTAGTTCTACAGGTGGTAAATTATCTTAATGACTAGAATGACTTTTATCAATTTTAAAACAGAAAATTTTACTATATTCAAGGTCAAATTACTTTATCCACTAGTGGATAAACTGCGCTTTACCCGCTGGTATTACAGGATAAAACACGTGTTTCCGAGCTAGTGAGGGGAAAAGGTTTTTACGTGTGGCGTATGACACGCCAGGTACGTCATTATGACAAAAGTTGTTCACTGTAACAGCGTTTTCGAAAATGGATTGGTGAAATTGGATTTTTTATTTGTTTTACATTTTTCACGATACCAGAACAGGACCATGTAATAAATTAAAAACCTAGTAGCTCAAAGTTATGTCATATTTTATCAGACTGACGCGAAATAAGCTCAAGTCAATCTGTGTATGATGAAATGAGCTATAAGCTGTACCTGTATTGGATGTCTTCTATAGCAGACTATGGCGGCGTATATAAAAAATACTTACCATACTTTCCCAGTGTCGCCAGCTTAGCTGGCAGTGGAAACGTAGCGAGATAACTCTGGCAACACCATGCCGACAGCCTGGAAGAATTGAGCGATCTATGTCAGCGTATTTACAACGCCGTCCGAGCGTCGCATGATTGTTAATGGGGGTCACAAATATATGGATTTCTACAGTCTGGCAAAGAGTAGACAATGTAGACGTGGCAAATGGCAAAATAGGCTACTTTCTTTCTAGTCAAATCAGCTTCCTTTTACGAACTGTCAAAACGAATTTGAACGATTTGCTAATACGGAATTAAATATGCAATCGTGCCAACTGATGTCACGGTCAACTCAGTTACTTTATATCTTTGTATTCGAGTAATTTAATAGAAATTGTGCTTAAAAATAACTAATGTCCATGTTTTTCTTACAATTATCTGATGCTTTATTTTGTACATGGTTCAAAATATTCTATTTTAAGTACAGGCAAGTTCACTACTGATATAAAACCTCTAGTTATTATGTTCGGACTTAGTACTCAAACTCGTATAATAATCGCTTTACTATGCAGATTAATCTGAGATACGAAATTGAGTGACTGTCACTTCACTATATGAGTTTTAGTCACACAACACACAACCCACGTTATTCAGTTTTGCCGCTGTTCATTTCCACCCTTGCCAGGCTGCAAAACGTGTGTTAGTAGTGGAGAATGGGATGGTACAGTAACCGGCAATAATATAGAACAAAAACCGGCCAAGTGCGAGTCGGACTCGCGCACCGAGGGTTCCGTACAAACCTGCAAGGTTTACAAAGTTCGTTCATTACGACAATCGAGTCATAATATATATTTTGTAATGTAACTAAAAATTTAAGATTTTCGGAATTTTTCCTTTATGTGTGCTATAAAACGTTGCTTCATGCCAAATTTCAAGATTCTAGGTCGACTGGAAGTACCCTTTAGGTTTTGATTCCCTTGCGAGTACTTGCGAGTTTCAAAATATGCAGCTTAAATTGCTGTTTCTTTTGATTGCGTTGACATAGAAGTTTGATTTTGTTACAGCTTAAAGGTATTATAGACCTGAGTATTTGGTATGAATTTCAATTTAATACCTCTACGCGTTTATGAGGAAATGGGTAGTAAGGTTAAAATTATTAAAAAAAAATATATTATGTGATGTAACTAAAAATTTATGGTTTTCGTAATTTTTCCTTTATCTATGCTATAAGACGTTGCTTCGTACCAAATTTCAAGATTCTGAGTTCACGGGAAGCACCCTGTAGGTTTTGATTCCCTTGCAAGTGTCGAAAATTTGCGGCATAAACGGCTCTATCTTTTGATTGCGTTGGCTTAGAAGTTTGATTTTTCACAGCTTCAAGGGACAGTAGACCTGAGTAATTGATATAAATTTCAGCTTCATACCTCCACGCGTTCCTGAGAAAAAGGGTCTTGACAGACGGACGGACGGACAGACGGACAACAAAGTGATCCTATAAGGGTTCCGTTTTTTCCTTTTGAGGTACGGAACCCTAAAAAGACTGCATAAATATCTGACGCTCTTATGGCTCTAGAAATTCGATTGTGTCAGATAATTTTGCTGCCTTCTTTTTGTGCAATATGTAGGTGACTGTACTTATACAGTCATAGTCTAATAGGCCGATAGTCCACTACCATATGTTTATCATATAAATATTATCATAGGCAACATGCCGTCCTTTTTCTTTACGTTGGAGAAAAAGGGAGGCATACAGACCTATGATAATATTTGATAAATATATACGATAGTGTACCTTCGGCCTTAGACAAGAGAATAACAAAGTCCCTCGCCGCTTCAGTTTATGTATCTGTTTGTTCGTGATAAACTGCCGAACGAATTTTTATGCGTTTTTTACTGATGACTAGAGTGATTTTTAACCCCCGACGCAAAAACGAAGGGGTGTTATAAGTTTGACGTGTCTGTCTGTCTGTCTGTCCGTCTGTCTGTCTGTCTGTTTGTCTGTCTGTCTGTGGCATCGTAGCTCCCGAACGGGTGAACCGATTTAGATTTAGTTTTTTTGTCTGAAAGCTGAGTTAGTCGGGAGTGTTCTTAGCCATGTTTCATGAAAATCGGTCCACTAGGTCGCGGTCGGGGTTTTTTCAAAATTTTAATTTTGTGGTTAGGTTATTAGGAAGGTTTGCACATATACATATAATTTGATAAAGTTTTGAGTAAATTATTCGAATTTATGACAACCTCACCTCATTGTCCGCGCGTTCTTCATCGCTCTGATATTGCACGTCCAACTCTGAACTATTGACGCTGTTCTCCCAGTCTTCAGATGAGTCTACTGATGATGCGTCCAGCTCCATTTCGGCTGAAAATGGAAATTCACTTACTATGGAGACAAATAGACAGACAAACAAGTTTCTTACGGAAAAAAGCTCAAAACTTTTTTTTATTTTGCCGCTTTTCTACTCACGGTAAAGATTTGACAAACTTATATTCAGAGTCAAATCGAAATAGGCAAACGCAATCGCAGTGGTGGAATTAGTTTACCCAATGTCCCAGTAGATGGAACTGTTAGGAACGGCGAAAATCCTACATCGCGTTAACGTATGTTCATTTTCACTTTTCTTTGGCGGAGTCCTGCGGCCTCGCTTATCAGTACCTAGTAGGTAATAAGAAAACAACTAAACGTAACATAAAATAGACAGCGCATGGCAGAACTACCTATTATACCCAATGGTAGATGTCGCTGTTGGGATCGGCGAAAGTCCTACATCGCGCTAAGGTTTGTTCATCGTAGAATCCATAAGATGTTACTCTTTTTAGGTGGCTCTTTGCCACTTACCCATGAATGCGTGATTCTCAAGCCTTCTTGGGCCTGGTACAGCAGGTAAGCGCAGGGCAGTGGCGTTGATGGCCAGAGCGGCAGCGTGGCGCCTGACCCTGATGCTGAGGCTATCTCGCTTAGAGAGCTGGGCGTTGAAACGTCGGCGTAGCGGATAAGCATGTGTTTCTGTCAAAAAATATGTTTTAAAATTTTTCAACACAATAATACAATAATAATACAAAAATACAAATTCAGAAACACAAGGACAGAAATATCAAAACCGTATGTCTTATTCTTATATCAACGTTGACTATTAGCCTAGGAACCATCCGGTCTTGCTACTACTGGGAAAATAACTTAATTCTATAACAGTACTTTTTATGTCACCAAAAATTAAGTTTGGTAATTTGAAATAGTTTTTTTAGTTAAGCCACCAAAATTTGTGACAAAAAACGTATAATAGAATAAAAAAAATATTATTTTAATTCACTAAAAATCAGGCGAAAATGGAATCAGGACTTTTGTTTTAAATTCGACTACTTTAATTTATGACCTTTATAACACATTAAGAAACCACCTATTTTTGTGAATGATACTTCGTAGTAGCAAAAAGCGGACTAATTAAATCAGTTATGACACAAGCAATAAAAGGACAAGTGAAGTTATGGTTGTTTTGTATATACATTATGTGTTGAAACACTATGAAAACTGAAACCACCCCAAAAACAAGACGGATGTTCAATATTTTACTAGCTCGGAATAACATTCACGGCAAAAATTACATAAGCAAAAAAATTGGAACAGACTTTTCGTTAGGATCATAATAAAGAAGAATAAAAATTAATCCACCTTTAAATGCTCGCCAAGAAGCGCTAAAACCACATACGACGTACTGAAATAAGTATTTTCATATTCTTCTTACCTACAAACTCTCTACCATTGACGATGTAATTTCCTGCATTATTTCAAAAGTGACTCATGTGTTCAATCGCATTTTCATTACATCATGGTATAATAATATATTTCGTCGCCACTACTATCTCTTAAATAGCTCTTGTACTAGCGTAACGTAAAATGACGGACGGTCCTGATGTCGTGGGTTCGATCCCCGGCAGTCGAAATGAACTTTTTTTTGTTTTTATTTTTATTTTATTTTTCTTTTACCGCCTTTTTACCCCCTTTATTTAAAATATTGTTTTTTTTGTTGTATATAACATTTTATTTAATGCTGTGAGTAATTTAGGTACAGTCAAGATATTTAATTCCCTAGCCATTTTAAAATGTTATTAGACACATGTAATGCAATAAGGTCGAAAACTGTATTTCAGTATTAGTATTGATAGAAGGTAACCTAAGGTTCAACATCGTTCCTCCCCGCAACCGCAATACTCTGTCTTAGCTAACCATCGCTAGACGTAATAAGGATTACAAATGTACAGCGACAGTTGTCCGGTATGACTCATAGATTTATATATTATTAAGCTAGATTGAGTTGTTAGGCCAAAAAGTGTGTCCACATGAGAGGGTAAAGTTGGGGCTGGTGTCCCTCTCGCACTTATTGCCACTGTCAAAATTATTTGAATGACGTCATCACTGTCATTATTTGGGGATACCAGTCAATATTCAAAGTTACTACCAAATCTACTAATACCGAATTAAAGGTTTTTTTTAATTGCGCAAATCTTTGGTTTTATGGCTTCATAATAATGACTTACCAATTCGCTACAAGGTATTAATATCCTTGCCTCGAAGTTTATTAACTTAGTTATCATACAGGTAAAAACACTACTACTATAGTAATCTCTTTAACACTGGTCACACGTGCGAGAGGGACACCAGCCCCAACTTTGACCCTCTCATGTGGATACACTTTTACTATCCTAATAAGAACGTTTTTCTGCACCGGTGATAAAGTTCAATTTATTATGGCAAAAAAAGTGTGAGCTCAGTCCTATTGAAAGTCCATGGTATGACTCAATGAAAAATTGGCTAAATAGTAATCGGAAAACAAGCAAAAAGGGTAGAATATATTTCTATAAGTTATTTCGTTGGATTACATTACAAAATGAATGTATAATACATTATAATACTCGTTGTAATTGTATAGATTTAAATAAATAATTTTATTAGTTCAAATTAATGACCGTCAAGGAACAAAAACTAATTGAGTCGCTATTAGACCGTTTTCACATTATCCGATCCGATAACGGATGTCGGAAGGATATCAATAGATGAATCCAAGATTCCGCCTGTAATGTATCGGTCCGACATCCGATATCGGATCGGATAATGCGAAAACGCACTTAGGTCTACATTTTACACTTTTGAAAACCAAGATTAATTAGAGTCAGTTGTATGGTCGGTATGTAGTGTAAATAAAAAGTCGAAAAGTAGTAGGTTCTTTCTATACTTTTTGCTATGTATTTTATATTTCAATAGGCAGGCTTCTGTACCCATATTACAGTACTTTCAATATGTGCTATCCTATAATTAAATTCGGACACTCGCGTAGACACTTCTAATATTATTTGAATGGCATTACCAACATTAAATCTCCTTTTGAAAATAAATTTTAAAGAATATCCCACTATCAGATCAGAGCCACTGGTATTTAATTTAAAACAAATGCCTATAATAAATAAATCCGATTAACCTTTGGGTTGTCTGCTGTCGAATTTAATTATTTTCATAGAAAATATTTTAATTTGTATCCTTCCAGCTCGAGATTCTTAGAAGCCCTGTAAATTTTCTTTGTGACAACAAGATATGACATGTCAGGAAATTTACACATACATACATTACATACATTTATTGTAATAAACGTAGTACAAGTGACCAAGATAAAGATGATACAGTAGGGTATTTTTAAAGTTTATGTAATGAAGAAGTAAAATTGCGGCCTTTTTTAGGTATTTCTATTTATGGAATAAATTGGAAATATCTAATACCTACATACTTATTATATATTGGTAGCGACTCCATTCGTTCAATATTCGTTCGCAATTCATTTTGACATTTAAGTCATTTGAGCATATTATGACAAAAGGTATTTTGATAAAGAGTTTTTAGTGTGTCGTAGTTCCATTTGCAATTTTGTCTACAACTGTTGCAACTAGGTCTTTATACACTAAGTTGGTTATGGCATGAACGATTTTTTCCTAAGCAGATAAGAAGTTAACGTTATTAGCATCAACAAGAATGTTATAAATGCAATTTAGACCCAGATTTTTAAAACATTTTTGTTATGAATTGTGCGTCCTTGTATTTAATGTCATTGCAGTAGCTTGTACTTATCAACTTATAATATAAATAAAACATAAAAAAAATGAATTAAAAAAGCTGTAATATCTACGACCTACGTATGCGACGACTGAGATTTGAACCCGTGACCTGTGGCTTGTAAGTCTAACGATAATCGCCGGGGCTATACCTGGCCGTGACATATGGGTTGAAATTAGACTTTGCATAGCTTTCGCGTGTTTGTAACAAGCGTTGCTTCAACGATTCTGAAGAATGGAAGAATACATTTCACAAGATGACGGAGATCTGTCAAATGGTAGAAGAGAAAAACCTGAGATAGATGTATGTACTGACAAGTATATACTCTTTTCGACCAAATCGCATGCCTAAAATAAATATGTACATACATACATACATACATACAATCACGCCTGTATCCCATGAAGGGGTAGGCAGAGCACCTGAAACTACTCGTTTCAGTGCCACTCTTGGCAAATAAGGGGTTGACAGAAGACGAAACTGTGACATTGAAGTGACAGGTTGCCAGCCTCTCGCCTACGCCACAATTTAACCCATATCCCACAGTCGACTTCTACGACACCCACGGGAAGAAAGGGGGTGGTGAAATTCTTAACCCGTCACCACACGGGAACGGGGAACGGGGATAAATATGTAATTTTTTAAATTACTTTGGACTTTATTATCGGTGGGAAACGTCTGTTTTTAATCTACCTAAAATATTACTTATGTAGAAATAGGCATGTAATGAGGAGGAACACTCAAAGGATACGACAGATGGCGCCACCCTATTAGTCCGTGAGACGTGAGAGCGAGAAGCTGATAATTATGTTTTTTTCTCTCTCTCTCACATATGAATGACAGTGACATGCCTAGACTCTTGCATAGGCGCCGCCTGGCAGGTAAAATGTCAGTGTGCCTCCTCATTTACGTTAATGTGTAATAGAAGAACAGAATAAAAAGCATGCGACACGGCTCATCACCTACTCTCGGCCCAGCTCCACTGGCGTGGTGGTTTGCCATATGGATTCCTAAATGTAAGACACTAAGGTCCAAACCAAACCACGCAAAAAATGTAAATATATTATTAAATTAAAGTATTAAATAAAGGTCAAACTTATTGGGTGGATTATCATGCTGTTAATATTGTTAAATAGGGACAGTAAAAGTCAACCTCGTACTATTATCTGTTCCTAATTTGCTCTGTCAAATATTTAGATTTTTATTTCCATATAAATATATTGGTGGTTTTTATATGCTAAATATCTGAAATATTATGTGCTATTCCTTTCTGCTTAAAAATATCTGTTGTTATATTTGCTCTAGAGCACGTTAGAAAAAAATTCAAAAATTCTGTATCATTAAAAAAAGTCTTATTTCCCGTCATATATTTAGGTGGCTTCGGGTTGTAAACCTTAAAACTGATTTTTTTTTACATGTGTCCACCATTAAATTACTGTGAGGTATTTTGCTGAAAGAAAACGCTTATTTTTTGGGCGTAGTTTTTTTTATATCTTCCATTCCAAACTATTGGTGGATTCGAAAATATAGGTTTTTTAAATTGCGATTAAACGCTGTATATGAAAAAAAACTACTGTTGTAGAATTATTTTCAAAAATATCGCACCGTTCTTAGGCTATATGGATTAATCCGTCACAGAGCATAGAGCAAGATTTGCAATTGGATAAAGTTATATTACAGTTTTGAGATTCCGGTGACATGGCATCTGGTAAACAGAGTTTGTGACAGACAACTGGCTATGGAAGCGGCTTTTTTTAGGAAATTCTCAACTATCAGACTGATTCTTGAAGAGATTGATTTATATTTAGTCGACCCATGCCACCGTATAATAAAGAGTACTATCGTACAGTATGGCCACTCCCGCTCCCCGCTGAAAGTGCCGGTTACCTCACAGTTACCGCCTGTCAAAAACGCGAACAGTTGACCTGTCATATCTCACTCATACAACCATGAGTACGCGTTCACTTACACGAGCTTAGAATGTGTGCTAGGAACGCGCCTCTTTCATATATTTGATCGCCAGTGTCCGAGATGTGCCCACGCAGTATAAATAAACAGAAAAATTCAAAATAATGAATAAATCATTACTTACAGGATGTTCAAGCTCACAAATGGGATTGTCTCTCATGTCTATCATCTCTAGTACTTGAAGGGTGTTGATATCAAAGTCTTCCGGTAAGCTGGATATCTAGAAAAGAAGATTTGAATTATGTTTATGACTAGATAACAGGACAAAAGGAGAATTATGCATTCTTGAACCAACTATTATGTTGTTAATTGCACAGAAATTGCTTTAGATATAGAAGTAGCGGAGTTAAAAAGAATATAATTGTATTAATAATGCTTACAGTTCTTTCTAACACAAGAAACCAAATGTATCTAGAGTTTGAGCTATCCCTATTTTTACTAATAATTCTTGCTTTCTACTTTTAATTTAGTTTAATAGTATGAATATTATCAATGGTGGATTTATAGCATTAAGAAAACTATTATAAAGCCTACCAGTCAACATTAAGGCAAAGCAAGTGTAGATTATATACCCCATACCTAATGGGCATAAAATATACTATAAACATTCATACTCATTTTATAAAATAAAATTGAATTTAAAAATATGAATTATGTTTTATAATAATAACTCATAATGTTTTTAATACTTCATACTTATTTATTCATAAAGCCAATTTACATGTCAACATTATAATACAAACTTAAAATTAGAAATTAAACTTACAGTTCCATGTACCTAGTTTAAATATAGTTTAAATATGTAGATTTAAAACTATTTGACATGTAAAACTGTATTACTTTTAACAATAAATGTCTGAGCATCTCAACAGTACCTGATTATTATTCAGCTGTAAGAACATGAGGTCTCCACACTGCAGCACCGACATCGGGAAATCCCTAAGGTTGTTGTGCCTCAGGTTACAGTGCACCAGGGCTTCAGGCCTCCGAGGGTGTTGGGTAATGTCTCGATCTCATTGTGTTCTAGGGTCAGCCATCTGAAGGTAGGTTAGGAATTAAAATACTGGTACAGGTGAAATAATGAATACTGAAACGCTTTGCCTTTGAGTGTGGAACAGTTTACCCAAAACCGTAATCAGTGCACCTACAGTGAACTCTTTTAAAAAGAGACTCGACAAATATTTATTGAATGGACAAAACACAAGCGCATCAGGACCATGACGTGCACGTATTAGCTTTAAGCTGCCTGTGCATTAAAAAAGAATTTAAAAAAGTTACAATTCTAACTTATTATGATTAATTAAGTAGTATTCAATTTAAACTGGAAACCACGTAAGAGTAATGTGAGTCACGACTTCATTGATTGTTTACTTAGTGAATACTGGACAGGACAATCTAGGACTACTAGCGCCATCTAGTAAACCCGGTTGAACTAAAAATGTTTTTACTCAATATATCACTTTTCGAAAAAGGTAAAAATTTACCGATTTCTGATTTTTTCCTGTGTTTTCACCTAATTACCTGTCTCCATGCCAAATTTGAACTTTCTAGGTCATCTGGAACTGGGTTAGAATTTATGTCTGTAGGTATATATATGATAAAAATGACGATTTTTGGACGTCATTATCTAAATAACCGTTTGAGATGTATTTATGAAATTTGGCACACATGTCTATCTCGCGTCTCAATATATGAGCCAAATTTGACATGTTTATAAATGTAAAATAGTTTTTGAGTTATGAGGGGTCAAAAGTGGCTCCAAATGGTTTGTGTAATATAACACATGGTGCTGCTCGCCAGTTCTGTTACTTGAACTTGGCTTTCCTTAACCGCATATACTGTCCAAAAGAATTTGAGGTCTCTAACTTAAATTCTATTTTGTAATTGTAATTAAACCACTTGTTAATAAAAACAATGAAATCCTTGCCAACTAGTTTCCGGCATACCTTCAATGTCAAGTTCGCGCGTTATAAATAATTCTCACCTCAATTTTGACAGTTTCGTCATTTCCTCTGGTATAGTCTTGAGCTGATTTCCTCGCGCCCCGAACGTATCCAACTTACTGAGGTTCCCGATCTCCTTCGGTATCTCCCGGAGCCTATCCTGTTGCACCAGAACGCCTCAAGGTTCTCTAATTCTCCAATCTCCGGTATCAACACTTGTAAAGGATTGTAACTCAAATTCAGATTCACCAAGTTTTTCAAGCCTCCTATCTCCGGTGGCAACGAACTTATGTTATTATAATCAAGCGTAAGAGTTGTTAAGTTTAATAATTGAGTTAATTCCACTGATATTGTTGTTATTTTGTTTCTATGCAGGTAAAGATGCTCGACTTCGTAACAGGTGTACAAAAGGCTTGGAATTTCCGTGATATCGAACGCATTGAGGCTGAGTCTTGACTTTTTTTCACTACTGCTGATTCTATTATAGCCAATATGTGGTTATCACGAATAAATTTTAATATTGAACTCATTTTTGAGTTATTTTGGGTGCATTTCAAGAAACTATTGCGTTTGAATTTGTTGTGTAAATGACAGGTGCACTGACGTTGACAGTCGGAAAATTTGACGTTTTATAGATGTTTTTCGCATTCACAGTAACCCACAGGAAAATTGAAAATTCACGTTTTTCTATTTCGTATTTATATGAAATTGTCTTTAGATAATATAAAATTTTAGAGGAAAACTCATTTCTCGCGTCATCAATTCTTAAGGCCCCCACAGACGGGAGACAAAACTGTTTTGTCTCCGTCGTATTTGTATGAAAAGTTGCGTCGCCTCGTGTGCGCACCTTCATACTAGCCCATAGACCGAGCGACGGAGACAAAACAGTTTTGTCGCCCGTGTGCGCGGAGCCTTAGATAGCAAGAATTCATGTATGAGAATTTTGTAGTAATATTTGAGTGGTTAAAAACTCCAAAAACGTCCATGCCGTTTTTAGAAAGTGTTGCTAGAATATTGCTATTTATTCTACCAAATTAAAGATGTAAGATGAATAAAAAAAAAGAATAAAGTTGTTGTGATTAAAGTATCGTATTCTATTGCAGTAAATATAAATAACAACCATACGCTTAAATAAAATAGTTAGTGTAGATACATTTTACTGCAGGTAAACTAAACAATAGTGTTGCGTCAAATGTAACGTAAGCAATGTATTGATTTTTGTATTTTCGCGGAAAATGTTTGGCCTAATCGATTGTATTAAAAATAAACATAAGATAGTAGTTGAATTAAATTAGGAAATGATTAGCTCCAATTAAACGCAATATAATACTAACAAGTGATCCTTTTTAGTCCAAAGTGTATTGTATTTATAAATAAACAAAATGTCTTATATTTTTAAGTTGATATTTACAATAGCTCTTATAGAGCAATGTTTTGTTTTTCATATTTATGGTAAGCATTATTATAAAGATTTCTTTTATAAATCGGAGTAGATATCTAATAGATATACCTAAACAAATTGTTGTTGTTTCTCTTAGCTCTACAACAAAATAAGACCTTCCACCACGTACGTCGATCTAGTGTGGAGGATAGTTTTTTCAAGAACCAGAAGCCTCCTTCTTACCGATCGTTCCAGCCAGTCTCAATCAAATATCGAAAATCATATCCAAGGGAAGACCGCACGGACTACGACATTACCTCTTACGACTCCGAGTATGGCGGAGTTGTATCTAACTTTACGTCTTCCATTTACGACGACAATCCTCCGTTATATCAAACCCAAAGAAATCTTATCCAGAAGCAATCAAGGTAAGGTATTCTAGAATTTCTATTGAATGCAACAGGTTTACCGAACATATGGTTTTATAGTCAACAGTTTGTTTTTACTGTACTTACAATATTTTACAGTAGTTTGTCCTCTACGCCAAAAAATGACACTATATAAGGTCCTAATTTATTAGTTGCAGATATTTTAACACATGATACTTTACATTAAAATAATTAACTTTAAATATAAATTAAGAAATCTTTTCATGTAACTTTTTTGATTTCATTTTCCTAACAAAAAAAATAATTATAATTTCGTCTAAAAAAATCATCATGTGCATTATCACATGTCACAATAACACTGTCTGTCATGTCAACAATTGTTTGTTGTAAATGTCGTAAAGGTTCGGCGGAAAACTGCACATGTCATTGAAATGGCCAGTTACAGTTAAGTGGTACGTAAAAGAGGTACTAGAATCTGTTCAATGAGTTTTCATTTAATAATCACATAAACAGGGTGTTTTTACGTAGCAAATTTGTTTTTCCGTTTTCTCCAAAAAAACATCGTAAAAGCTATAATGTTTCACAGTTTAATATACTCCAGAGACCGAGTACTATCAGCTGTAAAAATATCTGCATCTAATAAATTAGGACCTTATATAATGATTAAATTACAGGTAAATCTGTAGAAACCCGAGCGATGGACACTGAAGTGGACTTGCCAGATGACTCACTGGCCGATGCTGATCTCAAGGAGCACAACATTATAGACAGTGTTACATACTTATACGGTTTCAACAACTGCCATGGTGTGAGAAACGAATGGAAAATACTGGTGGGTGTTATTAAAAAAATGTGAAACCTACAATAGGGTTTCTCAAAATTATCGACGCAGTATCGGCTCTAGCCGATCAAAAATCGCTCGTTAGTATATGAATACGCTTACGTGTCTTCGTCGCTAAACGCATGCGTATGCAATATTAAAGAGCAATTTTTAGTCGGCGAAAGCCGATTACACGTCGATAGGTTTTGGAGAGACCTAAGCTTATACACAGCTGTTAGAAAGGAAAATGTATATATATATTTTTCAATAGATATTCATCACTAGTGGCATCGCGGTCCTCATGCCTAGCTGCCACTGTAATGTATACTGTGGAGCGAATATGCAGCTGAATTTAGAAAGAGTAGCAAGCTGTACCCTATCAACATCAACCTGTGCTGCTGTTTAGCGGCCTGTACCCTGATATATATACAGGCAGTTATGGTAAGTAGCACATGAATTATTATTTCGACCATATTGCAATCTAAATTTGTACAAAACTGATGTGTGAGATTTTGTAAGCCATAATTTGCTTTCACGTCAAGTATGGCGCTCCCTTGCATTGTCTCTGCCTAAGCCTAAGCAAATTTACTCTAAAGCCAGCATCTAACCATTAATTAGCTAAGACGCTAAGCAAACATAAGGGAACATCAACAACCGCATAATTATGTTCTACTAACAAAATAAAAATATCAGTTACTGGCGCAGTCGGTTGGATCTGTAAGCATAAAACAAGTTTTAGAAAATAATGTAAGTAATAGTTTTGGTTGTGTTTTCTCAAAAAAATATTTATGTATTCGAAATCTTTAGGCTGGTCTCCAAGGTCGTTCATCAGCAAGCATTCTATTTAGCTGAGTGGTGACCATAGAAGAGAGATATTATATATAATAATAGTGTTTTATTCCATTCTTTCTTAAAAATGTAAGCGTCCCGAATAAATGTATCTTCTTAATTTATACAGGGAGTTTCATCCCCATCACAATGCGAGCGCATCGCGCTTCTACTCCACTACACGCACGTGTCTTGCGCGATGTGGATCGTGGCGCTCGCCGCGGCGGTGGCCGAGTACTGTGTCTGCGACACCTTGCTGCCACTGAAGTACAACTACTTGCTGGCCTATGGAGTCCCGGCGATTGTGGTCATGGTATGTATGAGTCAGCCAAGATACGTCTGCAATGATTTTCATAGCCCCGCCTCATAATTTCATCAACATTTGACGTTTAAAATTACATTTGCACTGATGAGACTGTGAAAACCGTTGCAAGCGTATCTTGGATTACTTTTAATTACTGCAAAACTACAGTTAGTTTGACTGTGGCGTCAAGTGAGTATGTCAAGCCACTTTTGTCACTAGAAGAAAACTGCAAAATTATGTAAGTTTGAATATTTATTAACAAAAGTTGAGATTCGCGCCCTTTTCTAGTGACAATATTGTTTGACCATGTGGCATGAAGCTTTTATTTTGCCCCAGCACTATTAAATGGTGTTATGTCTATCAAGTCGTTACGCTGTATATATATGCTCCCAGTCTTGATCTCCCAAATTCCAGATTCTTTAGTAAAGATATAGAATGAGACATGAAAGAGTGTTAATGAATTGCGAACTAATTTTGTCATTATGGCACCTTTTCACAATTTTAATTTTTTATAGGAAATATTTTACTTCACCGTAACTCCTTATGTATCTTTCATTTCAGTTTAACTATTGCTCTATCGATGGAACACTACGAAATAAAGCACTATTGCTGGATGTCGATAGAAAAAGGTATGGTCATGGGATTCATGGTTCCCGCTATGATTCTAATCCTGATCAACACTGGCATAATTATAATCGGTCTGCAAAGCGTCAACAGGAAGCAAGCTGAGATGCTAACAGCTAAGATCCAGGAACTAGTAGACCATCATCTAGCGAACTGGCCTAAGAACGAGCAAAGGAACAGCACTGGAAGTGTTGATACTTTGGATAACATATACAGCCCTAGTAGTAGCAGGAAAAATACGGATACTTCAGAAAGGACTATAATATGAGTGAAGATGATTGTCAGTATAATGTGAATCTGGGGAATTCTAACGGAGAGTTAGATTTAGACGGTGAGAATCAGGTAAGAGTGATTGCATTAATTCGTTGCTATTCTTACCTCTTAACGGCGCAAATACAAGTAGTTCTGTAGGTTTTAGACCTCGCCAAGCATTATTATAGCAAACTTATAAGTAATGGTCTTAGTCTTACAGGTGTCCTAGAATGTGGCCCTCTGGCGATAAGTCTTATGGCAATATTAGCTAATCGCCGCATCCATTAAAAAATATAACTAACGGAAAGATAGTAAAATTTTAGAAGACAGAAATTAAGTCGTGAAGTTATGTATGATACAAATAAACTAAATGAAATAATTAAATGGACTTCTGAAATAAATTATTTCATTCATTAAAATAATTGACAATTCATTTTCAGCCTCCATACATAAAAGACCTACAAGACCGAGGTCTCCTAAACATACTATACAGCATGGACAACCTGTCTTTAAAATGGAGTTGGAATACGGAGAGGGAACGAGCTGAAGTCTTACCTGAACCTGTGCTTGGTGTTGGAGCCGTTCTTCGCTATCAACTGGGTTATGGGTGTTGTGGCGATTGAGAACGCTGGACATTGGTCTACGCCGACTATTTATTTGATACTTGTTGTGGCGATGGTGAGGGGAATTCAAGCAATATTTTATAAATATAAAATGTAGAGAATTTTTTTTTTCTTTTATCTGCCATCGGCTATGCTTATATAATCAGATTTTTTGTGTATATATTATAAGTTGGAGAGGTATTCCATTAAACACTCTCTCATGATGTTCCTAGAATTTTATCTTCTAGTGCCTCTGGTCCAGACGCAGTATCTCCCATCTTTTAAGCCTGCTCGGGTTGTCGTTAGTGTTCACCAGGTCCCTCGCAAGTTGGTTTGTATGTTTTTTCAGACGTGTAGAGAAATGTAGAGAGAAAAATGAATGCAAACCTTTTCTGGCTTTCACCTCTGGTTTTTTTGATTTCCACACGATGGCACCGATGAACTGTTGCCAAGCGCACTAGTAACTTTTGTTCTGAAAATTTGTCGCAAAAAAAAAATCATTCATCTCTATATTTTCAGTACGTGTATCTCTCGGCTACTTTGTGCACGACTCTACCCATCGTTCGCAACAAAACGACAAGCCCTTGCTGCGAGGAAGTCGTCACTGAACCAACATTGACTAGAACCAGGTAATATTTACATTAACCATTACAACTAGAAGCAGGCCTACAATTTTGCAGCTACGTTGATAGTTCAGCTTTTAGACTAAGCATAACACGCAAGCGTTTAAATTCATATGAAATAGTCACTATTAAAATAACTACTGCATTATCGAAATCGCGAAATCAGTTTAGAATACGATTGCAATGTAATCGCAAAAACTAATTTCATTTTATTTAACTTTAACTGTAAGTATTTCAATTTTAAACATGG